>NW_028141169.1:8584111-10000965 GCF_030444845.1 Prenolepis imparis
AAGCAGTGGTATCAACGCAGAGTACTTGTCAGATAGAGACAGGTGAGGAGACGGAGAGACCGGGTGAGCGTCAACCGGTTTTGAACGAGATTTGACAGGAGGCTGATGATTGAGATAGATCTCGGGAGGTATTTCGTGTATAACTGTTTGTCGGAATCATTAGAGTTCTAATGTTGTGTGTGTGTGTGTTTTGCTGATTATGATAAATCATCCTTGAAGTTTAAAGACAAATTATAATATAGCAATTCTATTTGTATTCGGAAAAACTTCTAATTTATCGGAATTGTTAGTTTTTGATAAATATGTATTAAAAGTACTTTTAAAAATTTCGTAAAGAGAGAAATAAGTAACTGCTGAAGATGAGATTTGAAGAGGTTTTTGAATAGATCAGAGCACGCGAGCTTACTTCGCGATTATTACAAGGTGGCATCAAGGAAATACTTAGCTGACGCGTGGAAGAGCTTTCTGTTGTAATAGAAGATAAACAGAGAGTTCTCTAGAGAATCCAACAGCCAGCTCTCTTCCAATCTTTTATATACATTACTACTCTTGTATGTATATTCCACGTATCAAATGCATATAACGGAAAGACTTTCTCGGAAAAAGTTATGTGGAAAATTAATTCTGCTCGATGCTGTATTTGCAAGCAAGGAGCAGATATCTTTTGATACAACCTTTGCGGACACTTAAAGTAAAGGGAATACTCTTTCTATGAACAGACTTTTTTGACTGACGACTTACCATTTTGTTGTTGATTTCATGGAAATGGATCTCGCAGACTTTGTCGACGACATCCTCGCTTTGAAACGTGACGAATCCGAAGCCTGGAAGAAAACACATAAAATCTCATAATTTTAATTAAGCTTTTATATCAGATTTAGAATATGAAGCATTTAAATGGCAAAAATGTGTATATATACATAATTATTTTCCATAAATAATATTATCACTTTTTCAATTTGAATTAATTTAATTTTCTATGTTTTTCAATTTTATAGTAATTTATGTCATATATTGATATGTACATTAAATAATAAAAAAAAATTAGTTATTTATCATATATTATGAGTAAAGAGGTACTTGACATTCAACCGGATCTCAATCCGCATTAATAAATATATCTACATAATTTTGAATGAAGTAACCGGTATTGGCGAGAACGCAAGCTCTCCGGTTCTCCTTGCATATTCGCGGAAATAAGAAACCATCCAGATTTCCATTAATTTAGCTGACGGAGCAAACGAGCCTCGCTTCTTCCCTCGTACCGCTCGAACGCGGTCTAAGCGAAATCTCCGCGAAATTTATCTCCGTAGCCCAAGACGAACAGCGGGAAGGAGAGACAGCAAGCCGGCGAAGAGAGAGCCGTAACTTAATCAAGCATCAAGGGTTATTAAAAACTTTGCATTGCTCTCCGGGCGATTTTAATCTCACTCTTTCCTTGCGCCGGCGCTTCTCTCCCAGCTAGTAATTCAGACTCGAGATATCTGGCGAACGCGAGTTATACGAATTTAGCGGGAGATGTTGCTTAAGATAAAGAGTTAGTGAGTTAGTGTTCCCATACTGAAGCAGTTGCTGAAACTACGCTAGGTGACCCGTAATTAAAAAGTGCCCGATGGTCATTCGGGAGAAATATAAGTCAGCATTGCACGATTCTAGTCTATGAAGATATATCAAGACTGAAATAATTAATTTCCATATATTTTATATAACTATAATATTATTTTTCCTAATACTTTAAAAAGTTATCTCTCCTTGAGTTTAGAGAGGAAGAATTTAAATGCTTAATGAAAGTGCTTTCAATTGTGTATATCGTCATTTAAATGTTTAGTAAATATAGTAAATAATGAAGAAATAATAAAATTATTTATTAAAGTTTGTTTAAACTTGATTAATATTTTTTCACAGAAATCAACTGATTAAAGTGTTTAAATAAGTTACTTTGCTAATTAAATTTTAAAATTATAATATGGTAAAAAATTAAAATAGTAATATGTTGTAAATAATATGTTATAATATCTTATTTTTGATTATACTATTTTTTGACAGAAATCAGCTGATAACTGTCAAAAATATTATAACATATTATTTAAAACATATTATTTTAATTTTTAACATATTTATTTTAAAAATTAATTAACAAATTAACGCTTTAACCAGCTGATTTCTATCAAAAAATATTAATAAAGCAAACATTTGCTAATTAAATTTTAAAATAATATGTTATAATATTAAAATAATAATATTTTAATTTATTTTATTTTATTTGTTACAGGTAGCATTGCTGATAAGCTGGTGATCGTAATTATTCGTGTTTTCGCGAGTGTCGTGAGTGCTACCATGGACCAAGAGAGGAGGAGGAGGCTCGGAGAGGCATCAGGCGACAGCGAGGCAACTGTGAGGTATGCAAAATAAAAACATTTTTTTCTAACCCGTCAAAAATTAATATTTTTGATAGTTATCAGTTGATTTTTCTGTAAAAAAATATTTGCCTTTTTTAGAAAGGAAATCATGAAAATAATTAAAAAACGCGTTCACATTTATTCCGATTAGAAATTAAACTAGAATGTGTAATCGACCGAAAAATAAATAACAAATTAATGATTGAAAAATTAATTATTAATTTAAGAGATATAACGTATCCTTATACGTAAAACAAATAAGTCGTAAAGAAAAAAAATTTGCCAGTGTTGAGACAATATGTGCACGACACATTCAATTATTCAATGCTGACATCATTAATCGTTCGGCTTGTTCTCCGCCCGGATTCTTTCTCTCTTACATCCTCTGCGCTATCTGTCTCCGACATACCCGCTCCCATCTCTCGAGCGTTCCGTTACGTCTCTCGCATCCTCTCATCCACCTAAGCTCCTCCTCTTGCTGCGAGGTAGCACGAGTGATTAAGTTATAAACTTGGCAAGACGTCCGTTTGAGCGCGGAAGGGGCTTACTTCATTTATGTAATTTATAGTACTCTGCCAGTCTAGCTAACTCCACGGAGCCCAAGCACTCCCCTAATACAAAGGCCATGTCCTGACACCGGTAACATTTAACTACCCTGCTCCGCGGCCCCCTGTTCCCATCACTTTGACTGTTCTCTTCCTTACGAGCGTAGTGCGGCGTCGTGGACCACCGTTGACATTCCTTGATAGCGTTTGTCTTTTCAAGCGGTATTGCATAAGGCATCAAGGAATCATTTTCCTTAGACTACAGTAAAGAATTATGATTCATTCGGTTAATGAAATTATTTTCGACAAATTTCAGTAAATAATATTTCAAAATATATTTCCAGCAAAATTAAGTCTTTAATCGATTCCAAAGATAAAAGGTTTGTCATCTTTAAGACGCGCTTCTTTTTACATCGTTGAAAACTGCAAAGAATGACCGAGAGACACGTAAGAGCACGGTCAGCGATTCACAAAAGCCTCAATAAATCGCGAATAGAGCGGGGACATCTCTCCCCCGATCGAATTCGAATTTTCATAAGGAAATTTATCTCCGTATAACCGGGACCTCTTAGCCTTCCCGCAAAGCTCCATTTTTGCGCCGTGGTCGACTTACAGAGGGATGTAACCGACTGGCCACCGTGGAGTTGAACGAGGTGAGGAAAAAAATGCGTGCTCAGCTGGCCGAGCTATCGCTGGCTGCCGCAGATGCGCTCATTTCAATAAAAAAAAAAAAACCTTCAGATATCCTTCGCCCGTTCCCTACGGACCATCCTCTTGGTCCATCGAGAGCTCCTTAAATGTTCCATAAGCTGTTCCAATGGCATGGAATTACCGTAGCGGCCTCCCAGGTCACGAGATTACCGTGTATCCTTCTCTTTCGTTCAACGAGAATGCAAATCGAACGGGAATATCTAACGGGTTTCATAAAACCGCG
Organism: Prenolepis imparis; assembly: GCF_030444845.1. Taxonomy (NCBI): domain Eukaryota; kingdom Metazoa; phylum Arthropoda; class Insecta; order Hymenoptera; family Formicidae; genus Prenolepis; species Prenolepis imparis. Next base: position 8,587,990 of record NW_028141169.1, read on the forward strand.
CGAATGGGCGAACGAAGCAGTTATGGCAAAAATGATTATTTACGATCTCTTTGTGCAAATATTCCCTTGCAAATACTTACTTTACTTAAATATATTATGCTTGATCGTGCCTCTCATTATTATGGATTGCTATAATTGCTATGTTCAATTTTCAATTAAAGTCGTCAGACTTGAGCTAACACTAATTAATAATACAGTATTTATTAATAAAATATATAAAGGTTTCATGAAAAAAATTAATTATTTTTACTGTTAATGTATAAAGACATTTACACATCATATAATAAGAGAGATCAATATGCATATAAATAAGTAGAATATTGTGTCAATATATAGGAATAAATGTGCGTTGTACGAAATAAAATTTTTATTCCTGTTAGAGCAGCTCTATTCCGTCTTGTGCAAAGAAACCGAAGTAGCAAATGTCGACGACGATGAGGAGGACGACGAGAGAACAGCAGTTTTCCGTTCTCTCGCCGCCGTCTTCTTTCCACTTAGTAGCACGGCACTCTTCCTCACCCCTTCGTCGCCACTCGTCGACCCCTTGTTTCTTCCTATATCGCTTGTTCTCCCTCCGATTCTCGAGTATAATGCGACCCCGTCGCCATTGTACCGAGCAAGCGCGTGTTAACGTTTAAAAGCCGCGCGGCCGGCGAACGCGTTTCAGAATTTTATCGTGCATTGAGAATAAAGGTAAAAGGTTTCTTTCAAAAGGCACGCCGGCGGAACGATTTAAAACTTGTAAATGGATACGAAGAGTTAGACCTCCGCGCTCTTTCCGTTTTCTCTCCTCCCCGGTCGCACCCTTTCCACCTTTGCCCCCGTCGGCACATAAAACTTCCGCGAACTTTTGTTTGTTTCCCGCGACGTATTTACGATGCGGAATCTCGGTGATCGATACCGAAAGAGAGCTGCCAGGGAACGAAGCGACTATTTTATTTTTAATGCCGTTGAATTTTGATGGCCCGTTTTACGAGGGGCACCGATGATAACGATAATGTTACTTCTACATCGATTTAACATTGCAAAGCTCGCTTTATTTGCAGCTTTTTTTGTAGAGATTCTATATGCTATTATAGCGCTTGTAATTAGTTTTTTTTACTTAACTCTCTATGCTGAGTAATTAATAATATTATGTATTATGTATTACGAATTACGATTATTTTGATTGTATGTATTAATATCATCGAACTTTAATAAATTTCATAAATCGAGTATCGAGCCGATAATAATAGTACGTGTATCTAATTCTTTGTAATTACGTTCGATAAGTAATATCATTTGATTTTTAATGTCATCGAACTTTGATGACTTTAACGTAATTCTAACATTGTAGAAGAATTTGTCTTATACTGAGATATAGAGTTAAAGAGTTTTATATAATTAACTTGTTTTCATTGCACTATAATTTGTAATTATTCGTAGCAGTATTATTAGGTTCTTATCTAAAATTATCTTAACGTGTTTACTGATGACATATTTACTATAATTAATTCCGACAATAGACCGGTCTCTTTTTCTGCTATCTATTATCAGATAATTAATTACATTTAGCCAGTATAGAATGCGGTATCTTATTCGAGCAAAACTGACATGATATTTTGGACTGATATAATCTAAAACTTCATATAACGATCATTGATAATGATTGTTCAATGTTCACTATTAAATATGTATCAAATCCATCATTTCAATTTCAATTTTCTTAAATATGTTCTATTCCGAATCTCTAGTTAGCGGCTCGCGATCTCATTTTCATCGAAGGCTATATCATTATTATAGATATACATATCATTGTTTCTGATTATCGATTACCACACATAGGTATTGCAATACGTGTACAATACAATCACTAGTTGAGTGGCAAGATGACGGAATATAAGTGTTGGAATTAATTTTAATCCTCTCATTTTGCCGTGACCTAAATCACTCCTCTTTGAGGTGATAATAGTCTTTGTAAATCCTGAAGTAATAAAAACGATTTATAGGTGTTTTCTTGCATCGTTTATTAATTCTGTCATGAAAGTTTCTCGAAAATAGAATTTATGTGTGTAATCAATCGTTAAGCACTCATTACAACAATACTGGATCTCGTGTGCGTTATCTCTCCGATATCGATATCGATACCAAGCTCGAAGCAACAAAGGTGGTTATCAGCTAGCGCCTTACTGTGTAATTAGGCGTATATTACGTAGCGATACGGTTGTCGATTGAAACAGCAATAAATCAAGCAAACCACCCGAGAACCAATTTGCGCCCCAGCGTACCATGAACCTAATCGCTTTCTACGAGACGACCATAATCTAAGTTTTCGAAACAGCGATCAACGCGTCTAGATAACCGCTTCGGTTCTCGAAGCGCGATTTCTTGCGCGATTCGTCGCCCAAGTCGCGATTTCACGTCGCGATTTGCTTTATCAGTCGATTGGCTTTTCCTTTAACGTATACCTATGTAAGTATTCTTATCAGTGCTCGTATCAGTACGCTTTGCATTCGTACGATAAATCGATCGTTTATTCCGTCACTCTTGAGATCGAGAATTAAAGTCTTAAGAATGACAGGATACGTACACATCTAATTCTGAGAAAAATAGATTCCACGTAAACATAGAATAAAATCATATTATTAAATATTGTCACTATATTGTACATAAAATATAAACCGAGATATGCTTTTCAATTCCATGTGCATTGCGAATAGCGCGTGAATAATTTATTTATCGTGACCCGTTTATATTCTACGCTTGCAACAGTAAATAATCCCAATATAATCCTTTAAATTTCTAATTTACTATAATACTAAATTCAATTCACTTCAGAGTTGATAAAACAGGGGTAATGAACGACAACCACTGCTTTTGACCGTCGTCGAGTATGACAGACTTTTAAGACCTCCCTAAAGGGATCAGCAGTAACGATTATTACTGGTCGGTCCAGACTGTGCTGGACAAGAAGTTGGCTAGTAAATGTCTGCGGCACGCATTACTACTAGTCATACATTCGAGTTACCACCCTTTCATTACTCCTCCTCGGACGTACTACTTTATAACCGATTAATATGTTATCATGTACAGGCTGTACACGGTCTATAGACTCTCCTTTCAGTGTCCGTTAAACCGATAATTAACTTCCTAAAGTTTCTCTATGACAAACTCTAATAATCTACTATTCCTCAGTTTCTCACGTGACCTTTTCATTCGTAATGATTGTTGAATGAGGGGTATAAGGCTGACATAACTCTAAATGTCTGATTACTACTACAAAAAGTGTAAAAGTCGTATATTTGTTACTGATTTGCTAGGATTACAATTTACTAGACAAAATCGTTTTCCATTTTTTTCAACAAGCAAGAATTCGAAGGAATAAATATGTAAATAAATTTCGGAAGAATTTCCATTATTTTCAATCATTTCATAACTATAGTTTTTTAAAAACTTTTTTAAAAAAACCTTTTGAGAGAAGTTTTCCGCGTGCAAAACATATACACATACATATATACATACATATATACAAATATACATATATACATAATGATTTAAAATATCTCGTCACTATGTATGTATGTGTAAGTCACGTATGATCTAAAAGACATAAAGTTGGCATAATTCGCTCTCAATTTATATTACATTAAATATAATAAAACTTGCAATTGCGAAAATATTTTTTTCCAAAAACAAATATTTTTATAATCGCATAAACTTAGAATTCAGTAGAGAAATTATTATTAAGTATCGATTTGCCAAGCGCGTATGTGTAAGCGTGCGCGGCCTATATAATTTAAAATATCTTACCGCGTCATGAGAGAACCCCCCGAGACATCAACGTCTCCAAGTTTATTAACAATTCCGAGCTGCTTGTGAAATTTGCTAGAGTAAGTTTGCTCCCAACGGATAACGCTTTTTCGACGTTGCGATTCTAAGTTATATAATATTTATATTTCGCAGACACTCTCTGTAGGAAATCGCGCCACTGGATGCGTCTTGAGAGTTAACGTGTTTGCAATATTGAACAGGATTATGTACTAGATTATGCACTTTGAAGACAGTTTTATCGTTGGATATAATCATTGTGTCTACATTTCAAATTATTTGTCTCTCACATTCTCTCGCTCTCCTCTCCTCCTGTCTCTTTGTTTCTGTCTCCATGTCTCTCTGTCTTTCTCATTCTCTGATGTGGTCTCAGTTGGGCCGAGTAACGGATATCAACTTGTTGATTTACCGTGCCAACCGCGAAGCTGCGGTTTCGAGGCGTCCGAACTCTCTTGGCAAGCCATCACTTTCTAATAGCCACCCTAAAACTCGAATATAGCTACACCGATCCGTTACTCCTTGGCATCGATCAGCGCTACAGTCCTGCCCCATTTCAACCACCTGGGTATTCGTCGTTACTAATCCCTGAATTATTCACGGACGGGTATTATCACACACATTTCATATGACATCCTCACATTGGGGGAATACGAGCATGCATTAGAAATACATATTCCGAGATATTCTATGTACAAAGTGTCCCAAAAGAGCTGTTTCTATATATATATATATATATATGAAGTAGATTGACATACTTTCTTTTAATTACCAATTTAAAAATAGCGAATTTGGAGTTTATTCGTATTTCGCAAGATTATAAAATTTCTTAATCTTTAATATTATATTCGTAATTAAGCATCCACATGATTTATTTCTGTTTTTAAACAAAAGTCACTGAACCGTAATGGAAAAATAAGTTTCGTAATTTTTATTTATATAAATAAATAAAGTAAAATAAAATAAATATTTATTTATATATTACGTCTAAAGCATGCACAATTCGCTAATTTTTTAAAATCTTTTAAATCCTTTCACTGTTAACTGTAATTACATATACATAACTTTGAGAGATTATGACTTGTCAGTTTAAATTTGTAAAGAAAAAGTCTCGCCAAACTCTGAAGGAAATATTATATTCTTGAAATATGTTATGAAATCCTTTACTTTAACAACAGAGAGTTGATTCTTTTCATACCCAAAATTACAATATATAATAATTTACAAAGTCCGTTTGTTATTTATATACTATTGGTATAAATAAAACGTAAACCGTTATAATACTGCTACTAAGAATCTGTCAAAGTCAATGCATTAATGTACGTGCGTGCGTGAATGATGACAGGCATAGATTACAAGTCTGTACACCAAACAAAACATTCGAAATACGTTTTTGTCTCGCGTTTGTGTGGCCGTCTCTCGCGGAGTTATGTCGCCATAAATTTTCGGAGATGTCGCGAGTGAGTATCTATATAACCATATGTTGTCGGAGTAAAAAGACACAAGAGAGAGATGCCTCGCCTGCATTTACTACATGTTGACATGAGTTAATAATTTCAACTATGTATACGTACTTTCCTTTATCACTTATCGTGGAAAATTATTTCCACGTTCTTTCACGATTGATTATGATGATTCATTGTGCGTGATCATGTATCATGGGACATAAATAAACTAATTGATAGAATCTCGCGGATTAAAAATAAAGTGAATATTTAGAAATAATATAATATTTTGGAAAAATAGAATAAACGATTAAATTGTCTTTATGTTAATTTTTTTAACTTTTCAAATAAAAAAATTATTTTTGATACTCTAGCTTTATTCGTATAAATATTTCAATAAATATTTTATATTATTTTGGTATTTTTTTAATCATCTTTTCTCATCTATGATCGCGTCAGAATAAAAGGAAGATTTTTACATCGTCAATGATACAAGAGAGAGTCGCAAAGTACAGTAATATCTGACATACGAGAAGCATACAATGGTATCTTACTGAACCGAGCGATGGGAGAAATGCGAAGCGTGGCACGTTAATTAATCACTGTTAATTAGATGTAAGTTTCTTAGATGTGAGTCAGTCGCTTTTTGCGCGTCGTTGGCTGACAGGCTTCATCGGGGACGAACGGAACTGCAAACTGCACTTTACCGCATCTCGCATTTTGCTTAGCACGCAGCTGTGCTGGCGTCAGACGTCGGCCTCGTTCTATCTTCCCGCCATCTTCCCTTACTTTGTTACCCCTCTTCGAGTCCTCCGGGAAGGGGATTAAGCGAACGTACCGAATTGAGGTGCTTAAGTCGTCAAGAAGCAGTGGCAAAGGGAGTGAGAGGTTGAGAGCGAGCGAGAGGGGAAAGATAGAGGGAAAGAGATCAAGTGAAGCGAGATGCAGGAAGATTAGACGAAACTGTGCTTCTCTTTCCGAGGTGGGCTGCTTTATGGATACGTTCACTCGACCACGAAACTCCGATATCTCTTCACCGACGATCAAACCAGGCGATAGAAAGAACTTGTGGATTTTCGCGACACACCGTAGAGAAGTTGAAAATTCGTTCTCTATGCGCGTCATTTTCGAGCTTGAAGAACTTTCGGAAAACTAAGTTGTAGCTCGGCTGGAATACGGTGAATAATCCCAAGAAATTATATCAGATTCAAAGTCGAATTACAATAATAAGATGATTATAATTTCTTCAGCGGAAATTTTTATCGAAGAGAAAGATGAAAAAATCGAATGATATTAACCATTATATTTTCGCGTGGTAATATCGTGAAAAATAAATTTAGTCATTTTCAAACTAAATGTAGCGTAGCTAGCGATTAATAATATATCGATATTATGTCATCTCTTGATATTGATAATATCCTTGTAGTCGCATGATTTGTATCTGCGGCTAAAATACTGCATAATATACTACTCTCTATATGATTTTCCCGGTTTGAAATTTAGTACCCGAGTCGGATTAAATTGCCCATACAAATTTCGATCATTTTTATCTCACATATTTTCCACCTTTCATCTCTATTTTGAAGCTATCTTTTATTCTCTCTTGGACGAATCTTACTGGCCATTGAAAATCGCGGCGAATTGCGGGTAGAATGGCGCCATAAGACATAATTGAACGGAATCCCTCTCTATTAGGAACACCAATCATCCGACGGGGTTTGGCGTTTTCGGCCTTCATTTGTCGGACGAAGGGAAGAGAGAAGCAGAGTCTCCTCGCCCTTTCGCCGTTCTGCTTTCCGCATCTCTTCCGTACCTTCTCTCGGGTATCCGGGTCGCACTCGAAAAGCTCTACCTACGTATCGTATTTGTCAGGTGCCTAGAAAGGGAAGTAGAGCACCATTTCGTATGTAAGTCGCACCGCGAGTTCCTTCCCGCGAAATTGTGGCGATTTATTATCCCCTGCCCTCGCTAAGAAATGCCAACGACGTGAAAGGCACCCTCGTACAGCTTTGAGAACTTGATGCGTAACAGCGTTTTCTATATTGTCTTCAGCAACCTTTTTTGAGAATGCCAAAAATACGTTTGTCACTCACCACAAATATTTTCGTTATACAATCTTTATATAATACAATTATTTTATCATATATAGAAAAATTAAAATTTCAAATATCAAAAATTTATTATAATTATAAAATGACTAAAAGATAGCAAATAATTAAATTATTCTTTATTTTATGTATGAGAAAAAAAAATAGAAAATTGATTTCCAAATAATATAGAACACACAATGTTTTTATTATATGCTGATTTAATTAAAAGTTGAGAAAAATATAAAATTTTTATAGATGTGATTATATAGAAATATTTTGTAACAAATGATCGTTTCAGTTATTTCAGCATTGTTATTTCAAAACATGCTACCAAATCTTGCTATAATTTTTTCGCAGAGAATCAGATGCAGTCGGATAACATCATTAAAGATGCAAATAAAATGTAAATTTCAAAAAATATCGCGGAATCATTCCTAGTATGGTTGAAGGAAAAATGTAACAGATATTTGCTGGCCTTCGATACAACGCTTTCGTTTTTTCTAAAAATTTGATATGACGGTACCTAGTTAAGTGCTAAAAATAGAATGTAAATTTCATTACAACATAGTACGCATAAATGAATCAGTTCGTATATGCAGACCAAATACGAATATTTTGAATACGAAATAAACGCGAAATTTCGGTGCACAATTCTGATGGCGGTTTGTATTCTCCCAAATATGTTGCATTTTCGATGTTCAATACAGTCGAAGGATCGAGATGAAGGAGCTAGTTTTACGAATGAACCGCCAACTCCTTAATCATAGAATGTCCCGTTTATTTTCGTATTCATTTCTTAGATAGCAAAATCCGCGTCGAGACAACTATATAGTTGTCATAAAAGGATCGAGTCTTTACGTCTGGCAGATGAGAAATAGGGGCGCGGATACTGTCGTGGCGGAACATCTTCCCGCTCGGTGGCCTCTCCTTATTGTAGCGTCTTGATTATGAGCAATAATGAGAGCATCCCCTCGCCTTAATCAAGGCCGGTGGAAACGACGCGGCGCGGCGGTGTCTTAGAGTCGTCGAATGTCGAGCGCGATTCTCGATTCGTAGCTTCGCCGAAATAATGAGTCTCGCAATCAGCGCCTGAGAAAATGTTTACGCTGCAATTACCACCGCCCGTGCTGATCCGTCTGCGAATTTGCAGACGCGTCGCACGTCTCGATAAATATATATGTATATACACACACATATATATATATATATTATATATACCTATAGGTACATTATATATTATATAGTTAATCATTAAAGATTAAAAGAATTAGACGTAGTAAAATAAGATCATGTGTTCTAGTATATGTTGTGCACCTTAAAATATAAAAAAATTTGAAGAAACTAATTTTCGTTACTTAGGAATTATTTTTAAATTCCCTTAAAACGTATAGTTATATAAACAAGTTTATCTTTAATTTTTTATAAATTCTTAAAGAATTTCTATGTAAAATAATTATAATTTTAAAAATTCTATTATATTTTAATATAAAATAATACATTCTTTTTTTTATACATATTTTTAGTATTAATAATTCTACATATTTGCGAAGGTGAAAGAATGATCTTAAAACAGGGTGCTTTGAAGTCACAACAGTATCTCGAGAACAGTATGATCTCGATTCAGTCTGCCATATGAAAATCCAAGGAGGAACGCTTCATCGAACTTTTCCGCTTTTCCGCCACGAGAGATGGTACCCATAAAGGAGCTGAATAGGGACAAAAATCGGCAGAGTATCTCCCCGTCAGATTTGTAAGATCGTAAAGCCTCCGCGCCACGTTGTTATATCCTACCCTTCTCGTTTTCCTTCGTATCGAAACTGCGCAAAGTTTTATTATGAAATAATAAAATATGTAAGAATCAAAGCCTGTATGGGAGCTTTGATTTACAGTCCAAGTTTTATCGTATCGAGTCGGACAAAGTGCGCGAGAAGAAAAGAAAAAAAAAGAGATAAGGGAAGGAGATGCGAATGACTATGGTCTTATCCGGTAATATTGCGCCTTGCATTTTACATTAGAAAGTTCAAGCCATTTCCTGACTCGTCGGCAACGCCGTCGTAAGTCGACATGAGCGGAAGAGAATAGAGGAGGAAGGAGAGAGATGATGGTCCAAAAGGGAAGCGTAAGCCGATATCGAAGGTGTACGGAAGCTATATTCCCTCGTTCTACTATCTTCTCGAAATCCCTCTGGCCTGACACAGGGGTCAGGTTGCACGCGCCAAATTCAAGATTCGAACGCTCAAGCTATAAAGCGAACTATGCCAGATGTGACACTTTCTCTCAAGGATCTCGATGTTACGTTATAAACGTGATAATTCACTAGTGAGATATAAAATATTATATATATATATATATATATATATATAATATTTTGAGATTCGATACATACAATATTTAAATGCGCGGTTTAAATAATTTTTCGAAAACTTTCAGTATGCTAGTATGTTTTTTTTAATATCAATATTAATTTTTTAAATATTTTTCTTGATCTATAAAAACGAATCAAAATTGATATATGCTCTATACAGAAAAGCGCAAACCAAACGCAGAAATTGTGTGTCTTGTGATTTGAAAATAATTTTTTCTCTTATAAGACTGATTTCCTTATTCCTCTTGATTGAACTTTTCCTCGATTTGCGGAAGGTCTCGCAATATGCACGAGTACCAGCAGTATCGCGAAGTTACACTATCTCTCTCTTTCTCTTTCTTTGTCTTTCATTGTGTCGAATCTTGTTTCCTCTTCGTTTCTTTCGAACGAGACTTTATCGTCGGGGCATTACGGCTTAGCAGTGTCTTGAAAAACTTTCCAGTTTTCACCAAGCGAATGGCGAATCGAACGCAACCCCATATAACTCGATTAGAAGATAGAGAAAGAAATGTAAAAGGAAAGATGGGGTGGAGGTATAAAGCATCAGAGTGAAAAGGAACAAGAAGGAAGAGTATACCTAGTTCAATTATCGGTACGCGATGGTGGTTACTTTATTCTTCTTATTTATGTGTCTCTCTTAAGTCTTCCTTACAATTTCGCAAAAAGGATATATTATATAAACACGCTCTTCTCCACTCTTCTTTAGATATTATATTCATCGTTACCGCAACATGATTAATATTTCTTCGTGATATATTTTGCGGCTAGGATTATTACGATCTAAAATGAATAGCTAAACAAAGTACGCGAAGAAATTAATTACTCTGTAACGACCTAACCAATCTTTGTACAAAAACATTCCCATAGTCTGGATGGTTAACCTGGATGGTTAACCAAACCACTGGATAGGAATTAACGTCCATATTTTATTACAAGAAAGAATCTTTCCTGTTATACGATTAAATGAAATAACCGACAAAGATTAAAGACTGGTACATCGTTACTAATTTTCGTAAGAAACGTTGTTCCTCTCAGTTATTTCACGCTTCAACGATAATTGCCTGTAAACAATTGCTGTAGAGAATTGTGTGTATATACGTACGAAAATTATTAATTGGCAATTAATAATTAAAAGATTCATGAATATGTAGCGTAAATTTTACTCCACATTCTCTTGGATTATGAAGATGTGGTAACATAGAAAATTTAACAATTACTGAATTACAGATTCTCATTAAATTTCGACTAAAGAGAAATCCATTCCAGATTGCTGGCAAAATCTGTGACTAGTGGAATAACTCTACTATACTATAAACGCAGCCTAAGTGAAACGCGCGCGAAAGAAAAAATGTAACGCGTGTGGGCACGACAGGACGAGGGGATGAGGGCAAGTCCATGGGGGATTTCAAACGTAATAGAGGCGGATACTCTAGCGGCACGCATTATTCTCGTTATGGAGCTGAGGCTGAGGTTTATGGCGCGGATGGTTATAGTCCGTGATAGCGGTTTATGCTCGCCGTTGCTGGCTCCTTCCAGATTTGACGGGTGCCGCGAGCTATTGCCTCTCTCCCGTTTCTTTCCGTTTCTCCCTCGTCTGTCTATTGTCATTTTTCTGTATTATCGCGGAACAGCTGGAAGCAACTCTTACATAATTCCGAGATGTATTGACAGACTCGATTAATTAATACTGCCTCGACGATTGTCGAAAGCTTTCTAGATTGCAATTCCAGTCGTAGTATTTACGATATTTTGTAAGATTTATATATTAAGCTTTGCCGCACAAACATTTTGTAATTTTAACTTTAATATTAATAACTTCTCATTTGAAAGATTTCCTAAAAATCTCAACAAATAAGCCAATTTAAATAAAATTGATGAATATCTTCAATTTCCTCTACCTCTCTAGTTAATATTACATGCAATGAAAATTTCGTTTAGTATTTACCTTTAAACAATTCTGTATATTTAATTACAGGCGTATTTAGTAGGCAAAGCTAATACCTTTTAACAGAAATTTCAATTAACATCAGCGCAGCTGAAACTGTTTTATGATACTCCTTCGAACTGAAGCGCACGCAAACTGCACTATCGCGTAATAAAAGTTAATTCGCTTTATTTATTAACGCACGCGCGCGCAACACGATACGTCCGCCTATGCTTGATCACCGACAATAATAATCACTATCGACCGCAGCGTTACAATAGTTAATTGCTCCCCCGTTCGATGAGGCGAGCGCAGATAATAACGAATTACTATAGGAATATCGAATGAAGTGTATTCCCAAGCGCCGCTTAAGCACCGCAAATTATTAATTACCTTCGTTATAATCGGGCCGCGGGTGGATCGCGGTGCATCTATAAATCAGGGTGTTTCGGCCCGCGGTCGGTGTTTTTCCTCCCCTCGAAAACGATTAAAATGGCCAACGATGGGTGAGAGCGAGGAAGGAATCGGAGGTGGAGGAACGAAGCGAGAGTGAGGCGCGATTGTACGGTGCCTGAAATAAACTACTCGTATAATTTCCGTACTTAACGGAGAATTTCTCGTTTTTGAAAATATTATATCCCCCAAAGCCGGGACGAAGATAAAGCCGGGGATGGGGGGTTAGAATTGCGGGGTCCGATAGAGAATCGGGGGTTGTTCCGCGATTGTCTACGTTCGAACATCCCTCACCCCACCGCCGTCCTCGCTTCCTCTCCTGATCTCACTTGTAAGCATCTTCCTGGCTGCGTCGTTGTAACGGCCCGTAGGACGGCATTACATTAGGCCATAGTGGCCGCAGTAATCTCAGCTATGTGTATCCATTTAGCCCCGGGGCACACAGTACGGCCTACCCAGTGTAATCCGAGCTTAATTGCCGGCCGAATCAATGCCATCCGCCGTACATTCGATCCTCCCAACAACCCTCTTCTCCCGCATCCGGAGTCGATACTTATTACGCAAGGTAGCGCGTATCGATTAAGAATTCTTGCGATAAAAGGAAAAGAATAAAGAATCGACACAACTGTAGAATTTCGCGAAATATTTGTCTGTTCTTAAAAGGCACTCGCTGTCAAATTAAGTATAAATGAAGCTACAACGCAATATGTATACAATTTTTATGATGCAATATAGAATATAATTTATCAAAGTTTATTATAAATATAGAGCAACACATTTTCATTATAAAAAAATTGATATTACTCTAAAAGTTGATAGAAATTCGTATTAAAAGAACATGCAAATCAGAAATTATTTAATATATAAATCAGAATTACAGTATAATCAATAATTTCGACAAAACAAAAATTTCTTTCTGTCTCCTTTTTTATGTAAGATAATTAATTTTCTTGATTTAATCTTAGAAATAAGAGCAGGATATTTAACATGACAATGATGTACAAGTATAGAGCGACGGTATTAAAGGTGAAAACGATCGTTGATTAAAAAGACTGTTTAAGACGACGTTAGAGGCGGTCGTTAACGTCTCTTCGCAGTGCCCAAGAGGGAGACGGTTCGATGGTTTGAAGATGGTAACAACCCCTTTGGGTGATACGATCCTTTAAGCACGATAATACCCGACGATGAGCTTTCGACGTACCTGAGGGAAATTATCGAGTAGCTGGTATAAAACGAGATAATAAGGTTCGCGCGATCGCACAAAGTGCATTTTTTCGAATGGTCGAAACGTACGAGAAAATGGAGTTCCACTGCGATTGCGAATTGTCATTAAACAGCTTTGTCGTTTGCCTAAACCAGATTACAATGGCGTCATTTCATCAAACGGAAATGGCGAGAGCGCGCGATAAGGATAAAGAAAGAGGTGACTACTCTCTGCAGTTTAAATTTAGACGTAAGTTAGGATTTTTTGCGGCATTTCGCAGCGTTATGGGTTCCGCGGTTTTATCGCTCGTAAAGCGGAGGAAATGAATGAAAATGTCAGTAGAGACGAGACCTCTACCCAGCGCTGCTGTGCTCTTTATCGTTTCTGGTTTGTCACCGATCCTGCGAACATCACATTTGAGGAAACTCGCGATAGTTCCAATTGATAAAAATGCGGACGGATATAAGTAGTTGCATAAAAAGAATCCATCGTATATTGCAACTCGCTAAAGTTGCAGCTTGCGCATATCATAATAAATGCTAACAATATACGTGTCAACATGTACAAAAACCAAAACAATACTAAAGGTTTGGAAATAAAGCGTGGAACTAAAGCTTTTGACACAAAATAATTTTTTATTTAGTCAAATAAATTTTTTATCAACACGAAAAAATAATAGCGTGTGGAATTATCATATTAATGGTTGGTATGTACACGTTTAAAAAGTGAAAAAAGTTTGTAAATGTTTAAGGCCATTTACCAAACACACACACGAAAAGTTGTGTATAAATATTAATTTTTTAATTATCAGCAATTATTTTGTCATTTGCAATGTATAAACGCATAATCATTTCTTTTGTGACATAAAAAATAAACAAATTACATATACAAGGATCAAAGCGTATAGAAGCTTTCATAATAAAATCTCATTCTCGCAATCAGTCATATAAAGTTTTATAACAACGCAAATGACGTAATTTTTTCCCCTTTCTATCGTTGGTGAATTTGAAAGAATTTAAAGGTAGAGAAATGTGAGATGAAAATTTTTATCTTCATTATACAATATACGGTCTTTGTTATACGGTGTTAATCAGTGTACGATAATTTCTCTCAACACGTAATTAATATCACTCAGATATTACAGAATTAAATATCACTTAATATATTCTACTATATAAATCGTATTTTTAATCTTTTTTGTTCCTTTTTTTTCACCGATCATAAATTTCAAAGCTACGTACATTCCTCCACCGTGCGTAACATGAAATAAAAATAAATACGAGTTTGTATCTCGGTTACGGCGCTTTTTATCATATATGCGACCGGTATACGATAATCTAAGCGCGCACAATTAATACACCTCGGGCATAATGTATTGTAATTTATCGTCTGCCATCGCTACATTTCGCAACATTAAATATCAGCCATTTTCAGTTGATATCATGTACGCCAGCTTCTCTCTGCCATTTAATCCCCTTTGGTACGGGTAATGTGTCGGGATCGATCGGAGCTTGCGAAGCGAAGGCTGCCGCACCGCGAACGCATTCAATTAATGGCACGGCCGGCCGGTGACGAACGGACCGAAATTCCACCCGTTTCTTGCCGCATCTTGACAAATGAGCTTTTCGTCGATCCGCTTTCGTGATGCGTTCGGCGTATATACAACATATGGTTAATTCCTATAGCGGAGGAGATCCGACAATATCGGCCGTTTCCCATTTAGATTCGAATGGCTCGTCCACGGACGGTGTCGGACACTTTCTGTACTCGCGCTACGATAAATCGAATGGCCAGTCTCGTTCTTTCACACGAATAAAATGATATTTCATGCGTTACGATAAACACACTATTCAGGATAAAGATTGTCGTAGGAAAAATTTAATTAAACAGATTGATTTCGAAAAAGACACATATACATATGATACTCTCTTAAGAATATGTTATCTCTATCGTCAAAAAGCATTTATTGCTTTTATTTACACAGCAAATCCGTCATTTATTTCAGAGTTCATTGATGATTGTATTTATATCTTATAAGATTTTATTCCGCTTGTTTAAAAGTTGGATTATAATTAAAAAATAAATCACATCTCCCCCCCTGGGCTTTTTAATTTAATTTTCTGCGAAGCGATCGGATTAATTGTAGCAGATCCTGTACAAGAATTGTCGATTGATTTTCGTTCATAGTTAACGAGACGTACAGGCAATTATGTTGCGCTTCATAACAGGAATTGTGCCGCGTTTGAATTCTGTTCTATCCCAAGACGCAAGAATTATTCATGCTCTCCTTACAAGGAAACAGTCTCGGGATAGACAGAAATGCGCGTGACTGAAATCCTCAGCCAAATTGAAATTCGGTCGCGCTAGTTTCGAATCTGGAGCATACGTAGGTGTATTCTACAGGATATCCCGAAGTAGTCTTCTTAGAATTCTTTTACCAATTTAAAGTCGATTATTCCTTAATAGAAATGTCGGAGCATCAATCGTCTTTTGATTGATAATTAATAAAACATGAAATAAATTTCTGAAGGAATAGATATCAAAACTTTATTCTTCAGTGAAATGTTCTTTATCGGAATATCGGAATTTTTACTTGAAAAAAGCATGATTATTAGAATATTTAATCTTAAAAATAAGAACGTTTTGAAATAATAAATTTCAATCTCAAACAATTAATCGCTTTCATTAAGAATAATTCAACGATATAATCAATCAAGAAATTTGTAGAAATATTATTTGGGAGAAATGATAGTGTATATAGTTTTACGTGCGCGCCTCTCGTATAATTGAAATACGAATGTTCTGTATATTTGCATGTACATGCATTCTAGCGTTCATTCAGTAGAAATGTCAACGGCTAAATATCGAGCACTTGAATTGCATCCTTCGCTTGTAGGGTACATTCGGTTGCCTAGGTGAAATCCGAGATACCAACATATCCCGCGTTTTCAAAGGTAACCTCTCGTCGTACACGTAGAATGTCTGATCTGGATCTGGCAAGGAAAGTATCTCGGCCGGAAGAAGACGCTTTTAAATCTTGAAAAGGTATTGCTTCGTCGCGTGGAACTCGTTAGGTTCGTATACAGCTTTACAGAAAACTCGATTTCCAACGTGCTTTATATGTACTTGAACCATCCTACAGTAAACCTATTATATTCATGTCGAAAGATCAAACAATATACGAGAAACTTTCCGCCAGAAAATACTGATTCATTTAAATAGATAAATCGATACATATAGATAGAGATAGATTCGAGTAATCAATAATAAATTATTATCTCAAGCTGAAAAAATTTAGAAAGAATTTTCATTTTAAGACTCGAGTGAGAAGATAACAAGACAAGGTGCGTCTGTCGTCACTGTGTGTCGTCTTATTATTTCTCAAAGTACGACTGCGACAAGTACTAGAAGATTTCTAGAAAATGTGATCAATAGTTCTACGAACAATTAGACACTATTAGTCCGTATAATTAATAATCTCTCGCGATTGAAGACTCGTAAAAATACTGAAATGACAATTACTTATCAAAACAGGTTTATAATTCTCGCGATATATGCACTTTAAATATAGTAATCAAAATTATAAATTACAAATTGTTATTTCAATATTATATAAATATCATATACATAATTATATAAATTATTATTATAATATTTTGCAATAATTATTTCTTCAAATATAAGCTTGAAGTCAATAGTATATTTGATATCGTGTTTTAAATTTTTTATTAATTGCGCATAATAATTATTTATGGTATATTAATTATTTTGAACACTGTTTCATAATTTAAATATATTTGTATCTTGCAGATCAATGTGTTGTGTGCCACAATTCTGCCGCTGCGCATCATACTGGTGAGTTAATCAAATAATTTCCAAGAATACACATTTTATACTTGAATTACTTTAAAAAGATATATTTAACATTAAAAATTACTAACATACTTAACATCAAAACTGCAAAAGGAGTTTATAAAAACACATTAAACATCAAATAATCTACAATGTTTCTATAATTATACATTCATGTATCTATATGTGGATTAATAGTTGAAAAAATTGCATAGATATTAGTATTCCTTGCAAATTGTTGTGGTTATACGTCAATAACTAATTAAATCTTTGCAAGCGCAATTCTGCATCACAAAATTATATCTCACGTAATAATTGTTCTGTTCGTGATTCGCCTCTTCTACTTTCATTTTTACGTTAAAATTATTTATTCGTATTTTACATCCCTTATATCTTCATTTTTATCCCCTGTAGCCAACATCCGAAAAAATTACGCAGGCGGATAAATATAAGTAACGCGTGTAACATTTTTACATTTGAAAAGAAAGAAAAAAAAAAAGAGAGAGAACAAGAAATAAATGTTGACTTTTGAACAATGTTTTATCGTCCGTTTTCCAGCGGCGATGGGAATTAATAATTCGGTTTTATATTGGCGCATATTATTTATCGCTTTGTTTCGCTGGACGATTGTGAAATTCACATTTCGACTGGTGAAATATTCACTCCATTACGTGCCAATGTAATTACGGAATTTGTACAAGAAATTGTTTGCGTCGAAGATGACCAACATTTATTTGGAAAACGCGAAATGCGCTTTCATGTATAATTTATTTCATTTCATATCGAAACCAAAGTTGCCCGCGTCTCCGATAATAATGTCGACCTATTAAATAGCGTGAAAGTTAAATTGTTTTAATTGCATTAAAAAGTTAGAAAAGCGTGCCGCGCGTTAAATTCGCCGGTTATCGCGGATGTATTTCAATTAAATGTTTGGAGCAATTATATTATTAGAGTGTGCTTAACGAATTAAATTATATCGCCGAAAATGTAACGTAGTTTTCTTAGGCTAATCTCTCAATAAATGAAGCACGCTTTAAGCAATATATAATGTATTCACATTATAAGTAGAAATATTTGACATATATCACGCATAAAGGATTTTAATTTAAAAAAAGAAAGAAACATGTAATTTAAAACTTTTAATAACATATTTTAGAGACTTCCTTTTATTTCTTTTTCATGTTTCGCTTGTACGTTAATCTGTACTTTTTAATTATTCACTCTAAGTAAACACATATCAGACTTCTTAAAATAAAAAATATATATTTAATAAGTTTAAAAATTATAGAGAAAAGAATACTAAACTTTTTGTGTTAATAATCGTGATACTTTTCATTTATCTATCTAAAATTTTTTGCACGCGTTTATTATCTGATAATTCCAGTTTATTCAGATTAATTATATAATATCCAACATTTTCCATGATGTCATTTCGTTCGTCCACAATAATAATTTCAATATTTCGTCACACGCACATGTTGCGTAACAAATGCTCCGAAACATGCATTTATATTCAATCTGAAGTCAATGGTGATCTTAAATCAATCATTGTGACTGAGACAATATTTCCAATACCTAAAAGCAAGCAAAGTTTAAATGGATCTCATAAAATCTAATAGATCGGGATCTATTAAATTGAAGAAAAGTATATAGAGATCCTGAGCAATTCTCTCAGAGCATTTCTCTCTCCGGCCTTCACGGAACCGCGTTCCCTTTCGTACGAAGGAATTGATCGATTCAATCGTGTTTCCTGACCATGGCGCCTTCGAGATCCCAGGATTATGCCGAGCTGACACGAGACGTTACTATACGTCCGACGGCATACGTAGAATGGACACGAAGAACACTTCGGCGGACAGTGCACGGCTCTAAATCCTGGGATCACGACACTACTCCCGAAAACCTCCGGATCCCCATTCAAGACCGCGGAAAGGACTCGACTATACGGGACCGACGTTGTCTCACTAGCTTACACTAAGTACTGCCAAAAATTCTGCTCGTCCTTACTTAGTGCTCTGTCGATCACTCTCAGACGAGAATAAAAATGCACAAGTCTGACAATTGAAAGATATAGAATATTTCCAAATAATAGTAATCGCGGATATTAAAATGGGAAGTATTATATAGATCTCTCTCTTTTTTCTCTATTGCTACATAAGAAAATTTTTATCAAGACAATTTCAAATAATCAAAAAATCACAAATTGAGCATCACTCTTTATATCAACTTTTGTTAGAACATGCTCTGCTTAAATTAGAATAAGATACTTCAAGTTATTTTTGTACAAAGATAACTTTCGTTTCAATTATGTAAATTATAAAAGATCTATTAAACATGATTTTTTCATGAAGATGAATATTATATCTTACGAATAAATTATAATTCAAGATACAATATTTAAGATACATCTCATTTTACCGTGTAGTGTAAAAATGCGAATTTTCAATTTATAACCATGAGATGTCTACATTTTCGTGAAAATCGCGAATGCGCGCATAATTTTTTTCAACAACGAGATACCTTAGAATTTTTTGAGGAATCTCTGCCTCGAAGACAGAATGGAAACCGGGTTAAGAATACTCGACTTTGACACGGTGTGAAGAGACATCTTGTTACGCCTTCACGATATCCGAGCGAACAAAGACGGCGAAACGCGCGGCGAAATAAGTGAATTTCTACGTGGGAGGCATTTGGAAACGCGTGTAGACCTACGAGATGCCGTTTCGATATCCTCGAGAGAGGAGGGTTTGACACTGACATATCCGCCGGAGCGTGATTGAAAGATCTGTAGCTCTATATATCCGTAAAATTTCTAGGGTAGCGATTGCAACCCCTTATCAATCCTACTTGCATAAAAATGTCTTATGTTGGAGACATAACAGAATATTCTGATCACGGAAAATAAAATTATAGAGAAATAGTAGAAAAAAAATAATTTATATCACACATATATATATACATACATGACATTTTACAAAGAGATTCTTGGTGTCTAATTATACTTTCATTAAAAATAATTTGAATTAGGGTACCGTTCAAAGAAAGCGGAAACTACTACAGTAAGACTCTAAATATCTTTCTCAAAAATAATTATTTTTCCTTTAAATCCATTGACAAATATAAAAAAATGTAAAATATAATGATCGCAGAATCATCGATTCAGCATATATTCACATGGCAAACCATTTTATCCATTACGCCATCGAAACAAGACAAATAATCTCGCCTTTTGCTTTCGCGCGGTAACGTTTTCAGACTTCTTTTCACGCCGGTGTTCGTTACCCGAATTCCAGCACCGGGGTTTGTTTCAACTGCTTTGTGTGTGAGTCAGTCACGTTGCACGACGGTACCGTTTCGCTTCATGCAAATTGCTGAACTCGGCGAGATGCATACGACCGTCAGAGTCGGGGATTCGCGCTCGTTCGTCTCTGTCAAGTCTGTGCGCGCTCTTCAGCCATGAGGTTCCGGAGAACTCCCGAAGATTGAATGTCGCGCGAATTTAACGTCAGTTTGACACTCATCATTGCAGTGGGAATCACTTTTGATGATGGCATTAATAACCAACCCGCTCAGCGGCTTCCCACCCGTTTAAACATTCAAGGTGTTCCAATAATATAATAAATTTAAAACGTTCTTTATGCTCGCACGACGAAGAATTTAAATCAACTCGCGATTAAATATTTACACATTCTCTTACATATAAATGAATCTTTTGCAAAGAAATACGATCCAAAAATTTCAACGTGAATAATTATAATGATCGAAAATCTAGAGGACAATATTTTTGAAAAAGTAGGATTCTTGTTAATAAAATTAAAATTTAAACACGAATTTTATTTTTGAATGCAATTTACATTTAGAAAGATATCTAAAGATAAAGAGATCTTACATGTACTTATATCATGATATATATTATTCTGATCTCTATTATAATAGACTACTATTGAAACGCCAACGTTTTACGAAGCATTAAACGAATCATTTTAGATCTGCCTCTGACATCAGATAATTTATATTCCGACCGACTGAAAGCGAACGGGAGAGAGGGTCAGAGCGGGGAAATTAATCAATTCTAATTAACGCAGCCAATCCAAACGGTTAACTTCGCGCAGAGCATTGCCTTCTTTTTTAATTCATTATTCTGATACTTTTCAGTGTTCGCGCAAATTATATTTTTAACTTGCCCTCACATTCCACTTTTTTGCAAAAAAATTAATAAAAGAATGGCTAAAAGTTTAAATCATATTATTTTTAATGAAGTTTATACCTAGGACAACATTAAGAAAACGTACACCGATCTATATAATGAGCGTAAAGTTTCTCGGCTATTTATAATATAAAACTTAGATTTACGAGATAGTATATTATATTAGATATTAGATTTAGTTTATTCAAGAGGTATGGCACTTAAAGCGCAATCTATCCGAAAGCGTATAGATTTGCCGCGCGCGATTCCTTAGAATCCATCAAACAAGACGTTGTTTGTATTATTCAAAAGAGAAAGATTGAGAAAGAGGGAGAGAGAGAGAAGAAGGGGGAAGGCGGGGGATGATAATCGGTCCCAATGTCGCAAGGCAATCCGACGTTATTTAATATTATTGGTCGTATAAGATACGCGAATATGGCGGCAAGCTCGGTTATGGTTTGCATGCGAATTACAGTTGGGGGATAACGCGAGCAGTCAGCTGTTATGCCATCCCTCGCATTATTGTACAAAGGACAGGGGATGCACGCTTCGCGATAAGACAAACGGCACCCGCAAGTACGATCGAAGCGTCCTCCCCTTGATAAGCGACCTCACGATAAAGATTGATTGCGACTTTTTGCCGCAAAACGCGCGCCGGATTTTCGCCGCCTTTATACGCGATTATGGAGAAAAATAGTCATCTCAGAAACGCCCATTTCGCTTTTTATACGCTCCGAAAATATTTCCACTAATATCCGACAAGCGGAATATATATGCCGCATTGACACGTAATCGCGCGTTATAAAAATTGTTCGAGTTATCATAATTCTATATACGAGTATAATAAAATTCGTATATGAATTTCGCAAGAAAAAAAAACTGTTGTTGATAGTTAAAATATTAAAAATATAAAAAGCATTATACAAAAAAAAATTATATTCACATAACATTCATTATGTAATCTTTCCGCGTCATTAAAACGGTTTTGATCGGTGATAAAGATTTGAAATCCTTATATATAAAAAAATTTTATTAAAGACAAAATGTTTTTTAATAAATCATAAAAGAGCAAGAAAGTGAAAGAATTGTTACGTCGTGTCGGAAATAAGGAGTTTTGCAATGAACATTTCCAGAATCGCAAAGACAGCGATAGACGGAAAGGAAGAGAGAGAATGAAACTGCTGAAGTGAGAATTGAAAATGTCGACGCACTACATGGCGGTTTTTTTTCTTCTCCGTCGACTGAAAGTGACGAGGGTAACGAGGGTGAGTTCGAAGAACGTGTGTTCTTTCCGTGAGCTCCTTTTTCGAGATCACTACCACCCGATTGTTTTCGGAAATTGGATGTATCTTAAAAACGTCCCCCGTAACATGCCATCATCACGCATGAATTCGTTTGTTTTTGTCGAATCCGAAAAATCTGTGTGCTTGCAGATTTTTAAGAAAATCAAAAATTCATATATAAATACATTATAAATAACACATAATAAAATGATGAAAAATAAACATTCATAGTGTAATTAAAGATTGATTGCGATTTTTACCGCAAAAATTGCGTCGACATTTTCAATTCTCACTTCAGCAGTTTCATTCTCTCTCTTCCTTTCTGTCCATCTACCTCTGCAATTCTGGAAATTATTATTGCAAAACTCCTTATGCACAATTTATCATTCTTTCACTTTCTTTGCCATTACAATTTATTAGAAAACATTTTGTCTTTACTACAAAAAAAATATCAAGGATTCACGGAAACAAAGCATCGTCTGACCATATACGCTTCCATTTCTACTTGATTTCACATGACAAAGGTAAATAGCACATGATAGAATGAAAAAAAAACATTAATAATATAATTAACGTATATATAAGTAAGATATAAATTATACAAATAAAAAAAGTATAAAAGATTCACGAAAACGAAGCACCGTCTGACCATATAGGTTTCCATTTCTACTTGTTTCCGCACGAGAAATCTCTGCATTAGCTATTCCAGCTATGTGAACCTAGCGCCCGACTTTTTAAAAATTAATTTTTTTAAACGGAAAATGATAGCATTTCGTTTGTAGTTGTTTGTAGTAACAATAATTTCGTTTGTAGTTTTATCAATTAATAAATAAAAAAAATTTTTTTAATGACTCGCACCCGACATTGAGATATCGCAAATCCGTTTGCGCAGTCTTCTTTAGAATCGTTTGTAGTTGTTTGTAGTGATTTTCCTTTCGTTTGTAGTTGAGCGGTTCAAAAGTTATAAAGTTATAAACAATTTGTTTATAACTTTTGAACCGCTCAACTACAAACAAAAGGAAAATCACTACAAACAACTACAAATGATTCTAAAGAAGACTGCGCAAGCGGATTTGCGATATCTTTTTTAAAATTAACAAATTTACCTCTTGGACGAATAAACAATTGTTTATAACTTTTGAACCGTTCAACTACAAACGAAAGGAAAATCACTACAAACAACTACAAACAATTCTAAAGAAGACTGCGCAAGCGGATTTGCGTTATCTTTAAAATTAACAAATTTACCTCGGACGAATAAACAATTGTTTATAACTTTTGAACCGCTCAACTACAAACGAAAGGAAAATCACTACAAACAACTACAAACGATTCTAAAAAAGACTGCGCAAGCGGATTTACGATATCTCAATGTCGGATACGAGTCATTTAAAAAATTTTTTTTATTTATTAATTGATAAAACTACAAACGAAATTGTTATTACTACAAACAACTACAAACGAAATGCTATCATTTTTCGTTTTAAAAAATTAGTTTTTAAAAAGTCGGGTGCTAGGTTCACATAGCTTTCTTTCCGTCTATAGTTACCTCTGCAATTTTGGAAATATTTATTGCAAAACTCCTTATGCACAATTTATTATTCTTTCACTTTCTTTGCCATTACAATTTATTAGAAAACATTTTGTCTTTAATACAAATTATGTATAAGTAAGATATAAATTATATAAATAAAAAAATATGAAGGATTCACGGAAACAAAGCATCGCCTGACCATATACGCTTCCATTTCTACTTGATTTCGCATGACAAAGGTAAATAACACATGATAGAATGAAAAGAAACATTAATAATATAATTAACGTATATATAAGTAAGATATAAATTATACAAATAAAAAAAGTATAAAAGATTCACGAAAACGAAGCACCGTCTGACCATATAGGTTTCCATTTCTACTTGTTTCCGCACGACAAATCTCTGCATTAGCTATTACCAACGCAAACGAAAAGTTTTCGATCTATATGGACAAATTATACAAAAAAGAAATTATTAGATAGCGCGCATTATTATATATTTGTCAAATAGAAATAGACATGATATAAAAATGTCATCTCTACAAATATAAAAAATTAACCGTACCTTTTAATCGGTGAAATATAAATATATGTGCGTCCTTTAATATTATATAAAAAAATACAATTTATTTTGCACAGATAAGCAAAAGCCTCTGTTATTTTGAGACAACTTGTGATTAGTTTTATATTATTTAAACAAATATTTTTTAAATCTTTAATTTTCGTCTTAATTTTAATTTTTAATTTTCAATTCTAATTAATCACAATGTTTTGAAATAACAGAGATATCTTTTCAAATATATACATGCAAAGTAGTTATGAAGAGGTACATCATGTTTCACAAATAAGCAATTAATTAAGATTAATTATAATGTTGAGCACATATGTCAAAATAATCAATATGACACACATACATTTTTTTCGTTGCTCATAAAGCTTTTCCTAGTTATATTTATATTTTTCTATTTAACATATTTCATATAAAAAAAAATTAAAAAATATTCCAAACAATTCAATATCTTTGATATTCCAAATTTTAAAAAATCATAAATATTTAAATTAAATACTATATTAATTAAATATTACAAATATTTAAAATTAATAATCATAAATATATTATTCGAATTTTGTGTAAGTTGCTTCGTTTTTCATTGTTTTAAGAAAAAAAAAATAGAAAGACCGTAGCATAGTCGAGTGGCCATAATCCAAAATTCCACGGTTCTCCTCAGCTTGTAGGCGAAGCTCGACGAGCGGCCGCTTTTAAGCACGGAAAAAAGTTCTCCTTCTGAGCCGCTTAGAAAACGACGACGGTCTCGTCCTCTCTCGTTTCCTTTTAAGACGCGCGGATGGCTTTATCTAGGCTCTTCGGTAGAAGCCGCTCCTATCAGCGAGGCGCGTTATACCACTTTTTACCGGCGCGGATTTATACAACCCAGCCTCTGTTGAGTTCGTCTTTCTGAGGACGAGAGAGAAAGAGAGAGGGAGAGAAAGGGGGGATTCGTGACGCCAGGGAGAATAAGCTTCACGAATACAGATTATAGCGGAAACTTTGATTAAGATTGCGCGGCGTTATTGTTTTTCGCGACGAGTTCGCGGCATCCTTAATTAAGTCGTTAAAGCGCGCGAGGGGAGGAATAATGTCGCTTTTTTTTTCTCGTTCGACCAATACGTTTCGATTTGCTTTAATTGGACACCACTGTCACTTCGGAACAATTACGATGGAAAATACTATATCGGGTTCTTCTCCATAATATTCCGCAAATATCGCTACTTTAATGAATCTACTTTGTATATCGAGAGAATTACTTGAGTCATAAATATTGAAGGAGATGTATCAAGAGGAAGAAGAGATGATTAAGCTACACATCAGATACAAAAATTATTTGTATGCTGTATTAATAAATTATATTTGTATTGCTGTATTAATACAATTTAATCGTTTATCAGTAACATCGTTTTAATCTTTAATATAAACAATATAAATGTGTTATTAAACGCAATTCTATTCAAATAAATCGGCTGAAATTTCAAATACTTTGTTATAGTATTGATATTAAAGGTG
This sequence comes from Prenolepis imparis, assembly GCF_030444845.1. NCBI lineage: Eukaryota > Metazoa > Arthropoda > Insecta > Hymenoptera > Formicidae > Prenolepis > Prenolepis imparis. The sequence goes on from NW_028141169.1 coordinate 8,614,194, forward strand.
CAATATCAGATATAATCCGATTCGCGAGCGACTGTGTTATCATCTTGAATACTTTGTCAAGGAGAATTTCATTTTTTTTGTATGATATCGCAATTACAACGAATTAACAACAAATACTCGCGAAAATTCTTTGTTTCGCAGCTAGAGCAAAATGTTCCAAAGAGTTTCTCGTGGGATATGACATCTTGGAATTTGACGACGAGCAATGTATTAACCGCGTATCGCCAAGAGACCCGTCCAAGATGCCCCGGAAAAAGCGTGTAATAACTCAGTGGATCCGGTATACTGCTGCAATTTTTCTCTGTCGCGCCTCCGCTCATCCTTTTTATTTTTGCGTTCGTGATACAATATCGTCTAGATAGCACGTCGTGTCTACAATAACGGAAGATATTAGATCGATAAAAGGCCGCCATATCCAGATGTAATAAAAGCGTATAAACGCCTACGTAACGCATAGCAATAAAAATACGAACCCTCCCTTTTTACCGTATTTGTTCCACATATGTACTGGGAGAATTCTGATTTATCTTTATGGAAAACCGATTTTCACAATATTTGTAAGTAATGTGGGGTCATCTAAAGTGGTTGCAAAGTATAAATCGCTCTATTTATCAAACGATAAAATTTATTCATTGAAAAATCATAAATAAGCTTTGACTATTCAGTTAATAATCTTTATGATAAGGAAAACATGATTATTAATTTATATTTATTAAAGCTATCTTAATTCTTATGAAGAAAACATACAAATATAAGAAAAAATATATGATGATACATTACATACACAAAATGATACAAAAGCTGAAGTACAGTAATAAAATAACATATTGCTATAGAAAATGTGTGTATCTCCTATATATAGAAAACGATTACAATGAATTTTCCATGATTTAGTCTTCGAATATTTAGTGACGCATCTTGTCCGTTGTAACGACGTACTAATTCCGATGTCACTATCTACATTACTTTTTACAGGAAATTTCAAAGCAGATACGGGAGTCAGGTCGGTCCGGATTATCGCCATTTCCGAATCGATTTTGATAATTGAATAATCAATCGAACCTCGGGGATAGAACCCAGTGCCCTCGAGTAATCTCTGCCAATCAAGATTCAATTAAAAATTGATGGCCTTCGCCCTTTCCCCGTGACTGTTACAATTTACATGGCGGCTATGTCGTGCGTGCGATGCCGGTTGCGTACACGCGACTTTCTATCACGTGAGTAATGGCATTCGGCAGGAAATGAAGACGGATGGGTTCTACCGATTGCTGGCGTTGCCATTAAAGCGCGCAACCAAACCCCTCGGTTCGATTCGCGTCTGTGATATCATCACGAGTTCTTCGTCAACCCTTATAGAATCCCAACGCGAATCTAAATCCATTCGGAATACGTGCGTACACACACAAAATAATCTTACTAAACTCTGTCCGAGCTGAATCGAATAATTTCTCATCGCGTTCGCACTTTGCTATATTATTTTTATTCCCGATATCCTCCTCTCTATATGTTTTGTAGTAGTCCTTTCATCCCACGTACTTTGTGATTTATTTCTACGTCACGAGAGATTTGAACTTTATACATTTTTTCCACGCCAGAGAAAAAAGATTTCAGATTCGATGCTTTGAATGCTTCCTTTCCTCGGTTTTTTTTAGAAAGATTCCTAGCTTCGTTACTAAAAAACTTGTTATAACTAGCTATTATCATCTTCTAATTATATCAATATTTTATTTAAATATCCTGTGGAAATTGTATACTTATAGTATAACATTGACGTCCGCTTCGCGAACTAACTTTCATTGCGTAACTTTTGCTCTAGAATACTCTCGGATACCCTAACAACAAGTAGTTAGCTAAATAAACTCGTTTGACCTCGACTTTTTTTTTTAGAAGATAATACTATTATTGACAAGAAGAATAATTACTAATTTTAAATGAACATTTTATATATATATATATATATATATATATACAGAAATTATTCTAGTTTTTTTACTTTTAATCGTCTTAACAATCTTTTCTCTTTTAATATTTTAAACGTTATAAACTAGAAAGTACACTAATGTCCGCGAAAAAAAAAATAGTATAATTTTCGTCATAACAAATAGACATCGAATGAAAAGACTAAGTAAGTCTTTTCGTACCTCTGAAGAAACAAAACTCTTTTTAATTATTCTTTCCATCAAATAAAATTTGCAATATAAAAGTCAAATAAACAGATCAAAGCCTGTTTTAATCAACCAGAACTCAGAGAAAATCCGTTAAGATGACTTTAGAAATACGCGACCTTAACCCTGTCAGCATCCGAGTTGTTAACGAAGTTACGTTGTAAAACAGAGGCGAAGCGGGAGCGGAGGTTGACCTACTCGTTTGTGCTTTGAGAGTTGTGACGCGGAAAACGTTATCAACGCGCGTCGATTAGCGTCGGATGGTACTCTAATTGAGTTAAAGCGAAGATAATAGATAAAACCTTTGTTGTCTTGATTATCGATTCGTCTAGCAAATACACGAGCAGACAGGACAATTGTAAAATCGATAAAATGGAATAATAAGTTAAGCGAATACAAAGTAACCTCATGAAAGTTTTCAACGCATTTTCTGCGTTTTCCGTACACGTTATCAATTAGTTAGCTTTGTCGATAAGATTAATTAATGTCGTATCCTTATTTTTATCACTAGTTGTCCTTTAAGCAAAAGTTTAACGTAATCATATCTTAATGCGGTCACTTAATGTATCCTAATGTAGTTCAATTGAGATTAATTAATTAAGTCAATTACATAGCAATCTCTTTTTGAATAGAACTTTTTAAATAGAAGTCTTAGTATTGAGATTTTTTTTCAGACTAGAGGCAAATCTAATTAACACAGTTAATTGCGCCGCGATATAAATTTTATTCATAATCTTTCAAAGACGTTTGTTGAGTCGTATTTTTTGAAGGAAAAATCGTGGCTACAAAAATTTATTTTATCTGGTCGAAGCAATATTCGCAATGAAGATGATTTTTATAGAATACTCTTCTCATTATCGTTACTCTCGTTAATTAGCGTCATCTATGCACGAAGGACATCGCCGACGTAATTGTGTTCGGATCAACTGCTATTCTGGCGAATCTCTCCTCTCGAATAACAGCTATAGCAGAGATAATCAAAGGCCACAGAATTTCGTAATTAGCCTCCATAAAGGTGTTGAACGATCACGTCCACTTATCTTGTCGTCACATTGTTTGATTTTATCGAATCTTTTATATATTTGTCCTAACGAGCGGAATTCCCATTTGGGCATATTGTAACATCAGCCATCTCTATTAAAATTCCTTCGTTATACGATTCACGCACTGGAATCTATGTAAAATCGTACAGGAAAAAAGTCGTCGAATTATGTTGTAAAATGCAATTGATCTATTCGCTTCGGTGCATTAAAAGGATTCAGCTGTTTTTTTATGTTTTTTTTTTGAACGTACACATGTAATTATCGTATTATCGTAAAGATGGAATACATAAACCGTTGAACCGTAATACTGACATGGAGTGAAAAAGGGAGAAAATAAATTAAACTTGTATTTTTAAATGAGCTAACTTAATTAACTTCATTTGAAAGTAATTTATTGGATAATTTAATGTAAAAGAGGAAAAATATTATATTTTACACGTAATTAAAATTTTATAGTAACAAATCCGCATAAAGGACAAGCATTCTTATTTAAAATATATTTCAACTTACAGCAGAATTATTAAATTTGCTGATATAAATTAGTTTTTAATCTTCTTTTAGAAAAGAGAAAAAGAACAATTAATGTATAACACATTTATTTTTGTCTAATTAACACTTCTTTTATTATAATGCATAAATTCTCATTTAGATTTGTTACTATTTTTACGACAATTGCATGCTAAAAATAAGATTATTGCAAATATGTACGAATGAAAATTTTATAATTTTTAGAAAAGAACTTTAGTTTAATTAATTAAATTTTTAATAGAAAAGAGAAAAATTTTTAGAATTTGATTAAATAATAATTAATCCAAACCATTGTAAATACAATACAACTTATTATTGTAGACTAATAATAAGTTTATATACAGATAAAAAAATATTAAAAAGTACTTATTTATCGCATCCTCTAATTCGTAATCTTCCGAAGGGAGAAATTCCGAAGCATTCGTCAGAATCCGGAATCCGGACGTTCCACGGAAATAGCAACATTGCTAATTCTCCGATCCGACTCATCCCTATGCGCAGCGGAGAATTCGCTCCTCAAACTCGTAATTCGATTTTTCAATCGTACGAAATTTGGCTAATCCGAGATATCTCGGAATGCAAACGAATCTAGCCCAGCCCCATGTAAACCAGGATGCGCGCAGTGTTGCTCGAAAGGATTTCACCGCCGACTAATTGGGAATGAAATCCAGAAACATACTCGATGCTCTGCGAATCACCGGTTGGCCGTTTATTCAGATTTAATAGTGGTTAAATAAGGATTAAGCGACGCACCGAGCGCGACTCATCAATTGCGCACGGCTCTTTTTGTCCGCCGGTTGAATTTAAATTAAATCGACGATTTTAGTTTTAATCGGACGCGAATCGTGCTATCGTAAATTCGCGCGAATTCGAATCGCTCGCGCGAAATTATTCGTCTCTCACGCTTGTTTGTGAAATTATTTTACGATTCCCATTTCTCGCACGGTCAGATATTCGCATATCCTATTGATGTCTATGACGAGTATATAATATATATCGTATTATCGAAGAAAATATCACGACATATTTATACAGATACACACGTATATGCATGTTCACGGGAGATTGACCTATATATACTTAGCGTCGCAATACAACGCCGAAATGCTTCACTATCACGGCGCAACGTACGTAACACGTGCTCTTAATCTCTCAGTATATCAGCAATAATGGGCCCCGAAACTGAAACGGGGTACAGTGGCTCGGTAAATCTCCCCCGAAACCCGGTATAAACGACCAGGGCGTTCTATCCCCGTTCGCCCTGTTTGCTCGCACTGAATCGGTTACCCGACTCGTTGCTTGATGGTTTAATGACTTAGAAACGCTTCCACACTCGGTACCGCGGGTTACCGAGATTCTTCACTCGCGCTCTCGAGCTTGTAGAACACGTACATTTAAACCCCCGACGCTCGTCCAGCTCTCTGTTCATGAAATTATGTCCGTAGGCGCTTGTTTAAATGGCACGGAAACAGCAACAGTATATATTTCTTTCTTTTTAGATTAATTAATTGTAAAGAAGGAAGATTTAGAAACCTGTTAAAATTTTTCAAACACAGTGAAATAAAACAACATAATGAAAAAGAAAGCATCAGCAATATTATGAAAACAAAATATATATATATATATATATATATATATATATATATACAAAATGTTTCAAGTAGAAAAAAAAACAAATATCTATATATTTTCCTGTAAATATTAACAGTTATATTTCAGAAAATCGATAACATCGATCAGATTTTATATTCGTCTCTACTATAAAATTATAGAATATGTAATATATTAGTAAAAAGATGATATGCACATGACGTTTAATATATATTTAAGAATTAAAACTCTCGTCGCTCATTTTTATCGTCAAATAAAAGAGCGGTGTTTTAAGAAACTTACAAGAGAAGAAGTGAGCTAGCGTTTATTTAATTATCCGACGACGTTCATTGATATCGCGATATCTGCGATTAATTGTGACACGCTATCGCGCGGGAATTATGACACCGTATTCGTCCTTAGGCGCGATTAAACCTGACAGAGACAAAGACGAGGGGACTAAGAGAGAGAGAGAGAGACTTCGGCGGAGAGACGCACGCGATACCTCGAATGAAGTGATATATTATCGATGACGAAGATAACCCAGATAAGCGTCCGAACGTCCCTGTATTAATCGCCAGGTGGCACGTGATGGATGCGATAGCGCTCCGGAAGGTTCACGCGGGCCGCAGACGCGTCGTGTAGCCCGACCTTAATTACAATACCGATGGCCCCCACGTCTTACGTTATACCGATATTCGGCGAGGCGTGTTATTAATCGCCAATTACTCATCTTTCGGATCCAATCTAGAGCGATCGAAACTATCGAAAATCATTGGCTAATGCTCGGACCGCGACAATATATAATAGAGATATATAATAGGTTCGCGCGCGAAGTGCTTCGAATTTTTTTCTCTTAGAAATACGCGATCAGCTGATATTATAGCTTCTTTAAAGTGTGTTCCGATGTATTCCTCGATCAAGACAGATTGACGAAGCAGGCTCTAGCAACGATCGACATGCTCGGTCACGTCTGCTATCGGGTGTATGATTACGCTTCGACGATCACACAATTCGTCCACGTGACCGAATAAAGCCACCCGGATTAATCGATTCGCGTTCTGGAAGACAGATCGAATTCGTCAATGTGCCCGGAAGAGATGGGAGAACGCAGGGGAGAGAGGAGGGAGATGGTTAGCGAGTCTGGTTGGCAGCGAACTGCCCTTAGCACCCTGACTAACAGGCGAGCCTGTGCACCGTCGCTGATTGGTGGCAGTAATTAACGTCCGGTCCTGATCTAGCGGCTCTGTGCAGCGCATCGAACACGTCGGCCGCCTCGTCGTGCTACATAGATCATTGTTGCGCGAGCTGCCGTGGTTAGAGGAACTCCGGCCAGAAACAGCACGAGGAGCCTGCGGTTTCAATAGATGCCCGAACGTTGTAGCGGATTAGCATACTGGCCCCGACCGCAGTGGAAACTGGGTTAGGTTTTAGCAAGTGCTCTCTCTCTCTCTCTCTCTCTCAAATGTAGGAAGGGACCGCCCTATCGCATCATTGGTTAACGAAAGCCTTTCGTCGAAACTTCCCTTCGGATGCGCCCTACGAAGTCTGCTCTTGCATTTTAACGTGGCAAATTGGCACTCGTAAATCGCAATAGGAAAATCCTCCAACGAATGCGCTCGACCAGTTGCTATTTAACAAAAGTCGATTCTATGCCCTTGGCCTTTTTGATACCGCGTGTAAGAGCAGAGTAACATAACATGCTGTTCGTGGTTATCGCTAGCGAACAATCGCTTTACGTTTCACTTGCGATATCGTTTCAGAAAGTATCATTCTTATAATACATTATTTCATATAGAATTGAATTATTTAATCTTTTATTCCGCAGCAAATTTATGCAGATAAACCGATAATTTACGAACGAGAAACTTTTACGTTGTCGCCCTTGAATATTATAGATAATAGAAAGTTCTAATTCCATTAATTCTAAATAAATATTAAATTTATCTTTTAGTCATCGTTGAATAATGCATATTCAACATAGAAAATTCAACATAGAAAGCGATTAAAACTGAATTGTATCAACATTAATTAAACATTGCGCGGTCCTCTTGGCATTTGTGAGAGAGACATATCGTCCATTGGAAAGAATGGAAAACTATATGCGACCAACGAGCTAATAGAATGTGCACGACGACCAAGAACGATTTAACGCCGTCGTTTACAACGCGGATGGTGATTCGCGTCGTTCGAGATTCACCCTCGTTGTCGGAAAAAAACTGCCGTTTTCGAGTCGCGATCGCGGGAATTCAAGCAGTCTCGCACTAACGAGCAAACACAGCTCCTCTCGTTGGTATGCAATCGCCCGATTCACCGACGAGCGACGGGGATGCCGCGGACGTGTTGGTAGCACGGCAGATTGCAGGCAAGTGGTGGTCGGGAGGAAGGGAAAGGGGAGGATTGGGAGAGAAGGGTGCTGGCGCTCCGGCAGTAATGACGGCAGTACTTAGGGAAGCGGGCTTAAACCAGTACCCCCCAGATATCGAACGAGTTAGCGATACGTTAACGATTCCCGACCCCGGTTGTCACACATCCGTGCCACGGTAGCACCGGAACGAGAAACGGAGATGGCGTGTGCGCTGCGACTGATAACGACGTACGTGAGGATTAGCGTCCTTTCAATGTAATCAACTAGAACAGATGACACTGCGTCATGTTTCACGGTACTTAAATTCTTTAACGACGCTCAAACACGTTCGTAGATTCCAAAATAAAGAGAGCGATATATTTTTACAATTTATAAAAAATCTGATACACATTCGATTTCTTTAAAGTTCAATGAAAATGTAATTGCTAAACTTTTCATACATTAAAATTAAACTTAATAATAAATAAAATAAATATATAAATTTAATACATTAAAACTTCAGTCACATTACAACTTAAAAAATTATTATTTGCTATTTTTAATATCTCGAGATTTAAAAATTAAGCAACTTACATTCAACAAAATTTTTAAGATACATAAATAGTTAAGATATTTAACACATTTATTTGAATGTTATTTATTAAAATATGTTTAACGTAATTTCTCTTTCTTCCTTTCTCTTTTATTTCTCTCCACAAAATAGTTTTTAACACGTGTTGGTAGCATGAATATTTAACTCGCATCAAGGTTTGATGAATAGTTTTGCAACAGAGTTTCATTTCAGTAAGTAAAACTTTGAATCTATCTCACTGCCTCTCTCCTCAAAAATTCGTTTACTGTTTGAAGGATTAAACTTTTCTGCGCACTATTCCACTTTCCTTATGAGTATTCATTAATTATTTAACACATTACTCGATGTCACTACGTGACACCGCAAATCTCTACTGAGCATATTTTTTGAAAAATACATTAATAGGTACGTACGAAGGACTGAGAGAGAAAGAGAGAAGGATCGCAAGAAAAAGCTCAATAATTATTATCAAAGAATTTTTCAATTTTATTTAATTGATTCACCCAATGACAGAATATTTCGATTATCTTGATACGCGATCTTGTGTCGTGACTCATTAGCTAGGCACGCGTGAACCGTGTGAAAGAGTTGTACGTGGGAGGAAAACGCGCGTAGGTGTAATCCTTCGACTTGGCGGCCGAGGTCAAACCGGACCTCGTAAAGGACATAGGGTGCACTCCTGTAAATAACTGAAACGGCAATCATCGGTGCTGCGAATTTCACCCGTCAACGTAAACGGTTGATGCCTGACACCGCGAAGCAATTCCCATACTTTCATTTTTCTCCGTTCTTGTCTGATCGTACTCGGGCTATACTACTGATGTATATTGATCTATGCTCTGCGCGTTAAATCGTCCGTGAAAACAAGATTTTTCCAAATCGATAAGCTCGATTTATAGCTTCATATGCCAAGCCGGATTGATTATATCGTTTACTTCGCGCGTATTGCTATCATATAATCATTACTACTATTATTTATATAATTATGATTGAATCTTCGAAGAAAAAAAAGTAATATATCTGATAACTGAGACAATAAGTTCGTTGGCAGTAGAGTAGATTAATGTTTAACACTCCATGCTTTTTGATAGATATATTTACATTATATTTTCTTGCAAATTAAATCTATTTTATTTGTTCTTGAGTAGTGCATAGACGAGAATATGCTAACAGATTATTTTTGGGAGGAATATACAGGCAAAAAGAGAAAAGTTTCAAAATATTATAATTTAATTTTATAATTCCATGCTCAAATTTATATTTTATTTTAATAACACACTATTAAATTTTGTCCGAGAAATAATTCGAGCTCGTCTTCATACTCAAAATTCAGAATGAATAAATGTTCTTATTCTTGTTGTGATTATCGTAGAAAAATTTGAATATCTTTCTTTCGGGATTCGAGCTGTTACGCAGAAATGGCTGTAAATTGTAAAATCGCGCAAAGTGCGGAAAACAAAGTCAGCCAGCAAGAGATTGATACGATTGGTTGAATCAATGGTCGAGGAATTGTCTGCCGATCGGATCGCGCCGTGTACGATTAAGCACGATATTCTGCGAGAGGGTGGAAAGGGACGCCAGGTGCGTACATAGGCTTAATACCGCGTTTCCAAGCAATAGGAACCGATCAATAGCGTTTAACCGCCCTTCGGACTGGTTAAACCGATTCTGTTTTCGACGGATTCGACGTTTGCACTCGGCAACGCCGAAATTCGATTATGGTCGCACCCTTTTACGTTACAATCGTATTACATGCGAATGTATAAAGCGCGCGCGTTTTTTTGTCACAATTCCGTCGATTTTTGTCGTCGCTTCTGTATCCTCTGCGTGTACGATAGTTAGTGTTACGCGGAATACGACGAATTGCAGGCAGGATAAATGATAATTAAATCAGCGATACCTGCTGCGGGGTAGAGGGATCGGCGCAGCGGTTTCAGATGAACTTTTGTCGAATGCCGCTGCGACAGAGGGATGAGAAACAGTCGGAAGTCACGACCCCATTGTTGGGTCGGCATTAACATATAAATAAACTCAGTCGTCGAGCTCCACTCGGTGTTAGACAGCTTCGCAACTTTTTTAATAAAAGGGAAGCTCCTCGGCGTCCGGTTGTTCGAACTGTCTGAATGGCGATTAATTATACGTTATGCAGGTTGCATATCTTATTATGAATTGGAATTGCTGAGCGGGTTTATCTTAACTCTTTGCTCTTCGAGTACCACCATGCCGAACAATCTTTCGAAAACTCTAAATTGCACTTGTAAAATTACTAAAAATAATTATATATATATATTATATAAGTAGATAATTTTTAAAATATAATAATCGATTATTCAGTCTTAAAATCATTTTGCAAATTTAATAAAAATTATAAAATTTTACTTCGACCTAATTACACATGCATTTTTTATTTTAAAAAAATGCGTTTCAAGGATGTTTAAATATCAACCATTTTCAATAGATCGTATATTGTATACAGCGTGTACATCAGCTTCTCCACTATCTAATCCTCTTTGAGCCACATCTACCTCGCTACATGAGACGGCAGCATCCCTTATCGCAATAGATGCGCGTGAACATGCACATTTAGCTTAGTGCTGCTGCTCGCGAACGTAATGCGCGCAACACGTGCGAAAATGACACGTACGCGGTTGCAATCAGATGCACGCACGCGTGACACGCACTAGCAGTTGCCAATTATTTTATTAATCTTCCTCTTTGATGAATCCTTCCTTACATTTATACGAGAAATAAAAAAATACTTTACGAGAGATTATTAATCAATCTCAGGCTATTTAAAATTTCTTCGTAAATTTTTTAGCATACAGATATAGAGAGTAAATGTTTCTCGCGAATTTATAATTATAATTTTTCAAGGATTATTACTAATTTAATCATTAATTTTGGTTATTAATTTTTTCGAGTAAGAAAATGAAAAGATTTCTTTCTAAATGGAAAAATTATCTACATATATAATGCGCTATAATAAACGATTATTTAATAGTACGTACATATTGCAATAGCAGGTGTATTAAGCATATTTATATTTGACAATGACGCATTTCGATTGTTATAACTGTTAATATAATATTTTCCGCATGGAGAAACTACTGACGTATATTTTTAAAGTTTTCTACTGTCGGGAAAATTGAATAGTGTGTGGAGCGAGGATGAATTAGTTGCGCCGTCATTTAGTGCTTTTGGCCTTTGATTAAAAGCTCCTCTCTTTGTCTCTCTTTCCGTCTCTGTTCCTCTTTTCGTGAGTTTCGCCAGCCACGCAATTTTTAATCGTCCTAGCTCCGGCAATGGCAAAAGGCTGGAAAGAGTAGTACGTAGGGGAGGGTACGTCGAGGACAATTTGTGTTACAAATAGGCGGAGGACAGCGTAATAGGTAACAAGAAGAAAACTAAGCGATCGCATTAATTGTGTCCGAGGGAAGAAGTTCTCCCGCACGTCCCCTTCGTCTCTGACGATCCTCGGGAGGGCGGGAAGAGAAAGGGCGGCAATAGAAAAAGAGTTATTTCGGTCGGCTGCTGATTCTGCTAAATTCCGCCGTAACACAAAACGAGCTAAATGCGAAGAAAATAACCGAAGGGTTTCCGCGTTCTAGTCGCACAGAAGATTAAAATACGTGCGTTCTCCAAACTGCTCTTTTTAAGATTCGCCAGCCATTTTTGCAATGTGTCATATCTTTTTATATAATTAAAAACTATTTCTTTTTAATTTATTTTAATATATTATTACGCACTAAAAATTATTTTACATTATAAAATTGACTTGTATGTGGAACAAATGTATGTAATTTATAGAGAAATGCGAAAAATTATGAGCATAGCCTATTAATTAGCGAGAACCATTCATTTCACTATCGATCAAGTACAAACATGATATCAGTAGTAAAATATACTGATTTTTACTGATTTTTATTGATTAAACATACATTTTTGTGCAACAATAAAATCATCGGTATGTGTGGGTGCATCAAAATCTGATATAATTAAGCTTCCTGCAGCGGATTGTTGCGGGATTTGTAACAGGTTCTTTGCTAGTCATGCTAATTAGCGTTGATGTTTGGCATACTTCGCCATTATAACATGGCCAGTCTCATATCTGAGAGAGAGGCAGGATAATATCAAGTTTCAATTCGCATTTGGGCGAATCGATACGCGTTTCATATTCAATCAGGCAATTAACGTACGTTAATTAACGTGCGTGTAAGCCTCGCATTGGTGGCTTCGAGGAAAGGACGAGCGCCTCCATTCGCTAGGTTTAGGCATTGCTGGGCTATTTCCTACTAAAATATTAATTGCAACACGATAGGATAGCCAACGTCCATCGCGATATCCATCGCGTGATTGCTATGACGAATTACGAACGAGTTCTTGCGTAGCGATCGATTCGCATTAAAACGTGATCCGCATCCGATTTTGCCGTCACAGCCGATAGAGGCATCGATTTGCAGACTATTAGATTATTCAAATAGAGACGCAAATAATTGATTAACAAAGCGAATGTAATCTGATAAAATAGCTTTTATTTTCGTGAATTATTTGTTTAAAAATTTAATTCTATATAATACGTGATGTAAATATGTATGTTCAACGAGATTATTGTAATAAGTTTGACTAATAAAAATAGTATCTTTACCTCGATAACATATTACAGCAAAATTAAATTTATTATACAAATTAAATGTATGTGAAAAGTGACTGAATATTTTACTCGTTATCTAAATAAAATATTGCATTTACATAACGTGAAAAACTATCATTATAAGATATTTAATATTAATCTTAAAATCAAAATAGTATGTTAAAGAATTTTGTGAAAGAATAGTGCTGGGACTTGCTTCTCCGTCATCAATAAAAAGAATAAGATTTTACTTCGCTCCAACTGACTGATAAAATGTTAATTTAGGTATAAATCAATAGCTCAGCGTGTCACAGTTTATATATATATATATACTATTTTAGAAAATATATACAATACACTGAGTTTTAAGTCGACAAGAATGATGCTATGACGTTGACAGAAATTTCTGTCTACGAGTCGTTTACCTCGAGACCATAACCCCTTTACGACGGCCATTGTTACGAGCAACAGTTTCGTTCTCCTCGAGTTTCGAGTTCCATCGCGATAATAATCCGAGGCGCCGCGAGGAAGTCGATGATGGAAGCAAGGGAAGGCGGAGGAGACGGAGTCGCAGCAGTCCGTACTCTCGCGCGATGCTGCCGCTGGGGAGGACTGAGAGGGTGGCGTGGGAGGGTGAGATCGGGCGAATTGTTTTAATAAAGCGGCCGCGGAACGTAGGACGGTGGTTGAATCCGGTAATTGACTTGGAAGCTCGTGCGCCAGGGGAGCGGCGCGCGAGGGAAATATTCAAATTCCTTCATTACTCGCTCAAAGAATCACTAATGCTAGACGGAATGGCGTGGAATATTATTATTCGACTATTTTAGCAACTCTTTCACCGACCGTTGTGGCGTTTGTCGAGATCGAAGAGATAGCCGGGAATGTAATTAGGGAGAGATAAGTGCATCTCTTTTTGCTATTTTTTATTTTCTCCTCATCAATTGCATGTCGTTAAAATAATCAATTAATTTTTAGTCTTCTATTATAAAATATGTCTAAAAAGTAATTACTATATTACTATATGTTAAAATAATTTTTCCTACATCTCTATATATATTCTTTTTTATATACGTTATATTTTTTAAATTTATATTTGTTTCTATAATTATTTTTTTTTTTTTTTTTTACGTGTTGTGTAACTTAGTTTCTAAGAATCTTTTTTTTGCATATAGTAAACTCTTAATCTGCTTTCTTTTCTCTTTTTCTTTTTAAATTCTATTTTTTCTTCTTTTTATTTCTTTCTATTTCTCTGTTGCTTTTCTTTCTTTTTACTCGTGAGAAGTTCCTGTGGGACGATGACGCTTGTGAAATGCTCGACAAAACCGGGTTATTGTAAGCACCAGCACTCGAGCATCTTACACTCGTCTTCGAGCAAAGGCAAATTGTTGGCATTAATTGAATGTGAAAGAAATCTCTTTATCTCTCTCTCTCTCTCTCTCTCTCTCTCCTCTTCCTTGGCACTGTTATATCACTGACGATTCTCGAAGGGCAAGAGGCTTTCGAAAGGTCGCTTCGAACGTATACATTTCAAGAAGATCGGACTTTTCCGGTCGTAGATCTACGCGACAATCTTATTATCCCTGCAAATATCCGTGTGAGTGCCACTCGTGAAAACTCGGAGAAACCCTAGGCCGGAAAAACCAACACTCCGGAAGAGAATTCGACATTGCCTGGGGTTTCCGGAAAAAAGCCTTTTGATCTATAGACTTGTTCAGATACCTATTGCAAAATCTTTAGCGCATTCTTTTCGCGTACAAATTCGCAATAAGAGTAATTCGATAAATTGTGTTGATCTTATAACCGTCGCAATATTACTTAACAATATTGGTCTAATGAATTGCTGTGTTTGCTAAATCAATCTGCTGTATATTTTCGACAAATATGACTAAATGGTACTTCAGCATACAAATTTTACAAACTACCGTTCAAGTTTAGAAATTATTGACTATTTCTCAACACTAAATATCATACATCAATAATTATTCAATGTTTGTTCATTACGTTGTTTGCAATATTCCGCGGCAATAACGTAGGTATTAATTTGACATAAAATGTTGTGCGCCTCGTGCCTTAACACGCGTGATGCGTAAAGCGATAAAAATTAAATTTTCGCTTCCACAGAGTGGATTGGGTTTTATGAAAATAACCGTGATGTTGCGGTAAAAAAGTATTATGTTTCAAGATTCATATCAAAATTTTCATTTTTTAGCGAAGAGAAAGATTATATTTGAATAAAAAAAAATTATATTCGTGTAAAATAATACTTTATGCGTAACTGTGCGTGCGTGATAAAATGGTCTATTAAACTAAACATGCCAGTATTCTCAAATTTCCAATTTTATTTTTTAGCCAACAGAAATCTGTTTTAATATTAATTGAAGAAACAGATAAATGAATATTATCAACTATGAATTAATTATCATGTGATATTATATAAATTATTACATAACTATTACATAATTATTACATAACATTGAATTTATTGTATGCATACTGTTTTCTTTTATTATTTATTTATGAAACAAAAATATTCCTCGTGTAAAGTTGATTATACAAAATAAATGACGAAATAAATAAGAAGGGGATACAATAAAAATTAGCACCTCATAAGAAATAAAACAAATATATTATAGAATTAATATATACAAAAAAAAGAGAATATATGTATATGTATATATGTCGGCGAGTATAATGGGTGCGGTGATGGGGTATACATCATTTACGTGCTACATTCCACAGTCTTGTCATTCACACAGTGAGATTCGAGCGAGAAAAAAGGTGACGGTCGCGTTCCATATATTATCGTATTCATATCATGCGTAATATCATACGAAATGTGCGATTATTCTGTATAATTATTATAATTAGCAATTATTATCAGTCCTCATGCAATTATTTTAAAATGCTTATATAATTTAACATTCCGGTGTATATGTCAAAATACGTAAAATATTTCGGCAATACTTAGAGAGACAAACATGTATTTCATCCGATTATTTATCGATTATTTATTAGATTTTTCGACGATCTAAATATAATTCAAATTGAAAACGCGCAGCAAAAATAATCTCGAATCGTAAAATCGAATATTTAACATATCAATAAGCTCCGTGATACATTAATTGTCTAATAAATAAATAATTTCTACTTCAAAATATTTGTATAATTTAATATTAGTATAATTTAATATTCCGCGTATAAACATATACATATATAAATATGTTTATATTTAATTTTATTATTTGTAAAAGAATCGACTTGTACAGAAGCAGCATATATACATATTTTTTATATAATTAAATCGCATTATTACATTTTCGGGTTGACATTACATATAACGTGTATATAGCAAAATATCTTTCATACAAATATAAACGTGTGTGTGTGTGTGTGTGTGTGTAAAAATTGCAATAAAAGAGAGAAACAAAAATTTTCACATATAATAAAATTATCGCATATACATATAATAATTAATATTATAAATTATATTAAGAGAGTTTTTGTTACAATATACATCTAATCGAGAGTTGTATTGTCGCAATTACGTGTATTTAATAGAACAGGGAAAACAATTATTATGACGCACAAAAATTGACCAAAACGTGCGCGGCCATGGTGAAACGAAAAGAGTGGAAGAGAGATAGTATAGTAAAGCTCGGGCAGGAACGGGTTGTGACGATCGATGAAAATCTATTACCGACGAAATCCGACGTGAGCGCGACAAATTAGAGAATTAATTGTATAAATCCCTCGGCCTGCAAAGCACAGTAGGGAGAGAGGCTTTGGAAATAGGAGAATAGAGAGGGGGAAAACGGAAGGCGAGAGAGGCGGATCGGGGTAGAACGGCGGGGACAGGGGCTGGTGTTAGTTAATCCCTTTTCGAATTTCCACGGACGCTCTCTCGGCCGCAAATTGCCGTACAAACCGTCGGAAATCGTTCGCGAAGCGTTAATAATGCAATTTAATTTTAATAACGAGCGATATCGGAACGTTGGCTAGCCGGAAAGACGAGCCGCGCATCGTCTCGACAAGAAAGCGGTGTATCGTCCCTTTGTGACATTACGTTGCGCATCAATCAACACACAGTATGAAATTAATATTATTTTAGTAAGCCAAATAGTATCGTTCTCCCATCGAACTCTTTAATTAATATAAAAAATTCCTCCCTTTCTATTAATCATTTATTGACAGACAAACTAATTTGTGTCATCTATATATATATATACACTATCTTTTCTATTTTCTTAATTTGTCTTCCTAATTGTAACTCTTATTATATTTTCTCTGCTATATTTTTCCTAATTATCATTAATTATCTGTGTTTTCTTATTATCTATACCTTTTAAATCTCTTGCGAGAGGGAAAGAGGGAATTCTTTCTTTCATATAAACAAATAAGATATAGAAACAGAATTATATTACAGAATTGTAGAGTTAAAGTAATGTCGCGCTGTTTCAATGTGATTACAACTTTTCATCTGCGTGATTCCAAGTGTAAATCAATCATCCCTATAGACTCTACAGTGGTAAACAGGAACGAAAATTAACGTGACACGCCTTCAAAGCCTGGTGTTTCGACTTCCAGTTTGCGGTAAGTGTAGGTCTCACCAATCTTTGGTAATCAGTGCGCGCCGTGTCCGAATTATCAAGGGGTTTCAGACCGGAATGGAGCCAGGTCAAACGGACCAAGAGTTAATTCGCGTTAATTCATATAATTAGTCCACATAATTAAAGTCGATGTTTTCATACAGAGAGAGGTGTGTATACATACACTTCTCTTTTGTAATTTTTAAACGCAGAAATTTAAGAATTCGATGACTATTAAATGCGCTTTTGCAACAATTATTAAAAATGACTTGTATATGTATAAAGTATAAGAGTAGGTATATTGACATTATTAAAATTTTTAAAAAATTAATTTATCTATGCGCGGATAAAAAACTGATAATAATAATCACCAATAATGTTATTTTACGCCTGTCAATAAGAGCAAAAATTTTATTTAATTCTTTTCTAATCTAATTTTGTTGAATAGTACATATTTCTACTTTATTTTATAATAAAGGTCCGAAAATCAGCACCGTCGAATAAACCCCGAAATTTGCTGGTTCGACGTATAATCTCCTTACACTTTTGGGTTTCTTTCGGTCTCGACACCCAAGATAGAAGAAATGTTATTGAGATGCTAGGAATTGCTCCTTACGGTTAATGCACTTTCCCTAGCGCGAATTTCGTTCTTAATACAAGCACACCGGGTCGTGCAGACGCTCGTAAAGCGGCATTATGAGTTACGAGCCGGTAAGATTAAGGCCGATCAAGCTCTCGTAATTCTATCGGCGACGCGTAGCGTGCTTTATAACCCCCGGTCGTACGCTATCAGAATTTTTCATTGTCACTTGAAACGTATTTGGCAGATATTTGCGGTGTGAAAGTATACAGCTTTCTCTCTCTCTCTCTCTCTCTCTCTTCTGACTGACATAAAAGAAAATTTATTATTTTAGATAAAGCTTCAAAAATATAGGGTAGCCATAATAATTCCTCGCTTATGTTATTTGATAGATATGTAATTTAATTTTTTGTTAAATATACAATTTAATAAAATTTAATAAGAAAAATATGCAAATATACTAAATGTAAAAATTAAGAAATCTCCATTTTTTGTACATTTGCTAATGCACTTTATTTTAAGAGGAAATTTTAATATATTTCAATTGTCAACATTTTTAATGTTGAAAATTACATCAAAGATTCTATAATAAATTTGCAATATTCTATGTAATATTAGAATTACAAAAAAAACTGATGCTTTAATGCAATTAAAATATCGAATATTGTAATCCTATAATGTCGCTTCGAAATTATCGTGAGAAATAAAGTATGTATATCGGAATAATAGCATGTGATGCAAGATTAACATCGCCTACGGTAATTGCGTTTGTGCATTTGTACGTAAATTCAAACATCGAACCTCCGTTTACATGACAAACTATCGGAAAAATAACCAAAAAATACGATCTCTCTCTCCCTCTCTCTTTCTATGGATTATTACGTTATTATAATTTGCAATTGTAGAATATATGTGCGCGTATTTATAACGATATCTTAATCTCCTTTTAATTATGTTTTTAATTATGTTGGTTTTTTTCGAGATAGAAGTTAATTATTTACAATTAATTATAATTATTATTTACAAACATTATTTATTAATTTTATACAGAGATTAAAATCAGTGATAATTTATCATATGATACCCTCGAAAGGTAATAGTAATTTACATTTAAGCATTAGCTACAAAAAAATTTCCCTGTATGACTGATTTATCATTAAATCAGAAATTGTCCACAAAATCTTATATTTTTAGCTATATAGAAATATCAAGAAAAATTGTTCATTTATGCAATTGATTTTGGGTCATAGAATTTTTTGTTTTATCAAGATCTGGCATTTTGTTTTTGTCGCAAGAGAATCTTTTAGTCTTTTCAAATTTGGATTAGTATAAAACTCATAGCTGTTAGAGATGTGATTTCTCTAGAGTTTCTTTTTTTTTGTAAGAAATATCTCCTTTGCTCAAGCATATGGCGCAGGTGAGCAGCAGACGAGATCAAAAGATTTCGGCGGCAGTAGGGATAGAATCAGAAAGGTGGAAGGAAAACGTTGGACGGATAAGGGTTGAACAGTGAAGCGGAATGAATTGCTTCCGTGCAGACGGCGTTCTGTAACTGATAGCTCTGTCTTCATTTCTTTCTGACACGACAGTCTCGTTTCCTCCTCTCTTATTGTCTCCTTTGATTCTTGCTAGCACTCTATATCTTCTATTCGCGTTTCGCGTTCTGGAAGCAGCCGAGCAAGGAGCGGAAAGAGAACGCGAAAGAAACGGCACAGGATCGTGCGGAGGGTGAAACCTATTCGATCACATGCGAGTGATTTTATCCAAAGATCGATTATTGATGAATATTCTTATTAACGATACGCTTCTTTGTAAAATCTCCTGATGTGTGTGGTGGCGCATCAGAAAAAAATTCTCTTTTATATTTTGATACACCACCAAACATCAGATTTTACAAAGAAACGTATCGTAGAATATTATATGACTACTATATTAATTATTATTAATATTTTACATTCATTCAATTGTATTTACAGAGAAAATTCTTTATTTATTGTTATTTATGAAAAAATAATAATTGCAACAAGATTATAATTATTATGTTTTTTATACTGTTGTTCACTGGCGGATCCTGGGGGGGGGGGGGTTAAAACCCTCCCCTTGCAAATTAAAAGAAACAGTTTTGCTGAATTTGTTTAAAAAATATAAATAAAGAAAAACAAACATTAAAGAGCTATCGACGTCAGGATCCGCTAGTGTATATAAGTATAAGATACACTGTAAATTATACTCATTACGCATTCAAGGAGTTAAGTATAGATTAAGTCAGACATAGGACGAAATGATGAGATCATTTCATTGCACGAAAATAATTAGGTGAAATTCTTTATATATCTATATAATATATATTATATATATATTATATAGATACAAAGAATTTCGCCTAATTATTTTCGTGCAACGAAATTATCTCATCATTTTGTCCTATGTCTGACTTAATCTAAACTTAACTCCTTAAATGCGTAATGAGTATAATTTACAGTGTATCTTATACATACATATTGTATATATTATATATTATAGATATAAAGAATTTCGCCTAATTATTTTCGTGCATGAAATTATCTCATCATTTCATCCTATGTCTGACTTAATCTATACTTAACTCCTTGAATGCGTAATGAGTATATTTTACAGTGTATCTTATACTTTTATATATATATATATATATATATATATATATATAAAAGTATAAGATACACTGGAAATTATGTATGTATAAGATACATTGTAAATTATACTCATTATGCATTCAAGGAGTTAAGTATAGATTAAGTCAGACATAGGACGAAATGATGAGATAATTTCGTTGCATGAAAATAATTAGGCGAGAAATTCTTTACATCTATATAATATATATATATATATATATATATATACACTGGCGGATCCTGGGGGGGGGGGAGGGTTAAACCCCCCCTTGCAAATTAAAAGAAACAGTTTTGCTGAATTTGTTTAAAAAATATAAATAAAGAAAAACAAACATTAAAGAGCTATCGACGTCGTTGATCCTGGAATAATAATCATGAAACCAAAAATACTAAATAAAATAATTTTGCAAACCTCCCCCCCCTCCCCCATTATCGACGTCAGGATCCGCTAGTGCTGTTGTTCAATAAAATCAAATTATTCGTACGTATACAAATATTTTTAATAACTCGTTAAAAACTAATTGGATTAATATTTGATTGGATCAAATAATAGATTTAGATAAATAGTAAAATAATGCTTTGCAATGCAAACTTCATCTTTTGATCGTAATATATTATATATGTATATATCCCATGAGAAGAGAATAAGTCGATAAAACCCTAAAATATTCACGAATAAAATCATATGAAATAAATATTTTAAAAAACTATAAAATTTTTATATCTTATTTTAAGAAAAAAATCAGAACAGAATGAATATATTTATGTAAAATAAAATTCTCAATTTAAATTTTCTCCTAACATTTCAGTTAAACGGCATGAGCATCTACATATAAATTATTTTATATCTATATATGTTATATTTATTTTATATTAAAGGCCAAATTAAAAGTACAGCGTTTCACTATGCAGTTATTAAGTAAAGCAACGCACATATAATTACAACGTAATCGCACCAAGCGCGCCGCACGAATGCAAAGCCGAGGATGATCCGATATAATGAACAATTTCTTGTTTAACAAATTCTCCAACGAGCTGAATTTTTTGTCCTTTCCGCTCTTGTATGCCCGCCCGAATACTATACGTGAAAGCGTGCTCATAGAATCCGGGATGAATCCACGGATACATATACAACAAATATGTGTCGAGGAGTTTAAAGGGATGGCGAAGAGAGAAATAGAGAAAGAAATAGAGAAAGAAAGAGAGAGAGAAGGGGGAGAGGAGGGGGGGCTCGAATATGTATTTAATATGCAAATTAAAGAAATGGGATTATGTCATGCGGAATGTGGTGTGTGATATTTCGAAGCTGGCCGCTCTGAGGATTATATCCTTGCGGTCCACTTGTATCGGTATTATGTAAATCTATGCGCGCACACATGATAGCTTCGGATGCATTTGATATCCAATTTCTCTCAGTTGTACATCAGATAAATTTTTGACTGTGAATTTTTCGAAAAATATATGCCGAAGTTAATTGGAAACTTCATTCAACGTGCAAAGAAATTAAGAATTTTTGAGATGCTCTAGTTACTTTATAGTATTTTTGATGAAATCAGTCGATTAATACATTTGCGAGAACTGCCGCAGAATTTTGTTAAAATATCGTATATTTATTCATAGCAAGCAATATATTGGCACAATAAAGTTCGTTTTATAGTTCGAGTTTGACGATAGACGATAAAATTTAACTGAAAATGGCAGTTGATAAGCTCGCGCTGCGTGGCTCGCAAGTTAGTGATTTTGTTTGCAGTAATGGATTTTAATAGCACGCGAAAGCGCATAAGGTTCGTTAGAGATTATAAAGGAAATGCGTGACGCTCATTGAGCCATGCACTGAATTATGCACTTTGGGTTTACGTCCCCTGAGAGTAACGCGGACGAGAGGGAGCGTCCTTTTAGCAGTAGTAAAGTCTGACTTTAAGTCGCCGCATTTTTATATCTTGGTTCGCGGAGGATCGAGAGGCCGAGTGCGAGTCGATCGATGCTCGCGAAATTCGTTCTGGAATCAATTCGCGTTTTTCCGTAATCGTTTATGTCGAGCACGAGGTGGTCGAAAAAAGTTTCAACACACGTGGAATAAAGCTGTCTGTTTTGCGAAATGTTATGAATTTAGAGTGCGAAAAATGAATAAAACATATCATCGCTCTCGTCGAACGCGACGGTATTCCGCGAACATCCGGCAGCGGTGGAAAATGTACGGGCGAGCGTCGAAATCGCATATCGATTTCGCGGGAGATATACACGTGTCGAGAGCGTGGAAGCCGGGCGATAAATTCTTTCTACTCGAAACACTTATTTGCGATATATGTTCTCTCATGCGAACATCGCGAAAATCTATTCGCCGCTCGCCGACGATGGAAATTTAGGAACTTTATTCAATGAATCCTTTCCAATACATTTTCCCTCTATCGAACGCGGATCGAGCGCGATCGGCGCGTGACAGGATCGTATGATTTATGCTCGTGATTTCCATCGACCATGACAAATGGAGGGCGCACGGCAATAACGATCAATAAGAACCATTTAGAAACGTTTCGAGAAAAATTTATTTTGATGTTCAAACGCGCATAATAACAATTTATTAGAGATCTATTGAAATATCGGTTGAAATGTATAGAGCACCATATTTACCGTGAATCAAAGAAGACACATTTCAAATATGAAATAAAACAATGAGACAATTGTACGGAGAAATTATTATTTTTACGTGTTTCGTCTCTTGCTCTGTGACATTTAGCCAAGGTTAAATTATTTTTTATTTCCGGTGAATCTTAATCGTAATTACTATGTACTGTTTAAACATCATATAAAAAGATTAAAGTGACGGCGGTCGAACTTGGCTGTCTTATTAGTAAGAGAAACCTAATCCGCGAGGATCCGTCTTTGTCACGAGACAGTTTATTTCGGAGCACGCAGGCGATGAGCCGAATCACGCACGCGAGAGCGTCGTGCTGACTTATGGCGAAATCACGCACGATATCATTTATATTCGACGATTCGAGTCGAGGCAATTCGAGCATCAGAGGTAAATGGGATTATTCCATGTCCCTGGAAATTATGACAACTCTTATTTGCGCTTTATACGAGACATTGATTATTTATACGAAATTATTCCACTTCCATTCCATAAAATAGAATAGTAAACTTAAATAATATGTGAAAATATATAAGACGCTGCTCCTTGAATATTTACTGTATAAAACAATTAATTATTGATATAATGAAAATATATGTATAGAGATTCTTGTTACATATTAAATAAAATGTTAAAAGGGTGAGAAGAAGTACAAAATTTTGTAATATTTTAGGATAAGCAAAATAGCTCATAAATCTTGTCTCTGAAAGCTCTAATTGCTATCGTAATTTCTATTGTTCATTATGTTCATATGGAAGGAACGTTCGTGTGGCGAGTCACACACCGGGGAATAATTAGACGCGTGCGTGACAAAGACCCTCTCTACCAGTTAAATGATCTTGATAAATACCGGCCGCGTGTTAAAAGTTGACGCTTGTCGCCACTTGTCCCGGATGAGATTTGCTGCGGCGACTATACGTGGTGGAAAACCACAACGAGACAATTAATGAGACGATAACTTTCGCGAGAGAGAGAGAGAGAGAGAGAGAGAGAGAGAGAGAGAGAGAGAGAGAGAGAGAGAGAGAGACCGCTTACGTAAAATATTAATTCGCCCGAAAACAATTATCTTGATCTTTCTTAGCAGGTGCTACAGGTGAAAACAGAATTGTATTTCTCACTGCTGTTATAATTATCATTATTGTTAACGAGAGGACAACGCAAATTTCCGTTGTTTGTGCAAATGTTGCCATAAAATTATGTGCCGCAATTACTATGATAATAAAATTATATCTCTCATTGAAGCTACCACTATTATCATTGTTAATGAGACAACAGTGCAAATTTCAGCCATATGGCAGGTATCATTATCATTGTTAACAGAATATAATGCAGCGAGTAATTACATCAGACCACCTATGTGAGAAAAAAAGTGGAACGGTAACTATATTAATCGTAATCGTGATTATAGTGGGAAATGCGGTTTGTATTCCATCGCGTTATTATTGTCGCTATATTATAATTATATCCTCGGGTCGCGAATACGCCAAGAAAACGCTCTCCATCTAAAATTACTCGTTATTGGTCGTTGCATCGCAGAAAGCGCCGTTCACTTAACCTGAACACGAAGAAGAAGGTCCGCCACTTGCGCCGCCACGAAGACAGGCTGCACTTGTAAACTTAATTACTCGCGAGAGCCAGGCAGCACTTGAGGGAGGCCATCAACCAGGATGCGCAACGCGAGCTGACTGCTCGTAAAACTCGTAATCAAGCCTTATTAAAACCATAGGGGCGTGAAGAGTGGAAGGGGAACGAGAGAAGGGCTGTTGCACAACTAGATTTAACCCTTTTAAGACCCTAGGAACATATTATGCTTCAAAGAATGTTTAATGCAAAAAGTAATGCTTTCCTACATACTTGCCGCTTCAATGAAATGATCGAGTGTTATTTAAAAATTGAAATTTCGGAAAGAAATGTATCTCGGAATCTATAGGTAAATGCAAATACAAGATATTTCATCAGAGGTAAAGATTTTATTTTGAAAAAAGAGAAAAAGAGAAACTGTGCGAATTAAACTGAAATTATTTATTAATTTTTTTTCTTATTATTATTATTTATTATTCATAATTATTTATATAAGTAAATTTAACTTGGTATCACGCTTTGCAATATTGTGTGTGCTTATTATTTGATTATTACATTTGCTAAATTGCAATATACATTAAATCCCGATACATATTATGAAAATATCGAAGGAAAATATAAAAATATAATTTCAACGAAGGGAGATGTTTCAAAAAAGTTGTTGCGCGCATATTTTAATATCCTCTTCATTATTCACCTCTAATAACGAGAATCCCCTTACCGAGCGAAAAACAGTGTTCGATATCACATATAGCCTATATAATACGAAAAGTATAATTATCTTCTTCAAGTAAACGTAATAACGCGAATTCGTGATATTGTAGATATATTACGCAGTGTTGACTCAATTCCTTTACAGCTTCATATCACCTGGAGAAGGTTGATAGCGCATGCGTCTACAATTTTAATATCCTTCGTGTGGAATAATTTTCTAAGTTTGCTGTGTAAGTCCTTTTTATGTTCACGCAGAGTGTAAGAAACGAAATACAGTGATGAAAGATGTGTTTTCGCGGACGTTACGATCATCCACAGAGACTCATAATCTCGATTCGTTGGAAGATCATAAAGCGGAATCAAGCGTAATTAAAACGTAACGCTCTGCCCGCGTTTGGCTTCCGGATAGTCAACTCCCGCGAGTATTAAGTGTTCAGTCGAGGTAAAGAGCAATGTTTTTTTATAGATTCTCGTAAAATTCGTTCTATCGCGATAAACATTCTCCGATCCGTTCGAACAGGTTGCGAAGACCGACATGCGGGTCGAAAGATCCGATCGGAGAGATCAAAAAGACGAATTAAAATGAGTTTGCAATTTTTAATGATCGTTAAAGCGAAATGCTCAAGTTACAGCTTGTGAAACAAATATTGCAACATCATGTATTGTTGCTCATACTTAATTTTGAGATATTTAATTGATTTAATCGTAGTATCATCGTCACTTTGTCATAACTTTCATCTCTAATATTATCATATTATTGACTCTCATTAAAGTCTTATTTTTTTCTCTTAAAAATATTTTTTTCTAATATTTTCAATTTGATACTCGAATCTCAATCTTATTCATCAAATATTATTTCTTTTCTCTGAACTAGCAACAATTGCATTTTTTTAATTCTACCGTTACTATAATCCATAATATATATAACGCAACTAATTTGCATATTATTATTTATCTTAATTTTTGTTTAATGTATTAGATACTAATATATAAATTTTAAATTATTTTTATTCGCGTCATATATAATAGAATAATAAGTGTGCATACGCTTGTAAAACTGGAACGACAATTTTTCATGTCGTGTGTATTGATATTTGTAAACGCGAAAAAAACCATAACCGAAAAAAATCTCGCAACCTACGAAGTGCGGAAATGAAATGTCGAGTTTGTAGTCTGTAGTTGTTGAACAAACATTGAGAATAACGAGCGGTGTCTGAACGATACGCGATATGTGTATAAAAAACGATGTATCCAGAAAACCGGACGTAATAGCCGATCGACGAGAAGCGTTACGAAGTATCTTATTGTTGGTTGCTTGCGCAGAAACAAACTTAGCGATGATAAATCTTTTTAACGAATCTGCATCTTATACACGAAAATAATTTTAAAAAAAGAAGTTTGCGGCGCAGGGTATAAATCTTTCGCCCGCAATAACAATACTTGTCTGAAACTTTGATCATTTTCAACAACTTTTATTTATGTCTGGCCGAAAGGGAGAGAGAAAGAGAGAAGTAAAAAAAAAATATGTAGGAAAATCTTCAAAACTACAACTACCTAACGATATACGGAACATTCTGTCGAGTAGACTAACCGAGAATTTCAATGTTTCGAGCTGAAGGATTCTCGTCTTCCTTCTTCTCACTCGTCCCATTCAACAACGTTCGTCCTCTTTCTCTCTCCATTCTTCTCGCATTCTCTTCCAACCCTCGCCACTCTCTCCATCCATCTCGCTTCCACTCTCGTGCACCAGTCCGGTAATCCAGGAATAATGAACAGCCAGCTGTCACTCGCAATACCCGCCCTTCTAGCAAATACGACCCTCTACGAGTTTGCGCAACTTCTGGCCTGGCTGTTTTCTGATGGAAAGTGTGTGTGTGAGAGAAAGAAAGATGGAGAAAAAAAATGAGAGAAAGGGTTGCGAGTTAGAAGAACTATATTAAGAAAAAATGCTGACTCGGCACATTACGTATGCGGAAAGACAATTTGCCTCGCATAGACTCGTCAAGTATCTGCGATCGCGCAATTATTCCATCGCGATGATGATTTACACTCTACTCGCGACAACGAGAGTTGTCCGACATGATCGCGCACGGGGGTTTCTAAAAGCCTTGTCGTTAATTATGCTGGGAATCGATACGGTAGCAGAACAAACGCGAATAATAAATCACTCGCAAATCCGCTTAATCGTACGCGACGTATGGCAATTCGATAATAAATGGAAATAGCATGCGTAGTTGTGGGCAACAACGCGCCGACGCTCTATTGCAAAATATCAAGTATCGAGAAAATCCAATCCCGCGGGGATGCAGTCCTATAAGCTGGAAATGATTGAACAGCGGTCGTATATTGCTTTCATTCGAAGGGAGGACGCGTCACAGACAGTTAGGCATCGCTCCGAAACTACTCGCGAAATTCGTCATAATGAAACGATGATATGCGGTAGAATCGAGGATAGAATAATGACGAAAGATGTGATATCTGCGAGATGAAAGGAAAACGAGGATGCATTGTAAGTCGCGTATTTTTGTCAACGTTCGCAAATTCTAGATGAATCTGAAATCGATCTCTCCTCGTTGAATTATTTTTTGAACAATATTTGATTTGAATATTTTGATAATGCATATATATTATATATATATATTTCTGTTGTTTTTTTTCGTTTTTGTACGTACAATTTATTTAATCTATAAAATCTCCTAGAAAATTTGTCATTTTTTTTTATATGAAAAGACTGAAAATCGGTTTTGGCAAAAAATCCGGTGTTTTCACGCCCGATTCAGTGGACCAATAATAGATCTACTTTGAACAATAGATAAATCCCGGCTGGTTGTGATCGGTACACACAGCGTGCCGGAAATTGTTCCGCTGGATTCGCGAGTTAAACGAATTACGTCGGAATAACTTCACGTCGAAAAGAGCCGGTAATTATTTCAGCGGAAGAACCAATCGGACGAAAAGCGAGATAAATCACGCGGCGTCACGAGCTAAAGGGCTCGATGCGCAGCGACAAAAAGAACGCGTGCAGACGACGAGGGGTAGACGTGTTCCGCTTGTTTACCCCCTGCCACACTCTCCTTCTCCGCCAACTCGTTCCTTTTCATTCGCCGCGCGGTCGCTTCGATATCCCGACGACGACGGATGACTCTGCCCTTTCTGCGCTTGACACAGATGCGCGACCGACACACTTTTAATTCCCTTTTAATCCCCCGGTTATTGCTACTCCCCTTTCCCGGCGCGCCGCGCCGGCGACGGACCCCCGCCATTCATCTTCCCTGTATTTCCAACACTCGACTCGTATATGACTCCGCGAGAGAATGAATAATGGCCGGTGTTAGACGAGCATCGGCGCATAATGGAGTCATCGGTTGCCGCGGCGATTGCTACAGGTGCTCGCTCGCTCTCCTCTGCTCTCTTATTCATAATGCACCGTAACGAGTATTGTCCCGGCTCGTGTCACGTATTACGCGAAGGCATTCAAGCTTACAACCCAAATACTGAAACGCAGATGCTGGAAGCTAAACTGAGAATAATAACGGTTGTTAATGCATAGAGAAGGCTATAATGACATTTTAGTTACGTACGTCATTGGAAATTAAAGGGTTAAATGAAGATACGGAAAAGCTAACAAGCGAGGCATCTCTAAATTAATTTCGACTGAGGTTGCGTTTAATCTATCTATATACACGAGATATACGAGGCAGGAGGAGGCTTACATGCGAAAAAGAATTAATGATAATTTCTTTCTTAATATATTGTTACCTTGAAACTATATATTTATAAATTACAATTTACAAGCTTTATTTTGGAAAATTGTAAAAGCTTGAAAATTTAACATAGGATATATGTATTCCGAGACAGAGAAAAAGGATTTAATGATAATATATAGAATTTATTGCAACCATAAGAATTTGTTTTCAAAATAATGTTTCCACGAAAATTTTTACCTTTCTTTTTTTTTCGAAAATTACACCGACAGCTTTACGTGTCAGTCATCTAACAGAATTAGAAGAGATTTTATTTCCTTGTTGTAAAATAAATCGATTTCAAATTCGCTGAGAAATTTGTAATGAAAAATGCGCAACTTTTAAGTCACTCTGCGTAATTATTATTAACCTATATTTCAACTTTTCCGTTCAATGGTATTAATTAAACGCGTTGCATTTGGCGCGGTCGCATGCAATTTACCCTCAAAACAGCTAACCGGAATTAGGCCGTAGAGCGATTCACACGTTTGACAGAACGAAGTGTTTAAATATGAAATGCGTTTGGTCAAGTATGCCAATCATCGGGACACCAGAATATGCGCGAGAGAGTTCATGAATTCGGGATGTTATCAGCGTTAACGTTAACGAGAGAAAGAGAGAAGAGAGATATCGAACAAGACAGAGCTTTATTTGATTTTCGCACATAAAATTTTCAATTTTTATCACTGCCCCATCTTTCGCGAACTGATCGTTATATTTGTTGTTTTGTTCTTTTCAAAACAAATTGCATTTCGTCGACTTCATCGGATGATGTTATTTAAATTTATGGAATGCGCTTTAGTATACGGCGGATAAACTACTCACGTCAACAACTCGCGAGTCCTGTATATAAAAGAATATTGCAGAATGCGTCAATGTTCTTCAGGTTAAAACGGAGAGATATTTCAAATATTGCATCTTTCGTTTTCCTGTTCATTTCAAAATTCATGATTTTCCATGAAAATTCTTCAAAGTAACTTTATCGCAAATATTTTTTAAAGTTTTTTTTGCAACCTTATTATTTACAGAATTATAACACTCGAAACAATGAACACATATACATGCACACACACACACATCAAACAATTTAGATCAAAGAAAAAGCAGCTGAATAACAAAAGATGAAAAGACTTTTAGATTAACTAAAATACAACTCTTTCAAATTGAAATATAATAATATGTATATATGTACATCTGTACATACATATATATAATTTCTATATACTTAAAAATTCTACGCCGAGTGTATGAAAATATTTCTGCAAAGTATAAATCTATATTATTATAAACATCGTAATTACTCAATATGTAGTTAATTAATTCAGCAATTATATCAGACTTGTACAACTTTCCGCTAAATGCTGGAAAATATGTTTTTCTTTTATCGATCACTCCGCGGATATTGCAAATCATCAGAGATTTATTCCGGAGCGCCGAGTATTACTTACGGCTCTTAAATTAGCTATTGGAGAAACGTTAAAGTGGAGAAGAGAGGAAGGAGAGGATGCAAACGCGAACGACATTCCCGATAACGATGCCTCTGTCGACGCGCGGAAATCCCGATGTAACTGCGCCGGAAGCGCACTCGCGCTCTCGCAACCGCGGTGTCCCGGAGATTAATGAATATTCATTGTTTCGTAACTCAAACTTGACGAGAGACGCATCCAGCGGTAACCCGAATCTGGAATGCGACGTTTGTACGACATTTCTCTCGTTCTCTCTCTCTTTCGCTTTCTCTTCCTTTATTTCTTTCCCATAAATTACTAAAAACTATTGAATTCGAAAGATTTTTGATAAAATGTGTTACTGCAATACAATCGCAGATTTCTATTTCCAAACATTTTTATTTTTCCTTGTTAAAGATATTTACTATATAATGACTTTTCAAATTTTAAAGTTAAGAAGAATTTGTAATCGCGCAAATATTTAACATATCGTATATTAAAGACGAATAATAAATATATTATTTTATATATATATATATATATATATTATATATATATTATATATTATTTTGCTTTATTACTCTTCGAAAATGAATTGCGGCAATCTGTAACGCGATACAACGTTTGAAATTAATATACAAAAGAGTGTATGTAGAGTGTGTGTTACTTTAAAGTTTCAAAGGGTAACCTGACGACTCCCTCCTATTACAAGCGCATTTCTATCCACTTTGATAATGTACAACCGCGTTTCGCCCGTCGATCATTCTTCTTCCGTTCAGCGCTCGCTTCGTGCAAGCCACGCCAGGGAGTTACAGCTCGAAACTCATGCATCTGGAACGACCGCGCCTCGAGGGTGTACAAGGTTGCAAGAGAAGAGAGAGAGAGAGAGAGATAGAGTGAGAAAGAGAAATCAAAGAGAAAAAGCGAGAGAGAGAGAGAGACGCGCGTGATGCGGAACGATGGCGTCGACGTCAACGACGACGACGACGACGACTCGAAAGAGAGCCACTTACGTTTGAATTTTAAATTCTTCCCTACGGACGAAAGATTTTCCGATGACGGAGAATGAGAGACGGAAGTGTACGGGGTTGAAAAGATAGGAACACCTAAGCGAGAGAGATTAAAGTCGTCGAAGCACGAACGAGTCGAAGGGGTCAAGTTGCCTCTGATGAGATCAGCATTTTAAAGATCAGCGTACACAAGTGGGAGGGGGAGGAAAATGTAAGAAAGTAAAAAAAGAGAAGAAAAAGAGGTGAAACGCACGAGACACTTTGCGTATTTCACGCTTGGATGATGAACCGGGTCCACTCGTCTTTCTCCTTTTCCTGTAGCTACGGGATATCGCGATTTTCCGTCCCGAAAGACGAATTTACCT
The DNA here is from genome assembly GCF_030444845.1 of Prenolepis imparis. Lineage (NCBI taxonomy): Eukaryota > Metazoa > Arthropoda > Insecta > Hymenoptera > Formicidae > Prenolepis > Prenolepis imparis. Next base: position 8,646,399 of record NW_028141169.1, read on the forward strand.
TCTTCTTAACGCGCAATTACCATTCGCATTCTTATCTTTACGAAGTCTTGTGCGATAAGGAGTCCTGTCTTGACAAATGGTTTGTATATAGAGGACCTTTCGTTGGAATTGCCTCAAACTTCGTGATGTTGTTCTGACAAATGTCGAGGCGGAGAATTCGGCCGAATTAAACTTTAGAGATGCAGACAACAACATGTTTTGTTTATTTTCCAGTAAACTTTATTTCAACAGAATCTTAATTAAAAATTTAGGTATCAAGCAGTAGTCTCTCAACGTTGAAAGTTGAAATGATTTTTTTACATATCTCTTAAGGTACCTTTTCTCTCTCTCGTCCTCTATCCTTTTTCCTCTTTTCAACTTCAGCGAAAGCGCATCAGCGTAGGTCGATTCTCGATTCAAAACGGATCCATAAAATCGCAAGGCCCAGTTCAGGCCATTCAATCGCACGCGGGAGTTGAGTCTGCACGAAGGAAAGAGAGTCGAAGGAAAACGAACAGAATGGCGGCAAACGAGCGCGGGACGAAAAGCGCTTCCTTGCCCACGGAATCCGGGATTATCCGCGAGACGAAGCAGATTCGATAATAAGTATGTGCGCCTATACGAGACTATTGTGCGCCGCGTTCGAAAGCGACTCTATATGTTGCACAGAAAAGAAAGCATAAGGGAGAAAATAAAAGAACAAAAACCGCTGAGCACCGTATCGATACCGTCCAATCGAGCGCGATGTCGATTCCTCTAAACGAGAGAGATTAATGGAGAGAGATAAAAATTAGAATTATAAAAGATTCAGATAGAGATTTCGCGAAAATATCACTAAAATGAGTATATATTTGCAACGTGATGAAAAATGGTCATGTTTAATTAAAGATCTAAATATGTTGGAAAAGTAATATCAATTATTCGTAATCATTATAATGACATTAAATATTTCTTGTAATCTCACACTATAAAAATCATCTGATTTCAGGCAAAATATATTTCTCTTTGCTCCCATTTTAATTTTATTTTAAGACTATAAACTAAACTGTATATTAGTTGCAAATCACATATTATGTGTTTTGAGTAAAAGTTACTTATTTCACATAAAAATTATTAAAATAAAGAAGATATTTAAAAAATTTGTTTATCTATACAAACAATAAAATAAATTCGAAATCAAAATATACATTTTTGCTTTGATCGTATGTATACTATGTAAAAAATAATATTCTGTCTCTAATATATTTTTTAAAATACACGAGTATCATTTTACATGAGACTCGCGTAAAATTCCATTCACAAACGCGAAGAAAAGATCGAAAATGCATTCAAGAATAAAAACTGGTAAAAATGGCGAAATAGGTGAAAATTTCACGGCTGCCAGGCTTGCTCGAGATGTGGTTGTTTAAGTTAGCGAAGTCTGAATGAAGGACGAACGAAAGACGACGGCGAAATAACGCGGCCGAAGATGAAGCGCGGTTAAGGACGGAAGCAAAGTACCGGGAACAACGTGCACGTTTCAATATTTTAGAGTCTTCGCCAACGTCGCCGCCGCGAAGGATTCTGCACTTGGAGTGTAGCATCGTAATGTAGGTGACAATTGGAGCGTGTCGATACCGCCGCGCGCTCCGAGATTCCTATAATGGAATGGATAGAACGTCTCTCCCTATCCTCCAGATTCTGGTTTCCTTTTATACCGAGATTTGCCCGGAGAACTTTACGCGTCGCGACGGAACCGTACCGGAAAATCGTTCGCCATCTCCTCGATAAAGATCAGCAACCGTGATCTTAACCCTTCCCTTACGTATAGCGATGCTGTAGTCACCAATCGTCGAGCATGTTCCCTGTAGTGCGATTGGTTAAACAGTCGACGATGATAAGGTGTCACGGAGATGATATTACGTATGAAGAATAAAAAATAAAAATCATCTTAAAAAGACAATATATAAGAAAATAATATATTTTTTTTATAATAATATACATATGCAATGATATCGATGTTAAAGACGATAATAATGATATCGATGATAAAGAGATGTTAATAATAATTTATAAATAGACAAGCATTCGAAAATAGAAATATAGTGAAACGAAAAATCAAACTAAACCACCCCTTTTCTCCTTAAATATATATAATCGAAATAAATATATATATATATATATATATATATATATATAATAAAATCTATTTAATGAGATAATTATATAAAAAATTATAATTATATAATCAGCTGTATAATTTTATACATTAAGATATTTTTAAGTATAAGATAATAATGCGCTAGATTATTTAAGCAGATAATACTTTTGTATGACGTATACTATGAAATAATGATAGTTATAAGCTCGTAGAGAGAAGGCCAATAGAAGTGAAACACGCAACAAAGTGGACAAAAAATACAGTTTTATAGGCTGCTGTAAAATTTTATAAAGTAAAATATTTCCAAGTGTAATTATAATATTATATTATACATATAATATTATAGTAGTAATATTTTAGATATACAAGTATAGAGAGTTTTAGATATATATCGCGATATACATCGCCAGTAGAAACAGAACGAAATTAGTCAGACGCGTGATACACCTTATACTCGATGATCGGATCTAGCAATCAATGACGAGGAAAAATGCTGAATTCGTGACAAATGGACCGTTTCCGGTAATCCCAGGATGAGAAAGACCTGATAAGACTGGGTCGGCCAAAACCGATGGCACATTCAAGCGTACTCGACGCTCTACCGCGCGCGCATTTGTGATCCTTTACGTAACTTCCTCGAACCATCCATCGTTCAGAAGTTTCCAGGTCGCGGCTGGACGAGTTTTCCTTCAAGAACTTTTCGAAACTCGCAACAACGCGCGAAACCTTCCGATATGCCGTCGGCAAGCGAAGAAGATCCGGACGCCATTGCTGCTGGTCGTTCCCAAAAGACGCAGCCGTCGGAGTTTCTTCGCTCGACTGAGATCCGCTCGAGAGGAAAAAATTCTCGTTGAAATATTTTCCAAAAGAGTCACGCGATACATCACTTTTCAAAATTAAATATTAATTTTACGCGTATCTCACTACAATTAAATAAAAATAATTAAGACAAAAGCTCTCGTTAAAAAATTCATTAAAGGACAAAATGTTTAACTTACGAGAAATTTTGACAGCTGTTATAATATTAAAATTTATCCATGCCATTTAATAAATATGCATCTTTAATTGAATAACATTCTTAATTTGCATAAAATTACGTTGATTGATATTAAAATAGAATTATATATTTAAATATATACGAGTAATTTCCTTAATCAATTTGAACTTGCAAAATATCAATTAAACATTAAGATTGTATTAATACAAAGTTCGATTCGCTTCGTAACAAATATTCATTACAGAAATTCTGAAATTGTAATTCGGTACATCGAGGATTAGGCACGCGCATTATTACGCGAGCGTTTCAAACCCTCTAATCAGAAAGCGACAGAACTTCCATCGAGAGATCAATCCAGCTTTTCCGCACGAGCGGTCGCTTCTGAAAACTTGTGAATAGCGCACCGTGATCTTGCAAGTTCCCGTACGTATTCTGCGCTCTCCACAAGCGAGGACGATGGAAGGGAAACTATCTCGGACCGGTCTGGAACTTTCCGCGGAGGCGCAGCAACTATTCGAAACGGATTCATACGCACCTGGAAGTTGGTCTAGATTCGCCGCGCGTGTCATGCGAATCGCTTCGTGCTCTCGAGAAACGCGAAATTCGCGCTCGCCCGTGCAAGACATGAGAAAGAGATAGAGGGAAAGAGAAGGAGGGGAAACCTTACTGGCTGAGTTCCGGGCGCCGTCTGATGCCGGATTACATCAAACTGGCATAACACACATCCGCCTCGGCTAGCTGACTGGCGAACTTGCCGCTCCTGAGACTTCACCCGGAAATTCTCCTCGTTCGTTCGAGAGGAAACGTGGCTAGGGTAATTGCATCTATCCAAGCATGCCGTCAGAGACGGCAGATTGCGGATTTGGCCAACTTTGGACCACGATGACGCGAGACTCGTTCGTTGTTTCTCTCTCTCGTTTTCTTTCTTTTTTTATTTTTTATCAAAGATCATGCCACTGTGTAATCAAAGTTAGCCGCAATTCTCAGGGCCATCATACACAAATTGACATACCTGCATATTCATAACATAAAACAGTCTGGACTAATGAGCATCGAACGCATAAAGTCGCATAAAGTCGCCACATTTATATAATATGCTCATTGATCCAGACAGTCTTGTTATGCATGTGCAGCTATGTCAATTTGTGTGTGATGGCTTTTATGTTAATTCGACGAAAACACAAACGACTCGTTAGTCACACGATTACTGATTGCCAGAGAAATAATTAAAAAATTGATTTTTAGCGTTCATCAATAGAAAAAAGCGGACTCCATAAAAACAAATAGTTGAGATTTAAAAAAATATCGCATTTATATTATTTCATATATTTTTAAATAATTGTCATGTTGAAATTACTTTTTCTTGTGAGAAGAATCGAGAGTTCAAATTTTTTGTGAATTAAATTTAATTATGAGATTAAGCGACGGATAAGTCGATGAGAATCGCACGATCAATCGATCATTTCTCGACGGAAAGACAGTTCACAAGTTCTCGACATATTCCGAGTCTTCCCTCTATTTCTACTTCGTAGAAGACATTCCGATTTCCATAAGCGACGTCCGGCGGAGACGTTTAAACGACGTCAGGCCAAACGCGGGTAATCCACCGTCAAAGCGCACGCGAGCACACGATCCAATAAACGATCGACAGTGGAGCTGTCCCTTTGACGTGTGTTCATACATGGCTAGGCGGAGTCCTCCTTTTGGAGCCTGGTCACCGGGAGGACCGACTTGTCGTCGGACAAGTAAGAACACACAGTTCAGTGTATAACACATACGTGTCATGAAACACACACATACACGCACGCACAGCCATGTCAGGCCTAAGAACGCACACTCTCGCTAACAGCAATGTGGTCGCAACTTATGAGCATTCTCGTACATTCACCATCGTCCAACGAGAATAGGTTTCACATGTGCAGACCACGTGTACAAACACACGCGCTATGAGTCCTCCTTATCATCCCACACAAACGTAGACTCTGCGCGGGGAGGGAAGCTCGTGGAGGGAAAATCCTTTGGCCAGCGAAGCTTGGATAATCGCGCTTCGAGCTATAGACGTGCTTCTCTTCGTCGCGGTAAGGACGTCGACGAGGAGGAGGAAAAGAGGATAGGAAGATGGCAGGGAGAGAAAGGGGAAGGAGAAGGAAAAGCTCGCTTTGCTGCAATCGCAGCCTGCCCATCCACGTGGAAATCATAGCTCGCTGCGGGAGCCATCGGGACTCGAAATTGTCCGGAAACGTTTGCCGGGCTGTTCTCGGCGGAGTCTTCTTTCCCCCCTCCATAGTGTAGAGCGGGAAAGGATAGGATGCGACAGCCGACTGCCTCTTCGGGGATTTGGGCGTAAAGAGACCTCCCGGAAGATTGTCTGAGGATCTCTTTATAATTCGATGGCAACGCTCGAGGAGACGTGTAACGTCAATCGAACGCAGATCGAAAGCGGACGTGTTTAAAAGAAATGTTACGATCGCGGAGGAACAAGTTTCAGAGGTATTGTTATTAGAAGAATGTTATTAGCATCAATATTGTTCAAAAAAATGCTTTTCTATGATTCAGTCGCATTCAACTGATTCTGGAGAAAAAGCAAATTAATAGCCATATATAGACTTTTACAATAGAACAGAAAGCTTTTTATAATAGAAGGTTCTTAAAAAATATTAAATTAATTATTGAAATTAATCAAGCTTGTTTAAATGTCTATAGAACTTGTAATTTTAAATTTAAAATAAAATGCAAAAAAATATCGAAAAAATTTATCTTGAAAAACACTCAAAGATAATACTTAGAGAATTATTAAATAATGGCATGATCTTTTAACAGAATATGAAAAAATAAAGTTGGATAATGTTAGAAAAACTAAATGTAACATTAATAACAAAATTTATTATTCGAAATCGAAAATAGCGAACATAGAAGGAAGGCATTTTCAAAATGCGTTTCAAAAAGAAGATAATGATTTATGCATATATATAAGTTCCCGATCAACAGACGCATAGCTGGCCCGATCGAAAAATATCAAATGTGGCGTAATAAATATCCTTGTCGCTTCCGCGCGTATTTCGCCTGAAATTTCTCACGGTATGTCTATGGGAGAATCCGAGAATGATCCCCTTAGGGGTCAGAGACCCGGCGCGGAAGTGCCATATCGCGGAATCTGCCGACGAGCAGCAGCAGCAGCAACAGCCGAGCGCGAGGTTTGAGGTTCGTAGAGATTCTCGTTGTACGAGGATGGTATTGGATGTCATCACGAGAGAGATTACGGGCTTTGAAAGAGCTCCCTATCTCACTTCCACTTCCATTCATCCCTCTTTCTCCATCCACCATCGTTGTCCCGCGCGCGCGTCGCTATTTCAGTTACTCCTACCATCCTTCGTCATTCGTTCGTTGTGCGATGTGCGACGCACATTCGAGAAAGAGAGAGAAGCGTCTCTATTCCTCTCGACCCCATCCACCAACTCTCACAGGATAGAAGGAACCCCCCGTGAAGGGAGAGCCAGCTCTCATATCCCATTTGCCCCTATTTTTCATAAGCGATATTAGAATCTATCATCGAAGAGGCCCGAGCACAGGCTGCTCTAGGATCGAGAGAGCTATAGAAAAGGTGGTAGGTACCGATAAAAAAGATAGAGGGACTCTTCCGATTATCGGGGGGGTGGGATACCGCGATCGCTGACGATTATCGACCCTATTGAAGCAGCGATGTGAATGGATCCAGACTCGCGAGATCGCAAGGCTATATGCTCTCAACGAGCGGAGAGCGAAAGAGAGGAAGGCTAAGGGAGTCGAGAGACCTGCCCTATATATTATCGCGACCGCGCGATATTTCATTCACCGCGACCTCTCGATCTCTTCCGCCCTTCTCTCTGCTCAGTCGATTTTCAATTGGGCATGCGCTCCTCGCGCGATCTCAATAACATTCCCACCCCAGTTTCTCCTCTCGTCGTTATGACTAGCAAAGTGCCCCGCTAGTAAAAATTTCTTAATCGCGCAAGCCTTGTCAGGGATCGAGAGCTTTTAATCCCGATGACTTTCTAATTCTATATCAAATTATAGTAAGAATATAAAGAATATAAAATAAAGATAAAGAAGAATGAGACGTAATGAGATATATATTTTCTATAAGTATTTGAAACTCTTTGATTTTATACATTATCATGACAAGATTATTTTAATCGATTGGATAAACATTGGCACATTGTTAATTCGTAATATTTATTCGCATTTATTTTACGACTGATTAAAAATTAATCTGCTTGCGAAAAATGTCTCCTTTTTTACATTTCTTATTAATTTGTAATATTTACAAAAGTGTTCTATTATATATTATATTATTAGCAAATTTTATTATTGCCAAATTACTCATTAACCAAACTTTATGTTTTCTATGCAAAGCAACAAAAGTCAAATTTGTAATAAAAAAGCCTAACAATAAGATACAATGTCTAATATTATCTCTTAAATGTAGGAAACATTTATAAACGTTGTATAAAATTCCTAAATCACATAATGTTTAATCTCTTAAAATTTCATGCGCAATCAAGATAATCTTTTTAATGATGTGTATTTTCTATTTATTCTACGCCAATCACGCGTTCCTTTGCATTTTGTGATAATTTCTCCTCATAATTACCAATCCGTAAATTCGCAAAATACCGTCACGATTTGCGTACGTAGTATATTCCGAATTTTGTGTTATTTATCTTTGCTCGTATTTATCGCAGCTTTACCGTGATTACAGCCTCTCAACGGATCGTTAATTACCTCACCGACGAAATGGAAACATTATTGACTCGTTAAATAGGATAGTTTCATATAAATTTTTGGTACGTTTGTACGCAACAAAGTTATAACAAGTTCCCCGCAATATTTTCAAAAAACAGAGTAATATAAAAAAAATGTTGTACTTACCTCTATGCCTATTAGTTTGCTTGTCGAACATCAGCATAGCATCTTCGATCTGAAATGTAAAGAGAATGAGTTTGTCAGAGAAAGGTTACTTCAATTAAATATATAATTTAAAACTTAATCTCTAATTATATAAAGTCAACAATTAAAAATTAGTCTTTTATTTATCTTAGCAATATAATTCTTTTATTAAATTATTTTATTAATTTTATTTAATTTGAACGTGTTTACTAGAGCATACATACACACGTGTATTTTGTGTGTGTGTGTGTAATTATTGTTAATTCGTTTATTACAATTAGAAGTTTAGAAGGCGAGAAAAATAGAATAGAATATTCGGCAAAAAATTATTTCATAAAACATTAAATATTTGATATAAAGTAATGTTTCAGAACGATAATAAATCGATTCTGATGTTTATTTACGCAACGTATAACACGTTGCTGCGTACGCGAGATTGGTACGTTGTCATTTTGCACGGCGAGACTCGAGTCGACAGATAGATATGAGTCGCTCTGTTTGCTATCCCTCACGTTCTCTGCAAACAATTAGCGATTATCAGCCCATATAATTAACTGCACAAAAATTCGTGACAAGCAGTTATTAACCGAAACAAATATTTGTCACAATTAATTCATTCGAAGTAGAAATCGAAGCGATGCGAAAATTCCGTTTTAACATATACACAAAAGCGACAATTATTCTCTTAACAGACACGTACACAATTCGTATATACAAATTTCTTATATTCAAATTTATCTCGCGTCGACTTAATCGATCGAACGATTAAAATAACGAAAAGCTGTATCGACCATTTATTAATATTGTGATACATTGAACAAAATATTCGGCATATTCATATTATATAATTATATAATTGTATAATATATAATTATATAATTATATAATATAATTAAACTACTTAGACTGATTTTAGATCATTAGAAAGGAGGTTAAACTCTCATTTCCTATAAAAATGAAGGATGCAGTATAATTATTGTATGACATAAACGTGCGCGCACATCGTCATAATCTCTGTTCTTCTATTAAATAGAGCTAGTTGTCGTCGGAATAATAATAAAGAATTTTTAACAATGTTACAAATCAACGAATCTTACGTAAAAATAAAATTTGCTCATTGAAAGTGATTTTTAAGCGGTTCCAAGAACGCCGAAATCGAATGACGAATAAAATCCTTTGTATCTTTATGAGGACTAGTACGTGTAAAGCACTGGCCAGAAATTTACGGAGCATGTTGCTGAGAAAGGCGAAGAAGGGATGGCCAAGAATGGCGGGGATGGATGGCTCTGTATACGGCCAAAGCGCGAGTGGAGCCCCGAAGAGGCTCCGTAGGAAGAGCTAGTAAGATTTATGGGACAAGAGAAACAATAGAGGATTACCCTTACCTCCTTCGCCCGGTCATTCCTTCTCACTCTCTCGCACAGTCCAGTAACTATCGATAGTCTGTAACGTTAGAATCGCGGAGCGATATTCTTTTCGTAACGTTTGAGTAACCATGTAAAAATGTCATGTATCGAATAGATGTTTTTTTATTTTTTAAACATATTTTGAGTAAAATACAGATCATTGTATTTTAAATGTTTCAACAATTAAATTTGACAAGACCAAACAAGAAAATAAAAACAAATACAAGCGGCAATACACATACAAAATAGACCGAATTAAGATAATAGGAGAATCTGTACCTAATTTTACACCGGTAAAATTAATTTCATTATCGCATATAACTTGACAACATTTTTTTAATATACTTGAAAAAATATATAAAAAAAATATAATTATATATAGAAAATTAAATTGAAACCTACAAACAACTCTGTATTTAGGCATCAATTTGATTTTCTGATTAGTAATAGAAGCCAAACTGGTCAACTCCATTTCTTGCAAATTTATAATTTTAATAACAGAGCACTAATCATATATGTTGGTACCCAAATTAAGAGATCTACAAAAATGGAATTAATTAATTTAATTTCTGAAAGAGGCTCAATTACTAGTTAAACGTATCAAATGTTAAAAAAAATAGAACACGCAATAACACTTTTCATTCTATTTTCTCGTCAGATAGTGTAATAAAATTTTAATGAATTTCATGTGACGATCTTGCCGTAGCGAGGAAGTCGCGGAAAAATGCCAAGGGAATCGGGTGTCTTAGTTGACATTTGTTGCGACTTTTATTTTTCGAGAGGTGATATGCCTTTTTACGAGGAGGTTGACGGCAAAACGAGGGGACGGACGGGCTTTTAATGAAAACGCAAGAAGCATCACGGCGTAAGACAAGACTCTGCCACCGGAGGAGCCATCGTTGCTTATGCTTTTTCACCTTCTCCTCTCATAAAGTGCATGTCCTTTCATTATTCCTTAATGCTGCAGCCTTTGTTGCGGCTGTTATACTGATGTACTCTCGACAGTTGAATCAGTCTGACAATGAATCGATGCTTGTAATGATTCTCATATATCAGTAACAATGACTTCGATCAAGAACGTGATTTTTTCATTCCAATAACTACACGAGATTTTCATTTCCAATGTATTATTAATCCTTAAGTCAAAATATAGGTAAAATTAATTAATTTTCTTTCAACAAAAAACAATAATTATTTCAGACATCGAAATGTATTCGATAATGGTACTCCCTTTTTTTTAGCGGAATCTTCGCAAACAAGCAATCGTGAATTTCCTCCATTATCTCGAATAATTATCGCGAGTCGCAATGCAGTTTTGTGGGTTTCGTGTGTATCGTTACATTGCGAGTAATCTATTCCCTGCGATATGTAATATTCAGCGCTCGACGCATTATGCATCCACGTATTTACTTCATTAAAAATACATTGCCCGGATGTGTTTAATATTGATTCAATATAAATTAATATAATTATCGTACGCAGTGCATTACCAGTAACGTCCACGAGAGATAATCGAATATTATAGGAAACGCTTGTTATTCTACTGTCGTTTACGTGCAAGCTGATTTTACGCACGATAAATGCCTACATCTTTTCTCCAATAATTTTCTATACTACGCTTTTTTTAATAAAAAGAGATCTGACATTTTCTCAAAGTACAGTAAACATAATATATAATGTTGATTTATATTATATTTAAAAAAAAAAAAGAATCGCATTATTTAAGATTGTTAAGACATTTTCAATTACAATTAATCATTACAATCTTATTTATAAACATACTTAAAAAAAGGATTGTAACTCTAATTTATATAATTTTATATTTATTTAATTATATTTCTATCGTATATAATAAACGTTAAAAGAGGAATTATGCAACTAATTTTTTTGAAAATTAGTTAGGTAATTACGATACTTTTCGATACTCTTTTGAATTGATATTATTTGGATTTGTTCGCTCATATTATTTTTCTTTGCGAATCGTCGAATATTTTAAGTGTGTAAAAATAATGAAAAAATTACAAGCAATTTCTTAAAGAAGCAAGAGATTAACGATATACGAAAACTGATTATCAGTAGTAATACAAAATATTCGAGTCGACAAGTAGTATAAGACTCAATACAAAGCTCCTATTATTTTTTGTAAGTTGAATATTTTAAGCATGTAACAATAATGTAAAAATTATAAGCATATTAAATCTTTTCAAAATATTTAATTCGCACAAGTATAAGTACATTTTCTGGGTAACAATTGATTTTTGACAAGTGAAATCAACATTCTGTTTCAGAAAATAATTTCGTCGAAGACAACAGAATTTTAGTTCGCACGCAGATTGAAATTCTGAAGACACGTCGATGTAACCTTAAGGCGATAACGGAGGAATGTAACACGAATCGGCCTTGTAACTTGCCAAAACTTTTTCTCTTTACGTGAGCTCAGAAAATACGTAATACGGAAAGGTTATCGAGGAAAGAGAAGAGAAGAAGAGAAAGCGAAGGGAAGACAGGAGTCGGCGGTGTCGTCCCCGGAGAGCAATCGAGTTCTGGTGAGTGGGCGAGACGTACCTTATTACAAGTTCGATTCCACCGGTGTTACAGCTCTCGGTGGACCAAGCTGTAGATTGCTGTCTTACTGCCCTCGCCCTTTATATCGCGAGTCCCTCCCCTCCGAGGCAAGACCGTGTCATTTTCTCGGCCCCCTACTACTAGATTCCTACTGTACGTATGCGTGTGTGTGTGTGTTTTGTGTGTATATGTGTGTAAGTGTGTGATCCTCCCTTCAACCTTTCCGTTTGACCAACTACTTTAAAAAGGATGCGCGTAAAAGTGGGGCAAGAGAGCATCTTTACAAACCACTTTTTATACCCGATTTTCTACGTTTCTTACCGACAAAGTCTTTCGACTTGCTTAAAATATATCATTTCATTCAATAAATATTAAGTAAAAAAAAAAAATATATATATATATTTATCATTTATCGCGCGTTCAAATTATTATTGTCATAATCCGCTTCATTGATATTACACTGTAAAATAACAGCTGCGGATGTGCAGCCGGCTCGAATTTCCGATGCGCGCAATTACGTGCAATAAAGAGATAGCCAAAATAACATACTGAAAATGCTCATTTTTCCGCGCTAATGATTATTATTAATAAGCATTGTCGAGAAGGAAATGCAGCTGACTTTTTGCAATAAACGTGCAATACGAATAAAATTGCATTGTGCAAATATAAGAATAAATCGTTGAAATGTCGAAATGATAAATTGATATATCACATTTACTCGTGTGGATAAATATTTTCGTTCTTGTTCTCTCAGGAGGATATTTTTAGACTTTTATTTCCCTCCAAAATATTGTAAGAAGCGCTCGAAAAAAAAAAAGAAAATACTCGTTACTGTTGCCAATAACGCTGCTCGGCAAACTTTACAGTTTCTATTTGCAATTCATCTGTTGATTTTATTCTGCGTTTTCCATTGGATTTTGCTTCGCAACATTTTCCGGTTTGCCTTTACATTTTACAGTAATCCCCGGGGACGCAAAGTAAAAAACTGTCATAGTTAAATATTTGCATTAAGAAGAGAACCATCAGAGAGAACTAGCTAAGACAACTATTGTGCGATTTATAGCGATAGCTCTAATTCGTCTTGTTAAAGTTTAAATTAGTTTCACCGCATAAAATTTGGGACCTCTATTAAGTATTTATAAAAAAAGAAACATAAATCATTTGTCACTCTTTTTCTCTCTCTCATTACCCCTATGTAATAACTATTAAAAACTCCAGAGAATTTTGAGAAACCTTAATGAGAAAACAGAGTTAGTATCTAAGAATTGATTTATTTAAAAATTTCTTTAAAATCTCTCTTCTAGTGCGATATGTCTATAAATCGAAATATCTGAAAATATGAGAGTGATATTCGTGACAAATACGATTTATAAAGAAGCTCAAGTTTTGAATCGGAAAAAGTGAACGATCCATTTCGAAGTGAGTACACTCTCTCTCCTCGATCAATTTATCATATTACAAAACTCCACAATCCATGTATTCTTGAACTCGCATACACCATGCGACTAAACTGCAAAATCTGCGCGTGAAAGCTAGAAGTTATCTCAATCGATCGCGACATCGAATCGAATGCAACGAGCCGAAACGGTGATTCCCATTTGAATTTGTTTCCTAGCTTCGCGATTCGCGTTGCAATACGATACGCGTATTCGAGTGCGCAAACGTGCATCCGCCATCCGAAGTGCACTTCATGAAACTTATCACCAAAGTTCACAGAACCGGATACTTCGGTAACGCGGGCTTCGGTGTGCTTAAATTCATTTTCGAACGCAGGGCATCGAGTTTCCACAAACTCCGTTCTGCGTACGGCTCTCACATTGTGTGTGCGTATACATGCGTGTATGTGTGTGGGGGTGGGTGGGGGTGGATGTATGTATGTGCGCGTGGGCGTGTGCACCCTTTTTGTTTTGTGTTTCGCTTCTTCGTTCCTCGCTTGTCCCGAGCTCCCTTTTCGAAGATAAACGAGAACGCGCGCTCTCTCCATCGAGGTTTTATTTTTTTCCGAGTTGATTAAAGGCCGTGCCGCGCGCCCCTGCTGCCGACTTACAAAGTCGGATTCTATTACTTGTATATGCGGTAAAACAATTTACGGTCGCGGCTCATTTGCGGCGAAATTGCGGTTCGTGACGTCGTTGACGCACATTTTAAATTAATGCACTCATTGCGAAAATATATGAATATAAGTGTGGAAAATGCAGTTTGCGGCTTATTTTTATTTTTAATATGCCCCTTCGTCATAGAAAAATATATTAATATGATATAAGGTTCGCGCCTTATAAAATGGAATATCAAATCTCTTGTCTCTCTTCTCTCTCTCTCTCATTAATAGCTGAGAAGATTAATGATGCCACCTGAATGTCACACTAAAGTTTCTAAAGTCGGCGCCACGAAGTCCATTACATTTTACCACGTTACTCATTCAGAGTTAATATCCTAATCCGAGTGTAGAAGGGAGCAGAGGGAAGCTATTTTGTTGCAATGTCACCAACTTAATCAAGGTGTTTTCGACCGCTTCAATTTCACCGTCGTGTTCCTCCGTGACTCATGCGATTTCGTTCGTTGGTCGCCCCCGGGGCTGAATAATGATCCGGGAAGGGCGAAATAGAGGGCGAGGAACTTAAGTAGCTCGCGAGAAGCGGACACGCGGCGAGGGTCGGATCCGGTTATTCGACAACACGTAAGTCGACTCCGCCTATGTCGGTGTTTCCTCGGGACGAAGGAGGGAAAACTTCCCGGGAAAACTCGGAGCGCGCTTCCGACAAACAAATCGGCCGTCGTAGTTGCCGTCGTTTGCTGCTCGATACTCGATCGATGTCGAGCCTCGGTCTCTCTCTCTCTCTCTCTGTATTCCGAAGGGGATGCACAGAGAGAGTAGGTCGAGACTCGCAAGTGGAAAGGGCGGTTTTTCTCGCGGGGATAACTTTGGCGAAAAAAGGAGAAAAATCTCTACTTTTTGGATCCTCGTGAACGAGAAGAGTCCCTCTTCCTTTAACGCGGATGGATATATAGCACTTCTCTCTCTTACCAACTCTCGGGGATAATAATGGTTCTCAGATCGCGACATCTGCTTGTTATTTTCAGATAAAATCGAGCCGCTTTACATACGCCATATCGTTGAAAAAATATCAATAACACGCTGCAGGCATATTAATATCGCCGAGTTAGAGTGAGGGAGAGTCCCTCTCTAGCAAGAGCATCAAATAAGTATCAACGTATCGGATAAATGTTTGGTATCGGAATCGCGGCGTGTTTCTCGCACGATCAAAACCACTCGATACGGCCATAAGTAATTGCGCGTTCGATATTCCTTTTTACGTATATGGCATGAATATAGACCTATGAATAACGGACGAACGTTCATGTTACATACGTTCGTCGCTAAATATGACCGTGTTCATATTCAGCTCTAGATAAAACCCGCGAACAAACGACCGTATGTAACGTTAAATGTCAAATGTGAATGCGATCTCATTTAGCACGCTAATTGTGAGGTACGAATATGGGCCATTTTTTTCGATACAACTCTCTCTCTTTTATATATTTGTTGTACCCTATTCGTTATTCAATACTCTATAAACTCAATTTTAATTTATAGTTTTAACGTTTTTTATGAAATGAATATATATTTTCATATTGCGTGTCTTTTAGCAATTTTTACAATTTTTTTATGTTTGCTAGCTGATTGATATTTCATCTCGAACAATCGTCTCGATCGCTAATTATTGCGAATGACGATAACTTGTAAAATGGAAGATTACTACAAGTGTCAGATATTTCGCGCGAGAATCGCAGCGCGTAATCATCGTTCCTACGAATAATTGAGATTTGCGTAATTATTCAAATATAATCGCGAAAGTTTACATATAAATGTTCAAAACTGCGAGAATTCGTGTTTGAAAAGACTTTGATTATTTCTCGTCTCCTTAAAGCTCGTCAAAGATGATTTCGGCGTTCGTGATACCATTCGGACAAGCATCGATTGCCTGCCAATGGTCGCTCCCAAAGAAAGTACCATCTACCTAATCTCCGAACGAAGTAAGTTCGCCTTTCGCCCTCCGGTTACATCCTACCGACCTCTTTCTTACGCGAACTACCGAGCGTCATTTGTAACTTCCAACCCTTTTCCTTCCAAACGCCGTAACATCCCGAAGGTCGTTTTACGCTTCTAAATCACATTCAAATACACGAAGAAACAGAAATATTCCGTCTAATACACTGAGAATAAGAAAAAGAAAAGATTTAAGATAAAAAAATATTTTTATAAAGAATAATATAATTTTTGTATACACACATACATCACTTTCATTACTATCATTATTGGATATTGCGATATCTCTTCATGTGTCTTTAATGTTACAAACTCGAAAGTTTTCTTACACAAGACATTTCTTATAAAGCTCGCGTGCGAAGAATATCCTTACGTAATCAAAAGATGTCTATATGTTCTGATCTGAAATTAAAAATCTGTTTTAACATCGCGAAGGGGACGAAATGAATGCTCAACGCGATAAGATTTAATATCGTGGTTTCTAGAACTGCTAAGGAAAGAGACGAGATAAAAGCAATCTGCTCTCATCTATTTCAGAGTATCTATATATGTAAGTAGTAACAAAGCATTTTCGCCTGACCGACATAGAATGAAACCTATTATCATATTTTGACGTATATATAGTATCATTCGACGACTGTCATTTAATGTAGAGCTTTTGTGAAAAAACAAATATATAGTAATAAAAATTTCAACCACAGTTAAAACGAAATAAATTTCTAATTAAATTAAATAATTCTACACAAAACCACAAACATGTAAATGTTGAGATTAGAGTGAAACTTAATTTAATTTAAAAATGCAAGAGTTAATATTTTTTCCTCCAGCTATACATCTATTTGTGTGATCCAAAGGCTCGTTATTTTTAAAATCCTAAAGCGTGTACTTTAATTAATGCGCGCTATCAATTTCTCCAAACCTTTCAAGTACAACAAAAAACATTTTTTTATATTATAGGTGAAAATTGTTTGGTGTCAATTTTCCCATTGCAAACTGAAATACACGCACGCCAATTTTTGCGGTTCGAGTAAACCCCAGCAGTTTGAAGCGCGTCGAAACGTGCAATACGAGTACGCGATCGTCCATGGTCGCATTGTAAACATCGAAGATCAATGTTACTCCAACGATGACTGGCGATGAATAGTTCTGGCTTATCCGTTTAGTTTCGCACAAAATTCATATTTCGTCGATCAACTTTCGCGCGTACACAACTATATAAACGCTCCGATCAGACATTTATATGTCACGTCGATGAAACCGGATGAGGCGATCGCGAATTTCCGTGTGCGCGTGTGTGTGTCGGTAATGAAAAGCATCGTAAATGCGAAACTTTCGTATGAGTTCGACGGTAGAGCTCACAAATCGTGATCGATCGTGGTCGAGCTGCGAACGGGCAAACATAACATGATACTTCCGATCGCTGGACGAAATAACGGCCGACCGGAAGCTGCTCGTGCAAACAAATCGTTTACAGTCGGTACACTGAGACACGCGTTTGTCGAGGGCGATGTGAAAAAAAAAAAAAAAAAAACAAGCGGTCGCCCCCTCCCTCCGACCCTATTATTCTTTGACTCCCTCGTGCTTGTCGCGGCGTAATTTTCAACGCGATGCGTTTCGCGAATCGATCAATCGCGACGCACTACACGTTTGCTGTCTGCTACATACATGTACCTACATTATTTGCACCCACACACAAGTGAAAACCAAACTGTGGGATACAGAAAATAATTCATTCGCAGAGAAAATGATCGGAGGTCCATTTACAAAACGCGATACGACCTCCTTCCGCGCCCGTGCCCGTCAAACCTTTCGGCACCATCCTGCTTTCTCAACCAGGTACATAGATAGATAGGTACCAGTTCGTGACCCGCGATGTGCCAGGTACGACTGGAACCATCGCGGCCCGGCGGTATCAACGTTGGTATCTTATGTATTTCTCCGCGCCTTTTACCTCCGCATGATAATTCATCGCGCTGCACGTTTCGATCGTGACGTTGGAGATGGTTTATTCAAGCTTAATTCAGCTTTACGGGATTCATAACATCTGCAATACTTGCAATGCTAAATATAAGATAATTATATCAATCATTGTAGGGAGGACGCATGATTATACTAAACAAAATTTTATAGGGTTATAACAACGAGTTCTTATAACTAAAAAAAATTTTTTAATACTAAGCTTTCTTCATAAATAGTGATTTATAAATAAAATAAAATCGAAATATTTATCTTCATCACATATGATTTAAATTTTAATACAATATATATTAACTATATATATATAGAACAAGCCAAGCGCGCGTTACGCGCGCGCCATTCTTCGGTTTTGTATTTAAAAAAATATTTAAAAAAAAATAATATAAAGTTTATTTAAACTCGATTAATACTTTTTTACAGAAATCAGTTGAATAAAGCGTTAATTTACTAATTAAATTTTTAAATATAAATATTATAAAAAATTTAAATAGTAATACGTTGTAAATAATATGTTATAATTCCTTATTTTTGATTAATATTTTTTGACAGAAATCAGCTGATAACTGTCAAAAGTATTAATCGAGTTTAAAGTATTATAACATATTATTTTAAATATATTATATTATTTTAATTTTTATATAACATATTGTTTTAAAAATTAATTAGCAAATTAACGCTTTAATCAGCTGATTTCTGTCAAAAAATATTAATAAAGCGAAAATTTGCTAATTAAATTTTAAAATAATAATATAGTAAAAGTTATAAAATAGTACTATGTTGTAAATAATATATTATAATACCTTATTCTCGATTAATATTTTTTCTTTCTATATCTTTTAAAGCTATATCTTTTCGAACGAATCTCCTTCGAGTTTTAATTAATTATTAATATTAAGTCATGTATATAGTATCGCGCGCGCGCTATTAGAGTGAAGTTGCCGATGTTTGTAGAATAGCGGCCATTACCGAAACGCCGCGAGTATCAGGCAGTTGGAGCTGCGTCCCGCTGTGATTAATTAGTAAGCATAATCGTTAGAAACGATTTCTAACCTTTGTATTGTAATATTTATCAATCGCATATCATAATTTCAACGTTAATGTGTAGGCGTAATTGTTCGAAACGTATATTTCGCGAAAAATTGGATGCAAAATCTCTTGCCAACATAACCCAACTTGATCTGTTTCCGCGCGCACAAATGTGTTGCGATCCGTGGATATATCTATCGTTAATTCTAGCTTACATATTTATATTGTGTATGTTATAATGCGAAATAATAAGATTATTCTAATATATGTATGTATTTTATTTGTTACAGGTAGCATTGCGATTCACGCGTCGTGTCGGGAGTGCCGTGTAAAGTTTCGCGTGTCGGGAGTGCCGTGTAAAGTATCGGGCGATCGTAATAATTATTCGTATTTTCGCGAGTGTCGTGAATGCTTCGAAGGACCAAGAGAGGAGGAGGAGGCCTGGGGAGGCACCGGGCGACATCGGGGCAACTATGAGGTATGCAAAATAAAACATTTTTTCTAAATTGCGTTGTTTATGAGATATTCGACACACACTAATCGACACAATTATGTATATACATAATTTGAATATTTTGTTTTCAGACCAATGTGCTGTGTACTACAACTCCGCTATTCCACGTATCGGTGAGTGAGAAATTGTTTATTTTATAATATTTCTATCTATAGCGGTAATGGGGATATAATATGTTGAAAATATTTAAATAGTAACAAAGGTTTTAAATAATATGTTATAATATCTTATCTGCGATTCATATTTTTTGACAAAAATCAGCTCTGATAATTGTCAAAAATATTAATCGAATTTAAAATATTATAACATCCCTTTCTAAAAAAAGGCACGTTAAGTCGATTCTTGCAAGTATTGTTGCATCTTTTCCGATTCTGATTAACTGTTTCGATTTGCATTGTGCGTTATATTCGTAGCATCGAGAGGCTGTCATCGCGAGGATTAGTAGTTTAATAGTTTATTTAAAATAAAATTAAATAAAATAATATGTTTTAAATAATATGTTGTAATATTTTATCCGCGATTAATATTTTTTGACAGAAATCAACTGATATCTGTCAAAAATATTAATCGAGTTTAGTATTACAATATTTTATTTAAAACTAATATCATTATTTTATTTTATTTTATTTTATTTTATTTTGAACAAACTGTCAAACTGCTAACTCTCGCGATGACAGCCTCTCGATGCTACGAATATAACGCACAACTCGAATCTTGACAGCTAATGAGCGCATCGCGGAAAAGCGACAACAATAAACTTCGATATATGCGAGTATCGACTTTACATATCTTTTTTAAAAAAGGATTTTTATATATATAGATATAAAATAATAAGTCTTTTAATTACAAATTTATAAAAAAAATATTATTTTAGATGTATTTCATTAATTTTTTATGAGATTCAGTTCTCGATCAATTTTCTCGAAAACAAAGCTCATTTTAATTAGTATATTTTTTATTTTCCTATTTTTCTTTTCTCGTAAGGGAGAGATATCTGATAATGATTTCAGCTGCAATCAAATAAACATGCATATCTTTTGATCATTATCACTCAAGCGTATAACATTTAATCAAGAGTTTATGTTATCGAATATCGTTTTCCGATTGGCTATCTTGGATTAAATTTACAACCTAATAGATAGTTCCAGTAGATACCTTTGAGCTACTCTGTGTACGAATTTCTATTTAACGATTCATTAACTCTTCAATATACATATACATCTGTTTAATCACAATGAACAGTGATTCTTAATCATAATCAAGTGGACAATTGCAAATTTGCAATTAATTTTTTTAATTGAGATTATTTTCTAGAATGATATACAATAAAGATTGGACAAAAATTTTAATAATAAATTATTATAAATGTTTTAAATTATTTTATTTTCCTTCGTATAAAATTCTATTATTTTTTTACATAAGCGCGAAAAAATAAGAAAAAATAATTAATTTTTATAATTAGATGATATCATGATCGATTTTATTTATACAATGGCACGAGAAAGAAAAAAAATAATATCCATTCATAATTTGAACTAATCCATTGTATAATTTTTGGATTATTTCTGTCAAAAATATTGCAGGAAAGAGAAAAGTAACGACCGATACCGAATTTCAAAAAAATACATGTGGGCATTCGCCCAACCAAACAAAATAATGCAGGCGCTATAACGTTTCTATTCGTTCGTAAAATGCATGTCCGACTATACCATTGTTTAAAAAATATGTGGCTGAACTGTATTCATAGTGCTTTTGTGCTGAATGTAAAAATTGGTGCCAGATCATCACTCATTCAGAATCACTATTAATTTTAGCAACGACTGTTTCACTGTAAATTAGTTTTTCGTCATTATTAAATCAGACTACAATAAAACGTAAATAAATTCTATAACTTTTTATCTTGAAGATTTGTTTCGTGTACTACATAATAAAGTACATATTATAAAAAATATAAAAGAATACACAACACACATGGCAACTTATATAGTACCTTGTTAAAAGTAGTTAAAAATATTATCTGAATATAGAATAAAAAATATTATAAATTTAAATTCATTCATGCAAACACTAACGTAAATGATGATACTTTTATATAGATCTCGATTTGATTTATAAAAATGATCCAATTTCTGTCATATAAAATAAATTGTTCGTAATCTTTTTTCGAATATAATTAGAAAATTGTAATTCGTACAATCGCTGGACTTTGTCTGCCGATTAATTAGTTATGCGAAGAGTTTCGCTACGGTTTTGCAGGATTAGTTATGGACTTTGGAATAGGTGCGCATAGTGGACCGACGAAGCAGCGCGAGCACCGCTCGCAAACTTCGGTAAACAGTTTAGCCAATGTATATTAAGACGCTAACTTTACCACCAATTTGCACAAAGTGCTCGTAAACTGAACTGGCGTACCACGTGCTGCGCGGCCTCCGGAATTACCGCGGCTGATTTCGTCGTGAGAGCTTCGACAAGATGCTGAGATGAGAACCACACGAGAACTCTTGGCTTAAACCTTGTGATTAAAATTTTCATGTCTCAGCATTTTCTCGCAAGATTATCGTAAAACATCTATATTATATTTATCATAAACCAATGTTATTATTTTTTTTATCTAACAATAAGAGAGTTTATATCTGCATTGCCATTAAAAGAGAAAATTGCAGATAACATCAAGTTTTGATTAAAAAGTTTTAAATTAATATAAAATTATCACACATAAAACAAATAATACAAGAGTAGATTTATCTTCTCTTCATGTGTGTTTTTTCTGGTAATTTTATATTAATAAAAATTCTCGTGAAAAAATGTCATATGAGTGAATTGAATTTATTTGGTCTGATATAATATGCTTTTCATTTGCCAGCTAATTTAGTTGGCATAAACGTATCTGAAAGCTTTACATGTCTATAATAATTATATCAATATCACAACAAAAACGTCATCTTCAATCCTTATAAAAAATAGCCTTAGAATGATATATCCATGATCTTTAGAGGGGTGTTGAATCTGGTTAGGATAAAGTAATGCAATAGCGTGATTGTCTTCATTGTCACTACAGAGGTGTCGGTTTGACTCATTCCTGTGAAGGGGTCAGATATGGAAGTGACAGTTAGGGGGCTGCGTTCTGTAACCTTCAAAGGCTTCTTAATGCCATTACTTTTGATTTTGTCTCAGCAGAAATAGTAGTATCTTATTTAGTCAGCTTACTCATGTCTCTATTAAACACACGGCATTATCTATCTCGTGTTTTTAGTCTTTAAGAAAAGAACAAGCGTTAATAATTTAAGTTCCCTGCAATTTCTCGAAAAGGGATTAAAGCTCTACTAAAGGAGTTTAATATCTTTGTAATATCCCACTTCTTCTGTAAAAATTATGATACAGTGATGCGTTAGCAATTAATAAACAAAATAATGAGTATACGGAATAATCGCATTGTTTATCGAATTTACAATGTAACAGCTTTAAGTAACCATCGTTATACCGAGTGTTTCGTAAAATTTGCCTTAAACTTCGAGAGTATTATTCTCTGATGAATATGTAGGCGATTTCCGCTTAACGAAGAATCGATCGGATGCTATTTCTCTCTCTCTCTTTCTCTGTGCAACTTTTTAATTATAAAGTTTAAATATCTTGCTAATTAAGTCTCATATTAAACTTCTTAAAGTAAAATCCTCTTAAAGCTGACTAAAGAATAAGATTTTATCATGCATTTGCAGGATTGAAGCTTAATTTCTATAGGAGACTTTTTAATTTTCAAGCCTAATCAACGCTCTAATTATGCTGCAATTTCAATTTTTAAAAAGAAGGAATTCCGAGAGATGCCTCCCTCTCTCTCTCTCTCTCTCTCTCTCCACGAAATACCCCTATGTGCTCGTTACATTCTAATCGATCGACGCTGAAGTCAAGACGATCCGGACAGGTCTTTTTTCCGCGTTTTCATTTCCGAGCCAGAATGGTTTATTCAGTATACGTCAACCTCGTTTCGCGTTGGCCGTAAAAGGATAATCGCGTCCTTCCAGACCGATCCGTACAGACATCCGGCTCGAGCGCGCATTCTTCGGGGTACGTAACATGAAGTATTCAACGTGCGACAGAGCCGTATGTCGGCCGGAGCATCGTCGCTTAAGTAAAGAGTATTACAGATACAAGGGCGTCTCGTTGGGGAAAATGCAAAAAAATGCATCTTTTCAACTCTTCGAAAAAAAAGGAAAAAAGGTTTAATCGAAAACTACTGTTTTACGAACTTAAACAAGTAATACTATAATTTATTGCTTACTTCAAATATAAATTTTCTATATTTAAAAAAAAAAACGTAATTATGGTAATATGAAATTATAAATTTTTTAAATAATTTAAACTTTTTCGTATTTATATTATAATACGCGTAGAAATTGCATTAATAGATTATCGAATTGCATTAATAGATTTTCAAATCTATATTTGTCTAGATTTTCTCTTTCTCTTCTGCCTTTTATAAACATTGTTTTTTCCATTTTTTTAAACTTTAATCCTTTCACACCTCACTCTTTTTTTTATTCTACTCTTCATAAACCTGGCTAAGTTCACGTTAATATCGACCTTGCATGCTAGGTTCGAAGAGAATCGCTCATAAAGTCAGCAGCCTAAAGTCGCGACAGGTCAATAATTTGTAGCGCACGCGTTCCCGACTTGCATGTACATACGTACACACGTATATACGTTTGTATGTGTGTGTGTGTCTGCTAGGTGCACCGTGACTTTGCATTAAGCACCAAGCTCAACCCGGCCGAGCGGAAACCAAGCCGCGCTAATAATGACAGCGATAGCAACGCGGGTCCTGTACGATCGTGGGTTTATAATTGAATGCGTGTACGCACGTGCACAAGCATATTTGCGCTCTACCTCGTCTAACCGTAAGACCCTGGTGTGTACTACCTTCATAGGCAATCTCCGTGAACCTTTCCGATCTGATGGTAAAAGCTACCGTGGCATTTTTTAGGTATCAAAAGGAAATTAATTAATTCCTTGTAACAATCGTATCGCATAATGATGCTAAAAAGAAAACTTTATAAAAAATATATAATCTTTGGATGTTATAAGAGGCATATTTAGATTTTCACGCAAAATATAATAACGCTTTTATAAAACTTATTAATAAAAGCTTAACAACTTTTAATTTATTAATGAAAGCAATTATTTTTCTTCTTTCTCTATAGTTTTTCATGGAATAAATACAAAGCAACAAATATACAAAAAGTATTAAAAATCATATATTATTTTTCAATTATAAATTCTCTGGGACGTATTTGAAATTAATTTTGCTTTATTAGAAAATGAATGAAAAACTTAATAAAAATATGAAACATTAAAATTCAAAGAATTTTAATGAAGAATTTTTAGAAGATTAAACGAAAAAGAACAGAAAAAATAGATAATAAAATTCGTCGGATTTAATTACACTTTACTGTTTATCTTAATTTGCGGAATATTTAATGGCAAAAATAAAAAACAAATTGCGAGTTTTATGAAGTTTTCTGTAACTAATAAAATTTTTTTGTATACGAGAATCTCATTTTATTCAAGCAAAAGTGAAAACGCCAAGCGTTTTAGCATACGCCTAGCGTATCAAGCGATTATAAATCAAAGAAAAAACAAGAGAAATGAAAAAAATAATTTGATTAAGATAACAGACAGTTCGGAATGTTTCACAAAAATAATTTCTTCGATATTTCAGCGTGTGCGATATATATCGACCTCCGCGAAGATCGTGAGAACGCGATATTCGAATTCCGGCGAGGCAACGGAAATGAGGGCAGCGAAAATTTAGAAAGAATAGATTATGGCGCAGGGTAAACGATCGGCGTATAGGGGAGCAGTCGAGTATAAGTGGACTCCAGGGGGATGGTACAAACGGGAATTTGGTCTGGCTCTACACCTCATAAATTTGAGTTATTCTCGCGGCCTCGTTTTCCTTCCCTCTCCCCCCTTCCCTCCCCCTCGTGCTTCGCCAAGCTTCGTTCCGTCTTTGCTCCTTCCCAATCCGACTTTAGCGTCGCGCTCTTAAGGATTCTCCAGGAAGTGAGTTATTGTCGCCCTCGGCTCTGGCCTCGCGAAGGGCTCGCTTTTCTTAGGGAAAAATATTAGCAATGATACGTCCGATATTTCACTCGCGGCTTCCGAGTAAAGAGACACTCTGCGCGTTTTTGGCGCATGAACGTCATTCTCTCGTAAACAACGAGAAACGTGACTGGAATATTTCCGAAAAGAAGAAAAGGAGAAAGTAATTCTGTGGACGTGTGTGTGTGTATGTATTGTGAAAATCCCTCAAGAATATTATACGATATAAGTATAATCTTGTATATAAAATTATTATACAAAGATTCCAAAGCAATGTACGAGTTGATAGAGATGAAATTAATTAAATAAAGAATCAAAACCATGCAGAAATTCAATATACATACAGATAAATTCTTTACGTAAATATTAAATAGTAATTATAAATTTAACAAAACAAAATATTAATTAAAATTATATTGTGTTGCTTCATATTTAACAGATGACAATTCAATATGACGCTGAATATCTTTGACCGTTAATTAAAAAGAAGAAAAATTATACAATTATAATATACATATATATATGAAAAGTGTGATTTGTATAAAGATAATTATAAATTAATTAATAATTATAATATTAGCTAATAATTAATAATATTGTACAACAGCTAATTAAGACAGGCTACAACGAGTTTAAACATGTTAACTAGTCGAACCAACGTGCACAGTAAATAAATTATCTACTTGATCCAAGTAAATAGCACCTTGGGCTAATCACCTCGATCGAGGCGATCAAGCCACAGGTGATTGACTGATTTATATCCAATAATTTGGCCTAATTATTCGCCAAAATTCAACCCGGATTAAGAATATCTAAATGTAATACAATTTTTTACATCTACAATATCCAAATTTACGATTCGTCTCTCAAAATTCTCACGAATGCATAAAAAAAAGACAAACGAAGAGCAAGAGAGGAAATTTTCCTCTAT
This sequence comes from Prenolepis imparis, assembly GCF_030444845.1. Lineage (NCBI taxonomy): Eukaryota > Metazoa > Arthropoda > Insecta > Hymenoptera > Formicidae > Prenolepis > Prenolepis imparis. The sequence continues at coordinate 8,673,004 of NW_028141169.1, forward strand.
CCGCGGGACAAACAAACCACTGGAAAAAGATTGCAATATTGAAAGCGTAAGAAGGTGTTTGCTGGAAAAGTCCCTACGGTATAGGATTCCACTCGAGTGTTCTGTTCACCGATTGGTGGACAAACAGTTGCCGTTGACGAGGTAAGCGTAAGACGACAACGACGAGAACACGACGTCGACGACTAAGAAGTACTTCTTGCTCCACCTCTTTCACTCTTCTTCTCCGCCTTTTTTCTTTTTTTTTTTTTTTTCAATCGGCGGAGAAGGCTAACTTCGTGCGAGTAGCAGCTCTCGCGAATGCTACAGACTTTCTTTGGCAATCTTTTTAATTGTATTGTCGCGAAAGTCGGTGATAGAAAAGTTCGTCCGGCTGCTCGCTCGCAGAGAATCCGTTCCTCCGATTCTTTCTCTCCACGTCTTCTACCTCTTCCTCTTTGAGTACTCCATCGCGGCTTTTTCCGCTTTTCTCTTTACTTAGTTTTTACTTCTTATCCGTACTAACTAGAGTAAACAGAGATACATAGAGAAATGCCCCGCTAATTTTCTGAGTGCATCCCACGAGATCCTATTTGTTGGTCGTCGTCATTATGAACTGTAGATTAGACACATCCCCAATGGTTTTATAAATGGTGTGATGCATGTGATGATAAATACTACTGTAGTGAACTATTCAACATTGTTTCATCGTGCATAAAAAATTATTACATAAACCATTATTAAAATAGTGTCTGAATAAATCTGGATTAATTATAATTTTAAAATGAAGATAAATAAAATATGTCTTCTATAAAAGTATTATTTTAGAAAACAATTGTAGGAAAATATACGAAAAATTTTTTAATTAATATTCTCTATCCAAAATTGATTTATGTTAAATTTATCTTACAATTAAATTACAAATTAGATACGAGAGAAAATTATTATTATCGATCATGGTGTTTGCAGAAACAAAATATATACCAACAATTTAAATTTTAATCTTACTAATATTTTATGCAAATTGTTAATAGTTTCTATCAAGTCATCGTATATAAGCCGGTTTTATAATATCTACTTAAATGAGAGTGGAGCGTTCACATACATACACACACACACCCTGTATGTATTCCGAGGTTAATACAGTTTATGTTCCCTACCTCGAAGTCTTTTCGAAGCTTTGCAATCTCCAAAAGTTTCGGTCGTGAAGTCGCGCGGGTTGTCGGGAATGATGGCAACGGAGTACAGAGTGTCGGCTCGAAGAAGATGCAGAAGCGAAACTGAGAAGAAACGGGAGAGAGGAGGCAGGGGGAAAGGAGGCGAAGAGTTAGGCGAGGATGCTTTTATCCTCCCCACGGGCAACTATCCCCCTAACAACACCTGTATCTCGTCGACACCTGTAGCGCACCAACTCTCTTCGAAAGGAATAAGGGAAGGGGGTTGTCGAGCAAGCGAGCGAGGCCGAGAGGGATGAAGAGAATGGGCGAAGGAGGAAGAGAGGTATAATAAATTACGCGGCCACGAGCGCAGAAACAACGGGATAATAGTGGAATCGATGGATTATGTGATACACCGGAGAGAGGGAAAGCGAAAAGCCATTCTTATACCTTTTTCGATATCGCGTTTTTCTTGCGGTATATCGCGGATACAATCGCGCCGCGCTCTCAATCTCCTTCCTCCTCTCCTCTCGCGCTTGCATTTCCCGATCCCGAATGATAAGCGCGACGCATGACACAGCTGTAACATTCTCTCGCGTGTGCTCCGTTATGAAATTACATTTATAGAGAGCTCACTAGATTAAAGCGATTACATCGTTATTGGGTTTTCGCTAAAACGCGATAAACGCAAATTCGCGAATTGCTTCGGGACCTCATTTATGAGAAATTCGCTTTAGCAATTTTCTATACAGGTACGACTGACTGCATGAGATCGGGTGGTAAATCGAATTTTTGCAATCAAGATATCGCTCTTAATCACATTATAATTTATTCTTGCCATTTTCTCTATGGAAACAATTGTTCTTATATGATGTCTAATCCATGTATTTTTTGTTTAAATTTCTATTTTTTTCCAACTCAGTCTTCAGTTTTATTCAATCGAATTTATTAATAATTAATTTGAAAATATATTTTGACGATTGTCTCTTTTTTGAAATATTTAAATATTTTTGTATTATTTAAAATTTTAAAAAATTAATTAAAATATTACATTGCTATTATTGTAATATTTTTTCAATTTTTAAGAGCAATTTGGATTAAATATAGCAAAATGTGCATTAAATATAAAATCATCTTTGAATCGTTACTCGTTCCATTGAAAAATGGAGAAAAACTAGATATCGATTCCGCGAAAAATATCAATAGAGATAATATTCGATGGGTGTGAACGATAGAGCATGCAAGAGCGATGCACGAGATAGGGGTTGAAAGAAAGAGGAAAAGAGAGAAAATGAGAGAGAGAAAGAGAGAGGAGAGGATACATTGGACGGTCGCCGCAACATACGTCGAAAACAGAGTAACAAATCATAAGCGGGTATACGGAGATGCCAGTGACCATTGGCCGCAACGAATAATAGACGGGTATAGCCGATGTCGAGTATCGATACGTCGGACAATCGAAATGAAGGGCTGCACACGGACCGTGAAAGCGGAGCTGGTATAACCATCCCTCGACGCGGACGAAGCGGCAGGGTCGGGATAGCTGTCCCCCTCGATACCAACCAATCCTCCCTTCCCCCCGTCGTCCCTTTACCTCGCTATCGACCCCCTTTCACCCCCCATGTCCCACCCACATGGGACGCGATTCGATTGCGAAGCGCTATCCGTACCGACCTTCTCTATCAGTTAGTAACCATCTCTTGCCAATTCTCTCGCTCACTCGTATTTCGTTTTTTTTACCCTCTTCCTCACGAATGTGTTCTCTAAAGGGTGTTCCGGACTTATCGCGTAACCTTTATCACAGATAGTAAGAACCGAGCTGAGTAAAAGTACGTTGCGGAGCCGAGATATCGATACTTTCTGAGTTATCTTACTTTCGGATAAAATAATCGTGTCTCTCAATTATATCTTAAAGTCTAAAATCTTGGTCTTAATCTCGTGACTTGTATAATAAACTTGTATATTCAACTCAGCTTATTGATCTTTCGTTCTCTCTCTCTCTCTCTCTCTCTCTCTCTCTCTCTCTCTCTCTCTCTGGAATTCCCTTAATCCTTATAAAATAATAACAGTATAATATTATGATAAACGATATTAAGATAAACGATCTGCCCGACACGAGTGGACTATAAAGTGGCCCGCGGATATTCGCATACTTTACTCCGAAATACCGTATTCCGGTATATAGCGTGATAAAAATCATTTCGAGTGCAAGGAGTTAATATCGCATCACGCGCTCATATATGCGCGCCGGAATATGCAGATGTTGCACATTGGACGGGAATTGCGAGCATAACCTTGGTCGGCTACGTCGACGGCGGAGAGTCTAGCGGGAGCGATTTCCCGCGGAACCGGTTATATACATGTCATTCGTTGCATGATTAATCGTTTAATTAGCGGCAGTGTTATGGCAGCACGGTTCCAGTCAGCTCCTCCTCCACCCCTTCTGCCGGTCTACCGGGTTGCAGAGCGCAGCCACCGTGTCACTAGCGAAGCATCCCCCTCGTCGCTGCCGGGTACCGAAGGGAGGGCGGCTGGGCTGGCTTGGGTTCGGGTTCTCGAACTGACTATTAATCGTACCGCGACGGCTATAGTCGCTTCCGGACCGGAAGTTTCGCCCGCGTGAACGTAGGCAACGAACTTTCCAGAGAGAGAGGAAACGCCTCGCGCCGAGGAAGCCGATGAGCGGAGAACGGGGATTTATAGTCATCCTGTGTAGAGTATATAGTGTTAGGTGCTTTTCTTTCTCCGCTCTACAATGTGGAGACCGTTATCGGTAATATACTTCGTCCCGCGTACTTTTGTTCCCTGTAGTCGCAACGAGAACTATAATTCCCCAACAATAGATTCCAGTTGTACTTTGGAACGTTAAACATAAATATCATTTATTGTGTAATATATATATATATTTAAGTGCAAATTGCGACATATTAAATCTAAAATTGTTTCTAACGATATCTTAAAAAAAAAAACAGCAAATTATAATTGAATCTAATACTCTCAAAAATTATGTATAAAAAAGAACTCTGAAAAGTAATCCAAGGACGAAATTCTCACATCGAATGGAGTTTTCCTCGATAACGCTTAACATCGGCAGTATAATCCACGAGACAATTTACTAACTTCCAAGAACAACATAATTATTTATGCAAGCTTAAGAGTTTGCTGCTCGACGAAAGTGATCACGCGCGACGATGAAATGATGGAAGATTTCGAAACTAGAAGCGCATGTGAAGCAAACGAGAGATGCGAGAGAGAGGCGGCGAGTAGATATTTAGCGGCTGTAAAAATGCGCGAAACGCGCTCGGTCCGCGCTGCCGCATAAAAGTTTAATCTACTTAACGTTTTACTTTAACCGTCGAATCACGCGAGCGTCGAATGGCGTAATTTTCGCGCGGGGTCGCGATAATAACCGCGGGCGCGATTACGTCCTCCCCCGTGGCTATGAGTGCACACCGATCGACCGACCCGTCCGTAAAAATGTCGAGGATGCGGTCATTCGCAGTTAGGTGAGCCGTCGAAAGCGATATTAATGAAAAAGTGTCAGCTGCGCACGTCCCGAACAAATAAATAATTTTTCGCTCGTTATTTTTTGTTGATACGCAAAGCTTATGCGCCTTTTCCTCCCCGCTGCGTATCGATTTCTGAAGCGATATTATCAAATCTCTCTTTCTCTCTTTCTCTCTCTGTCTCTTTTGTTTCGTCCAGTTTCTTTGAAGCTTCAATCTTCTCATAGCAAAAATGTGATTAAAAATTTTTCTCTTTCATCGATATTTAATTAAAAAAAATTATTTTCTGATATATTAATTTTGAGAAGATTGTAGTCTATTTAATCTATTCGAACAGATAAATATTTGTAAAATTGTTGAATTTTCTTTATTTGTAAAATATCCAAATTTAAGCTCTTTCATTCACTATGTTTCTCGCCACACAGTTGTAACTGAAACCTTTAATTTTGCCGTTAAATAGCACTTTACATTTCGCGGAGTCATGCGAATTGATGTTACGGTAGAATGGCCGTAATTCATGCATGCATCCCCTGCATCGTATGGCAAACCAAATCGCCATTTTTGTTGCCATCCCTCGCCGACTAATTGCTGACGTTTTAATTAATATGCTACAAGTGCGTCCCGCACGCGAGCATTTCTATTTGACGTATCGATTTTTGATTGGCAAAGGGTGGCGCGAATCAACGCTCATAGGGAGCGAGGCTCGGTGACGCCAAAATTTTTTCACGCAGGATACGATCGCGTTCAAAGGATATCACACGCCGCAACTGCCGCGGAATTTTGTAATTAATATCGTTTTTCTACGGTGTGAAATAACGATGTGAGAAACGATGCGGAAACGCGCAACGGAGGTTTTTCGTTCATTTTGATATTTAGAATGTCTGAATGTTCTATCGACTTTGTGTGTCAATGGTACATTCAAAAAGATAAACCTCAAATTTTTCTACAGCAAAAAGGCGCATATATAAGTTTCATTTATTTAAACATATTATAAAAATATAATATATTTTATGAAAAAGAAGAAAGAGAGAATTTTTGAAATTTAAATATAATACATATATCAGTTATATGTATATTAAAGAGAATAATCATCTTCTAATTCTTTTCTTATCATCTTTTACTGTACATTATCGCTTAGAGAGATTCTTAAAAATTATATGTACAAATGAAGATATATCTCAATATATCTCTACATGAGTAATAAAAACAAATACTTTATATTGTAAATTTTATCTATAGATTCTTGAAGTATACATAAATTTTCACAATTATATAAATATATTTGAGATCAGTATTCGAGATCAGTATTCTTTTGCACAACAAAAAAATAAAATTTCATTCATAAAAAATTGAATCAAATAAACTAAAATAAATAAAAAAATATTTCAATAACTTAAGTTTAAGAAAGAAATACGTTGGAAATCGATTAGCCAGAATTTTTATCTCTAACATAGTATATTATTATAATATATCCATCCTTTTATATATATAAAAGAATTCCAGTTAATTCACGGAAGGTTAAACATTAAATTGATTGAATCTGGCAAAACATTTTTAGATCTCTTTTAAATTTAATTTGGCACTGCCATGAGATTATTTTTTCCATCTGAATAACGCGTTATAAATCCTAAAATATAAAAAAGCGTTTATTATAATTACATTTGAGTTCGTCACGAGTAAAACACGTACAAAATTATACGAGAGAGTATGTATTTCACGTCGACGTTGCAAAGTGTTGAAAAACCAACTACGGGGGTTGTTTGGCGGTAGCTTCGTGGTTTGGCCAACCGGAAATTCAATCGACTTTAAAATTTGTCTACGAGAGAAAGCGAGCGGGCAAAAAGGAGAAGAGTCGGACGGAGGGTGGCGGGAAAAGAGTGGAAACTTTCCGAGGGCGACGATCGATGCACCATAGAGAGAGAGAGAGAGGGGTAGAAGATGGCGGGCGAGAACGGGCTTCGAAAATGTGCGGGCCATTTTTCCGGCACAAGTCCGTTGTGTCCGACGACAATAATGAGAGCGCGGGTACAATCGCGATCGTCGTAGCCATTGTGCGCGTCGTTTCACATCCGCGAAATTGTCCCATTTTTGTGCTTCGCTCAATTTCCTAGCATTCTCTCTATTTAGGAAAAGTAAATTCCCCCCGACACTTTATCTGCCACATGTTCACACCTACGTAACGTCGCGTCGATTGAAATATGGACTCGAAATAGGTGAGGAAGAGTAATGCGAATGTAATGATTATTACGAGAAAAATGAAAAATACTGAAAGATCGAAAGTACTTTTATAAAAGTTTAGTCTCTCAATTCTTTAAATTACCTCCATTCAAACCGATAATTTTTGGTATCCTTATATTTTGGATTTATATATATATATATATGTACGTGTGTTCAGATATTTTCTAAAAGTTATGTTTTTTCTCTATCAAACTTATCTTTCTAATAATGAAAAAGCTGCTTAGGATTAAACACAAAATGGGATTAAAATAGCCTCGAATGGTCCTTGACTGATATCGTGGCTTCCTGCCATTACTCAAATTAACAGTCATTCATTACGCGTGACATGCCACGTTATCAACTACGATCTAATCTCGCAGGCGCGTATTGATACGGACGCGAAATTCCCGCGAGTGAGATATTCGCGAGATGAACTTTTATCGTTCGGCCGACAGGATTCCCCCCGAGGAAGCAAAGGTGACTGTGACAAAAACAGAACGTGGATCTTGGAGGAAAATAGCCATGACCGGTTGATAAAGGGCAAAAAAAAAAAAAAAAAAAGAAACAGAATGAAGTGGAATTTATTTCCTTCGGATATACATGATAGTAAATCAGCGTTGCTACACAAATAGAAAGAATGTAACAAAAGAAATTTAAGTCGGAAAAGAATAAAAAGATAAAAAATAAACTGTAAAAGTATAAAAATAAACTGTTAGTGCATTATATAATTATATTGTATATGTAAATATTATTATATATTAATGAATAATATATTAATATTGATTATAATATCATAATATTAACATGTTATCATATTAATATTTAAAACAATAAATAAAATAGGAAAACATTAATTATAAGCAACTGTACAAAGAATACTAAAAAATATTGGCGCACTCAATTTTCAAGCAAACTACACTCAACAGAATTTTAATTCAGAGTCGAGAGAAAAATAGAATACAGTCCAGTTTTCGCTAATAAAAAAATCGCTTTCAAAATTTCAAAGAGTCTACAGTGTGGGACACTGCATATTCAATCTTATCGTCCGATTAAACTTCTGAATTACCAAACAAGGGAAATGAAAGAAAGTTGCCATTTTTTAGCGAGGTAAAAAAAAATAACCGATGCATCCAGTACGTATCGCTATGCGCTTCTCTCGCGAACCAATAAGCGCATCCATGCGAGTTGCCTGCAATTTATGTCGAGAACCATACGAGCCGAACTAATTTCAGTAACAACCGCGGCGGGTCAGATCGGATGTAACGCCGGTCTCCCGCGGGAATCCCCCGTCGCTGTCCCGGCACGCATAACCGAAAACGGTACGTTTCCAATGCACTACGGTCATCCCCCTTTTTCTCCCCCTTCCTCCCTCGACGTCCATCGCTTTTTTAAACTCTTGCGCGCCCGCAGTCAGTCGAACACGGACATGGCGGTAGACACAGTCCAATTTTCCGCCCTTTATTGTATTTTATCGGCAGCAGCGGATATCTTTAATCCGGTTACTGCGCGAATTTTTATTGTTCCGCAAAAAAATATTTGGTTTTAGAAACATAAAACTGGTAAAATTGTAAAGCTAAATCATATACATATACGAGTATATGCGTCTATAAGTAGTATAGCTCAATTAGCTACAGTCGACGGAGATCGTAATTGAATTATCTCTCTCGCAAAATAAAAAAAGAACCTTTAAAATTTAAAATGTGGAAAAAACACATTTGACAAATGAGATTGTTTGAAAATCGACTTCCACCGGTTAACCAGAATGGTTATAAAATCATGCGATAAGATATTTATGTAATCCATTATATCATTCGTCCATTCCCAACGAAACTCGACTCGATCGAGCGAGAAATATTTTCGGGACCGAAACGATGTCAAAGCGACGATATTGCAACGTGCTGTTTTCGATGGAGTCGACTACTGAATCCGTCCGGGGATTTTCATTCAGGTAAAAAAATACCTTTTTTATTACCGTGATGCAGCCACGATGAACTTTTGGCGTTTAATCTCGAAGGGCCGGGATTCGAATGAACGGGAGCGAGCGTATATGTATGTATGTACATCCGCGTTTTTATTATGAGTGTGCCAATCGCGCGTAATCGCGCTCGCACAATCATCGTCCGATTGGTTCGTTAGGTGTGTATTTATGTAAAATCGCTTATCATAATTTACACCATCAGGCGTTAATATTCAGTCGACGCTGCGTCCGTAATTCGCGGCAGTTTTCAATTGGGATTTCTCTTTAATTATGCGCATCTCTTTCTCTCGAAAAACGTTCGGAGTAACAATTTGACCAAATGTCAAACTGTCATACATAAAATTTACATAAAAAAAATTGTATGTATAAATTTGTCTCTTTATGCCAATAGTTTATTTCCTAAAATCTTCAAAGAGAGAGAGAATCAAAGAAAAACTAAATTCTAACTAATAATAAAATGAGTGTTGTTTCAAATTTAGCGTCAAATATCCTATTCGTCCGTTTACTATTTCTAAACATCAAAATACACAAATTATTTCTCTTGCCTCTAAAACAAAACTACGACGTAGCCGAGCGGCATTATCTTTAAGCCGCGCATGCATTTATGAGGGAATAAATAAAGAGCAATGCTATCGGGGAGCCCCTCGGAAGGCGCATACTGCTTGAGATTTAATTACAACGCTCCGAAGGTTGCGCTGTGAGCAAAAAGAGTTTGTAAGAACTCATGAATATACGAGGGCTTTTACGACGACGTTAACAGAAAGGTTCCTGCCGACCCGCAAAAACGCAGCTAAGCTGCGTCCTATTCGCTCGCAGTTTACTAATCCCCCGGGCCTTTCGAAGTATCGAACGGCCAAGTTCAATCGGGGAGCCCGATATTAATATGCGCAAAGCGCCCTTTGGCGAAGCCTTCTCATACTTGACCTCGAAACGAATAATTCCATTCGCCAAGCACGGAAACTACCATACCAGAGGCAGTTAGACTTTAGCAGAATATTACCGCGCGTTTCCATGTGCGTGTGTGTGTATGAGTATTATGATAATATAACGGCGAATTAATTCTATTAATTGGAGAGCAGGTAAAGCGTTACTCTAAAGTTGCTTTACATTTATCTTTAATATTTGCGATAAGTTCAGAATTGATTGATATATCAGAATTATATATTCGAAAGAGCATAAAATATTTTTAATTATAAGAATTAATAATGTTACGCTCGTGTGAGCGAAATTTTTACATAATTACGTACACCATAAATGAGTTAGCGACAGCTAATCAAGCTTTTTCATTAAATCCTCCAATGGAAACGGTCAGTTTTTTTTTTTTTTTACAGATACCTAATAAAATTCACAGCTCTTTTATTATGATTACTATGTCCATTTTATTACGTTGTAAAAAATTTACATTCAATATTAACGAAAAATTACGTTGTAAAATTCTAATGAGTGCCGTTTAATCGGACTTTTTTTTATCTTCTCTCGAAAAAAAAATCCACTACATTCTTACGCACGCTCCTCACACGGTTAATACTCGAAATATCGCGAACGGGACACTCGCGAAGGGGTAGAGGTCGAGAATTAATAGCCGGCGGCGCAAATTGGACGAGGAGAGGGAGGAGGAGGGTGCATCCAACGCCGCGGAACGACTACGTGATTACGGGTTAATCAGAATTAATTAAGTACCGTGGCATGCGCGTCACTACTTCGTTACTGTGACGTGTCAAGTGCCACCCTCCGTCCCTCCTGTTGTACACAGGTTTGGTCCCCACCGGCGGACCTAGTATACAGGTGTGTGTGCATCCGTGTGATCCTAATGAATGATATGCGCCCGCATACGCCCGCATATTGTAAACCCTCCGGGATTTAAGCGCGACAGAACCCCGACAGAACAAGAGGTTAAATCAGACGCGAGATGCAACCGAGAATGTTAAGCGAACGATACTCGCGTCTCACATCTCAACCCTCTAAAACCTACGCGTGTATCTAACGAGACATGAGAGACTTGATTTGTCTAGTAGTTCTCGTTTCTCGAGGGAATATTACCAGAAGAATCCATTATCAGAACAGTTAAAAATTAAAAATATATATATATATTATTATATAAAGCATTTATAAAATGTTTATTAGTCAATTTAATGTTAAATGTAACGCAATGATTTATGAATGTAACACATAAAGGATTTAATCGCATACAGAGAAAATATTAATTTATATAACTTTTATAAATTTTACAAAGTATAAAAAATTTTTTAAATTATACTCAATTGACAATTAATAAATCTGCGCTTCGTTTAGTTCGCAGCATGTTTACCGCGAAAACAGATTATTTCAAGTGTTGCATAAGGATTGCCACGAATTTGCGGCTGTGAACTTTCTTGCGTGTATCGGTGCGAATAAATGTTACCGCAACGAGATAAACTCGATGGTTTATACGCGCGCGGCTTTTCCGCCACAAGATGCGGCCGTCGCTGCAGAAGTTCGTCTGATATTCGCCAACTCGAAAGTATGCCGGGACGAGTACTCGCGGAAACGCAGTGAACGCGAGCAAGAATCCTCATGTAACGGAAATTCCTGAGCGGCGAAGTTGGTCTAAGGAGAATGGCGGCGCTAAATGCATCGCGGTGCACTCATGGAGAATGATGATCGGCCGCAACACCTCGTGAACTTTCGTGAAACAAGTTCCTTACATCTCTGCCACGTGTTATTAGCCTACGTGCTATTAACCCATGACATAGAAACGTATGATCCCGAACAAAATTCCAGTCAATTCGCTTCCAAATTAACGCATGAGTGATCATTTAATTATTACTGATGCCACAGATATAAGAGTCAATGATAATCAATAAAAAAGTATGTGTAAGCGAAATAGAAAATAAAATAGGTGGAAATTTTATAGAACTTGATATATACAAATATACTTTTTGCATATATATATGACGCCCTTTTAATTTCATATTAAAATATAGATATATAAATTAGATATATATAAAGCTACAAAAAAATAAGTGTTGTTAGAGTATATATAAAGTTTTTTTTTTAATAAAATTTTCATATCTATTTTATTTTCTATAAATATTTAATACTTAATCCTCTTAATATTTCTTTGTCTTCTATGAGAGTGCAACGCGGCGTTAGCAGAGTTTTGCAAAATTAGCAAAAGCTGTCGTTGGCATTCAACGCATTAACCCTTTACGACTTAAACTTCTTTAAGTACGAGCACAGCTGTATATGCATCAGACGCAAAACTAGCTTGTGTACTCGCCAGTTTGCATACATGTAGGAAACTCTAATACTTAATAAGCCTATAGGGAATTGTAATAAACTTGTAAGATACAAAGCGGTTTCATGCTAAAGAAATATTACGCATGTTTTTAACAGTTAAAATAGCAAAAATATTTCAGGCCATGAAGTCTATTTATAAAAAAAATCAAAACGTAGCTTCCTCCATTATTCCGTGCATCTTCACTCTCGGAACATTTCTCTCAAGCAATTTGACGACTAAAACATCCATGGCTCAGCGATCGATAATTCGGATCAGATACGGAAGAGAGGGGCTGGGATATGAGGTCGAAGCCTTTTTAGAAGCTTTGATTCCTCCGACACTCGTAACAACGTTGCGCGAGAGTCCTTCGTCCATTTTCCCTTCGCGTGGGCGGAGATTTCCTTCAAATCCCGAGTACCAACGCAATAAAAGCGCGAGCGAGCGGAAAGTACCTGATCGACGCTGAATAGACGGGAGAAAAGAAAAGGACGCGGGAGAGGGAAAAGAGCGGGAGGAAAACGGGGACGCGGGAGATCTTGAAGAGAACCGTAATTTCGAGCGGTTCGCTGGCCGTAGGCCAACTTGAACACGTACAGACAGCGACACGATAATGCCCTGCGCCTAACAATGCCGTCGAAAGGCGTCTAATTAAATAAGACGCCGCGAGACACACGCGCGGAGTTACATCGCGGCGCTAACAAGCCCCGGGAAAATACGCGTCGGCGGTATCGTCATCATCGTTGTTGGCGAGTCGTTGGAAGAGGAAGTTGGAGTACCATCCACGAGGGAAACCAGCAACCATGTATAATTGTAGTGCTTTCTACACATACATGCACATCACCTCACATCACATCACATCATATCTGCACAGAATATCCCAAGAAAAAAAAAGAACCTGATGTGAAAAAATCTGTCAGCTTACATTCTAGTTCTCCGGATTTATCGATTTCAATCTCATTTTTCTTCTACTTTAAAATGAAGGATAATTTCTATCCAAGGTTAAAAATAATTTAGAGACTAAAATTCGCTGCAATATTATTTTTCTCTATTTGTTTTAGAGAGTAATATATGCATAAAACGAAAAGGAATAATTACTCAAATTCATGAATATGTTAATGTTGGATTATGACAAAGATGCGATAATCAGTGCGGTGGTATGACGTTGGCATGCGCGCGTCTATTTCGCCTTTAATAACACCATCATCACGGAGGACGTTGATGTTGAGAGAGTCGAGGGGGCAATACAATCCTCCAGAGGGTAGTTCGTCTTGCACACGACGCGATATTCTTACCCTCCGCTCTCGCTACTGTAAGCACCGCGCCATTTACTTCCCATCACGTGTTGCGACACTAGCCGCGCACGCGATCCCACATACACACACGCGATTGGCGTGTTCGTCGGAAGTAAAATCACGGTCATCTGGAAAATTTAGTTGCCCGCGAATATAACATTTTCCATTGTTCGTCGTCACGCGTTTTCCCATTTTTCCTCAACGCGATATTATTATGATATTACAGCTGTACATTTTCAAAAAAGACTATTCCGCAAAAGCGCGATTTATAATTCGCATATAAAAATGTATCTGTCAAATAGATTTAGACATTTTCGCTTATTCAAAAAATGTTCACTTGCATTTCTCCATTTATAAGCTCTGTATTCGGAGATAAAAACTGCTGAGATAAAAAAATGTCACCGTTTGAAAATAATGTCACATGTAAATTAAGCGAATATTGCTGCCGTTAGTGATACACTTAATGTGATTAACGAGTTAGAATCTCCTTTTAGAAAGACATTCTTAAAACTTTCACAGGGGCCACGAGAGATACGGTAAACTGCTATCCAATCTCCTAATAGATATGTCAGAATTTTCAGAGAGAGAGTTGAATAAGAATCTTAAAGAGATGCTCGCTACTTTTGAAAGGCAGTATCTATGGAGCTCACTTCGGATGCTGAAAAAGCGAGAATATTACGGGCATTTCGCGGCATCTAATTCCGCAGAGTGACGACTAAGCCTGCTATATGCAGCAGCAAAGCCGAAACTCGATACCGTCCAAGCGAAAAGAGGAAGAAAATGATCGCGGAAAAACGCTTTGTCTTTTCTTCGATAATTTAAACGATAGTACGTCAACATTGAAAATATCTTTTACAGAAAATTTCTTGCGATAAGCAAGTTGAATAAACTTCAATCGCGATATTAAATTCTTGTCAAATATCTTTCAACTGCATATAAACATTTCACAGTATAAACTATGTATTTAAAAAACCGATTCGTAGACTAAATATTCACTTTTACTTAATTTATGGAAATATAAGTCAAGGTATTGTAGAGATTTGCGTCTGATTCCTCTGTTACATATGTAAACGCTAAGTATAACTCCATGCTTTCAAAATCACAAATCAAATATAAAATAAAGAATGGTAATATGTAATTTATTAAAAATAATTAAAAAGAAGGACCTCTGGTGAATAAAATAAGCATAAATAAATAACAACAAAATAAATAAACGAAACTAATTAGAAACGACAGATTAATGACAAGAAAATTACTGTACGAAAGAATGTCTTCTCAATATCTTTCAACGTCGAAAGAAAAATAGAAAATTTATCAGCGAGCAACATCGATTCACTGTCTACAGCGTTAACAGCGCCTTCCTTTGAACGCCGACGATAATAAAGCGGCGATAAAGTAATCCGAATAAATTCCTCGCGGCGCGCTAGGGATGAAAGACGGCGTCGGGAAAGAGCGGAGAGGGAATCAAAGCTCCCCAAGAGGCCGTGAAACGAAACTGTCCCTCGCGGCGAGGAATTCCTTCGCGCCCCGTCGAAATTCCGTGCATCCGGTAAATACGCGGAAGGCGCCACGTTGGAATTCAATCATTATGCGAGCCGGTCCCTGCCGTCCGACGGTCCGCGCGCACCCCTTTACTTCCCAACCCCAGTCGCCGCATTGTTGGTCAGTTTGTGACACACACAAGTTCCGAACTGCGAAATACTCCTACACGAGCTTTCTCCTCGAATCGGTGACAACTGTCCTGCGCTTGTCTCGGCATTTGCCTTACATCGCTGCATGAAATACGTTCGATAGAGGGAAACGTCTTGTCGCAACTTGTTACAATGTGTATGAAAGACCAACACGCTGAGAATATACTCACCAGATGTGTGAGATTAATTTATATGCGCATAAAGAAAGAAACTACGTAAAAAATTTAAGAGAAATACACCTTTTTCAAGGTGCTTTAAAGCACTGATGCGCTTTTCGAACATTTCGATGTATGTCACGCAATGCATCATTCTACGTTAAGAACGTCAAGATTATGGATTGGTCTATAAATCAAGTAGGAAGAAGGCGCGCGCGACTCTATTTCACATTCGAAATGAAATTTCCGCAAGATATCTATCCGTTTTGCGTAGGAAACTGATTAACCCTGAAATTATGATTAAATCTGGAATATACATATGTATAATTTGAGTTAATTTCATTATATTTTATATACATATATTCTTAATATGTAAAACTCTCAAATTTATATATATGTATATATATATAATACAAATAAATTGCAAAGCTATTTTCGGATATTTTTTGAAATATCAAAAATTCATCTCTACACTGCGATTTAATTCCGACATAATTATCAAGTACGGCAATTCATTTCAATTATAAACATAAACTTTTTTTTTGCACATTTCATCAGTATATACTGACGAGAATATAATACATACACAATGATTGCGTCTACACAAAGGCTTTTTTAAACTACCGATTATCGGAGTTCTGCCAGATGTTTCATTTCCCATCTCCTTCGTATTTTCCCTTTTTTCTGACCTGCCGGACGGAATATTTTCAAACGCCGACGAAATTCAGCAGGGCGACGCGAAAATTACAGTAACATACACTGTGAGATCCGCGCTATATAGCGGCAGCATGGAAAATTTACTTTTACGAGGCGATAAATAAGTCGCCAAGTTCGCGGCACCAACGGGAACGTTTTTGGCGTTTGCCGCTGTAGATCTCGCATTATCCCCGGAGCGTGACATTTATGTTCTTGAAGAACGGTGGACCGCCGACTTCCAAAAACTTGGATCTCTAACTGAACTAAACTTTGTTAATTTCGACTCGTATGATTTTTATGGTCATGCAAGGACAAACGGGACAATTTTATATATTATCTCGAAGAAAACTATTCCGAAATCAATTTGTACAAACTTCATGTATACAAAGTTAATGCGTACACAAGTTAGTATTTTATATATATGAGAAGTTCGTAAAAATATATCATCTTTCTCTTCTTTTAGACCTCAACACTTTCTCGATATATAACAGTTTTTCGACTATTTTAGCATCGACTGATGCAAAAAGAAAAATGTGTCTGTTTAAATAGATAGCGCATATTTAATAGATATATGCACACAGTTGAATCGAACCGAGAGAATACGCAAGATTGACGAGTACAGTGGAACGAGAACAGTAGCGACGATATTGGCCTCCAGGGGTGTTAGACCGTACCCCTAGGAGGCAGTCGATATCTCGCTATCGAAGCTCCGACGTGTACAAGGGTAAATCATGGCACCGTCCGCCTCTATTGGTGCTGATGGGGTGACGAGCGAGCGTGATGGCAAGCACTAGCGAGCAACCTGTCTCCGTCATCGTCGCCGACGACGTCGTCGTCGTCGGTAGTATTAGTAGTGGTTAACGGGGATAAGGGAGGAAATGGAGGGTGTTGCCGAGTCCCGACATGCCTCGCTTCGATTAATCAATGGGAATGGCATTTCGGAGAGGTGCTAGGCGTAGGTGACGGCGGAGGTGGCGCGGTGTGTGTGTGTGTGTGCGCCCTTCGAGGATGCCAACAGAAGTGACTACCGTCACGCGGATTGAAGGCCAGGGAGCAGGAACGGGAAAGAGAAGAGATGATGGCAGGGTGGACACTTTTGATGAATGGTGCCCACACGAACGGAGCCAGTAGGCTTCCGGTTTGCTGACTCTCGCTCTCTTTCTCTTTCCATGTCCCTCTTTTGCTCTACCTCTGTCTCTTCCTTCTCGCTATTCACAGTCAAGTGGCGAAACCACCGAGACGTCGAGAGGCTAAGAAGCCATGACGTGAATTATCGTTCCGCTTCTCGCGCGCGTCGACAAACAGCGGGATCGGTTTGGCTAAAGGCGCCGACGGAAAATTATAATGCCGCATGAAAGAGAAAGAGAGAGAGAGTAGACGTATCGCTTATACTAATATGCATGACGTCAAGTGTCGACGGTGCAACCGCAAGGCTTGCGAAAATTTTCAAAGCGTACCGAACGTAAGCGAACCGATCTAAAAGGCAAAGTATTAATAATTACACTTTATTTACATTTTTAATCTTCACTTATTTAATATTTTTAAATAACAAATACAATTTAACTTTAGCACTTCAATGGAATGAAATTTCTGAATCGTCACTACGACTGACATTATTATAAGCGTTAAAATTAGTATCGATTAATAATAGATAAATAAAGTACAAATGTATTTTTATAATTATCGATATAATTATGCTTTACATTATATTCTCCATTTATATGCAATATACAACAATATTTCACGCCCTCGTAAGATTACCGATATGATTGGGTTTTTGCTCAGCTTCACTTTCGCGAAGCGAGAACGATTCTAATTCCCCGTTAATTAATGGAACGGACGGACGTCGTCCGAAAGTACGTAAGAAAGAAGGGTACTTCGCTGCGAGAGAGTTCGCTGAAAGCCGTCCTCCATCCGTCACTGTCTAGGACAGAAGTAGACGGCGGGAGAATCGATCCCTTTACGTGTCATTCTCTTCTCTTCCTTTGTCGTTTCTGTCTTAGCGAGATCGAAGACGAGAAACTGTCACGCATCATCAACCCGCATCGTGCCTCACGATGCTATGCGTGCTTTATGATAATTACACTTCTCTCGCCAATTCCGAATCAATCACTTTTCTATACCAGAATCATGTTCGTAAATTTCAGTCTTTTTCTTACAAGATTATCGAGAGATTTTCAGAGTCTTTTCTAATATCTTCTGAATATTTAAAGACTGAGATCTGAAGCTTTTAACTTAATTATAAAAACAGACAAATACAAATATATGACGAAATAAATAAATATAATAAAGTATATGTATGTGTGTGTATGTCATACAAATATAATTTGTATAATTTATATATCAATTTATATAAATCGTGTTCTTCATTCATAATTGGATTAATAACGTTTCCAAATTAGGAATATATTTTTAATAATTATAATATATATTTTATATACAAGTTAAAAGAATTTAATAATTATATAAAATCTTCTCACATCTAAAATTTCATACAAAATTTTTAAACTCCTTGTCTATTAAACTTAATTTCTTTCACTTTCAACGCGTAAGCTACGATATATCACACTCAATGGAAATTGATGTGCACTGTACAGTATGCAGGAAGGGTTTAAACCGATATTCGAACAGCAATCCTCCGAGTAACAATAAACTCGACTTCCGACTTGGAAGAGGAAGTTTTGCCTATATATCGTATAGATAACTACTCGCACTCATTTCTCGATTTTCCTCCCTTTCTTCATAAATACGTGCACTCGTGAAAGCGAAACGTGGGAAAGAGGTGGTAGCTCGATCCTAAGTCCATTTTCTGCTGAATACAACTCGCGGTTACGAATTATGTCGGCTAACCGTGCGGCGGCGGGTTGATAGAACGAGAGGATAGAGAGAAGAGATCGAGGAGACGAGAGGAGATATATATATTATATATAGAGAGAGAAAGAGAGAATGAGAAGAGGGGGTGGGAACGAACGCACGTGGCAGAGCAGACGGAGAACGCTATCGCGAGTTTTCCTACTAGTTTTCCAGGAGTTACCCGAGCGGAGCGAGGGGAGGGAAGGTGGAGTGTTAATTACCAGCCGGTTCTGAGCATGGGGTAACAGCACCCCGCAAGCCGTCGCTGCCGCGCGGCGCGGCAGGGTGCACGGCCGACAGATAGGAGAGGGAACGGGGGCAAGCCGGGCGCGAGATAACGTTTTCAATTACCTGCAGGATGTGACGTAGTTATGAGTTAGCTACCCGGAGAGAGGGAGTGAGAGAGAGAGAGAGAGAGAGAGAGAGAGAGAGAGAGAGAGAGAGAGAGAGAGAGAGAGAGAGAGAGAGAGAAAGCGAAGCTACACCTAGCGCTCGCTCGCCGACCTATCCAACTGCTTCCAGAAGATGATGAGCCAAGATGGCCGGGGCGGCGGGCGGTCTGCGGTAGAAACACGGGAAGGGAAGCAGAGGGAAATGGACGGGAGCGATGGGAACGGATGCAGGTATCTAATACTTGTACAGCGCGTGTCTCCGCGAGATAAACTAAACCCGATTAGAGTCTCCTTGGCTGCATCATGGCGGTCGTGTCGCCGACGATTATGGATCGCGTTTTTCGTCCTTCGCCTCGCGAAAGCGCACCCACTCACCCTCTGCCATAGGAAAACTCCTTCCATCCCTCATCCACGACACGGAAGAAAAGGACCGAATGGTTCGGCGTGGGGGATTGGAAGTGGGAATTCGAGGAGAGAAGTCGGAAGAAAAATGAGAGGGAAGGAAGCGGGAACCGATCCAATTAGCGGACGACTTTAATGCACGAAGGGCAGATGGGTGGGCCAGCTTCTAATAATCCCTCGGACTCTTATCCCTCGGCGCTCGCGCTTCATCCGTTCCACGCGAATCTCGTTCAAGTTTCCTCGCTATGAAAATCTAAGGATATCGAGAGTCATTTTTCAACGGGGACTTCTCGCGTTGACTAGCTTTCAAACTTTTTTTTTTTTTGCTACACATATTCCTATACATCAAAACAAAAAAATAAACGATCGCGGTGCGAACAATCCGACAGTTCGACAACTTAAATATTCCTGTAATTAACGTACTTAATATATGCGCATATTTAATTCCTTTTTAAAATACGCTTTCTTAAATTGCTTTTTACCAGAGCATCCTTTTAATATTTTCGTCTTTCTACCTCCTGCAGTTGTTATTTGTACCTTCTAGCGCGGCTAAACTCGCAGCCGCTGGGCAAACAGCGGCTTAGTGGGCGCGAAAGATATACTTTTTCCTAATGTGCGCACCACATTGCTGGCTTCTGCCACTGACGTCATATTTATCTCCTTAACTGCGTGATTATGGCGTAAAAACTGGCGGGAGAAGAACCGCGCTCCACTCTGCTCCCGTCTGCATAATATATTATAATGCATGCGATAGGAAGTTGCGGTTATTTATAAAACCGCGAGTCAAAATAACGTACAACGACAGCGTAAATCTTATTAATGTATTCGTCTAATGTGAATGTATTAAGGAATCGTTTAGCATTCTTTTATCCGTGTATAACGACTACCGAGTTAAGCTCAACTGAATACATACTGTGGATGCATAACTGAACGCAGGTCTACTTTTTGCGCGTTCTTTTCTCGCTCAAAGTGAAAAATCATTACAAATGCACTGCGATGTTTTTGGAGAACTATGCGCGATCTTTGGACAATCGAAATTTAACACACATCATACATATAATGTTGTGACAACATGTATAACATCTAACAATGACATATAAAATTTAATGTATTAAGTATGCGCTTTAAAAAAATTAGATAATTGTCAAAGCTCCAACGATTATTATTTATTCTCAAGAAAGTCAACTAAATGAGAATTAAATAAATAGCAAAACTAGTTTCTTTTTTAAAGCCCGGAGCCCGTTAAGGCTCTTGCGAAAATTCAGACGCAAAGAACCGCAAGCAAACTCCGCGAAACGCGCGCGCTGCTGCTGCTATTCGCGTTTCGTGAACTCCTCGCATCACCTTAATCAGAGAAAAAGCGGCTGGACTGCGACGGGAGAAACGTGGGAGGGAGATGGCAGGGGAAGCTGATGTACGAGGGTGCTCTTTTCCGTTTTCCGGAGCCGCGCGAGTTTCGAGTTACTAGCGAAGCGCCAACGGAAAACTTTCCGCCGCCCTTTCCTCCGACTTTGGTGCTCGCAGGCACTCGCAATTTATAACCTGTCTAACTGAATCCAACGTCGGCCCTGCGTTCTCAATTTTGCCATTCGCGTCCGATGTTTTTGACCCTCCGACACGTAGAGTTCGGTAATCAAAGTAATCAACACACGCCGCAGAGTTTACTCATCGCATACTCATAAATTACTCTGCCTGAAAAAACGCCGTAGATGATCAGAATTTTATATTAAAAGATATTTATATCGATGCGCATTAAAGAGAAATTCTAATGTAATAATAACCAATCATTGGATATTTTTGACAACATTAGAGATTCTTGATTAATTTAATGAAATTTTTATTCTACGTTATATATTTATCGACTTGTAATCTAGCATATAAAAATCTCTCCGATTATTATTCCAATTATTACGTTTATTTCGATCGAGATAATAATTATATATATATATATATATATATATATATATAATTGTTTTCAAAGTCTAACCGCGTTCGGATAACATATCAAACGTAATTTACGCAAACTCGTGAATTTACAGTAATGACTTTTGTTGAACGCTACAAATTACTCTGCCAACACATTGTGGAACCCGACTTTGTTCACCTTTCGTCGCCGACACATTTTGCCGACCGCATCCTGTTACGGCGATGCGCGTAAATGCGCTTCCGCTGGTCCGTCGGACGTGCATTAAAGTCGGGACGGACTCTCTGTGAAGGAGTTGGCGCACGTAGGTGTGTCTCGCCGCGTTAAAGGGCCTTAGGATCTACGGGAAGGATGAATCGTGAGAGAGAGACAGAGAGAGGAAGAGAGAGAAAGAGATGAGGAACGCGAAGGAGAACTCGCGAGCTCTTCGCATCTGCATAGCCAAGGCAATTGGAATTGCAAAATCGCAAATTGGACTTGTTCGCGGCTAACCGCCATCGCTCTTCCATGCATTCGCGACAGCGCTGTACCCGCATCAAACTTTTCGAATTAAGTCGCGATAGTATAATCGACGCCGCGATCGCGTATAACCTTTATATAGGCAAGTCGATTCGAGAGAGAGAGATTGCTTAAAGCAAGTTAATCATTTCTTAACCCCTCTCGAGACTCTTCCTGTATCCCAATATATTCCAGAAAAAGAAAAGAAGAGGATGAATAGCGATTTCTTAATTCGAATTATTGCAATCAAAAAGTATAATATAGAGTATAGAGAATAAAGTCTCGTACATTACTTTCGCTAATATCCTTTGTGAGAATTATACATAGCCGCGAGGGAGTCGTCAACACTTCTGCCGGGATTTATTGAAAACTTTCTAGCGAAAGAGACGGGCCTCACCATACCCCGGAGAAACAGAAGTGCGCGCTCCGCGAAGCGAACGAAGTTACGTATCGACTCCGAACAAAAACTCGTTTGATATACAAATAGCATCAGCCTTCTTTCGCCGACTCGTCTTTGTTCAATAGGATTGCGCTGATTTTGCATCGTGTGGATTGTCTCAAAGAGAGGAAAATCTATAAACGAATCAAGCCGCACTATCTTGAAGAAGAAATGTGGGGTAATACGATTCCGCGTATTGTTATAGAGAGAACCATGATAATTAATTCTATTTTAATAAGAACTTCTGGTAATTTAAATTTTCTAAATTCAATATAAGAGATTAAAAGATGAGATTATTTAAAAATATCAGGATAGAAATAATGTTGGAAAGTTAACATTTTAAAATTATTAATCACAAAAATTGCAAACATATAAGAATAAATTTACGAAAGAAACTAGAAATTAAAAATGCAAGATTACTTATAAGATATCATCATAAGCACGAAAAATTCTTGAAAACAGGAATTTTCAAAAAAAATATAAAATTTGAATCATGCTGGAGAATTAATTAATTCTATATATTTGGATTTTTTTCCGTATGCAATATTTATCGTCTGACATTTCAAATATTTAAAATCGGAAAAATTGACTCAGACGACGAAAACATCGAAAATTCTTATCTCCGCGTGCTAAACGAGTTTGTAAAAGTAAATTAAAAACCAACCAAATAAGCGAGAGGAAAATTTCCTCTCGCCAATATATCGATCTGTATTTCACACGTGGTATAACGTGTCTCAGTTATTGAAGTTAAATGATACTGCATATCTAATCGATCGTATCTGGAGTTACGTTGGTATCGAGCGAACACGGTGCGCGCACTCGGGGGGAGAGGAACGTCATTCGTCTTTATTTTCACACAAAAATCGAATCCAATTCCCGATGAAGGCGAACGGTGATCGAGTGGGCGCGCACACGCGAACGAGCGTAGCGCAGCTAGAAAAGCTTCTCGCTTTTCTCCTTTGGAACCTTAGCAGGCAAGAGGCTTTAGCTCTCTCCGGCGGAGCTTTCGATTTAATATACCACAATATCGCCCGGGCCCCGAGAGCCGCCGGCGCGGAGTATCAAAATATCTCGATATTATGCAACACATGTCGACATTTACCAACCCGCGATCTGCACCCGGGTAGGATGCTCGTCGAAAAGGCGGTTACAGGCAAAAAAAGGACGGAGAAATCGAAGGAGATGGAAAGGGGGCGAGGGGAGAGAGAAGGTGGTTAGCGAAAAGCGCGAAAGGTCGGTCGGGAATTGGGCAGGGCGTATGCAAATGGAAAGTTATGTCGCCCAGGAACGAATATTGAATCAGCAGCTGGTTCGATAGAGAGAGAGAGAGAGAGAGAGAGAGAGAGAGACCCAAAGTCGATGCGCGGCGTTCGCTTTTCGTCGCCGCTGCGAAAACGATTCCCTGTATGTCGAGATACGCTTCGCGTTATACTCCACCTAGACGCCGCGACCATCCATCCTCCCTCGAGGGAAGTGAGTGAACGCCGCGATCTTCTAACACGAGATGCCGAAGTTGGCGACGTTCCCTCTCCGACGAGCGACGACGGACGGTCGGTCGGTCGAGGAAGAGATTGGAAAACGTGGCCGCCGGCGAATTGTAGTCTTTCTTATTCGGAATGAAAATCGAACTAAGCTCTTTCGAGACCGCCGAGTCGACGACTAGATGCGTCGTCAGAGGAGCGTCAAAGAAACGCATTTGCAACTCGACTTTAGCTCCTAGGATCGAATTCTGGGAGGAAAATAATGTCTGGCGCATTCGTTAGGATTATTCAAACCGTTGTGTGGTACGATTTTCCTCTCTGAAACTGACAGTCTTTAAATTTAACTAACTAATAGTTTTTATTTTTATATTGATCATTTATTTATGTGCAATAATTAGAATATGTAGAATCAGAATGCAGTTCTCTTCTCTTTTCTCTTTCTCTCATTTAATTATTAAAGTTTAATTATTCTGTCATTATTGATCAAGTATTCACTTTCTTCACATTATTATTTTGCTCTATATTATGATTTTAATTTGTAAATTTTAATCTAAATTTGATCCGTATTAGAAGTTCTCCGGATTAATAGTTCCATGTGGATTTGTGTTCCTAGGACACGAAATAAATTCCATTCTATTCTATCCTATTCACTCTCAAACGATGAGGATGAGAATAAGAAAAGCGAAGCATAAAAATGAGAAAGAAATGTACGAGATAAAGCAATGATCGAACGCACACGTGCCAGGGGTAAAGGGAAGAAAGGAAAGGGATATGGTCATTCCGTGAAAAACAATGGTCGTAACTGCTCTCGTCCGTTCAATCGATCGAAAGATCGAACATACGTGTACGAGCCGACTACCACACGGGTGGATGAGTATTGTAAAACCAGGCCGAGTTTCGCAAACGCGTGAATAATGGACACCTGTTTGATAAGAGAAGAAGCGCTCGCGTGAGTCCGCTCGATTCATCCATTGGGCGATGGGTATGATAGAGGAGGAAGGCAAAAATGGAAGAGAGAGAGAGAGAGAGAGGGAGAGAGAAAGAGGGAAGATTCACGGAGCGTCGAATTATTTATCGGCGAGAAGGTCGAAGCTAAATAAACGTCGAATTTTCCACGGAGCTTATCCGCCGCATTGGCGATGCGCGGTCGCAATTCCTCGACCCATGAATCACTATTATCGCAGCCTTCAAAGCGTTATAGTCGCAGCGCGTTGCTTTCTCAAGATGAAAAAGTTAATCCGTTCTGCCAATATTAATGGACTAATCGCGCCGCATTGTAATGATTTTTTAAATAATTTCCTCTTGGCAATTTCGAAATAATCGCGTATTCTCACTAATAAAGATTTAAACCCTTCATTAGCAAATAAATCATTTCAGCACATATAAATCAATTTTTTATATAATTAAAAGAGAGATTTCTCTAATATCTTTTTTGTGTAAAATAATGTAAAATACACGTAAAATAAAACTAATGATCAAAATAATAATCGAGATTACAAGCACAGCAAAAAGAAAATTATGATATGTCAAACTCAATTTACGTGCAAAGCTTGCCACGATTACATTTATTGACAAGACAAAAAGAAAAGAAAGAGTTGCAGTTAGATTACTTCTATCCTTTTATCTTTTACATTCCAATTTAATTGTACATTTTATATTGCATACCATTACGCATACCATTTGTACTACAACAACATAAGTTTTACTTTCTATGGAATATTTATCTGAATACGTCGTGGGTCGAGCAAGGTGGTGTTTGTTGCATGGCGAACATTAACGAGACACGCTACCGTGTCCGTGAAATGTACCGGCGTAGTCTAACCAAAATATATGACGTTTTAAAAATGCATTGCATGTGTTTGCAACGACGATGCAACTCCGACCTTTTCGCCGCATTCTGACTGCGAATGAACTCTCACGAGGTCCACTAACGTAATTTAAAATGCTACTCTCGCCTCCATATATTCAAACTTCAATATATAAAAGTCTTTAATATAACAGATTTCAATCAAAATTAATAGCTACGTGATTGCTAGGAGGCACAAACGTTATCATTATAATTATTATTTTCTATTACGTTCTATACGTATAATAACATATATTTATAATACATAAACACGCGATTGTTACCTTGAATTTTATATTCTTGCTATAAATATTATATGACTAATATTCCCATTGCACATTTAATATTCAATAAGCTGTCTATATTATTCCAGATTCATATTTCACAAGAAAAATAAAATAATAAAATAGAATTAAATCAAATTTATGTCTGACTGCAATCCATCTTTCAAAAAATTGGACAGTTTAATATATTTTCTTCTGACATTTTCAATTTTCTTTAAAACGGTTTGATTTCTTCTCCCATAAGGAATACTATCATCCGCCTCTGCTTCTGTCTCTCGTCTCGCTCTTCATAAAGTTTTCACTGTTAGCGATGCTGTATGCATTCCGCGCGATGAAGCACGAGGTGCCAAGATGAATGTAGAGCCTACGACCGTGAGGATGCTCACTTCCGGCGGAACAGAAGTACGCTGGCAAGGCGTCCAGCCGCGACTGATATTGGTGCCATCAGAGAATTGGAGGAAAGGGGAAAAAGATTTTCCGAAATTTCCCGGGAGCCCAGTATCCGCGTCCCTCTAGCTCCCCCTCGGTACCAGCTTTTCCGCTAATATTTCATCACGGCTGCGTTGGCGCCGGCCATCTTGCTTCCGGACCCGGGCGTACCGGAAGCGGCCGGATGTGCCGCGACAAAGCGCCGTTGCGGAAAAATCACGGGACTATGAAGCATGGATAAATAGGGAAGAAGCAGGCTGCCGTTCATTC
This sequence comes from Prenolepis imparis, assembly GCF_030444845.1. Taxonomy (NCBI): domain Eukaryota; kingdom Metazoa; phylum Arthropoda; class Insecta; order Hymenoptera; family Formicidae; genus Prenolepis; species Prenolepis imparis. The sequence continues at coordinate 8,699,749 of NW_028141169.1, forward strand.
GTTTCGAAATTTATATATACATACTATAGGTACTGAAAGATTAATGTTTGTCCGACTGTGTCCAAATCTAAAAAAAAAGAGATGCTTTTCTAATTCTAATATAGCGATGTATTTTTTCCATACATTATATTTTCTCTCAATTTCATAGATAGCAAAATAATTCTAGATTAAATTATCTACTAGAATTTATCTTATAATAAATTCTGGTTTAAATTGCTATTAATTATATGAATTATACGTCTGTTACACCATACAAAAATATCTGTTATATTCGATTCATATATGCGATAAAATGCGAGTTTCGATTAAAAGATAATTTCGAAAAACACGATCAGCAAGTAGGAAACTTAATTGATGCAGAATTCTGTTGTGCGGAATAAATAAAACCGCACGCCGAACAATGAAATGGTTAAATAATTTAACTGTTTATTGTTTCTCCGTTTGTTTGCTTTAGCTTTTATACACGTAATACGCGAAAGCAAGTAATGACTATAAAGGCATTTTTGTTGATAATTAGTTAAATCTAAAAATGAACAAGTAACAATATCTCAATTCTAAATAAAAAATCTTTAATAGAAATGTTATTAGTAAAGAAAGATATACGAGTTTCTCAAATTATTCATACGTATCAAATAACATTCTTTCATATTTTATCAATTATTATATAATTATTTAATAATGTAAATAATTATTTATACTTCTCAAGGAATGTAATCAATGAATATATAAAGATGTAAATGCAATTTGGTTAGTTCTTGACATGATTACTTCAATTACGCATAGAAGTAGTTATCGTACAAATTAGCATATTTTACGCTATATAATTGCCCATGTAATGTAATTTGCGCATTTATCATATGCATCTGTCAAGATATAAGTCGTATAAATACTCTCTGCCGACAGTTATTTACGCTAAACAAGTAAAACACTTTAATCAACGACAAGTACGGAAGACCGCGCTTTGTTTGTAGGCTGAAACTTAATCCACCCAACAACTAATCTTAAGAAGATCCTGCTGCGGGCTTGTACTCAAAGGATTTCGCCATCAGAAGCCCCCACAGATCCCGAGAGACAAAATTGCAGACTGCAAGCCGCCCATATATCCTAATATAGCTAACCTAACGTCAGCTAGATTAAATGACATTTCTGTCAGTATCGCTTATGTGTGTGCAATAGAGAAAATAATTATTAATACCATTACCGCAATAGAATGTTATTTTCACAGTCTTTCAAAAAAGTATTACACTATATTTTAGTTCAAAATTTCTTTATCAATTCAAAACCCATCCTTTCTTAATAAAGTTGAAATATTATAATAATATATTGTTTTAGTTATAATGTATTGGAAGAAAATAAGAATTTTAATTTTTAAAGTAAATTAACTTTCAGAGAACTGTGTGCAAATAGATAATTAAATCTCATTTAATTTATTTAACCTTTGTTTTGAAAAAGACTTGCATCATTTGAAATATATTTATCATAATATTTGAGAGACTAAAGCTTCAGTAGTTAAATGTAATATAATAATTACATGCGATGTTACTCTATCATGTTCCATTAATTATATATTCTTTAGTTTATATATTCACGTTATACACACATATATAAAACTTCGAACTTGTGTAGATATTCGTGTTATTTCATGTTTCAGCGTAAAATTATTGACGGAATCGTTAAATCTTTTACGATAAAATTCCTCGAGATTACAGTCACATTAAAAGAAAAAAATGATGAAAAAAAGAGCGTAGAAAGCGATGAAAGAAATAAGAGATTTCGTAGAAAAGCATTTCCTCTCGCACATCCCCTGCGCGAACTTGGGAGGGAAGGAGTTGCGACAAGATAGTCAGTGAAGGGTCTCGTAAGGGTCGTCTCGTCGTGGTTTAAAATCAAATAAACGGATGGAGCGAGGGCAACATCGGCCAAGAAAATCAAAATTTCGTCATCCGCTCATAATTCGAAGGGTGCAAACCGTCTCGCGTGCAAACCCCTGAACCCCTGTCACCTTCATCGCCCCCCGAGGGCTATGCCGGACTATTGGATTTTAACCTCATCTTCCGACGGTAGCTTCGATTTCGATCAACGAATGTCGCTACATTCCGAATGAAAACATTTATTTGCCGAGGGAGATCTCGTCTCTCGAACGCAAACTCGTATATGCACTCTTATCAAGAAATATCCCGGAATATCGTGTTTCTTTTTGTAGCATTCTTGGCGAGTTTGCATCATTGATTCTTCTTATTAAAAAATGTTTGTATTTCGTGTATTTTTTAAATTACTTAATTTTTATCATGTAGTCTTCATGTCTTCTCGAATGCATAAAAAATTATTTTTCTATTCAAATAAACCTTATCTATAAAATTAATTCATATATATAAAATTCTATTAAAATGGGAAACTAAAACAAGGGAAAAAAAATTCTAAAAATTTATCTTAAAATTTAAATGAAGAAAAAACACAATTTAAATTTGTTTTAAATATTAGATCTCATATACATATATATATATATATATATATATATATATATATATTTATATATATATATAAGATCTAATATTTATACATATATATATATATATATATATATATTTATATATATATAAGATCTAATATTTATACATATATATATATATATATATATATGTATAAATATTAGATCTTATATATATATAAATATATATATATATATATATATATATATATATATGTATAAATATTAGATCTTATATATATATATAAATATATATATATATATATATATATATATATATATATGTATATGAGATCTAATATTTAAAACAAATTTAAATTGTGTTTTTTCTTCATTTAAATTTTAAGATAAATTTTTAGAATTTTTTTTCCCTTGTTTTAGTTTCCCATTTTAATAGAATTTTTATGCATATTCGATTTATAATAACACAATAATTTTTTATTTCTATTAATTTGTTATTTCTATTCGTATGTATAAGATAGTAAGAAACGTGAGAATTCTCTTCAGGAATTATCCTGTTCGAAGGGAGGTTTATCTGAAGAACACAATTTTCCCTGTCACGAAACCATAAACATCCCATGGCTCGGCTAGGGCTGCTCGCCCTATAATCTGGACGCCACTCTAGCACGATTGCCATGTTTTAGGGGATCATTTAGATAAACTCGTAATCTAGATGACGTTTTCCGTGCTGAGATATTCCCCCGCGGGCGCTGCGAAAGGTCTCAGTCAGTTGAATCCGGATTGCGAAGGGTGTGAAAACACTTTCACACCGTGTTGGTCTATATCAAATTTAAAATCGATCTTCAATCAGAACAAGAGCGAAAAATATTAACTTTCGAAGAAAGCGTTATTTAATTATGCGAAAACGAAGACCAGAAACAAATCCGATATTTTTGTAAAACAAACATCTGAGAAAATTAAGTATCGCGTAATATAATCAAATAATATTGAAAAAAAACTAATTTTAAATTAATTTTAACAATCATTGAATTAAATATTTGTATACAATTGGTATATCAAAATGTACTATTAGTGTGACAAATGTCGGGGGGCGCTATAAACATTAAAATATATTACACCGTTATCAAAATGTATCAAGATATACATATTAGCATCAATCTTAATTTTAATCTTCTTTTAATAATTATTTTAATAATTCTATGTAACTTTGTGACTAGAGAATAGAGAAGAGAAAGTTACATATGCTTTTATGTATAAAACATTTTTGTCATTTCTTTTCCATATTGCAGAATAATATTGATTGTTTCAAGATACTGATACAATCTTATATAGGCATTGCATTTTTTAAATACAAAACTACACAGAATGCATGTTAATTTATTTTCTGGATTATTATTTTGAAATAACGCTGTCAATTTCATATAACCGACACTTCAGCTCGACAGAGACGGACGAAGAAAGTCGGATTATAGAGCGACTGTACTACTTGAAATATAGACGAATGACGGAATCGGAAGGAAAAGGAGAGCAGTACTACAGCTTTGACGATTCTCCATAGCTGTAGCGAATTATTTGCATAAACAAATTTCACCAGAAGTGAATCCAACATGCCGGTAACGCTCTGTCTCTATCTATAGCTGTTTCTAGATATACATATATATATGCAGAGTAGCCTCGCTTATATTCCTCTCGCAACTATATTTCTCTCCGTCCTCGCTTCTACGCCATCATGATTTTCGACTAATTAAATTAATTCGAGTGGATTATTTTCGACGAATATGCAAATCCGCAACGAGCGCGTGTAGAATTTGACGCAGAGTAGATGCAAGAAAGGCGACTGATTGCAAGCGGAACAATTCAATTCACTTTTTATTTCATCCATTCCATTTACATTCATAATTACCATTAATTCAACAATTATTGATGCGATTAAGTTGATACAACTTTGCCAACTTCTTTATATCTCAACTTCCCAATAAGAGCGGCAATTCTGATAAATACCATAAGGTCGAAAGAAAAACGGGGAATCGTTTGACAGATCTAGAATCGATTTTTTTTTAGCGAAAGCGACATGTGGGCTATTGAAATCAGATTAGGAAACGTTACGATGTATCGACGTATTGTAGATCGTACGGCGGAATTTTGGTACGGAAGCTCATAGTTATAGCCCTTTTCGGAGGGTTGGGAGGGAAAACGATGTCGGGGCGGTCAAACGCAGCGAGTGTCCGGGCCAGACGACCGAATGGGCAATCAACGATCGAATGCCTCATGCGGACGAACCATTATTCTCGTCCAATCGGCATTGCAACATGAAACACCGGCAATTGCCCGATAAAATCATTATACGCCTCATTACTTGTCAGCTGCAAATGCTCGTTGTCTGCCTTTTAATTTACAGTTCACCGCGATGATTGCAATTTCAGCGACACTATAGGTGTCCTTCTTTGCTCAGCCGCGAAACGCATCCTTGCGCGAAGCAAAACTGATTTGTACGTGATGAAAATGCGATTCGACAACGCTGGTCGTTTGTAACAGACACGCTATTCTCGAACAGTTGTCAAACGACGATTGATGGAAAATATGGAAAAAATGAAATTTAGCCGCAAATGAAATTTTCTTGTTTTATGTGCACGATATAGAAGTTCAACACTGATAACTGCGTTCCGCGCAAAAGTGCAATCACCGTATTAGCATCATTACCGATTCGCCATGCGAAACTATCCCGCGAACAATAAAATAGTAGCTGATGGCCATCCGAGACGATGGCTCGAGGTATTTCGAGCGCCGATAAAGCGCGGGTTAATTGCCGAATGAAATTAAATAGCAGTTAAAGCTTCGAGTCTTGAGTAATTATAAGAAGTTATAAGATGCCTCCTGTATTCCAACCTTTCCTCTTCCTCCTCCCCCCTTTCCTCTTTCTCCCGTACCACCTTCTTGCGCGCTCTCCTTCATCAACCCATTCTACCCTCCCACGCGTAACCCCCGTCCCTATCCTGATTCTCTCTTAAACGTACTATCCCCGGGGGCCGTTAGCTGCAATCAAAGTTAACCTGGAGTTATAGGGGAAAACTGCAGAACGGCAGTTAATGTTTAACGGGACTGTTAACTGCAGCCCCTTCTCGCTGTTTTCAACGCTTTCTCCCTCATGCGTCCGATCTTTAATATAAGTCTGTTATATCACCACGCGGATTTAATGATAAATAACGACGAGATAAATGCATTGTCTATCATAAATTTCATGACGAATAACACCGATGAATATAGGAGAAATCTATAGTTGATACAATCTTTCTCTTTATTACATTCATCACAAAAAAAATAATTTTGCTGCTGCAGCGAATTCGTTGTAACAATAATCAAATTTTTATTATAATTAATTTATTTGTTATTATAACTAATTGTTTGATACTGCAGTACAATGTATTTTATTGACAAAATAGAATTATTTCTTTTGTTTAATAAAATTAATATTCTTAATAAATCTTTTTGTTCTGTCCACATAATAACTAACAAACTTTGCTACAGTAGCATAAAATATGATGTGGCAGCAAACTATTTTTCCCGTGATTTTAGTCTTGTTGTGAAGATATAATGTTAAATGCAAGCTTATTATACTTCATAAAATTCGTGATGTAAATGACAAGGATATAAATATAAATATATATAAATATGTATATATACATAAATTTAATGATAAATAAAATGTTCATCATTAACTTGATGTACATGTGCACGCGTTTTTACAAGTTTTGTAAATGTTTACGGAGAAAATATATGACTCAATAAATATTAAAATTCTAAAAATAATACATCTTCACTTGTGTAAATCCTTGACATTTGTTTCATGTAAATTTGATTTGATTGGTCTCCCCCAAACATACACACAACATGGATATTTTCAAGCTCGCGTAATTGCAACGAATCGAGCAAACGTTCATAAAATGTTACGTTGCTCGCTGCAGTAGGGCAATGAAAATCTTCCTCCATTACTTCGACAACTTTCGCTCACGACAATAATTACGATAATTACAAGAGCGTACGCGAACAAACGAGCGGCCTTGCCTCTCGCTCGTAGTTAACGCGGAAATAAGGGAAACAAAACATGCTGGTTTAAAATGGTATGAGTTCGACACTAAAGCGGCACTTCGCCTGGAATTGTTCGTGTCTGTTCCACGCTACGAAACGGTCGAGCAAATACTTGGGCAACACGAACCGCGATGTCTGAGAATGTAAATGGCCGCCGGTTTACGCTCCACTCAAATCTGTTGCGAGAATTAGGCTCGGATTTAAATCAATTCTAAGCAGATTTCGCGAAATCGTCGAATAAAATAGCAACTCGTTTCAAATATGTGGGGCAAATACAGCGTGTATGTGTGTGTATGTAATTCTGCTATCAATAATCTTCTCAATTCAAGGCTAGATGAGCAAAACATATGCATGAAAGCAGCGTTAATTTTCCGAAATTCCAAATGTAATATTATAATTCCTAACATTTTCATATTGCATGTTACAAATTACACGTGTAATATAAAATGAAAATTCAAGATAAATAATAAAAATTGTAAGTGCAGTTTAATTATAATAATAAGCACAGATAAATGAATAGTGGCGTATTTACATTTATGTAATTACCGAAATAATTAATGCCTTAATCAACCTGACTAATGAATTAAATCCTAAAGCTCAAAAGAGATGCAATCGTATATCGAAATCGCGATAATTAGGCAGCACTCAATCTCCTTTCGAACAAAGAGGATCGATAAATCAGTAAAACAGTATTCGTTATGCAATGGTCCAATGCAATTCTGAGCAATACATACCTATACATTAATGTTATCGATACTATTAATGCTTTAGATTTCTTCATATAATAGTGTACATATGTATATACATAATGTTGAATTATAAAATATACAGCTTTATATCACGATACTGCATGCTAATTGCAGTAAATGTAATAGAGAAATTTAAAATCACTCTTTAATAAATAATTATGTTTATTTTCCTATAGATAACTTTATCTTTTCTTATTTTCTCCTCTCGACTTATCCTTTTTTTTTTTATTCCTTGGTCTCTTTATTTTTAAAGTTAAAATAATTAAAATATAATATGAACAACAAAAGTATGTAAGCTAATAATAATTACCAGCAGATTTTATCATCTTTTTGTAAAATTTTAATAGTTGGGAAAATTATAAAGCAATTATATTTCTCTCGCATACTCGTAGACACAAACACACACGCATAAAAACACAGGTATATTTCTGTGATACTTGTTCGTTCTAGCTTCTACAGCTACACGTGTCCCAGCGTGTACTTTTTTTTTTTCTCTCTAGGATGCTCCAGTACACAGCGCGCGCAGTCTGCTGATGATTAGCGTGCTCGTTATGCTTGACGCTAATGATGCTTACATCGCTAGACAAAAGCTACGTGCAGTAATCATGCGGCGAGCTTAGCGAAGAAATAGAAAAGCGTCTCCTAAACCGACAGAGATGTTCGAAATGAAACCGACAATTAATTTCGCGCGATTGTCATCATGAAATGAATGAAAGAGCTACGTGGATCGCAATAAAAAAAACGTCAGAGTTTATAAAAATAGTAATAATTTAACAAACTTAAAATTATTTAAATATTAGGATGTGTGTATATTCAAAATAGTATCAAATTTTGTGCCAACTTGTTATATCTAAAAAAAATGCAAATTAGATTACTCTAAATACCCGATGATAAATGTGCATGCGCGTGATGATAGGTTCTGAATATAATTAATATTAATTATAAATGCGAATTTAATACGAGAGCAACGCTACGCGAGACGATATCGCGAAAGAATGACGTACGCAACAAAATAATAAATTATCATCTGCTCGACGGGGGGACTTAAGAATTTCTCGACTAGGAGGAACATAAAAATGCGCGCGGCAGGATTTGTGGGCGACGTTAAACTTCTTCTCGTGACACGCGTGTGATGTACGATTTGCCCATGGAATGGTCTTGAGGAAAGGGGCGCGCATTCGGCGAGAGGGGGACGAGAGCGTGATCTCTTTTTCAAGGGGCGGAACGAGACGCGTCGTCCACGGTCGTGCCGAAATACGGGGAAATTAATAAATTGCTCAAACTTAAGTCGAGGCTTCCCCCCCTCCCGCCGTCCCTTAAGTGCCGGAATAAAGGACCCTCATAAATTTCATTTCGCACGCCCGAGCACCCTCGCCCGAGAGGCGATGGTTCCCTTCATCCCCGAAGAAGGAATGTTCTCTCGCGCGGCATCGCGTCGAGCTAGCTGGCTCCCGCCATTCGAGCCCTGAGAAATTTCGAAAGAAGAAGCGGAATTATGCTTTCTCTCTCCCTCTCTCTCCTCACGGCGAAACGCTCGAGATATACGCCCGTCTGATAAGCGCCATAACGTGATATACGGCGGTTACGTCGCGACGACGGGAAAAAAGCGCTCGCGAGGTGCTGTTACGCGACTATTTTGCCCGTTTTCCCTCTCTCGAAACGGGCGCGCAACTAATCCTCGGGAATTTCCGCGAGCTTGAGAATTTGTTCCGCGAAAATCGAGTCGAACTTTACGCGATTCTTTTTCTGTCGCGTGTCTGCGAAAAAAAAATAACTACTTTTGAAATCTGGTAATGGTGAATAATGGTTAAGCGTTAGCCAATTCTTTTCGACACTGTACTTCAGAATAGTCTTGATAAAATGTATATTGTTATTGAGAGATTAATATTACATAAGAGACATATATTTGTCTCTGATTGAAAATTTATATATAAATAATAAATTACTTAAAATGTCATTTAATTTTCAAATATATTAATTTTATTAATAAAAGCATTCCTCTCTACCAAAGGAATAATTAATGATACATAATGAGATTAAATTAAATAAATTCCTCTATATCACAATCCCTACTATCTAAAAATAAATAAAAGTTAAGATTATTATACACATAATTCGTCAATGGGATGGCTTAGCATATTATCAGACAGAATTTGCATCTGAAGGAGTCGTTGACATTTTACGGTAAGCGATCTTTCCGTGCAAATAATGGCCGCTGCATTTCCAACCGGTCGGGATGAATGGGATCGGGATATAAGGTCGAGAAAGGGGGTACAATGGGCACGACTCGAGCCTTATCAAAGAGCCTTAATTGCATTTTTATCGGGGATAAAAAATGAAGCATGAATCCGACAGCGCAGTCCGCACTATCAACGTGCCGGCGCGGCTTTCCCGGTTCGCGGATTGGTCGAACGATGGTGACGTCGGCGGATATAGAATAGGTGACGGTAGTGGTGGCGCGAGAGAGGTACGGGGTTTACAGGGGAATGAATAGCAACGTGAAACAAAAGCACCGGGTTACAAATGGCGTGTATTCGCGACGGCATTGTTTTAAATGGCTGTCAGACGCCCGGAATTTATCCCGTTTTGCTACGTGACAAGCGCCATTAAATTTATTTATTCAGCCACGCAGCCGCGCAGGGTCGCAGACGCAGGAGAACTCCCAGAAGTCCCCGGAACCCACTCCCTTCCTCCTCCCCTCTACCCTTCTTTCTTCCTGTATCCGCGTGTTCTACAGGTGAAAACGAAACGGCGAACGAATATTGGAAGCGTGTGCGCGATGGCAAGTGATGTATTGTAGACCGCGGTAATATTCTACGCGAAAAGAAACAAAACGGGAAATGCGTTCGAACATTGGAAATATTATTTACCGACGAATATAGAAGTCGGCGAGAGAAATGTGCGAGCAGGCGCAACGCAAACTATTTATTCTTGCTTCGATCATAGTGCACTCGAACATCACATTGTAATTGAATTTGATTACGCAAAAAACAATCGACCATTGAATATTGCTCTTACATCGAGGGCACTTAAAAAAAAAACATTAATCGATTTGAAGATACTATCTCACACAAAATTCTCTTGCTATCATAAAAGATACAAAAAGTTGTAACTTCTGAAATGTACACATTAATGAGGATAACAAATATTCATTATACATATAATGTTATATCTTCATTGTCCTGCTTTTAAAAAATTGTGGTTGAATTTTATTATATAAAGCATACAGGAAAAAGAATGGTTTAGTTCGCAGAAGATCCTTGTACAACTACGTAAAATTTTGTCGAAGCAAAGAAATTAGTAACAAACGACTATGTAAAAAATCGTTATTTTGCGCTTTCGAAATAGAGCAATCATCAAGGCCCTCAAAGCTGTCACTCGCGAGCACAAGAACGCGGTGATTACCGAGCACTCCTTGATAACTGAACGAGTAAATTTGATCGTAGCGGATCAATGAACGGCCGTTCCCGTGAAAAATTCGTTCCCCGACATGAGAATCAAATTCAGCAGCGACCGGCGGAAAAAGACGAGCCAACCGGTTCTCCGGGATTCGTATTAATTCTTAATTTCTTAATTTCAAGTCGACCGTTAAGTACAGCGTCAAAGAGGTCCGTCCGCTCTCTTCCATCGGCAACCACCGTTTCTCTCCCTTATCTTTCTACCACCGCTTCATCCATCCTCGTTTCCGGCTCTTCGAAGGCTTGTCGAAGGAGGCAGGGTCGGAAAAAAGCAGAAGGAGAGGGTTGGTGAGCGAGCGCAATTAAGCTCTCGCTCTCTTCGGAGATCCATTCATTTTTCAGGTAACGTCGCCGGACGGCCTCATCTAAGTTTTAAATCGCGTGCTGGCGGCGGTCTGCGATATGCGACCGACCTTAGACGAGACGGACGGAGGGAAGGTACAGCAGAGTCCGCCACCAATTTATGTATATCGAGTCGAGATTTGCATTCACGCTAACTATTACACTCGATTCTTTTGTAAATTTTAATGACAGCAGGAAGTCCCTGCTATACTAGCTAGATATTTGCTAACGTGCCCTGGTATACGTAATCGCGTCCGTAATAGTGTAGAAACTTTTTTATTTTTTTGCTTAAATGCATCTCATTATATGCGCTGGTAACTCTAAAGATGTTAGATTGGAAGTCAAGATTGAAACAGTAAAAGCAAACTATCTTTCTCGCAAAAAATCCGAGTTATCCTAAAAGCATCAAGGATTATGTTTTGAAATCGTTACTCTGCTACGTTTAAGTGTGTCACTTAATGCTCCAAAAATTCCTTGCAATAAATTTAAAACGCCCTCTTGTCTCATTATAAAAAGTTTACGTGTTGACCAAAAAGAGATTAAAAGAATCACTTTGCTCTTTTCAGAACAAATAATCGATATAGCTTTAAATGGCATATTTATCTTCGGACAACACGCTTTTGAATATAAATCTAATTAAATTTAAATCGCTTCATTGGAAACACGAAAATTCACGCTTTCTCAACTCGCATGAAATAGTAAAGAGAAATTAAAATATTCGAATAGCGCGTTATTTAAACAGAAATTAAATGTATGCGGAAAATATGTACAAATCCTTCGGCCATAAATACGTACAAATGTTTGTGAGAACGAAATGATCGTTTTTGAAAAGTTTCATAAACCGGAACGCAATGAGTATAACGCATTTCCCGGCAATACCATTAGCTTTATCAGCTACCTCGTGGTCTAGCTATTTCGTCGACAGAGATCTCCCACTTACGCGTCTCCCTCGTGTTTCCACGAAGCAAAAGTGGAATCAGATACGTATCAGAGAGATGTAACATCGGACTGAGCCGCAAAGACCAGCGAGCGATAGAAATTTACGGTAGGACTCCGCCTCGCACTTGTGTATCTTTACATTTCAAACATGAGTTACCTTGTAGCAGACATTTACGATAAAGTATAAAGCACATTAAAACGTTAATATCTTATCTTATGTACTATAATATCATCGATAGTCGTGTCAGAAATTTTTTTTATGCAATTACCGAATTTCAAAGAACATAGATGACAATCGCGAACACGTGCATCAAATACATTACCGACACGAAGGTATAAATGTCAAATAAAAATATGTAAAAGTCTGTAGTGAGAAAGACGTAAAATAGCCCCCGGTACATAAGAAAACAGATTCTGATTACTTTACAAATGGCATGGCTCCAAATTTCCACCCTTCACTTTTATTCAGTCCGTTAGTCGTCTGGTGTGAATAGAGCGCGATCGTGTATGCTCGCCGTTAGTAGTACGTGGGCGTAGACGCGAACTTGTGTATATCCTCACGTGTACGTGTGTGTCATCATACGTAGGAGTCGAATTCCGAAATGGCGTCATGTACGTTTGCCAGTGCGCGCGCGTGCACGTATCCGATCGTATCTCCAATGTGGGTCACACACATAGACCAAGTCGAGCCGCTACGAGCCGGAAACTCTGCATTCAAAGCCGGACGAGGAACTTTCGGTGGAGAACGGGGGTGTGCGAGGGAGAAGGAGGGGGGTGGGATAAGGAAGAGGGTTAGAGGCCGGAGATAGCGGCAGACTTTCTGATATCTCGAGTCCATTTCTGGCTCGTGCCACGACAAACGTCGTGCGCGCCCCGACTTGCCTTGCTTCTTCCTTTTTCTTCCCCTCTGCCCCTCTCACCGTCCGCCAAGTCATATTCCACTACTACTACCCTCGACCCTTCGAAACTACATCGTGTCACCTGAGAGCCGAGCATATATCTCCCGCCGCGGTTGGAATCGACCAAGTTTTCCAATAAATTTCTATATCCGCCGGCTGTGCATCTGCAACGGACGACCCGGGGACTGCCTTATTATGCGGCCGTTCGGCGCTACCGAATTCTCTCCATATCTCGATTCCCGCCGTCAATGATAAGCGGTGTCGGTTCTTTCGAGCACTCCGCTGCAGCAGGAGCTTTAACCGTCCCGATGCACGTTATGCATGTCTGACCGTGACAAGAAATCCGATTCACCATACCGCGGAAGGACGCTATTGCGATTTTCATGCATGATATACGTGACTTCTTATTGGGAAGAATTAGGTCGATATGTCAATTCTAAGATACATTCGTTACACGCGAGCTCCGAATACATTCAAAAAAATGATGAAATAATCGCATTTGTTATTTTGACACTCCTGTTTCGATTGCTATTAGAAATGTCAAAACTCATTTCACGTCGAAAAGAAAAATTATTTTGAAGATTTCTATTGACATTTTATGAAATACAAATATACATATTCATTAAGGTGATAATGACGGAAGAATATAAATAAAATAATTGACACACATATATACAAACGCATATATACATTTCCGGCTCATTTATTCCGAAAATAATGCTTGTAAATGTTAAATAATAATAATAATACTCAGCCAGGACGCTTTAACTTTAACAATTCTACTAATTTTATGATACCGTTTCAAAACGGAAACGAGATAGCCGAAAACTTTCCGCATAATAATTATTCCATCCTGCCCATTAGAATCGTTTATTATTACTGCCTCGTGGAAAGCCATTTAGAGCAACCGTGCTGGAATTGGAATTGAAGATCGCGCGTGTGTTCGATTCGATCGAACTCGATGAAGAAGCCCGGACAATAACGCAATTCGAAAGATTTTCCGAGGATCGATAGACGCTAATTAATCAGCAATATCTAATCACTCGATCTACTGTTTGATGCGAACCTCGATCTTATGATAAGTAAATGCTCTTAACTGTCAAAATACGATAATAATGTAATTTTACGGGACAAATTGCTTATAACTATATCGAAAATCATGCTCGTTCATTATCGCTCCAATATCTTAGATTTCGACAATGCTTATCAAAGAAAAGATCAGTTTATATAAAGTGTATCAAAACTCACAACAATTTTGATTGTTCGATAAATATCAAATAAATTTTTTTTAACAAAACAATTTTTTTAATTTTATTTCTCAAACACTAACCATTTCAACGTATATACATCGAAACAATTTTCAATTCATGAAGAACAATCTAAATATGAAAAAGTAAAACACACAATTTTTATGATAATGTTAAGGTTGATTCTCTGTAATCCACGAACAAGTTAGGCCGCTAAACTAAATGAGATCATTCGCACGTAAATAATATTATGTCGCGCATTTTGAAACAATCCAAATAGAGCGATACCTCGATATCACCGTTATGAGCCATAACGATCAAAATTCATAGGAGCTACAGCGAGGCAGAATTGTCGTCGCGCGCCGTTGACGTCGTGTAAATGGAAATGAGTGCACTTGTTCGTCCAAAAATCAATAGCGTTCCGCGCGAAATGGCCAATAAAATATGCAAAAGTACTAAACAATGTAAATCCCATGAATCACAGTCGTCGAGAGTGCCGCTCGATTTTGCGACGCGAGAGGAAATGGCGAGGATGTGCGATACATCGATAATGTAACCGACTGAAATGATAGTCAATGATATCGCGTTCATGATTCCAGTGAAATGCAGCAATACATTGCATAATGCTTGTAAATTTTATAAATTCAAAATAATATAAAATTGCATGAAAAAAGATTTGAAAAATTTCTTATGATATCTTAACTCTGCTTAATTATAAATATGCGACGTTCATTTGAAAACATAGATATTATTAAATATATTAATAATAAAGAAAATCGTTTATCTCTTTTTTTTTAAATATGCGCGCATAGCATTTGCGATGTTATTAAAATAAAGTCCGACGAGAATTTGACAGTTTTAATTCTGCATTGCAGAGCAATGTAAATGTTGTAAATGTGATATTTATTATTACTCACCGGACCGAATTGTTCGAAGTAGTTTTTGACGTCCTCCAGCGTCGTCGGCGCCGATAATCCCCCGACGAATATCTTCTTTGTCCTTGTCACCATCTATAAAAAAAATAGAAATAGATATTAAATTTAACATTTTCAACTAGAACAAAATATATACATAAATTTTTTTAAAACATCTTTTAAAATAATTTTTAATAATTAAAATTAATATTAACTAAAATATGGCTCCTCTCCGTCTTTCTTTACAAATTATATAAAAACACGAGAAGCGAAATGACTAATAATATTCGAAAAAAGAGAAATAAAATTTCGAGCGACTGTGCTAGCAAAATTGATAAAGAATTTATTAAATATAGATGGTTTGTGTCTGGATATGTTACGACATTTCCAGGTAAACTCTTCTATTGGCGGTGTTTTTGCCGTTGCTTCTAGCCTTTCACATTGCCCTATCTGTCTGGTTATCGACTGCAGAGTTGTAAATAATCGATACGCAGATGCATTATTAACAGCCGAACTTACTTCAATATAACGTATCAATACGTAAACACGAAAAGAAACACTCGCGTAATATTCAATTTTCTATGAGAGAAATTCAGAAAATATTTCCGAAAATAAAACATATACGATTTCCTCTTTTGAGTGACTACGCAAATCTCCGTAAGAAAGAAGCAGAAGAGTGAAAAGAGCAGCAGCTGTTGCCAGATAATGCTTTAAAGAATAGAATTTGAGAACGGCGCGGTAAAAGGTCACGGTTGAAATCGAAAGAAATGCTATTGGGTGCACATTTGTTGTAGATACGTCGCGAATGTGCGTATCGCGAAAAAGCATAGCGACGTCGGAACAAGTAGCACGGCATCGTTTCTTAAGATTGTTCATGGCGAATCCGAAGCGCGACATCGGATCTTATATCGGATGCGGCTACATGCGAATACTAGATAAACTCGACGTCTCTCCAATCTCCGATATATTCCTCGCGTCTTCCGTTAGATATCGAACGTTACCCAGACATATATCAGGAACTATATCAAGTCTTGTGGATATCCGAATATGATATATATATTATATATATAATAATATGATCGATAAATTATAGAAACGGGAATCGCGAGAAAAATTTTGTCAGTACTTAAGAATCATCTAATTTCTAATTGATTGCATGAGGATGAAAAATAATAAAATATATTAAAAAATCTAAAAATAATTTAATTTCAGCAAATATATAACAAAAATTTATCTTAATTTATTTTCAAATAAATTAGAATAAGTTTGCAAACACACACGATTGTTTTTTACATTTAGTCATAATCAATAAGAATTAATTAAAAACGAATTAAAGACGATTTATGTAGTATTCAAATTCGGACAGAATAAGATGCAAACATAAACGACAATGATGGCGTAATGCGATCGTTAAGTAGTCGGATAAACACTGCGAAGTAATTCAATAAAGAGGGCTCATCGATTTCTCCGTAAAATCAGCCACTCCGACAAGATAGATTAATATAAAGAGCTTAAAGGAGCTGAAAGGAAGATGTCGGGGAAAAACCGATACTTCTAGTCTTGAAATCTTGATAATACAATCGCATTGTAATAAAGCCGCGGGCAAGCTGAAGGGAATGAAAGGCAGCAGTCGAATATTTTACTGGCGGAAACTCCATGCTGAGAAAACGAAAGCTCGATCGGGATAGAAGAAGAGACAAAAGGGGGAGAGGATGCGCGGCGGAAAGGGCGGAAGAGGTAAACTCTGGCAATTTCAGTGATGGCTGGGCTTAGACATCTCTATATCCGGTGAGTAACGCAAACCCCGCGAGTCCTTCCATCCCTTCTACGCTCCTGAATTCGACTCCCTCTTCTTTTCCGCGTCCCTAACTCTTCTTCAACCCCATGCAAACTCGCAGCGTTCTTCGTTTCGACGTTCTCCGCTGAAGGGGAATGAGAGAGGTAAGATTTCTCGCGAGGTGGGTTAATCAGCGAAGTGTATAAAGTCTCGGGGATAAAAATAAAATGGCAAGGGATCTCGAAAATTAAATAAACGACTCGCCCCGGTTTCGTCGGCGAGAAGTTCATCGTAAGAAAATAACAAAGAGAAAGAGACACGCTCTCGGGGATAAAGAGGGATGATATCATGGATGGATAAGGTGAGGAGGAGGAGAGAAACAATGGAATAAGGCGAACCTAAACTAAGGAGGCCACTTATTCGAATGAAGCTGCTGCAGCTTCTATTTCTTCTCTTGAGTGCCGAAAGCGGGAATTCGACTTCTTTCATGTTCTCCACCGATAAACGAGAATTTCAGTTTGAAATCTTTTTACATTTTGCTATTACCGATCGCGTAATGAGCACATTGTCGTGAAAACTAGAGAGATTTTTACCGCATTTTTTCATTTCGTTCTCGACAGTGATCCGTGAGAAAAAAGCTTTTGTTCGAAAATGTAAATAGAACATGAGGAAGAAAAAGAAATACGTAGTAAGATCAATTTCAATAAAATATTACGTACATCGCGAACCAATTCGCAAGATAAATCTTAAAAGTCTCATTTGTAGTGTCCTAATTGCGAATTTATTTTTCGTGAGAAATGTGAAAAGGAACAATAGAACTCCATTTCATGCATAGAATATTAGACTGAAGAGATACCTGGTTTGTCAACCACTATCTTTCTTATTATGACAAAATAAAATCCGTATATTTAAAGAGTTCGGAGGAGAGAAGATAAAACCAACTAACGAAATAAGTGGTCGAATTTTCGTCGTGAAGACGCGACACGAACAAAAGATGAGGTTTGGGGTTTGGATCGCTTCTCGCCGCGGTTAACCCGGCGAAGAATAAGGTGGAAAAATATAAGTCACGAGAGAAACGAGGAGGAGAGCGGGGCCCCTCGGGTCGTTAGCGGAGATAAGAGCGGATAGCAGCAGAATGGTAATGGAAACTCGGCGAGTTCCACTTATTACGCCGTAGCATTATGTAAATACCGGAAAGCTATTACAATTTTACAACTTACTAGGAGTGGCTTATAGTTTCATCGCTTGAGGGAGAGGATGCAGGAGAGAGGACCGCCTCATCCCTCTTTACCAAACTCCTGCTTTTCTCACCCGATACGACCGCGTACATGTTTCTCGCTCGACTTTAACGCTTTTGCATCTACGAAAATGAAATCGCCCCGGAGAAAGGAGAGAGGAAGATGTGGAAGCTACCTCTCTATTTGCGAAAATTTAATATTCATCTATAATATTGTATATTAAAATGTAGTTTAATATGATTTCATAATGATATATACATATATATATGTATATTGTATAAGTTATTTTATATTAATTTTATATATTACGTTCTCTCTGCTAACGGTTTACTGTGATTTATTTTAAAAAAACGAAAATTGCACAAATAAAATAAAATTAAAGCATATTAGCTACTATTATAGCGCAAAGTGCATGGCCTTTATACTTTATTACAACGATTGGCTTGTGAAATAAAAATTTCATTGCCAAACAAATCAAAATTATTGTGTATAACGCAAATGCGACGAACAGGAACGTGAAGTTCGTAATAAAAAGCGTGCGTTTAATGACGATGCGCGCAATTCCATAAAGAATAAAAAAAGGACAAAGGAAAATAAGGACAATAGTCAGCATGTCTTTTATGGCCATCGGGCATTATCGTTCCACATTATTGCGATGTATTCGTAAATGTCATAATCAGTCCCGCGTTTTCACGGCGTTTCCATCCCTTCGATGAATACACGAAGAGTGGGAACGGCAAGAAAAATATTGAAATAAACGTTAATCAGCGGTCTCGCGTTCGTGCTTTAACGGTGAATGCTTTTACCTTCGTTCGCGATCATTTTGCGCGAGTTTAATCGTGTATTCGCTGATATCATGCGAATTTATACAACTGAGAAACGTCCGAGATCACGCAATTCGCTGCAAGTGTAGACGATTTTTTAACGAGCGCGTAAATCCGTGCCATTAGATAACAACACGAAATGTATTGCGATTATTTCCTTTTATATACAAAGTAACGCCGTAATTGCATGAATGAAGGATAAATGTAAAGAAAATTTCACATTTTTGTCAAGCGATATTTTAACAGAAAGCTCGAAAAAAAAAAAACAAAATCGCGGACAAGTGCGTTATCTAACGTTACGAATAAATTATCGTTTTTCATTGTGTCATGTATACTATCAATTTAGCAACGCAATAGCTTTTGGTAACATGTATCCACGGTTGAATAGCCCATCTGTATTATTACATCGCAATACTGTGGCAATCAACTCAACTTTAAAATCGATAACCTCAACGCATTGCGAATATTGCTCTGTATCTTCTGTCCCTTCAGTGATCATATAGAACAGTATATCGATAATATTACATTGATAGGAAAATGCGTAAACATGATAAAATAAAATAAATTGAGACTTTTATCCTATTTATAATAAAAATGTCAATTTCTTTTAACTCGATTTTTCAAATACGTTTGCTCGCAACAACTTCAACTAATTCTTAAAACATTGCGGGTATATACTTGTGAGTAGCTCTCAATTGTAAGGTAATCTTTTCGTTCGCTACGATTCAATATATGTCAAGTAGTGGTAAAGAGCATCTTCGAATCGGGACAAAAGCGATCAAAATTGCGTAGAATAATTCCGCATTGTCGCGAATCCAGGTCATAGGGACGAATAGAGCGAGGATAAGGTCGGAAGAGAAGGATAGGCGGAGATAGAGGAGAATAAAAAAAATGGGAGAGAGGAAAGAAAGAAAAAGCGATGGGGTAGGATCCCGGGACGAAGCTCGCAACCCTCGAGATGATAACCGATTCGCCCGGTCTGTCCTTCGCCCTTTCGCCCTACTTTTTCTCCAACTAGCCCAGTGCCGCACAGAATCCATAGTCTTTCTTCCAACCCTTCTGTCTTTCCGAGCGATCCATCCTGGCGTCCTGAACCTCGCTCGGAAAGAATTAATCCTAGCTTGGCTCTGGCGACTGTAGTCCCCATCCGTCGCGAATAATGTCACTCGCTTTTGTTCTTTGACGTTTCTCTGAGTCTCACTTCTTTCACCGAGCTATCGCCTCGGTTTTGCCTCGTCTCGAAACGAAATCATTTAGATGCAAGGCACAAGGCAAAGAGAAACATTTATTGCTAAGTAAGATTAACAACAATTCACGCAATATATATATTTATATATATATCAAACTGCGTAAATGTGGGTCATATAACTTTTCAGTATCTAACATTTTTCCAATCTTTCCTTACTTCGGAATAGAGAAGCTATCCACCGCTTCTTTTTTTTTTTTATCTACGATTTCGACGTGGCGGCCACGGCTGCAACAATCTCTCACGATCGCGACGTTCCACGATTTAAGTTACCGGTCATAAATAGCAAAAGGGGTTACGAGGCGGTGGTAATGCAGGAAGGAAGGGAGGTTATCAGTAACCAAGCGGTAGAGGTAAGGCGCTCAACGTCGCTCGGAACGTCGCTATCGCGCTGTCCAGCCCTGACCCTACCTTGCTCTAACTCCGTTCTCGCTCTAGCTCCTCACGCGCTATAGCGCACGATTCGAGGTGCTCGCCGCAGAACGTGCTCTCACGTAAATTATACGCGCATGCCTCATCCTACGTTTTCCGGTTGGGGGAATATTCCGAAAATTCCACCTCGCCTGTATCAACCTTGGTACGCGTCGATTTTGCGAATTTAAAGGAAGCGAATGCACAAGGCTTTCGTGACTGGAATTTATAATCTTTTTAAAACGTGTAGAAAAGAAAGCCCGCGGCGCGATAGTAGTGGCTATAATTTATTCCGTTCTTTAATTAGCAGATACAGAATGCACATTTTTGTTACTCAAAAAAATTCATAAATTTTTTAAAACTGAAGTACTTGCGAAAATAATTTAGAAAAATATATTAATGCGCGCCCAAGATTATGCATGCAACTATTATTAGTGAATATATCGATTAATCGTTAAAAATGAAAGGTCAAACCGATAAATTGCTAGACCGAACGTTACATACACTTGCACTCGTAATCCTAAATCCCACCCATTACACCCTCTGAACGACCGCAACCTACCACCCTTCGGCCACTATTCTGACTTAAACTGTTTGAGTTGCGACTTTACCGGATTACCACGGAATCTGCCAAACCCCTTCGTCGTTCGAGAGAAGTTCCAACCCCTGGGTGATTATTTCGAGATCTCCGTGTCTTCGTGCTACGAGATATTCGAGATAATGCTTGGAAAATTGGAACGCTTAAATGTAATGTTCACAAAAAATTATATTGTAAATATTAGCATAAGTAACTATTAAAAAAATAAATAAGATCAAAAGACAATCACGAGACAAAATTTCTTTTTATGCAGAAAGTACGCAGATAGATCGATTTCACTAGCGGATCCTGACATCGATAATGGGGAGGGTTTTGCAAAATTATTTTATTTAATATTTTTGGTTTCATGATTAGCTTCTATTCCAGGATCAACGACGTCGATAGCTCTTTAATGTTTGTTTTTCTTTATTTATATTTTTTAAACAAATTCAGCAAAACTGTTTCTTTTAATTTGCAAGGAGGTTTTACCCCCCCTCCCCCTCCCCCTGGATCCGTCAGTGTGTATATATATATATATATTATATAGATATAAAGAATTTCTCGCCTAATTATTTTCATGCAACGAAATTATCTTATCATTTCGTCCTATGTCTGACTTAATCTACACTTAACTCCTTGAATTCGTAATGAGTATAATTTACAGTGTATCTTATACATACATATTGTATATATTATATAGATATAAAGAATTTCGCCTAATTATTTTCGTGCAACGAAATTATCTCATCATTTCGTCCTATGTCTGACTTAATCTATACTTAACTCCTTGAATGCGTAATGAGTATAATTTCCAGTGTATCTTATACTTTTATATATATATATATATATATATATGTGTGTGTATATTATATAGATATAAAGAATTTCGCCTAATTATTTTCATGCAACGTAATTATCTCATCATTTCGTCCTATGTCTGACTTAATCTACACTTAACTCCTTGAATGCGTAATGAGTATAATTTACAGTGTATCTTATACTTATATATATATATATATATATATATATATATAAAGAGAGAATTTCGCCTAATTATTTTCATGCAACGAAATTATCTTATCATTTCGTCGTATGTCTGACTTAATCTACACTTAACTCCTTGAATGCGTAATGAGTATAATTTACAGTGTATCTTATACTTTTATATATATATAATATATATATAAAATATATATATAAAATATATATATATAAATATAAGATACACTGTAAATTATACTCCTTACGCATTCAAGGAGTTAAGTGTAGATTAAGTCAGACATAGGATAAAATAATGAGATAATTTCATGCACGAAAATAATTAGGCGAAATTCTTTATATATATATAATATATACAATATGTATGTATAAGATACACTGTAAATTATATATACTCATTACGCATTCAAGGAATTAAGTATAGATTAAGCCAGACATAGGACGAAATGATGAGATAATTTTGTTGTACGAAAATAATTAGGCGAAATTCTTTGTATCTATATAATATATATTATATATATATTATATAGATATAAAGAATTTCACCTAATTATTTTCGTGCGATGAAATTATCTCATCATTTCGTCCTATGTCTGACTTAATCTATACTTAACTCCTTGAATGCGTAATGAGTATAATTTCCAGTGTATCTTATACTTTTATATATATATATATATATATATATATGTGTGTGTGTGTGTGTGTGTATTATATAGATATAAAGAATTTCGCCTAATTATTTTCATGCAACGTAATTATCTCATCATTTCGTCCTATGTCTGACTTAATCTACACTTAACTCCTTGAATGCGTAATGAATATAATTTACAGTGTATCTTATACTTTTATATATATATAATATATATATATAAAATATATATATATATATATAGATATAAGATACACTGTAAATTATACTCATTACGCATTCAAGGAGTTAAGTGTAGATTAAGTCAGACATAGGATAAAATAATGAGATAATTTCATGCACGAAAATAATTAGGCGAAATTTTTTATATATATATAATATATACAATATGTAGGTATAAGATACACTGTAAATTATATATACTCATTACGCATTCAAGGAATTAAGTATAGATTAAGCCAGACATAGGACGAAATGATGAGATAATTTTGTTGTACGAAAATAATTAGGCGAAATTCTTTGTATCTATATAATATATATTACATAGATATAATATATATTATATATATATATAATATAGATATAATATATATTATATATATATTATATAGATATAAAGAATTTCACCTAATTATTTTCGTGCAATGAAATTATCTCATCATTTCGTCCTATGTCTGACTTAATCTATACTTAACTCCTTGAATGCGTAATGAGTATAATTTACAATGTATCTTATATTTATATACATATATACACTAGCGGATCCTGACGTCGATAGCTCTTTAATGTTTGTTTTTCTTTATTTATATTTTTTAAACAAATTCAGCAAAATTGTTTCTTTTAATTTGCAAGGGGGGGTTAACCCCCCCCCCCCCCCAGGATCCGCCAGTGATCGATTTTAATAGATTTTATTAAAATGCGAACAATAGCCGGTTAATAATAGGAGAAATTATATAGTTAGTTATTCAAATAAATATTAAAATTAATAAATTCATTAAAATTAATCGTTTCATTAAAAATTTAATGGAATATCAGAGTGAAGTAATAGAAGTGACAAATATTATTTCCAATGAATGTTAGAAATTAGTTAAGATAAAAATCGCGCATAAGACTTTAGTAAAAAAGTTAAGAGCTTTTCCCACATTTGCGTCGTCGTTTGCGGCGTCAGCAAATTCAAGCGGAATCTTAAAGAAAGCAACTGCCGTAAAAAAATTCGAACGAGAGCAAACTCCCATAAAAGAGTTTCCATAGTGGCCACTCGAATTTCTTTACAACGTTTCCAAGCTTCACGGTAAATCCGGTGCTTTCGTTATGCATTTCGTTATGGACCACATAGTACTTTACACATTACTTTAACTAGAGATATGCCTAAAAGTTACTGTCGTCCGTAAAAAGAGGAGAGAAAGATTCTCTTAAATTCAAAGAATTTATTACATCAAACGTAAAAATATGTTTGGTTGAAATACACACTACACAGAATGTAGGTAGATAGTTGAGGCAAAAAATCCAGTAGAATTGACGTGTTTCTCTTTTGTTTATTTATTTATTTATTTTTTTTTTCGTGATATCGCGACTGCGCTACTTCATTCTCGCGGTTTTTCGCGGAAACCAGGGACGCGAAAAACAGGCGGAGATTTCATTCTTCCGATGAAATCCGATGCCGATGTGCATTGGTCCGCGCATGATACATTTATTGATCCTGTGGCATCAAACGTTTACGAGTTGCTCTTTGAGGGCGAAGATGAAAGCGCTGACGCTCGACAAGTGCATGCCGGCTTAAGCGCTTCTCTATTTCTGCCCGCGCCTTTGATGCGCATTATCAGGCTTTCTTGTTTTATTCGGGCGCCCGATATATCCACAATCCTTTCAAATTCAACGGCGTGCCGATGCCACGGTTGGAACCGCCCGCATTTTTAATCTGTTTCAAAACTGTTTGGGACACATTGTTGTGTTACGCCTCACGGAATCTCGATGGCAAGATAAATTAAATATCTGAACGCATGATACACGCTGTTCATGGCAAATTTCGAACAAAGTAATTCCCGCTCTCCTATTTTTTTTTTTCTAACTGAGAAATTATTGCTTACAAGTAATGTATATTATATTTCTGATTATAGAATAAATATTTTAATCTTTATAGAAGAGAGAAGATAAACACGTTGTTAAAATTATTTCTGGCATATTTTATATATTTCACGAATTCGATACAATATATATTCAAATAAATGCACACATATATGTATATAAATCAAATTTTCCAATATCTATTTTAATTCCGAAATCGATAATGGTTCCCGCATTTATTAGTTTACTGTCTCAAAGAGATTCATAAATCACTATTGATAGATACGGATATATATAACGTCATCACATTTCCGGTATGATATATATATATATATATATATATATATATATATCGGAGAATCCTCGTGAAATTCGCGAAAATCAAAATCTGAATCGAGGAAAATGGAATGGATCCTGCGATATCCCCGTGACCGACTCTGTGTCACACGAGCACATAGGGTAGATAAAAGGGGGAACCGTCCTCTCTCCGGGTCCCGCAGGGTGCTTTTTATCGAGTCATGCTCGAGATTTCGGGAACGCTCGTAAACCTCACCCTCCGGGATATCATTCCCTTCCGAAGAGCTTTGCGAAATAACCGGCATTCAACGGCACGACACTGAACTGATTCGTCCGCGTAATGCAGTTTCGTCGACACGCTGACTATGAACGTTGGTCTGCGAACGCGCGCGCGAGCCCACTGACCATAAATTGAGCACCGAAACTACCTGACCCTCGCGGGATCGTATTTAGAGCTAAGCGGCTTACGGGCTTTCTTCCGTTTTGATTTAACGATGGAAAAATGGTTTAAACTCCATTCGTACTTCCGCGCCGTGAAAAATTGTGGCAAGACGCGATAACCAACTTAGTTTGCGGCTCAATAAAATTTCAAACTTATCTATCTCGTTGCAACATATTGCGAAGTAGAGTATTTTTCGTTCGACGTCGCTAGAGAGAAAACAATGAAAATATTTTTGAAACGCTCCGAAAAATAGCGGCTACAAATAATAATTTTATCAAAGCGAATAATTCAATAAACCGTTAATTATAACTGTATAATATTAAATGTATATATTCCCCTATCGTATAATATATATATATATATATATATATATATATATTATAATAATCTTTTTATTATTATTGATAACAGGGGGAGCTTATTAAAATGCAAATCATGAAGATTTTAATTTCGCAAATTTTATTAAAGGATGATTAACGATGGACAGCAATAAAGGCCTCTAAAGTACTATATATATATATGCATCCATTCGTTAATCTTCATTTTTTTTTCATGCTTCTATTCTCTCTAAAAATTTTCTAGATGATCGCGCATCTAAGAAGAAGTTCTCTTTTGGAGGGACGGGGATGTAAAAGGACATAATCGCGCATCTAAGCCGTCCGGGCACGTAGAAATTCAATAGCGATCTAAACTCAATCGCCACGGCCACGAGTTAGCACATTCATAGTAGTTTACCCTCCAACTCCGCCCGTCCATGCTATCCTCGCGGAAGGGCTGAATAGGACGTAAAGGCGGCTATTGTGAGGCGCTATTCAATCGCCGACAACAGAAACACCATTAGGGGCAATGTACGGTCCTGCCAATTAAAATGTAGAGCGACAGCCGGAACGACCTTGTATCTCGATTCACGTCACTCGGCCGTTGAATGTCAATGGATCGAAGCACTAAATCAGCTGATAACGCACATTGTACAAAAAGATACGCTAAATTACGCGAAAACTATTTAATATAATCTCGCTTTCTTTTTAATATTGTGCTTGTCTTTAATTTGACAGATTTCGACGCTTTAAAAATTATTTCAGCACAAGCCTCAATATAATTATAGTATTAAAAATTTAAATCATTAAAGGTTGATCTAATCAATGTAAATTTAGAATACGATACGCGCACGTGGATGACAAATTTTTAATAAACAATTAATATAATAAAAAAAGTAGAAATTCATAAAAAATAAAGCGTTTATAATTTAATATTCTTGTTTGACACTTTGAAGAGATATATTTTTTAATAAGCCTTACTCTATTGTAAATTCTTATTCTTTGTTTTGACCAAGAGAATCTCTTTGTTCGAATCTCGAGTTTCCTCATTTATCTGTGAAAACATCATTACGTCTTCCAAATCGTTTGAGTTTCACGAACTCCGATATGGGTGCATGTTCGCGAGCAAAACGAAAATTGCAATATGAACAACTGCGGGGCGCGGTGAGACGCAGCGACGCATAGCGAATCCGGTTGGCCGCGGACGGTTAAATCACCGTCGTAAACCGCAATTCGCGTATTATGCCAACGCGATTCAACAGTCGAATGAGGTTGGAGGTCTCTTAGTGCGGATCTTGGGTGTACCGCATGTGCGCCGACGAGGGATTAATTAACGAATCGCGTACCGTGCGCGGTCACGATGCATGTTGAGCGATGTCTACGCTCGTCGAAGTGGAAGCCTCAATTCTCGTCGGATTCATCCAGGCGTAATATACATACACATGAGCACATACATATATACATATAGTAGTACTTTCGTATTCGACTCTCTATGTAACTCCATAAATTCCCCCCTTCAGCATAATTCTCTCCGCGCGAAAGAAATCGATATTTTGATTGAGCCGACTCGTAACAATAACTCAGTTCTGTAATCTTTCCGCGTGGTTCACTTCGACGTAAGATAGTCCAATTATTCTATAGTCCCTTCAATTTGTCTTGCCTCCTGACTGATTAATGTTAATTTCCTACAATTTCGAAAAGATACTTCAACAACACATTAGTCGCGGTTATTTGTCATCAGATAACGTTAGCATGAATATGTCTGTTCGCGTATGCCAGTATTGTTAGTGAAATTCTTCGAAAATGTTTTATAATTGAAAAGAACATAGTTTTGAGAGAACAGCATTAAAAGATAAATATACAGTTATCGCTATAAAAATAGCAATGACTATATTTCTATACACGGATAAATCTGAGCTAAATCGACATGACATTGTTCTCACCTTGAGATAAAAAAATATAAAATAACAGTTAAATTTATTAAAAATGTACAAAGACGTGTATACATGTACACGTTTATCCTCTATGCACTCTTGATAAAAATTTGATCGATTTAAGTAATTCTGTGATAATATATTCAAATTATTTCCAATTGCTCTCGAATCATATTTTATTAAGTAATTATCGAATTGTTTTATCTTTTTCTCGCGTCTCGTTGAAATCTGATGAGAAATTTGCAAATCTCTGACCGACACAATTTTCTAGATTGCAATCAAGGTTAGCACGTGAAAGTGCATACTTTAGAACGGCGTGGGAAAACGTGACCGCAAGAGGATGAGTTATTAATTAATAACGCCAATATATTTGCGCGCACGTTAAATATCGAATACGCGCGGGAGTGGAATCATTCCGAAGCGTGCGCAGGTGCAATTAGTAAAACGCTGGCAAAGAAATTTAAAAAAACTAGAATCGAATGAAAGGGCGAGAGACGAAGCGAGAGAGAGAAAATAGTTGAGGCAAAAAATGTGATGCAGTTTGCACGAACGCAAAACGGAATGTTGCGCGCAAACATTCGCACGTACGAATATGCGTGTGCAACGTGACGATAAAGTAATTTGTTATCGTTATTGTTCGACTTCTATATCTCTCTATGCGCAGACCGCTCTGCTCTCCCCGGTCCAGACCACTTCCGGACTACATTGTTAATAATTACCGCGAGATTCGTAACCGCGGAATGCGCGCCGCAACCATTCCCTTCTAACGCACTGCGGCGCGATGTTGATTCCATTATTTATCGCATATAACTCATGCTGCGAGACAGGATTTTTAGACTCTCATGAAACGTAATACCAGCAAGTGAGTGTGCAATTAAAGTATTGCAACATTGATCGAATTACTTTACGTCAGACTAAACTTGAAAAATAAATGTTCACAAGCAAAAATAAAAAAATAAAATATTTAAAGTAAATTAATATGTGCAAGAGCATTATTTTATAATATTATAATATTTTTTCTATATATTGAAGAGATTATTTTATAAGACATAAAAATAAAAAAATAATGTATAATGTAAATATAACGAAGATAAATCGTCGAGAAATTTAAATCCAAAGTTTGCCATTTTTTTCTTATTTAAATATGTTACACTAACACCTCTGCATTTTTTTTTCTCTCTACTTTACTCTTTTATATGCACGTAGGAGTGTATAAAGTGATACAGGTACGTGGGCATTAGCAGCTCTTGCGTATATATCGAAATAAAAATGATCGGTTTGAGCAGAGCGACGAGACACTTATATTTTTACATCTCGATCGTTTATTGACAGCAGGAGAGAGGGATTGTGGCCTTTTGTATGGCAAATTCTGAGAATCGCGAGGGTTGTCTGCTTGTGTTGCCATCCCGGATTTAAAAGCATTTCGATGTAAACAACCGTACCTTTCGCGACCTCAACCATCTAATTTTTTCTCTTCATCAGTGCACTTATCTTTCTTTACTGTACACTTTTATTCCAAGCCAGAGCTCGCGAGAGATACATTTTCACAATAGGTTATGCACTCTGTTACATTATTTGCAATACAATATCACAAAAATTGCAATTTCTCTAAGATAGCCTGGCTGAAAATGACAAAAATAAGCATAACTTTTTCTGTTTTCATATAATTATCACGCTTTTTTACGACTCTTAAAATAAATATCTAATCCGTAAGAGCTTGTCCAATGTTTTTAAGTGTCTTCTTCTTCTCCTTGTGCTTCATGTTTTCAAGAATGAAACCGGAGCGACCATCAAATCCGCTTACTTTTTTGTCATTCGCAAAACGAGTAACCCGGACTTTCCTCGGGAAGCGAAGTCCGACGTTGCCGGACGATATAAAGAGCGCATCGTCATAGTCGTCAAGCCGGAAACTTTGGCATTTTGCTTTATATCTCGAAGGAGAAGAAGACTCTATATCGTCCCCAAGAAAAGGCGAAGAGCAATCAAGCCCTGTCCCCGAAGGGCGCATCGCTGTGGGGTACTCAGCGGAAAACGACCCTCTGCCCATCCTAACGCGTCAAACTTTAAAGGGGCGCAGTTTAGGCTTTCGTTCGCGTAATAACGCGTTTCGTTATCGCCGCTTTAAAATCCAAAATCTCTTCCATACAAGAGGCCCGCGTTTATCAACTACACAACATTTACGCGAAAAGATAAAAGACGCGTTATTCCACATCTCGAAGATAAGTCACATTTTTCACTCGTTAAACTGCGCGCGCGATACAATTAAAAATATACAATGCGCAATATGCATTTTTTTCTCATCAAATTATCTCAGTCGATAAAGGTATCGTTAAGAGATAGTTTATTCAAGAAGACGAACGACGAGGGAATATCGATATTCTGAAAATGTCAATAATTGACTTGCATTTGTGATAATCATGTTTGCAAAACATTAATTTTCACCATCCATTTTGACAAAACTCACATTTTTTAAGTATCGGTTCTTTATCAAAGAGAGGAACGTGGTGAAAATATTAATAAAATTGACTGTAAAATATATTTATCTTTCTTGTTTCGCGAATTGCAGATCCATACCAGCGATATTAAAAAGATATTAGACGTTTTCGAGCGAGGTTGTAAAATCGCGCCACACACATTTTCAAACGGAGATTATATTTCAGATAACTGAAAGATGAATTTTACAACGCGATGCGATATATGGGTCAGCGAAAGGGGAGAGTGCGAAGGCGTTAGAGATAAGGGTAAAACTGGGTAGATGGATCGTCTGTGTGACGATTATCTCGCGTGACAATGTGTTGCCGCAATTTCCGTCTACGTGGCAGGAAGTTTTAAGAACTCTATTTAAATGCCTTGCTCTATAATCGAATGGGAAAAGATAACCTCGAGTAGAATTTATTGTGTATTTCGTAATAAAATTTCCTATAGAATGTAACAACGAGAGAGAGAGATGAACTCGCAGAAGAAATTGGAGTTGACAATTTATACGATAGAAAAAGTATATAATTATAGGATATACAACTAATTGCTTTCTAGATAGTTGAAAAGAATCAGAATTAGTATAAGTAGAAGTAAGCAAAGTGAAACAAGTAGTACGAACTTTAATTTGAAATCTAATGCTCCTTCCAATTTCATTCAGTCTGCAATTACGATATTTGTTGCTTCTATCTATACAGCCAAATCAAATACAAGACGTGTTTACGGAAACACGATGATTCATAAAAACGACGACTATGAAAAGGGAGGAAAAAATATATAAACAGTACAAAAGTAAAATCCGGAAATAATAAAGATATTTGATGATATGTATTCATGGATATATGCGATTGATATCAGGTGATCATAAAGAGACAGTTCGAAACTAGAAATGACAGAAGAATCAATGCGGATAACAATCGAGATGAAGAAAGAGAGAGAGAGAAAGGGAGAGAGAAAAAAGAGACGAAGGCAAGTCCTGCTGGACGGTTGCCACAAGGCGCTTCGAAAGTAACGATCTCGTTATCGTTCCGCCTTGAGAAGCGAAGGACTTAAGATAATAAGTTTGTATGGGAGGGTGGAGAGTCCTCTTAATAAGAAACCTGAGCGCTCTCGCGCGCGCAAGAGGGAAATAGCGCTCGCTTACCTTTCTCTCTCTTCCTCTCCCTCTCTCTCTTACACTCTTTACCATCATCCGCGTCAGACTACTCAACTTATTAATTCCATTAATATTTCTTTCATGCGATTTGACGCACCGACACGGTGAGATTATTAAAAGCGCGCGAAGGAGCCGTAATACCCTCGGAAACTTCATCTTTATTACTACGCGCGGTACTTATTTAAAGAATTAACCGGCCCTTTTGGATATCGCTCGAAATGCCACGAGCAGTCAAGCATAAGAGAGCTTGTTTCTTTTATTTCGCAACATTATTCTTAGATATCGCCTTCGAATGCGGAATAAGTATCGGATAAACATTCTTGATTAAAAAAACTTTATTTTAATCATCTTACTAGCATGATATTATTCATGCAATGTGTTATTCTTTACGACATAATTTCTCTGATTTTCATATGAGATATCTTTCTCAACCATCCATAAAAAAGTCTAATTCGTATAACATCATCATTTAATATTAAATATTGAAAGGCAAAAATATTTTTAATAAAATTGAGATAATACACGAACAAAATCTGTTGAAATAAATCAAGCAACTTTGTCACTAATTCAAAAAAAGTATAATTGCTTTCAGACCTAATATAGTTATAATCCATTTGCAAAAAACCCAAGTCAGCAATTAAATCTGACGAGTTCGAATGACATAAAGTCAAAAATTAATTTCGCTAAAATAGAATATTGCAGATTCAATATAAATAAAAATCAATATAAACGAAAATTTGCGCGGCTCACTTTCACATTGAATGGATTATTTAAAGTGACAGAAAAATGTATACTATATATACGAATATAATATTTTTACAAAAAAGGATTATCCCTATCGAATATTTACAAAAAAGTAGAATTATTTTCTATTTTTCATTTTCATTTGCACCAATCATTCAAAGTGAACGAACTGAATGAAATATGTAAACCGTATTTTTCCCGGCAACAAAGATCTTAAAATATGGAATTAGTTAACTGTGGTTTTCGAGCAACAAGAGAATTTCGGACCTCATTAATCTTGCAACATTTAAAGTCAGCGTAAACCGCTTTGAAATGCATTTAGTAGCTGACAGTTAATGATGTATCTAAACGGAAACCAGTTCATTTATATCGCCGTCTATAAGAGTAAACCGTGTAAAATTTGTCTCGAGCATCGTAGAAGCATTCGCGAGGAAAAATAAAACGTCATCTACCTATCGCCGCGTATTGGATAAAACGGAAGTCGACAAAGATTTCGAGAACAACGCGGACGAATCGCAAGAGGCGAAGTTGTTCGCTGTCATCTCCGTGAAACATTTCGGTCACTGCACATTGTTGCGAGAAATGCACACAGGAACCAGGAGAGATGAAGTGTGAGAAGGGGATGAAAAGGAAGAAGGGGTGGAAGGGGAGGTGGGAGAGAGAAATGGAGAGAGAGAGAGAGAGAGAGTGAGAGGGAGAAAATATCCGACACCCCGGTTGGTTGGTCCGCCTCTGTCCGACGGATGACGTCCACGATCAAGCTCCACCCACACACATGCCCCCAGCCAACAACACACACGTAGATACTCTCTCCCACACATACATGTACGCACACACACATTCTCATATGCATCCGTACTTGCGCCTACGCATACATGTACACGCACAATGAGATAGTTCTGTACCATCCGGCGCGTGTACACACATACACACTGAATACCGATACACACACACATACGTGCGCGCGCGCGACATCCGCGACACTTGTGTAAGCTCCGGGAGCCCTTCAACGGGATTCGACGAGGAGAATGACGAGAAGGATTTGCGAAATATAGTTGCGCATCGTACCTTCTCCGGGGTGATGAGCGGTGTGATGTACGTGGTGACCGCCGTCGTGTACACCTTGTGATGATCACCGGGTGAAAGGAAGCTTGCAGGTCACTCAGTACCACCGTGTGGAGTACCGAGTGCCGTGCGATCGGCGCGGTGCTCTTCCTCCGCGAGAGAGGAACGAACAGACGTTTCGCGCCTCTATCGAGCACAACACGCGCGTGTATCTGTTGTTCGTGTTGCGAGAGATTGATCGTGCAACACGTACGAATGGATTTGACACTTCCGTGGATCTTGCTGAGGTCTCACTAACGATTGAGGATGTATCCTGAAGAATTTGCCGAATGAACGATGACGCTCTTTACAACGGAGTAAATCGGACTCGGTAGACCATTGATCCGGGAGATTTAATCTCGTAGGATCTTCCCTCGATGCCTTTCACAAATTTTTCTCACACTGAAAGTTGGAGTAGACAGACGTGCGACAGACGTACTCGCGCCAAACGTACACTTTTTCGCGATACGGAAGACACTAGAAACGATCCTCGAATCTTCGGCGGGCGACGTTACGTGTGAACGTGACGGGACCACCAAAATAAAGCTTTCCCTCTTCTGACAGATCTTTCCTGGATCGGCAATTGGCTGCTGTCTGCCCGAAATGGAACCGGTAACTTTGTGTGTCGTCGTTTATTCTTCGCTCTGTTACCGCGTCACAAGAAGGGTATGCGAGTGAGGCGGACAGATGAACACCCAGGACAGACAGAGAGAAAGAGAGAAAAAGGGGGAGAGAGATCGACTTGCGAGCACACAGGCAGGTGGTCGTTGTCGCGCTCTTCGTCGCCGTACGTCGGGTTTAATGCTGCACGCTATGACGCCGAGAACAGAATGGGGCGATCGTGGAGGCCCGGGCGAGTGAAGCCGTAGCGAGGGGAGGTAAAGAGAAGCCGCGCGACAGAGTGGGGCGCCGGATAGAGGGGGCGAGTGAGTATTCCGGGAAGGGGCCCCTTCATCCCGCTCTTTCGCGTCCTCCGCCCTCGAGCAAGCGCTACCCCTCCGAGGCGCGCAGGCGCCCCCGGGGCGCTGCCGTCGCTCGAGGGGAGTACGTTTTCAGAGGAAGACGAAGGGAGCTAACCCTGAAGAGAGAGAGGGACGGTGCAGCACGAGAGTAAGAGAAAGAGTGAGAAAGAGCCATCCCTTTCCCCCGCGGATACGGGCTCCTCTCCTTCTCGCTTCCTTCCTTCCTTCACCAGCAGCACACCCCAGCATCGACCGACGCGCCACGCTGCTCCGAGCCGCTTTCGTACCCTCTCCCCTCTCGTACAATCCTCCCCCTCTGCCCACAAAACCTTCTCGCCACGCCGACCCAACGGGAATACTTAATGCCAGGAGAGAGGCTGACTGTCTGACTGCCTGCGCCAAGCCACGCTCGCTTGACGGCGGGATGGTAGCGAGGGAGATCAGCAATACGGAAGTTGGAGAGGCTCGCACGAACCGCCGGATGTTGCTCGCGAACCTTGCGACTACTTGTTACGCGTCCGCGAGTTGATTCCTGGTTAATGACGAGACTCTGTATAGAAAACTATATTTGACTGACGGTATTTCATCGTCGTTGTCAATTTCCATTTATTTATACGAAAAGTGTGTCACTGTCAAAATTTATCTTTTTCTTCGTCTTAAATATGTCACCCGTATTGAATTTTTATTAATTATATGCATCGGTTATAGTAGATTTTGTTTACAGCATTACAGCAATATATGTTACGTTTAATTTGAAGCATTTAAAATTTAAATACAATCCTCGCAACTTTAATTCAGACCGAGAGAGAAATTCCGATTGAGCTATTTAAAAATTCGACAACGAGCTGACACGGCCGTAATGAAGGTGTAAAGGACATCCGGTTCGTTCGATATTCTATCGACAGCTGCCAAGATAACGCAACAGCGATGACCCGTCGTCCAAGTAGTTCGAGACCTCGCTCGAGAGAACGGGAGCCCGGTCCGGCCAATATTGACCACTACTACTCCCCGTCGGATACCGAAGTCAACTGTTTCCTCGGCTCCGTTGCCTGGCTGGCCGGAAGCCAGGACCGCCTCTCTCGCACGTCTAGCGGCTCGGTGTGAACGTATCCTACGCTTAACGCGGAAGGAAGGAACTAACCTAACCCAGAAAGATTTCATTGAGCCACAACGTGACTTGGCCGGCTGCCAGTACTATGGACTCTCTACGCGAACTCTCGCAATGATCGGTGCTCGCGAGAGAAAAGCTGCCATAAGAATCGCCATTTTTTTAGAGAAATATCGCCACTACAGAATGTGCCGTCGAATCTTCACGGATAAAGTCGAATGGTTTCTGTTATCGGACAGAATAAAGGTTCGTTTGGACGTAAGAATCTAGGTCAAGCTTCTACGACGGAAGTACGTGTACCGATATCGATATTATGGATTTTTTCATCTACCGAGGAAGATAAGAATGTTGGTTTGTTTGTCTGTCATGCGGTCTACGGAAGAGAGACACCGATAACGCTGGCGAGAGCGGGATATCCTAATACTTGGATGGTGTAGGTTCCGTGAGACAAGGGGTAAAGAGGAAAGGCGGGCGTTGCTTGCTCGCATGCATTTGGCTTGCATCCAAAGCGAGACGCTGAATGAACTTGGCGGGAAAACCGCATTGGCGCGTGTTTCCTTCTGTCGTACGACAGACGCGACTACAATGGCTGGCAATATCCTTGCACCGGCTGCGTAGAGACGTCTCTATGTTGGAAGATAACACTGAAGATAACCTCGGAATTTATCGACTTTGTCACGTTAGTATATAAATTTATATTGTCTCAAATTTATTTTACGTAATACGTATAATTTTTGAAAAAGTTATTCAACATTCTTACGTCACGTATGTGTAAAAAATGTGAGTTGCATCGACGTTAATTATCGTTAATTATCATTTTATTCACATTTTATTTCCACATGTATCTACAAATATGACAGAAATTGCATTATTTATTTTTGAAAGTGATATAACTTCAGTGTTAAAACATTTTTCAATCTTGATATAATTCGCGCACGCGCGTGTGTGTGTGTGTGTGTTGTGTTAATACAGATATATCGATTGCAGCCAAACTAGATTTATCATTTTTTTGAATGTGATAATTTTCAATTTTCGAGACAAAAAATTGCAAAAATTAATTTCGAAACTTGGAACTATAATAAATTGAAAATTAATGAACATTCACATTAATCGTTTTCAGTTTATTTGAAATTATTTGGACCTCGATTATCATATCATTGCGGTTGCGTATTTATGATGTAATAACAGCACGTTACCGCGGAAACGGTTAGTAGTGGGCGAATGACGGATTATTCACTGGCCTCGAGATTTTGGTCAGTCAATGCGATTCCGTAACCGCTTCGACGATCCCACAATAATCATTACTCTAGAGGCTGTCGACTGCCAAGGATGACATGTAATCATGATATTGGCACGTAACTGAGTTATCGCGCCACACGGGAGGGTCCGCCCTTTCCTGGGGTGCTCTACGGCCAATGTATATTCCGCTCGGTGACCAGATCGACGAGATGTTAACGCAATCGAAACGTAACGCGTTGCGTAAATTTCGCTGTGAGTGAAATGCTTCTCACCCTTATCGCGAGAAATGAAAAATCTGATCGAGATGGCTAATTCGAGAGAGGTAAACTTTCAAATAACGCGTTTGAATATTGACATTGATCAAATATTGACATTTTTCATAATATATCTTAGCAAGTGTATCTTGTATATTTCTTTTAGCAATTTTTGCCGAATTTAAATTATATAACATTTTTAATGTAAAATATTCATTCAATAATTTTTTATATTTAAATTCTATAATAAATATATTTGTAGTCATATTTTATATTAAATTCTCTTATAACAAAAACAATACATGAATAGGATGAAATTTTAAGAAATAAATCTAGATGTACAAAGATATACAAGAAGATATCTTATTTAAATGTCTATTTCTCTGTTGTGTTATATAAAAATAATTTGCCTTTTTCCATTTGCAAATGCAATTAATTAAATTATCAAAGAAAATTAAATTACTAAAAGGATTTAGTTTCATTGTGTTTACACTTTCAACGTTAAGAATTCTGAGATATTCAAGACCGCAACATTGTGGAACTGACTAACAATAAGTAAAAAAAGTACCATTAACTCGGTCGCGGAATCAATGAGCGGATTCGTACTCGTGAAAACCTCGGTATCGAAGAAAGAGAACGCCGATGCAGCCTTCAATCCCTTTTAACCCGCCTCTCACAATCGGTGTATTTGTTTCGGTGACAGTACAAGGGCAGCGTGTTTTCGAACAGCAGCCGAGTTTCAGAGGCTCGCATGCAAGATGCACGTTGTGGGGAAAGGGAATTGGAAGAGGGAGGAAGGGACGCTCGATTGCGCCGTTCGACCGCAGTAGAAACTCTTCCACGACCCAGTTCGCCCTTTCCCGCATGACGTCGCCAGGATTTTTGGTCGCGATTCTCGGAGCTCGATACTTATCCCCCGCAATATGGCTCATCCCGGAAGACCCGCCTCGCCTGTCTACCTTGAAACCACTTCTCGATATTCTCCCGACTTGTCCTCCGTCTCCTTCCTCACCTCCGCAAAACCCGAGAAGCCGAGAATGAGGAACTCGAAACTTTTCTAAAATATTAGACGTTCGAAAGGCGTGAGGCTTTTCTACCCTCTCCGCTCGTCTAGCTCTTTCTCGTTTCAATTTTTCTCCCCGTCCTCTCTATTCAATACTCATTCACTCTCAAACTCAGTTGCTCACAATTCGTTGGAAGAGTTTTCCGAAGTCAGACATAGAAAATGAGAGAAAAGAAGGGAAAAAGAAGAAGAGCGATCGAAGAGAGAAGAAACGTGAGCGGCTCGGATCAAGAAAGCTAGAGGTGGATGGGCAAATAGCTCGAATCACGCGAGCCGTTGCCTCGTAATTAATAGGGCGCACGAAAACCAGCTACTGCGCCATCAGCGACCCTCAAGATCCTCTCGGTGGCTACACATCACCGAGAAGAGCTTGTCCGCCGTAGAGAGTCTTAGAGTCTCCAGAGATAAGTCTTAATCGATATTGACAGTGTTTTACGCGCCCTCCTTTTTCGTAAGACGATGATAAGATCTGCGGACATGACCTTAACAAGTTACGAAATTAATAGTGACGATCATATTACAATTAAAGTAGACTTGAATTAGAAGTAAATAATTTGGGTCGGTCTGATTGATGAAAAAAGATGATGAAATAATCGTAAGTTTTGATAAATGAGAAAAAACTAAGCGTTCCATTATACAAGTAGAAAAGTATATATGTATGTGCATAAAAAATATCGCATCTAAATAAAATGAAAAAAATCTATATTTTATTTCTTCAATTTTCAAAGTCGTTAACTATAAATAGGTGTTAAACAATTATTTTTAATTTATTAATTATTAAAAGTATCAAAATAATGTTTTTCTTATTAATTTTTTAACGTAAATTTTATAATGATAAAAAAGTAATAGTCTAGTTTTATTTAAAAAATGCTGACAACTATATAACGATTAAAAGTACAGTATTCTTTTAACTGTATTATTTATTGTCTCCAAAAATTTATTTTTTTTTCAATAGCAATAATAAATTTTCGACTAACCACTGCCTGCTATTTGTTAATAAGTCTTATTCTTGGCTATTTAGTATTTCGTCAAGATTTCACACCTTAGGAATTTCAGCCTGTAAAGAATCGTCTTTCGCCAGACTCTTACTCGCAAATCTCTTCGCGCAAAAATTTATATCCTAGGTCGTAAGAACGCCTCGCGTTTCCCAAGCATTTATCTCATTCACTTCACGAAGAAAGTGAAGACAAGGACGAGAGGGAAAGGGAACGCGCAGTGCAAAATTGGCTGAGGTGCTTGGAGTAAATCAAAGGAAGGAAATGAATTTTTATCGACGACAGAAGGCCCCGGATTCGCTTCGGGAGCAGCGCTAGTTCCTTTCTCGTGAGATCGTGAGAACTATAAGTAAAATCTGCAAAAAAATCGTCGAGAAACTGCGGCGAAACGATACGATGCTCAGTATACCGTCTTACTCTCGCCTTCGCGAAAAAGTACTCGGAAAAATTCACCAGCGCGATAAATTTACGAGATTCTTCTCCCTTTTTCCAGAACGTTCTTATTTTTCTCTTCCCGATGGCCGGTTTTTCACCCGATGATTAATGACATTAATAAGACAGAGTTACCATCTTCATACCAATTACCAAGATGTAAGACTTCTTATCGATAAAAATTATGCTTAGCGGTTTCCTCGCGAATAAAGATATTTAACAATTATGTGTTACTATTTTAACATAGAAAATTGATCATTCCCGCACACACAATTTATAAAAATAGTAAATATTAGAAGCAGCATGTTTACATGATTTATATAGTAAACAATTTCTGTACTATAATATTTGTATATTCACTTATATTTTAATTTATCTTAAGATTATATTCTATAGAAAAACTCTATCATAGAGTTTTATATGGTATTAACATCAAATTCGTTATGTACTAGTTATATATTAGTCAATTTAATAGAAAATTTTCGAAATAAATTTGACATAATTATTTATGTCATAATAATCTATGTCGATAATAGTATTAATTAATAGTATTAAGTACTAAGCTAATCCATATTAAACGAATCCATATTTACACATGTATAAGGCCTCTATAATGATTCTTTTTAGTCATCATCAAAATTATATTAATTCTATTGCTGTTGTATGTGTAAATTTAAAATGAATTTGAATAATTAAATTTAAATTTAAATAAAAAAGGTATAAATATTTAGTAAAATATATCTTTATAAATTTATTCGTCGAAAAATGAATCGTGTGCTTATATTCCTTCATTTTCTTAAACTTGTTTATAAATTTTTTACCTTCTTACTCTGTAAAGATTGCAAATGAAATCCTCTTTCGCGAATGGAGAAATTACGACCGATCCATCGCATCCGAATGTTGGAGAAATAGCGAATGATTGTAGTTGGCAAACATGTGATTAATAGAACGCGTCGGAAGCATTTATGTGGGACAGAGTTTAGCAACGTCGCTCGCGTTTGCTTAAAGACGGGCGAGAAGGAGGAGGTGTCGCTGAAGGGAGGAAGGGCGGAGAAGGTAACTCTGCGGAAATGTACACGCAGGTGTGTGCCCATAGTATCTCGGTTCTCTGAAGCTCGGTAATGACTCTCGGTCGTTAGATTGGTTTGCGCGTAATATGTCTACCGACGCGACGCTATATGCTCGATTAATCCGACGGCGTCGCTTACTCGCGTGATATTAAGATCCGCGTGTACGGAAGAAAATTATCCAGAACATGTAAACAGTTATGTCGTATTCGTCTGCGTAAATCTTCTTTGAATTTTGCAGCGTGTGTGTATGTGTGTTTAGCAGCATACCAGAAGAAAGCAACTTATTAAAACAGTGACTATATCTAACCATCGAGAGATATTTTTTTAATACATGTAAATCTAGGTTTTACTATATATTTTATTACGATAGAGCTTGATATGGCGTATCTTGCTTATCAGGATTTGCAAAGTTTGGATTATGCGCGATAAAAATCTAAAAAAAAAAAATTATTAGGAAAATGCATTCGCGTAGATACTTTTGCAAGAAAGTGGAATTTCTTCTATTCGTGTAAACCTTTAAGAAGTGGATATTGCTCGTTTCGCACCTCTTATGACGTTGATCGTAAGAGGATCAGACTCGGATTTACGGTTCTTTCGACAAGACGACAGAGGTACAAAATAGCGCACTTTCGAAATAGTCGTAAAACATAGGTACAAAATGCAATCTTTGTCATCAGATTCCATCCAAGAACATATATTCGCATTTGACCAAACGACCAATTTTTTTTCAAAATTAATTTTGCAGATTAATTAGCTGTGTATTATTAATGTGGCAACGTAAAATATTTGTTACATCTTGATAATAATTATTTGAAATTATTTGAAATTGATAAAGCATACCAAGCTTCAAAATTGCTATCGTTCAGCGCGTTCTATCTTGCAAACGATATTATACATTTATTCCGCGATATACGAGATACCTTATAAATGCTGTTAACTTTCAATAATCCATAAAACGAGAATAATTAAAAGCGCCGATCGATAAGAATTCAAATTGAAACCAATCATCATAATAAAATAATATAACTTCAATAATTAAGATCCAAGTAGAGTTTGCGTTCATATATTGAGAGCGCGCGAACTATCTTCCGCTCGAAGGCAATCAAACTCAAAACATGATTACACGTACAATTTTCAGCTATCCCCG
Organism: Prenolepis imparis; assembly: GCF_030444845.1. NCBI lineage: Eukaryota > Metazoa > Arthropoda > Insecta > Hymenoptera > Formicidae > Prenolepis > Prenolepis imparis. Next base: position 8,741,356 of record NW_028141169.1, read on the forward strand.
TGAATGAAGAGTGAAATTCGATCATAGATGGAAATACGATTGGTCAGATGCGTTAGTAATCTCGAAAAAAAGGGGAGAAGCAACGCGTGTGTGACAGAATCCCGCGTTACATTATATCGACTCTATTTCACGCTCATCAGCCGCGCGAGCGTCTAGAAAACTTCAGAGGGCAAAGAGAGGAAATCTCGTCTCGGTTCTTCCCGGGTGCTCTCATCTCCGGTCTTGACGTCGACTATAGTTCCGAGCTCTCGAGGGCCTCTCCGCGCGACACAAAGACGAGAGAGACCGTGAACACAGGGGTGCGCGGGATCGACCCTTCCCCTAGGTCGAGGAAAGGGGAAAGGAAGGAAATGCTACGACGATACACGGAGGAAGCAGCAAGGTACGACACGGCAGTGACTTTTCGTAAGCATAATGAAACTGCCTGGTAATCTTAGAAGCGCCGCTCGTCGGCCTCGTCGCGCTAGTCGGTCGGCTTAAATGTCTCGAAATGTATCTCGCCTTCTCTCTCTCTCTCTCTCTCTCTCTCTCTCTCAGAGTGGATTTGGCGACCGACAACATGCGCGTGTTACGGTTTCAGATATTACATCGCAACCGCGCACGTCTGAAGCCCCCAACTTGAATTTCGTGGCTCGAAAGAGCCTCGCAGCCGCTACGTATGATGGTTTTCTCATTCGAGAAGATCAGGACTTTGAGCGCGATTTCTCTCGATCTCCGGACGGAGCGACGAGAGAGGTAAAGGAATTTAATATCTCTAGTCTCAATTGTAGAAATAGCGAGTCAGAATTTTTGCAAAACGCGCACCGCGGAATGTATTACGAAATGCGCCGTGTATTATTAATACTTTCAAAAATGTATCAACCGGTAACTAAGTTACTGTGATTATATATACATTGCGTAACGTTATTAACCTGCTCACTGTTGCAACAATTTCAATTTCGTAGTTGGAACTTGAACGTACGTGTAACACGATATTATAATAATACGCGCTTATAATAGCTTATAATAATGACAAAACATTGGTTGCTATACTGGCGCCGATATATTATGTATTTCGGTGCAAATGGGCTAAAAGAAAAACACGGCGGAGCCATCATCTGGTTGTACTACTTACCATAAAGTGCAGATTAGCGCTTTTATACTTTCGAGATTAAGGAAATAACTGACGTTATATTTTCTTTTCAGAATATATTGTCGATTGTGTCAAGGAAGAAAAAATGCCAAGGAAGATATCGTCACGAAAAAATTCTCGCGAAACATTAAGTCCGTATTATGTTTCATTTAGCATTTTATGCCATAGATGCAATCGTTGAAATTCGTTATTAAAAAATCGCATAAATTTCTTACTTGATATTTGCGCCAAGAATATGAAAAATAAATATGAATAATAGATATATAATATATGAATAATATATATAATATAAAATCCCGATATATAATACTCAAATATAATTCCTAGAAATCTTAATTTTAAATGTAATTTTATAATTATCTTACGATGATCGTTTCTCTCTGTGTACATTTTTTAAACTCGTTGCTGATTTACTTAAAGCAAAAAGATATCGATTCCTTCGAGTTTCTCTTCGCGAAAACTCCGTCATGCAAAGTTAACATTTAAACGTAATAATGTCTAGTCTAATGATATTTTTCAGATGATATCGGGGCTCTCACCGTGATGTCAGAACTGCTGATTTCCCAATCTCTCGCGTATTTCCGGACGATAATTTTTAGGTCGGACGTGACTCGATCGACACGCCGAAACGTAATCAACCGGTTCGTAATTAAGAGCATCTCCCTCGAAACGCGACTTCGCGATCGGCAATAAGCGAGATAAATACGAGCGAGACGATCGCTTTAATTTGGAATTTCTCCTTGCTGCTTTCTCACGGGAGAGACTTACTGATTAAATGCGCGATACCAGCCGCCGACAGAAAATGCCTCTTCGATTCTTACCTGCAACAAAAAGGCAACGAGCATTTTAATCAAACTGTCGTCGGGCGAGATAAGAATAGGGCGCGTCTTGCGTTGGCATTTAGAAAGCGATTTCTTTCATTCTGTCTCGTCTTTCGAGCCTCTCCCTCTTTCATGTTCGAGCGATATAAGGCTTGTAAATAAAATGTGTATAAAAATTATTCTACTTGAAAAATCTATACCAATATGCATTCGTTATTTTTTTCGCATAAATCCCGCTCAATTAAAAATATCGCTCGGTACAGTGAGGTGTATCACGGAATAAAGGGTTAAATTCCGAGCGTAGAACGCGCTCAACGATCATGATGGACTTAACTAAGTTTATATTCGGTGCTACAACAGTGAAAGCGCACTGGATCGTAGCCGGTCTCGCCAAAGCGTCCTGTACACAATCAATCTGTTAAACGCACTTATTTATTCTCGCCCGTCGGGGCAACGTTGGAACATCGGGACGTTGATGTAGCTATTAACCACGGAGATATATTTGGCGATGGTCGAGCGAGTGTCTGTTGAAACTTATTTTACCGGAATTAATTAGTCAAAGTAACATATATCCACTAAATATTCGAATTAATCTGTTTGCACCGAATGAAAAAAATTCTGACTAAACATCGAACGCGCATTAACTCACTCTTATTTACACGTTGCATATATAAAAGCATAATGAAAATTTTCCGGACGAGCGACTTGTCGACAAATTGGCAGAGCGAATAACGTCTCGGCTGAACGAGTCAGTTAGTTCTGACGCTGCCTATCCGGCGAGTGGACACAAAGCGTGTCAGGGGTGGCTATAAATCTCAACGGGTTCCTGATCAAACGATCAACTAATACCGGATCGTGAGAGGTTCGCTCTTTCCCCCGGAGCCGTGTCAGTGCTCCTTGCCCCTTCGTCAGGAACCCACTCGGTTACGGGATAATCCCAGCTGCATTACCTTGATGAGCTCCGGAACTCCGCCTCCTTCGTGCCTCTCTCTCCCTTTTCTCTCCCCCTTTCTCTCTCTCTCTCTCTCTCTTACCGAGATTCCGGCTTATCCCCAGCGTTAGGTAGACGCGCGACTAAAGATCGCGATGCATTACTACAACCTGTATTCGTGCAAATACATACGTACACAGGCGTGCATTGCATATAGACACGCGTCGTAATTCCGGGTATATCGGGTATAGTGGCGCGATATTGGGCGGATTGTTGCCGCTTAAAGACACGCCGTGGCAGCGAGAGGACGTTGCGATATATCGCACGTGAAGTGGAAGAAGATCCCCGAGAGAGACACCTTCCGTTCAGACCGGAGGGAAAGATCGCCCTCTCAGCCGGATCTCGCGGAGAATTCTGACGTAGCTAATATATCCTGCATCACTCTACTCAGCTACTCGGGCGATCTAGATCTCGGAATCGCGAGAGCTGATTTCCGGTCGAACAACCTCCCCCGAGGATTCCCCACGAGATTGCTCATGGTCAGATAACACGACTAATCTACTCACGGTATCTTTCTCGTAGAGATAAGAATGTAACGGCGCGTCCCGAAGAAATTTCCGCGAGATATCGAAGAATAAAACATTCATTGTTTATTATACAGCGATCAGAATTAGATTCTAAAATACTATGCAGAAAATAGAGTAACTGGCTTAAGAGGGATTAAGAGGTGAATTTTAAAATTGAAACTTATGCTCCAGTAAATATGGTACAATGATTATAAAACAGAGAGTAAACGCTTTCCGTAAACTACAAAAATTAATAAAATAAGCTTTTTAAGAAAGATAGAAATGAGAGAGAATCAACGAATGGGTTTTTAATTTTAATTTCACCTTTTAATCCTCCGTCCAATTGCCCTTCCGTATTTAAACACTCGGGATAAAATGAAACGCGATAGCAACAAGCCAACGGGGAAGTCAACCGCGGCTTGCAAATTTGATCACGAGAACGCAGCCGTCGAAGTCCTCTTCGCGAGACTTCTAATCTCGACGAAGAAGGAGAATAAGATGGCGGTGAAGGAAGGGGTTGCGAGATTAAAGCGGGGGAGATTGTTAGGCACCGACCTCATCTTAGTTGCTCGTCTAAATCTCTCCCTGAGCGGACTAAGCAGACTCCAGTGGCAATACGTAACAACTATTAGCGCACCGACATTCATCTCGTTTAACTCGAGTTAGCGGCCGCGCCGTAAACCAGGTCCAGGAGCTGTGTTAGCAAACCATGTTGCTTAATACAAATGTTGAGAGCGAAAATCGTTTCGCTAATTTGTATAAAGTAATACCGGCCTATCCAAATACATTAATCAATATTAATTTACTTATCGTGTATTATCTCCTTTCGCAATGATACAAATAAATTTAGCATTTTTATCAGCAGTATTTTTAAATGCTATTAGCAAAATATAAAATAATTAAAACTCGATCCCTCTTTAAAGATAAATCTAAGTTATTTATGACAAAACTGAATTAATGTAATAATTAATAATTAATAATTAATAATAATATATGATTCATTGCTAATATTAGCAATGATTTTATTGTAGTAAATTTTAGAGAATTCTATAGAACTCGACTAAATTTCTACTCTGAAAGAGAAAATAGATAAGCATCCGAGTACTTTCTCGCAGAAGACAGAGAGAAACGACGGAAAGGGTAATTTAACCTGAAATGCTTCGCTTTAGCAGACGAGATGTCAAAGGCACCCAACAATATCGCGGTTTGCACATTCCAAGAGTATTCGGCATTCATTCCGAGCACGTCTCCGCGGCGTATTATGTTATTAGCCAAGTCAACGAGCGTAAAGCGGTCAGAAGCGGTCAGAAGCGGTCAGGAAGCACACCTGGAGAAACTGTCCCGAGGACAGAGTGTACAGAGAGGGAAGCCGGAGGGCATAGGGGACGTAAGCTTGTTAACGAATATACGGGATGCGGGGCAACTCGCGGGACAAACGCGCAAAATGAACGGGTAAACGTCAAACGACTTTTCACACATTAAGCATCCGAAAGCACGCCTCTTGATAAGCGAACTCCCCCGGACCCGGTAATTAACGCTAACGGCATTAATTCCTTTCGACAAAGCGATCGCTTAACCGGTTAACCAAATACGGAGAATGCGGTTTTTGTACAGAGTCGCTATTAAATTTTTCCTCGTTAAAGTGACCGTTACCGCTAGCGTAACTGAATTAGCGGAGATAATGAAAATTAAGTTTTTATGCTCTCTTCCGTTATATTATCGTCTTTTTCTTCGGTTTTTACACTCTTTTTTTTTTTTTTTTTTTACGCGAAAGCATAGCGTGATGAAATCTTGGAGGAGAAAAAGATCCTCATCTAGACTTTTGTTTCTGTTTATTTGTTTCGCTGTATACATTTCTGTGTCTCACCTCCGCCCGAGGGCTTCTTCTATACTCCTTCAATCCTTTCCACTTTGCTCTTCTGGCACAAACTCCGTCGATCCCCAAAGGAGACGCAAGTAATGCCGGGATTATGTAAACGTCACTCCAGCGAAACACGCATCTGTTCGGACGCATTTAAATTATTCGACTGACAAACAGTTGTACGTGTCTCAGCAGCTTGTGAATAACTTTGATTATAATGCAAGCATATCTCTAAGTGATATTATTATTTAAAAAATTGTTTCGCTTTGATCTAATTACTAGAGTTGTAATTAATTAAATAACATCTTTTAAATTCTGGTTATTAGTCTTTACTTGATTATTTCAAATAATTTTATTTTGTTCTTATATATAGATTAGACATTTATAATTATTTATATCTTTTATTTATATATTTTGTCACGTCGGTCACAAATACTTGTGACTTTTCAACTTTCAGCACGCTGTTACGCACATTCAATCAGCGTAATGATGCTATATGAAAAGGCGTTAATTTACGCTACTTAGCGATTCCGTTTCGCACAAGTGTGTTGCGAATCTTTTACAAGCCTGCACTAACGAACTATATTATTAACTCATCGGCGCAAAATAATATAACATGAAATATATAATATTCGTGCGACGCATATTTTTATGCTCTTCCGAATCTCTTCTAATCATTTTCTTGTTCACGTTAACATCAACAAGTCGAAGTCTATTCAAGTCCTTGTAATTGGTATCCACTATCCTCGCCGTCTTCGCTTATGCACCATACACTTGGTGTCCCAATTTAATATGACTTATGCATATTCAACGGCTTTCCGTCTTTCTACATCTATACAGGAGAACAGTGCGCGTCCTATCCATCGTGAAATGAGAAACAACAGCTAGTAAAATTTTGTGATTTTCCAGTGTTAAAGTTAAATAATTTAGGAAAACTCTGAACTAAGGATACAGAGATATAAATACGAAATTAAATTTTTTTTTTAATTGAGCTATGCTATCCGTCTTCGATAATTTTCGATTTACATGGTTGTAATTTGTAATAACGAACGGTAAAATAATGAAACAAAAATCAAGTTACAAGTTATTAAAATTATAAATGAGAGAGAGAAAAAAAAGAGTAATATTTAAATCGGTTTATTTCTATAAAAACGGCAATTGTATATTTTTCGTAGAATAAAAATTATATAATAGATAATTGCGTCATCAAAGAAGCTCGCCCCGTCATCAAGAATCGCGACAGTATCGACTTCCGCGAGGTTACACGCGGCGAAATAATATTCCGCGAATTCGAATGACGGAGGAAGAAGAGCGGGACACGAAGAGACAGACAGATATAGCGCGCTCCGTAACTTTTCCCTTTATCCGCTCATCCCGACGTCGTCTGCCGGGACCCGACAATGAATGGATGTCAAAAACGCAGCAATTAATTCAGCCCTGCGGGGAACAAAAGCGTAAGAATACCGTCGACCGTCGTCTCGTACTCCAGAGAAGTTCTTCCTCAACCGGGGGACTCGCCTCGCCGAGGAGAGATGAGACGGAGGATGAGGAAGAGAGGAGTAAGAAGGGCGTAGGGTGTAAGAGCAAAAGAGGGAAGAAAGGGGGGAGTATAACTGGCAGTGAGGTAGCAACGAGCGGCGGTGCACAATAGTCGGATCATCCAACTTTACTTTGCTTATTGTAATTCAATTTCACGGGGCGTCCGCCTGTTCCTCTCGGCGCACTCGCTTGCTCGCGTCCTCTTCCTTATTTCTCTCTTTCCGCCCCGACGTCTTCCTCTCCTCGTCGGATTATAGCGAGATGAGGGGGAGAGGGAGAGAAGGCGAACGTCTACCAACTGACGCGGGAGATGGACTTGACAACTGTTTAACATCCTTGCTTACAATGCCGATCTCGCAAGGCGGTCGCGAGTTCTGGCTGCCCTACACTCGGCAGAATTCGCGGTTTAACTCGGTTTCCCACGTTCTGTAATTTACGACGGCGTGTAACGCGCGCGAGGCGTTTCTTCCGTCCCTCTTCCATTGTCGCGAGCATTTTACCTGTCCGACGTGATTTTCAACGAGACTATTCAGAACGCAACTGTTAAATATATATGGTTTAATTCAGTTTATTGTCTCTGTAAATTACGCTAATATAACTCAACGTAAACTGCAGTCTCTTTCACCGTTGTTTTCTGGAAAATAATGCACGGTTCTCTGGAATGTGTCCAGCTACCAATCGATCACGCGATATAAATTTATTCTCTTCGATTGGAAAAAAAATATATAATCTCCACCCAAGCCTCTCTCTCAGGATTAATGAACGTACCGATAATTCCTGCTCGATTAAGATAGCTAGAATCGAAAACAGATGCATGAATCCCTCGCGGTGGTGCTGTCAAGCATGCAAGGTAAACATCGGTAACTGCTTGGGCGGTGAAGAGTAAGGGGGTTGCATTCCCGAGCAATATCTTGCACCAAATTGTGCACGGCACGAGACACCCCTCTCTGCCTCTCTTCCAAGCCTTCTCATCTTCATCTCCTTCTCTTTCTCTCCCTCTCTCTCTCTCTCTCTCTCTCTCTCTCTCTCTCTCTCTCTCTCTCTCTATTTCTCCTTTACCTGATTCACCGGCTGGGCTTCAACCGGATGGCTTCGTAGCAATGCCACGGCAAATACGTGAATGTTGATTCAGCCAGCTATCAGACCTGGTACCGGCACGCTTTATTCGAGCTGACTAAACATGCCAACTTAGATTGCCATAACACTGCGCGAGCTACCCGTCACCAAGATCTCCCATTTCCACCCCGGTAACGCACGCAACTCCGATCTCTCGATCCGCGAAGACTTTCATAAACGATATCATTCTATTCGTAAGGTAATATCCCGATAATAGGCCGATCGTCGTAATACGGAAATTACGCATGAAACACCATGTCGACACGTTCGCCAAGATGATTTATTTATAAATGACAATAGAGTGCAAATTATTTCATATTTTCAGGCAAGATCAAAGGTATTTCAAGATCATACTTAATCTATTCAATGCTAATTAAATATAAAAATTCTAAATCTTATTTGTGTGTTAACTTTAATAAATTTAAAATTCATATTATGACAAAGTTCCACTTGCACTTGCAATGACCATTGAAAAATGAATATTATTATTAAAATGCCACTTTTATACAAGATTAGAGTAACCGAGACAAATATTTTCGCATTGAATGAAATTCAGTGCTTCACTCTGAGATTTTAATTAGCGCAGCTTTTAATTGAGGAAGAAATTCATATTACACGGACACGAAAAGAGAGATTAACATTAAATTAGCTGATATAAATGCTGCGCGCACTCTTTCCTGATTTATCCCCTCGCACTTATCAGGCGCGACTTTGATCGAGCGAGACGCAAACGGTTATCGCCATCGGACACGGTTGGCTGGACTCCAGCAAGCGGCGGCTATTACGTAAACAAAGGCAAGACGTGGAGCCCGATATAAATCACGTGGCGCGCATTATATCAGGAATTAGCCGGGCGCGACACGTGGCCAGGCCGGAAGATCGAAGCCGGTCCAGCGACCGGCGCGGCGGACCGTTCCAACGGAGCGTGATCCTTTTTGAGTTACCGCCTAACTCCATTACACGCCCTTTCGCTAATCTCTGCCCGTCTGCATTCGCGCGAGCAGGTGCATCCGCGCTCCGTTACCCACAGTTCGAGTTATCTCCGTTACACTTCAATCAACATCGAGAGCGATCTGTGCATTCGGGACTCCGTGCAGGTTCCATTCTGACGTATCTCTCTCAATTGCGTTCTCCTTGCGCTTACCGCCGAAAGCCACTTCATAATCCAACACGTGGAACGTAAATAAGCATACGGAGTATGGCATACCCGGTCGACCACTATCTATCTTCTTCTAAGATAGACAGTACAATAGGATGTGGAGTTCAGGAATAATTCGACACGTAGAATATCTCAACGCTGTTATGTTTAGCAATATTGTGAAAGCTGGGATTTTAAAGACGATGACAATTATTGCGATATGTTTTTATTATAACAATGTGAAATGGACAAAATTGGGTGCAATATTGTTGGGAAAATGTGTCAAAAGCGATTGCAACGAAAAATGTGTGACGGATGCAACGAAACTAAATTTTATATTGTAAAAATTGTATTGTGTGTAGCTTTATTTATTCATACGGTTTTAATCTTATTAAAAAAATCATCATATTTCTGTATTAACGCATTCCTGCATACAATACTCGCAATAAGCTATGATTCTATGAAAGTTATTTTTCGTTATGTCAGAGATGTCATTTATTTAAAATTTTATTTAAAAAAAGGTAACTTTTTTAATTTATTCATCAAACTTATAGTATATACAATACACTATCGATAATAAAACAGAGAGAAAAATATCGGTATAAAATATTTCCATTTTCTCTGAAAATATTTTTGTCTAAGATATTTTTATCTAATTTTTTCTATAATATAATTATTGAATATATTTTTACAGTATATATGGAGAGACACGATTTCAAAAATTATGAAAAATTATTTCTGTATTACCACATTTCTACATACAATACTTGCAATAAGCAATAATAATGATTGAAAGTTATTTTTCGTCACATCAGACATCAGAGGTGTCACTTATTTAGAAAAGATTATGTTTTTAATTTATTCATGCTATTGTTTCTGAAAATATGTTTGTGTCTAATTCTTTCTATAGATATTGAATATTTTACAATACATATGAAGACGCGATTCTTCTTCGAGAAGTTCTCGACACGAAGCGAGGCATCGAGACATTTTTGTTACGACTGAGCTACTGTCAACCTCCCGAGATGCCGCGTTAAATATACGCGCTTCTGCATTTCTTTTTACGGGCTTTATTCGCGTTGCGAGGGCGTCAATGTCATCACGCGGTTTATAACGGGAAAATTGTGGCCATTCATCGTTATGATTCCGGTCGTGATACCTGCCCCGCGATCGAAAGACACGAGACGGAAGGGTAACATACACGCGCGAACATACGCGCGACCGATGCGGACCGGTTATGATCGAGCGTAAGTACGCGATATAAGATGTCGTACGGGCAGTCGTAAACCTGACGGACACGAGAGAGCAGACATTTTCCTTACTTTATTATCTGCTTTACTACTTTAATATAATAAAAGTCGAACCGCGCGCGCGGTGTGACGGATTCGTCGCCTTCGGAAATCTCGACTTTATCGGTCAGGATCTAAATTCCGATACGCTCCCTTAGAGAGACTTCCATTGTTTCATATGATACCTTTCTTAATTCTTACTCCCTATATCATAAATATATTACACAAAGTGGTCCATCATATCACCGAAAATTACTTTAATGATAGGGACTAACAGCCAAGATAAAAAAATGACAGTTTTAATTTTAAGATATAAATTATTGTCAAGATATATAGATGTTGTGTCTTATCCTAAATGGATATTTTATTTTATAACTAACAATCAGTCTATACATATATATAATTGCTGACGACGGATCCTTAAAAAAAAAAAGATACGACCTGTCCTGTCTGACAGGACTCCAGTTCCAAACCTGGCAGTGCCAGTCTAGCTCCACCTCCAGTGCTCTTCTTCGATTGTTCGTGATCAATGGTCGCGCGCTTCTTGCCGGTCCGCGAAAGGACGAGTGTATTAATTACCGTCTTTGGTAGTTAATTACCGTATAAATCCGATCGCGTCGCACACGCGAGATTGATCTCATCAGACGTGAATCTCGCACAATATTCGTCTCGCTTGCGTCCTTCGACGACTTCAGTGCGTCGCGGTGAAGTCGCTCTCTTGATCATCTTCGTTCGATAAGGCCCTTCGAAAAGTGGGTCTTGGAAAAAGCAGCGACGCGAAAATGGAGCTTCGGTTTTATTCGCGCGCGAATAAGCTCTCGCGAGTCTCGTGTTTTACCAAAACGCGTCGAAGATTGTGATAGCTAAAACCCGGGCGTCGCCGCGCGTCGCAAACGAAAAAAAGTAACGCGAGTGCAAGTGTTTCGAAACTTCTATGAGAAGGAGGCCCGGGGAGGCATCGGGCAACAAAGGAGCAACCGTGAGGTGAGTAAATTTAAATTGTTTAATAGTTACATAGTTCCTGATTATTTTTTGAAAGAGTTTTGCAATTTTTAAAGAGATAAAAAAACATACTTTCAATATCGAAGATATTTTTAAAATATTAAGTTCTGGGGAAAGACATTAAGAGTTCTGAATCGTATTCGATAAGACAAAAAAAACGTGAAAACCGCATGGCTCTATCTATTATAGTTTCGAAGAAATTGATTTTTTAAAATTAATACACTTTTACGAAACATTTAGAAAATCACGAACTCTAACGTTTTTCACGAGAACTTGATATTTTAGAAATATCTTCGATATTGAAGGTACATTTTTTTATCTAAAAGTTGCAGAACTATTTAAAAAAATAATCAGGAACTATATAACTATTTAAAAGAACCAAAGAACCTTAAAACTCTGCTCAAAACTATTAGAACTCGATGTGTAAAAAAATGTGAAGTTGGCACCCTTATTTTTTGAAACTGATTTTCGTTATCATAATGACCGAAACTATTTCTAAAAATTATTAAGAACTCTTCCTATGGTTCTAAATAACTCAGAACTCTTAACAGAGCTATGATAGCATAACATAGGAGTGCCAACTTCACACCCGTCTGACGTAAAATGTCTGAATCTCCTGCATCGATTCTCGAGCTCGCACACTTAGGATTTCTCTAACAACGATATCCTGATTTATAATAAAGCCACGAATATCACGAAAGACGGACACTAATCAAACGCCAACACGCATATATAGCAATAGAAATAAAGATTTAAATCTTTTAGTAAATTAAAATAAAACAGTAATTTTTTTCATGAATACGCGTATCTTGTTTCAGAAAGGAATGTTAGTTAAATTACTCTAGACTTTATGTCTTTTGCAAATTTCGATTCCGATACCGCAGATTCCGCAGAAATATCTGCGTATCAAGCTGACGTTTCACGTCGGATGTCTTTGTCATAGGATGCGCTGACACGAGTTCGTAGACAGTTAATTGCGGTATCCCACGAATGAAACGTGCTCTGGAAGGATTCCTGCAAGGACGATATGGAAAAAGTTCCTAGAGTTCTGTTTTCAAAAATCACATATGTGGTTCGTGATTTTCTAATCTTATTTTTATGAATATAATCCTCTTTGCGAAAAATCCTAGAGTATAAAAAAATTCATGTTCTAAAATGTGCATGCTCTGATATCCGAGATAATAATATATATCATCTATATATTAATATTATTATTATACATATAAAACAACGTTGTAGTACCGGCGTTAAAATCCTTATAAAAAAATTTAAATCATTGCGCGTATTATTTTACTGTATCACGAATTACCTTTCAGTTTGCATAATAATGTTGCATGTTGTATATAAATTTTATAGAACGTATATCATTCATTAATTAAAACGTCAACAGCTTGCTCCATTTCATTACTTGATGCAAACATAACTATGTCGCTGATTATAATTCTATGCTCGTATATTTACACGGTCATCATTTCGCACAATATATGGAGAGTTTATTCTACGTTCCGGCGATATACATTCGGCGTTTGCCGATTACACAACGAAATTATGCTATGTACGACTTATATATTTCTCAACATGCGAGGCTGATTCAATGCGAATTTCATATACGCGACCAAGTCGTGGAGAGAAGAAGGGTGTAAGAAACGTAAAAGGGACGCACCGATGCTCTTTCGCGAAAGGGCTCCCTCTCAGCCCTGTTTCTCTCTCTTGCCTCTCTTTATTCCTTCCTTCCTTTCGCGATATGAGAACCATGCGGTGTATATTTCTTCTGGTTATTACATGCACATTCTATTATCTTGTATTCATTTCTTCACCTTATACTACGGATCTCTCTTCTACTTTTCCCCACCTCCTCACCCCCAATATCCCGTGCCTATGCCATATTACACGGCGCACATGCAAGTTTAACTTCCCCCGCGATCCCCCCTCGTTCGCCATCACTTTCTCCGTCCTCCTCCTTCCATTTCTATGCCGGTTTGAAATCCAAACTCCTGGAGATTGGTAGTGGAAGGCACCGTTCCCTGCCTATCCCACAGGGAAATACATAGCCGGGCTCAATTAATGCCCTCGGAATCGAAATCTTATTTCGTGCACTCGCATTCCAACTTCCGACGGGTCTTTCACTATCTTGCTCCTTCTCTTCGTCTTCTTCCGTATATTTTTTTTCTGTCTTTTTTTTATTTTCTTTTCTTCTCTTTCCGTGCTCGTACCAAAGGAAATCACAAATGAATACGTAATACGTCTCCGTCCAACGGCCGTGACAGAAGTTGCCCAGTGTTTTCCCCTTCATTTATTTGTCTCATTTTATATTGGCGTGCACAAACATTTTATTTCTTTATTTGACCAAGATATCTTGTGCAAACAGAAAGCTGCAAATTTATGATTATTTTACGCATTTGACGAACAAAGATTCTATGTCAAAATCAATCATGAATCTAAAACGCTCACGCGTACAAAAATTCTAACGACATATTGATTATGATAATTGTTATGTATGTGTTGGCGTTTGATTAGCACGCGTTTTTCGTGATACTTGCGGATGCGTGGCTTTATTGTAAATCAGGATATCGCTAGGGGAGTCCTAAGTGTGCACGAGCTCAAGAATCGAGCGCAGGAGATTCAGTCGGTTACGTTAGACACGCGACAAGTCGTATCTCTTTTCTTTGGAAGTATCCGTCAGTTGAGCAATTATATACATATATGTATAGACTGATGATTAGTGGTAAAATAAAATATCTATCTACGATAAGATATAATGATATATTAATCAAAGATATAATAGTTGTATAATTAAAATTATTAATTGTAATAATTCATAATGAAAATTCCTCGTTTCCTTATGTTTTCTTTTTTTAATTTTTTTTATCTCTGTATCATCATCTATATTTAATATTATAATTATTATATATTTCATGTAAATTTATAGTAATATAAATTTATAATTTACTGTATAATAAAAAAGTAAAATCTTATAAAAAATGTTGCATCACGATCCCCTGTAGACTAGTTTAACGGTATGTGTTTTCACAGAGAACCTCCGATTCCCTGACCCGGTTAGAGTTCCGTTCGAAAGTGGAAAAATATTGTGACACTTTGATCAATAAAGTTCAAGATATGATATACTGCAGGTGGGTAGATTTGATTGTTCTTTTTTCGCTGCTATTCGGAAATTTATAGATACAACGAATGAAGAAAGTGGAATATTGGACTTTTACATCATAAATGTCACTACTAGAATTATATTACCTGATTAAAGTCATTAGCAGATAAAAGTCGTAACAAACGTCATCAATTATCTCGGCCGTCAATATTGAGAATTGAAGCGAGGAGAGTTGCACAAAAATAAAATAAAACTCACACATTAAAAAAATATTGGTCAGAAGGGTATCTGAGGAAGCTATGGTAATTCTGGAACATAGCGTACGGGCGCGCGCGACGGGAGTTAGCTTTGCAAAAGGACTTAGTAAAGTTACTCGCAAAGTACGAAACGCTGCGACGTCGAAACGGTTGAAAGTCCGCGTCACTGATACCGTGTACGCGAGCGATTCGCATAATGTTCAAGGTACTTGCCGGCCAAAGAGAACACGAAGGTAGCGCCCTTTACCGCCGCTTACTTTGGAAGTCTTCGTAGCATAAATAAAGAATATCCTCAGTCGCCCACGACCGTTCCTATCGCCATCTCTTTCCATCTTCAACTTCACACTGCCTCTCTTTATTCCTCTTTATTCCACTGTTTCCCCTCTCTCTCTCTCTCTCTCGACGCCTTAAACTCTCTCGTCGGGTCTCAAGTTTCTACCCTCCGGACGCACCCTCCCCGCTCTTAGAAACAATGAGGCTCCCAATCGCATTTGCTATTCTCCGGTTCCATCGTACGAGCCGAGCCCACATCCTGCTCCTTACTTCACCTTCCCTAAGTCCGCGAAAACGGTTCGCGCTCGCGAATCCTTTTACATTTTTATAAAGCAGCTTAATTCGCTGCCAGACGAAACGGCGTATTCGGCGCTCGCGCGTAGAACCGTGTCGAGTGAAACGGGATGAGAAAATTGGGAAGGAATGAGAAAAAGGAGTCTCTTCTAGCGAATCTGTGACCTCAATAAGAGATTTCGCGGAACTGATCGTTTGTATCCCGTTGTCAACGATACTGAGAGTATAGTTCAACGATAATAACAAAATGCATAGCTATTAATTACAGCAAAAATACTCAACATTAAAAATCTATTATAGAGTCAATTAAGTTCAATATTAAAATCAATATCAAAATCGATATTAAAATTAATTTTAACAAATAGTTTTGTCAATTTTTGTGAGGTTAAAAAGTAAAAATAAATAAAATTATACATACATTTTTTTTTACTATTGACTGTAATCGCATTCTTTTCATCGAATTTCTATCGAATCTCTAATTTCTCGGATTTCTATAAAATTTTAGGTGGTCAAGCGTAAACTTCATCTTTGCCAGAAAGAGAAAAGCGCGAAGGAATAACATTCGGCGAGAGAAGTGTGAACGCGGATATGATAAATCGTGGCCGATTAGGAACGTTAGTTACATATGGCGGTGCGAATTATTATTGGAAAATTTATTCCTCAGCAAAGAAATTATTGCCGCTATTAATTCGGCGAACGAACATGTATTTTAACTGACTCACTGTTAGGCATTCATTCGTGTAGCAGCGAGAATTATAGATACAATTATAGCTTTAGAATATTATGAAAGATTCAACATATAAGGGATTTTTTTTCAGAGAATCTAAAATTGATCGTCAATCATATTTGAAATCTACGAATTTTCAATAGTTCAAAAGCATCTTATATACATATATAATTTTGAGTCTATTATATAATTCTCTAACTCTATTATATAATTTTTTCTTGCTAATATATTCACTGAAAAATATATTCGCCGAAGACACGAAAGACTTCTCCTATTTACTCGCATCTCTGAAACTTAATCTACCATTATTACATTTAATTTTCAATATCAACATAATTATATCTTCGATGTACTATCAGCGTTAGATAATTATATCCTTCAATATTAAACATCATCTACCTTTCGTCTCCTCGTGTAATTCGCCGCGCCTGCACTAAAATACTGATTAATATTAACCGCGTTACTCTCGCTGTTGTGATTAATACGACGTATCGATCGGCATTATCTCAGCACGTAATTAATTCGAGAACGTACATGGGCTTACCGTAAGAGTTATTATAGTTAGAGAGAGAATCATGTATCTAGATCATTTCTGATCGATGCATCGCGGTTATATATTAAACACAAGATCGTCAAAAGTTAACAAACACATATTCTAAGAAAATACTGCTAAAATTTCACCAAGTACAATAAACGTTTAGAATTATTTCAACTCTCCATGAATCATCTTACACGAGTTAATTATTCTAAACTTAGCGTATTAAGAAATAATTTCTCTCGTATAAAAGATCGTTTGATTTCTTATATAGAAACTGTTATTATTAATAAATCTTCTCTATATAGCCTTGTCCGTCCAAGAGAGAGAGAAGCAGGGAGGAGTAAGGACGTATGTTACTTTCGAATTGGATTTTTCCAAACGTTACGTGTATTCCTGATTACGGCAACCGTGAAAGTGCACTCGGCAGGTTCCTCGGTCGAGGGTAGCTGGCTTACGTCATCATGTCGGCTCGCAAGGGTAACGCGCCGCGCCGCGCCGGTTCGGTTCGGCAGTCGCGGTTTTTGAAAGCCCTCTCGACGCAAAACAGACGGCGAGGTTGCACACGAGGTCCGGGCTATCCGCAACCGACAGCGCAGTAGAGACTGCGGTTACCAGACCGCAAGCTACTACCGCTCCGACGATGGCGAGGGGTCGCCGGGGAGGACAGTGGCCGACAGGGGTCGGGGGTGCGCACCGGCGATGCTGTAAACCCTCTAACGAGCTTACTTCCCCGTAATATCTGAGCGTTTTAGTTCAACCCCGGAGCGCGCCAAAGATAAATTCGTTTACGATTAATTCCTGGCCCCGACGCGCCGCGGCTACGAATTTTCGGGATGTCGAAAGCGTGCGTTTTCACTACGAAATTGTAAACCTCTGCTCCTTTTTCGGCCGCTCTCTCTCTTTCTCGTTCTCTCTTTTTGAGATTGACTAATTATGCAGCCGTTTTTTTTTTGCGCTTCCTATATTTGCATCTCTTCGATAGATATTGTGATCCAATTGCGAAAAATTAAGAGGACGAATATAAATATCTATCTTCGCTTGTCTAACATTTCTAGAAAGTTGACGAAAAGTATATGTATCATGCAGAGATGTGTGAATTTCGAAATTTTAATAATCGTATAATATATAGCTCGAGTGTAACAAAATAACGGATATCGGAGCCCTCTGGAAATCGATAAAATGCGGGGAAAACTGCGACATTCGCACCAATTCATTCAAACACTTTGACTTATATTCTCTTATAGCAAGAAATTGACCGTGGAATATTTACGAGACGGTTTCACCTCTTTTTCATTTTTTCTCGTGCGATATCCATCCTGCGCACCCTTTCATCGAGCTCCTTACAGATGCGTGTGTTGGTGCGTGCGTAGGACACACAGAGAGAACCGACGAGTTCCGCGACTTTTCGAAGGAAAAAAAGAGCCCCTTTAGCCTTCGCACACTTACGTGTCTGTCGTCCTCGGTTGTAATAAAGGGGGAAGGTAGCCGCGGGGTAGTGAAGGGTGCGAAGCTGAAAGGGCGGAAGGAGAGCGAAGGGAGCGGGCCGAGGTTGCCGGGCAAGGAACGCAATCGAGCGGGATTAAACCTTCTCGATTGCTTCCAACTTCGCGCGAGTTTTCTCCCTTTTCCGCTTCCAACCCCCTCGCACTTCGTTGCGGTGAAAAGACGGCCGACGATAGTGTGCGGGGTCGAGCCGATTCTAGTCGATTCCATCTATCCCCGATGCTCCTCGGGGTTAATTGGACATTTTTTATTGTCAATTTGTGATTGAGATCGCCGGAGTCTTTGTCGCCTCAAGATGGGAATAACGGTAGGGAAAGGCGGAGAGAAGAGAGTAGAAGCGATCCTGAAATGGCGCTTTGTCGGTAAGCTCGCATTAGACAACTCTTTGTACCTCATCGAAGTAGTATAGCACGAGTATAGTCGGTCATCTTGGAAAAGCCGTTCTCTGCCGATTGTTCGGACAAGCCGTGAAACGAAATTTTCTACAGTAGTATTGTTGATTATATGTAGGATAATAATTAATTCCTTGATTGATCTATAGTACTTACAATATCCTAACAGCAACTCGAGTAATCTCAATAAGAAAAATTTTTAATATATTTTTTTAACATTTGTAGAAAAATATGAGATGTCAATCAATTTGAAAATTAATGAAAGCAGATTTTAAACAGATAGAAAACTTATTCTTTTCACATACTTCTCTACTTTGAAAAGCTCGTTACAAAGATACACGAGTTCGTAAACAAAACATCGCAGCAAACAAGGCGAAACGGATATGTGTTTCGCCGAGGGACGGGGAAAGAGAATGAGGGTGGCGAGATAGAAGGGTCGGAGCGAGAGATGTGTACGAGAGTGCACGCGCTTTGCTACTTTCGACCGGTGCATCGCAAACAGACGGCGAGGACAAGACGAAAGATGAGCGATGAAAAACGGCGGACAGAACCTCCCTTTCCCCCTTTTGCTAAATCGCGCGCTGTATGCGCGCTCGCGCCGCGAAAAAAGCTCTGAAATATTAAACGTGCAATTACCGGGCCTATTCAGGAAGATGTGCATCACGCGACGCGACACGCGCCCGCGACGCATATGCAGAAGAGGAACGAAGGACGGACGGACAAAGGCAGAAGAAAGAGATGCTGTGCAGAACGCGTGCAGAGACAGGCTGCATTCCTTCTCTTTTGCCGTGTGTCAATTCAACGCGTTGATAAAAAGCGCGCCGAGTAGAGAGCTTTGGAGCCAGACATAGAACTTGCGAAAAAGCGACGTGCAGCATGGAGTTGTCAATCTCTCTCTCTCTCTCTCTCTCTCTCTTCTCTCTCACTCTATTGCAGTCTGTGTCGAGTCGTATCATTGTTTCCGCTTCTCGATTCACCGGAGCCCATTTTGCGAATCGTCATTAAAATCGATGCTGTTAAGTATTAGACGCGCTGCGTTTCGCAGAATTCTTGAAAATTGCAATAACGTTTCGCTCACTCTTCGAGTTGCTTTTGCCAAGAGATTTTAATTTGCAATCAGCTACGTAATATACGCGCATTCGTTTTCTCTACATTAACTTCATCTTGATATCGATCAAATTTCGATGCTTTCGCGTGAAATTATTTTGTAAATATACAAAAGTACATAATTCCTCTTTTTTTTTGTTTCTTAGTATAAAGGATTTATGTTAATAATTACTAAATTTAAATTTGCATTCTCTATCTAAATGCAGTTTTTCACAAAAAAAATAATTAAAATAATCATAAAACCAACATTAAATTAAATTTTAAAAAATATGCAACGAGCATTCAATCTAAAAAATTTAAGATTAAAAAGTTGCATAGAACATAAAAAAAACTGCCTAATTTTTTTAAAGAAAAAAAAACAAAAGATAAAGATTGCAAAGAATTTGTGAGACAAGATAAGAATTAAATTGTAAAGATCTATTCTTTGTTTCACAAGCAAATCAGAAATCCAACTTTTATTACAGAAATCAAGTAGATCCATAGATTTCAAGTACATCATAGTCCCTAGATCACGTAGTTTTCGGAACACCCGTTGTATGTGGATATATGCGTATGCATACGCGCATAAGACAGAGGAGCGTGAGGTCGACGCGCATCACGTATAGCTATACATTATCTAGCAGCCATTTCGGTGGCATCATGGCGTGGCCGTCGGAGTTTACGGGCTGCTCCATCACGCGGAGCTTAGCTTATCTCAATGCGACACAACATATCTGAGGCTTCCGTCTCTCGTCGGCGGGAAAACTACTGTCAACTGCGACAGGTGGTGGCTTCAGAGAGATTCGCGGTCAAAGTATACGCAGGCATAGCTGGCCGCTCGTTTTAGGAAGTTCCTTCGAAGATTAACTCGGCGATTTATCACGAAAGGAAGATAGCTATGTAGGTAGGTAGATTCGGAAGCGGCTGATCATTACCATGGCTATCGCTGCCATTTCATTTGACAGTTACGGTGAAACAATGACTCATTTATCTAGAGATATAAATTTTTAAAAAAGTAGTACTAATAGAGTTAGTGCTAACTCGCTAACATTATCTAATGTTAACATCCGGAAAAAGTATTGAATGCTTTTTTTAAATCGCGATACTAAACAAATACTAAAAATAATAAGCTCACATATGTATAATAACTATATGCCATCAAAATTGCATCGTCAAAATATGACAATATTATAAGAATAATAAATAATTACACATTTTATACATAAATATATTAATTAAAATAATGATATTATATACCGTCGAAAATATACTGTGAAAAATATTTTTGATATAAAATATGATATAAAATATTTCATATATTATATCGTGAATGTGATTGTAAAGCGCCGTGCTTTTTGCTTCTTTTTCGCAACATCTCTCGAGAATCAGCAATCGTAAACGCACTCAAATAACGCGAACAATCCCTGCACGAGGGATGCCTCGGACGGATCTTCGGGGACGAGGAACGACATTGCACGGGGAGTAGAGAGACGCCACTTACGCCGCGCAAACATACCACCTCCGGTCGTCCCCTTTTTCTCTGTGTTTCTCATCCGTACAGCCGGAAGAGTCGCGAAACGAGGAGGAAAGTAGGCGCGTCAAATCGACGGAAGGAGAGAGAAGTCCGGAACGGAGGGTTGGAAAGGAGGGAGAGACTCCTCCGGGGTCGAGCTGTGTCCACAAGTGTGACGCGGCAAACAGGGTCGTCGTAGAGTACACAGCCGCCATAACCGACGAGTCGTCGCGCTGAATGACCCGGACGCGTATAAAATGCATGGGATTTCGCTCTAATGCCGACCGTGGAGTTTGCCCGCCAGCGTATTTAGCCCCCTCTTCCTCCCCCTCCTCCCCGTCGACCCCCAAGCAATGTATGTAACAGGTCCCTTTTGAGCCTACCGGGGTCGGCCAAAGGATGTGCACACATCCGTAATCCTTGCTCCGGTCGGAATTACGAATAGGCCTCATGGGAGAACCACGATAACGTAGGTCGATCCTTAACGTTCAACCCCCCGACAGTTTTTACATCACTTTTACATATGACGCGTCGTGACACGAATATATCGCTAAATTCTAAGCAAAAATAAATTCGCGTTTATTGCCTCTCGTTTCTCCAATGCGTCATCAAAGTTTTTCTTTTCGTCTGTCGACCATTTGAACTTGAATCAATCTCTCTCTCCTTCTCTCTCTCTCGTCTTCCCTTTCATTATGTATATTCCGAAGATTCCTTCGCGTTCCTTCTTGTTAACATTTCGTGATTCTGCATTCATCTTTTCATTATCCCAAACTGATTAAGTTTTCTCGAGTGATCCTTTGTAAAATAGTTATTATACAATCTACATGGAAATTGTAATGATTGCAGAAATATAACAAAGAATTTTCTTTGCAGTTAACGTTAAATTGAAATGATATTACTCTAGTAAAATTAACTTCGTGAGAAGGTAAGAGAAAAAGTATTAGAATTATCCGAGAAAGTAACATAAACTTTAATTTAAATATTCATGAAATTTCCTTGGTTTACTGATTACTATATTATATGCTAAATGTATTTTTTACATCCTTTTTCGTATTATGCTGCATAGTTAATTTTTAACTAGTTAAACTTATACCTATAAAAGAGCGAACCGCGTATATATATAACAGTATTTCAGCAAATCTTTACCGTCTAGAGTTGAATTAAAATTAAAAATTAATCATACTAGAACATCATCATCTTAATTAAAGCATCCTCATCTATTCCTTCAAATTATTTGTTTCGTTATTACTCTTATATTGTAGGATTTAGGAGGGATATAGTTTTGCAGCGCATCCCTCGAAAAGTTAGTTACGTAATGTACAAGTTTTACGATCCGAATTGCATTCGCGTGTTCGCCGGAAAAAAGGGCCAAAAATGGCACGGGGGACAAGCCGGAAGGTTCCGCGAGAGGCAAAGTCAAACAAATCATATAAGATAACATTAAAACGCGGTGGCGGCGACGATGGTGAAGAATGTCGCGCGATCGGGGGTTGCTGGGTATCGACGATATACTTGGCACCCCACTCGAGTCGAGTGGGTGGATATCTCTCACTCAACGGAGAGGAAACAAAACGAGTTCGTGAAAGGCGGAGTACACGGGATGGCGCTGCGAGGGCACATAGGTAGAGACGTCGCTGTGGTGGACGAAGAGGGCCGGAGGACAAGAGAAAAGAAGAGAGAGAGAGAGAGAGAGAGAGAGAGAGAGAGAGAGAGAGGAACGGGCGAAGGAAAGCTGAACACCCTGGGGAGCCGACAGCTCGTTACGCGAGACATGGTGCAACTATCCCGGCTCTCCCACCCTCTCTTCCTGGGGGTTTTCCCTTCCCTTCGCCAATCTCCCTTTTTCTCGCTCTCTTTTTTTCACTCTGACCCGTCCCGTCGGCTTCTCCCTTGCCGCATCCTTTCTCCTTTCCTCCTCGCGTCGTTCAAAGATACATCTCTTCTCGCTTTCTCTGTCTCTTCCTCTCCCTTTTTTTTTCTCCTCGCATCTTTATTTTCTCTATCTTCCGCGCGCCTCTCGAGCTTGCGGCGCGGTTGGAATAATATCCTCCTGCGTGTATAACGCCTGTGTGTATCTTGTGTGTACGTATTACTACTCAGTAACAAGTAGGTATTATACCCGGGGTTGGCGATGCCATTATCGTCCCGCCAGCCGTGTGTCCGGACTAAAGGGAAGCCGCGGCATCGATGGCTAGCAAGGTTTATGCGTCGCACTAGTTACCTTTCGTCTCTTATCCTCCTGTTTCGCCAGTTTTCCAGATCGTGGTTACGACGCGAGTTATCGCGTCGTACTATCACTAAACGGGGGCTTCCCTAC
This sequence comes from Prenolepis imparis, assembly GCF_030444845.1. NCBI lineage: Eukaryota > Metazoa > Arthropoda > Insecta > Hymenoptera > Formicidae > Prenolepis > Prenolepis imparis. The sequence continues at coordinate 8,764,754 of NW_028141169.1, forward strand.
CCTAATTGAATCGCGTAAAAGTGTCTCTTCGCGGTCGGACGCACTCACGACGCGACGCTTGTATCTTTACCAATGAAATGGACATACGGAATACACGATTAAGCAGGTTGCGAGAACCCAGTATTTTTTAAAAATAGTAATTTTAACTATTCGATTATATACGCAGACTGTTACGAAAATTATTTTGCGATTTTATTGTTATTTCTCTATTAAAGTTTGCTGCCATGTATATTATTTTTCATATGATAAATGCATTCAAATTTCAAAGCAAGTATTTAATAAAATAATCTTACATTTAGTCGGAGATGATAAAGATATTTACTTCATTTAGAAAATAGATATATCTTTTCTTACATAGACCGCATTGCAGGTAAGTATATTCTTCATTAAAAATGAATCTCTAGTTACCGCGAGTATTCATTTCTTCGGCTACGAAATTTCCAGACAATTATCTGAAGTGCGCCTTGCATCCCCCCCCCCCCCCCCCAAGACGGTAAAAATCCTTGCCGGAGCCTTTTTTCGTGCATTCGCCGCAAAGGAACGGAGCAAAGGAACAGTGCAAAGGAGCGGCATAAAGCGAGAAAGAGAGAGCTCGGTAATGACTGTCGCTACTTTTCCGCCGTGTCGGAAGCGCATTGCGCCATTTCCGTCAGACCGGAAGTGCGGTAACAAAGCGGTTCCGGCGTGCGGTCTCAAGAAGGTTGTTACGACGAGCGCGGGAGCACCCGGTGACATTTCAATGAACTTTGTAGCGGGTACCGTTCCTCCTCCTAAAGTTCAGTGGGTCTAACGTGCGTTTCGGGTGTTGACGAACCGGCGGTATTAAGTGTCCTATTGTGCGCCTTCGCGAACGAGCGATATTAATTTGACTCTCCCGACCATCGAAACAGAATCGCGTCGTGTATATAATCGCGCATAATAACGGACCATTAAACACATTCTTATAAAAAGACAAGACATTAATTAATCGAGTCTTGTTCTGTCACAAATTGCAAAAATCATCAGGATTCATATCTCTCTTTATTCTAGAGAATAATAAATACATGTTCTATTCTGTCCCAATTATACAATTATAGAGAGATATGCGTACAGGACATCAATATAGTCCAAAAAATGTTAAATGAATCGTATCTCTTTTCCATTTATAGCAAGTTATCGAGCCAAACGCATACAGATTTCCTAGTATTGTTTTCGACCTCAAAGCGTGCATTGCCACAACTTATTCAAACCTTTGCAGTACGAAAGCACGGAATAAAGGTGGGGCCTGGAGAAGCCGGCGCGTTATTTTATGAAAATTACATTTCTCGCGTTTCATATCCGTTTCCCAAAACGGTAGATCTGACTCGTATATGTTACATCCGTTACATATATTACATGCATCGCACGGTTGTGTTATTTCAAACACCATGTATTCGCACATTAGCTTGCGGGACGGCTTGCGGCATAAATTTCGTATTCCTGAAAGTTTCAGAACCTGAAAGTTTCAGTCTCAGAAACTCCGATTATAAAGTCGTCAATTGGATCATATTGTGCAATGCAAGATTAAATTATTTGATCGATACTAAGATAATATCTTATTGTTTGTGATCCAAGTTTTAAACTTAAGTCTTTTTTTTATCTTTGTGTCATAGCTCTAATTAATTACTTTATTCTATTTATTCTATTATTTATGAACATGAATTCTATGATGTTTATTAAAACATTGTGTGTGTATATGCGATATAATATCAAATAAAATATCTAATTAAATTTTAAATTTTTTATAATACGAAATAAAATATTAATCAGAATAATTTGTACTAGAATAAAAGAAAAACATTTCAAATCATAACAGAACTTTACAAAGAACTAATCAGAAAAAAGAAATAAAAAATGTATGTGTGTGTGTGTGTGTGTGTGTGTGTACGTGTGCGGACGTTATTATTTTTCTAATATTAAAACGTTCTGAGAAACCTTGTCTGCGTCGAAAAGTTATATCTCTGTCTCTTATATTTATTCCAAGAATATTTTACTTCTCGCAGCTAAAGTTCTAAAGTCGAGAATCGAAATTTTGGCACTGAAATATTCCGCGTTTGTGATAGATGAGATTTAGTCGGAACTTCCAAACAAAATTGTCATATGCAACATAAAAGTGACATTTGTTCCGATTTCAAGTCTATGCCAAAAAGAATGTCCTATATTTCTTTCATGATTCAAAAATTTATTTTTCTCGACTCTCTCGCGGCAAATGTTTCATTCACTTTCAGGATTGCCTGACACTTTCCGATTGCTGAGACGCGTGATTACCGGCGGCACTCGCTGCGTCGTGATTTCGGCCACACGCGCGCCGTAAATTATGTCCCTTCGGATTCTGCCATCGAAATAAAACGGCGGGAAGGGTGGCCGGCCGAGGGGGTCGAGTGTGATGGGGCTGGGAAAGAGGGATGGCCGCGCGCGCACGCGTCGTAAAAACGTAAAAACTCGACGATGGACAAAGGTAGGAGAATAGCCGGAAAAAGAAGGAGCGCATCGCACCGGGAGAAGGGAAAGAGTACAATTAAAATTAGCGCAATTCAGTCACTCGCCGGTAATTCGCGTCCGTGGCATTTATATTATTAAGTCGCGCAAATTTCTCTCGCCACTTTACCGTTGTCGCTTCTGTGTGTATGCGTGCACTCGTGTACAATTTCCCCTATCCCGCTCGCTCTATCGGGCCAGCTACCCTCCTCTCTCTCGTTCCAGTTTTACAGTTTCGCCCTTTGCGCGAGTCTCCTCGATGCGGCCGAACGTCGCTTCGTCGCCGCGATTATCTAGCCAGCAAGGAAGTAATTCCGGGTTTCGAAATGAATTACGTTTAATTGCTCTTATTGCGCGGAGAGAGACGAGACGGCTTTATTATTCCCTCTTCAATCACGCCCTCTGAACGCGTCATCATTCGACTTTTTAAGCCCGTACCATCCCGTTTGACCCCCTTTCCCCCCTTTGCCACTGTTATACTGCCGCGTTTCCACATCCGTGGCTTTTTCTACGTACGGCAAAAATAACGAGTTCCAAATGAACGTATAGCGGCGAGCCTCGGCTACGAGTAATTCTCGTTAACCCACTATTTTACTCTGCCACGCCGTCGGGGACTGATATGATAAACGTCAGCGTTCGCAAATGGACGAACCATTTCGATTTCTCGCGTTAGAATTGCTTGCGATAAAGTTTGCATCCGTAATGGCAATTTTTAGCACTTCGGCGTTTACGAGATTAAGCTATCGATAGTATCAGAGATGATACAGTACTTTGACATTTAATATCCTTCTTTTAATAGCTTTGATATTATATGTACGCTAGTATATATCATTTTGGTTAATTATTAACTTATTATTATATTAATTGTTAATTGCTATTTATAATATTTGTTTTTATAAAATTCTTATAGGCGCAATCGAATATTAAGTAACAAACGATGAATAAAGAGAGAGACTCGAATTATAATATTAATATAGTAAGTTTCTTACCTTTGGATGTGTTCTCCTAGGAAATGCTACCTTTGGGTCGATCTGAAACAGAGAAACACAAAGGACATGAATATATAAAACTTAATTAACACGTAAAAATGTTTTATATGTAACAATAAATAAAAATCTATTTAGCAACTTGTTTAAATTCCTCAATAATAAATCTCAAACTGCCTCATAATCCCGGCGTTTCGCTACAGCGATATAACCTCGAAAAGAACATTACGCGCCACATGCGAATTCGAACTCGGGGACAAATCTTATTCGCCTGCGAGTTTGCGAGGGCAAAGAGAAGAAACAAATATGAAAATACGTATTATACGCGAGCGCGGTGGGAAAACGTGGAGAAAAGGGAGGAAACAAGAATGAACGAACGTACAAAAGGGGAAGCTCTCTCGCCGGACTGTTTTCCCAGTTGAAATCCCCATTACAATTAATTACATAGTAATAAAGAGTAGGTGCTCTCGAGAACTCCGACTCGACTAACCGAACTCTCGGTTACCTCCGCCGCGCCACCGCCTCTTTTCACTTCGCGGACCATCCCGAGAGAGATGAAACACACCGACCAAGTCGAACGTATAAGCGCACCTTATGTTCCGCGCTCCACTAAAAAGCGAAGGCCTGGGAACCCTATACGCCACAAAACCGAAGAACTTTCGGCGCGAGAGCCACGTAAATTTCTGACGCGGCGAACCGATTCAAACCGGCTCCTTTTGCTCTTTGTCGATTCTTTTACGACAATCGCTTTTCGATATTTAAAATTTTTAAAAGAATACACTTACTGATCAATTTATATAATATAACATGTGTGTCAATGATGGATTAAGAGATACTTTAAAACTTTGCAAGATATTGAATTTGAAGGAATTTTGGCATTTCGAGATCTCGAACAAGCGCGATAATCTTTTTTTCAGAAATTACTACAACGACGAATTATATTTTGCAACAATAAAAATCTTTAAAAAATTATATGCAATCTACAATATTTCTAATGCGTTATAAATCTTGATATTTTGCGTAAAATAATAAAAGTAGATTTATTTATAATAATATATTTTATAGTATGGTTGAGTATAGTATAGCATATATATTTTATTATAGTAGAGTATATTTTTTGATAGCATAAATTGTGAAATTCTGTTAGAATTCCCTTAGACGAAATGATATTTTCGCGAATATATTGCGATCTATACTCAACTCTTCCATCGACTGCAAAGCGATGTGAGTAGATTCTATGTCACAGATTCAAATTCAGAGCTGTATATCTCGTCAATATCCATATAGTGTATTTTCGAACGCTGTGGCCGAATCCAGAAGACCTAATCTCGAATTCCCCAATTGTTACCGATTTCGATCAATGAAGCTACGTTGATTAATCTGCATTTGGATCACATGACTTCTCTATTACAGGACTACATTTCAACTACTCTTCACATATGTACTACATTTTTTTGTCGATGCGAATCCATCATTTTGGTTATTAAAAGTTTAATCTTGATTCTTTCAGTTTACTGCATATATGTATGCTGTAATATTGGATTAACATCTATGAAACGATTGTTTCTGCTATCAATTATTTTTGCTATTAATCAAATAAATCTAAGAAAAAAATCTCGTAAAACAAAATCATACCAATTCCAAGACCAGAATAAAATCATAATTTATTTGCTTCTTATCTCTCTTCCTTCCGTAATCTTAATTAACAAGTTATACGACAAAGATTTTACTAAGAATGAGGGAATGTATTAAAAATATTACTATAAAAATATTACTACAATTTAAATTTAATTATGCACGCAATTATTATTAAATTATTAAATAAAGAAAAAATAAGTTTAAATCACTTATAAATATGTAAAATAGAAATTATATATTATATATTAGTTTGTTGTGAAGTTAAAGCTGTTGACATAAAACAAATTATTGTACATGTATTAACGAATAATCTAATTAATATACGTTACATTATATTGTAAGCTACTCTATATATGCGTTAAACTTGAATTATACTTACAGTACCGTGAGATAAATAACATCATGAACATTTAAGCTCGCGGAAATCTACGAGAGTATTTATTGTTAACGCTAGCATTTGCTGAGAATACCATCATACTTATACACGATGAAGGGATCAGCCGATTTCACCAGTTCTAATGCTAAATGAAACAACATCTGTATTCTCGACGCGCATTTAGTGCTAAACGTGACTACCTAGTTTTGAGTTTTACTATGCCATATTACCACAGTTCTGCTAACTATTGCAAGAGAGTAATAACGATAATTCTTTATAAATATAACATATATTTACAGAAAAAAATATGTACGTGTGTGTAAATGTATATACGCTATAAAAAAGATTAAGATAAATTAATATCAGAAACGAAGGGGATATTTTAACTTATCTGCATATTAGTAACACAAATAGATTTCTATATTCTTACCGAACAGATTTGTCCATTCTATTACCTACGATTTTATTTTGTACATAATATAAAACGAGAAAAATGAATCAAAATTATACGTGATAACATTGATAAATATTTTCGAAATAGCGCTGTCGCTCCCGTTCATATTAAATTATAAAATCCTGATCTTCTCATTTGTTTTATCCGGCGCTCTTTCGCGATCTCGAATTATTTTATCAGATCGATACGAGGTTTTCAGCGAACGCTTGTAATTAGCTTTGAGAGTGTCATCAGAGCGCCACTTAAAAAAAAAAAAAAAAAAACGAGAAAGAGAAAACAAAAGAGAATGTTATTCTCGTGCGAGAACTGAGAGAGGGGGCGAGTTTTACTATTCCCAAGCTTTCTCGTAACAGAGAGCGGCCGGCACCCCGGGCGGTGGAAGCCACGAACGTGGTAATGACAAGCAAGAGAACCCGCCCGCCGTCAGCGTCATCATCCACCTCGACGACGCGGTTTTCTCTATCTCTCTCTCCTCTCCCGATCTCGGGAACCACTCCCGTTTGCATAATCCCCTACGGCGAAGTTCACACCGGTCGCTCGCACGCTCCCGGACGAGAGGCGTCTCGACATCGTCGTCAACGACGACGACGACGACGACGACGACGACGAAGAGAGAGTCTTTCCATCGTTCTTTCGCTTCGGTAATACCTCTTCTTCTGATCTCGCCTGCCGATACGACGAAAAGGTAGACGGGGATGAAGGAAGAGTACGTTTCAAACTTCGCTACGGCACCCGCAGGAGCTATTTGCAACGGATTTCGTTGTACATGTCGTACGTCGGATACGAAGTTGCGTGCTATAACTATGGTTCGAGTATATATGTACATATATACTGAGAAACTTCAACGATATTTTTATAGGTGCAAGGATAAACGGGAAAAATTTGAATCATCAGAGATTTTAATTAATTACGTTTCAATAAATTTATATTAAATAGTAACTATTCTTTCTTTCTACCCTCTATATGTAAAGCTCTAATATTGATTAGATTGCTTTTTAATATACTCGTAATCAAATATGCTTGTAGAATTCAAACTTTTAATTCAGAATTCTCCCGGAGATTCAAATTGCATCTCACAGTGATAAATATCAAGGAGATGATATCTGTCGTAATCACTTTTTCTCTATCTGATGTAATAAACGTTTGTCAACGAGACACAATTCGTGGCCGTTCGATCGATCAACGTGAGAGCCTTCGATGTCGCATTCATTTGATTCCTCTCACCGAACGATAGTTTTGCGGGGACGGAACAGAGAGTTGATAACGAGAAGATAGAAGGAACAAAACGAAGAGAGAAAAGATAGAGAGACGGAAAAGAACGTATAGGCGCGTGGAAACTGTGAAGGAGAGAAAGAGAAGATTGTTGGGAACGGAAAGGGTAGCATTACCGAGAAAAATCGAGAGGCTCGAAGCCATTTTCGCAAACATAACCCAGTTACCCGATATCTCGCGAAATGATCGGCCGCCAACCGTCGTCGTCTTCGTCGTCTTCGTCGTCGTCGTCGTCGTCGTCGTCGACGATAGAAATTCAATCTGGTTGGCACGCCTGGAAATTGGAAGAGCCACCTACCCCTGGATGCTTCTACCCTGAAGGGGTGCGGTAGAAAGGAGAGCCTCCAGTCGGATCGGGAGCATTTGGAAAAGTAATTCACCACGCCATTCTTCGCAAACCCCCGCACCCCTTCCCCTCTTCCGTCGTGTGTCCCGCCACCACCACCATCGCGACCGTAAGCGGTCTCCCTCCGAAACCTCAACTCTCTCTCCTTCCGGTTCCTTCTCTCTCTCTCTCTCTCTCTCTCTCTCTCTCTCTCTCTCTCTCTCTCTCTCTCTCTCTCTCTCTCTCTCTCTCTCTCTCTCTCTCACCCCGTTACTTCTCCCACGGCGAACTGCATCCGCGGATAACGCGAACGAGAAATTTCACAGGCGAACTCGCGCTAATTCCGTAGGAATTCGAATGCTGGTTAAACTGTTATACGAGGTATGTAGCCGCGCGCTCGTACCAAAGACAGAAGAGACATGGAAATAGCCGGGGAGGCCGTATAACGTTAAAGTTTCTATTATAACGTTGAGGGAACGAATGATTTGCGGCTTGAATTACAACGGCCGAATTCCAAAACTGCGTACACGTGAACCATTCGTCATTAGAATGACGAAATTTATTTTTGAAAATAATACTCCTTGAATCTAACAGTTGGCATCAAAGCACATTTACATTGTCAAAGAGCGATACGATTATTCTAATATCTTCAGAATTCTATGTAGTGATTCCGTCGTGTTGCTTTAATTATATTTTAATGAAATGAGAAATAATATGATTTCCCTAGCATGATGGAAATAAGTAATGGTTCCAAGAAATGGACCCATTTCTTCCAGTAATCCTGCCAATTGTCAAATGCTTTTATAAAGATGAAATACTATACAGCCTATTTATCCGCTGTACGGTTTCTATTTCTACGAAGCGATTTTCCATCGGCTCGTTAGTTATTTAAACAGAGAGAGAGAGAGAAAGAGAGAGTGCTTATAATTTATTTCTATCCCGAGCAGTTCTTCGTTCGGACAACATCGAACTCGCGTAGGTATAGAGGCGGCGATAGAGACAGCGGGAATTCATCGGGGATGTCATATTTGACGATGTGGGGATTTGGAGACGAGAGAATTATTATTAAATTTCAAACACACTGTGCCGATTCGTTTTCATTCCCAACCTCAATGGTACAACGTTTGCCCGTCTCAAATATTCGGTTAATTCGATCGGCAAATTAAAGGCAAATACCCGGTTGCGATTTTGCAACTGATCATTTCCGCTGGGTCGGACAGTCGGTCTTTTTTCTTCCCATTTCCCTCCCATTATTTCGTCGTCGACGTCATCATTTCCGTGTGAAAACGGAGGCATTACCTAAGAGCCATGAAAAAGAGAAGTAGCTAATCCACTCTAGATTCATCAATTTTCAGGAATGTTTATTAAAAGAGAATTATTTTTGCAATTATATTAAGCTTTCTAATTTACTTTTAATGACAATTATTAATGTCAATTTTTTCTTACAAGACAGTTATTTTCAAGACGGTCGTTTTCGCTTATCTTTATATTCGTATTTTGACAAAAATCGATTAGAATCTATGAAAATTATATGAAAAATGTATATATAATTCCGCTTTACTTATTGTCAGCTTACTTTACTTTATCGGACTTTAATCTACAGACGCTCTTGTTAGCAATGTCGTGTGTGTATTCATCTCGTGTAATTCAGGTCTTTGAGCGAAGCGCTGCCTTTGTTATTCGCGAGCTTTTTTCTAGTTTTACAATGACGGAACATCGTTGTTTCATTTCTCGTGCATCTCATCCTCATTTTTTACACATCCGCTAGTGTATCAATGAAAAAAAATAATCTCTGCAAGTATAATTACACAAAATGTATCATCGTTAATGTCGGATTCCTGTACTTTAAATTTGTTAAATAATAAATTTTAATAATTCTCTTTTTTATGATCTCAAAGATTCGATTTTTTTTAAAAATAAAACATTATCGTTTACTGCAACTTTTCCATTATCAAATATCCTGAATTAAATCCAAGTTTAAAATTAACCAAAAACTAAATTTTCATTGTTTCTTTGCATCATTGAAACGTAATTTAATTTTTCTCTTTAAATATTTATCCGTTTATTAAAGAATTCTCAATCCCTAGAGTTTGAAGTAAGTATTTTAAAACGTGTTAATTTTACGATTATTTGGAGCTTCGTATATAATGCTATATAAAATTTCGCACATTATATAAGTGTCAAACTAAATAAAAAAAAAAAAAAAAAAACTACACCAGCGATTGTTATTTCATTCACACAAATACGGATTGCAAAACGTGGGCGAGTACAACTGCAAGTACAGCTATATACTATCGGGCGGTCAGTTATTACACGGGACTGAGCGATTGCTTTTAATATTCGCGCCAGCTGCGTACCAAGACCCTTCTTGCGTCTTGTTCACGGTTCCGCTGTGACTACCATCAAGATGTATAGACCGATAAAAATGAACTCCCGTTTCGATTCGGCGCACATTATTTTTCTCGCGCAACGAATACGTCGTTATTGCGATGTCGGGCGAAGCAAGACCCCAGAAAATCTCGCTAATGAAAATTCGCTGGACCATAAAAGAGGCTCATTTAATGCGGTTTCATCATACGAAAATTTGTAACGGAACGTCACGTTTAATAAAGCCAATGGCATAAAAAAACAAAGCTTAATTTAAATATATTTCATAATCAAAAAAAGCAAATTTGTGCTACTACTGATTTTAGCTTTATTTTGTATTGACCAAGTGGCTTCATCAGACTACAAATTAAGCTTGGTCTCTATCATTCTAAAAAAGGGTTAAAAAATTTATTCGAGTTTTGATCCTCTGATAGATACAATTTACCCTGAATGCATGAAATAATGTTTTGCTTTTTGTAAATGTGAAAGATTCTACTTTAAATATCAAATATATCGATAACTTATTTCACAAACTCTCTCAGACGGCAGATGCTTTCGTTTCTAGAGCATCGAGCTCACGACTTCTTCAGATTTTTAATAACAACGCTTGTCAGAAGTCTTCTCGACAGCGTCACCGACATTCGGCGCCAGCCAATATCACGGCACGATGTATCCTTTAACGGTTGCCATCCGGATGGCTCTTTACACCGACAGTAATAGAGCAGAAAGAACTATTGAAAGCGCGCGCGAATAGATAATAATTAAAAATTACAAGGAGAAAATGTTATAATACATATAGTTATAAAAAATTGTGCGAGGTATCAAATTATATTCATGAAAGATACGAATGAATATAATTATTCAAAGCGTATAAATTTTAGAATTATTTAATCGGATAATCTGACACGCTGTTTCATAATAAAAGAGGATTTAAACGACGAAAAATATAATATTTGAAATGTTCATAGAGATATCGTTGTACCTTCTTCATATTATTAAATCATAATAAAATAAAATGCTCCGATAAAAACTAATTATATTATGGAGTGAAACAATCGCGAAACTGCTATATGACATCTAAAATGTTTAAAAATTTGTTACAAATTATATATATATATACACATAATCTTTTAATAAAAATCTGATGTATCAGTAAGTACAACGCATATGTCACAATTTATCAAAGATTAACAAAACTGAATTAGTTTAAATAAATTGCTGTCAATTCGCTGCTGGTCCGTTATGATTACCGCAAACTTTATCTTCAGAGAACAATGCAGTTCTGTCTGTCGATTTTGCGCGATATCAGAATCTCGCGCGCGGTTCAAGTTATTGAGGGGTCAAGTCTAGGCTATTCCGGAAACGATTTCGAGAAACTCTACCGCGGCGTATAACAACGACAGCGATGACAACGAGAACGTTGCTGTGCCGCGACGAGGTCGGGACGAACAGTGACAAAACAATTAAGCAACTCATAACTGCCTGGCACAGGCGCTCTCCGGACACCGTTCTCTGCTCCGAGCTTGCGTCAAAGTGTCACGGGCAACAAGGTCTACCAGACCGAACCGAAATTGCAACTCGCGAGAGCGTGTGTAGCGGGCATGATAATATCCCTTCGTAAACTCGCATCGTCGTCGCGGAAGAAGGTATCGTGCAAAGTCAGGAGTTTACCGAATGGTCCCAAAGCATCGACACGTCGCGCCGAAATTTCGCACGGATACGACAAACGTGATCTAAGAAATTGCGATAAAAAGAAATTTGAGAACATGCGGTAACGTATTCTTCAAAAATTGTTGTTGCTATTGCGTTCTTGAATGAGATTTTCATTTTTCAAATATATTTTACGTATTAAAATAAACCATAAAAATGAACTATAAGTATATAAAAAGATAAAACACGAATAAATTTTTAACAAACATTGAATTTGAGATTCGATTGATACGGGGATAATAATCGTATCCATGAGTACATCTAGTCTCAGAGATATCCCACGGTATCGTCTCGCGGATGAAATGGCGCCAACAAATACCGCACAAAGAGCAGCTTCTTCTTCAGAAGAAAGAAGAGAGAATACACGAGGAGAGAGAGAGAAAAAGGAAAAAGAGAAAGCGCGCGCTGATGTTTCCCATTTCTATTGGGATACCTCGAGAGGGGCTTTTGTGCGGGACGAAGGAATTCGACGGGGTTGAATCGGGAGCGTGGTTGACGGCGAAGAAACGGGGAGGAAACGGGGAGAAAACGGCGAGCCTTGGAGGAATTACCGAAAGCGTTTCATGCTCTTTCCTGCCGGCGACGTCGCTCGCCCGGCGCGTCAATGCTCTCGGGCGATAAAGTGCTTTTCTTTACGAAACCACCATCCGTCGCACAAGCGCGGCCAATCAGGCGACAATGGCTCGTAAATTCGAGCCAATCAGTAGGGAAGCCGAGACGTGACCGCGACCCACGGCGCTATATTGCTTATGAATTATTTAAGCGACCGGAACAATAACGCGTCTACGTCTCGTCCACTTCTGTTTTGATTCCGAGGAAATATCTCGCGCGCGACGCGTGACATAAGAATCCCGAGCCAGACGCATCAAGATTTCTCAAACGACGAATGATCATTTGTTAAACGACGTACAATTATTATAACAGTTGTAGCTTTTAATATAAATACGTCAAGTGTCTTCACAATTATGTGTGCAATTATTTAAAATATATATATTATTATTACTTTATAATCAATTGCATAAATGATATGATATCGAATATATGATACTTTTATAAATCTTCAATTAAATATTTTTTAATTTTTATATCCAAAAATTTACTACTATATTATATATTTCCTACTATCGCGCGTTTTTTATATCTCAAAAATATTATTAAAATAATTGTCATTGTTTCTATTCGTATCGTTACTTCAAGGAATACACAACTTTTTTATACTACATAACAGAGCGCGTATTTACAAAGTATAATCGCACAAATTAAACATGGACAATATATGCTAAAGATTGAAAGAGGAAAGTTCAAGTTTGGCCAAGTATTCGTAACGATTTGGATGTTTGCAGGCAAGAAGGCGAACTATGCAATTAGCCGACAAGTTGCAACTTGGATGATGGAGGACACACTTCCGCGTTTCCAACACGTTCCCCAATTCCCGACTGCCTAACCGCTTATTTCGTGGGAAAGCTTGCAGCTTCCTTGGCTCTCGACCATGGATTATTGCACATTTCCGTGAGACACCGCCTGAGAACTCGCCATTGATTTTCTAACGATTACTTAAGACTTTCCGTCGCTCTTCGTTCTCCAACTTGTACAATGGATTATAATGTTTCTCTTTGGAAACTGTCTCCCTTCCGTGTTGTATTTTCTATGCGCTATTAAATCCAACATTTGGAGACTAAAATCATTCATTGTCAGTATCATTGTATTAACTGTCGAAAGTGAAACAAAATTTACTTTTTCGACAATAAAATTATCACATGGCGTTTTGTTCCCGAACGCGTTTGATAATAATTCTACACAACTTTTTATCTCGCAATTTTCCTATTTTTTATTTTTTATAAAGATTATTTTAATACACCAACTTGAAAGTATCTTGCATTTGTTAATATCTACATTCAACATTGTTCGCTTTTAACGAGTCTCAGTCTCATTACGCAAATTGGCGTAGCGAAATATCGCAGCGCGAAAATCCCTCGCGAAACCCTCCCTTCACTTCCGTACTGGAACTTTTATTCCACCCTCGCGGGGAAAGATCCTTCGTCTACATCGAGCGCGAGTCCGCTCTTCCTCGTTTGGAGGCAGAGGCGGCCAACTGAAGTGAAAGCAAAACGCCCGATTCAGAAAGCTCTCGCGCGCGTCGCTGATTACATTCGTAATTATTATGACGTGTTAATATGCGCGCGGCACAAGCCGCACGACGAGCTCAATAGATCCCACCCTGTATCTCTCATTCTGCCTACCTTCCGTGCCGTTGTTCCATCCCCCCAGCAAAACATTCCCGTCATCCCGACGAGCTTTGTGCTCCGAATGCCTTGCACGCGTCTCACCCAACCCTCTTCTCGTCTCTCGCGCGGTTCCTCCCTTCGTACTTTCCATTTCGACGTCACGTCCCATCTTAAACGATAACGCTTGCCTCCGTCCGTGCCTGCATCCAGCGCCTCGTTAACGTCGTTCTCATCGATCTCGGCTGACCCTGACCTCGCCTCGAACATGCCCGATAACCGGAAATTGGTCCGTTAAGAAAACAGACGTTGCCAATAACTTTGGTAAGATCGCGTGATGGAAATATCGTTAAAATATTTATTACTCATCTCTCTTATCTGTGTGTATTCATTATTCATTAATATTAATGCTCGAAGAATATCGGTATTAAAATTAATGGATATTTAAAGTGCAGCGAATTTAATTGTTAGGGATATATGTATGTATATATACTAGGTAAATGTCTATAAGACTATTCTGATATCTCCTCATACTTGACATTAATTCATTTTAATAATATAGGGAGAATATATTGCATAATACCTTATATAATTGATATACTTAAACAACATTTAGTGCTTTTGGATATTACGAATCGGCTTCCTCGAGATATCGCGCGATTAAGCAAATATTTCCAGTTTGTCAGAAAGCAAGGAATTCGCTTTCACCAAGATTTTAAATGATAGCACGCGAATCTTTTCCCCTGTCATCTACTTTCCGGGATGCGGAGCGAAGGGAATGTTCGAGGTCCTTGTATATGTTCGAAGGGGAGAGGAGACCTGAAACGCGAAGAGAAGAACGGGAAGGGAGAAGAAAGCAAAGAAGAGGAGCGCAGTTCTTGTGTGTACCGCATGAGAGTGGAGTTTTACGCGTGTTTAATCTGGAAATGGATCGCCCGAGAATGCGCCACTATGAGTTGAAGAGGCTGGGAGGGGAAAACAGACGAGGAACGAGAGAGAGAGAGAGAAAGAAAGAGCAAGAGAAACAGGTGAAATGGACTGTTTCGTCGTCTCTCTTCCTTTCCCTGCTGCCCTTCTCCTCGTTTTTCCTCCACTTCGTGATCTCTCCCTTTTGCCAAGTCGCGCGACGCGAACTGGCCAGCAAACTCCTAGAAGCCGCGAGAATTACTTCTTGCGATCGCGGTTCATTACGCAAATTACACATTTGTGCAGGATGTTGAAGAGAAGATACAAAAATTTGAGGATATATACGCTGCAGTTTTTTAGATGAAAGAGAAAAATAAGATCTCACAATTAGTATATATTGTATATTTTTAACTTTTGATATTAAAAAGTCTCAACTAAATTAAAGTTTTCTTAAATTTAAATCCACTTGAAAATCGAGAAGTTATTGCCTTGCTAATTATTTACGCTCTTAAAGCTTCATATAAAGTCAAATCTCTTTCAATTTGCAACATCTCTACGATCTTTTATTATACAATTTTCGTTAAAAGTACATTTTAATTTTGCTCAGAACTTATTATAAAAAATGTAGAATATATATTTGCGTATTTCTCATCAAACTTCCATATCTTTGTTATGTAACCCAATCCTTATATGCATAAGTCTAATGTGCAACAACAGCACCGAGTAACATATATCCTTGAGCGAATATATTGTCGGAAGATTATACATAATTTAGGATACGCAGTCAAGAATATAATTTCCGTAATGAGCAAGCTTTATTCTTCGTAAGATTCATAAATGGGGTGCAATTTTACGTAAAATAAACGATGAAATATATTTTATACGAGAAGTTTGGCGATTATTACCGAACATCCTCTGTGTGTGTGTGCGCGCGCGCGTGTGTGTGTGTGTATCGATGCGTAAAAGAACGTCTTGTCTTTCTCTCATTTTTTCTCTTTCTTTTTTAATTGCTTGTTATCGCGAATGAAAATTTCGCGCGCCGTCACTAGCTCAAGTTGCGTTAAGGGATCGGCCAGAAAAACCTTTTAGAGCATCGTCTTCAGCATCAAGAAACATGACACCGTCCTCTCTTAGGGTTGCGGAGAATGGACCATCATACGCATCTCGTTTTTTTCTCACGCAGCATCCATCCGCCGCGCCCATCATTTTCGCAGATAGCCTTAAATTCCCGTAGCCGAAGCTTTAGATCAGTTTGCTTTCAATAAATCGATATAACGCGTCTATTCCATTCGCTTAGCATACACATAGCCCCGCTCTTTTAAATGTTTATTTAATAAGATCAAAACATCAGCTGCACCGTCGATCTCCGGTGATGCGTTTTGTTTCAAACATTCGAGTTTCTGCAACTGTTTCCGTTTGTCGCTTAATATCGCATCAAAATGATGTATCTCGGCAATGGTTTTCTCAAAACGAGTGACATAAATCGCAGACAGCCGTGCTAATTTAACGGGTAAAATATGTGACCATTCTCGAAATAAAGCCGTGGGTCACGTCGATATACCTGGTGCCCGGTGCACCCGCGCTCGCGGCCGCAGGCACGCTTATATATTATACTAATTATTTATACTTCATGCACACCGGGGCAGAGTACCTACAGCCTACAACGCGCACGCGGTATTTTACATTCGCGATACAACGTCATATACAACGTACACGTCGTACAAAACTCCACCCACGAAGAGCGAAGGAAATGTTGCCGTGCTAACTTGGACTCTCTGAGTCATTTCATAATTTATTAATAATAGATAATAGAATAAGAATTTAAGAGAAGCAGTAAAAGTAAAATAGAATGTAAATGAAAGATTTATTGGCATCTATAAATGATAATATAATTTAACTTTTTATTCGATAATTTTCCTATTAATAAAAATGAACGATAAAATTATCGGAATAATTATATACTATACAAGCATTTATGATTATAAAAAAAATGATTTAAATAATATTTCTTAATGTTTTTTTTATAACACCCCTATTATCCAAGGAAAAAAATTATCTCAAGTTTGATTAAACAAGCACTTAACTCTCGGCTCATCAATTCCCTCAAATTCTCGTTAAAGACATTGACGATCCATCAATCTTCACCAACGAGACAGATAACATCCGTTGAATCTTTAACGGTTTCTCAAATGCAATTTTTCTTGCCTCATTGACGTTTGTTGGCGTTGATGCTTGTAAATTATAACAAGCCATTAAAAATTGATGGATTATGTCAGTTTCAATATCATTAATGCGAATTGTAGATAAGACCAATGAGATAGATTCAATATAAGTAACTAAATGGGAGATATATCGGAGTGTAGAAGATATCGTCAGATAAGTCAGAGAATATATCGGAATGTGATTGTTGATTAAAAATTAGAAACAGGAAGATAACGTATATCTATTGAAATACTAAATTGTAAAGTTTCCATTCGCCTCTATTTTTTCGAAGAAAATTGACATATCAAATCAAAATCTTTTTAATATACAGGAAGCGTAGTGGACATTCTGTTTGTGTCACATACAAATTTGATAACCAGCTTCTAGTTAAACGCTGTGCTCAATAAACATGACACATACAGCTGTAGTATAAAATGTTTGCTGTTAACGAAAGATATAGTGTACCTCTTTTTTTACATTGGTAATTCCCAAGCTCGTTAAGGCTGCGAACGTGTACGTAATATAAATTTGGCAATTTTACATGAGTAAAGATAGATTCAATATGTTTGTGGCAATTATGAAAAATAACAGCGCTGTATCAGCACAAATATAAATATTTGTTATAAATGTATATATGTATCATTTTCCTCTGCGAAAAATGTCTTTTGCTTTTTCCTTTTATATGATTTCATTTGCATAACAGCTATTTGATTGAAAATTAAACTTCTTGTCTCTTTGTGATTTATAATCGCACGTCACTTTTCCTACAGATCTCGAGTGCTGATTATTCGACTGACAACGATAGTTTATTTCGTGGCAGGAAGAAGGAATTGAACGGAAAAGTTTCTGTTGATGTTATGCGCCATTAACGAGATCGCATTTCTCTGAAGCCGGAAATCAAAGGGCGAGGCATCGAAAGCCGCAAGGGTGGGCTTCTCTGTTATATTTGCGTTAGTGTAAGAAGGGAAACCTTCGAAAACCTTTCTAAAGCTCCCTTAAAGACGCTGAATACACAAACCGTGACGAATAATCGATCGACTAAAACTCACCGTCATGCTGTGATACTTACGAGCATAATTGCCTTTCATCTACTTTAATAATGAAATGTATTAACGTACTTTTTAAATTGTATTATTATATATGTTGCAAAATATATAATAAAATTATAATAGAACTATGACTTCATATTTTTTAAAATTGGATTAACATACTAATATATCAGTGATTTAAAAATGAGATATAGTTAATCGCGATTTCTTTCATTCTTTACTTATTTTTAATAAATTAAAATTTTTATATTTCCATGAGTGCGTTGTGCAAATTAAAAAAAAATCATAATTACATTTATGTATACATCTACATTATAAATTTCGCAATAATAAAAGATAAGAATCGTTACAATAAATTACGTGAGAAAGCATCTTTTATTTCTGCGGTCTCTCCCAACTCTTTTCGTAGATAGTTCAGCTACATGAATTCACTATCCCGCTCCTTGATTTCTCTGCTCGTGATATATGGGATTTTTTTATTTCCCATTCCTTCCGCAACTGTCTGATGTAGGTGCCCCAGTTTCGACTTATATTCATGCTGGCTGTACTCCGTCGCAAAGGGCGAGTGAGTTAAGCCGTTAGTAACAGATGCCGCAACCCGGCTGTATCGGTTTAATTCGTTAGTGTGATAACCAGAACTTTCCCGGCGACTCGACGAGATGCGTCTTCATAAACCGCGGGCCATAAACTTTCCCGAATTACGATTACAAAGTGACTAATCCCCCTTCCGCTTCCGTGCCTTCTAATTACATTTGTGTTTCCCAAGGAATCTAGAGTCTTCTTGGGAGATGCGAATCAACACTCTCGAGCAAAATCTTAATAAGCCACATAATACTAACATTGCAAACTCTTTAGACTGTAATTCTTTTTCGCGTGTTTAAATTGATAATAAGGATTGGCTTAATGTTGGATGGACAATTTGAAAAAGTATCTGAAATAATACAACTTGAATCGCAATTTAATGACCTCTGTCAGAATTCAAGAACTATCATTTTAAAAGTTATAATAAATAAAGTATGTTCGAAAATTCCAAGAAAATAAATACTTTGAAAACTACAATTTATTATTAA
Organism: Prenolepis imparis; assembly: GCF_030444845.1. Taxonomy (NCBI): domain Eukaryota; kingdom Metazoa; phylum Arthropoda; class Insecta; order Hymenoptera; family Formicidae; genus Prenolepis; species Prenolepis imparis. The sequence goes on from NW_028141169.1 coordinate 8,783,827, forward strand.
ATTATAAAGATACCTAATAAAAAGTAATATAAAATAAGAATATATATACATTTCTCTGAAACGTATCAACACAACAATTTCCTTTAGATTATGACTTCTTTCGAGAAGTCGATTAAATCAAAGAACTCGAATCTATGAGCGCGAAAGATGATATATAGATAAAAACGCAAATAAAGCATTTTTTAAATATTATACATGTACGATGACATTGATAACTCGAGAGAATAGATAGGTTGGACGAAATAAGAGGCAGCGAGATGGACGGTTTGTATTTCAAATTTAAAAGCATTCGACAATGGACGTATCCTCCTCGTATTGTTGACTCATCCAAGGAAAAGAGAGAGAGCGGTAAGGGAAGAAAATGTATAGAAGTGAAAAGAGTCAGCCAAAAAGATGACTGAGAACAAGGAGAGAGATAGCAGATAGAGTTTTATGAGGGACTGCAGACAATTTCCGCAAGGCTTAGTGGTTTTAGGCTTTCCAAATAAATTATTCCGTGGATAAGCGACGCTGCTTATTTTTCGAACCGTTTAAAGCGCACACGAGGTATTTAAAAACCATCGATTGAAAGACAAAAAATGTAAAGGGACAAAAAGAACAAAAGAAGAAAAAAAAGATAGAGGAACTGGAAAGTAAATTTTATTAGATTTTAGATAAGAGACTCTTTTAGCAACATAGTATTGAAAAGAGATACTGGTCTGTGCTATATAATGTATATACGATTCGTTTGTTTTAGAAATCTCACAGATCCAATTGTGATGTCAATTTATCTTGTCAATATTATTCATATCTTGTTATTATTTACAACGTTTTCAAATTACACCATTCGCTTTTTCGAAAGAAATGGCTAGTGCATAAAAAAAGCACGTCTATAACTATGCTTTATGTGAAGTTAAAAATCTATAAAAGAACTTCAAGAAAAAATTGCAAAAACTCGTCTGAACATATCACAAGCTTACGTAATACACAATATTTAATCACTTACAATCTTCTATATCTTTGAAATAAAAAGAAAAAAAGCAAAAAGAGACTAATTTTGCTTTACCATTTTCCATTCCAATCTATGTCATTATAAAAAATGGATATTATTGTACATGTAATTGTGATATTTAAAAAATATCGATTTTTAATATCATCTCTGAAAAAGCTCATTTAATTATATTATGACATTGCAATCAAGATTTGCGAGAATTTTAATTTATGTAAGTATAATAAACTTCACAGAGGTATCGCATTTCAATATTATATAGATTTTACCACTTCAATTAATTGATAATATATACATTTCGACAAAATGTATTTTAATACATACAGTCCCGCAAGAATTTTATTTCTCCGATAACTTCAATAAAAAAAATATGCTTTTACTTTGTCATTTCATTTAATGTAATATTTCTTCGAAATTGATAACAAGTCAGCGCGTTACAAATCTCTTTGAGCTGTATATTTAATATATAAAATTGTATGAATAAAACTGTATAAAAAAGAAATGTAAAAAAAACTTGATATTAAAAGATAGTAAAAAATATTAAATATTTGTGATAAAATAATATTTCTAATTTTAAAATTGTTTCTCAATTGGATATAATTTCAACTAATACATTTTAATAAATTTTTATTATTTAAGACTTTATTATTGATACAAATATATAGTAATAAAAAATGAATAATATATTTAAATAACAAAAATTGAAAAATACGAAATGTGTCCATAAAAGAAAAATGGACTTCACATTTATCGGAGAAATTATAGTCGAAAGAAAGCAAATAATCGTTTAGTACATCTCTTATATTAATATATTCTTCTTGATATAAGAAAACCGATTCTTTTTCAAAAGAGTTAAAACGCGTTCTTCTTTAAAGAGAAAGAGAAAAAGGAGGATGAAGGAAAGGACAGACTCGTCTGCCACGTGCTCTCGTACGATATGTCTCTAAAGCCGTCGAGACGTCTGAAGATATCCTGGAATGCGGACCATGCAGAGCTCTAAAGAGCTTCCACAATTTCGCGTGCATCTATCCTTAAAGGTTCCTTCCTTCTCACAATTTCCTTCTTAGACCTCATCACCCACATCCGTATCCTTCGTATTATTTGAAGTCATCTGTATATATTATGTACATCTCCGCAGTTGTATCATAAAAGATAGGATCTCATCATGAAATAATTAGAACTTATGTCTTCAAAAATGCATTTCTTAAGAATTTAAGATGTATATTTTTTAGTCTTCATAAAATTTTTCCTGCAATATATTTCTATAACTAAAAATTATATTTTTATACATATATTTTTTGATGAATTACTATGCGTTTTTTTTTAAAGAAAAATTCTTGTTAGCTATAGTTATATAGTTATATTAAGTACATCTCATTAAAGTCTTTTTATTTTTGATAATTTTGTAATTTAAATAAAATATTTTGTGGCAAAAATAAGATTAATTCTTTTAATCGCAACTAAAATTACAAGTTTATTAAATTATAAGTTAATTATATAAAACAAGACTTGTTTAAAATATATCGAAGAATAAAATATTATTATTCATTATTATGCATTTTTAAAATATAAAACTTTTGATTCCCACTTTTAACTCATATTACTGGTAATTATATTGCAATAACTTAAAATATTCTCCTCCAAGTTCGTGCCATATAAAATTCTGTCTAGCAAAGAAAACCCGCGCTGCTGATTTTCTGTGCGAGAATACGGAATAACTCTGGACCCCGTATTACGTGCGCCAGCATTATGGACGAAACATGTGCGAGTACAGCCGATTTGGCTACTTCCGCTACGTCTGTCGAGATCAAACGGTACGCAAACGAGGACGCGCACGTTCGACCGTATTTTTTTTAATCAGCAACCGGTCCGATTAAGCGGAATCTGCTGGCTATTCTGATCGTCGATCAGCATTGTGCCATAGTGGATGCTTACGCGGCACGTTGCAAAATCATTGTTCATGTCAGCCGGAGAGAAACGTCTGGCATATCGATCCGCAAAATTGCTCTCGTGTGAGCTAACCTGCGCTGATTTTCGATAATATTATATAATCGGAATGACGTTTGGCTCGCGTTCATAGAAACGTATCTCCTCGCTCATTTAATCGTGACATATTTTAATCTCGCATACATATTAAAATTATATCATTCTAGGATTTGTATCTCTCTTCTGCACAAATATATATATTTTTTTATAATTTATATAAAAAATTAATATATCTTAATTAATTATTTTCTTTAATCTCCTATTAACAAGACATATCATTACTATTAGATTATAGATGTCACAAAAAACTACAACTCCGATTAGATTTCAGATAATATTCCTATTCTATTCTCTAGGAAACTTTATACACATAAAATGAGAAGCACAAAGCAAGAGAAACTATATTCTCGTGACAACTACACTTGCCGGTAGAATACCGCGTGTTTCGCTCTCTTGTCCCACTTTATTTATATTCGCGTGTTAGCGCAAGTTAAGAGTCCCCCGGTTCGTTAACGGGAGCGGGGGCGAAGGCCGCGCTAATTAATGCGGCGAAACTTGTCAGCGAATCAAAGCAGCGAGCGCTTCCGCGCGTTTGCATTCCTTGTACGTTCTCGCTTCTCCCTTTTTCCTCGGAGGGAGGAGGAGGAGGAGAGAGAGAGAGAGAGAGAGAGGAGAGGAAGAAAGGCAGATAGAGTGCTGGAGGGTGAGGACATCTCATCCCTTAAGAGGTAGCCTTAATAGGATGCGCCGGCGGTTGCCCTATACGCGCGATATTCTCTTCCCGCTATCGGGAAGGTGTTAGCTTCCGGATCCGTGCATTCGCAATTTGCATTAGCCGGAGCGAATTACGCGAAATTTATGCGAGTCGGGGATACGGACGGGGTTGCCCCTCGCTTAAGCGTATTCGGGGCCACTTAGGCGGCCGCCCTGGCGCTCGAGTCGCTCTACTTATGGCACAGTGGACAGCTAATGTCCGCAACTATTTCTCTCGCCATACAGCCCGCTCGCCGTCTTACGATATTATTCCCCGAGTATTGTCTTGCTCTGCCGAGAGAGAGAGAGAGAGAGAGAGAGAGATAGAGAGAGAGAGAATAAGGGGCGCATTTGCCAAACGACTACATCGACCTACGATTAATCGCCACAACGTCGGCATTGTTCTGTGCGCGCAAGGTATCCCTTAGGAAAAGGTGAGAATCGATAGAGAGATATATTTCCGGAGCGAACAGCGGAAAAAAATTTTATAGATAAAAACTCAATCAGTAGCGTAATTTTAGAAATTGCTTGATATTAGAAAAAGTTGTCACGGCGCTGTGTAATTATCATTTTTAAATGTGAGACACGAAAGATTTAAAACAGAATTGGAATAAGTTATTACTTCATTGTTTCGATTTACATCTTTTGAATTACAATAGAGTTCTCTTATTGAATTTAATAATAAACGCGTCGTCGTTCTGAATATATAACTGCAATTTATTAGAATAGAGAAAGATTTTATTGCATGTCATGTCAGATTTTTCGATACTGATAAACTTAAAAATGTAAATGTCTTTATTAATTATTATATTTGATTTGATTGATCTGAAATAAAATTATTTAATCGTAATAAAAATTAAATATCAAAATTACCATCAAATAATTAGCAGAGTTCAATTTTCAACTAGTCTATGATAAATTTTATTGTGGAACAAAAATCTAATTTTAATTTTAGATATAAATTAAGATAAAGAATAATACGACAGAAAATAATGATTTTGAATGTTATTGTTTTTCTTAAATCCTTCATGTTTCACAAAGTGATATTGCAAATAAAAAATTTTTCAATATTAATAATATTAAAATTATGACACAAGTTATTATAACAAGTAATATAATGTTAAATAAATTTATTATTTAAGAAAATATTAAATTAATTTCTACGATTAACTTCTTTTTCGGCCGAATACATTTCGTCAATAACCAATCCATTTATACAGTTCAAAATATAGATAGAAATTGAGATGAATGATATAGACTCAGATTATAGCGAACGAGGCGAAACAACGTTTGACGCTAAATTAATGAAGTTTCAAACGCGAATAAAATTTTGCTACCGGAATCGATGATGGGGACACATCCCGAACCGAAATATACCTATGAACTGCAGTTACCAATCGGTTTGATCGACTCGCGGCATGCTCTTTCAATTACCTCGGGACAGCAGCTCCGACCGGACATGAAAATTAATTGCTCGCGTGACGCACATTCGATCAAGGCACGCACAATTTAAATCTTTTTTTTTTTAACCATATTTTTCAACGGAACGAGACAATCTTGCATTTTCCACGTAAGTATTGCATTTATATAATCGTCGAGAATCTCGCGGAAATGAAATCATTTTTTCAAATATCGAGACGAGCTATAAAACTGAGATTCTCGACACGTTTCAGATTGAATAATATTTTATATATTTCAAAAATCATCAAATACTATAAAAATATAGAAAAGTCGATTGCTAAATAATTGTGCATACAGTTGTAAATTCGCGTTTAATAATAGAAAAGTCAGAAACTTTAATTTCAAGTTTAATCTCGCACACTATTAAAATTAATCTAGTAAAATGCGACGATTACTTACTTTCTTGCCGTCCAACTCGTGATTTCCCTGCGCCAGCACTTTGTCTACGCTTGAGGGGTCTGCGAATGTGATGAACCCGAAGCCCCTGCAAACAAACGAAAAGGGAATGTTTAGTATAAATGTGTGCTTGTCGCTCGGGACATTAATGAAGCAAGCAATTGCTGATAGTAATGGTATTTCCATCGTGAACGCGTACAAAGGTAGTAGCTGCACGCTGCAATTGAATAAATTGCGAGATACATATCTCGATGTAGCACATACATCAAAGCGCACGATCGTATAAAAAAGCTAGTCGCGAAAGCGTAACACATTTCCGTATTAATTAATTCTCGTAAATCGCGAGATACGATAGTATTAATTCTCTGAATAAGAGGTAATTTTCGTCTCTTTTATTTCGGCGATTAAAAGTGGTCATTAGCGTAATTCATCAATGTCGATTTTTTAGTCGGTAAATTGAAAATTATCCAAAACGATTACTTTGAAAACTTTGAAATATTTCGCGAGATATATCAACTTTATTTATTACAAGCTTATCTATCACGGCAAAGTCAACACCGAGTTAATATTTCGCGTTATCGTTGACAGGGATATAAACTTGTTATATATTGAGACTTATTTTATATATATACAGCTATAGAAACAATAGTAAAACAAGATTTTTAAAAAATCGATAAATTATTATAGAATAAAAATGTTGAAATTTGACAAAACAAATATTTTGTAATAATGCTTCTTATAGAAATAAAAATACTAGACACAAGAATAGCTAATAATTTTTCGGAAACCTATGGAAATTCGGTAGAGCCGGCGGCGACATTGGAAACTGAAGGATTAAAGCGAAATGAATATCGGGCCCGGCGCGGCCCGTTATATCATAAATTTCACGCGGGACACGGTGTACACACGGATATATTAAAAGACAGTTCGACGCCGTGAGCTAAGGGGGTGGCTGCCGCCGGCCGATCCACGAAGGATGGGATGAGTGATACGACGATACGAGGGAATGCAACGCGTCGAGGGCCGGACGCAAAGCGGTTTGCATTTTTCATGCCGGGGCCGCCCCGGCAGTTATTGAAAATATTTACATGTTATTTATGGGGCACACATGCTTCAAGAACCAAACGCGCCACTGTGCTACGCCCGCTTTTACCCTCTCTTCCCCCTTCGCCCACCCATATTCTCCTCCACCTTTCGCGCAAACCCCTTTTCCGCCTCTTTTCCTCTTCGACTGCCTCCCTTTTTCTGTTTTGCGGAATAGCGTGTTCTTTCGCTCTTTCTCTTTTCACACATCTCCTTCATCCGCTCACGAATCTCCCTGAAACCTGCCGGCAGCGTCTCGAGAATTTTACAAAACGTTTCACGCCTCTCTTACTGCTTCCGTTTCCTTCTCACAGACGAAACAACGAATACTCGTATGGATTGAATTTTTGATGGAGCCGACCCCTCCGGGCCCTCGACCCGCACCCTTCAATCCACCCATCACCTCTTTCCTTCGCGTCTACTCGGTGCTCGGCAATACTCGTGCATCTAGTGCGAACTGCGTGAAAGCGTCGGGACGACTTCCTGTTCCTATATCGATTTCTACGAGCACGCGATATCATTTCGAATAAAGTCGAATAGGATGCTAAAAAGAATGGAAAAGTAGCGATGCCACACATTACGTACACGAAATTGGAAGGTAAAAATCTCAGCGATATATAATACAAAGCTGTTTCTAATGTGAAATTATATATAGAGATCATTTCACTCCTGGTTTATTTTACAACAGAAAATCGCAGCTAACAATCAATAATAAGCTACATTTTTAAAGCTTCTTAAATTTCAGCTTTAATTTTATAAATGCACATTTCCTACTACAAAATCATTATACATTTACAATGTATACACAATGTCCTTGTTGCAAAATTTGCAAGCAACCTTTAAGAATCTCTCTTTGACAATTTAAGATCAATTTTCCTCGATAATAAACGTCGAGAAAAATTATCACTGCAACTTCCAAATTTTTAACGTTAAATATCTTTTTAAACAATTGGTTAAAATTGTGTTTAAAGGATTGAATAAGCGAAAAGCGCTGTATACGACTCAGAAACGTCCATGAACCGGTATTACTGAGCTCGCGATTCGCTCATGCGGCTACGACAATATACCGAATTTTGGGAGATTTTCGCGGAACGTACAATCGCGGCAAACGAACAGCCGCTGAATCGGCAGTCGTCCAATCAGCATTAAAACGCCAAACAACACGAGCGAGAACACCGCGGGCGGCTCGCATTTGCATACAACGAAACGACGAGGCCGTCCGGACGTTCTCTCATTCCCACTCTCTTTTTGTCTCTCCCACGCTCTCTTTTACGACATCGCGTTTATGACGGTGTACGCCCAATGTACACCAAAATCATGGACACCGGCCTCGGAAAATCACGCGAAATAATTCATCCATTTTCCACCGAACATTGCGTCGAAATTTAATTAGTATTTGCAAATCACCAATTATTGAGATAGTATAGATTGATCAACTGTGCGAAGAGGCAAAATAATCTATTATTACAACAGTATAAACAAGATGTTCACGCTTTATCATTCGTGTAATCATTATATAATTTTTCGTCATCATATATAAGCAATATTTTTGTTTTCATTTATTTTTATACGAGAAAAAAATATAAATATAAAGAAACAAATATAACATATTTATCGCAGCATTCCATACATTTATCTTCAAATATGTTTTATTATTAGGTAAAAAATAATGATTTTACGTCGAGAGATTTAAATTATCACATTTTTGTCAAAAAATTCATCAAATCGGAATACTGTTTAAATCTAATTAAAAGCGAAGAAAAATTAACTTATAGATTTTTCTCTCAATATAACGCTGCATATAATCTTCAATTCCAAACTCTAAGAGATTCGTTCTTTATTTATGACAATTATTCGCACGAATGACGAAAGGAATCGTATCACAGCGAGTCACGAATCTTATGACGATATATCAGAAAAGTCGAGGACCACTCCAGAATCATCTTCAGGATAAAGGAAGGGATCCATCTGGTGGACCCATCGCACCATCGAGGCCCCGTACACCGCGCCACTTGTCACTCCCGGCCATTGTACGTGAATAATCTATAAAAGGCTGAGTAGAGAAGGATGGCGGCTGACGTGTCCCTTGTCTACTTGAGCACGGCTTCCACGATTCTCTACTTTTCATCCTGCTCCTCATCCTCTCCCTACTCATCCTCTGCCGTTCGACCACCGTCTCTTCTCTCTCTTCTCGTCCTTACTCTATCCCCTTCCCCCCTTCCCGCCCACCGACCCTCTCGTCGCCCTTTTCCCTTACATTCCCACCCTGTCGTTTCAGCTACGGAAGGGTGTCACGCCGGGCTGACGCGGTGCATTTGTTTGTCACGGCCTCTCTTGCTCCATCGCAGGGAAGCGCAGAGAGAGCAGAGAGAGCGGGGAGCTTTCTAGACACGTGCCGCGAGAAAAAAAATCCCGGCCGAAATCAGTTCAAGATAACGCAGCGCATCAAGAAGTTCTTGATTTGTAATTCGAGATTTTTCGACGAAGTAAAAGTTCAAGCTTAAGTGACAGAGATATCGAAATTTGCGGTATAGGTTCATCGATTATTGGAAATTTCTCAGCGGGAAGGAAGGCTCCGATATAACAAAGGGATAACTCCAAGATAATTTCAAAGACTAAAATTTGTGAGGATATGATTTATCGTCCGTATTCATAAATGTAATATCAGTCAAATGTAAAATGTACATTATGACATGAGTATTATGTAAAATAAATTATTAAAATGTGAGCTTTTCATAAGCAATTTAAAGTCGTTTTCCGATATTTTACGAGATTAAGATATTTTTTAAACATTTGTTTTCCCTTAAACTTTCTTATGAAATGGCCAATTGCATTCAAAATAAACTTTTTAAAAAGAAATATATATAATAAACTAGTTGCTGCACTAAAATATATGTAATAATTAAATATACTGAGAAAACAAAGTTGTTAACTTGACTAAATGTGTTTCGTAAATACATTTCAACTAAAGAAATTATAACCAACTAGTTATAATATTATTATATTATAAAATTATTGTATGATATATTTAAATCATTAATCGCAATTGCGCAAGAAATAGTAACTTCTCATAAAACTCGAAGACAATATAAATTTTAGAATTGTCAAGAAATCTGTCACGTTTATAAAATTGATTTGTTACAAATTATAAATGTCTTTTTACAGGGAGGTCACAGCATTAATTTTAATAATACCAGTGCATGCTGCATATGTATAAGCAGACCACTGCTATTGTAATACAAAACAGAGCACGATTCTACTGTGCACCGCGAATAAGGTGTGTCAGGCACAAGAGAAGAAAATAATAAAATGCAAGGTAAATCAGCTCAACACAGCTCACGTGCATACCTGTACTCGCGTCGAAAGGCTACACTCGCAGTTCGAGAATTTACCGCGAGGTAGGATAAGGGTACGACCTGCCGGGGAAGAGGATGCAAGTGTATTAGGTGTATTTATGTAGGCGGACTCATTGCGCGCGAACTTACTGTAAGTACCGGCAGTTACTTAGCCCGACAGTTTCTGCTATTGCAGTCGGCTACGATATACTCGCCTCGGGCCAGTGTAGCTTCGTAGCTGAAGCTAGTTACGGACCCGGTTTCGGGGATAAGAGCGAGCGCGCTATTCTACGCGCATTCCACCACCATCGCCAAGAGCTGAGAGTCTAGAAAACGCCTCCTTTTCCTCCGCCAGGATATATGTCCCCCCTCGTTCCCGCTCGCGTCCCGTTTACTACGTCTCTCGCCACCTCGAAACTTTCATCCACCTCGCTGCTTTGTCGTACCGACTGTATGGTAACTGCTCTTTAACTAACCGCCTTAATCCGCTTTCCTCCTGCCGAGGTGTAGACAATCAAGCTCTACCGTCGAGACGAGAAACATGCGAAAGCTCCCTGCGAAGCTCGCCGATCTTCCGACTCGCTTCCGAGTCGCTTTCCCCGCTATATCCCCTTTTTTCGCGTTTACATGAGATATTGTGTTGCTAAACAATCTTCTCTTCCTCGTTTTGTTTTGTATAAACTACTGTACAAACTGCTGTACAGAGATAGAGAAAAAAAGACAAGAGAAGAAAAGTTTTCTTCATTTGTGTATTTTAAACAAAAATAAATTGCTGAGATGGAATAATGAAAAAAAAAATTGATACGTCAACTATATAATTTCTACTTCACACCAATCACAAAATATGTAAAAAATTTTAATATATAATAAATTTAATTAAATAATATTATATAGTTTCCAAAATCTCGAGTCAAACTTTTTACATTCATAACGTTTCCCTTCAATTCTCCAACAGGACAATAGCTTCTCATTTCGCGCTCATAAAACTGCTCTCGCAGGACTTCCACCGCGACGTGAATTAAAATGTTTCCACGGGATCAACTTAACCGCGTAATAATTCCGAATACAAGCTGTGCGGCTGTATTAAAAGCTAGCCATACACACACACACACACCCTCGTCGCCATTACAGCTGTATATCGAATCGCATTACACGAACGAGCGTATAAGAACGCGTCAAGCTGTGTGGACGACTCTTTTACATTTTCCTTCTTTTTTTAATCTCTTTCTATCTCTGATCTTCTCTCTCTCTCTATCTTTCTACCTCTTTCTTTCTCTCTCTGCCTCTTCATTTCTCTCTATCCTCGCCGCCTTAATGACCGGCTGAATATTTATAAAGCTGACATCGTCTAGGTGGCCAGTAGCAAGGCCGTGAAAGCCACCGCCGTCCCATGGAGTCTCATTGTAATTGCCCTGTTCTTCTTGACTTTTCCTTGAAACGGGATCCCGTTGAATTGCATTATGCAAATCGCAATCTCCCTAAGTCAGCCCGCCCGGCCGCCGCGAGCTGCGACCAGGGGAGACGTTTAAGTCTCGAACAGGAAAAACGCGAGGAAAAATCTGCTCAATAGCTCGCTCGGTGTGGTCGACGCGATAACGATATCCGTAACTGCAGTCGTTCGCCGTTAATGACAAGGTGGCAAGTTCTTGTACGAAAGTATGAGATTGCGCTGCATTTTAAAAAATCATTTCGTATTTCCATTTTATAAAATTATTACGTATTAAATATCCCAAAACTTAAACTTCTTTTCCTTGCATCTATCACCCGTTAAAAGTATTAAACTAGTAAAAATAATTTTCTGAAATATGGCTTGAAAAAACTATAGCAAGAATATTTTCCTCTATCAGTAGTACTCGCAGAAAATCCGAACTTGTTAATAATAATTCTCAATCTTTTTTATGATATAGAAATTATGATACTGCAATTTATATATGTATAAAAACAAAGAATTTTTAATCAATTATAATCGTTAGCTTATCTAGATAATTTATAATGATAATTATCGCAAACGCGGCGAAATATATCTGTATTGCATAATATTAGCTTTTACGATTATATATTTTCACGATTCATATCTTTCATAAACATAACCACATCTTGAGAAATGTTTATATCGGTTAATTATTCCGAAGAAATATATATAATTTCCTCTCTCTAAGCATGAAAGTGTTAAGGTAATATGCAGAAAGTGGAAATAGTAAAAATTCGCAACATTCCTACCAAATTACGGGCAAACGCAATTTTCTAATTTTCTCTGAGTTTGTAATTCACGACAACTTTTTTCTTTCCATGGCGGCGCCAACGAGAAACGCAAGGTACTACAGGGAAAGATATGAATATTCATCGGGCATTTAGGCCGCGACGTAACTCAATTAGTGACGGAATTATTGTTCTCCGCACGACGGAAGTACGGTAACAAGCGACGAAGAGAAACCTAATCCGTTTCTATCTGATTTGTCGGTGAACTTCTTGGGTCACTCTCGCTTTAGCGTGATTTTTAATCCTTTTGAAAACAAAAATTCAGTTTCTGCTTTTTATTTTAGAAGGAACGATCTTTTTATATAATAGAGATAGAGAGAGAAAGAGAGAGAGAAATTTAATAGTATTTTATATGATACAAGATCAAAAATGTTAAAAATGTTCAATCCTAATTAACACAGTATTTTTCCTTAATACAATTTATTCATCTATAAAATCGAGTACTGATTTTTAAAATATTTTTTACTCAGTTATTTGTTGCCGAAGAAAAGCTTGATATTGCCTTTTATGCCCTCCCGATGGATAATTTATGTTGGATGAGGCATCACAGAGAGAATGGCTTGTCGCGGAGCTGGAAAATTAATTTCATTCGCGGATTGTCACGCACACACCGCAGTCCAGTTCGTCCCTTTCAAGTCTTGTCCATCCTACTGCGCCGGAATTCGTTAATATTCATGACCGTGGGGGATAACGCTTATCTCACAACGCTGAAATAACTCGATAGCGCGCGCGAGCCTGACTTGGCGTTTTCTAGCTTTTTCGGCTCTTCTCTCATAAAAGCCTTCAACTTTAGTTTATTCTCTATTAATATAAACTGTCGACTATCAAAATTTAATTCCACCCAATGATGATGGGATCAACTTTAACAATGGCCGTTATATTTTAACCATAGAAATACAATTTTAAACAGTATATATTGAGAATTAATTCCACCTTTCCGATAGATATTTTTAATCTTAAAAAATATAGATTAGTTAATTTGTTGTCAAATATATTATAATTAGTAGTATAATTAATAGTAATAAGTTAGTATTTTTTTTTCTCTTTTTTCTTTCTACATAATTGCATTTAATAATTGAGGATTAATTAATTAAAAATTTAACCAAAAAAACAAGATCAAACTACATGAAAAATTCACGGCTTAATTAATTAGCAAAAAACACTGAAATTTATTAGACTGCGATGATACGTAGACAGCACGCAATCTTTCTCATGAAAGCACGTTTGAAAATATTAATTGGTCAGTCGCCGGTAAAAAGTTATTTACGAATTAAACGATTCGCGTGTGCTAACCGAACACCGGATACCCCAAGACCGAGGAAGAAGCAGGGAGAAAAAAAAGTAACGGATGGCCACCTGTTGATATCGTCCTAAATATTCGTCACGCGTCTTGCTGACTGATTATTACAAATATTTGATTACAACCCGTCAAAAGTTCTAAACAGCTAAAATCACTTCTCTAAACAGTGCGTCATTTTTGTCTTAATACCATCTCAAAATTTACCTACAGATTTGAGGTGTGCGATATTAATCTTTCATTTATTTGTATTTTCTATATGTCTTATTATAATATCTAATTTTCCGCGTGTTTATTCTCTCACTCTGTTCTACATATAATAAATATATTCTTCAATTTTAGTAATTTATAATATAACTGGATAGAATCGAATAAATTAAGACAAAAGATTATTTTTTAATCGTGAATGCATATTCGTTTTTCATTATTATCAATATAAATATTATAAATAAAAACAAAATTGTAAAGTACACTTATTAATGCTTTATAACAACTAAAAATTTGTTCACAATTGAGATTATTTCTGCATATGCCGTCCAAAAATACTATTGTTATTTGAATTTTTGCACTATGAAATTTATGCATTATGGATCATTTGATGATTAAATTTTTGTTGTCTAAGGATTTTATTCATGGACAATAAAGCATAATATTAGAGTGTAAAAAACTATTCTCCATATTAAATATATATACTTTCATATTTTTATATCCCCGAGCGTGCATGTTTCTCCAAACATGTTTCCCCAAACGGTGCAATAAATTGATAACTACATCGCACGCGCGCAAGAGTCGCATCCTTTTATTTATCGAAAGTTCCACGATAAAAAAAGCAGCAACAGACGGAATCATCGAACACAGCGGTTCACGACAACGTCGTGAGAATCTGACCAGCAGAACGAGAAGACGACACACAACGAGACGGCGAAGAAACATAGAGAAAAGGTACGAGGAGAAAAAAAAGAAAGGGTAGCGTGAGAGATAAAGAGAGAGGCCGCAAGACGCGATGCAACAGAATCACTTGACGCAAAGAGGGTGAGAGACTGCGGGCCAACGCGGCTTGCATCCAGGGAAATAGAAGGGTAGGTAGGTGCTGGCTTTCGTCTGTCTGTTGCCATAGCGACCTCGACCGCCCTTTGGCTCGGCGAAAGGGCCACGGACGGTAAATCTCTTGTACGTACAATAATCTCGCGGGTTGCCATTTTACAATCCGGTCCGTCAAGAAGCGACGGCGTCTTGTACACGCATCGATACGTCGCGACATATCCACGGATTTCGTTTTCGTTTGTCCCTGCGTCACGTTGTTGTTCGTACCGTCACGCGACATTCGTCTTACGTGCAGAAGAATTTCTTCTTGTATTGTCAATCTTCGCGTTGTTTGACACAATGACACATAAGAAGGGGGAGCGCTTACTTTTGACATTTTATTTTTGGAAAAGATGCCTCTTAAAAAATTTTTGAAAAGTTTATCATTTAATTAAGCAATGAAAATAGATTGACATTTGAGAATGTGATCATACGAAGCAAGAGTAAAAATCCTTTATCAGTTTCTATTTTTTATTTAATTACGTTCAGTTGAGTTTAAGTTAAACTTTGTTTAATATTTTCAATAATAAATGTGTTCTTTAAAGATTTTATTTATTTTAAATTTTCTTCTAAAATTAGCTAACTACGCAGAGATAAATATGTATATCTCACTTCCGTCGATCTGAGAAAGCTTATTTACGTATTTTCTTGCGCTCTCAATCGCACGATATGAGAAATCGGGATTTTCGCGAGCGGCGACTTGCCGTTCGTCTTTGTAATCCGCTTTCCGGCAATCGCGACATTTCCGATGGAAAATTTTCATTCGTTCGTTTTTCATTCCTTCGCATTATTATCCATTCGTTCATGTTTCACTTGCGCTTCGGCATCGACATGTCTGTCCAGTCGGTCCAACTTTTGTTCAGTTTTCAAGAAACGCGTTTCTTCAATAAAATTGGCAATAAACCATTCTCTCTTATAAGCGTAACAATATTGTGACAAGATATTTTGTCTCAACTGCAAAAAATATTTGCATTCTATAAAAAACGTGAAGATTTTAAAGTTGAACGATTCATATGAAATTATCAAAATTTTTGCACGCTAATTTTATCATCGACATATAATATTGTGTTAATAATTCATTTATACATTACAGTAAAGATTTAATAATCTTATTCGTTTATATAGTTAGAAATAAAAGGAGGTTAAAGAAAATTTACAAAAAATTAATTAATGTAACTTTTTATTCGGGATTGTAATTAATGTGTTAATTGACTTAGATTTTCCTAGTTTATATCTAGTTCATATCTATCTTCATATCGCTACATGCCTTCTGTGATGATTTATTTCTAAATTGCGCTTTATCACGCTGTCTACAGACTCGTAAAAACTACATTTACATCTAACATGTTAAACCTCCGCAATAATTTCGCGATTCTCGTCGAGTCTTCTCATGTATGTTACACACTCACTACACATACACACACAAGCTGGTGACAAGATGCATGGCATTGCTGCGAGTAGATAAAGGAAAGAGAGAGAAAGACAGAGATATATAGAAAAGAGGCAGAAAAGCATTCGCTTGTAGAGCTTTGCTTCATTCCGCAGCCTAAATTCGTTTCACGGATGGGATGAATTTCTAAGCCGCAGCAGGGATTCGAAAACGAAGCGTCTATACGGCCCGTAGCTTCGACGATGCAACCTAATTCCGAAAGTTGGTCGTCGCATATCCTCCATTGTGCCACTCGGGGAAAACGAAGAGAAAAGAGATATGGAGAGATAGATAGAAGGCAGAAAGAGAAAGAGAAAAGCGTTGTTTTATTTGTGCTTTGCGATGAAATGATTATATAGGATGACACACGAGTAAAGTTTTTATTTATTTATTTTTTTTTTACGTTTTAAAACGTTTTCTCCTAAGTTAAAAAATTCTCATCATAACGAGAATATTTTGCAGCAATTTTTATCATCATTGAATATCTAATAAAGCAATGTATAATCAACTTGTTTTTAACTTGTAGCTTAAATGTTTAGATAATAAAATTATAAAGTTCATTCGCGCGATACGTAATAAAACTAGATCTCGTCATCTGTTTACTTTGATAACAAATTCGTTAATTCTATTAGCATTATATCATTCCTTAGTTAAATGTACGATTAAGCAAAATGTGATAATATGAATATGCCGAAATATGATAACATTAACAATACGCAAATATTGGTTGGGACGAAAAGAGGAAAGTAGGAACGCGAAACGGGGGTACAGGGAAATGGAAAGGGGCACCGTTTACCGGGCGAGTGCCAGGAATGCAATTTTCAGATTCTCCAATGTACGCGACGAGGTGCCCGCTGCATAAGCGTTCGCATAGATTCGGATAAGGACCGCGCATTCTAAGTGTCACTGGAAGCCATAGCAAACTCCTATCCCGCGAGAGCTACGAGCTACATTAGCGAATACTTGCGACGTCCCGCGCCTTCCGCCCCTGTCAGCATTCTAAGACGCCACCCGCATCTCGGAACGACGAGCAATTTCGGCCATATTATCTGACCACCCTTCTTCCTCTCTCAAGAAGATACTATAACCAAAGTGCCAAATAATCTCTCTTTTTTATCAATATTTTGCATCTTTAACAATTTTCCAATCAAAAATAATTTTAATAAAGGAAAGGGAGATATGAATTAAAAATAAAAAATTATAAAATCAATTCCCTCTAAAAATCCGAAGTTATAATCATAATTTTTGAAAATAAAATTTCATTTTGATATAAAATGTAAAATAAATAGAAATAAATTATAAGAAAACTTCGTTTGTGGAAATAAACCTCTTTTAGAGATATATTTTATTATCTTCGTATTAGAAAAAAAGACCAGTCATAAAAGAATTACAAAAATTACAAGAATAATGTAATCGGATGAATCATTATATATAGTTTATCGAGCAGCTATAGAACCTCTCTTTTCTAAATAAAATTTCCGTCCTACGTCTCTTTGTTCGTACGAGACGCAGAAAGGTCTAGTGAATTCTATGTTACATAATAAGCTACGAAGTGTGGTCTAAGTCATAAATAGGCCAGAGCTACCGTTCGACTTCATATTCCGCGAGTATCCTCGGAAATATGGATCGCATAAAGGATCAGACGGGCCGCCGGATCTTCGCGTATCCATGCGAGGTTCTCACAGAGATCCACAGTATAAAACGCATTCGGAAAAGGTGCCTTTCCACGGAGGTAAAACATTCGATTCATGCGACACGTGACGATAACGTGACAGGACTGTCGGCGACACGTGTGCGTTTCCGCGTTACCGTAGCTTCTTCCTGCGTCCTTCGTATGGAAACATTATTCGATGGATCTTATTTCTCTTACATAGAAAGACTTCACATACTTATTCCTTTTACTTGTTCTTTCTTATTAAAGTAATTTTTTATTTAATTTCTCTTCAACAAAAGTATGTTTTGTGCAAGTTATGGAATATATCAATACGTAATCAATGCAAAAACAAGTCACGGAAAGATTATGTGCATATAAATTTATATATATGTGATATAATTAATTATTAACTGCAATATATACTTAAATTCGAGAAAGTAATAAATTATGAAATTGGATAAATGTAAAAAGTAGAATATTTCATATCATTGGCAAAGTTTTACTTTTCATTACTTATCCTTATAACAAGCAGAAGAAATTATCGTAAATTATAAGAAGATTAAAGAAGACAAAGCACGAGAGAAGGTGAAATAGAATGTAGTCTCTATAACACTTCTTACAAAATATTTGCATAATAGTCAGATTTCTGACTTCAATACAATAGCCGAGCATTAATGGTGGGAAAAATGTTTCGAAAAACCCACACCGAATGAAGAAGGAACACGAATTAAAGTTGGCTGAAATGAACGAACAATTCGTCTCGCGTGCACCAAGTGCATTTATAACGACGTACTTTACCGAACTCCCTTCAACCCACCCTCTCGCAACCCCCTCGCCTCGATCGTTCTTCTTCCTCTCGACTTCCGCCCTCTCGGCCAGCGCGCCGCTGGAATTTATTCGCCGCTGAAATCATTTACATTTTATTTATCGTCCGGAGAAGCTCGCGTTGTCCGCGGGAACTTCCGAGGTAATTGCGCAGTACCAGCGTTTTTAACGCCGGAGGAGGAGCGATGTTCCAGATGGTGGCAATGCAAAAAGACGCGCTCTAAAATACTGCTGACTGGCCACGCGAAAGAAGAACACGGAGAGCGAGAGCAGTAAATAGAGTAAATCCTCCCCCCGAACGCATCTCTGCGAGATCAGTTACAAAAATATTTCATTGGAAAAATTAAGTTGAGCTTTATAATAATTGCAATTATCTACAACCCAAGTTTTAACTCTGATCAAATGATTAAATGTTTCGCAATATTTTATTTTATACATCGCATAAACTTTGTATTATATTAAAATATTTTGCTTTTTATAATAATTTTTAAGCATACATATTTCAGTTATATATGCGCAGAAAAACAACAAATCAAAGATAAATTTAAATTAATATCATGTAAAAGTCTAGATACGATATTAATATTGTGAAGAGTTTAATTTATTCATAATATATACATTTGCTTGCACAATTTTTAATCTTCAAATTTCATTATTTGTTATTACTCGGTTGCTAAACATTTGTTATATGTATATTTAAGACAATTATAATCATAATTTTATTTCCGCGTGATTATATTTTACAGGTAAATTTGTGAAACATTAATTACGAATGTACATCGTAAAATTTCACGCAAACGCGAAATTGTTTTTTTAATGCAAATTTGAATTACATCCTGCGCGTCTTGCATTGCGTAGAATGTAAAAGTTGCAATTTGTGCACACGGTCACAGTGTAATATTTACGTAATACTATGGCTTTTCAAAAGCGGTGCAATAAAAGTACGCCGTTAATCAAGACAGGAACAAATAATAGCCGCTGAACAATAGTCTATAGAACGGGCGGGTTTCCTTGAACGGGCCGCAATAGGATTTGCCATGTGAAGGAGATAAGCCGGCCAGTCGCCACTTTTATTGGTCACTTCGAGTGATTTTTTAATTACGTCCTCTCGAGCTCGGCTTGGACCAACTCTTGTTGCTCTCGGCGAGCTCTCTAACCAACCATGTCTCCACGGCAAACTCAATTGTACGACAGTTCTCTGTATACGTCGCTATACACACATGATGACCCAGAACTATCACCGTTCCTTTAGCTCGCCAATTCTTTGAACTATTTAGAGCCGATTTCTCTTTAACAGAAATTCTATTGAACATTACATCTTCCTCTCTTAATGCCTGATAATAATTATCTTTGTAATTAAACCTAATGAAAATTGCGTTAAAGAACTTGTGCTAAAAGACTTTAATGACAAATTCTTTGACAAATTTAATGTGTCAATTGTTTCTTAATAAAAATATCCATGTCTATTTATCAACTACAATTCATATTAAAATAATATCTGAAATTAAGAAACAAATTTTCGTGCCATGCACATTTGTATGTTTAAAATTTAATTCGCGGAAAATATTTTTCGGTGTAAAACCGTCTTCGCATAATCAAATTTTTCTGAGCATTTCGACCAAGCAAAAAATTTCACATTCGTCGCAGAATTTATCCCTAGAATTTTTCGAGAAAGCCAAGACACCCTGTATACATGGCATGCGAAATGCAGCGAGGGTCGGACTGCATGCAACCCGAGTTGCTTCACGCGGTATAAAGCATTCTATTTGCATTTTATTGTTTAATATAAGTTTATGCCACCCTCAGCCGAGTACGGACGTCACGTTACACATCGCCGCGGAAACTGGCGCGCGGGAGCAGCAATGTATCTCTTATCCGACAGTAGCCGTCGCTATCCTCTCCCCTCGTAAATGACAAAACAAAATTACAAAATTATAATTTCGACACATAAGAACGAATACAAGTAAGCGGATGCATAAAAAAAGAAAGAAATTCTACGAGCTAAAGTGACAAAGGACAAAAGCGCGACGAGATATTCAATTTTTATCATTGCATTAATAAGAATGGCTTTTATCTAAACCAGAGATAAATTTCACAATTATTCTAAGTGCAAGATATTCTTTTGGAACACTTTCACACTTTGTTATTATTATTACAATGAATTAAATGCCATTTATCTTTTGTAATAGTTTAGAAAAACAAGAAATAAAGAGCCAACCGACGTTAAGCGCGCATTCTGTTCTTTTAATATATAAACAAAATATATGTATACTTTAGTAAAATAAAATACATTCTTGAGAAATATTGTGATAGGCCGCAACAGTTGGAAACAGTTTGAAAAGATGACAGGCGCTTCGTTCGAAAAACGTCACGAGAGGTAAAATCGCTGTCATTCTCGCGAGCTTACTCCTTTTTCGCACGAAGAATCGTACGCGTTGTGCGTACAAAGGAATCTTCGACGGGTGATCCCCGATGCGCGCAAACAGCGACCCAGATTATTGCCGCGACTGAAGATTGGTGGATTTAGCGCGCCCTTCGCCATCTAAATCTGCCAATTTCCAATTGATACGACCGCGTCATTGGTAACCTCGGCTGTTTACACGGCGCTACCGGGTGAAAAGCGAATACAGACGAGGACGAGACCGGCGAAGATGCTCGGCGGACGCGCGGTGAACGCGGAGAAGAAGAAAGAGAAAGCGGATTCGAATCTTTACCAACCACTCGGCGAGACACCTGCGGGAGGGAAAATCTCCTCCGCCTTTGAAAAGCGAGGAAGTGGAGAGGTTTATTGAGTCCTGGGACACGTAGTCTCTCGAGGACATGCCGGAAAGTGCGAGCGAAACCTCTTTTCGCATCTCCTTCCTCCGTTCCTTTTCGCGAACCGCTACGCATCCCCTCTCGTCGATGGGGGATGATAGGGTAGAGTGTATTTACTGCTCGTTGCCGAGACAGGGTGACGTGAGGAGAAAATACGCTTTTTCGTGAGAGCGCGATTTAAAATGTAACAAGCGTATTGTAAGTGCGATCGAACATCAAAATTTCTCGAAATTCATTAAAATTCTCTAAAATATGCAATTTTGCGATCCATTGTGTTCTGAGATATTCGCTTTTTTAAAAACGCGATAATAAAATTTTTAAAAACTATAACTAATTATAATATAATAAAAAACTGCCCAATTAAATAATAATTATATAGAATAAAACTATAAAAAATATATAAATTCAATCAAACTGCAATTTTGATTGGTAACCAGAGAGAAAAATAAGTAAGATTAAAATATAAATAAATAGAATTTTAAAAAATACGAATATTTTATTCGTTGGTTAATTATAATAGTTACTTATTTTCCTAAAAAAGATGTATAAGAGAAATAAAAAGAGAATCAAATTAAGCTTTTCTCAAAATTCTTTTCTTGCAAATTTCTTCAGGACGTAACTAAGAACACTTCTTACTGATTTCAAAGTCGAACGATGAGAACTATCGATTAGCCGAACCTCGTTATGGAAAATGTGAACAGTTTGCATCAGTTAGTCCCGGCTTCTCGTGAATCGCTTGTTACTGCAGACGAAAACCGTTCGTACTAAGAATGCAAATGCGTGTCTTATCGCGTTTCAACCCCATTTCTGTTCCTTACGTTAAAATCATTTCAATACTCACGATGCGAAACCATCGTCGACATTTGTCGAATCGGAAGCACCGCGCAATGACCAACAGCGTGGAAGACAATAATCGGTCATCCATGCCAAAAGAAATAAAAAGACAAAGAGATTTCTAATAATCCGAATGACTAAATAAGATTTTGTGTTTTTTTTCACGTTTCCCTGCAGTTTTAATTTCGTTCCTCCCGTGTTTTCATATCAAACATTCTTCAATTTACTGTCAATGTTTATCAAACTTTGACATTTCTTAGTTACATATTACACTTTGATATTTTTACCTTTTACATCTAAAAAGAATCTTTCGCTTATTAGTTATTTTGACGCAATTAATAAATATTTTCGGTGCAAACGCGCGCGGCCGGGATCACTACCAATGATCGAGAAGTTTGTGAACGGAAAGCTTCGCGAGGCAAAAGGTAAAAAGTCCCATGGAGACGGGGCGGTAAACACGACAGTTGAGGGATGGAAGTTGCAACGCTTCTCTGGTAGGGCCACGGGAGTGTAATTGGATATAATTTTTGCGGGCCGGCTAACCGAATTAGACGGCGGTGTGTTTGCGTTACTAGCGCGGCGCGGATGGTGCGAGAGCGGAAGGGCGGTAAGGGGGATGAAAAGCCCACAGGGTAACAACCGCTGCGAATTATTAACAGGCGCCGCTGTACGCGCCCTACGAGTCACGCCGACTGGTGAAATAAATCGGCCCGCGGCAATCGCTAGTGAAAAAGGACGGATGAGTATGCTTAAACCTTTTGCAAATCGACGTAATAGGGATGTTTATGGACTTTAAATTAACGGACAAAAAGTAAATAGACGGAGCTTCCCAAAAACTTGCATAGAGATGCAGTCTCGTTACTTTAATCTTCGTCATTAATAAATTGCTTTTTTTTTCTTTTTAGTTGGAATAATAATTTATAAATTCATCTTAACGAGACGCGCGATAAATAATATTCAAAGAAGAGCTTAATATCGATTATACACGTTCGTATTCCTTTATCGCCTGAAAATTCGAAATTGCTCTCTCACCAATCGAGTATTTTCCACATGCAATTTTAGCTTTCGCTCTGGGTCTTCCGACTTCATAAAATTGGCAACTGATCTCGCGAGAATAAATTTATCGACCAACGATGTCGGATTATTCTCGCTACGCGCTGCCATACATCAGTTCGGAATTTATACCAGCAACTCGCTGCAATTTTTAAGTTGCTTTATTCGCGAGGTATCCGTGGTTTTACAGTTCCTGAGGGAAAGTTCCCTCGTGCCGTTAATTCCCGGCGTAAATTGCACTACGCTCCGGAATAATACCAGCGACCGCGTTGTGAAACAGCACGTGCCGTGTAAAAGAGCGCAGGTGAGCGAAGGAGGAACGAAAGTAAGTTAACGCGAGCTGTGCCGCGGAATGTCTCCAATCGGGAGTGAAAACGCGCGCCATACCTGCAGTAGTATAAAATCGTGCAAGTTTACGGTTGAAATAAAGCGCACACCCGGTAAAACTACGTCACTCGCGAGAAATTACTGGACGCTCGGAATATGAATGATCGATGAAGAGAAATTATTTTGCGCTTTCTCTTTAAACTTTATTAACGTTCATGCGAAGGAACTCGGCGCTTCATGAACGTATTATGTATATGTACAATATAGTAAATACTCTGAATTTTTATGCCATCATATAAAATGAATAACTTTTCAACAATACTTTTTTACAATAGATCGACAAATATTTTATATCTAGAATTAAAAATTGAATTTAAATATATAATTCAGATTTATTTCTAATAATTTGGGAAGGATTATTTTGGTTAATTTTTAAAATACAGTTTCGAATTTTTGTCAAATTTGTTTGGTGTAAGTGTAAAATATCGAAAGTTAAGTTGTAAAATCAGTTCAGAGAGGTACGGAGAGAAAGAAGGAGAGAGAGAAGCTGTATGCATAAGGAAAAATTATTTCGCATATAAGGAAAACTTTACCATTGTTTATAGGCGGCAATACAGTTCTTTGTGAAGGTTTGTACGACATAAAGGGTAAGAATTTTTACGCAAGCGTTTCTCGGGAAGTACTGCACTGTGAAGAGACGCTCTTGGAACATCGGCGAAACTGACTACGTAACGCGAGTGCATTCTCCATAATCTAAGCACATCGTAGCCGGCAGTTACGACCTCGGTAGTGTAGAATTATACAAAGGAACGGTGTTACGTTACCTCTGGCTCGCGATCCTCGTAATTTTAGGACATTTCATTTGTTATGTACCGTCCCTCCGCTACTTACTATAATAGGCTCCTCGCGAAACATAATACGCGCGAGGGCAGTCAATTCTAAAGGACAGAGCGAGTCAATATTGCAGTGCGGTTATTTGATGTCTCATTGTCAGCTACCAAATATACAATCTCTTTGTCAGACCTTCATTAACGAATAAAACAATTATAAAATATAATACAATGTAAAAATGATGCACTTGCTTCCTAAAACTCAATCTTTCGACATACTTCGACTTCATAAGCAATCTTTTATGTCATAATTCGTCTCTAGCTCGCGGAAACGCAACCATTTAAACAAAGATACTAACGTTCGCGTCTAAATTTTTTTCTGTTTTGAGTAACAAAAGATATGTGCCTATGTTGCTTGTCCCAAAATACTGATATAGAGCAGAAGATTGAACATTGCACGACTATTCATAACCGGCTTGCTTGCGACCGGTGGTTACATGGTACCGAGTATGTTAACGTGAAAACGCGACCGCAACACAGACGACGTTGTTGTTGTTGCGTCAATTTTAGACCGCCATAAATGATCCTCTCTAAGCTTGCAGGATGTCGGCTAAATAAACCTTATATAACATCATATTCCGCATGGCTGGTTCGCTACTTGACGACCAATAAAGCGTAGCTTTAAAATATTTCAGCATTTTTCAGTTATACTCGTTCCCCCACATTTTTAAGAAATAGATAAATGATTTATTAAACCATATTTTTGTAGTTTATATCAAAAAGCTATATATTTGAATATTTTATGCACGAATCGATCAAATTGTAAACAGTATAATTTTATAATTTTCAGGAAATAATATTGCTAGTAAAACGTGATCTGAAAGTGCAAAAGTGCAATCTGTGTGCGAAAATAACACAAGTTTATGTAGTATATCATTCCAGTATAATACCATTATATCTAGACATCATGTTCGAAAATAAAACTTAGTTTTCAAAACTAGTGCAGCTCTTTTATAGTTCCCCAAGTTCTCATTGTTAAATTTATTTTACTATTTTCGAATTTTACAATTTTTATATAACTGTTTATATAACTGTTTATATATACTGTTTTCTTCACTGAACTGTATATGATCCAACGAGAGCAAACTAAAGTATTTTCTTATGTTTTTGTTATCATTTGATGTTATCCAGTAAAGCAAATGTATGTTTAATTTCATTTAGATTCCATTGAAAGAATTTCGCAATTTTTTTCGTCGCATGTGTGTGCGTGATTATATAAAATCTTGTGTATGAGTATAATAAAAGTTAGGTTAGGTTTATCTATTATATTACTCTGTTATTCAAAATTATCTTCCATATTTATGCATAATAATTTTTGTTAGATAGATAGATTTGAACATTATATATATAATCTTTATTTTATAAAGTAATAAACCAGTTAAAAAAACAGAGAATGTATAGTACTATTATCATGACAAATTACTAATTAATTATCACTCATTAATTATGTCTACACAAGAGCATTTTAAAAAGATTATCAGAACATTTATAAAGCATCTTCTTCGGAATTTACTTAAAAAAATTATAATTTAACAATACTAAAACTTAAACCATAAAAATAAACTAAGTGATTTTTTTAGATATTGTTAATGCATGTTAGCTCTCCCCCTCTCTCTCTCCTTCCACCTATCGCTTCTCTTTAAGAGGATGCTCTTCTAGAGTCAGCAGAAATTTAATTAAGAAGCACGCACACGTGGATCCACCCCCTCTCGCTACCTTTCATTCTCTTTTCATTTGTCAGAACTCTGGCTCCTGGGGGTGCGATCCGTTGATTAGGAACGCTACTACCATCGGAGTAGTCTCACTATCGGACCCGGTATGTCCCAGAGGTTACTGCACCACGGGCGGCTACTGAGACGATCCTAGCTTAGGTTTTCCGAGGACGCTGCAGGACATCCGTCACCATTAATCATGCAAGAATAATTAACGGAAGACAAGCCTCTAATTAGAGAGCTATCGTTGCCGATGCGCGACATCGTTTAGAGCCGCGCTATACGATTCCTCGTGGGACAGCGAATATTACAGTGTCGGCAAATAGATTTACGGATTTTCACGTGAGTTAGAATTTCAATATCATCTCCCATAAAATTAAATATACTGAATCATCGCTTCAAAACATATTTATTTGTTTACGCGCTTTGAAAGAGACCCTTAAATTCTTTTGAAGCTGCGATTCAAAGCTCTTTGTGAATCTGATCTCAATAAGCTTTTTATACCATATTCTTTTATACCATAGTCTCGCAAAAATTCAAATAAATTCACTAATCAAAATTGTATCTTCTAACCTTCATTTTCATTTTTAAAATTTTAATTGCATTTTTCCTTGTTCGTAATGTTCTACTGATAAATATATTTTAATTATAAATCAATCATTAGGCTCTAGTATTTTATTTTCTGAGCAAATAGAAAAAAAATTATTAAAAAATCAGTGTTTTTTATTCTTCGTGAAAGACATTTGGTAATGATAAATATATTTAAAAAATCATTCATTTATGCTTATGATATACTACTATCATCAAGAAATGTTTAATACAAAAAGAATCAAGTTATTTTTCTAAACAAATCAGCGAATTATCGAAAGTTTCACTTGACAAACGAATAATCGAAGAAAGAACAACATAATAAGGAAGTTGATCGGTAACTATCATTAAAGTATCGATCGCGATGATAAAGATAGAAATACCAAGGTCCTAGCTAAGTGAATCTAGAATGGTCTTTCGTGGTAATTAGCGAGGCGCCTAAATCACCAGAGTAGCATCAGTCGCTGGCAGATAGGCTACGGTGCCTGCGGGTATCATGATGCTGCCGGTACTAAACCGGAGGAGATGCGGGCGCGGAAACGAGGGGAGGTATAGGAAGAAGAGACGAGGAAGACGGGAAAGCTTCGTTTCCTCTTCTGCTCCCGTCTCCGTCTCAATGTACATTGATTGGACAATGCTCAGCCTTTGGCGTCACGCTACCCTTCTGTTTCTACAGTTATGCCATGTATTATCTACTCTCCTTCATCCCTGCTTTTCACCCAAAGAATCTCGTCTAACCTCTACCACGCCAATACCGGTAGTTGAAATTACTTAACCGTGATAGCTGCGTCTTCCCAACCACTTTTGTTAATGAGATCAAAATAATTCCAAAACTGTTGCTCGAAAGAGCGCCTGTAAAGATTCTTATTATAACTATTAAGAATTATCGATTCTCAAAGTATGTAATATTTTTATTAAATTTTTTTAATTAATAAAAGAATGATATTTTAAAAACAATTTTGTAAAATGATGAAAAATGATGTATCTAACAAAGTTATTTATTTTTAAAGAGAGAAAGAGAATAGATTCTTTCAAGACTTTTAATTACTCGTGCAATATTTGCAATAAAGAACAATAACGTTCAATATATGATGATAAAATTTAACCTATTTCGAAAGAGAACTAATTATTGCTGCTTCAAAGCGATTAGATAGTATAAGCTACTGTTCGGCTCATGCTTCGAATGAATTCGCAATGAAATGGCGCCTAATGGGATGCACGCAAGAGAGGCTTCGGTCTCTGTATACACTTTGTTTCCCCGGGTCGAAACGCTCTATAAATTCGCGAAGTGCCGGGGGCCGACCGGCTGTGAGAGGATGCATCTATCGCGAACAACAATATATAGATTCGTATCGGCGGCGGTATATCAGGTTTTATGGGCGCGGTAGTTATTTACGCGAGAGCTAAAAATGCGCGCGGAAACGGCGGTAAACGCGCGCCGAAAACAAAGAAGGGGTTGGGAACGCGAGAGCAGAGAGAGGTTTTCCCCCCTGGGGTATGAGTCGGAGGGAGAGAAAAGACGTGCCCCGCGCGCCGGGTATCCGTGCGATTTCGCGGGTAACAAATTTATACGGGATCGTCTGATTTATCGGCCGCAAGTTTAACAACGGCCGGCCGAACAACCCTCAGGAAAAAGAGGGTGAGAGGAACCGCTGCCAGGAGAAAGAGGGAAGGAGAGGGACGAGAGGAACTGTCTGCCGATGGTAAAATTTATGACGCGTATGTATGGGTTTCCGCATCTCGAGCGAAGTCACTCTCGACGATCTTCCAGCGAGATATTCGATGCACCAATCGTCGATTCATGACGCGCATACTGGTATACTCGAAAATTCTCGTCGACTGGGAAAATGGAATTTGTGAGAAAAAGAAAATTTTTTTAAAGAATGAAATCGAAAAACGGAGAAATAATTCTAACACTGCATTGTAGCGATGTTTCTGATAAAATTTGTCAAACTAATTTTTTTTTTTTCCCCCCCCAAACGTATTATAAAATCTGAAAAGAGATAACAATCGAAACTTTGAGAAATTAAATCAACTTTAATTTATATGTTGGAGTAACAAAAAAGTATGTGAACATCTTCTATATCATAAATTACTACTATGTGGAGATAAAATCGCGAGATGTCGTCGCGCTTCGTCGCAGTTTCATAAAAAAATGTCGTTTATTTTCAAATTTTCCTGATATCGAACAACATATGGGAAGGGAAAATAGGAAGAACGATTCAATTCAGTCCGTGTCAGTATCGTCATTAAATTAACGTTAATGCGACGATAATGGTATTCAGTTTAGAATTGGGGCAGCACGAGGCGGAATCGATCCGCTGTCAGATTATGCTTACGGCGACAGTGATCGATAACTGTATAATTTCAATGAGACCAATATCAGCCGGCGCAAATACCGTCGAATCTAACTTTCAGCGCATCAGATCCGCAACTTCTTCATGCTTCATTTAGCGTCATAAATCTCGCCGATCCTACGCTCCTCCTCCTTTTTCCATCCGCGTAATTTATACCGACCATGAATAACATTATTTAAAAATATTCGCTTATGAAAAATATTGACTATAATTTACTGAAATATATTTCGTAATGTGCAGCATGTATGTTATTGGCATGTAAAAACGTGTCACTTTATTTCGTTCAAAAATAGTTGAAATCTGTGAAAACCACAGATTTTTGATTAACAAAAAGTTAAAATATTCGTTAAAATTACTTTTCAAATTAGAATTGGTTTTTTATAAAATACATATATCAAAGTCTGCGATAAATTTTAGAGGATGGACACACATAAATATATGATGCTTTGATTTGTATAAAATCTTACTTTTAGATATATATTGTTAAAAAATTCCATAATTTTTGCTGAAAAGAATACTGTTTGATAGACTGCGAAAATATATTAGTAATAATTCAAATATTCCGGAAATAATATGTCTGAAATAGTTCAACTTTACAATTGTACATGCTAATCTATATATTAAATTATGCGTGCGATTATCACGTACTATCTCTATAATTAAAATTTAGAAAACAATAATAAAAGTCATTAAGCATGATATAAATTAGTTAAAAAATATATCAAATTGTTCTATAAATTTTTAATTATAAACAGAAATTATCTCTCATTAGAAAAAATTGAAGAAAAAATTGATTTCTAGCCAAGTTAAATGGCTAGTTCGATAGCTGAATGAACGAAATAAACGAGAATAAGACTAAAAAAAATAATCTCCCCGGTTTAGAGATTCGCGAGGAAGATACGGAGGGTGAAGAGAACTGAGATCGGGGATGAGAGTTGTTATTTCAGACTTCGAGACGACGCCGAGATTCCCAGTTAAGAATTAGCGAAGTAATTAAGAATCCGGAAATGGAGCAAAATAAGGGCGAAGAGCTTATATCCAGAAACTTATACCGAACTTGCTGAGAAAATAGTCTAACTTGTTTCAGACCGAGAAATGCGCTACGGCTCTTTTCCGTTTAGAGAGTCCGATGATATTCTTCTCTTCGTCTTCTCGTCTTACGGGTGTTACACTAAAACTATCGTTTATATTACATCTATATATAAGTATGTCGACGCTCTTTACAACTCTCAAAATCTCTTCTTAACAAAATATTTAATAACATAATATAATTTAGATAATCTTTTAATAATTTTTTTAAGGTTTAATAACTAACTAGTAATTAAATATATTGGCGCTTTTAAGATTCAAACAAGATTTGTCAAAGAAGTCTACTTCAAATTAATTAAAAAATAATATTTTATTTACGCGCATTACTAGAAGCTAATTCGACAAAATCTTTCTGTCACATTTCATTTATTATTCTTGTCGCATATAACTGGAGTAAGTTTTTAATGTCTTGGCACAATTTTGTTAGACAAATATCGAATTCATTACTTAAAGGGTATATAAATAAAAAGAATACAAGAATAAAATATTATATCATTAAAATATTAAAATATTAGAACACTA
This sequence comes from Prenolepis imparis, assembly GCF_030444845.1. Lineage (NCBI taxonomy): Eukaryota > Metazoa > Arthropoda > Insecta > Hymenoptera > Formicidae > Prenolepis > Prenolepis imparis. Next base: position 8,814,565 of record NW_028141169.1, read on the forward strand.
TATGGAATATCCTATTTGCATCCGATAACAGTAAAAATATAATTACTTTTCCGTTCCATTTAAATAATTTTTTAACTAAAAAGAACAACAAATTTCTTTCAAATTTTTTAAAAAAAGTGACAGAAAATATATAAAAAGATAAACGAATAAATGACCAACAATATTATAACTGCCATATCTCTCGCGCTCTCCCTTTCCTCTACGTTCTATTAATTAACCTTACTCGCTCGAGAGACTCATGCATGTTTACATAAAGAGTTGAAACTCTTTTGATGTACTCGCTTTGCAAAAATAACATCTCACTGATCTAAAGTCAAGTAAGATAACAAAGCGTAAATAAATGTGTCGCAAAATTTCCGTTCTCTTTATAGAACAATCTTTTTTCTTTCGTAGAATAAGCGGTAAAGAAAAACCTATTTCAAAAATTATAGCTACTCCTTGTATATAAATATATACATATAATTTCTTTTCCTTGTAAACAATCTCAGTGAGGAATTTTTAAATCCGAATTATATTATTCGAATGATATCATTATAATTTCATTACATTTTTTATCACATAGTTAATATAAAAACTAATAAATTACTATTTATATGACATTTACTTTAATTTTATATTATAAAGAATCGATATCACATATAGACATACATTTCATCAGTTTTAATACTAAAAAAAAACATATTATATGTCTCTGTAATTTTATTTGATCAGCAGATTTTTCACATATTGTGTGTTCAGCGTAGATAAAATTATATTATGATTTCACGCGATTAATTCAGGATTAAATAAATCGAGAAAAGCATGCATCAAAAATATATATTTTGATTTCCGTACATAAAAAATTAAATCAAATTAAATCAAATTAATTTTTTATGTAATTCATTTCTTAATTTCATTAAACTCAACAATCATTCCACGAAAAAATCTATCCTATTATATCATTTAATATAACATATACTTGAATAAGTGAATGAGCAAATTTCAAGCAGGACAGGCCTGATTCAACGCTCTTACGACGACGACAGAAAAGTCTGCGAAATCTTAACGATCCGAACGTTCGAGGCGAGAACGAGAGGCGCGAATAAAAAGTAAAAAAATATAAGCGACAGGGGCGAGACGAGGGTAAAGGATAATCGGAAGGACGCGATGGCGGGACCGTCAGGGACATCTGGCTGCTTTGTCTCCGGGCCAGGACACGCCTCCTCTACGAGTCAGCTTAGCCCCATAAACGCTTTTCTTAGGGGCAATCGAGTCCCTTCTGCGATTTACCGGCCATCGAGGACGATCTTTGCGCCAGACAACTATCCGGAGAACCACCCACCCGGACCGGGACCTTCACATAACTTGGCGAGTGTGCGATGTTCGCCTAACTTGGCGAGACGCCGCGGAATTTCATGTGTTGGGAGAAAGTAACGATGTAATATTCAATTAACTTTAAAAAATCTGACTGAGATTCGCAGAAATACTTCCCGCCTTAAATCCACATAAATAATTGCCTAGATTAATTTAATCATTTTTTTTGTCATCTATCAATTGCCAGTTGATCAAAATATAAAATATTTCAGTTAAATTTTTCTTTAACATATTTTAGAACAAGTTTTTTATAAACTTTTATTTATATAAAAATAAAATTTTAATTCCGATCGAAATGTGTCAATTTTTTATTGTATAATTATAAGAATATAATCAAACTGCAACGTTAAATGAATTCGGGAAAAAAAAAAAAAAAAAAAGAACGAACAGTATGTAGAAAAAAAGGAGTACCAACGCGCAGAGCGAAATCTGATTTTCTTATGACTGTTACGGCCGTTATGACTGTTTGCTCGCCGCGACGCTAGGCAGGCGGTGTATACTTTGAGCAGCAACGGGCAAACTCGCTGACGAGATGTACGCAAACGGCAAAACTCGGCGATGAGGCTGGCAGCAAATTCACGAGCTACGTAGCGTGTACTTATGCTTCTTTATTTTTGCCGGATATAATTGTATCAAAATTCAGAAACTAGCAAAATGCGCGATAACAACGATAAAACACGTATATACGAATAATATAGAAATGAATAGAATATATAAATGGATCATTAACAAATCATTCGCATGTAGCATAGAAGCATTTCCGACTTGTTAAAAATTTATTCGTCGGCAAATTTTGTTTTCGAAAATATACACATTTCAATTAAATTTAATAATTATTATACACAGTTTCAATTTCTCTACAAGATATCCTGAAAAGTGAATACCTGTATAACAGAGAATCATATTCTTTCTATATTTATAATTTAATATGAATTCTTGGAAATCTGAATATATCTGGAATAATTAAATGGCGCACACATTATAAATAAGTTTACTTACTCACGATAGTATTTATAATGATGCAAGCAAAATGTGTCATTGAGAAAATATAATGTAAGATTTTGTAATTTAGATGAAATATAGGTAATGAAACGGATTATATGTGTGCACTATTATCATACGTATGATGAATTGCAAAAAAATTGCGCGGGTCATGATATACTAATATTGTTTCTAACTGTATATCTCGAGAGAAATATATAAAAAAAAGACCATCCCATAACCAGCTGCGATATTGAAGGAGAGATAAACTGTTCATAACCAGTCATAGCGCCAGAGAAAGAAGTAGAGAAAGAGCATTCATAACTGGCTGTAAGATGGATGCTTAGAAGAAACAGATCGCCTAAAAGCGGCCGCAATATCGGAAAGAGAGAGCGAAAAAGAAAAGAGTCAGCGAGATGATGTGTCGTATCGCCATTCGTACCGGAAGTCCTGAAATTCGGCCAAATTTGATTGAAATTTGGCACCGACCCCGCTTGCGCGGTCTGCGAACGGGTGAAGAGGAGGAAGAAAGGCAAACGGGCGAAGGTAAAGAATTGCTGTCGTAAAAAAGATCGTTATTACGAGCAAACGCGAGAAAAGTGCGCGTCGGCGAGAAGATTCTCCGATGTCGTTCCGCTCCAACGCACCAGGTAGTCGTTTCGCGCAATAAGGGGAAGAGGGACGCCGCGAAACAGGACAGGGGGAGGAAAATCGAGATGCTCTTGAGTGCAACCGGAAGGGAAGGAGAGTAAACTTACGAGTGTCGCACAAAGAGACGACAGCGGAAATGCAGCGGCGACGATGGCGACGACGACGACGACGACGGCGGCGACGTCGTCGTCGGCACGGCGAATGGCTCTCGGGATTTGAAAACGAGCTGCTCAAAAATTCGATTACCGTTACGAAGAAGGGAAGGGGGGCGACGGAGAGATGTACGAAGAGAGAGAGAGAGAGATGGTCCCAGCTCCGGAAATGGGGGCGCGTCTTCTGATTGGTCGGGTCGGGAGGAAATCGCCTCGAGATTGGTTATTATTACCCCGTTAACGCAGTTACCGTCGCCACCAATCGCGCTCCCAATCATCTTCGTTATTGAACCCTTCGGTGCTCACGCGACGAAATCGTCTTCCTCCGGGTCTCCCTGGCTCCTTCGACCCTCGGCATATTGGTCCCCCTCGTCCTGCCACTTCCCGCGGCAATCCGACAGCGTTCTCGTACGCGCGAATCGATTTTCGCGATCGGCTCGGACGCGAATTACGAATTTATGCGTCCCATTTGCTGCCGACTTTACTTTACCTTAGCCATACTTATTGCGTGCATACACATCGATTGAATTCAAACTATTGAAATTAATCAATCATTTGAGATAACAAAATTATTTTGGACATCAATTTTTTTATCAACATTTTTATAGCACAAAATGTGATCATGAGTTTCTCTTTTCACTTTAAATATCATTGCAAATAAATATGATATACGCCATTTAACTGTTCCAAGTATTCGATCAAATTCTTTCCAAGAAATATCGAATTATGGAAAAACTATAATACTTTTCTGTTACACTGATATTTATTTCTCAAAACATGTTGTAAAGTACAATAAATTGAAACGTGTATATCTCCGAAGACAAATATCCCCGTCGTCGTGGCGTGCCAACATGCAGCTGGAGAGCGCAGATAAGCAACGACGCGGTAATCCTGGGACACAATGTATAACTTAGCATGGGCAGACATCGCATATTACATTAACGTTCAAGAGAAGAAGGGTAAAAGAACAAGAAAAATACAGAATAAATGTAAGATAAATTTGAACAGCTCTTTAAAGAAACCTCACAATGTTAGGACATCTAAATTTATTTGAATGCAGCAAGAGTGCTTAAACGCGCAATTAGAGAAAATATCATGTAAATAATCTAAAATTTTAATTTTTATTAGTTCAGTTCATAAATATTAAACTTAGCTCTCTCTTAACGAATCTGCGAAAATATTCATTTTCATTATCATAACTTATTAAAAATGAAAATCTTCTATAATGAACATTTAATAATAAATGACTTTACGTCGAACAAATATTTTCTACATATATCAGTAATATTCAGCCGAGCGTAATAATAAAATTAATTCGACATAATCATTGTATTATATTTCTCTTATATTTAGAGAAACTCTAACGCCAAACTTCCTAACGTGTTGAATAAATGTTCAAGCTATGATCCTTTGCGTTTTGCGCTGTGTTAGTATTAATGCTACATTTCGGCATCGCGATCGAATACCGGGGAGAATTTCATAATACACATCCGAGTTAAAAAAAAAATTCTATGATAAAAAAGGAATTTTTCAGAGCGCTTCGCCTCTCACGCGTTCCGCGGAACGCACAATGTCTATTATATCCCAGCAGAAAATGTCGATACTAATAATATCCGGCAGAAATTGGATATGCCGCCGCAGAAAAAGGAAAATGGGAGGAAGGATACTCGTTATAACGAAACAAAACGCCGGCACGATTGGAAGAGCGTGGCGAGCCGAGGACCACTGTGACTGATGGTAACGAAATCCGTACGGGCAAATTGAATTATAATTAGCACATTCGTGCACAGTGGCTGGAGGGCGAAGGGTCGGGCATGCCTTTTGTCTCCAGTAACGAACCAACCGTCTCGGATCATGGATAAAACAAGATTTTAACGCCAATATTAACGCAACTACAACTAAAATTTTATTACTTGTAGTAAATGCGCGCGAGTAATCAAATATAAAAAAATCTCTGCTCTCTTTTTCTCTCTAAAATATATTTTATAATTTAAAAATACTTTGCAGAATTTTGTCAAAAATTATTCTATTTCTTCACCGAACGATTATCCTATAATTATTGAATAATTTATTAATCTTAAATAGATATTTTATTATTTTTCTAAACTTATATTTAGTTAATAAAATTCACTTTGAAATATGTACTGACTTATCAAGATTTACGCGCGATATATTGTACTGTCGAAAAGGTTAATTTATGGACTATGAATCCTGTAAGAGTTTTTCCAGACTTCACTTCGCGTTATCACCGCCGATCATCAGCTGCGAGCGGCTTCAATAAATATATCGATAATCGATATAACGTCGCGTTTTTCTCGCATCCTAAAAATTGTTCTGAGAAATGACTGCTAAGAGACAATTAATCATCCAGCGAGCCACTATAATAGGCGTGCAAAAGACACGAGATCCGAATGTGTGCGACGTGAAAAGTCGCAAAATGGGCTGACAATTAGAATGACATTGCGTATTCTTTGTGATCCCTAACTATTAGTTTTCCCTTCATTTCATCTATTTAACTGCTTATATAGTTACTAGAAAATGGAATTGATAGCAGTATCGAAACAAATTTTAATAGGTTGATTTAACATACACGTACCTAGAGATTAACGCTAATAATTTTTACGTAAAATTATGTCTCAAATAAATAGTTGGAAAAATTTCTAGCAACATTTTTAACTTTTTTTTAGTCATTCTTCTCATAGATATTTAAAGCAGCATTTTTTATAATAGTGAATATTTATTCTTCTCTATATTTAAGATACAAAAAAAGAGAAATAGAACGAGCAAATAAGTCTATGCTTGGCGTCATATGTCTAATCTCCCGTCTTCCATCGCACAGGAACGAACGATCAATTATGATGGCGAGATAACCACGCGTTATGATCGCAGATAAGGAGGATTATACTTTGTACTTAACAAATGCCATGATGATTTACGACATACATATATAACGGGTTATTCGTAAAAAATTTCACAGCGACAGAGACATAATTCAAGGTATTAAGAATATTGAAACATTGACATGTATGCAATAGTAGACAAATTTACGATGTTAATTACTATGCGTCAAAAATGTTATCTCACACGATTGAGAGATCATCTCGGCTAGAAAATAAAACTTTTTAGCAGTATCAAGCGCGAAGAGACTGCAATCTCATCTAAGCAATGTCGCAAGCTGAGTCACGTTCGAAGCAATTGTATTTCTCGTGTAATTTTTTATAGCGATATTATTTAAAATGAAATATTAATCAAATTATTTAATTAAAACAAAGAGATTGCGAAATATTAAAATGATAATCAAAATAGCAGAAGTGTTATATTTTATATGTCTCTGTTCTAATTGCAATATTATCACATAATAATAATAATAATGCAAAAATATATAACAGCAGACATAAATATAAATATAAACTTACTCTTTTATTTTAAACGAAAAAAAAATAATAGATTCGCATAAATAATATCTCAAATTTGATTGAAGTTGTAACGATGTCTGGTTTCTTGTAATATATTTCAACACACACACAATCAGATTATAAATATAAACAGAAGTATTAACCTAATGACTTCACCCAGGAAATACAATAATCGAGAATGACCCCTGCAGGGCTATGAATTAGTTCTATGCAGATAATTCTCTATTGCTTAGCTTATACAAAGCGATACTTCGATCGAATAGCGAAACCAGATCGCGCAATTAGGAAGCTCGAGCCGAAAGCTCGATAAATACGCAATGAAAGCTCGATTTCATGCATACAATTCGGTCCTTTCGGCAGACCAATGTAATGCACTTAATAGTATGTAATATACAATTATTACACACACACACAACATCTATTTGCGAATATTATTTTTAGATATAGAAATACAATGCAATCTCAAATTTTTGGAAATATAATTATTGGAAATATAAAATTTATAAGCAGAAAACATTCGTGTGCGTGTGTGTGTGTAAAATCAAATTTTTATTTCAACACATTAGTAAATGTGTTTATCTTTTGCATTGAATTTTAAATCTGTGTAAAAGGAAATGAGCTTTGTAATACTTTCACGGAATATAGCAGGCTGTGGTAAAATAATAATTTTCAATCACGGTTTTTCAGGATAATCACATGATTAATCGTGTAATTAATAAATAAAAGTTCCAAATCCTAAATTTTCTCCTTTACCGAGCTTAAAAACGGATGCTTTGTATTCATAGAAAATGCAGATTATTAAGTAATTTAATGATTTAATGAAGATACAAATAAAATAATAGTATTTGATAAACGTATATATATAGTTTTATATCCCTTTTGCCAACTTGTTACTAAAAATTCATCAGATAATACAGTGTTGCGATTTTCCGGATCTACGCTCAAACTAATATATATCTATTAAAATTAAACTTCAAAAGGTTCGGTCGAGATTCCCTTCAAGCGCACAAGATGGAAATCGACCTCGACTCGATAATCGCGCGGTCGAGTACGAGAATTTGACGGGGCCCCGAGATAAATCTCAGAATTTAATATCCTTCGAGAAGGTATGTAATATTCTCTAAAAGCCTGCCTCTTCCCCGATTCCTGCGTACCTAAGAGGTATAGGTTTTTGTCTAGAAACCACGAAAAGAGCACTGCGCTTCGTAACGGTTGCATATCGGAAAAAGGCGCTTACGTGCCGGCGAAATGAGAAGACGGACAGCGCAAGGTGGGAAGGAACGAAAAGGAGGGATTATTGATGGGCCCCGATAGATAAGACGCGCGAGGGCGAACGAATCGCTGCTGGTGTAATTACGAAATGGCTGTTAGGAACGCCGGCGGTTACTCCGGCGTGAACCGATCCATCATCCTTCGTCGCTCTTCGCGGACTGGTGCAGAGTTCCCCTTTCCCCGAAGCACTTTTTCCCGGGCTGTCGGCTGATTTCATTTGCGCTTTAACGCCTTCCAGATGATCAGGGGATCGCCCGACGTAATTACCATGAAGTGGCTTTCACCGAGCTGTGCCCGTCGTTTTATGCCCTCCGCGCCAATGTCATTGTTCGTAGATCGTTTCTTTCCCTCCCTCCCTCGGCAGAGATTGATCGTAGATCATCGGTGACGTTATCGTGTCGCAGCGTGGCAATGACTGACGGAAGTTATAGGGAATATTGAAGGGCTTTCGTGATTTCGAAAATGAAAGGATAATGGCAGAACGGTTGATATTGCGTCCGAAGGTTGCCATATTTCTGTCATATAATTTCCTTGTCAAAAATTTCAATTATAATTCTCGATTAACGGTGTGCATAAGCAGAATGATTGACATCATTATAATTATATATTGATATGTTAATAAATATGATCCTACGGCTATTCATGTTTAACACCGCATTAATATTGTGTTCACAATAATTCACAATAATTGTGAATTTTATTATCTCGTTTTATTATCTTTAGATTTCAAAAAAGAATATATCTTATTTTTACTTGGTCAAACTGTTTTCTATTTTATATGTATTTTCATATATTTATCGTGTGATTATCATTATTTCTTAATATTCCAATTTTGCATTTAAAAAAACTAACATCACGTCAGACAAATTTCTTAATGAACGCGTGTCCCACGGGTTTAATTATTGAAACCTTTAATTAAGTCTCGATCGTTTCACCTGTCGATACGATTTACACCATCGGCCTCTTTTCTTCCTCATAGCCGACGTTCCTCGACGAGCTACGTCTCGTTCCTTTCTCCACAAGCGCCGCCGACGGCGGCGCAAAGTAAACGGAGTGGCGAGTGACGTGTTATTTACCGCCTTGCTGCAATCTCAGCTCGTCGCCTATCCGGCAACCTCTCACCACGCCCCGCCGCCAGCTCCTCCACCCTCTTCCGCTATTCCGCGATCCCGGGGCTTCCATCGAGGTTCATCCACTTCTGCCTGTCGTACGGTTAAAAGTCAGCCGCTCGCTACTTCGGCGGAAGTTCCTCTCTCGCGCGTCCTTCCATCCTCTCGACCTCCCATCATCCCATTTTTCCCCATCGTTCCTCCGCTTCCTCCTCCGTCTCTCACTCTCTCTATTTCGCGCGCGTTTTTCTTTTTTTTTTTTTTCGGGTGTAAACTCGCACTCGCGAGAAATCGCGAACAAGGATCGTCGACGATAGCAGAGTTCAGATTGAAAACGCAGAAGCGACGTCGACCGGGAAAAACTTCGCAAACTCTTAGCTACTCGCAGAACAAACAATCCGCGAGCGGACGTCGTCATCTTTGTCACGGTTCAGATCTCTTTCTCTTATTTGTCTTCATGTCCGAAGACACCGTTATGTTTTTTCGGGAACGAAATGGCCGTTCGATGTCGGACGAGGTATATTCGGTCCGACGCGATATTATTTCCGCTAATGCGACCTACAAAATTTGACGTCGTCGCGCTGAGATAAATTCCGACTCATTCTCGAATAGGTGTCTTCGATTCAAAGATCGTCGTTATTTAAACCATGAACAAAAGCTGACCTCGTTACGCGAATGAAATGAAAGCAAGCATCATTGCTATGTAACAATAGATAAATGCGTTAATGCGTTTCTAATTATCATTAAATGCAAGCGGAGAATATTAAGTGTCAATCAATTTTTGTGAAAATGCATAAAGATTTCTAAATGGCATCAGTTTTGTGTGATTAATATAAGTGATGATATAATTGTCTATTTCAGAATTGCAGCTAAAAAATGAAGATTATTTAAAAATATATATTATGTCTTATTATAGAAATAACAAAATAATATAGATTAATGTGTAATATAGGAATATATAAGTAAAATATAAATGATAACACTGACTAATTCTTCATATACGATTCAGACGGACTCGCAATTATTCTTACATCAGACATAGTCTTTCTATGTCCGATTACATGTTAAACCATAGCAATAAGATTTACAGTCCCTAAATCAAGGTAGCTAGAGAGAGAGAGAGAGAGAGAGAAAGAGAGAGGGACGGGTAATGCAACTAAAATGTGTTACGTGCATAAACTTGCTCGTAACAATCTCTCGACTACCAGCTACCGTTCGTGCGATGCGACTCCGTTTTTAGGCCGGTATGTATACAATCACAAATATTAATTCCAAGCATCGCGCAGCCCCTTTTCCAGCTTTCCTCCTTCTCCGAACGTTCTATCACCCTTTCTCTCTCTCTCTGTCGGAGCATCGGGCGTTTATCACCGTCGCTTGTTCCAGGCGATGCCGGCACATAAGTCAGAATGATTAACACGCGAGACGTGCGTGACTGGCTTCGACTCGAGCGACTCGAATTTTATTCACTTCTCGCTCTCTCGCTCTCTTCCGCGATCTTTTTGCCTTGCCACCCTTCTCTATCTCTCTCTCTCTCTCTCTCTCTCGATCCGTCTGTTCGCCATCGGCTGACCGTGCCAGCAGTTAAGGTCGTGAAGTTTAAATTGCCACGTGTTCGCCGTCTCGACGGGTAATTAAGGCCTCCACCCGGAACCCATCGAACATCCATATCGCGTACTTTCTTCGAGATCGCCACTGAAAACCCCTAAGTGGGTACGAGCGATCGAGATTTATTTGACGTGTGGTCAACGCGGGGGACATATCGACGCGATGAACCGCGTAGGTAATCGCGGAACCAGACGATCTACGGAATATTAATCGCGATTCTTTCTTTCTATTTCACTGACTTGTATGTCTCCTAATTATTTGACAATATCGCTTCATTTTAATTTGTTAAGAATTAAGGACGAAGCACATAATAGAAATTATTATGTAGAAAAATAATATATTTTATATGTAAATTATAATATTCTACATATAAAAATAACCAACATTTTACTTTTATAAATACAATTAAAATTATTTATTTCTCAAATGTCCCTTTACTTCTTGACTTTTCCTCGTAAAATAATATTAAGTAATGTATATTGTAATGAAATGTAACACTAAATAATGTAAAATAGAGAGAGAAACTATATATGTATATAGCATATAAAAACGCGGGAAAAGAATAGAAAAAATTTGCCAAATCATTGCGTTTTCAAATAAGTAAAGTGAATTGCGCTACGCGTGCAATTACTCCACTTGCTATAGAGTATCATCCATAAGTTGGATGAAAACATACCTCAGCGAGGTAATAAAGATTCTTGCCTTAGCAATTCCTTAGGCTTGAGAGCTCCTTAACCAAGAACTCTGGAAATCGAGTGGTTTCAAACTTCCTTTAACAACACTTGGCTAATGTATACTAACGTGTATATATAATGTCAAATATTGTGGCATACCGTACATAGCACGATCTTACTATTATACGATCAGTAAGTATTACTACAGCAATAAACTGTAAGAAAATATGACTATCCGAAAAAGCGCATCTTTGCAGCTGTAAAATATATAACAAGTTGTGCATTGCAATTGTAATCTTTTATGCATTATAATTATTATTTACGTATTATAATGAATTTACAATATGTATCTCTCTCCATTGTCACATATGTTAAGCATTAGCATATATATTACAAGAAAATATGAATTTTATTCCACATGAATGTGTTGTGAAAAATATAATAAATCATCCAAAAAAAAAACGACAAATAACAATGAAACATATACTAATAATACATTTTAAAAGTCAATACGATTGATTCCACAGATATCCCCAATGTGGTAATCCGCTTTTCGCATCGCGTTTTACAGTCTCTTTTCATATCCCCTTCCCTTCCCTCCTGTCCCTCTCTCTCCATCACTCTCTCGTATTTGCTAAATGCATAAGCAATTTCCGCGTCGGAGGCACCACAGACAGTTTCCTATAATAATCTACTTACGATAGTCCGACGATGAACTATTGTCGTGACTCGGCCAATTCCACTCGGAATTGCGACTGCCGTACAATCGCGAAACACCTCGAGGCATCTTGACCTAGAAACCGTGGCGCGTCTCTTGTACATGATGGGGACAAACGAAGAAGAGAGATGCAAACGGAAACGAGAGACTATTTTCCTAGACGCGATATCTTCGGACACCGGTAGCCCCGGGAGGACAATATATATCCTGTTCGAGAGATAAATCACACGACGGAAATGGGATATATTAGGTGACGTGCCGGTGGCTAGGACATATAATAATCCTAAATCGATGCTAAATAATTTATACTATATCTGATTTGAAACAATGATAAATGATGAAAATATAATTGAAAAGTGCTATAAATATCACGATCGTTATCATCTTTTTCTTTCTTTCCTTTTCACGCTCTTTAAAATTAAAATCATTTATTTCACAGATATTATCTAAGTTGTAAATTATATATCCATATTTCTATCGTTCATTGTCATTTTAATCTCAATCGCAAACAGACAATGGAGGCATAAAATAGCAAAAAAAAAAAAAAAAAAAAAAAGACTTGATGATAGATAGTTCCACATTCTGTTAACGTAAGAAATATAGAAACTTTATAAATTTAGATGCGTTAGACGCGTCGGGCGAGGAAAAGAGAATGAGATAGAATCGAGAAGAACCCTCCGGACCGAACGACAGCAGTTTCGCTATATCCTATCAAAGATCGCTTTTACGGGTCGTTGCTTTTCACAAATCGGCCGTCGGTTTCATTGGCTCCGCACCCGTGACGACACGTGGTCACGCGTCGCTGCGTTTTGCCTCGCGGAAACGGTGGTTTTATGTATTTCATAGTAAAACGGAAGGGGGAAGAGAGCGCGCAGTAAAGAAATAAAAATAAAAAAAAAAGAGAGACCGAAAGAACGAACGGGATTTTGCGAAAACGTACAAGTAAGGGTCATGGAATATCGCGAGCGTAATCAACGGCGTATTAAACTCTTTACACGTCAAACTTGACTGAACATCCCTACCTCCTCTGCTTTACCCTCTTCTCTCCTTCCCCTCTCCCTTTCTCCTGGATTCATAACGCAACTCATCAGGCAAATGCACGATCGATATCGCGTACCAAAAGCGGGGGAACTGCTGCTACCGCCGTATAATAACCCTGCAAATATCGTATCTTAACCTAAGCTCCTCTCACTCCGTCGCCCCCCTTGTGCGGCAGTCTCCACCCCGTTCCGGTCGAACGAACGCGGCTATCATGTTTGTTCGGTCAATGTGACGGGCGTATAGAGCCACTTCGGATGGACGACCGGTATCTCGAATCAATAATCGACATGCATGCGGAGGATATTCCCAGTATTGGTGGAAAATATTTTAATGGGAGATTCTTCGGTGAATCCGAAATCGATTCTGCCTTTATACAAAGTTCTTTCAAGAGAATAAAATTCGGTATAATTTCAGCAAACATTTGAGATTTCGATGCCACGTATACATACGAAGAGAGTATCTATATTAAATTGATAAACACAGAAACAATCGATGGGAGAATTCATTTATATTCGTAGTATTGAAGAAAATGGGAAACTCACTAAAATTGTACGCCAGATCTTAAATTTGAATCCTACTGTCGTCATAACAACATCATCGAGATACGTAATGCGCGAGCAAAAACGCAATCAGCGAATTCATAAGACACTAATGCCATGAATCGCACGTGGCGAACGATGGACGATGTGAATAGCACTAATCGCTCGTCATAATAACAGCCGTGTCACCCTGTTACTCGCGCCAGGTATTATCCGACGATAATCAACGGCCCATAATTGCGGGGTACTCCCATTTGCGAGGTTAATTGTTCTGCTACGATGATTATCGCGATGCTGTTACTCGTGTATTTTACACCCTTAACGCTCAACCCGCACGGGAACGTCACGCGGTTGTTTTCTTACGATGATCGCGATACATTAATTGCCACTTTGAACGATGCCATTATCGCGATGCACATCGCGAAATCCAATCACTCCGATCGCAGCTGATGATCTTTTTCTAAAAAAGGCATGTAAGTCGATTCTCTCAAGTATTGTTGTCTCTTTTCCTCGATGCTGATTAACTGTCTCGATACGTGTTGTGCGTATTCGTAGCATCGAGAGACTGTCATTGCGAGGGTTAGTAGTTTGACAGTTTATCCAAAATAAAATAAAATAAAATAATAATAGGTTTTAATGTTATAATACTTTAAACTAGATTAATATTTTTGACAGTTATCAGCTGATAACTGAAAAATATTAACCGAGTTTTAAATATTATAACATATTATTTAAAACATATAATTTTTTTTATTTAATTTAATTTAATTTTAGACAAACTGTCAAACTGCTAACCCTCGTGATGACAGCCTCTCGATGCTACGAATATAACGCACAACGTGTATCGAGACAGTCAATCAGCATTGCGGAAAAGAGGCAATAATACTTGAGAGAATCGACTTAACATGCCTTTTTTAAAAAGGGATTTTTACTCTCGCGCGATCGAAAGCTATAATGCAAATCAGCTGCTAGATCGTGGGATGATGCCGCGTGGTTGTAATTAGCGCCGCAGTCGGCGTCTCTCTCGAGAGATGCCTTATTGATAATCCCCAAATAAATTACTCTATCACATGGAATTGATCAGTCTCATCTCTCTATATGCAAGATAAAGAATTAATACAACATTTTCTCGACTCACCCTTAGTCGTACTTGGAGAATAACGGCAAAGACTTTGGTGGACTTACCTGAAACAAAAGAAAAAATGCTTTGGTTAGTTTAATGCGTAGTCAACAGTAAGCAGTATTTCGCGCGAGGGCGAAAGTAAAACCAAAAATATCAATAAAATTTTATGGCAAAACGCTCTAAAAAAATAAAATAACGCAAGATATACTGTCGAGACAACAGTCCTTTGGATGATAATTTTACATATGTAATAAGGTAAAGGATTAAGCACGCAAATCGAGAACTCGCGCAGTAGCAGACCGACGCCACTGAGTGATATGCAGCGAGTCCGATTTGTTATTTATCAGGAATCTTGTCGCCGAGAAGCGGACGTAACTGTCCGAGCTTGTTCCGTTTCAGGGCTGGCGACGTCCGAGTTCATTACGACGGTCGGTGTAACCGCTTCGCATATGCTCCAGCATCGCCGAGAATCGGGTCCCCCAGGGGGTCTGCACGCTGGTACTCGCTTCCCCTGACACCCTCCGGCCATCCCCCTTTTCTCTACCCGGTATCCCGCCAACGATCGCCGCAGCCAACACATTTCCCGGTACGCGCGTTATGATATTGCTATATTATGCTAATTACGCAGTGGCCGCTCACGGTCAATGGTGCATACTAATGGCCATAGTCGCGCAACGAGGTGCCATTGCGATTGATCAAAGCTGCTCTGGTTATGCTAATTCGAGTTCAACCTGGCGAACGCGCAAAGCGCAGAGAGTGAAGTGCGCGAAGGGAAAGGGAGGTTGACGGAAGATGATGAAAACGCGGAAACGGATAATGACGAGGACAAAACGATTCTACGAAATTTATATATGTATATAAGAAAAGATCTGAAAACGCGTCTAGCTCTCATGTCATTCATGTTAATTGCAAATCTTTTCACGAATTTAGCAGATCTTTTCTTAGAAAACTTAATTGTGTAAGTAGCTAAGATAAAGCCAGCATAATTAATTCAAAAACTAAAAATAGTTCTTGATATTATAAAATAATGTATTGATCCAAAAATTTCAATTAAGTAATATTGTAAGATCCAAGATAATCTATTTGCGATTTTAAAGGGGTAAGATTATGTTTTTGATTTCTGTGGAAAGCGCAACTGATCATACGAGAACTATATACTATACGAGTTTTTCAATCTAGCTGAATCACGTTAGGGGAAAAATATTACATCAAAAGTAAAGTTGTAAAAGCTGCTATAGAAGTTGTGCGGGATGATAAACAATCGCGATTTCCATCTGTCAAGAAAAAGATATATATATAACTGCAGGAGAGAAGTGCGAAAGGGAAACAGAAAGTAAAGCTTCCTGACAGAAGAAATCGGAGGAAAGGCAAAGGTAAATGGAGAAACGTGTTAGGACGGATGGAAGAAGTTGGTGCTTTGTGCGGCATTATTCAAGAATGTTTAATTAATACGTGAAGTAACTTAATAACTAATAAGTCGCTCTTGATGGGGGCGCTATCATCCCCCGCGCTTTTGCGTTCGTTCAACGAACACAGTGTCATCCAGTGATTACAGACTAATTGAAAATGATGATGGTAGTGCAGGAGCAGTATTATATTCGAAACGACGTAAAGTTCCACATTTTGCAAGCATAATAAGCGAAATAGTCAATTTAAATATAAGAGAAGCACGCAGAAATAAATAAATCGAATAAAAAATCTATAGAAAATAGAAATTGATCCCTTATTCTTTAACAAAGACAAAATATATATTTTTAAATTATTTTTCCATATTTTCAGTATTTCTTAATTATTATTTATACATTAGTAATATAGATTAATAAATATTTTATGAAATTTATATCCTTTCGTCTCCACATTTAATTTCATTTCATACAACTTTGTAATTTTTCTCTTTTTAATTTATATGCGTGTGAATTCTTTATTTTTAATAATTTAAAATATAAAATAAATAAATGTTTGTTTATTATTTATTAATCGATGCATTAATATACCAAAAATATTGCTAATATAAAAATTATCGCGCATTTCTTCATATCGCAATAAAAATTTTATTTTCCGTACGCATGGATTAGCAATTTCGTTCATAGTTTTGCCTCGTATGCAGTATCGTATTTTCCACGATTTCCAACTTCTCCCTATTATGAGGAAAAATAAGCAATGCGAAAGAGACGGTCAATACACAGCAAATTGAAATTTTATGCGAACATCCACATGTTAAATATAGGTGTGTATTCTTTATAATAATTTCCATTGTTTTGGAGAGATTTTTGGCAAACGATCTTACGAGCGTATTTTGCGAGTTGAAAAAAAAACAAAAATAGGATTTGAATATATGTATAAAACTTTATGAATGACATAAGTTCTTACAAACATAAATATATATTGTAGAAATATAGCAAAAGAAGAGAGAGAAATGTATTAACGTTACATGACATTTATATATTAATGAAAAGAAGTATTAATTTACCCATTAATTTATACGGAATCAAAAACTAATCACACGAGCAAGAAACTAAAATTTCAAGTTGAAACTATGAGCCGAGCCTGTGAATGAGCACAGCTGCATTCTGCATGAACTATCCAATCGCCCTCCGTACGACTTTTATAATGAGTCCTCAGGCTTATGCATGAATAAGGCATTAGGAATAAATTCGTCGTAAAGACCGGCGGATTATATCGCTCTGGATATTGCGTTCGGGGACATTCTAGCTGATCCGCCGACCGCGTAATTTGAGCAGATTCATGAGAGACGTGCCCCGATCGATCGCGCTACCTTCCATAAGGAAGTCTAGAACTACTGGCTTTCCCTGCGCGAAATAGACGTCCGCGCATACTGTGCGATCGGCTGTAATCGCGTTTACGGCGGCACCGGTCGGATTTCGCACGCCGAATCGGGCAGTAAATATTTGAAACGACCCGTCATTAGGCATTAGCCGAACTCTGCCGGCAAGCCGCTCTTAAGCTTCCGGTCTCGAGAAGGAAATCCCGGGCCTCGAGATTCTCAACGACCGGCATTCTCGTGCAGCCCGTGCAAAAGCGAATACACGCGCGACGCTAAGGTCTACTATGGTCATTTCAAGGGTCAAAGAGACCGAAGAGACGGGAGAGAGGAAAGTCGACGAGTTACGACGAAACTAACCCGTTACGGAAATCGCCGCTAAAACCGCGGATCTCGAAACGGCATTAAGCGACCAACGTCATCGTGATCAATGTCGATGTTCTTTAGTTGGAATATTCTGTGTATAGAATTCTATTTGTATTTGTGTAATGTTTTTGGATACGAAAAGATTTAAATTAAATTGCATCTGCATACATGAATGCTTCTTATAAAACATTAAAAATCTAAAATTTACATCAACGTTTCTTGATCGTGCTTCTAAAATTATAATTGTAATTTTATAATAAATATATATTATTTGAATAAAAATAATTTAGTTTTATATTGTGTATATATTTTTTCTGCAACTTAAATTACGTCATTTTGATTATTTTAGAGAGAGAAAGAATTTAAACTACACTTATATTGTTTTAAATAAGTCAAAAATCGTGTATTGACGCAAAATAATTCAAACTTCTCGTTAGTTTAAATTTCGATTTCCAAAGCTTCTTCACAAAATATCGTCGATAATAGATGCATTAGATTTCGCTACGATCAGAAGTGACAATAACCAATCGTGCCGTGGCAAGAAAGCAGCAGATTCCACGGGTCGGCGAATCCCACGATGTTTCGTGCGAGAAAAGTTTGATTCGTTTTTCCGACCCGGGCCAGATGCTGGCGCGAGAGGAGACACCTACGTCACCGACGTATTTTACGCAAAGTTTCCGGGGCAGCGGCAACAACTTCTATTATCTCGGAATTCTTCGTATCGAAAGTCGTGAAAAGAAGAATGAGGATCGCGCGCGGCACGAAGGAAGCTCGAGCATGGAATATACCGTAGAAGACAGCGGTCGAGAGCAGCGAGAGGTCGAGGGTTAGACAGTTCTTGTACTGTCAATAACACTCCCTCGGGGCGTGATAGATTGGCCCACCCTCGCCATCCGGCCACCATTTATCTACTTTTTGTCCCGCACACTTTCGTCTCGTGGCCACCGTTACTATCGGCGGTACCGGGGGTGTTTACCACCGCGAAAACTAGAGGAGAAAGGCTATCGGCGAAACCCTCCGCGCGCTTCTTTGTCGTGATTCACATTCGTCAAGTAGTAAACGCTCCGTCAAACGCTCGCTAGAGAATCGGAAGAATTTCGGCCGAATTAAAAGAAAGAGAGATCTAATTAACGAATTCGAATGATTGGCGTAACCAATTGTTACGCGGTCAAAAACAGAATAACACTTTATAATTTCATAATATTTTATACATATAAAAAATTTAATGATATAAATATGTGCAGATATTAAATATATATGAATTCGATAAATGTACTAGTATTATAATTGTAACACAGTAAAATTAATAGAATTCTTAATTTTCAATAATCAAATCTGTTTGCTTCTTTTGCATTATATAAAGATATTTTAATTTTTAATCTTGGAATTCTATTTCTGACAGTACGAAATTATATTCTTAATAAAAGAAATTTTCTTCAAAATCTTTCCTGCAAAGTTTGCGAGAGAAATAAAGACTTTGGCTAAGTTATAGACGAAAATCTAATTATCGGATTCGCAAATTAATTAACGTGATTGTTCTACTGTTTCAATTAAGCCAATGATTAAAGATGTGATTGTAATTGAATATCGCCACCTTGATATTACACTTTAAGGCATTTATAAGAAAAGTCAATCGAGATGATAATTGTAACAGCGCGACAAATGTGAAACTTGATAAAATATCAACGAATTCGATCAAATTACAATAAGACGTGAAGATCAGGAGTCGATCAAGTTACAATTAGAGATAACTATCATACAACAAAGAACATTCGCCGAAATTAAGATTCGATATGTCGAGTGATATTATTGAGACCAATTCCGCAATATAGTCACAGCAATCCGATCCCATTCGCGTGGACATTGTAAGGGGATATCCGCGAGATAACTTCGCCGACTTCGATCCTTCCCGATAAGAAAAACGAAAGAGATCTCTGAAAAGCCTGAAATTCATTGGCGAATAGTTACAGGATACCCGACATTCCCGACGTCGGCGCGGTCGAATCGGGAGAGGGACGCCGATTGAAAAAGTTTTCAGATCCTGTCCCTTTCTCTCCTTTTCTCTCCATGCCTCTCTTTCTCTCTCCTCTCATCGAGAACGGGGAACTCGCGCAGAGAGCGAGATAGATATCGTTCGAAATATCGAGAACCGTCGATTGTAAACTACAGACTTCCGGTAACTCGAAAATTAGACGCTAACCTCGAAAATAAATCAAACTATAGCACTACCAATCTGACTTCCGTAATTATATTTAATTTGCGGAAAACTAATTATGAAATCTTTGTCTTGACATCGATTTTTTCATTCGTGTCCTTAGCTTCTATTTATTTTATCGCACTTTATCACTTTTCGAAATTAAATGTTAATGTTCAAAGTCCTAGCCACATTATATTTCAGATCAAATTAATTAAATTTAACAAGCTGAGCTCGATAAAAATATCTTGCCTAATTACGTTATTTTTCTAAAATGTGCCTTCATCTCTCATTATCTATCTTTCTTCTATGCAAAAATTTCTTTAATGGAAAATGATGCTTGTATATTATATGTAAGTATATATTATATGTACATATGTATAAGAATGCATTAATATATATATATATATATATATATATATATATATATATAATTCTCACCTTTTAAAACATTTATAGTTTATATAAAATTATTTCAATAATTATATCTATTAATTGTCTTAATTAATCTTTTCAATTGTATATAAATTATGTAATGAAATATTCTATTTATGCATCTATAAATCTCAATCTTTTACATAATATCTATATACATTTTCATACGCGTTAATTTTGATAATCGAGATTTAATATCTGCGAGATATCGAAGAGATTTAAACGCGATAAAATAGTACATATTCACGGATGATCAGAATGATTACTTTCTCGACGAAATAGTGCGAATCGACGAGAGGAGAGGCGGCAGAATTCATGGCGTAGACAGAGGAAATGGTAGGTCGTCGTCGGTGGAACGCCAAGTTGATAATTGGAAATTCATGAGATTCCCAAACTAAGTTGTTCTAATCTGTTTCATCCCCCCGCTCGCGCGATCATCTGACCTTACTGCGTAGCCGCAAACTGCGAAAGATTAGGAAATATTGGACCTTTAATATCCTCTATTTCTAATATCTTCCATTTTACACATTACTCTCATCATCCTAAAAAGATTTGTATAATAAAGAAACTGTCAGTTAAATTATAATATTCTATCGTAATATTTCTTGCAATATTATTTTATAACACAAAAAATTTAATCGAGATAATTTATTTTTAATTAATTTTACTTAAAAATCCTGCCATCGATTTTTCAGAGTACGATAAATTGACACAAACATTAGACATCGTAGTATGTTATTTTAATATAATAAAATCTTATTTATAAATCTATATTTATCCCTTTAAAATGCGTTTTACAGCTAGTACGACACATTTTCTATGCAATATATATACTATTTTTAATCTTTCGAAATGCAATAATCGTCAAAGAATCGTGGTTATAATGATTTAAACGCCCGCATCAAGCTATTCACTTTCGAGATTAAAACGAACGACGCAGCTCAAACTTCAGCTCTTTCGCGAGCATCGTCGATCTAATCGAAGTTAAGAACTCCAAGCAGAAGTCAACGTAATCTCGGAAGGATAATGGGTGATCTCAAAGTGTATTGTACGCGTCTTAGCCAATTCGCAAACAAGAACAATGGTTCGGGCGTAGGTTAATGACCAATCTCGAGAAGGCGGGTGAAATTTTGACGCTAGGTGCGAATCGAACTGGCGAACTCGAAAAACTTCCATTGGTTAACAAAAGCTTTTCGAAAGCTCTCGAAAGTATTCAAAACTTTCAGGACAAAGTTTTTATTAATGTTGCATCACTGAAAGAATTTTTTCAAAATATTTTCAGGAATATTGTTATATGTATTTTTAATTACAAATTCTTCAATCAATTCGATATCGATAAAAGAAATAAATGCTCCTAAATTATCCCGATTGCGAAAAGGATTGTATCAATAAAACTTGTAAAAAGTAAAATATGGAAAATATTTTTTTTTAATAGATTTTACTTTGATTAATTTCATGTAAATACATACATAGTTTTTTGAATTTGATTTAAAGATTAATTATCAAAATGCATGTTGTTTTATATGATTTCCTTAATTTATCTCGATTATTATTACATAATTTTTTAGTTATGTTACATTTCTAATTTGCAATTAATTTCCAAAAAATTGAAAATAATTTTCACCAAAATATACACGGAAAAACTTTTCTTTATTCGTATATATTAAATGAATAAAAAAATGTACAATCTAAAGTTTCCAAGGACATTGTGAAAAATGTTAAGAAGGCTTTCAAACTTTTCGGATTCTTTATCGAATTACGACTTACATAAGAAAATCTAGCCCCTAATCATCCAGCAGATGTGTGCCGAAATGAACTTTCGACCTAAGTTAAATGATTAGACTTTCCTCGGGAGGGCTCCGCGGGTCAGCCGATTCCAAGACTTAATTAAGACCTTTAAAGGACTCGAACTAAGGACCATCTCTCGATCAAGCGCGGTCGAATTACGCGCGGTAATCGCAACATCTAGAACGGTGGAACAGTGCGATCGGCTCCCGTAAAGGAGGAATCCTGGTCGAAAGAGATAGCGACGGTGCAATTAAGCGTTTAATCTGAGAAGTTCTTAGCCATCGGAGATCGGGACCAAGAGTCCGGGGATGCGCGGCGTTCGGACGCAATTACAGCGAGGTTATCGTCGCGCGAAGCTTCGACAACGGGATCTCCGTGAAGCAGGAACTCCTGTGTCCAGGCGGAGTCCTTCATTCGACCGGTAGCGGATCCTCGGGACAGAAACGTTCCATTGTGCGCGAAACTTTGGGAATGAAACTGGACAGTGGCTGAGACTAAGGATTTAATCGAAGTACACCGGACACGGGACGACCTAATTTTCTGACGGCCGCGAGATCCGTAACGCACTCAAGGAGCGGTCAGCGTTTCACGGACCACACCACTATCTCGCGTCTGATGTTCCGGTAGCGGGCGCCCGAGAAACTTCTGAAAGCACGGTTGCAATCGCCGGCTTTTAGTAAGTTGCGGATCGGAAAGGGGCATTTTGGATTTGGTGCGACGAGCTCGTTGAAGAGTCGCTAAAACTCATTTAAGCTGCCCGCGGAGAAACTTTTAATCTACGCGGGTGTTTCAGCTATGAAGAATCCCGCAAAGACTTCGTTTGCGACTTGATTACGAGATTAATTAAGATTGAATTAAAGTAACACTAATGATAAAAAATTAACATTCCAATTATTTTATTACAGCCCAGCGCGTCTAAATTATTTAATGTTATATAAATAAATATTGTTTCATTATTATATAATTATTTTTGCGTATAAGAATGGAGATGTTAATTAATTCTATTTTATTTAATTTTTTCCAGGCCTATATAAATATCATTTCTTTCTAATAATCAACACATGTGTCGCATAACGAATGGTTACAATAGTTAAACTCATTGATGGATTCTGATGATAGAGCGATTGTATTGTTCGCAACGACGCATTCACCACTGAATCCCATGTGCACTATTGAACTTAAGAAGACAGCCAATAAAAAAGCCATTTTCTGCTTTCGCGCACCACGAACAATCATCAAAAGTGAATCGTATAGGTGCGCTCTTAGCTCTCGATTCTCCTCTATTTCAAGACGATCGGCGAATGGAGAACGAGGAAGCGAAAAGGGACGAAACGAAAACGTCACCCTCGACGACGCCCGCAATCGTCGTCTTATTGGTTCATCGGAATCACAGAGCGCCCGGTTCGACCCGGCCCGGCCCGGGATCGCGTGTTGCAACGTCGATTCCGAAGGGATGGAAGCGGGCCTCGGTGCCAGCCGGTGTTCCTGGGACGGGGTCCCTCCCAGGCCATTGGTTATTCATGAAGCCCCGCTCGAAATTGAGAGACACAGCGAAACGTTACCAGGGACAGTCGTCGAGCTATCGATTGTCTGGCAGTTACTTCAACGAATACGCGCGTTTATCCGTTTCCCTCGTCTCTCTCACGAGTTCATCCGCAACCGAAGTGAAATAGAGAAACGTCACTAATGCAAATCATTCTCTCAAATCAGCTTCTCAAATGTGAATACGATATATGGATAGTTGAAACGTGATTGAAATCGACTTCAAAAATATCAATTCTCAGAGAATTATGAGAGTTATTTTAGAGAGTTAATAAAATAAAATACAAAAATATAAGAGAGAAAAGTATAGAAAACTTTATAGTTAAATTTCTTGAATAGAAATTACATGCTAAAAGTATTATATAATATGATTAAGTATAATTAAATAATTTAAACAATATATCTTTGGATTTATTTTTTATTTCAAATGTTAATTCTTTTCATTTTTTCGGATTTAAAGATTAGATATATATGTAGCAAAAATAATAATATATTCTTCAAAATTTAAAACTTTAATTAACATATTTTGTCAAAGTTATGTTATGTGTGCCAAATAGAAACTCTTTTATATAAAATAATATAATCTATAATAATTTATACAGAAAGAATAACAACATTTTTTAAAGAATAAATAAATGAGAATATAAATGGATATTTCCTCTCTTACATAATTCTTCTATAAGATTGCAGAGCTAACGAATATTCTAGCCGTATATCGTCCTAAATGTATTGCGAGACATTCTAATGCGGAGGAAGTAATTTCTTGAATAATGCAAGTCTTCCGTGAAATACATTCTTAGCTTTGCCGTTCCAGGTGCACGGAATGGTAAAAAATCCATGGATCGCGTGGACTTCACGACAATAAAGAAATCAGGTTGAGGACACGAAAAAGAAAATTTCGTAAAAATACTATATCATTTTTGAAGGATAGCAATTTGATGCTTTGCCCAGATTTCGAACTTAGATTATTTAATATCGGTCGCAATGGGAATAACCAACGCGAATGACTGTGCCATTAGAAGTAATCTCGTGACGCTCTCATTGCCACCTGAACTTTGCTCTATATTAGCGATTTATAAATAAGTTAACCGATTTCGCCAGTGTAAGAGCACTTACGTCATGCAAGAGAAAAGGTCAAAAGTATTGGCACACGCCGATTAAAATTTTAATGTTTATAAGTGCCGATAAATCTCGGCAGATAATAGAATATTTGTTGAATCAGACGTTTAAAATTAGATGCGCGTCGATAAACTTATTTGATCAAATCATCCATCCCTTATTGATTAGCTGGCAAAAGAAAGTATAAGATCGTATCATATTGTACTTCAATACTTCTTATTTTTACTTGCGGTATCATTCATTGCTTCGATTATAATCTGAGCACGAACGCAATTCAAGAGTATATATCGAACGAATGATAGGTTCGCTTCATGCCGTAACGAATTATATGTGTAAATACTAAAAATTATTGGTATGTATGAAACACTCTCTATATTAATAATTTATAAATTAATCACAATAGACAAATTTTTTACAAATAATTCAAAATATAAATAAAAACTTAATTGAGTAAATTTTTTTCATCTAAATTAAGAAGCAAAAAGTTTGTTCAAATAAAGAAAAATTCTATGAAATTACTACAGTAATGATTTTAGTAATAAAAATAAAAATAATAATAATGCGCTTATATCCAATCCGAAATTATTTCTACGAGATGCAAATTTCGCGAAATACACTTTTCGACGCGTCATGACAACGAATTATTTTCCGGTGGATTCCAACTTCTGTAGGAATATCAATGTCACTGAATTACGACCGTCAGCGAGACCAATGTGAGGTGCATTCGTGTCCCACCAAGTGAGCGACTAAGTGATTGCCGCCAGTGGGGGATTTCCCACAGGAGCGCGTTCTTATTCTGCAATCCGGATGTGACATTTACTATCAATTTACGACGTCGCGGGCTGTTAAGGACGACCCGCGGCATACATACATGTACACGTGGCTTTATGTACTAACATAGAAGACATATACTTCTCGTAAAGGTTACGTCTCTAACTCACCTTTTCGCGATACTTTGATTTCTTTTTGGGATATCATATCTTATTTTTTATTGCTTCTGCAATAAAATAAGTACGAATATCGAGGAATATGAAAGCTAAAGAGCGTTGTGTGTATTCAAAACTATGAATTTTTTTTTCTAATTTCATAAATATGTATATGAATTCTTTTTTTATAATATAAAGCAACGCGTCCTAAATGACATGCTTATATCCTTCAATATATGTATAAATATTGTATATTTCTCAAAAAGAGAGCTTTCATACAAATTGTACACATTTTAAGAATTAATATATTTTCGATATTAGAGAGAGAGAGAGAGAGAGAGAGAGAGAGAGAGAATTTCTAATATGATTACATGCATTGTAATTTTAATATACTGAAAAAATAATATATTTATAAAAAAATTAATATATCAAGGAATATATTTGGCCAAAAACAACAATTTGGCATTACACTAAATAAATCTGTTTCCTTCTTACAGCTATAATTTTTATATTTTCCAATATTATTCTCTTATCTTTTCCTCATTTTCGTGAGTGAGCATGTTCTTTATTCAATTAAGAGCACAAACTATAAAAAACAGCTATAGAAATAACAGAGCCAATGTTGTAATTCATTATTGATAATTCTATTATTTAATTTGTTGCAGATTTAATCCATCTAAAAGCCATGACACATGAAAAAGTTTTAGTTGCAACCGTAAGGTCGTAAGCAAATTGATCACAATCAAACATTCTCACAACATAGTAAAAATGTTTAATTGTAATTGATCGATTTGCTTTACAACTTTATAGTTATGACTAAAATTTGCTCACATATCATGACCTTTACATAATTTATTAAATGTCTCAGAAAATTTATAAAAAATTTAAAAAAGAAGCAGATACAAATTCGTGGAACATGTGATTCACGTTTTATTCCTCGTTGATAGATGTTTAAATTCTGTTGAATAGTAAGTAAAAAGATTTTGTTCATATATATTTTTCGACTATCTAAATGTTTCAAAAATGTTTCGATGTTTCAATGTTTTGATATTGCAAAAATATATAAAAAAAAGTTTCGTTTTTATATTTTTGCACATTTTTCGATATTCGACCAATGATGTACAAATTATGCATACAGTGAAAATTTATATACGCTGAATCGAGGCGACTTTTATTATTCATCAACTTCATTTAAATTACATCTATTGATATATATAATCCATGTTTCCGTAAATATTTTTAATTATAAAATAAACTTTTCTTTATAATAAATATATATAATATTAATATTGCTGCATTGTTATATTAAAATTAATTTTCAATCAATAATGCGAATTATTAATGAATTATAATATCGCAGCAGTCATAATATATGGATGTTTTACGCATATTTTTTATTAATATAAAATTAATTTTCAAAAGCAGCATTAGAACAACATATTAACACACATCAGCGTATACATATATATATATATATATATATATATATATATATATATATATGCTGCAATATTGTAATTCATTAATAATTCGTATATTAATTAAAAATTCATTTTAATATAACAATTTACCAATATCAATATTGTATATTTTCGTAAATATATGATTAAAAATCATACATATTGCATTAAAAAAAATTATCATATGGCATACAATTATTGATACATTTATATACATGAATTCTGATGATTCGAAACATTATGAAATTATAGTGATAATGCATATATTCACAGATCTCGCAATATTCAGATCTATGTAAATTTAATTATATTTCTTACGTTTCTAGATAAAGCAAGTTTGACGCTCGCGAGTATCCTGCACGTGACCTATGCGAAAACGATATATCGCGTGATACGTATAACACGATTACAAATCCTATAATACTATCACTGATCCTCGATTAGGCAAATCGTACGTAATTAAGTACCCGGCGAAGCGCGCGTCAACGGAGTTTCAACGAATCGTCCGCGCGAACGTTGCGCGCACGGTTGCAACAGCCGGCTACGGTAAATGAGGACATTATTGCGATTAATAATTTTTCGGAATTAATTATCGCCGCGGAGTTCGGGCGGCGCGCGCGTAACCGGCGGCGATGATTGATGGGGGCTCCATTATGAATCACGCTGTGAAATTAATCGCTTCCTCCAATCCTCTCCCCATACACGTTACCACCTCGCTTATCCTCCCTTCCTTGACCGCGCGCGACGGATTACGAATGGACCGATGATGAATACGCGATTTCCAGGTTCACCCATGGGGCCTACCCATATCGTTGGCACGCACCTGCCTTCCGGTACAGACGCCGTTTTTTTCTTCGCTCATTAAATATTCATTATATCCGCGCCGCGCAATTCGCCGCCGCAGTTTTTACCCCCAACGCCCTAATTCCCGAGGTATTATTCTCGAAATTCAATACGCACGCGTATTTCGTATTTCGATATATCACATGCTTGTCAAAATTTCTCCTGGAAAATCACACAGTATATATATGTATATATTCTGTAGTAAAACTACCTTTATTTATTTAACAGAATAAAAACTGAAAGAATTTGTAATATCGAAAAGAGAAGCTATCAGCCAAATTTTCGTTATGAAGAGATTGGCCCAGAATTAACAAATCTGTATGATTCAAAAATTGCGTAAAATCCTGGAATAGTCTTGAATGGGTGAAAAAAGTGACAAAATTGCAATGCGAGAAGGTTGGTCGAGCTCATTCAAAAGCGTCAAGAGATGCACGAGGCGGTTAGGCAATTTTACGCTCTCCCAGTTACAAAAACCATTTACGCTTAAATGCTCTCGCGTTCCCCAAAGTCCCACATTGCCTCCCTCGTCGGCTGCCCCGCTCTCCTCGTCGCCTCGCCCAAAAATTCTGCCTCGCCCGGCTAGACGTGACACGACGGACTGGCACCCTCCGGGGGTTTCAGTGTCCTGCAAACGTCCAGCTAGGGGTGTTGCACAATCCACGAGTATATGTATCGCGATCGAGAGCTATCTATACCGAAACGAGATGTCAGTAATCCGTCGCGTTCTTTGCGCACGTCGAGCTCGCGAAATTGGAAATGTCGACTGTACGATTTACAATCCGTTATATGTTGCAACGATTAAGCCCCCAATAGGCACGTAATTTTTGTTCGCACTCTAAATAAATAGAACAGACCAGGTGACACATATGTGTCCACGCGTCAGCTAGAAAAGTATTATGCGAATCGCATTTACCAATGAAATTTATCAACTTAAATGAGATGACTTTAACATTGTATATAATATTGCTTCTATGTATATCACATTTTGTTTATTATTAAAAATGTATAAATAAAGTAACATATATAAACTTGAAAAATTTGTAGTTAAATTTTATATATTATATTTTTTGAGATATTTTAATAAATAACCGAATACATATATACAGAATAATAATCGTTAAAAATATTCAATTCCAGAAAGAATTCCTACAGCGAAGAAAAATACCGAAAAATTCTTTCGCAATACAATCGCCGTTTTCGAAGCACGCGTGTTTGGATCGAGATGAAGAACAATAGCCCTTTTCAATATGCATCATTCAATACGCAATTGAAACGACCGTAAAGTTTCCACTGCTATTCTCTATCTTCGAGTTCCATCGCGTTAGCCATTCTCCTACGAAGATGGGAAACGCATCGGCGGACAAATTTCGATCCCGATCGTCGTACATAGCGTATGTACGAGATTGCGAAAGACGCCATTCGCGAAACAACTGCTGCACGCTCAAGAGCATTACGGATTGCGTCCTCGTTCTGGTTCACTATATCTCTTTTTCTCTCTTTCTCTTTCTCTCTTACACCCGCATCTCTACCGTATCACCATCTCGCTCGCTCAGGATAATCCGACCGATTACGTTATGCTTAAATATTTATCGGGCTGCATTAGGGAAACATGAGCCCTCTCTATGCATGGGAGCGCAGCACGTGGGATAGCCATCCCTTTCGCGCCTTTCCCTGCTCCACCTCTCCTGCATTCACCCTCACCGCTAGCTCTTGGGCTCTCTCTGCGCTCTTTCTACCGCCTCTTTTAACCCTCTTCCCTTGCCAGTACTCTTACCCACCCCTCGGTCATCATGTCGCTGGCCTAGGTATCTATTCGCTCTCTTTCTTTCCCCCTTTTCCTCTTTCTTCCTCACTGCTATCCCACGCACCGACACGTAGACCGGGCACACCGCGAACCGGAAACTAAATTTCAGCAACAAGCCCGCCGAGCATGCTTCCAATTATGCGGTGCTCGCGAGACGAAATTGAACGACCACGACGTTTTTCGGCTCCTGACGATCCTAGAAGATCCTAGTGGATATGAAAGGATAAAATGGGACAAGAGAGAAACATAGAGAGATACTATTTATATATCCTAGTGCGACTCCTCGGAGGATAAACATGATAAAGTTCGAGCAATGAATAAGTAACGGTATTACTCGTACTGTAGTCAAACGTGTACAGAAACAAAAACGACTTCTGAAAGTTCATGTATGATAAATAAATAGAATGTCAATTCTACTGACAATTAAGTATGCCTCTATGGCAATGCAAATTTCCGAAATTTCATATTTGCAAAAGTAAATAATTTAGTTTCATAACTCATATTTCATTTACGGTTTAATCTAATAATTTAACATAAAATACGAATTTATACTCTATTAATTTCGATTTGTAAGATTATCTAAATATATAATATATAAAAAATTACGTTAATACACATACACAAATGTAATTTCAAGTCTGAATTCCGGTAACGAGGTAAGAAGTATATCTTGAATAAATTGCTTATACATATAATAAAAATGATGTACAATATAAAGAAGTAAGAAAATTAAAAAATACAACGTTTTTTACTCTCTCTTTATCCCTTTCTCCCTGTCTTTTGTGATAAGAAATACGATTTCTATGAATTTTTGACAATAATTATGCGCACCCAATTTTCTGCATAAACTTCGCAATTATACAAATTTTAATTAGATTAAACTCACAAACATCCACGCAATTATCAGATACGGCCGTAAACGTCTTCACTATAGTGGAATATAACGTGAGGGTTAACTCCACGCGGCTAGGACGGTTTAAAGACGGGTAATATTTAACAGGTACGCTAAAGTCAAACCGGACGCAGATACGATCGCGTTATTCTAAGTGCGGTCGCGATAATTTTGCGTGTAGGCGAGAACGGAAGCGGCGGGTCGGTAGGGAAAGGACTCTGAAGGGTGAGATGGGGGATAAAGGGCAAGAGCCACTCCTGACTTATCGTTGCTCGTAAAGGAGCACAGAGAACGGTGTGGCACAAATTCGAGACACAAAGCGCCACCATTTCTCCCGAGGCCTTTCTTACTGCGTTCTCTATCTCACGAGGAAGGAAGGGAAAGGAAACGAGTCGACTATAGAGAGTTCTCTTGTAAACGCGAAAGAGGTAGCTGTAAACGATAAATGAAGGGAAATATAGGAAAAACAGAGAAAAAACAAGAAACTAGGAAGATCGAAGCAGAATAAGAAAAAAATAAATTAAAAGTACCCCATCCTGAAAATCGTGAGGTTTTTATCGACTATACTCCTCGATAAATATGGCATAAACATTATATTTCATCATTGCTTTCTATAGTATTAAAATCTTTATATATGTATACATATATGTATACATACATATATGGCTGAATTAAATCTGAAATATATCTATAGAAAAATTTTCTGTTCCATAAAATATATGTTATGTATAAATCTATATAATTAAATATACGCAAATCCATATTATCTCCAAATTAAAATTAAAATAATTTAACCGAGAAATACGATACGCGCAATGATAAAGTAGTATAAAATGTTAATCTATAAAATATAAATTTATTCAAATTAGAAAGCAGTATCCATAATAATTAATATATAAAAAAAACTATTGCATGCTATGCATTTTTTATATACATCTTTTAAATAAATATTTAATATTAATATTAATAACAAAAATTATGCAATCTTTCCCTCTTTTTTTCCCCTCCAAAAATCTTTGTTAGGTAATTATAAATGACTTCAACATATGATAAAATATATTTCATATGCATATCTATATAAAAATATTAACTATTATAAAAATATTTTATTGAATATATTTTTGATATATTTTAATATAAAATTTAAAATATTTTACACGCATACCTATATTAAACAATCATGTAAAAAATTGGATGCAATGGCGGAGATACATATGTATTTATATATATATATGTATATGTATATATATATATATATATATATATATATATATATCAATTAATCTCGCAAATAACAAATAATAAATTAAACAAATTATAAATTGCTAACATTATAGTTGTTCCACCATGGCTCGGTGTCTCCCCGGCCTCTTCCTCTTCCTCTTTACTTTTTGCTGCTCCTTCATGGCACTCGTGATACTCACTCGTGAAAACACGTTTAATTACAATCTCTCTAATTAACAAGACACGAAGACTGCGCAACATTTTGTGGTTCTTCCAATGTTGATCGCAAAGCGTACTCTATTATATTACGATAACAATGAGGAAATAAAGAACAATGCGAAAATTTATCCTACTTAACTTCAACCCGTTCAATATTCGAAAATCGCACAAACAAATTTACACGTCACTTGTCGCAGTGACGCTATATTTATTGCTTTAATATAAATATATATATATATATATATATATATATATAATCTTGTTTTAGTACAATTATTATCTTGTATTATATCGTAATTGTAAAGAAATTTATGCGTTAAAATTAAAATTCATTATTCGCGATACTCTAATATTAGGTTTGGTTTGATTATAGATTATTTATCACGAAAATACATTATTTATAACAAAAGATAATTAATCGCGCGAGTTATTAATATGTAATTCGTAAAAAGAATGATTGCGATCTTGATATCTCCTACTTATAATGATCGTATTCGAAAGATAATGGAATGATATATGGAGAATTTCTCTCTCTCTTTCTTCACCCCGCTACCTTGTCGCTCCAGACTCGCCATCCGAATGTCAAGGCTACGGCCTACCAACCCTAAACAACGCGTTACACGTCGCCAAGGCCGCAGTAGCGCTATTGTTTACATTTTACATAGCCGTGACTTTGCTATCATTCGCACGATGATATTCGTGCGAGACGATAGCGGTGTTGGATACTCCATATATCTATTATCTCTCGCATATGATTGCAGCAAATAGAAGATACTAATTATTCTTTACGAACTACAAACTTACAAATCATTAATCCGAGCGATTAATTAACTTCTGCGATAAATAATACGGAAGAATATCGGAATAATAATGTATAATTTTAATTGTAGTATCGTATATTAATTCACTTTTACGTTATAAAATAGCAATCGTACTAAAACAAAAATATTATTTATTAATAACAGATTTATATAGCGTTGTGGAGGAATGTAAATTTGTTCGCGCAATTTTCGAACACTAAACAGACCATATAAGCTTTCTAGAATCGTAATTTCCGTCTTCGTTCCTCTGTTGTTTGTTCTCGCAATACAATAAAATGCGTGTCGCGATTAACATCGAAAGTGCCGTGCAGACCGAGAATAATGCGCGATCGTCGTATTTTGTTGATTAGTGCGCGCGCGATCGTAATTAATCGTGTTTTCGCGAGTGGGTATTGTAAGTGCCATGAAGGAACAGCAAAGAATGAACAAGAAAGGAGAAAGAGACCCGGGGAGGCATTGACGACGACGGAGCAACCGTAAGATAAACGATTTACAATTTAATTTATTATTTGTTACTTGACAGATTAATTACTCATCAATCTCCGTGATTGCTATCCACTTTTTACATGGTCTTTTAATGTAACGCATGTGAAATATTCTAGAGTCTACATTTAGAAATATATTTGCAATATTTAAACTATTTTCAGATAATTGTTATATAGATACGCATATGAAATATTTCAACGTGTGTTTATGTAATTTATAATTATTTAAGAAAATTTTTGTATCGTGTACACGGGGAAAAGAGACAAAATTACATAATTTTCGTATGAATTATTTAATATAAATATTTTAAAAGACAATGATAAATTTAATTGCACATGTAATATTTTTTTCTGAATATTATTTTTCATATTACATTTTGGACACTGCTTTATAAATTGAATATATCTGTTTATTATTAATCAACAAAATGACTATTATTACAATTGTGTACTAAAACTCCGTCATTGCGCATTATGTGTATCGAGTTAAATTATTTTTTATCTGAATTTATAAGTAATGAGCTTTTAATGAGAAGAAATCAAAAAGTAAAAGAATATTTATAAGAAATAAAAAATGTGTTTTAATTGTACTTATATAAAAGTATTATAAAATATAGATTATTTTTCTACATAATTCTATTTTTCTACATTAAATACTAAAACATAATCACCATTCTGTTCAATTTATCTCCTACCTTATTTGCGGTTAAGAGAAAGTGTGAAAGTTTTGAGACAGCATGTATACACAATGTGAGAGAGAGAGAGAGAGAACTGGCAAAAATAGTGGCAGAGAACGAGAGAGAAAAAGAGGAGAGAGACAGAAAGGCGCGCTTTGACCATAGGTATTCATGAGCGCAGCCTGCCTCATGGATTAGCATGTGAAAGAACGCTTTGCTCGTCGCTTTCCACCCCGTGCGTTCCCTCTCTCTGTAGCTCCCCTGGTTCTCTTTGCCTGGGCAGCCCTTCCGTCTCATATTTTTCGAAGGGGGCCACCGTGACCGAAACCCCCTCGATATATATATATATATTCGACTGTCGGGAAATGTTCGAGTCGTCATGTTAATCGAATACCTGCTGAATCAACGTAGGAAGAAAATGCATCGTGTAAGAAAAAGCTCGCGAACTCTTTCTAAGCTTCTAAAGTTCTCAGTTATGCATCAAGCATTGTCGAGATTTTTTCGATATCGACCGCGTCGTTTATTCTAACGGAAACCTCGGAGACCATTTCTCTAAGGAAGTCTCACAAAATATAAATACATATATTAAAGTATATTTAACAAACAAATACCTAATAATAATAATAAATATGTATGTATATTTTTTTCACTCGGAAACGCGCGAAAGAACGTTCGCGGAAGAACGTCGACGATTATGTGTTCGGCAATAGCTTTCGCGGAAATATGACTTGGTCCGTGGAAAGGCACTCGACATTGATGGCTACAAGCTCTATCGGAGTTTTAATCACATTACTCGGCTACAACGAGCGAACGTGTCACCAAGCTTTTGCTTCGATTTAATCGAATAAGAGGGGTCTTACGCCACCAGCGTACCAGCTCCGTATTCGCGTCCCGGTCCCTTTCCCTCTCGCGCTTCCATTACCGACCGGATGTATAAATGCGAGCAGTGATACGTCTACGTCTTCCGCCTTACAAGCTCTCGACGGTGTGCGAACGCATGCATGTGCGTATGTGAGAGGGTCCTTTGCGGATATTCATGAGAGGATTACCATGTGAAACGCCTAGTCGAAGCTCCTTCTCTTTTCGTCGCCTTGCACCTTTCCTCTCCCCCGCTCTCCACTCTCTGATCCTTCCCTTATACTATCGTCTTTTCTCTCGATTCTTTCTGGCCCTAAGCGACCTCGAAGAGTAACTCGTTCAGTTACCGGAATAACTCACGGTTCCTCGACTCGCGAGTCTTGCGAACGAACGAAAATGGCTGACTTTAGTGCTACGGAGGAATATGTCCATTTCACGTTTTTCAGAGAATATATGAAAAGGGATCTTTTTATTACGTTTACGTCACAGAGAAGCAATTCAAATCGCTTATATAACCCACATTTTTCAGAATTCAGGAGAAAATTATGAATGCGTAAAAAGATCGAGTTTATAGGGAGAAGTTGGGAATTTCCCCTGGGCGGAAATGGCGACGGCATGCTAATAAAGACGAAAAATATGATGAAATGAAAAAAGAACAGAAATGTGCGAAGGTGAATGTATGGTAGAATCTTTGGAAATTTCAAACGGATTTCCGAAGAGAGAAGGGTGAATGATGGAGTACTTCAGGTTGAAATGAATAACATTGAAAATTGACAGGCAAATTAATTCAAATGTGGCGAAAAGATTTAATTTATGATGGATTTGCCAGTTGGGAATAAACAACGCATTTGGTATCATGAGAATAAATTCGTTTTGCAAAATTTGCGACCTATAAATGTGGTATACCAGTTGTAATAGCATGATTTATAAATATATATATATATCAATTAGAGATATAAATCTTAATTAACGAGAACATATAAATCTCTCAGAAGCCAAACTAATCAACTCCACTTATTACATTTTTTAATTACAGTATCATAACACATATATATAGTGCTCTAGTGCTAAAATTAATAAATTTACAAGAAGTAAAAGTTAATAATTTTGATGTTTTACAGACTCGTATAATCGAGATAATGTACTCTTCCTCTCTCTCTTTCTATTTTCCTTATCCCTCCTCTCTTTCGCTTTTGATATTGTATTTTGTAATGATAAAAGTGATAACAATTATAAAGCTATTAAAAATTACATTTTCTCAATTGATATTAATTTAATTATCTATGTGTGCTTCATGATATTGATCTACTTAGCTACCTAAATTTCTATTAACAAAAAAATTTAATTTTTAAATGCAATTAAAAATAAACATGAGATAATTTTATCAATAATTAATGCATAGAAAGCTATTATATAAAATGTAGATTACGTGAGGATTCCAAAGGAAGACGGAATAAGAAAAGAAAGGGGATTTAAAGAAGTATACACCATATTTATGAAGGATTTATATAAGATTATAGACAGAGGGAGGAAGGTATATGATATTTTCCAAGACGCGCTTTTAAAAGAACACCTACGGAACTTGACTGGAAAATGAGGGGTTGTCAGGAAAGACACTGTTGATCTAAAAGAAGGAGCGATCAACGAGAAAATAAAAGCGAGCATGAGATGATCGAAGAAAGAGGAGTGAGAGATCGATTTTGTAGTGCGAGCAATAATCCGAAGGAAGAACATCCGTCGAGGGAACGAATGTAATTTCCGAATAAACCCAGCATTGCCGCCTGCGCGCGTTCGACATTGGAATAAAATCAAAGAAGTATATCCAATATCGAGAGAAAGAAGTATATCCAATTCAGGAAAGAATGATCGCGACCGATTGTATGTATCGGAGTGCATCGCGAAAATTAGTCTTCCGTCTCGTTCGGTATTATAACGTAATAAGACATACGATTATTCCGCACGTCTTTTTTTCGGATATTTTATTTATATAATCTCATAGAAAAATATGGATATAAAACTTTATATTACAATAATATAAAACCGTGTAATATAAGTACATGATAATTGATAACTGATAACAATTAGAAAACTATCTTTTTTTTATAAATCGCGTAATTTCAAATAATAATTAATTTCAAGTGCAATAATTAATTAATTAACTGATACCACACGTAATGAAATGTATATGTTATACGCAATTCCATTAAATATTTATCTAAAATCGATTTATAATAGAAAAACTATTCTGAAACAATTTGATTACATTTTTTGATAATTAAAAGATTTCGAATAATTTATACATCACAGATTTATGAAGTTTTAGTTTCGTTAAGTGGTAGTGTATCTATTATAAAAAAATACATCTTTTATCTTTTCGATCGACACTGGTAAAGAGCGTCTAAAAAGCTATTTCGAGCAGTCGGTCGAACCGAGTGCCACGTGTGACGAACGAGAGCCACGCTCCACCTTATCAGCATGCATTAGACAGTCCTACCCGACTTACTCGACTTACCCAGTGTTCGTCGGGTTCTTCCGCAGACACCCTCGAATCACGCCTCGCCCTAGCTCGTACGAAATGTCACAGCACGACGCCCTTACGGCGCTCTCCCTCGGAAAGCACGACAGATTCTTAAACGCGTCCCAATTTGTCGACAACGAGATTCGTTCGCTAACGCTGCGAAAGCTACGCCGACACTTTGCATATTTAATACAGAATACACAAGATGCTCCATGACTTTATATCATAGCTTCGAGATTCTAAAGCAATTTGAAGATGAAATTGTTACAGAACATTATTAATTTTCGTGACTAAACTAGCAGAGTGCCTTATCGTTAGCAGAAACAAAGTCAAAGACTAACCGATGTGTACTTATCGAATTTCTGAAGAGACGCAATAATAATGTCTATTAAAAAATCCATTTTTTTAAATATGTTCATTATTGGCAATTTCTAAACGGAGCTAATATTGATTAAAATCATGTATGTGTGTCTGGTCATTTTAGGCAAAACATTCGCACGGAATCACCGACACCGAAGCCGAGTTTTGCGGAC
The DNA here is from genome assembly GCF_030444845.1 of Prenolepis imparis. Lineage (NCBI taxonomy): Eukaryota > Metazoa > Arthropoda > Insecta > Hymenoptera > Formicidae > Prenolepis > Prenolepis imparis. The sequence goes on from NW_028141169.1 coordinate 8,852,685, forward strand.
ATTCCAGCTCTCATTAATATGTATTAGACAACTCGGGCTGACTTACTCTTTTATTGTCCGCACGCTTTGCCGACCAATCGACCGCCTCAGGAATTTCGATTTGCCCCTTATCACTCGAGCACCCTATATCCATCTACTGTAACATTTACGTTCTCGCTTTCTCTCGCTCTCTCTCTCTCTTTCGCTCTCTATCGTCGCTTTTGCACGAGGCAGCCGACTACTTCGCGCAATTTGCGTGGAGAAAAAGTTTGATTACTTTCCCAAGCGCGTACGAAGAAAGTGGGCTAGTGTTACGAGGGGGGAAAATTCGATAAAAGGAAAAAAATGAAGAAAAAGTGCGAATTTTTAGCTTGCTCAGGCCGTCATTCTTATCAAGAACAAGACATTCCATTTTCGTATAGCAATGTTAATAAATCATACGAAAAAAATGGGAAACCAAGAAATACCACTCATTTTTTAAATTTTAAGATACAAACTCAAACGCGTTATATATTCGTTATGTATTACAAACACATACATCACTATATTGTTATTATAAAAATTAATTGATAGCGTTGCGCAAACGGTATCGGAAAAAATCTATCTGTTCAATATTAAATTAAATTTATTTATTTAATCACGCTAGTAAAAAATAATAATAGTCTCACAGGGAGCATTATCTTGAACACTCTGTACAGAGATATATGTATAATTACATTTTATCGCTCTATCCTGACGACGCTTAAAGTAAAAAGATACCGCTTCTCCGACCTTTCCCTTTAACGAATTCCTCTCTTCCGATCGCTTTCCCGTCCCTACTCTTGGTCGTCATTGTCGTGTCGCGTTTTATAAAAGAACCGCGCTTAATCGCATCCTCTCTATCTTCTTCTAACTTTATCCCTTGTTCCTCATCCCGCTAATCCCATGCGTTTATCTGGCACGTCTGAAAAACCGGATGGATTAAACTATCGAAGATTCTCCCTGCGACTATTTCGCCGTTTACTTTACATCAAATTTTTTTTCGAGATTTTCCTCTCCCCCTCTTCCTGTTCTTCCAACAAATTTCTATTTTACTTAATTACTTTTTTTTCTTACATCTTAGTTTCTACGCGTATTGTTTTCAGATTTATTTACGGAATAGTAATTTATAGAACATCTTATAAATGTTATTTTATTTTCTCTTTTCTTTCTCGTAATATCAGTTTGCCTAACTTATCTCGTCTCCCGCGAAACGTAATATTAGTAAACTTATTTGTAGTTTTATTGAAAATTTTGAAGAGACGATTCTGCGCACGCGTACGTACACGTGTACACGAGGTGGCGAATGACGACGGGAATATAAGGTGGCACGTAAGGTCAATCCTAGCGAATAGCTTGAGCAATTTTCACTTCGCTCGGGTTATGCTCGTGCTCTACTCGTACTTCTCCTTCATATGATACGTACCGGCAAGTGTAACAAAGAATGCAATCGAAAGAGAGAGAGAGAGAGAACGAAAGAAACAGTGAAAAGAGAAATAGTGAATGCCTAAAAAAGAGAACGCGCGATAAAAAAATTTACTGACTCGAGGAATCGTCCTGATTTTTCTCCCTTGCTAGATTGCCCCGGCCGCACACCTTTTCAACGATTGACAAGGCCACCTTTGCTCTCATTCTGTCCTCGTCTTCTTCCCTTTTCATTCTGAGACCCTCTTCTCGAGCGCACTCGAAAGACGATGCCCTCGTCTCTTCCTCGTTGCTCCAAAATTGGACGATACGAGAAAATTTGCCGTCCCCGCGCGTTTCCTCCCTCGTTTGCCGTTTCTATCCTCCGGTTTCGTTCTCGGAAGCAAGTCCTCGGACCGAGAAAGGCTCGCCGTCCAAAATTTTGGGGCGCGCGTGTAGAGCCGGCGATATTGTTTCACATTGTGCGACCTCGTGCGCTCCTCCTCGGGGTGTAACTTATGAAAAGCGTCGCAATCCTCTCGCGCGTAAAACGTTTATTAACTCCCTACGAAATGAACTCGAGAGGCGCTTACTGGTCTTACGACGTACGTGCGTGTATACGGGGTGTCCCGAAAGAATTCTACGATCGAGCTCTAGGGTCGCGTCCCACGCTGAGAGCAAGGATGAAAACGTGTTACATAAAACAGTAATATCGCGAAGTTAGAACAGCTAATTTAATTCCACTGCTCGGAAGTGAACTAAGGAAATGTCACGGGTTCAAAGCGCTCCACAACGTGCATACCGCGCGGTGACATTGACTGATCCAGTTTCGAGATATTAATATGTCCTTAAAAAAGCTGTCTCTCCATAGTAACATCCTCCTTTAGACTTTAACATCATAGACAAGATTCAATGTATAACTTGAAATTTTTCATAGTATTCGCAAATAAATATATTAAATATTTATTTAGTATATAATTAATTATTAAAACTGTGATCTTTAAAAAAATATATATAATTTTATACATACAATTCCAAATGCACGATAAAAAAATATCAAAAATCCGTAGGATATTCGAATATAATTTCTAATGATATAATATATATCACGTAATTAAATTCTCATTTGCGCTTTAAAATAAACACCACGTGTATTCAACAGTGACAAGCTGACTCCGAGATGATGTCTGCGACCTTACGATACCGCTTCGGGAAAGTTTCGGGGCACCGGTGACATACAATCGGGGCAAAAGTTATTGGAGCAATTTGTCTTCCACGACTCAACGTCCGCGCGAGCAAAAAAAATCGCGAGGGAGGACACAGGCAGAATCGTCGTCGTCATTCGAGCGCGAAATGTTGACGATACTAGTTCCTAATGTACATGTCCAGTTCCGAGAATTTCTACCGAAATGTCGCAAATGCGACTTTCGATATTCTTTGAATTTTAAATGGCGAGCGATTCGCGGCCTTTACACGCGGTTAGTCGGCGTTGTTTTATTGATCCCGTAATGCTGAAACCGGAAACTGATTGCATGGCAAGTCGTCTTTCCGATACTTTTTTTATTCACATTTACCTCGAACGACCTCGAGCGAGATATTTTTATCTCTCTCTCTCTCTCTCTATTTGTTTTTCCTATTTTAATTTCTCTTTCTTCTATTTTATTTTTATTTGAACTTATTTGACATTCGAAATTTCAATTCAAACGATTAATTCGATATTATAATATTGGAAAATATAGTGTGCTTACAAATTTTCAAAAACTGAACATTTAAATATCTGTTTTTTACCACAAAATGATACTCTTTCTTTTAAAAAAGTCTTATATATAGTATTATTCTATCTCAATCTCTTTAATTACAATTGTGTAATCTTTCTCTTTGACTATATTTGCAGAAATTAAGTTAAAATATAATATTAAGATTTTACAAAATGAGATACCGGGATCGAAATTAACAGGAAAATTAATGTCATTTACATGCAAATTATCTGAGGTAATGGTGTGTTTGTTGACGTGTGCATCGTGAGTGAGTTCATGCATAGTTTATAAAGTACCTCAACTATCACTTTGTACGTAATTTAAGTAGACAAACAGCAACACCTACAACTTTATTGTACGTAAACTAGTACTTTAAATACTACATATCTAGATTGCTGTTGTATATATATGCAAAAGCATCTTACATTGACATTTCCCCTCACATTCGTCCAGCTTATTGCTTGACGTATCACTTCTAACGAAAAAAGACAAGAGTTTACGATAACGTAACGTAAACGTAATCGAATCCGTAAATAAACATAAGTCAAGAGTCCGGGGCAGCCTTTCGTTGACTTAGCATGTTATTGCGCCGAGCCGTTCATTTTCGTTCGTCACAAAGGAAGGCGCGTTAGAGGAACAGCAAACGCGAACAGAGACGGTACAACTAGTAGTACGTTCGACCTATTTTGTATCGGAAAAGAACCTGTCGCGAAACGCGCGCGTACAGTTTCAGTTGATCGCGATGAATAATCGACGTGTTTTCTATTCGACGTGCGTCACGATTCCACGAGGGAGAGGCGAATTTTTTCAACGATGACAGGACAAGCGAGACGTGCGGGACAGTACGATTGGTCGGCTTCGAGAGACGGTGGAGAATGTCGTAACGATGCCAGTCTGCGAGAATCTCTGACTACAATCGGCCTCCGATAGGGCGGAAGGGGGTGAAGGGGGATAGGCGGTAGGAAAAGGAACTGTATTACCAAGTGGACGTCGTCGACGACCCATCGTGTCCCAGGCGTCCCCGGGGAGACACCCGGGAGTCCGCTCGGGATACAGGACGGTAATGGTGTCGCGGCTGTGCGAACGCGCCAAGAGCCTGGCATCGTGCCCAGACATACAAGGGGTCCTTCCTTCCTTCGTGACGAGCTTGTTAAATTTATCGAAAGCGCCAAATTATAGGAAGAAAGCGAACCTTCTCTCCTTTCCAGCCTCTCTAGAGCCGTTATCGTTTCTCTCTTCTTGCCCCCTTAGTACCCTTTCCTCCGCGCAGAGTCATTCTATAAGCTTCTAACTGCGGTTTTATAAAATGATAACTCTGCAAATACGTCGTTTTTAGATCAAATAAGCCAAACGTATAAGAAAATCATTCTAAAATATTAAGCGAGATAAACGTCTTTTCTTAATTGCTGCTGCATACAGCTTGCTCACATTTTTCAAAGTTTTCATATTAGTAATTGAAAGAATATTTTCACATGGAGAAAAAAATATTAGCTAAATTTTAGATATCCTTATATTACACCTGAAATTTAATTAGCATGTCTAAATTTCATCTGTGGTAACTAATATTTTTAAGTATAACATTTAACAAAGAATTTTCCTGTTAAACTAAAGTTTAAAAATATTATTTATCATAGCTAAAATTTTTAGGCTTGATAATTAAATTTCAGATGTAAAATATAGAGACACCTAAAATTTAGATATTATTTTTTTCCCGTGCAACTGTGCTTTTATCTTTAATATATAATATATTAATCATAATAATTTAGATAGATCATTTTAAAGGCGAGTAAAAATGAACACGATTTCATCTATCCTACGAATTCTCTAACGCAACTACTTCGAATATGACAAAACCAAACTCGCGAGACTCATATCAAAGCGATATTCTCAGCTTCTTCGCGAATTATGATTATAGCCGTGCCAGCTGACGGCGGAAGTGTATGAAGTAGCCTCTTCGTCCGAGAACCATGAATGATCTGAAACTTCGGAGAAACTGTACTCTCGTGGACGGCTTTCGAACGGGACGCTCGTCGAATCCGAATCGCAACGATTATTGCGGTACCAGCTGACGACGACGAGATTCCAGAACTACTCGCAAACTTAACTCTCCCCCTCATCGTTCCCATGAGAGATATAATAGCGCGATTTTAGGTTAAATCGTGCGCAAATCATTCTGCGCAAATCCTTGGCAATAATAACAAATACTCCTGTGTCGAAAGTCGAAAGGGATTGCAAAGCAAGGAGGAGAAAATTTCCCGAGTTTCATGTTTCAGCGTAGTTTACTTGAAATAAAGTGTCGCTGCGTCCCGCCATAATTCTCTAAAAATTTCCCACGCTTTCTTAAGAAAGAGGACAATACTATTGTTGTTTTGCAAGAGCATTGCAATTGTTCCAAGAATTAACAATGTAATTCACTTAATGTATAATAACTAGAGGTAACTATAATAATATTAAATAATTACGAGATAGGTACTTTGGGTAAAATTGAATGCAAACTATATATTATATTTAAATTATTTAAATTACTATTTTCCTAAATGCTGCTTCTTAATTAACATTAACATATTCACGAATTATAAAACTAACAGAAATAGTGAAAATTTGATTAATATTCGAAAAATTAAATAAATCATTAAGCAAAGCTCTTTTCAGCAATGCTTGGTGTAAATAAAAAACATTTCCCTAGCAAAGTTGCCATTATTATAGTTTATAGTCGCTAACAATTTTCAATCACAAGAAAGAAACGTGATGAAAATACAAGTTTCCATCAAAAACTTTTTTTCTAAATGCTGCTTCTTAATCATTAATATGATAATAAACATATTTACAAATTATGAAATAAAGTGAAATGTGAAAATTTTAAAAATATTATTCGAAATTAAATAAATGATTCGTAGTTCTTTTAAGCGATGCCTCGTGTAAATAAAAAATATATTTTTTCACCAAAGTTGCTATCATTATAATTCATAATCGCTAACAATTTTCAATCACAAAAAAAACATGATAAAAATTCAAGTTTCCATCAAAAACTTTTTTTCTAAATGCTGCTTCTTAATCATTAACATATTTACAAAATTATAAAATAAAGCAAAATGTGAAAATATTACAAAAATTATTCGAAATTACATAAATCATTATGCGTAGCTCTTTTAAGCCTCGTGTAAATGAAAAACATATTTTTCCACCAAAGTTGCCATCATTATAGTTCATAGCCGCTAATAATTTTCTCCGTCACAAGAAAAAAAAAACCATGAAGGAAATACGAGTTTCCACCGAAAATGCCGCGTCTCGTTTCTGCTTCCCCCTCTCTATTTCCCTCCTTCTCCGCATATAACGACGCATAAAAACGACGCGCTGCATATTCAAATTCCTAATTGCCCTTCGGCGAATAAATTTCGGTGGCGTCGCGAGGCCGCAGGCGACGCGCATAAGCCACTGCACCCGTGTGCGTCCTCGTCTCGTTTCTAGTGATTTATAATTATAATTACAAGTAGCGTGCTCGGCTCGTCCATCAATTTCGGCGGGCGGCGAGCGGCCGCGTATTTTTAATGCGGATGGCCTCGTTCCAGGTAGCTGCACGCGCTCGCGCGCTCACGGACTCGTATATCACCGACGGTTTTGTGCAAGCTGTTACGCGGGACAGGACTGTGCGCGAAATAAATTTTTTTCTCCCTCCTTCCCTACGGAATCGCAGCGTTTCCTACTCGTGTAATCCCTGTAGAGCGTTCGGTCAGAATTGCGCGGCACTTTTAACGGGCATTTTTACATAGCCTCTAATCGAATATTCCACCTCCGTATAAATTACTGATGAAAATATAGAATTTCAACGTGATGACAAGTTGGGAAGATTAAGAATATGTATGACAAGAAGCACATATTTGACGGGCACTTTTACGTGGCCTCTCATCAATATATATTATTCCATATATATCACAGGCGAAAATATAATTTCGCCGTAACGACAACAAGTTAAAAAGATCAAGAATATGACATGTATGACAAGAAGCTAAGAAGGTTGAAAACGTACTCACTCCAATCTGGCCGGATTATTCGAAGCATTGAAGTCGTTGTATCACGAGACCAAAAATCCATTCCGCCACTGGCAAATATATCGAGTGTTTATCCTGCGCTTAGCTTGCTTCGGCGGTTGAATCACATCGCATATATACACGCGCACACGTATATGTCACTTGTATATACGCGATATACACACGACAAGTTTAATAATAACGAAAAATAGCGCGAAAAGACTGTCATATAATACTCACATTTCGGCACTTGGCGAAAGTAAACGCTCCTAACCTTACTTGACTCGCGCGTACGACAAGGAACGGCGATCGCGGAATTTTGTCGGCGCATTCACGAGTCAATTTAATCGCGACGCACTATTTTACGCACAATCGTTTCCACGGCATTATCGCGCGCGAATACTACGGACACTCTCACGTCGTTTAAAGTAGTAAAATCACCGAAATACGCGGCACTGCGAAGAGTCTCTGTTCCCGCGCGAAAAGCCGTGCCGAGACTCGTGTAGCCCCCGGGGGAAACGGGCGACTCGCGCCTGATTTTGCGCGCGGAAAATGTCTGTTTTCATGCACAAAAAAGGTAGTTTCATGCGCGGAAAGCATCTGATTTAACGAAAAACGCGAAGAAATTGTCGTAGCTCACATTTCGGCACTCCGCGAGAGTAAACGCTACTAACCTTACTTGACTCGCGCGTACGACAAGGAACGGCGATCGCGGGAATTTTGTCGGCGCATTCACGAGTCAATTTAATCGCGACGCACTATTTTACGCACAATCGTTTCCACGGCGTTATCGCGCGCGAATACTACGGACACTCTCACGTCGTTTAAGATAGCGAAATCACCGAAAAACGCGGCACTGCGAAGAGTCTCTGTCCCCGTACGTGAAGCCATGGCGAGCGAGAGTCGTGTGTGTAGACCCCCGGGGGGGGGGGGGGAGGCGGGCGACTCGCGCGCGCGGAGCGTCACCTAGTTTCACGCACGGCAAGCGTCCGATTTAGGAACAACTTCACTAAGTCTAGTTAGATGAACTAATGGTTAAAATTATCAGGGTGACCAACCCTGAAAAAAAAATTCATGTCCATGAATGTCATGAATACTTTCATGTATATGTTGGCCACCTTGCTATAATGTTAACTGTCGATTCATATAATCAGACTTGGCGAAATTGTTCCTTAATGAAAAATAACGCGATAAGACCGTCGTATAATGCTCACATTTCGGCACTCTATTAAAATAAACGCTCGCATCACAATTTAATTGCGCGTACTCGAGCACGAAAGCGGCGATCGCGCCGGAAGTTTGTCGATGCATTGACCAACAGATTTAATCACGGCGCACTATTTTATGCAAGAAATATTACAATAGTCTACAGTATTATCGCGCGCGAATACTTACGGGTACTTTCACGGCGTTTAGAGTAACGAAATCGTCGAAAAATGCGGCACTGCGAAGAGCGTGTGTTCCCGTGTGCGTGGCCGTGCCGTGAGTCGTGTAGCCCCCGTGGGGGGGTGGGCGACACGCGCGCGGTGGCGTCTGGTTTCGCGCGCGGGAAGCGTCTGGTTTCGCGGGCGAGTAACGTCTTCCGCGCGAGAAACCGTATTAATCGACATTACGTGAATTATACAAGTTCCGGCAGACACCCTTCGTTGCTTGTATTATAAAGACGCAAAATTGTCAAGTATCTATAATACTCGCGCATGATACTATTATAAAAACAAATGTGCGTAAAATATTTGCGTATATGTACATATAAATATAATGTTGTATGCGTGAAATAATGAGTGCGCAGAAACAGATGGAATGCCGCATATTTCGATATTTTTGTTTCTCTAAACAATGTGAAAATGCTCCGTAATATTCGCGCCCGAAATGCGAGCATTATATACGACAATCTTTTCGCGCTATTTTTCGTTAAATCGGACGCTTCCCGCGCGCGATAGACGCTAGCAAACGACGCGACGCGGCGCTTCGCGCGCGCGAGTCGCCCGCCTCCCCCCCCCCGGGGGGTCTACACACACGACTCTCGCCATGGCGCTACACGCACGGGGACAGAGGGGCTCTTCGCAGTGCCGCGTCTTTCGGTGATTTTACTACTTTAAACGACATAAAAGTGTCCGTAGTATTCGCGCGCGATAACGCCGTGGAAACGATTGTGCGTAAAATAGTGCGTCGCGATTAAATTGACTCGTGAATGCGCCGACAAAATTCCGCGATCGCCGTTCCTTGTCGTACGTGTGAGTCAAGTAAGGTTAGTAGCGTTTACTTTCGCGGAGTGCCGAAATGTGAGCTACGACTATTTCTCCGCGTTTTTCGTTAAATCAGATGCTTTCCGCGCACGAAACTACCTTTTTTGTGCATGAAAACAGACATTTTCCGCGCGCAAAATCAGGCGCGAATCGCCCGTTTCCCCCGGGGGCTACACGAGTCTCGGCACGGCTTTCCGCGCGGGAACAGAGACTCTTTGCAGTGCCGCGTCTTTCGGTGATTTTACTACTTAAAACGACGTAAAAGTGTCCGTAGTATTCGCGCGCGATAACGCCGTGGAAACGATTGTGCGTAAAATAGTGCGTCGCGATTAAATTTGCTCGTAGATACGTCCAATTTCCGCAATTGCCACTTCCGTATTTCTTGTCGTACGCGCAGTAACATAAAAGGTTATGTTTACCGCGGATTGCCAGAACGTGAACGTTATATAAGTCTTTCGCGCTATTTTTCGTTATCATTAAATATCTTCGTACATTTCGTGCGTATATCGAGTGTCGCGTGATGTAATTCAACTACTCGAAGAAGACGCACTTGATGTGACGACTGAGAATGACAGATTGCATTTTTACGGTTCCAAGATTCAACGAAAAAGTTTACAATAATCCAGCCAAAGTATGTATTCAATCTTTTGTTATATAATAACGTCAAATTATATTTTAACCGCTAATATATTATTATCTAATATAGGCATATGACCGAAACTGACCATTAAAAATGCAGCGCAATTCTAAGCAAACGCTCTACAGGAATCTACGGGATGATGCTCGAGGAAAACGCACTTGATGTACCTGAGGACGACAAAATGCATTTTTACGGTCCCAAGATTCAATGAGAAAGTTTGCAGTAATCCAACCAAAGTATGTATTCAATCTTTTTGTTATATAAAAACGTAAAATTATATTTTAACTTGTAATATATACGGAGGCATATGACCGAAACTGATCATTAAAAATGCAACGCAATTCTGAGCAAACGCTCTACAAGGATTTACAGGATGTAATGCGTATTTTTATATTGTTACTTTTTATATTGTTACTCGTGTAATTAAAAAGCGCACTGCAGAATTTTACGCACGAGAGTCACGCAACTCTTTCGTCGAGATTTAACAGTAGCCACTATCAGCTCGTAAAGCGAATAAAATCTTTTAACTCTATTGCCTTTTTCAAAATTAATTATAAACATTCTATTTCTCTAATTTAGCTGCAATTATAATATAGAAAAAAAAACTAGCAAATCGATGAACACAACAATATATAAAGCTGTGTCAGATTAATTAAATCTCAATAATCTCTCCATCCAGAGTTCCTCTCTATTATCTCAAATTCTTGGCATTTTTCGAACCTTCTTACAAAATTCACTATAATAAATAAACGCAATTTAGCTTGTTAGTTAGTCCTCATTCGATAATAACTATTGAACGAACGGAATCCTTGTCATTATTTGAAAGAAGAAACGGAGATTAACGCTTTAGCTGACAATGAGAGAGCCTTCCAGCCGCCATTGTCTGCTCGTTAAGAAGGCGACACATGGCGCAAATTAATTATGAGCGATTGCTTCGGGATTAAACGATCTCCTGACCGGGACCGGGGAATTCGCCGCGGAGATTTGCCGCATACCGACCGGAAATGCTGATGTAACGAGACGAATGGCGCTTAATACCAATCCCAGTAGCTCGATCCTAATGAAATTCACGGCATCGTAAACGCGTCGATGCTGTAGAGAGAGAATTGCCTAATAAGCGCTATTCGTGACAAATTGCCGGCTCGTGATGTAATGGTATTTTGAGACGGCGCAACTCGACCATGATAGACGCAGAAAGAGAAAGACGAGGAGAGAGAAGCTTCATGGATAGGTCGTAACCTGGTGCGAATAACGGATTGTTGTGTTACATTTATCACAGCGTCAACATATATCAGTGACTGGAATGACAATAATTGATTTCGCTGGCACTCCCTCGTTCTCTTGCCTTCTCTATTCTTCTCTCCCTATTGTTTCCCCTCTTCCTCTCTTCCAATTTACTATAGCTTAGTCTGATTGGCTCATTCATTTACTTATCTAAGCTTTTTGTTAATACTCAATAAATAATATTGTACATACACATGTTAATCATTTGTGTGTGTGAAATAATTTAAGATATTATCTCTCATTAATAGATAAAATAATAGACATGTCTCTATGTATTGCGACAGATTTCAAATCAAGATTTCAAGCGAGAATTGCTTATTGAATAATATAACAATAAACAATTCTCACTTGAAATCTCGATTTGAAAATATCTCGCAAGACATAGAGAATTAACAGAATAAATATATATCTTAATATAAATGTACGATGTAACGTGTACAAATATTTATTGAATATTAACAATAAGCAATTCTCGCTTGAAATCTTGATTTTAAAATTTTTCGAAAGACATAGAATCAATAGAATAAATATATTCAAATTTTTATCTATATTATTAAAAGAAAATATCTTAAATTATTAGAATACTAAACGGATTTCTTTTTTTTTTTTCATATATTGACTTATGTAATTATTATTTTAGAAATAATTTAAGATAAATTTATATTAAGGTATATTTATTCTATAATTCCATATCATGGGAGAGATTTCAAATCAAGATTCCAAGCGAGAATTGCTTATTGTTAATATTCAATAAATAACATGTACAACGTAATGTTATTTATTGAATATTAACAATAAGCAATTTCTCACTTGAAATCTCGATTTGAAAATCTCTCGCAAGACATGGAGAATCAACAGAATAAATATATTTTAATATAAATGTATTTTAAATACATAAATATATCTTAAATTATTTTTAAAATAAATATTGCATAAGTCGATGTATGAAAAAAAATCCATCTAGTATTCTTTCGCTTATATAACTAGCAGTAATCCACTTTAAAAGGTATATCCTGATATTTGCAAACTACTCTTTAATTCAAAGTCGTGGGTGATTCTGCAGAACGGTACGGAGATTTTTGCACACCTCACGTTTTATTTCAAGTCTCTCGCGTTGTTACTCATATCGTAAAGTTAATAAATTACATCTCTCTTTCTTTCTCCGCATCTTCTCTCGTTTCGGCTCGTTCGTATATACTATTCCTGTCTTTTTCTCTTCGTCTTTCGCGCCTATACGACGGTTCTATTCGACTTTTTCTCCTCTTCCCCTCTCGGCTGCCATCACGCCCAACGCAGACTCCAACCCCTTATCTCGTTTACTCATCCCGCGGCATCTTCGCGCAAGCAACCACTCGCGCCTCAGTCGGCCCGGTAATTTCATGCTCGAACTGACGGGGTCGATGGAAGGTACCAGTCAGAGAGATCCTCACCCGGGGCGACGGCCCGTCATCTTTCATCATCTTCACTTCCGAGCAACACCTGCCGCCTCGCAGCCGCTAGCGCCGATTTCGCCGAGAAATTGTTGGCGTCGCGAGAAGTTCGGAGAAAGACAAGCCGGTGCACGGTGGTGAACACATAGACGCCATAGTAATCCGATCTAACTCTTATCAATCTGAAACTCTCTCTCTCCCTCTTCTTTCTCTTTCTCCATCTCTCTCTCTCTCGACGAAACGCGCAGGTATACTGCTCACTCGCGAAGATTCTGCCGGATCAGGATTGCCCAATCGCCGAGATACCGCCGCTATTGACCCGGGAATACCCGAGAGAAACTCCTAGACACACCTCGTTAAACGGATAACAGAATTGTCTATTTTTTGTCGACATTAATGCGCCTTGGGAGATATAACTCGAGACCTGCAAACTGTTCTTAAACTCGAAGTCACGTGAGCGATTCCGTGGAACGGTTCGGAGATCAAAGAGCAAGGAAGTAGCTAGAGAGGAACGATTCTCCCGTGGGAGAACCTGCCGCGTAAGCAGCGCATATATTCGCGGGATATTCTTGATACATGAATACAAAACGATGTTATACGCTTAATCAGATTTGCCAATTACGATGCAGAAATGCGACCTTCTAGAAGTCTTTTATATTTCAGAACAATTTTCTAATATAGAAAAAATTGGCACGAAAAAATCATAATTACTTGTGATATAGTTAATTAAGAATGTATAAAAAAAGGAATCTTTGCGAATTTTTATTATCGTTTTCTTATAGTTTCAAAAACTGTTATTTAAAACATCAACAGCATTTTTTTCCTTTGTTGTATATAAAAACTATAATAACTCAAGTTTTCAATGTTTAGAATTATATCGTCAAGAAATATGTTTTTAATATTTAAACGCCGATATTAATAATTTAAGTTACATAATCCTTGTGCAATAAAATGCCAAGACAGATATTTCGATATAATAATAATTAACTTTAATTCTTATTAATTTACAAGTGTGCTATTAAAAGATAAACCAGAAAAATACTTTAACAATAATTAAATATTTATAAAAGCACCTTATCATCATTAAATAATAAATATAAATTTGAAATTTAACCAAAATAAATTAATAAATCATATCACAGTAAAAATAATAGATTTTAACAGACATACGACACATCAAGGGATTGAAATTTTTTATACATTATAACTATCTGTCCGCAACACAGTTTATTTATTGCAATAACTTTTCAGGAATCTTGAAAATTTCAAAATAGATACTCTAATAAAAACCTCGATAAAATATATTTTATTTGAAAGTGTGATGTACTGCATTATATAAATATATGTCAGTTTGATATCCGCGTTATCGTTTGCCCGCAAAGTTGTCGGAAACCATTTAGATCGGTCGAAGCATCCGGAAGTCAAATAACTCGGTCAGCTCTATAAGAAAGTTTCTCAAAGTTACGACGCGAGATGCGTTTTTAATCCGGATTCGATCGACGGTCAAGCGAAGGACGTTCGTAATAAAAGATGACCGATAACTCACGAATCTCATGATGACTATAAGATCGGCAGCAGACGGCGATCAGAAATAGGCGCTTTATCGACGTTTCGTGGGAGCTAATCTTGTGCCATTCCGCGATATTGGCGGGAAGTCCCAGACGTACGGGCGCGATTTATATTGACGCGATCGATAAGGATACGCGGAACGTTTCTCCCGAATAAGGGGAATCGTCATTACAGAATGGCCGCCATGAGAGTTCTATTTTACGCGCGTAATACATCAAGGCATAGTACATGAACAGTAGCTCGATCTCGTTCTTTCCCGGCTCTCATTCCGCCACTTCCGGACCAATACCTTAAAAACGCCACCTATTCCTACCGCGTAACCATGGCTTTTGAGAGGAACTCGCCCGGTTCTTCCGGAACCTCGCCACCACACACTCGCTATCAGATTCGAAACCTAACGCGAGATAATCCTTCTCTTACATCTGGCTCGGAGATCTTCCCCCTCGCCTTTTCTCGTCCTTTCTGACCTCATCGCCGAGTGTGAATCGAGACATTCTGCGCTATCATCCCCAGCTTACGATGTGAGAGAAGGAAAAGGCTCAGTCCTTTTTCTCCCCCTCTTCCGTCTGTACGAAAATGTATCACGCAATTTTTTTGCTCGCCATTCTATGAACGCTCAATGTACGCTTGCTTTTGAATCTCTCTTCCTTTCATCTTTCTCAAATTTTCGCAAAAACGTCTAGAGACATATTATTACGCACGCGGCTTGAACTAATGCTTTGTCACGGTATGTCGTATCACGTCACGTCATATCGCGAAAAGCAACATAGCATTATCAATCTCATTATACAATAATAAGCTAACAAGATTTTATTAACATCACATTAGACAAGCTCCTGTATAAATTAAAATAACTGAAAAAATAATGAAAAACTGAACTTTAATCTTTTCACTTATCAAAAAATAAAAAAATTATAATAAAAATATTATTTTTATTACACAAATTTTATTAGACTAATTCAATCAAGTCAAAGATCTACATAAAAAAGAAAAAGATGGAATTTGTAAGTTAAGAATATTTCTTTTTATGAAAAAAAATTATTTTTTGTAAACATCTTAAACGGTCAAATGTGATATATAATATCAAACTAATTTTCAAATATATCAAACATTGATTACAGAGAGTAGTCAATAAAGATAAACGACAATAAAAATAAATGATACTTTTAAGACATTTTTTATAAATTATATATGAATCTAGATTTTACTTTATACATTGTCTTTTAATTTTATTGTACTAAAACATTTTTGTAAGAAACATGATGTCACGTGCGAATCCAAAGATGTGTTACTCCCTCTCTCAGAAATTGTGTAATTAAGCATCGTTCGCCCAACTTCATAATTATATATGATGTAACGAAATAGCGTTCCTCTCAATAGAAGCAGGGCCCGTTAAAAAATGTAAAAAAAAGACTCAGACGAGAGGCGGTATGTGACGGCGGAATGGATTCAATTAATTCTCGCAAAGTGTCGCGATGTCGTATTAAAATGAAATTCCGCTTTATATCGTATCAACGCGCGCATTTCTCCTGCCTCGTTGAGATTATCGCGTCGTCCGGTTAAAGCTTTAAAGCCTTCGCAGCGTCGACCGAGCCAGGAGCGAATAAATTTATCATGACCCAGTGATCGATGTAGAAATAAATCATCTTTCGTGGCCATGCTTTAGTATCAACATTTCGTACTCTTTCCGAATGAACTGAGTTTCGCGTTCTTTTAAATCAATTCTTTCAATTTTAGAGGCAATACAGTTTATTTCGAAGTTAATAGACGAGAATTCGCGTACATTTCTTGTATACTATCGATGATTGAATTATATATTTTCCAATTATTACTTTCAGTTCTATTTTCATGTAATCGCGCGATCGCTTCTTTCGAAAATTTGACACTTATCGTACTTGATTTCTCTTTGCAGTTGCGTTACTTACACGTAAAGTATGCCGCATAAGGTCGATGATTGAGCTACTCACCTGCAACAGAAAAAGTTGAAAGAATTACAATAAGTTATCAAATAATCATGCAATAATCACTTATACAGAATGTATATAGAATCGTTACTAAAGCTAAAGAAATTAACTGAGTTTTCCAAAAAATTCAATTACGTAAATACGTCTCTATCGATTCATTGTGAACGAAACGTGCTCAATAAATTGATCGTAAAGAAAGTACAATACGATACCGAGAATAACGTAAGAAATCGCACTTTGTCGTTCATGAATACACACTTACGCATAACAATAGCGAAAGCTCGGGCTTCCCTTCGCGCTTTAAGATACTTGCAGTTGCTCTCGTCGAGGGAACGACGAGAGAATGTTGCGAACGATAAATCATTCGAAAGTTCCGTATCCACCCTTGTGAGGCGGCATCGTTTGCCGACGCGAAATAACGAGTGCCTTTCATTGGCCGCAAGCGTTGCGAAAAAGGTAACGACAATTTTTCACCGTTAGTAACACCTGTGCGCTAAATGAATACGAATTGATTCGAAGCCGTCTTCCGATTCGGCCAGCTTTATTTTCATCTATTACGAACGATTCCATTCCTCTCTATGCCGTCGCTGTCCTTAATGCTCAAGTGGTCGCATCGGTTTTCGCGAATTTAATATCTGTGATGTTTATTTGGAAAGTTCTTTTATATAAATGGAAGCGCCTAGATATAAAAACTGAGAAATAGTTATTAAAGTTACTTTTAACGTAAAAAATGTTATATTTTTTTCATAATAATTTAAAATAAGAAAATAAACCTTTGAACGGGAATTAATAGTTTAATAATATATATTATATATTAACATATATAAATAAATTTATATAGGAAAAAATATATATTATATAAAAAAAATATATATACATATATTTATAATAAAGAATACGTAATATAAGTTGAATATTTCTTCATTGAATTCTAGAATTTTATATAAAGACATATAAGACAACACTATTTTTTAAATTATACACTATTCTTAGAATATATATCTAATTTTGCAAATCTTTGCATCTAGAAGTATCTTATCATCTCTCTGAAATTTCTCTTTTAAAATTTCCGTTCTGAAAATTTGATTATGACACTTATATAAAACTTCAAAACTTATCAACAAACGCGAGATATTCTTTTTTATTAGCAATTTCAAACGAACAATTTTATCGAATCAAGCTTTTTCTTCGGAATAGTCAACTTTCGTTAAAAATAGTCACAAAATCTGCTTGTTCTCAATATTTGCAAAGAAGCTCTTATTAATTTTGAACAATATATTCTTTGGTACCTGCTTATTTTCGATCTGCATAACATTAAATTATTCGCGTTGAGTTTGAATATCGCGTGAATAACATAATGTATTAGAAAATTGCTTGAGAATTGCGAAACGTCCTTTTCTGGTACTTCCCGAAAGATACTCGTCGCGTAAACTTTTATCGCCGAAGTAAAACACAACGCGCGAAGAACTGTATCACGATTTTCTTTTCTCGGGCAATTTTCAAATTACTCGAAAGAGTATAACTTCCATCTCGTAATTCGCTGCGGAATATGTTCATGTTCGCGCCGAGACGGGAACGTAGGGCATCTGACTCATCCTTTCGGGGATAAAATTTCGAGGATACTTTTTAGGATAGCGATCGTCCCCGCGCGTTTTATATGGAACGGACTTTTTTTATCAGAAACATCAGCTAACGAAAGGTATCGAGTCAGCGAGTTTGCCGTCCATTTCCCGATCCCGTTGAGCCGCGACGCACCGTCCTGCGAGAGATCGCAGACGAAAGAAGGGTTGCAGGTTCCGAACACGGCGGACAATTGTCTCCCTTTATCCGGAGGTCGTCCCTTTATGTCCGTCGTAAACGTTAGACGAGTCGAGCGTGCTACTTCCTACCCTCGTTCTAATAGAAAGAAAGCTCCAAAGAGAAGGTTCCGAGAGAAAGATCCAAGATCCCCGATCATTACAACGCACCGTGACTTTTATAATTTGAAAAAGTCATTGAGCCACGGCTCTATGCCGCGTATTCTATGCCATCGAGTTTACTTTTACGATGATAAAATCGAGCTCGCGAGATCAACTATGGTACTATAAAAGCGCTGTTCGCATACATTGCCGGAAAACATAAAACGTGTAGCCGTTCGCAACATTGGTTTCTTTGTAATGCACGCTGTGTTTGGAAACCATTAAAATTGTTCGCCTTGCTTTAGAATAGTGTTTGGTAAAGCCAACATGGTTCATTCTTTAAAGTATATCTTTCTTTTTATAGAAAACGTTAAGCTATTCTATATATTATTTTTTTTCTATAATATTCTCTCTATACAACACATATTTAAAATATATATGAAAGACGCTTTGTGCACTATTTTTATCGTAAAAAATAGTAATTAGAAATTTATATGAAAAACAAATTAGAATTTTTTATAATCCTGCACAACTAAAATATAAATTTTATAGACATAAATGAAAAATATATTTTTAATAATTATCTTTACCCTAGTGGATGAAATCGATCGAATTCGTAATGCACCATTCCAGAACGGTCCCCGTTTGTTTCTCGGTATATTTTTTATATATTCTTTTATCATACAATATATAGATATATATAAAATCAAAATCATAAGACAAAGCAAAAATGGTATGTCCGTGTAATTATGAAATTTCATTCATATATAATAAAAATTTTTAACTTCTGCACTAATATGTTGTTGGCACTTTAAGATTTCTATTACTTATATGAAAAAGAATTTCAAAGAAACAGAGATATCATCAGATTTATCCGCAGCTATCTCGTTTCCTTTTTCACTTATTATTACATTCGAGAAAGAGAGAGTCACACATAAGAAATCCCATATATACGTCCGTGAGCAAGCGGCCCATAAATCATCGTGACACGCGCATAAACGTTTCTTACCGTCCACGCTCGAGAAACGTAATAATTTGGAAACTAATGGCCAGTGGATTGCTCGGACCATCGGGCGGATGTATACGCGTAGGATCCCTACGGTGGATTTTCATCCCCAATGCGCAAAGGCTATACCGAGAAAGGAACGGGGATCCATCAATCTGGGATGGCGCACTGCGAATTCGGTTGTCATTCACGGGTAAAGATGACTGATGGGGATCAGTCAGAGACGCGCTAATGACACGGACTTGCCGCTCGCTGACTGCAAAACATCCGCGATAATGGATATCGCGTTACCAGCATTCGGACATTCAACTGATTATGAAAGTGGAATTTTTTTGGCAAAGCCATAAAACTCTTACTGAGATTCTCCAAGATTGTGTTATACGCAACAAATATTTTAATTATGACAAAACATATTCCATATGTTAACATAACAGCATTTTTTTAAGAAGAATAATAGAAACTCATAAACAATTAAATTCAAATTATCCTGAAAAAATTTATATAAGATTAGAATAAAATTATCATATTTCTGACTTTTATAAAGTCATATTACTTCAATATTATCTTATAGCTTATATTTTTTCAGAATAAAATTAACAATTTAAAATCGCGCGATAGTAAAGATTTCCACAAAAATTTATTTTTTTCTATTCTATAAATAAAAATAATTTATTATAATTTCTTTTTTCTCTTTCCCTCTTTTCTTTCTCTTATATTTTCACATTTGAGTTTTATTTCTAGTTTCGATAAATTTTTTATATAATAAAATAAATTTTTTAGATATACATAATAATGACATACGGTATAATATAATTAATGAGGAAAGCGATAGTGTGCATAATACATAAATAGTATCATTGAGGCTGGAAAATTCAACGAATAATGTATTCTATAGTATTGGCATTATTATTAATAGATGGAACATATTCATTGCATGCATATTAACATATTCACAGCAGATTTCGTTATATAATTTAATTTTGAAATAATAGTAGAGAAATGTATATAACAAAAACATATAAAATATAATTAATACAATATCGATTATTATTAATTTACATAATAGTAATTATGAAATACATCTCATATATCCTATACAAACAATAGCACTTGTTTAAATTTTTGTTGAGCCTTTCGGTCGAGCAATCGATGAAAGTATTAGAATTGTGGTCGCTTTTCGACAAGAGTTACGAGCAAAAAAATCAACCTCGGCAGAAATTATCGAGCCATCGAAAGTACATCCGCGAGACCATGACGTCGGCCGAGTTTCGGAGACACAGAGAGAAAGCGAGCAAAAGCAAAGACTCTCCGTAAGAGTCCATTAGGACGGGAATTCCGATAAAGGTGCGCGCGCTCAAAGGGCCCTCCTCGGGTTAGGCAAACTTCTCGGGATGGCAGACGATCAAAGTCGAGCGAAGCCAGGCAAAACAGCTATTGTTTCCTGATAACGCGATCAAAGAGCGATCCGCAGCGCGACTTGTTCCTTCTTGGCGAGGTACAGAGTCTTTCGTGAACCGTTCCTTCCAACCCGCGCGCTGGAAAATCCGCAAAAACAAACTCTATAGCGACGGCTTTGATACCGTCACCTGTGTAATGATGACTCTGATACTTCTATGCTATCATATATATATATATATATATATAGCAAACTTTTACGGGTTACGAGGTCGTCCGAGATAACATTTCAGATAAAATATCAGTCTTTTTTGGTAAAAGGTATATCGATTTGTATTCGAAGCAATAAATAAATTATTAATTAAACGAAGCAACAAATGAAAAGTTTATATAATATATATATATATATATATATATATATATTTATATATATTTATATAAAACACTATATTCCCGCGATGCAGTTAATAACGAGGGTATTAAATAGTAATATGGCTTTTTATCTTTTTAAAGAAACAGAAAATCTAACATTAAACATTTTTCAATAATAGAAGTCTGTGCAAAAAAATGTAAAAATGTGATGATACTATAAACACTGAATAATAATATATTTACTACATATAATAAATATCTAAGAAAATAGCGATAACAATCTTGATTTTTACGGGATGTACCAATACTTTCTCGTCGGGTATCGATTTGTAAAGCCACCGCCAGCGTTCTGTCTACTTTGCACATTCATGAAGCGCTGTGCTATCAAAGACCGTCAAGATCGCTTTCCCAAGAGGAATCGAAGCGGAGCGGTATCTATGTGTTTGCGGTAACCCCGAAGCGCGATCGATCGATCACCGCCGAGGGCTCGCGACGACACGGTGACCCGAGGATCGACGTCGCCGGTGACGATCCGCGCTGACGTGATCGTACACGTGTATCGCCACCAACGGCTGTCCCTAAGTCGCGTTGCCGTTTTGATTAATTGCACTTCAATAAGCGCCTGTCTTCGCAACCCGCATCCTTCCGATCCGTCGAGGTTAGGCGATTAGGTTTGCACGTCCAGCTGTCGTCTCATGGTGATTACGCGATATACGAAGACACGATCCCATAACATAATTAGCATATGCAAGTACTTGAATTTTGAAACTAGAACGTGCTCTGGTGACATGTTTGAGAAAGTTTAATATTGAAATGCAGTCCTCTCAATATTTTAAAAAATATATATTATGTATTAATATAAATATATATATATTTTTTTTTTATTTATAAAATTGAGTTAAATTTTTGAGAATTAAATTCCTTTCAATATAATTTTAAAAAGATCATAATTAAATAAGAAATAAATAATACGTTGATATAAGATTAAGATTAATAGAGGTACAGCCAAAAATTTAGTCATAATATATTTTAGCTAAAAAAAAATTCTATACTTTTTTAATTTTGCAAGGATTATTTCTATTTCTATATTTAGCATCAACTTATAAACTCGCACGTTGAAAATTAGAATTAGATAAGCAAAAGTTTGATATAGAACGTTCGTGTTAGCGAACAATTCGACGGATATACTAATAGCGTTACGTCAAATCGCTCTTTGGATCGATCACGAATCTTTCAAAAGCCACACCTCGACACGACCGCTCCTAGATTTCATTTATCTTTCTGCTCGGTTCGTTCCACGCGTGTACGCACGCGAACGGATTTATCCTGAAGAAACTGATGGTATAAATCTGAACTGAAAGTTCGTATACAATTTAAAAAAATATTTATTGATGTGTGTCTAAACTTGTTCACGCTAATAAGTTTATATTCTTGCTTTCGTATTTCTCATTATTTAAAAAGATCTCACATACTTGATCTCACACTCTTTTTCTCTAGAATCTATTTTTTTAAAGGATTTCCACAGATGTCTATAGTATAGACATGTGTGAGGATTTGCGATTACATATTATTTATTGACAAAGTAATTGCAGTTCTCTTCACACTTTACTAATTTTACGCCGATACACCTTTACGAATTGAAAAGCTCATATCTCGTAAGTAAAGCAACGCTATCTTTCACGTCACTTCTATTAACCGCTAACGGAAACCATGACGAAAAAACGGAAAATGCGTCGCAAAAGACGTTTCCTCGATTTCTCGAGGAAGTAATAGAAGTCAATAAAAGAGAGGAAGTAAGAGAGAAAGTTATTTTGAAAAGCTCGCTGAAGAATGGTAAGCAAAGTGCCAGGTGAAGGTTCGTAATGAAAAAGTCACTTCTTTCTGTTGGTTTGAGCGGCATTAAAAATGCAATCTTTTTCCGACATTTCTCTGAATGCGCCATTTAATACATCAACCTACTTTAACAAAAATGTAAAAGTGAATAAGAAAAATACGTCATATACTTTTACGGAATATGAGAGAAAAAAATAAATATACATTTTTTTCACTCAACTAAATCTTCAAATATAGAAACATGATGTTCTGTACAATACTCATTTGTAATTTTCGATTATATTAATGAAGAAGTTTCAACATATTTTTTTTTATATTAAGAAAAGAAAAATTTCAGAGGCATTTGATAGTAGGCCTCTTACTGTCCTTCGATCGCATCAAATTGCTAGAGAAACGAGACAAGCTCGTCGAAATTGCAATCGGGCTTAGAACACTACGAGGCAGTCAGCAAAAAACAAAGGCATTTCGGTACTGAAGAGAAGCAAAAAAATGAAAGAAAGATAAACAGTAACAGAGATAGGGATAGAAGGAGAGAGGAAACAAAGAGAGACAGAGAATATAGAGAAGGGCTTGTCAGAAGGGCTTTAGAAATGAAAGCCGGTGACAAGGGATGCCGGTACTAGTGATGGTGGTGGTCCTGGCCGGAGGATACCAGAATTGGCGAACGAATGTGCAGATAAATGGACACAAAAATTCGGACAAAGCAAACCAGATACCGCATACCGCAAATGCCGCGAGCTCTTCCCATCGGGCCTTTTCGTCGCATCGACGCACTGAACCATCTCCAATTTTTTATCAGGAAAACCAAAGGCAGAAAGAATCTCTCGAAACGCACATCTCGCTTATCATTGTTAATATCAACGCAAGACTGTGGCATATATTAAGAAAATGAGAAAAAGAAAGAGCAAGAAAAAAAGGTCATACAAATACTTTTACTCTTTGTGTAGTTATCTCCTAATTATTCTCACACAGTAATGCAAAGGCGATCATATACATAAATCTGCTGACCAATGCGAGAAGCAATCAGCAACGGTAGATAGCCATTCGCGAAACTGGCTGATACGGTTACAGAAAACGCATAAAACAATTTCGCGGAGCAGATCGCATAAAGTCTTGCCGAACTGCTATAAATTTCTTTCTCGGTGCGCGCCACGCGCGCAATGCTCTTCCAACTTTTAACCGTTTCCACTAAAACCTTCGAGTTCCCTCGAGAATCGTGAGTTTCTTCACGATGCTCTCTCCGAAGATCGATCCTTAGGAATATTCAACCAAAAATTATTTATCATTATATTGCTGTAATTATCGCTGAAGAAACGACTTTAAGTATCGATGGTATTCTCCATATATGTATAACATATATAACAATTATTTATCTAGCCAATTTATCTTTTAACTGAGAAAAAGAGAAAGAGAGAGAGAGAGAGATAGAGAGAGAGAGATATTCTCGAAGAAATTCTTTCATAATACTTAGATTCGCCGCAATATAATAATTGCTTTCCATAACAAAATTTGAGCACGTCTTTTTAAGAAATATTTCGTTACAAAAATTTTTTCGTAATATTCATTTACTTTAAATATATTATTTTTTTCGTTAAATTTGTTTAAAATTAATTAAAAGATTAAGCCGTCTTATCTATGTGTTGAAAGCTTAATGAATCAAAATGTCAATCATTTTCTTTTATGTTTTGTTGTCTTATTATTAAAAGGGTTTATATGTTGTTGAAAAGATGTACTTTTGATTTGTAATACTCTTTGTGTCCTCTAACTAGCAGTTTAAAAAATAATAAAATATTTAAAAAACGAATTAATCTTCTCGATTTCTGGAAAATATATTTGACATAGCAAAGGAAAGAAATATCTAACATCCAAACTTTCACGAAAGCAATTTCGCTTATTTACACTACAGCGTAGCACAGCAAATATGAAGTTTTGCGCGTGAAATTATTGGCGCTGGCAAAAGAAATTCTAGTGCGAATTTTGACCCTATAAATTTCGAGAAAAGCTCAGATCGCACGCGCGCGCGATAAATCCCGAATTTCCCTTCTGCATCCGAGGGAAACGTAAACTGGGTCTTCGCGCCGAAGTTTCGCGGTAAACACATTTGTATGGGATCGTTTAGTAGTCGCGTTATCGTTCGTAAGCCAAATAAGAATTGCTAAAGCGAAGCCAATTTTTTCCAACTCAGCGGATACTTACGATCTCGATTTATTGCATAAAAACAATGTACTACATCTTGGCGCGAATATGTTAAATAAAACGCGCTTGTTGAAAAATATTATACCATTATTTACAAATTCAAGTTTTCTCTATTTTTACTTTTGAGCTTTATTTTTGACGAGAGACAATATCGCGAAAACGAGAAGAAATAACTATACAAGCGATGCAAAATAATTACACATATATTTTATATTTTTTCTATTATTTTATTATCTTTTTGTTTAAATTCTCTATGTAATTGTAAAATAAATTTATCGCGTTTAAATTGTTCAACAAATATTTTTTATAGGCTTAAAATTATAATAAAAGGATTTTAAAAATGAGATTTTTTCATATATGTAGAATACACAATTTCGGAGATTATAAATTTGTCAAAAAAGTGAAAGAATAAATCCTGCTGTTAAAAGTTCTCGTTTTTTGATAAAATAGAGTCGCAATATATGAGACACTTCACAATCTGTGCAGTACTTTATTTCGGATGATCTTGAATCTGTAGAAATGGAATTTCATCCAAGCTCAGAGAAAGAGAAAGCTACTTATCCAAGTTTGTAAGAGATATAAAAATTGTACATATAAAGTAGAAACGTATGCCATTTACATAATTAAAAGCGTCAAAAGAAGTATGAAATGGAAAATTCGATGGGAAAACCGTTAATGTAAACCGATGTAAATCTCGTTGCATTCGTTAAAACGCTTTTGCATTCAATGGTGTAGTTATTTATGTGCCGAATCGATACAAATGTTGTCTGAATTCTGCCTCGTCATTCTCCATAGGCATTTCCGACACCGTATTACGAAAAATTCACATTTACCCAATCAGTAAACAAATATTTCTTCAGCAAGCTTACTTCCATCTTTCGCATTCATGAGAGCTTTCGCTTTTTCTCTCATAAGGGCAAACATAATGTTTGTAGTGCGCGGCAGTTATGTACATTTCTTAAGAGTATTTAGATTTTTTAACCATCTGACAATGCATTTTTATTTCCTTTTTTCGTATAAAATAATAAATAATAAAATATTAAATAATAAATAATAAAATAATAAATCCTATCTTATCGTATATTGTATAAATCATGTTACAATATTATTCTTATTTTTTTTAAGAAGACAATACATAAAACATACTAACACGTCAAGCGCCATTCTAGTCTATCTCGCGAATGTATTCTCTCTCTAATGAAAGCTTATGCGTCGAATAAATTCCTCTCCTTCTCTCTTCCTGTCTCTCACTAGCAAGACAGAATTTTTCGTCCCCCATTTACCGCGGCAGTCATCCGGGATAACGCAGTGAGGAGCAGGACGTCGTCAGCGGGCAGATAGTGCTATCGTCGTTCAACGTTATCGGTGCACTTACGATCTCTCTTTCTCTTTCTCCCTCCTCCTCCCCCCTCTCTCTCTTTCTCCCTTTCTCGCAAGAATGAAGCAACGTCGTCGTTGCGGCATCACCGGCTGTTGCCGTGTTCACCACGACGTCGTTGACAACGATGGCGGAACGATGGAAAGTAGGAGAGAGAGAGAGAGAGGGGGGGGGGAGAGACGGACGTGGTAACCTGAGTGAGGGTGGCACTCTCGCAGCGGGGTTGAATATTCATTCGTGTTACATATGGATCAGTCCTGAGCAACGGGGCGGCGGTTGCAGCTAAGAGGAAGAGAGTGTGCCCTGTCCCGCGGATTTCAGGGTAAGGGCTCGAATATTGCGCCGATTTCGAGCTCCGCGACGAGGATCTCTGGAGAGAACCATCGTGACCATCATTGCCCCAGAGGTGTCCGGCTCCGATAAGAGCGCAGCCCACGACTCTTTCCCGTTCCTATTGCTCGCGCCTTTCACGTTGATTATCTCGGATTTTTTGCGGACGATCATCGGAAATTAATGCAACCCCCTCGTCGTTCGCGCTTTTAATTTCACGCGGATCTTCCGTCGTTTCTGCATTTAAATTAACCATCAAGATTACCGGTGTTCACTCCGAGAAGCAGAGGAAATGATTAACAGAAAGCATTATTTAAAATAAGTTATTTCATCAACTATTTGAAATACGAAATATAAAGAACATCTATTACATTCTCTAATTATCTGTAACTTTGCTAGACAGCTAGAAAAATTAACTTTTTCTATCCACATGATATCGGGTTAATCTACAATATAACAGCATTACGTTTCGTCTTTATGTCAAACGAATAAAATATTCAGCATTAAACAGCCACATATCTAACACAATATCGGGCATAAAAACACGTCTATTTATTTATTTAAAAGCGATAATATCAAAACGCGATATTCGCATCGATGCTATATACCTAAACAAAAGTTCGACGTGCGTATATTCGAATGTCGATGTGCTCACGCGACTAACTACCGCGATTTTCCATCTTTTTCTGCATTTACCTACACTTTTACGTCCGCAACATAATCACGAAAGTAGCGATAAGAAATGTTACTGTTGCAGCCGGATGCGGTCTATTCGCTGCGATACGAGGATGATGTCAGGCGATACGACTCGATGTAAACTCGAACCCAGGTAAATGTAACGTCGTAAACGTGATTTTTCCAAGACGAACGTGCGGATATGTTTGACTTGGAAAGGGCAGACAAATATCCATTTCATTCTCGCCTCGCCGATGTATATAGCGGTGACCGTGACTGCGTTCTCGATAACGATCGGGAAAGTTAACCGGGGTATCAGGACGCGCGACTAAGTCTCGCGCGGTAGTAAAAGCGGCTTGGCATCCTGATTGGCCATGCGGCGATAAAGTTACTACGTTTAACGCCTTATATAGACGCACGGAATGTTTAGGGCCCGCCGTTTGATGCCCATCGTGCGCGCCACGAGGCGTAAGGTTTATTGCTTACGAGCGGCCCCCGAACGTCTCTCCGTTTCATCGTCCGTTATCCTCGTCGTACGACAACTCGCGTTCCCTTTTACGTGAGATGCAGTCGACTAATACCGTTGTACGTTGTATTGTATGTGTACATATCAACCCTTTCGGTATTAACCTTCTTGCCGCGTGTGTACGATATTGTTGGCGCATATAAGAATAATCGTGCTCCGCACCGGCTGCATCCTCTCGCATCTCTTTTATGCGATACTCGCACAATACGCGTATTTTCTAGGACCGTCTTATACTGACCATTAAAAATACGTGCACGTGCTTGTATAGTGCAGAATATATATTATTATGTTCGCCAAGCGTACGTATAAATTTTATAATAGAAACTTCATAATTCGACATATATGAATTATTCATAAAGTCATTCTCCTGAATGGCTAAATTTAAGTTACAGCGTCACATATCGTACTAATGGAGGATCTATATAAATTTGAGATTTTATCGATCGAAAGATATTGAATACTCTCTCTATATATATATTTTATATACATATGTGTCATAGCGAATAATGCACTTCCTCCTATGGAATTCAGATTGCATTTGCAATATTGCTCATATTAGGTACAATGGGTTATTTACGTATGTTAATGGTACGGAAAGTTTAATAGAACACGAGGATGAACGGTAGAGTAGGGTAGGAGCGAGCTGCGAGTTGAAGGGTGGGCCGCTGTCATTAACAGCCATCTATTGACAAATATGCCCGCCAACGTACTCGACACTAATGCCGCATCATCTCCCAAACTTATTGTAATGATCACTCTCTCGCCGTTGAAAACGAAGCAGGGGTGCTCCCGGCAATGATAAAAGTGAGATATTGGCCCTTCTGATTGTCAAATTCACTGACAGGAAATAAAAGTAGAGGAAGACTATAGAAACGTAAAATAAAAAGTTATGCGAATCTTAAATCATAATCACATACACAATTTGTTTCTTATTAAGATAATTAAATAATATTTTATTATAATATATATGCAAGCGTTTCATTCATAATATCATATTTTATGACAACTTTTCGATAATAAATGACAAATCTCGATAATTTTTTACAGACAAGAAATATTATATAGCAAAAAAAAAAATCAACCCTCTTCCACGTCTTCGACCAGTTATGAACGAATTTTCATCCATCTCTAGATGGTTTCGGTGGCTTAAAAAAGAGAAGCTTTTTCGCTCTTAACGACCATTTCGTTCATTTCCGTTTTCGAAGCGTAGCGGAGGGGATCCATTTGCTATCCTCCAATTCCTTCTTTATATCAATATCATCTTTCTTCAAGACATCGAAGGCTTTGTGTGTCTCAATTCCCCTTCCCTCCTTTCTCTTTCCTTTTCTCTCGTTCGTCAGTCAGTTTATATTAGTTGCCGCGGCATCCGACATGAGGAGAAGTTAAAAAGGAGAACGCCCGTGGCGTATTTAAGGCGGCCATTACGACGGTGTAATTATCGCTTTTCGATTCCAATTTGATTCATAAGAGCCGACGACGAGCAACGGGACTCTCGCGAGCGAAATCCGGAAAATTGAGAAAGTCGAGATGACGAGATGATGTCGAAGACACCCCGAGAAGCCGGAAAATTGCGAAACGAATTCATTAAATACAACTCCGCACCGATTAAATCTGGCACTCGAAGCGCGTCGATTATCGCACCAAGTCGCGAAAACTTCGGTCCGTCATCATTATTTGTGCCGTTTTTCTTCGAAAGAGTAATGTACAGATTTCGAGAACGTACACAGACGAGAGAGCGAAGATTTCTGAGAAGTTGGAAAATTACGCGGGACAGATTCATTAAATTCGACCCGTTCGAATAAATCTAGCACTTGAGGCGCAATGATCATGGTATTGTAATGCGAAAATTTTAATTCATTGCAATTGTTTATATTTATTTTAAAAATGATATACATGTAAATAACATAAAATAAAAAATAAGAAGAGAAAAAGGAGAGGGAGAGAGAGAAAGAAGAAAGATGATTAGCATCAAATATATAACAATAAAAAATAATCCTACATTATATAATCTATACTAATATATAAATTTTTTTATATTTGTATGTTACAGAAAACGTAAAATTCGGGAGTGCCGTTAAAAGTATCGCGCGTACAAGTGCGGGAGTGCTGTTAAAAGTATCGCGCGTACGAGTGCGGGAGTGCCGTTAAAAGTATCGCGCGTGTTAGTCAATGGACTTTGACGACCCTGACAACCTGAGAGGAGGAGGAGGCCCAGAAGAGGCATCGGGCATCGGCGGAGCAACCCCCTAAGGTGAATATCGTTATTTGTATATTACTTATTATAAATCACATTAATTCAGTTCATTTATTTAAATAATTTAAACAAGAGAAACTTAGAGATATTATAAATTTTTAAGAGATATTATATAAATATTTATATAAATTCTATAAAAGAGTTTTTACTCTTAAATTTTTTTTAATTTAGAAAATTATTTTATTATATGTATATTTATATATAGTTTATTATTATTATGCACCAAATATAAAGTTTGGCGCATCTAATAATAATTTTATGAAATAGTAATTAATTTGAATGCTGATATAATTTAGATTGTATATTTGTATGTTACAGACAACGTAGCTTGAACATCAACTACTACGCAGTGCATCGGTGTCAGTAAGTGAGCAATTTAGATTTCACTTATTTATTTTATTTAAAGAACGCGCTTGTAACTCATAAATGGATACAAAGAAAAAAGTAAACACAATTGAATAGCAACGTGACTAGCAACGTGATAAAAATAGATAATTCATGCACGTAAAATATTTCTAGTAGAAGTAAGAATAAGTAGAAGATGACAGGCCCTTAGGATATTAGGCGCTTGTCGTTACAAATTTATCGAAGTTTATGCTGGCGGTCGTGAGTATATATACAAGGCGTGCAAATACGCGGTCTGTGAAAAATAGATACGCGTTTCCGGCCTTCTGAACTGTCTCTGTTCTCCGAAGGATGGCGGCACCTGCATCAGGTAGCTTCGTTTTATTTATCCACTCTTGTCTAGCCGAGATGGTATATTCAATTTTTATTCTCTTCATCTATTCCGTCGTTGCACGCTTACCCTCGTATATACACGAGTCTTTCCTTCCTTCCGCGCCTTTTGCCACAGCGAAAATCATCAAATAGGTCATTCTCCGTCTCCTCGCACTCCCTTTTCTCTTTTGTCTTTATGTTCTTTCTCATGCGGCTCCTTTCGTCGCTTCGGCAATTCCGAGTCCACCTTTCCGTAAAATTGTGCATGGCTGCGCGTTTTTCCTCGACCCGGTTCACTCGCGTCGCAGGGCGAAGAGTTGAGGTGAGAAGAACGGCCTTTTAAAGGGTACCGGCGCGCAATTTAAATATCCTCGCGCGAGAAGGCAAAACAACCTCAGACCGGCTCTCTCGTCGAGAGGATGAAGCGAGAGAGCCTCGGTGCGAGAGCTCGCTTTTTGCAACCCGAACGTCGAAGGAAACGCACGGACGCGCGAGGCAAGGGATGAAAATCGACCTGGGTTGTGAGAGAGCCTAGAACGATGATGGTGTCGCAATTTTCTCGGAGTTCGTCGAGACGTGCGAAAAAACACGGCGAAACGGCTCGTTTCAGTTGCGCGTGTATAATTTCGTAACATACAGAACGACTCGCGAAAAAAAATGTACGTATGACGGGAGCACATTTTATATATACAATTCGCGTAAAATTAATGAATGCAGGGTGTTATCTAACGGTTAAGTAAAAACATGAGCGCATTAAAAGGTTTGCGTACATCAAATTATTTTAAATGCATTTCCTTTAATTAAGAATTTCTTTTGAAATGCAAATGCACTTCGAATAATTGCAACCAATATGCAAAAATCGTATTACCATGATATTAATTAAATTAGTATTGTTAATTAATTTAATGTCGATGCAGCTCATTCTAAAATGTAAATACAATGTTCATAAGCGAGCGATATTTTATGATCTGTGGGCGAATGAAAATTATATTTGGAATTATCTCCAGCCGCGCGCAACATCGCGAGAATAAAATGTTACAACAATAACCGTATATATTACGAAATTGTGCAAATTATTTTGAGTATCGCACAATAATCATTACGGTAGCTTTTATAATCTATAGTTTTACAAAACAAATACGAGTCCGGACGAAAAACTTTACACGAGGGCGAATAAAAAAAATTGTAGATGCAGAAATTTAAACTTCCTCACTCTATCGCAATGAAATATTTTTTTGTTAAAAACAAGATTTGCAATATAAATAAAATTAAAGTAAAATATTTCTTTTTTAACGTTTAAAAATAACTCGATGAAATTAACGCGTATTCCTGTGTTTTGAGAAAATGGGTAAAACGAATTGAATCGCTGTGGCACGCCGGGAATGTTTTCGGGGCCTTTGTCCGATGTGATTCCCTTCCTCCTGAGTCGCCTAAACAAAGTCGCCAGTCGGTCGTGATGGCGCAAGCGACTCCGTTTCGGCCGTTAAACGCATTCCGAATGCATTATCCGCGACCATAAATCGTCGCTACAGCTATAGATCAATAATTCCATATCCACGAGCAAGCAAGGGCATGCACGCTCGTTTATTTACCGCACCGCACCGCACTGTACCGGTCGTCATCGCGACCATAGTCGATTTTCTCGAAATTCCGGACTGCACCGTCCTTCCCCATCATTGCGCGGGAACAACGATTTATCGCAGTTTGTCGATTAACAAAGATACGCGACAGAGAACGTAGAAGAGATATCCCTTCGGATTAACTGGACGCTAAGCTCAATTATATTGTATAAATAGTGTCCGTGCAAGTTAATTGAAAAAAAATAAAAATGGTATAAAAGAAACAAAGAAAGTAATTAAAAGAAAAATATAGAAAAAGTTGAAACAAAAAATAATAAATGTTGGTATATAATATATATATGTGCATAGTGAAATTATCGTCCAATTCTACGATAAGTTATATATATTTTTATCAGTAATTACAATTATTTATATTTATAAAATATAAATATAATCTTAATTGCTGATAAACACACATGCATATATGTATGTATGTATAGGCAATTCAATTTACATGTAATTTATTATCAATAATATACTCAATAATATATACTCTTGTTTGTTAATTCAACGCTTCGTTTGAAAATATATATAAATGTGGACAGATTATTTATTAATTATATGAATAAATATAAAATATTCCTCTCTGATACAAATTTTTCAATATTTATACTCATTCAATAATATAAAAAATGTATAATACATTTGAGAATAGGAATTAAATTTAACATTGCTGTTTTCAATGTTCAACTCCAATAATACAAGACGAAAAGGAAATATGTTAATAAAACGTAACCTCTGAAGCAATATGTGTGCAGCTCGAAATTTATATGCAACATAGAATGTCATTTAACATCTAAAGTGCATCGGCAAGCTGACTGCGCGAAAAGTTGGGAAAAGGGTCGAATTGCAGAACATATAAAATTAAATTATTCCTTATGTAGTCGCGCATGGCCGCTCCCGATGAAAGCGAATCTCCTTTAATTTTCCAGCAAAAGTCAGATCCGACGTAATGCCCGCATTCGTCGAGACTGACGCGCGTGCCCTTCGTTATTATTCAAAAGTACTTAAGCCGATTTCGTCCGGACGTTATACCGCACTGGGTATTGTAATATCAAAGGAACAGTCGCTGGTCAGTTTCATGGACTTTGCTTGTCGCGCATTTATTCAACTTCCAACTTTTGCGCTTCGGACTTTGTATTTCATGCCTTCAACTTTCCTTGCGACCATTAAAATTAAATATTCCCTGTTAATTCCACATTATATATATCTATTTTTTGCTCTTATCTAAAGTCAAAAATACAATGTATAGAAAAATTATAAAGTTTATAAATATATTAAATTTAATTTATATTTTTAAAAATAATACATAAAAAAATATCAATAATAAATGACTATATGACCATTTTATCAGTATCTGTCAATATAAATATTACTAACATTTTATTAATACATTGTTTAAGTATCATGTTTATGTGTCAAAAACAAAAAATATTTGTGCACGACAATCACCCTACTTTTACAACAATTTAAACGAGGCTTCGAGGGAACAGAGCGCTCGCAAGGGAAGCGTGTAAGAATTCGCTACAATCAATTTTTCTGCGGAAGCCACCCCTCGAGATCCGTACTTTGGACCCTTTACATGAAATATTAAGCTTCTAATATACGTACGCCCTGCTTTCATCCATTGCGGGTGTGTGTCTTAACGTGAGCTAAAATCGCCCGGCGTAAACTTGTCTCTTTTTCTGCATGACCTAGATTACGCTTATACGTGTGTGCAGATATCTACGGGGTCGTATAAAATCAAGGGTGGATGTATCGAATAAACCGATAGCGATGCTAGTGACAACGTAAACAGTCAGTCACATCGGCCGAATAAAGGATTATCAAACTAATACTTTCTCTATTTAAAAAAAAAACGAAATATTTTTTCGATATATTCTAAACTAAATCTTCCTTGCGCGATTGTATATTGCATTGTAAATTAATTGATATTTTCTATAAAGCGCTATGCTCATCTATATCGTGAAATATTGTTAAAATATAAATTCACATTTTTTATATATACTTTAGACGTGATTTTAATTATTAAACGATAATGTTAATCGCGGATCGCATTTTCACAGAAAGTAATTAACCAGCAATATTCTTTCTTTTTACAAAACTTAATTCAATTTTAAATTGTAATCTGCTTCTTGTTTATCTCTCACTTGAACAGACAAAAAACTCGATTATCTGAAAAAGCTCCTAGCTTCTCGAGCAGAAGCGCTGTTTTTGTAATCTTATTTTGCTCTAAATCTGCACTTTTATTACTCTATCCATTTTCTATACTTTTCCCCTGTCATTTGGCGTGTTCGTTCAAAACAAGATAGCATCCCTAGATTCCGGAAAAGCAACTCCGCAGCTACATTATTGGTAACCACGTGTAATTATTCGTCGCGTTGTGCGCGATTTCCGGTTGACGAATCGAGTGAAAAGCACGATGCAGACAATACGCTCAAACGAATATGATCCTGGTTAATGACGATTTAGCGTAGGCGGTCGCGGAACAAAAGATACGTGTCGCTATGTGGGTAATGTGCGTGAGAATAGCCAAGAGAATTGGGAAATCGAATCCTTAAACACTTAATAGTTCGTGCAAATACATCAATCTCATCACCAATTGTGTATATTCGATGCTGCAAACTCTCCAAAATAAGAAACGGACAAATAAATAAATGAATGAATAATTAAATATAAATATATTTTTAATTATATATAATATATTGTGATAAAAATTGTGTAAACTATTTAAAAGAGAATTATAGAACTAAAAGACTAAAATAATAAATAAATAAATTAGTATTCTCTCTTTTTTAATTATATCACATTGATAAATAACTTAAGTAGATGATAAAAAGAAAAAAAATCTTTCTTTCAGTATAATCACTTTACTTTTAATATCCACTTTACTTGAATTACTCGAAACAGAAACATCTACTTGGATAAAGTAATAATGTAGGATACTCTACACGTGGTTTTCATATTGTTTGCATTGTTGATGCAATGTTGGACCCGGGGCGGCAGAAAAACTTGGCTATTCCGGCACAGCCACTCGAGGGCAGCTAGCCGGCCGAGACGCGCGGGAGGTATAAATCACTGGAAATTGTTCTGCGGCGGTAAACAAACAGATCCAAGGATACAGTGGAACACTGGGCGGAGTAGAGGGAGCACGGGACCAGAGACCAGAGTGCTGTCGCGCGCATCGTCGGGGGTGGATGCTGCGATACGCGCAAGGCGTCACGCAAGAAGTCTGTATATGTAGATGTGCATCAGCGTGTATTGCACGAAAATGGAAAGAGCCGCTAGAAAGCACATGAAGGGCAGGAAACAAAGAAAAATAAAAAGCGATGAACGAACGACAAGAGAATAAAAGAGAAAGAGAGAGACAATCGTGAATGGAAGGAGAGAATGCGGGAGGAAGAAGAGAGGGTTAGAACACACAGCGCAGCGTATCCAGCGCCCTGGCAATAAATAATGTCAGGCCGAAAGGACGTGACGCATAGCGGAACATGTGGGACAACCTGTATATTAGATGACGTCCACTATTCAATTCGCTCTCTGCGCACCTAGTCAGCCCGGGGCTTGGATGGCGCTGGGAACGACTCCGTCGTTGCGCCATAGTGCGCTATATAGAATGCCTATATATATATCGGACCACCATGCACTATTCATGACCGGTTCGCCCAAGATTTGCCGGCAGCGCGGAACCATGCGAGCAGGAGAGAGTACGTACGAGGTGGTTGAATGTGTTGCGAGCTTCATGGTTTCCGAGAGCGGTATATATGCAACGCTGGATTGCCGTATCGTTGCAACGTACAGTAAACAGATTATCTTGGCTAATGAAAATGCTAGCTTGCCTGCCCCGGCGAACGTTTACGACCACGAGGACTTATAGACAAAAAGCGGCTGCCGCCATTAGTCCCGATCGGAAGCTTAGCAATATCACATAAAATTATCTATGTGTACTTCAAGTGAAATTAGTTGAAATAACTCTAAATTAAAAATATCTTTCGTAATACAAAATTATATAAAGACATTCAACATAGCAGATAAGTGTAATTCAGAGAAAGATTTATTCTTGCGGATTCATAGTAGCTTAAAGCAATTTGAGAGAGAGATCCGCGCGTTGAAGATATCTATATTTTTATCATAAATCTTAAAGTTATTAATTGCCGAAAATATTGCTGCTATATCCGTCGCGAATATTCAATACTTGAATATATCAAAGCTATCGCTAACATTGTAACAAATTTGCTACCGCTATACGCCGATGGCGGAAGCGACGCGGCAAAATTCTGTAAAGAAATTCAAATCGTGTCTCATATGAAAGTTGCTGGAATAAAATCAGTGGGTGGGCAAACAGTAGCGACGACGCTTGTCGCCATCATCGTCTAACCTGAAGCACAAAGAAAAGTCAAACCAGGAAGAAGCAAACGAAGAAGCTGATGCGGCTGATTCGCGGAGCCAATCGGATAAGTGCATTCCTATAAAGTCGGAACTTGTCGTTCTATCAGATATACCGCAGCCTTTGACGTTTCTCATGTCCTATCGCGCGATCTTACCCCTCGTCTTCTTCTCGCCGCGATAGCTTCTTTCTCCTTTTGTAGCGAACAAATCGTCTCGCATCCATCCGTATTATAGATTCTCCGATGTAAAATGAGAAGTTGCGGAAAATGAATCAAACGTCCTCGACATTTCAATTATTTCTTACAAACGTCTCCTGCACTTTGCCGCCCCCGCGATGTCGCTCGGCGACAAGGGGTGACGACCGGCGACGCACCCAATCTCGGTGCATTTAAATAGAGACGTGACTTTTATTCGCGGCTGATTTATCGCGCGTATAAACAGTTCAGAAAAATGCACCGATAATTAAAACGCTCACGGCAATAGACGCTAACGAGATTTTTTTAAAAAGTAGAACATTAATAAAAATTTTGTATTCGCTGAAAAACATGGAAATTAGAAATTATATTAGAATTTTTTGTTAATGACGATAAAGTCAGTTTTATTTTTTATTTGTAGAAGAAATTATTTATGATGTAATACATACAAATCATTTTCTATCTTTTATGTTAAAAAAATACAAAGAAACAAATTTTTAAATAACAAATTAAAATATATATATATTTTGTTTGATCAAAATCTTCGTAAGATTTTATCTATTAACAAATTGTGTTCCATTAAAATACTTAAGAAAACAGGATCTATTCAAACCTGTTCCACTTCTCTAAGAAATCAAGAAGCACAAATGTATCCCTTGTGCTCTTCTAGCAGCGTCAATGCGACAAGAAAGAAAGATATTGTAAAAGAAGGCGGACGTGAGCAGGAAGATAATCTTTCGGCGAAGATGTTTTCGATATTTCGCTGCAAATTGGATGGTGCGAAATTCGAAGCTATGTAAGGTGTCCATGACTAATAAAGTTTAACTGATTTTGTACTTGTAAAATATCAAATAGAAAGATGTCGTACACTGCAAATATTAAAAAAACCTATTATTGACAAATCACTGTCATCAACTCTAATTGAATTAAATTCTTTTCGGCGAAAATGTAATGAAAAAATGCACGCCAATTAGTTACAGAAATTAATGGATTTTATATATCACATTATTATGCTCTTATATATATCTTTAAAAAAGCATTCGTAGATTCGTAGAAATTTAATTATATATAAGATAGAAAAGTAAAATAGATGTTTGATACTGTAAAATCATTCCACGAAATCCACGAAAGATTAATAAATATCAATGTACGCGAAAATTCGAGGAAGAATGGATAAAAAAAGTCAAGAATTAATCCCTCGAGAGAGAGGATCCGAACGATGCGGCGCAGTTCAACTAATCGGATAATCAAGCGCTGCGAAATGGGTAGCCATCGACGGAGGCAAGCGCGTATCGCGAAAGCCCTAGGCCGGGCCACGCATCATTTTGCCATTGTCTAATTAAGGTCGGTAATCAGAATCGGGAAGGTAACGCGATTATCCCTGGTCGGGTTAGTACGATTCTCTGATGTACCGGGCTCGAATTGTGGATTGACTGAGCCGGGGCGGCCCACGATCATGCGACGTGCCGCATGCGTGAGCGGGGCGGATCGTTAATGCAAATAGCTATTATCACACCGCGCATCCCGCCGCGATACGCAACGTAATCGCATCTCCGAGTTCCGCGCGTCTCGCTTTGTTCCTCGAACGAGCGCTTAATATAATCGTACGCAGAATGTTGTGCGTACCGAGCTACCACCATTTTCGCTTTTCCGCTCGTTCGACATCGTTCGATATCGTTGCTCTTCTTGTGATGAGCGTTTTAATTCCCAACACTGAATATCTCGGCAATTAATCTTAAATCAAATTTCCGTTTAATGTATCACTGATATGCTGATTCGACTCAAGCAACTAATATGCTAGATATACGACCGCGAAACTTCGTTATGCGAAACGGAATTAACAGGTAATAAATTAATTTTCCAAATTCAGAGATAATCATAAATAATAAACTATATAAAAGCACAGCATTAAAGATTACGCGCTTTTTTGAGATATTTTAAATATTAGCATCGGGGTCAGAGATTTGACGTTACTCTAACTACAATATATATTACAAATTGATGTGATCTCTCTTCACTTGATAATACTTCCCACTTCATAAATTCTAAAATGTTCAAAGAATTTGACCTATTTCAATATAAATTTTGATTAAATATTCTGCAATCGTTGTATTTTGTTGATTTATATAAATTATGATTTATTTAATTTATTATTACCTGTGAAAATTAATTGCTCGATATTGCTCCGCAATAGCGATCCATTATTTATGTAAAACAATGCATATAAAATACTTCAATATTGTGTTAGGTTTGTCCAAAATAGGTCAAATTCTTTAATTAATTCCAATTTGAGGAAAATAGTACTATATCTGCTCATTCATTATTAAGCAGCAACTAAACACCGTTCTAATTACAAGCGAATATATTAATTGCTAAGGTTTCGAACACTTCGAAATGCTCCTTTCAAAATCCGTTGCAACCGCGCAATGGTTTGTAACGCTAACGTGTTTTCTCTCCCCTTTTCTCCACCCACAACTTTACTCGCATTCCTACCCGACGGAAGTGGAGGATATAAATTCGACGATCATAGGAAAACCGGGAAAACCGGGCGATGGTATGTACCGCGAATTTTTCAAACGTCGTTTAACAATTTCGCCGTAAATTCGAGGTGGTATGGCAAGGGATGGCAGGCGAGTCAGTAAAAAAAATGAAAGGAAGAGACAAAATATAGAAACACTGGTGAGCGTTTGAACGCTTGAAATCGTTTGTTCGTATAGCTTCCTCGATTTCCCTAGAACATCTGGCTAACGAGTTTTTTATTGGAAATTAATTTGCATTATGTTTTTAATTCTGTAGAAATAGCGTGAATTTCAAATCACGATTCGTTCACTGTATCGAGAGAATCTCTATACAAATGAAATTTGCATTGTGTGGTATTTGTTTTAATATAATATATTCCTACATTTGTTATATTTATTATGTTTATTATCTTTGTTATCTTTTAATGCAATTTAACCAATATGTGCTACGTTGATATAAATATACACGTATTAAGATATAAAATCTGTAATTCCATGTATGATTATATAACAGTTTTTTAGAATCAGTTTTATTGATTCTAACGATTAACTAAATTTGCAAATTAATTTCGCCTACTTATGGAATTTAGTGATTCTTGTTTCGTGTCTCGGTAAATATGGCAATGTATGCAACGCATGGGTTTACCTCTAGCGGATATCTACAAACAAACATGTAAACGTGCATGAATCTGTACCTTTCGGGATATGTATATCACGTAGGGTCGACAATTTCCAGGCACATAAGAGAGAGTCAACGCCTGAGGGGGCGAGCCAAGGATCAAGGGTTGGTCGGGGGTTGGATCGAATGTTATGACGTATTACGCCGTGTCGTAGCTACGAAAACAATGCGATTAGTTACTGTAATTGTGCGCAACGTGCGTTTACGCGCGGTAACCAACCGCGTCGTTTCCACTCTCCGTTTCAGCCCCCTCGTCGTTTTCCCAACCCTCCTCTTCCGTCCGTTGCTCCTTCCGCCTCGTGTAATGAAACGCTCGTTCGTTCTCGTGTTACTTTTTACCCCCGCTACAAACTACGCAAACGCTGTTTTTCTTTTTTGCGAACCGGTATCCGCGAAAACAATGTTGCACCCCCGAATGTTGCGAATTTATGATATACATACATTCGGTCGACTTCGCGCACGCGAGATTTATACCGGGAATAAATGCAAACAAAAATTTATTGAAACCGAAGTGTTCGGCGAGTTATATAAAACGGTGTTGCTATAATTTCATTTAACAATGTTCTCAAATTCATTAATTTTTTTAAATCGACATGGGGTTTATACAAAATAATTTGCAATAATATTCGAGTAAATCCAAAAATAAATAACGTTTCGAAAAATTTTTTCACCAATTTTGAATGGATACTTTGCATTAAATAAATAGTCATTTCATTTTTTTCTACAAGTTATTAATATTTTAATTATTATATGTTTTCAATTAAATGAAAAAGTTCACTTGAGAGAAAGAGAAAGAGAGAGATTAAATAATAAAAAATTTATTTCTTTAGAAATATATTATAAAATTTGTGTATTTTCTTTCAAGTGCACAATATGAAGTTAATGATTAATTAATCTCAAATAAGAACGCGAAGAATAAAATCGATTGTAAATATATGATGAATCAGAAGAGTAATCAAGAACAACGGAAATCTCCAATGTCTCTCCTTCTTTCGAGAACTTTGTAACGAAAAATCAAGCACACTTCTACATCCCGTTATTGAATTAGTGACGAACTTAAGTTAATCAAGCGAACACAGTGCCAAAGTTTTTACTCGATTTCTAGAAAAATGAAGTAGATCGAAAACGCGCGATCAAAATAATGAAGAAAAGTAGGAACTATGCACACGTCGACATTTTTCTCTTTCCTCAGTTCGAGACAGAAAATCAAACGCGCCAGATCCACTTATCGAATTAAAGACGGACTCAAATTGAATAAGCATGCTCGAAGTTTTCACTCGAAGTCGCGAAGTGAGCCCAGTACAAAACGAATGCACGATACGACAAAAATATCGCGGTCGGCAAACATCTTTTTCTTTCGATTCCCTTGGGACTTCAGAAGGAAAAGTCAAGCTTTTTCTAGATCTGGTTGTCGAGCTTATATTGAACAAGCATACTCCGAGTTTCCATTGAATCTTTACAAAATAAACTCAAACGAGTTGACGATAAAAGAACGTGCAAAACAAACGAGAATAATAAATATTAATAGAATAAATAAAGACTAATAGGGAAAAAATCCGAATTTTCAAACAAAAAAATTCAGACATTTTGCATGAGATATTTGCATTGTCGCGTTTCGCGCAGATTATTAAATTAATCCTTTTTATTTAGCATTCGATTTATAATGTGTGGGACATGTCTCTCTCTTCATAGATTCCATTAAATAACTTTATGAATTTGCATTCATATTGATGTAAATGTGATATCTTAAAAGATTCTTCAACTAATTATTTCGCATGCAACTGATGTAAGAATATTTGAAAACTTCTTTAGCATAAAATTCTAAATGTCATACAAACTCCACCATAAATATCTCTCAAAGAGATTGAAAACAAATTT
This sequence comes from Prenolepis imparis, assembly GCF_030444845.1. Classification (NCBI taxonomy): domain Eukaryota; kingdom Metazoa; phylum Arthropoda; class Insecta; order Hymenoptera; family Formicidae; genus Prenolepis; species Prenolepis imparis. The sequence goes on from NW_028141169.1 coordinate 8,894,862, forward strand.
AATGTAGATAAACGTCAGTTTATATATAATAATAGATGTTACATGAAAACTGCATTCACGACAGTCGCCTAAAATCAAAATTCAACTAGAAATACCAAATAGATAACGTTGTTCTTAATAACGTCCACTCATCTCGAAATCTAAGGGTACTATTTAAAGGGTACTATATAAATTTGAAAGTTTGCCGATGATTGTCCATCACTAGTTTTTCTTGTGACCTAGTGCCGTGACAATGTCTCCTCGTGGAACGTACTACTATTTTTCGCCGTCCTCACACGCCAATCGCGCGGCGCCAATTTAATTAGCAGAACTACTCTCCCGACAGCGCGACACGAAGCACGGCGAACTAACTTAACAACGGGTCAGCTGCAATCCGTCCCGCATGTGAGCTTGCACGCACACGGATATGCTGCGAATGCACCGCGTTGGTAAGTTAGTTTGCAAATGCCAGAGTGAAGGATGGAGCACAGCCACCTCGAACCGATCGAATATATTCCATGAAATCTGAAGATATCTACGTATTTGAAATGATAGCTCGCAAATGCATGAAAATCGGCATGAAAGAGCCATTCGATTATATTATTTCAACACAGTTTTCTAAATTGTAGAATTAAAATAATCAAATAATAAAATAATCTCATCGAATATTAATCTACTTAATATAATATAGAATATAACAATTTTATGTAATATAATAGAAAACCACATAGAGAGAAACAATTTCATGATCAATCTCGCGTGACCTTATGTAAAGTAATTAAACTATGTTATCTAATAACACGGAGATTTACATCCATTACGTGGTTTAATTTACGTTTAGCAAATGACAATAGGATACAATACGGTTTGTTCCACTTGGTTAGTATATAATGCTGTAGTAGAGAATATAGTGTTCTCCCTCTTCCCTCTTCTCTCGGACAATAATGATTTGGCCGCGTATGCACTATCGTGTGCAACGAGCATTAGACCAGACGATGCCTAGCGTGTCCCGCTTTTAGATCGATCGCAATTAAAATTGTTGAGTCGCACTTTTCAGAGTGCAATTTGGCAGATTTTAAGTTAGTACAAAAAAAATTACATCACTAGATTTTCAATGTTAGTTTTCTAATGTCATCACAAAATATATCAATTATACGTATCAATTATATATTTAATCCTATACTACTATTATATTTAATGACGATGTAAAACTGTCATCTAACTTTTAACAATTCAGGGAACGGTAAAAACATAGTAAAAAAATTCCGAAAAATTATTTTAAAAGATTTAACATTTACGTTTTATTAACCTATCTCCCGGAACATATATAGAAACTGAAGAAAAGTGTGTAAATAAAACGTCGGTATTAAGCCGTATAACGAAATGATAAGAAGGAATTAGGATAAAACAAGAGGAAAGTTCCTGAACAGAGGGAGGTAATCAAAAGATCGCTACGTGAGATACGTCGGTTGTGTCTTAAGTGTAATCTCGACATCGTGCATCGTCTTCATCGCGCGTGCAACATACGCGGGAAATGCTATTCGAGATACGCTATCAAGAATACGGCCGTAAACAGCGGACTGTCAGTCGTTTCCCTCAATTTTGCATAGCACTAGTTGTACGACGGACTCACTCTGTAAAAATATATTTTATAAAACGAATAAAAATAGTTTTACGATGGAGAATCTATATTACCCCTTCAATCATTCACAGAAAGCGTATCGTTCGGATGTTGTCCAAATAGATCGAATCTTTCGGAATAGCTGTTCATGAAATTTTATTGCTACTATCTCATTTTATATCTCGTCAGTTTTGTAACATTTTATTTTTCAGCAAATCCATTTCAGAAAAAATCAATATGTATAAAAATCAATGATCTTAAACATTTGTTTTTTAACTTCTCTTTAAGATATAACAAAATCATACGTTTCGTGTAGAAAATCAGTATAAAAAAATCATTCAGTATATTTTACTTTAAGTATATGCAATATTATAAAATAATTTTTTTTTTTTTCGACCATCTTATATTAATCTTATGATTCTTCTCGTGAAAAGTTGTGACTTGTCGTGTCAATATTAATTTTAAGATATTAATTTGATATACACTTTTTTTAATATGAAAAATGAAATAACTACTAACAGAAGTGACATTAATTAAAGGATTAAATTATCCAATCTATTCAAAAATCTTTAAATTTCGTCTTCTGAGAAATTGACGTATAAACCTTTGGCTCCTTATAATAAAATTAATACAGATACAAAATATACGTGGAGAAGAGACGCCGTCTGGCGTGTTTGATATCAGCGAACAACCGTTAAATCCGAGACAGATCAGTTCACGTAATTTGCTTAAAGACGTCGCTGGCTACATTCATACATCTCGACGCCAAGTCGCATAACAGCTACATGGCGCGACGCGATGCGTCGCGACACGTGCTATGGCTTTTCGCGAACGCGGAATTCGCGGTCGCTCGGGAGATGCTAATAAATCGCGGTGCGTCAGTACCAGACGATTTTTACAGACGAATATCTCATTTTCTCTCTCAAAACCCGGACAGCGGTGGCTTTTAAGCGCGTTTACCTGCGCGGAGACGCTCTCTCTTTCTTCCCAATGTCGCTTATTAATATCGCGTATCTAAATAGAAATCCAACTGTGCACTGCACTAACGAAATGCGGTCATACGTGTCGCATATATACACATATATATACACACACACACATGCGCATGTATATTCATGGCGATTGCTTGCAAACTGCTTTGAATTTCACTCGTAAATCATATTGAGTTTTCGCACATGAAATATTATTTATTGGTATCTTTTCTGGTAATATATATCAAAAAAATTAAATATACCCAACTGAAATAATTTTAATTACTTGTAAGACTGGCAATCAAAAAAATCTAAATTTATAATATTTATTTCATTAAAATCCAGAAATATAAGGATGATATCTACAGTGCATCTAATTTAATTGGCCATTAGCTTTTACCGTATCCACGAAAATACATTATCGCGAAGAGTCTCTATTAATATAGACATAAGCTATTATTGCAACTACGTGCGATTTTACATTTACGCGCATCTTCTTCCCGTCGCGAGCTCACGATTCGCGTTTATATGGCGCTACGATGGTCATGATCATCCGTATGCGGAAGCGGAAACTGCAGTAGTTATTGCACGGGTGCTTAAAAGTTGTCAAGCGAAAAACAAATCATCGTTACAGCGGCCGCTCCCTAGTGTAAGAGTTTGCTTTACGGTGTTGTAAGATATCTTCGCACAGTGTGATGCTGGCGTTACAGAACGTGTGCCATAAAAGTGCATATGAAAGGGCCGAAACGATGCAACGGATGTCTATAAAAGTATCCTTTCGCATGTTTTGCGGCAGCGTGTCTTAAAGCGCGGATATTGCCGCGATTATTAACGTATCGTAACGCGAATTTATAGAAACGCGCATGAGAATACAGTATCTGCGTATATAAACATCGTATAAAGCGTACATTGTAAACGTTCGAAAAATTATCGGAAGAAAATGTTAAAATTTTGATAATATTTCATTATTGATAGACTTGGATTTTTTTAAACTGACTAATAAAAATTTGTTTCATCTGTGGTCAATAGTTGTAATTATATTTTTTGATTATATAATAATATATTAAGTATTTTATTTTATTAATTATTATATTAATTATTCGACAGAGCAATGATATTATCGCAATTAATTCATAGAATTGCTAAAATGAATTTTTAAAATTATGAGGATTAATGAAAAATTAACATAATATCAAATAATATTAACTACAATATAGTTATGTTTTGTTAAATATTTCTATGTTAATAACATTTCTGTTTAATATTTTAATATTAAACTGGAGGAACTGCTAGGAGACACCATCTCAACATAACACGATCGCGATGTGTCATCACATGTAATCGACATATTTTTTCCTTTCGAACAAGCGGAAAAATAATCACAGAAAATCCTTACTCCTTTCTCTTTTTCCCTCTATTTATCCCGCTATATTCCAGCCGTCTTTCTCCCTTATGTTCTTCGCCGTTCCGTGTTTCATAGGGAGAACACGCGATTCCCGCGTTAACTCCCGCAGGGCGCAGCGGGTGTCTCTCTTACGCGGACTCACATTAACCCACCTCTGCATCCTCCACATTTCGCGTCCTCCCGTCCCGCAACTTCCACCCAAATGATCTACCGACATACGTACATACTTTGCCGTTATCTCGATCGCCTTTAACATTTCGCTCTTTATTACTTTTTGTATCTGCTGTCTCGATCAATTATTTGCATCCTAAGATAGACTATATATAGGATTACATTAAATTATATTATATTAAAATGCATAATTATTTTCTATTGTTAATAAGACAAGAAATCAATTTATATAGTTCATTAATATTTATCATAATTTCAATACATAATGCTAGGTTGAAGGCAAATATATAATGCACATTACATATATAAAAATATACTAATTAAATTTTATAAGAATATTATAAATAAAAATTTGTGGGTATCATAGATAATAATTAAAATTAAAATAGGTTCAATACTAAGTCATTTTTTTATACTAAAGATAAAATTAAAAAATTATTAATACACGAAAGTAATCAACGAATGATAATCATCAGAAAAAAATGGCGCTACAATATAAAAAATCTTTATACTCGAAATGAATTAAAACTTGAAACGAGCTTCGAAAATATCTGTCAATAAACTCGTATTTTACATTTATAAATTTTATAGATAAAAAGGAATTAAAAAATATTTTAATTTGGTTTAAAATTTACAAGCATTAATTCTTACGAATGGTTAATATATTATTTGATTTCCCGTGCATTATCTAAAACTGTGGGAGAACTAGATTCGAGCCGACCGAGTTACGTACATATACGTCGTGGCTGTGACGTTTCTGTGCCACGGCGAGAACTGAGATTGCTAACATCTAACGCTATAACTAACGACGAGTAGATGAGCACCCTCGTGCGCTCGCCCGCTGAGCAGATAAGACTTCGCGCCACGGCGCCGGTCACGGATCCTCGCGCTTGCCGCGCGCATCACCTGCGTCCATCGCCACCCACGCCCTTCAGGCACCCTGATAAATTACTCAAGACCTCTATCGTCCATCCTAAACGCGCGGTCATGTGTGCGGCTATCAGCCGGAGTGCGCCTTATAACCTCCGGGAAACGATCGGTACGCGTGACCCGATAACCGTCGAGACCAAGCCGCACGCTTGGAAAATATTCGAGGATTCTATCTAAAGAAATAATCGCAATTATTATATAATCGTAAATTTTGAAGTCGTACAAGAAAAATTCTTAATGGTCAAAAATAAGATATTTTTTTCTTCTCTATTCCATTCAAAACTTGTATCGTTGTACGTAAGTTTGAACGTCGCGTAAATCTTTTGGATATTTTTTATACTATAGTAAATTTCTTTTATAAAAAGATAAATTAACAAGATAAATTCGCTTAAAACAAAAATATAGACTTATTGTACTATTATCAAAACACGAAATTGAGGATCAAACGAATGTAATTTATCTCATTAAATCGAGCTTTGAAAACGATAATTACGTTTCAAAAGTTGTCTATCGGTGAATGGAAATGGTCTTGAATGCCAGTAACGCGACTGCTATCTCAGCGAGATACACGAAGACGGAGGACCGGGAGTTCTCTACGGCGACGTTTCCATTTGGTGATGCGGAGAGAGGAAGGGGAACAAGATCTATGATCTAAGAAAGACCTTAATAATCCCGATTCATAAAGCCTAGTCTATCCTGGTGCGCCGATACGCCGTGCTGTCGGCCACGAGTGGGCTGATAAAGAATGACGATCGTAAGGGAAGAAAGTTGCACGGCGCTTATCGCCCAATAAATTCTACTTCAGCCAGCATCTGCCTGTCTCTCTCCCTTTCTTCTTCTTCGAGTTTTCTCGCCTTTCGCGGCATCGCATCCCTCCCCGTTCCACTACGTGCTGCAAAACCCGTGTAATTATCGCCGGCAAGTACCAACTAAATTCTCCCTTAACGACGAGTTACGATCGAATTAACAGATTGCCCCGCCAGAAAGAGATTTCGAAATCTCCGATCTCCTTCGCTATCTATATACGCTATCATATCTTATCTGACTGAACTGATTGATCTTATATCATAGTATTTGAAAACTGATAAAGTTGGATAAGAAAAATTAAATTATTTATTTATGTGTTGTAATTCAAATTTAATTAATTCTAATAATGATTTTCTGTTCTACTTAGTACAATTTTATATTTTATTAACAGAATAAAATATAAAAATGAGGCCACTTTTCATCTTTACAAAACTATTATGCTCTTTTTTATAATCATAGCATAAAAAATATATTTTTAAAAACACGTGTAACACTTAAGTCCTCTTTTCATCTCTCGATAAGATCTAGCAATATTCTCCGTATAATTTAGGAAGTGTGAAAACACCATATTACGATTGTTCAGGAAAGAGGGAGAGAAAGCGAAAGGGAAGACTCTCAATAAAATCTCGGGACTGCGTAACAGATATATCGTGACGAAATTGAGATTGGTTATCGAAGACGTTGCAACCGCTTCGCGAAGCGAGAATCGACGCCCGAGAAGAAGGCGTGTTGAGATGCTGTAGCGCGGGCTCAAATCGGATAGTTTGTTCATTAGAGATATTTTCCGACGGATGGACGGCGAAAGGCAAGCGAAGGAGCGTGCTCGGTGTATATTTGTCTTGATAAGTTCGAGGCAGGAAATGAGACTGTCGATAGAAGAGCCTGCGTACTTGCTTCCCTCGAAAGAAGCAAAATCGTCAGAAATGAGGATTTCGATTCGTTTAACGAGGAATAACGGTCGTACAGAAGTATCTCGACAATCTAAAGGCGATTATGTACAAACGTAAATTCCTCAAGTAAGCGCTTTGTTGACTTAGCTCTTTGTCTATTTACGAAAACTTTTATTATTACGCTTTAATTATTAGCACTGTCGAAATATCTAAATCAGATTTATTCTCATAATGAAAGATGAATCGAAATAAAAATACTGTCACAATAAACAAGGAAGATATATAGGTATAGGTATATAAATATGAATCTTTGAAAGATAAGTTGGCGACTTACAGGAGTCCATAAAATATTATAATCAAGCAGTGCGATGCGTTTAATTTGTAACTAAAAATTTTGTTGGAAATAGTCGATAATAGAGAGAAGAAGAAAAGATAAGGAGAAGCAGATTATCGATTTTTCAACATACGTTACTGACTTTTTTCAAAGCACGATTCCAGAGAATATTAAAGTTAATTGCGTTTAAAGTTCAAATATCTGCCATTACACGTTGATCGCAACTATAGAATCTCATTGTTATTACGACTACTCGAGAAACTGATAAAGGAGCGATTAGCTTGGCTGCATCGTACTATTTTTATATTCTAAAGACGCGTATATATAATGTTAATGCAAATGCAATAATTAATATTGTTAATTTTACAAGTATTGATCAATAATTCAAGCAAAAAACACATTTCATAATTAGAATAATTAATCTTAATGTAAGACTTGTGGAAATAGAAAGAAGTAACATTATTATATATTTAGATATTCCGACTTTAAGACCATAAAATAATAATTGAATGTTCTAAAATATGTATGTAAAAATAATTCACGCCGTAATCAGAACACGGTTATTTCGACTTTATATAGACTTGAAAGTAGAAAGAAAAAAGAATTCTTCCGGAAATAGAATTATAATTATTTTGAAAATAAATTAATCTAAATTGAGTATTACATAGGCTATAGGAGCACGTACGCGGATTTCGGTGCGTTGATTCCAACAAAAATTAAGTTTTCGTTGGAATCAAATAATTGTGCACGGGGCACGAATATTGCTTGGTACACTGCCAAGACTTTTTTCGGAATATATAATCTCTACTAGAGATTTTTAATTCCGATTATCCCCTCTAGCGACTTTCGGACCAATATTTTTCTCGCCTATATTTCTGTAGGGGGGTCAGAGGGGATAATCGGAATTAAAAATCTCTAGTAGAGATTATTCCGAAAAAAGTCTTGGCAGTGTACCAAGCAATATTCGTGCCCCGTGCACAATTATTTGATTCCAACGAAAACTTAATTTTCGTTGGAATCAACGCACCGAAATCCACGTACGTGCTCCTATAGCCTATGTAATACTCAATTTATATTTAATATAGAAGGAGCCTTTAAATTCTTAATGTTTAAATTAATCTAGTTAGTGGATCTATTGGAAATAATAGATATACATATATATACATAATGTCAAAGAGACAATCGAATTATATTTTGAAGATTCGCTCTTATATTCACTTTATTCTCATTTCTATTTAAATTTGTTCCTATCTACGAGTAGCCTTATCAAAACAGTTATCGATTTTACATTCTACTGCAACCAGAAGGAAGAGGATGACAAAGTAAGAGCAAGTAGAAAACGCGAGATAGAAGGAGAAGGAGGAAGAGAAAGAGAGAGATTCTCTTGCTCCCGTATCAGTGGGCAAGGCCCGTTTGACCTGGCACACATGCCGCCCATAGATCAACCAGAACCCTTAGGCCGAACCCCACCATGCCACGGGCTAACCATTAATTTACAACCCGCAGAGTAACCCCATGCCTCAACCCCTGCATACAGGATCCGCGCGTCCCTTTGCGGCAGATATGAGCTACGACGTGGCGCTGAGGGATTCAACCGCCCCAACTCTCTCCCGGACGGTCCCCTCTTCTATCTCTCCATTCTGTCTCCTTCGTTCACCGTCTCCGTTGCCTCCCAACTCTTAAGCGATCTCCATCTACCCGAGAAACTTCTCGTTATACCACGGCGAAAGAAATTTAAATCTATCGACGGCACATCTCGGTTAATCCGCAACGATAATCCGCGGATGTATCCCGAATCTCGCAGCGTAGATTGATTTTTTTCGTAAATTATCTGCATCCTTACATTTTATTACAGTATCTTTTATAGATGGATAAATAAATAAATAATGTATATATAAATATATATGAATATAGAGAGAAAAATATTTCTCTTACAAAAATTTTTTTTTCATGATTCAACGTTTATTACATTAAGGAAATAATAAATTAAAAATTAAATTAAATTCTACTAAAATTCATCTTTAACCGTAGAAATCTCGATCTTAAATTTTTTCGTCGACAAAGTAGATGTATTCGGTTCGGCATATTCATAACGAGTTCATCGGTGGTAAGGGTAAGGAACAAAACTCTTAATTGTCAGTGGACTTCGAACTATTCAGAACACGAAAGAGAGAAGAGACGAGAAAGGAGCAAATTTACGAAAATTGAGAAAATAAGAAAGAGAAAGAAAGTCATGAATGAATGCCAGGGGTTAAAAGGGAATGGGAAATGCTCTTTGATTTTGCGGGCTTTATCGTCGCTTAATAAGCGGGTGCGAATAGGCCCGCTGTTGCTTGTGCTTTGTAACTCGACGGAAGTAAGTTGTCCTCTGTTTCGTTTTGTTGTCCAGCAATTCCTTCTCTTCTCCGCGTCCCGACCTACGTCCCTTTCCGCTCTCCTCCCGCGAGAATGAAAGGAACGAATAATTAGAGAAGGTTGGCGGGCACGGCCCGAAAGTTTCTGGCCAATTAATTAGACGGAGAAATGTACGGTACGAGAGGTAACCGGCGCATAAACGCCAGAGATGGCAATTTAAACAGCGACAATTCGACTGCGATTATCGTTGCATAAACGGCGCTTGACGACGCGCTTTTATAATATAAAGGCTTCAGTTGATAATAGCGAAATATTGGGGACTTGAATATCATAATGGAAAGAATCTAAAATTAGAAGGAATGAATAGATAAAATATAAAGTTAAACTAGAAATAAAGAAGAAATATATTAGTATTTCATATATTTTTTCTTTATAAATCAAGACTAGAGAAGTGATATAGAGATATAAAGAGAAAAGAGTATAAATAAGTAGAGATATATATAAGATATGAGAATTATTAAAAGAATTAAAAAGGAAAAATCTTTTGCGTCATTCTTTTTTAAATTTATGCTTTAGCAATCATGTATGATGAAAAAACATATTTAAAAATGTAATTAAAATAAAAAATAATAATTTTTTATTAATATCTATGACTATGACACGTAGTGTCTTTTTTCTCTGCTCTATTTCTAAAACAATTAGTATATGCACAAAATTTATGCGTCTGCATTTGATTCTGTAATAATTCACTCGAATCTAAATCGAAATCAAGAATGAAGTATTAAGAAAGAAAATGTTTAAAAAGCTCGTACCCCGAATAATTACAAGATAAGATATACATATACATTAATATATACGTTTATTTTCTTTTTTCCCCTCTCTCTCTCTCTCTCTCTCTCTCTCTCTCTCTCTCTCTTCAGAATAACCCTATATTGCGTTCCGATAATAATATCTAATATCGCTATGCACTGATGCGAATCATATTCTCTTTTTGTTGTCTTCGTTAAGCTTACAGTAATAAAACATTGTCGGCTTTGCATTCGATGGGCGATAAGACGCGCTCCCCTTTTACACTAGAGGGACACTGTATATAGCTGCTGCACCCCCCCGACCTTCCCTTCGGTCCCACTTCTTTCGACCCTCGTCGTCGGACTCGCCCCTCGTTTCCTCCACTTAAAAACCGGTAATTACTCCGATGCTAGTGCGCTCTGGCATTTACCATCCGCTTTAGCGTTACTCTGTTTTCTTCCTAACAGCGACTCGATGCAAAACTCGATTTTCGCAACACGTTGTATATCATTACATTATACTGCGCATTAGTTCTCGTGACGCGGACAGCGCAGTGAATTAATTCTGTAGCGAGTATAAAAAATACCACCGCAAGCATCTTACAGCGCATTTGTTAACCTGTACTGCGTTTTATAGTTTACGTAATTTCTCTTTAATCCTACACATTTCTTTCAAAAATTTTAGTTTAACTTCAACTACCATTACTATTATTATATCATTATTTCGACAATCTGATAGCAGTAGTTATCATAATTTTGACTGTTATTATCTCATCATAACTTCAAATATTGCAATTTTTACAATCTTCTTATTATCTTTCAATGTTATAAGTTTTGTCATAATTTTCTTGTGAAGAAGATTGAAAACATAAAGTAAGAAAAATATAAAGTTCAGATTTTTACGGGCTATTTATTTTTAACGAAGTCAATCTTGATGCGTCAATCGTATGTGCGCTCAATGATAAAATAAAAAATTTAATGAAAAGTTCCGGAAGACTAATATGTTATAAATTTCTACGAGGCCATTTAAATTTATATCAACGTTTTTATGTATGTACCTAATGTATATTTTCTCTGAAGAGAGTATAATTAAAAAATTTGAAATAATGAAAAATACTATATTATCGCACACAAATATTAACAAAACAATAAAATATAATTAATAAAACAAAATAAAATATAAAATATAAAAATAATATATTTATATAGATATAAAATATACAAAGTACTGACCTTGATCGTCGCGTAGTGGGATCTTTCATGACCATGACCTCTGTGATGTCTCCATACTTGGTGAAATACTCCCTGAGGCTCTCTGAAACAATATGATTTATATCGATTACTTTTTATAATGAATGAGTAATATAATTCATATATGTAAATATTTTCATTGACTATTTTAGATTTATTAGACACTGTTATAACATCTCACGTATTGCATTTTTCTTATTGTAAAAAACATCGCATTTTTCTCGCATTATTCTCATTCATACGAAATGTCACCTTTATTATGATGCATTTTCGCCATTTTTCACAAAAATGCTCTTTTACAAAAAATGGATATCTTTGATGAAATATACGGCGACGAAAATCCAAATTATATCCCTTCACATAGGCGTCTGCCAACCAAAGTTAGAGTTGGCAACACAGAAGATCACTGACGCTAATTGGAATTAGTAGATAACAACGCGTCGACACTTCGGAACGTAATCCTCATAGCCTGATAAACGCGCGGTGCGTGCGTTCAAAGTAAAGCTTTAGCTTAGCACGATCTATCTTTGATGACAGCTAATTCGACATATTGTGCATTTGCTATGACGAGTCTGCTCAACAATCTCTTTTTATGTTACGTAAAATTAGATGATAACAAAATTAGTTTCATGAGTTAAAAAAATTAAAATAACTACACAGTTGAAAAATTTGTGTTTTGTTGTTAAAAACGGTCCCCGTTAAAATTTTTGTGTTAAATATTTAACACATTCATGTGTTAATTTAACATATTGCCGTTATGTTAATTGGACTCAAATGTTAAATTATTAAAACAACTAAAAAAAAGTGTAAAAATAACACAATGTATATCTATTTTTAATTTTACACCATAAATATGTTCCGTATTATTAGTGACAAGATTTATCTGTTAAAATTTACAGAAAAAAAATGTTAATTTTACTTTATAATATAAGTGGGGGTGATAAAACGTAAAATTAACAATTTTTTTAGTTAATTTTTACATTAAAACTATGTTAATTTTACACAAAATTTATTTTAAGTTTATTTGAAGTTTGCATTTATTTTATGTTAAAATATTAACACAATATTCGTGTCACCATTTAACATATCCGTATTACGTTAAATTAACACAAAAATTTCTGTGGACCGTTTGGGACAGGTGATATTTGTTAAATTTAACACAAATTTTTCAACTGTGTATGGTAAAAATTAAATTCAAAACATAACTAAATAATGACACGATAGTACATTAAAAATATAGCCAATGATACGAAAAAGCAAATGTTTTCGCTCTTCCATCAACTTTTGTAAGTTTTCTATTTACTAGAACAACACAAGCGCGCGCCATTCTTCGGTTTTATGTTAAAAAAATGATATTTTAAAAAAACTAATAGTTAATATTAAACTAATAGTTATCAGCTGATTTCTGTCAAAAAATATTAATCGAGTTTAAAATATTATAACATATTTTATTTAAAACGTATTATTATTTTAAAAATTGATTAGCAAATTAACGCTTTAATCAGCTGATTTCTATCAAAAAATATTAATAAAGCGAAAATTTGCTAATTAAATATTCTAGCTTATATATTTATATTTATATTGTGTATGTTATAATTTGCTAATTAAATTTTAAAATAATATGGTAAAAGTTATAAAATAGTATAATAATATGTTGTAAATAATGTTATAATACCTTATTCTCGATTAATATTTTTTCTTTCTAAAGCTATATCTTTTCGAACGAATCTCCTTCGAGTTTTAATTAATTATTAATATTAAATCATGTATGTAGTATCGCGCGCGCGCGCTATTAGAGTGAAGTTGCCGATGTTTGTAGAATAGCGGCCATACCGAAACGCCGCGAGTATCAGGCAGTTCGAGCTGCGTCCCGCTTTGATTAATTAGTAAGCATAATCGTTAGAAACGATTTCTAACCTTTGTATTGTAATATTTATCAATCGCATATCATAATTTCAACGTTAATATGTAGGCGTAATTGTTCGAAACGCATATTTCGCGAAAAATTCGATGCAAAATCTCTTGCCAACATAACCCAACTTAATCTGTTGTCGCGCGCGCGAATTTGTCGCGATCCGTGGATATATTTATCGTTAATTCTAGTTTACATATTTATATTGTGTATATGTTATAATGCGAAATAATAAGATTATTCTAATATGTATGTATTTTATTTGTTACAGATAGCATTGCGATACACAGTGCGATTCACGTGTCGTGTCGGGAGTGTCGTGTAAAGTTTCGCGCGTCGGGAGTGTCGTGTAAAGTGTCGAGCGATCGTAATTATTCGTGTTTTCGCGAGTGTCGTGAGTGTTACGAAGGACCAAGAGAGGAGGAGGAGGCCCGGGGAGGCGTCGGGCGACATCGGGGCAACTGTGAGGTATGCAAAATAAAACATTTTTTCTAAACTGCATTGTTTGAGATATTCGACACACACATATGTATATACATAATTTGAATATTTTGTTTTCAGATCAATGTGCTGTGTACTACAACTCCGCTATTCCACGTATCGGTGAGTGAGAAATTGTTTATTTTATAACATTTCTATAGCGATAATGGGGATGTATATAATATGTATGAAAATAGTTAAATATATATTAATATGTTTTATATAATATGTTATAATATCTTATTCGCGATTAATACTTTTTACAAAAATCAACTGATAATTGTCAAAAATATTAATCGAATTTAAAATATTATAACATCTCTTTCTAAAAAAAGTATATTAATTGTAAGTCGATTCTCGCAAGTATTGTTGTATCTTTTCCGAGATGCTGATTGACTGTTTCGATTCGCATTATGCGTTATATTTGTAGCATCGAGGCTGTCATCACGCGAGGATTAGTAGTTTAACAGTTTGTTCAAAATAAAATAAAATAAAATAAAATAATATGTTTGAAATAATATGTTATAATACTTTATCTGCGATTAATATTTTTTGACAGAAATCAGCTGATAACTGTCAAAAATATTAATCGAGTTTAAAGTATTATAACATATTATTTAAAACTAATATTATTATTTTATTTAATTTTATTTTGAACAAACTGTCAAACTGCTAACCCTCGCAATGACAGCCTCTCGTTGCTACGAATATAACGCACAACGCGAATCTTGACAGCCAATGAGCATCGCGGAAAAGCAACAACAATAAAGTTCGATATATGCGAGTATCAACTTTACATATCTTTTTTAAAAAAGGAAAAAATCACTTCAGATTGTTCAATTAAAAAGATAAAAAAATTTATACGTCACACATATTAGAATAAAATTTACTACAAACTAACTACAGTTTTAAGAGTCAAAAATATTAATATCTTTTGTATACTGAATATGAAAGAAATTATACCAAGTGTCCGTTCTCTTTCTACTTTTTAGTTGATCGAGAAATTATCCAATCGCATATGTATCACATAATCAATGCGACCAATGTAATTAATGTAGAGCTTTCTCGCTCTTTTCCGCCAGGGACACCCCCTTGACCCTTTTCGTAGGCTTATAGCGAAAGGCTGAATACTGGCGGCGAGCCAGCATGGCCGCGCTCCAAATACGTCTTACACCTTATCTAATTATACGCTGTTTCATCCAGTCTGCTCTAAAGACTTCGTAATGTTCGGCGGTTACTTGGCTCTTCGGTCGCGAATGAGTTTCAATAAATCCCCATAGCTTTACAATACGCGGCAAATCTAAATACGTATACTTTTGCTATCCTAAATTAGTACTCTCCCAATGGATTGTATAAAATATAGTCATAAAAAGTATAAATAATATATTCTAAGAGATACGTTATCTTTAAAAAGCGATAGGACACCTAATAATATTTAGAAACAGCTATTAAAAAAACACATCTAATAATATATTTTACATACAATTACTATTTTTTTAAAGTAACAAATATATATATATATATATTTTTAGCTAAAAAAACATTTTTTTATTTTTTTTTTATTTTTTAGAATGACTACATAAATACTAATAATATTATTTAAATAATAAGAATAAATCTTGAAATATTTTTTAAATTAAAGCATAAATAGCTGTTAAATGTATTTGTAAGTATTTGTAAATTTTTGTACTGCAACTAAATAATAAATTTATTCTTTAGTTAGTTTCAAACGTATTTGCTTTTAGCAAAATTATAATTTAAAGCTTAAAAAATATTTAACACCAAAATGCAAAAAATTATATGACAAAATTTATATATTTTTTAAATTCAATAAAAATGTTTCAAACATTTAAAGAAAATACATGAATAAAAGGAAAATTAATAAAAAGTAAATTGAATAGTATATTAACTAGAAATAAAAAAATCTTAATTATTATATACATATATTTTTCATATGAAACGCACAAAGAGGCTACTATCGTGAAAACTTCAAGTATTTGATAATTGTTATTTCCAGAGCGCGTAAAATACGAGATAACTGGACTTGCTAATTCAACGCGCGGTATTAATCAATGAATTATTGGTATCCCCAGGTCATTAGCCGTCGGGCACCACCTGTTTGGTAACGAGCCTCACGCATAAATTACACCCAACCCCTCTATTGTTAATTAGTAACACCAAGTCGAAATTCTTAAGAAGGTGATATAGCGAGAATCTGTTATCGATCACATCGGCTAATGTTCGTTTCATGACGAAACATTTAAAAGACAATTAAGCTAGACCAGAGATATTGACGTCACCGTTTATTACGCCATCACCTTCCTCGTCGAAAATAAGATTTTATTAATAAAAAAGAGCATTATCGAAGCGCGTGCCGTTGAATTACTTCTTAATGGATTTGTAATTTGCATTTAATTCGAGAAACTTTTTCGGAGAACCAAAAAAGCGGATTCTTTGGAGGTGTACTGATGCGAAAGGATCTCAAATCTTAAAAACTCGTATGCAAAGAGCAATGGAGCGACAATGGCATATTCTATTTAAAACTCTTACTGATTGAAAAAAACTAATATAATTTTCTCTACTATAATTTGGGTATATATAAGTTTTATTTAGTATAAAAATAAATATATATCAATATATATATTAGTGAATAAAAAAGGACATAAAAGTTGATTTTTCTCTAATACATTTCGTATGTGAATATTTCTTCACAAGTACTTTTCGTAACGTAATTCTCTTAATTTTCGCGGCAGCCCCTTGATAATTTTCTAGATTCACTCCTGTAACGTCAGCCTACTATGAAAATGTCGTTAAAATAAGAGAAATGTACCCCATTCCAAAGGACTGGCTTGCCAATGCTTCCTTAATTTGTCCTGGCGGATTGATGGAAGCAATTTCGTCGTTCTTGCGAGAAGACGCTCTTAAAACGTGTCCGCGATCCGCCGAAATTTACGGCTGTCATTTCCTTAATTGTTCTCCGGCACAACTTATTTTTCACGCGCGGCCCTAGCTCGTCCCGCATTCTCATTTCAGCCATTGCAGTCGGTCGAAAGGTACACTCGTGCCTTGGCCCTTTGCCGGTGACGCGACTAGCTTACTCAGCCCAGAACTCTTCCTTGCCCCGAATGGCAACAAACGGAAACGGGAACGATATGTTGCCGACTCCGAATGAAATAGTATTTGGAGGAAATGGAATGTTTACTTGTAACTTGCTTTAACTTTTCTCTAAGGAATGTAGTAATTTATGACGTTGTGAACAAATAGAATTGCAGTTATTATAGCAATAATTAGTTGAGTATATACACATCCACACAAAGCTTTGTTAGAAATAAACAATAGTTCACCAATCAATTGCTTTAATAAATAGACTAACAATAAGTCGTATATTCTGTAAGAAAATTTTCACTCTATAAGCTTTTTAGCTCTTTCTTTTCTTCGCTCTTTCTTTTTTGTATTAATTACATTGCACAAATTTCAACTCGCGGATGTAAATAAAAAATGATAAAAAATATTTCACAGCAAGTGTATGCTTAGCAAAAAACACGCATACTGTTTTTATTCTAACATTTTTTTATAGCTCATTTATATAATTTCATATCCTTTAATAGTATGTTTAAAATAGAGAAACTTGAAGTTTATATAGCGAAAAAACTTACAATAAAAAGTTCACGAGTTTCAAATTTTCCAAAGTGGCATGCCTTGTACTGCCTTTGCATTGATAATGACCGTGTCTTCGACAAACGAATGCTCAACGAATTTCGGTCGAGTTTACAAACGTACGTTTTATATAACTTAATGCAAAACATAGTGGTTAAGCTAAATAACATATATACTCCACATTCTAATAAATACAAATAATATGTAAATTTAAGTCACGTTTTAAAAAATTATTACTGCACAATTGTTTCTTAAAAATTATATTTTTTATGTGTAAAATTTGTATATAAAATCTAAGAAAAAAAAAACAACAGGAATTGCTATAAATTTATTTCGTTACATAAATCAGATCTATATCATTTTAATTCGTTAATACTCTCTCACTGACAAATTAAATCTCGTATATCTTTAAAAGTTTTGTTCTAAGAAACGATTTATAAACCTCTTTAGATAGGAATGACTATAAATTATTGACTAAATAAATTACAACTTACTTTAAGAAGTTTTAAAGTTTAACAATCGACTGAAATTTGTATTGTACCCGGTACCAACCCTAAAGAAATCGAGGCGCTAGACATTGCAATAGCTCCTGAAAAATTGCTAAAAGAACGAAACTAATCAGAATTTTTTTGTATTTTTTTCTCCGAATTCACGAATGTAATCCTTAAAAAAAGAACTTGTCCCAGACCTTTTTATCCTCTCTTGAGAGAGTTCGCGTCTCGCATCGCGCCATACTTGGAGCATATTGGTCGCCGTGCCATGAGAAAGCTCTAGAACCGGCTATCCACGCGGTAGTCAATGGCGGAAGTGGAGACGGCGAGGTGGCGAACTCCATTCAAATGAGATTCAACGCTAGGAAAGAATCGGAAGAGATGCCAAGAAGCTGAAGAGGGAACAGAAGAAGGGAAGCGGAAGCGAGCACAGTGCACGCTGGCCTCTGCTCGAGTGTTTTTCTATTCAGAGAAGGCTCGCATAAAGTCCTATATACCGAGTTCTATCCTATCCTATCTCCCGGATCCCCCAGGAGCCAGGGAGGATACGGGATAAGAGAGGCGAAGGGGCGGTTCTCCCATTCCAGAGGACCGTTCATTGAAACGAATGGCCTTGTCCGCCTCTTTCTCCTCGTCCCTTCGTCTTCTCTGTCTTGCTTCACTCTTCCCGCTATTCGCGGTCTTTCAGTTTCCGTCACTCTCTCTCTTTCTCTTTCTCCCTTTCTCTCTTTCTCCTTGCCTTTCTATCCCTGACCCTCGAACGTGCCTCTCTCCACCCCTCCCTTTCCGATTTCCAGTCGCGCTTCTTTCTTCGCTTCTTCCTCGAGTTACGCCTCCCGCGAATCCGCCAGGATTACTTATCTTCCGCCAAAGGACGCTCAAGGCTCAACCTAAAGCATCATTTGAATAAACGCGAAGTTACTGCTCGCCTGTTCCCGGCAGGCAAGAACGAGCGGAAGAGAGACAGAGACTCTCTAGCGCGCGTCGCACGACTATATTAATGGCGTCGTGATACCTTCGGGCAAAAAGAGGACCTCCTCGCTCTCTATTACCTGCGGGATGAGATTCCTGTCAGCAAGGATGTCGCGTCTTCAACAACGGGTCACGATACTCGTGCATCGTATTATAGTGACGCGTCGAGGCGAAGAGAATTATAATATAATTTACGATAATCGCGGAATTCTTGTTATTTCTAAAATATAGTCAGTAAATAATAATAATAGCAGTTAATAATAATAGCGTGCGATTCTGAAAATGTATCGTGCGACATTATTAATGAAGATAAAACTAGAATTTGCAAAAATAGATAGAACAAAGAAGCTCTGAAAGAGACGGCAATTTTTTCGAAACTCAGTGTTGAAAATTGAAGAAGTTACTAATACGCATTAGAGCAATTAGCAAATTGATAAGAAAAATGCGTTAAATTTTGTTATACAATTTTGATCCTTTATTTCACATAAATTGAAGGAAGATTAATCGTATATATATATCGATTTAATAAAAGCTTTCCAAATAAATTAGTTATAATGCAGTATATATTTCAAATTATTCGTCTAATTTTTAAAATATTCGTCAAACGATTTGACATTGATGTTGATTACTTCCGACATTTCTCCTATTTTTAATTGCGTAAAGGAAGAAAGTGATAAATAGCACATCTCTGCTATTATTTTCATCCTTCATGCACAAGTCGTAAATTAACTCTGAAAAAACATTCTGAAACTCGTGCTATATGTTAATAATAAGCCTCTATTTCTGTACCTGAGCGTACCAAAATTAGCGACGAATACTCAGCAACCCATCCGCAAATACGATGCTCACGCGCTACATCGATAGATGTGAAACAGCGGTGCTGTCAAAGATGTTACGCGAACGCATAAATACGTTCTTGCATAAATTATCGGATAAATATTGCAAATAGTGGTCAAAATTCCGAACGCTAACTTGTGACACGGCGCGCGCCATCCTTCATTATTGAATATTATTGGCATTAATATGTGATTAACATGTGTTATTCATGCAATCAGTTTATTAGTGTGGTTCCCTGCAATTAATATTATTAGCATTATTCTATAATTTCGATTAGATGATTAAAGTATTATTTATTTTTATCATACATAGTATCAATTTAACAATGACCTACAATCAGATTTAATTATATAATATTCAAAACTGACAAAATTAATTCATTATAGAAATTCTGATGAAATTCATTATATCATCAATATTACTATTGAATAAATTAAATTAATATATTGTCAACGTAAATTTTTTTATCTGCTCATTACTAAATATTCAGAAATTCTTCGATTATTGTCATATTAGTAAGTAAAGATCAAGTAAAATTTCATATATCATCAAATGAATAAGATATTCTCATAATATTGATTAAAGTCCCGTTAGCGAGCTAACAGAATAAATTTTTCATTGCCACTCATCAAATAATCTTCAAATTATCATTAATATTGTTAAACCCCGAAATATCGTAATTATCGATCAATACTAGTCATCAGTGTATCCAGTATCAGGATGACGAGTTTCTCACATTCGGCCATTAATAGGACTATTAATATTCATCATAGTATTAATTATCGCGTGTGAGAGAAGTCCAGACGGTCATACACAATAGCCCAATTACTACCACGTAACCTTCGGGGATCGACAAACTTCTCGGTCGAAAAGAGTAGAGTGACAAATATCATCCGACTATATCGTTGCGTTATGTACATCTATTAAATAAATAAACATTGCCGCATTGGCCATGGAAATTCATTTCCTGTCTCTGCGTTCTCGCGTGTCTCGTGGGAAGAGATGCCGCGGACGGAACACTGCTACGTCTCTCTTACTTCAAGCCGCTCTTGGCGTGCCGGCGTCTATTTTGGCGAACGTGCAGCATCCCAAAAAGATCGTACCGTCTATCCGTCGTGGCTGTCTTCTTGCGCAGCGACGAGCCATTAACGGCAACGTAAGTGTACACTTGAGCTTGACTGGAATCGTGGCGTACCGATCGAACGAGCCGCGAAGGAATCGGAACCAATTCCAAATTGCTATAGTTTTTTTTAGAAAATGTTTTTTCCTCTTTTTTTTATCCAGTTCCAATTGATCTCGTACATCGTTGCGAGATAGACGATAATTCAAAATGTCATACACAAATATAGATAGATATTACAAAAATATCAAATTATCTATACAAGAATATCATCATGCGAGAATCAATACTACATATATATTTCTGTAAAAATTCGTACCGTAATAAAAATAAAAATGTATAAAAATCAAAGTGACGAAGTATCGACATCTCTTGTAGTCGAAAAAATTATTGCTCTCGATTATTTTAAAGTTCTAAAAAAAAAACTGTTTTATCGTATATTCTACATTCAAGTAACGTACGAGAAGTTTAATCGTGTAAATCTTAATTTTTATTGTTGCAATAATAAAATTCTAAATCCCGCCAAATCTAAAAATAATAGCGAATGACATTTATAACGAGTTACAAGGAATTAACTCAAATCGGCACCGCAAAGCAGCGAATGCCATGAGGAGAATCGTAATACGGGAAGGGATAGGTTGATTCTCTACGCGCGCAGGGCCGTCACGGGGCGAGATGTAAGGGGAACAACAGAATCTGGAGCCTACCTGGCCGCGAGCCAACTCTACTTTCAGGATTCGCGATAGTGCCGCGGTTGATGCATAGTGAGGAAGAGAGAGATAGAGAGAGTGCATAGTAGGCACCCGGCCCCCTTCTCCTTCACTCGATCGCATGGGCGCCCGCATTGCAGCTATGGCCCACCATTCTAATGATGGTAACCACGCAGGTACTACCTTTGCCGGCCCTCTTTGAACCACCCTTTCTCGTGAGCTCTTTTTCTCCTTTCCCCTTTGCCCTTCCTCGACGAGACCCACGAGTTCTTTGTCGCCGGTCCCCGCTTTTCTGCTGACACTTTGCTGCGAAGCATCGCTGCTTTCGCTGACCGCGACTGATTTTCTTGATGGCACTCCTTCGTTCTCGAGAACCCCGCTCTCTTTTGCCTCTCTTGATCTTTATTTCGCGTCGCTTGGGATTGATCGGACTCAGCGACAAGCTTATATACGTGATCGACGGCGATTAACTTAACAAATAACACCCGCAGCAGAACGAAATAGAATATTTTCCAAGAAAAATCTGGATATCAGATTTACGATTAAAGATAGTTTCACCATATCTCAATTTCAATAAAATGTTGTCATTGTCTTTTATACAAATTTTTTAATAATAATTCTATAGATGTCTCTAAAACTCAATAGTCACAAAAAGTACGCGAGAAAAAGATTATTTTTTAATAAATTAAACTTTAAAATAATTAATAGATAAATAGACTTATATATCTCTTTCTCTCTTAAGTTTCTCCTCTTTTAAAACCTACTCTCTAATGTATTTAATTTTTTATATATTACATATAATGTTAATGTTACATGTTATATATATATATATATATGCAATAATACATATTAGAAGTTATCACACATCCTCTCGCTTTTTCTAGAAAAAAAAAAAAAAACGTATGTTCAAGACTTCAGTTTCAATAATATCTTATCGCGACCAAGATAGCGAAGATTAATCCCATTCGTAATAAAACGGATAAGCGCTTGGATGACTCGAAGGAGTCGCCGGGAGTGCAGGAAAGGGAGAAAGAGACGGAGCTCCATTCTTGTTACTCCCGGCGACATCTTTAATTCATCGAATGCGGATTGCGGGCTGAATCCCTGATGAGCTTTATTCCACATCCGCGCGCTCGAACTATCGGACCCGATGAGAGATTCTCATACGATAATACTCACTGCTAAGCCACTGTTCCACGTCTTCCTTATATCTATCGCACCTCCATTTTACCTCATCCTCCGCTGTCCAACTTCTCTTTTTCCCCGTACCCCTAAGATTCTCCTCATGTATTTGCACCTTCGCAACTAGTGTTGCCCATTTAAGAAGCTCTCGCGCCAGGCTTTTTCGTTTTCGGCTCTGTTTCGTCCCGAATCTCCGATCCACTTCGGTTTCTACTTCCGCGTCGTTCAACTCCTTCCAACCTCGGACCCTCAATCCTTTCTCGGGTTTCTCGCGGTAAATCGCGCGGAAAACTAGCCAGTGAAGATTCTCTCCCGATCCCCATCCCCATCCCCAACCCCTTTCTTCTCTCCGATCGCCATCTTGTTCCGTTCATGTGTCTCACAGTTGGACGCTATCAAGAATCGCATTTACTCTCTGATAGAAACTTCAATTCACATCGATTTATTTTATATCAAGATCGCCACGCTTGGATACCTCTCTGTAATTTCCGATTTGTACCATTAATTCTTTCTATAAAAAATCTCAAATGACTTATATATCCAAAGGATAATCTGTTGCATCAAATTGTAATTGATTTATTTATGAATAATATGGAAAGATAAAGAGAAAGAAAGAGAGAGCTAAAAGCAAAGACTTTGAATATTTATCGATGAATTAAATACAATATTACAGAACATGAGACACGAATGATTACGAAATTACACGGTTAGGAAATTCCAGTGATATCTTTTGAATTATAAAATAAACCTGACTTTTTGCAAATTAAAAATTTTATACATAAATATAAATAAATATCCAAAGCATTTTCTTCATTTAGAACATATATGTAGATTTTATTTTAATAATATTTTATTTCGAGAGATAGTTATACGAATATTTGAAGTTAAATGCCAGAAAGTCTTATCTGATCTATTAAACGCTATCTCATTTCTCAGCTTCTCTATTTTCGTGATTAAATGTCTCGATAACTAAGACTTAATTATTCCTTCAGGATAAAGTCACTTGAATCTAGCTAAAGAATAAATTCTCCTTGTTTGCATTTTGAATCTCTCGGTTACGATGGGTAACTGAAAATACAAGCAGAGAAATTGGAATTTCCAATCTGCCTCTAATGGGAACATTATCTAAAGAGACGAAATTTTCATGGAAAGCCGGCATCACGTTTATTCCCGTGAAACTTCGCGTCGCATATATTATATATAAAAATCATTCTCCTTTTTTTTTTTCTTTTAGTTCCTCGTCGAATTAACCGCCAATGGCGAAACGATCGAACGCGTTCCGATAATCGCGTCAGACCTTCTAAATTTTTGAGCCATCGGCCGCCGGCTCGTGAGCTGTCATATTTCGTATCAAATTACGATTTCGTCCTCGACGGTACAATATATCGAATGAAACCATTTCAAGAACCGCAAAGTAAGAAATAAAGGAGAAATTGGCGAGCGAGTTCGAAGAAGGAAAACGTGTATAACAAACGAAACAAAGACAGAAAAAAAGAAATAGAGGCATAACATTTTTATGTAATTTGTCGTAAATTATAAAGCTAAGATATATAAATAAAACAATGCCAATCAATATTATCTATATATATTTTTAATTAAATTTCTAAATATTTAATATATAAATCAAACAATATTACAGTACAGAAGAGAAGTTTACACGATTACAAAGTGTTATATTCTGTTTCCTCTCAAGTTGTAAGAGGTGAAAAAAAGAGAAAAAAAAGGAGAAAAAGAGGAAGATAGACGGTCGCGATTGCAAAGAGAGTCTTCGTGCCACGGCCATCTTAATAATTCAAATCTCTCAGTACTCGAAAAATTGAATTTAATAATTCAGCTCAATAGGAAACCCCGGTCGGTTACGAACCGGCGGAACCCGATCAAAAATGCAATATCCAACTCGATTTCTTAATCCGATTTCAGTGGCGTGCGCTTCGCTCTCAATCGACGGCGCGTACAACCCTTTCTTCCCTTCCACCGTGAGATATCTGTTTCGTTCACCAAAGAAAAAAAAAAAATACGATGCAGCGATCACAGAAGATATCGAACATGCTTCTACAGTCACGCGTTATGTCTAGAAAATCGCATTTAGATCTTACAGAGTCGATTTCAGTCGGTTTACTTTGGCCTCCCGTTTGTTAGCGTGGAATGTAGGACGATCTAATAAATATCATGGGTACTTAATGGAGAAGCGCACGCACTGATCACGTTCATTTATCTAGTTGAGAAATAATGCTTCTCCATTCTCCATCTCTCTGTTCTCTAATTCTCTTTTACTTATCCATTTACATATGTATTTTATTTTCCTAATATATTTCTATTTATTTATTATTAGTATTCGTGATATTTTAAAATTAATTTAATATTTTTATTTAATTTTTATCATTATACAAAGAGAGAGAGAGAGAGAGAGAGTGTGTGTTTTTTCCAGGGACCCGGACCGAACCGGAACCAAAACCGATAACCGTTCCATAACCGTTTTTTTAGTAGAACCGAAACTGTAAACCGTATTGAAATTCTATTAAATTTATAACACCGGAACCATAACCGGACCGTTAAATTATTTTCGGTTTACGGTTCTTTTCGGTATTTTTTTCTGTTTTTGCGCAAATGACGGAAATGTCATGATAACTGTCTCCTCGAAGTGCAATTATAATTATTTTCTAAATATTCTGAAACGTGTATGTATTATCGCAATAGTGATAGCAGTGAGGATATTATATTTTCCGTTATATATATATATATATATATATATATATATATATATATATACATATATAAAGTATATATAAATTATATTACTTTAAAAAATTATTAATTTTTATGACATATGAAAATATATTTATATATGTACCTATCTATATTATATAACCTATATCTAAATATATTTTCATGTATAATATAAAGTGTTGTTTATTTATATGTCATAAAAATTAATAATAATTTTTTAAAGTAATATAATTTAAAAATTAATTAGAAAAACGAAAAGTAAAAATTTTTAAAAACCGGAACCGTAACCGAAAAAATCATAATTTAAACGGTTTCGATTTTTTTATTTATCAAAAAACCGAAACTGGAACCGGAACAGTTATTAAATATTTTATTAAACCGTAACCGAAACCGAACCCTAATTTTGTTTCGGTCCGGATCCCTGGTTTTTTCTGACTATAAATTTCTTTTTGCTTTTTTTCCACTACAAATTTCTTGATGCATTGAAATATATATATAGAATTGGCTGATTGAGCTGTTTGCTTTCAAAGTGACGTAAATAAAACTTTAAAATGCGATAAATTCAAGTAGCATACAAGCACAAATCGATGTAAGCATTTATCAAACTTGACTCGCGCTACTTTAAAACTAAACGGCTCAATACGATCCTGCCTTTCGCTTCAATTTCTATAGCAATACACATCGAAAAAGTTCGACGCCGATCGACTTTCTGCGCGTTTACACTTCCATCCAGTTTAAAATAAGAAAATTCGAATAAAGGAAGCTGTATTACTGCTTGCGCTAAAAACTTTTCTGTACTTTCCACAAAGGCAATCGATAGTTTTTGCAGGTGGAAATTATATATTATATATGCGCGTTGCAATTCATTTCGTTCGTTTCCGAAGAAAGCCCACTTGATACTCTATCGTATAGAGAAACAGAGGACTTTATGGACATCTCATATACATATTCGTATGTATATAATTCACCTGTCTGCTGACAAATAATGGAAACTGCGCTTTTGAGTTACGACGCAGACGAGCTAGACGCGCGCGATGCAATAGATCACGATTTATTATCGAAGTCTGAGAGCGCAATTGCGATGTTGTTGTTACAACGAGGAAGAGTAGAAAGCAGAAAGATGGGAACTCATGCGTAGATGTGCGAATTAACCTCCGTTAACCCCGGTCTGTTGAATTCAATATATTGATGACGTCAAACTGTATCATATCGTATAGCTGCGAGTCTTAACCAAACCGTGCGAAAGTGTACGAGATGTCAGAACGACTAACATTTTAACTCATTATACTCCAAGATACATCATTTCTCTTCTTTTTTTTCAAGACGTAACGAAAATATTATTATATACATATTATCCTTTCTCTTTCCGTACAAAGCACATTTTACGAAATTCTAAAAATAATAATTAAACAATTTCTCGATCTTAAAATGCAAAATAATATATTCTAGTCATGTTCTATATATAAATCGGACAAAAGATAAATTTTTCCCTAAAATTAAAATTTATGATAATTATTTTAATATATATTTGTCGAGTGAGAATATTATACCGATTAATAGCGCCCCATAATTTGAGATAATCTCGATGAGATATAAAGCAATCGTCAATGCCAGAAAATATCGGTAAGAAGCATCCAAACATAGATCGCGCTTATAATTAGTAGCTTAGGGGCGGTCTTAGTTTAATACGTCAGAAGCGCGAAGGACTCGCCTTGTACACCAGTCGCAAATACAGACGAGATCATGCCAAGCGTACTTGGGTAACGAATTTCGAGGTCTTTTATGATTTACTAAGATAGAACGTAACAATACTGCTCTTTAACCAACTTGATTAATTCATGCTCCCGTAAGATTGTAAATTATTTATCGTTAAAATACTTTTCTACATAAGTACGATAATTATTCTTACCGCAATAATTATTAAGGATATAATTATTAGTAAAATAATTATATTCTTATTTATCTAAATAAAATGGGATAAATTGAATACAAATGTATAAAATAATGAATATCAACATTTAAACACGCTTTGCATCTTGCATATTCAAGATAATATCTGAGTTTCTCTCATTATCTTACATTTTAATAATGTAATAGATACTTTGGAGATCTTTTTCCATTTTTATTAAAAAAATGTAATGATAAAAAGATAACAAAAAAAAATCACTTATTATTCATTAATAGCATTTATTACAAACAATGTATGTACATATATAATCTTGTTTTTGTCCTGTTTCTTATATTATCAATTTTTCAAAGCATATTTGAAAGCGACAACTGATTAATAATTTTCATAGTGGCGAAATAATAAACATTTCTTTATATTCTGTAGCATGGATCAGCATATGTTCCATATTGATCATAGGATTTGTCAATTAAGATTCATGATTAGTATTTATTTCGGTCGTATTTGAGCCGGATTCCGCGGGCGGTTAAACTTGGCGTGGCTTGGCACCCTGATGCAATTTGCTCTATTAGCCCCTTTTCCAACACAACGATGAAAGCTTAAGGTATTGCACGGATTTGTTGTCAAAACCAACAAATATTATATTATACACACCTTGATTCGCTATAAACGTTCAAATTTGTTACTAATCAAACGCGATAACCGTGAAAAAATAGCATGTTAAAATAATATCGGAAAAAGCTGCTAGATTTTTCTAGAATTTTAATATTATTAATAACAAGAACAGTTTTAAATCTGAAATTCAATAAAACCAATAATTATCAAGAGAACAAAACTTCTCTGTATTTAAGCTGCTCATATTAGAATTCTTATAATGTGGATTTAAAAAAAAAAAGATGCAATGTAAATCCGCCTCTGTGAGAGCGCGTCGTACGCAAAAAACGATTAAATGCAACGAACGAACTAACCCCGTTCCTCCTTGAAACATTATATACTTCCCGGGCAGCTCGTTGCGACTCGACGGAGAAATTGTCAGTGGAAAAAAAAAGCGAAAAGAGAACACAACTCCGCCGGCTGTTACATTTGCGTACGTAAGGGACCTTAATTCCTAACGTATATTTAAACTCTTTAAGCCGCTAGCTATTCTTTTTTATCGCGCACCATCGTCGTCGTCGTTCGTTTTCCACCGTCTCCTGCTCTCCTTTTTTGCTTTCTCCATCCTGTTTGTTCACTCCGCGAGACAAACCCTACCTCGCATAGAGAGGAAAACTTCCGTCCAATCGACGGAAATGAAACGTCGAGGCCGTGGAAGTTGCGGCATAAACCCGAGTGTCCGTCCCTGCCTCCTGTTCACCAAGAAAAGCCGACGCGCCCCGAAGCGCTACTTCCGTCATTTCGATTTACCAGAGGCGAAATATCGTACTCGTTCAAGTCTGTTAAAAGGGAGGCCATAACGCGCGAGAACATTCGTACGCTTGTTAGTAAAACTATCATGAGTGTGTAATTTTCGGTTACCGATCAAACGAATTTCTTCGCGCTAAAACGTTAACATTAATTTGATAAAAATACATAGACTTTAGAAAATCGCTAATTTTATAAGAATAAATTTTATTTTTCAAATTAACAATCGAGTAAAAATTATCTTGTGTAGATTATCTAATGTATAAATATTTTAATCATATTATTGCAACTATGTATACACAAGATAGAAGGAAACAAATATCTAAATTTTATGCAGCTTTCGTTTAATGTTTTGAAGATTAATGTTATCTTTATAATTTTCACTGTAAATATATTAACATAACTGTTTAAAAAACAGTTCACTAAATTTTTATATTAAATTTATTCTCTCTAATTTATTTAAGTAATCTTAATATAGAAACATATATGCCGATACAAAATCTCTAGGGAAAAAAGAGCGTTCGCAAATATCTTCAACACAAAGTATAATAATTAAAATTGGAGGCTGCGTTTCTTTTTAAGATAAAACTTTGTTTAACCAAACGCAATATTAACTTCCAAGAAAGATTATTTCACCTTTTGAGCTGCTGAAGACAGAATTGCAAAGAAGGAAATATCGTAGAATATCAAGCGAGAAAAAGGAAGAGCGCGCAATACCAGAAAGCCAGGATCAGCCGCGGTGCATTCAAGAGATTAATTCTTTCGTCGCGGCTACGTTGCGAAGGTAAGGTCGCAAGCTCCGCCACAAGTTCGAAAGCCGCGGCCCCCGAATAATGCAACAATCGTGTTCTAGCGGCCTGTATCTCGCGTCGGTGACCTAACCGCTATCCGTCTCTCTCGCTATATACCGTCAGGAAACAAGCAAATGCAGTCAGAGGCGTGCATCCCAATGTATACCGCCTTTATGCAACTTTGAGCCAGCTCTGATCCAACCTTGTAATCTCATTCTTATGTACCATTTGTTCCTTTTCGATCCACGTGTATTCGTACAGATCCAAAGCCCAAATTAACTTTCCTGATTTCTTCTCCTTTTCTTTAATCAGTCGTAAGTCGTCTACCGATATGTTAATCTTGAAGATTACCGAAATTCTTTTACAGTATCTGATTTGAAATAAATCTTTTCATTTAGCACTTCTAATTATAATATAATTTAACTTTTGCAAATTTTTTGATGTTAAAAATAGATGTTATTAATCTTCAATATATAGATATTTTTTCTTTCTCTCTCTCCTATCTCTAATCGTTTTTTCTCAGAAAGTCAAAGTATGCGCTTTCTTCAGTATGACGTGCAATCCAATGGTACCGACATCCGCTTTTCGATTGACATGAAAATACCCTCGGAAGTATGTTACGTTTGTCCTTCCTACTCTCGCCGTTTCCCCACAAAGTCACGGTCCACCGCGGATCTAAGCTGGTCAGTGTTGACCTCGTCCGGCACAGGAAACATATGAAACGTTTTCTCGCGACCTAGCCCTGAAACTACCTCTTTTCCCCTTGCCTACTTCTGCATTACTCTGTACTTTTTACTGACCATGAAACCTCAAATGTACAAAGGCCGCAGTCGAGCGAGAAGAAGCGAGGGCGGCTTTGACCTCGCTATGCAAACCGCAATCCTATGACTATCCCGTTCGGCCAACCTTTGAAAACGGAAATGTGGCGCAGGAATAGAATTATAATACTTTGGAATTTCGCTATACGCTATGTCAGAAGATAAAAATAAATAATATCAAACAATTGTGCTGAAAAGGTAATCTTTAATCCTGAACTCTATGCTTCATTTAGATCTACTCTAGTAATAAGTAATGCCAATTTTAACGAAAATTTGATTAGATATTATATATCCGTGTCTTCCTTCTTTTTTTCACATCTGGAAAACTCCTGCACCGATAATTCTAGTGAGGCTGCATTTCGAGCATCACGCCGGCAAAAAGTTTATCCTGAAACTTTCATGCGCGTCACCGATGCGGAAAAAGCCCACGGGCTCGTCAATGAGCTCTCAAAAGTCCGAACCGCCATTGCTGTGTTCGGATAGAATATATATTGAGCAGTAGAATTTTTTAAAACGTCATGGATTATTCGCTTTCGTATAGAAAAATTCAAAGTTAATCATTCATTTTCGGAACTTTTATGCAATAACTTTCAAAAACGCAAATACGATAAAATGATGCGTTTATAAAATATAAACTTCATAAAATTAATTAATTAAAAATATAAATTTTATAAAATTAATAATAAAAACGAACACATTCATAAAATACGATACGTTATGTGCGAGGCTGTCTCTTGATTTAGAAAAATTAGAATTTTTTTATAAATTTGATAAAATAATTATTAGTATATTTTTTTAACACAAATTATAAAAACGTAGAAATTACAAATTGTGTTCAAAAATAAATTTAAATTATTTTACTAAAAAATGACTTTATTTTATCAATTTTTTTATTAACTCACAATTAACTCATAATTAACTAATCGATTGTTCACAAATTCAGCATTTCATCTGAAAATTTAGATTCTAAATTAATAAACGTGAATTATTAAACTTATATTAAAACCATAAATCTATTATTCGCTTCATACGTGATTCCCTCGACTTGGAATAGATCTCCATGAAAATATACGCGTTATATTTAGCAAAAGTTTTTAATTATCAACATAAAGTATCTTTGTAATTAAGCTTTCAATTAAAATTCTGCTAAAGTTCACTTAAAATTAATTAAAAAAGTGTGTAAATCGTGTTAGCGGAATACAGAAAAGGGCAAGAAAAATTATGTCTCCGAACTCGTTCGTAACGTTTTAATTATCCGGGGCTTGGCCGGCGTAACACTCGCGCGAATTTATCAAACGCCATTTTTAATCGGATCAAGCGCTAACCCCCCTTTCGAACGTTTTTATCTCCCTACTCCCTCGTCGTTCTCGACCTCGAATGAAGAACAAAAGTCGAGCGGCCGGTTTGGTTTTTCTCCCTCTATTATCCCTCCCCCCTATGCAGCTTTCTCTCTTTCTCTCTCTTCCTGTCTCGCCTCTATCTCGATTCACCCTTTCTTTCGCGCGGCATTCGTTGTCGCTTAAATGTCACTCCATGCGCTTCGCATTCGAATATTGTATCGACCATTGTCGCGATATCGAACTCGACGATCCGTACGATGTAAACGGTGCGATGAAAAAGCGATGGACAGAATAGAGAGGAGAATAAAATCGCAGCGAGATGAAGCCGCACAAAACGCTCGCAAACGCGAAATCGAACACATATCGACGAACTCTTCGTAATTTATCCTTTATACAATACATCTCTATAAGCGTAATATATATCATTTTTTTATGGATTACTATCATTGCCATTTGGATTAATATCCATTTATGTGTATTTTCCTGAAAATTTTCGATGGCTGCTAGAACCAAAAATACCGCAATAATTGTTGTCTAAACAAGCAAAAAGAGCTATGTAATTAAATGTCAATGGATTTATCAACAAACTAGTTATTTTTAAAAAATTCTACAGCAAATTTGAATTCTATTTTTTGTTAACATCGAAATACGTCAATGACAACTTTTTTGTCATAAACAATTTAAGATAAAAAAACATATAAATCTTCAGAATCATACAAGTGCAATTTTGTAACAAAAATTTCGTACAATTTTTTTAATTAAATAAAATGCTGATTCGTTTTTTTTTTATTATTAAAGAATTTTTGAAAAATATAATAAAAAGATTTCGAAAGAATTTAGAAGAGTAATATATAATCACGCATATAATAAAAAGGATGCTTTAAAAATATCGGAATTCTTTCTTAATAACGATACAGCTTACGACGATAATGTCGCATTATCTCAAAGAATGGCGTCAAATCGGACGAAGGAGAAAGATCCGGGAATTTCTCCAGCAACGTGGTGAAAAACGAAGTCATCTTCACGTTGCATAGCGAACTCGTGCGCTGATTTTCCGCAACTTTCCAACTCCTCGCGACTGTCCGACAGCACGCGCGCCGGAGAACAAGTCGCGGTAGCAGCGCGGGGAATAGCGGCGCGTGCCGAGAATACTACGTGAAGAAGCATATCTTAGCCTCCGTCGTAAGGGCCGGCGCAACGGAATGAGTTCGAGAGAAATTTATAAAGGCCTACGTGCTCTCACCCCCTTCCCACCCTTATATCCGCCCTTCGGACAGTTCCGTCCGTGATACTTTACGGCGGTGTTTTGTTTCCGAGAGGTAGAGGCCCCCGAGAGAGGATGAGGGGTTCTAAACCGTCGCTCGCAGTCGGTTTACAGGGTTCATAAGACGCGACGTGAATTCGTTGGTGCACCATTCGCCTGAGATAGAGGGAAAGAAAGAAGAGAGAGAGAGAGAGAGAGAGAGAGAGAGAGAGAGAGAGAGAGAGAGAGAGAGAGAGAGAGAGAGAGAGAGAGAGAGAGAGAGAGAGAGAGAGAGAGAACATTTATTGCACGTGCAAGATTCTCGCTCGCATTCGCAAGAGACGCTCGTTTACGTCTCTCGTGAAGAACAGCATGTTGCAGTCCTCGGAGAAGCTCTGTACAGCTGTAGATTAGAGAAACGCCTTCTCGATTTTAAACTGCTTGGGCTAGAAATTACAGCTATGCAGAGATATCCGGAAAACAAAACTATTATTAGTATTAATCATGGTATTAGCTAAATTGATATCTCGCTACTATTCATTATTTTTAATATTATTACTTTTTCTAAACGTGATGACTCTTTCATATAAAAAGAAAGTTGCTTTAACACATTCACTCTTTACATATACACGTGTAGAAAGATAGAAATTACTTCTGCTGCATAGACAGTAAATACGTTAATAAAAATAATGTCAATAAATTAATTAAAATAATTATTTCGACGACTTAATCGCGATTAATGCTTCGATTCATTGATGCAACGCGAAATCTAGGATGTTAAATTTAGTCATCATCACTTGACGTGAATACAACGCTAGTTATGCATGGCGTTCCAATTAACAAACGTGTCTCATAAATCGCTGGCTTCATAAACGAAATTATGGCGGCCGATGAGCAAAAGCGAGAGAGATGCATTAATCGTCACGACGCTTCGGAGCAAAGCGGATCAGCACGATGTCGAGATGAGAAAGAGAGAGAAAGAGAGAAAGAGAGAAAGAGAGATCTTTTTCTCTGGTTGTCTCTCTTAAAGTCGATGGCATTCACGGCTCGTCCGAGGCGAACTTAATACTAGCTATAAATCTCCCGCTCTTTCTCATGTAAATACGAATCTAACCAAGAGCCAGTCCGAAACTCTTCCTCGCTGCTTGACAAACCACCCTTCGAATATCCTTCTTCCTAGTTCTCGCTCTCTTGCTTTATTCTTTTCTTCTCTCTTTTCTTTCTCTCCCTATCTGGTTCGCAACTCGCAATCACGCAATTTAACCAAGCATTAAAATGATCCGCAATTCCCCGATCTACTTAACCACTCTCGCTCACGGCCATTACATGACATACACTTGCGCACTTTTGTTCATCCGCTTGTTGTAACGTGTCCGCTGCGTATATTCCTTTTTATTTCAGCGAACTCGGAATCGTTATACGACAAGTCAGATACAAAAAAAAAAAAGAACCACGAGCGAGAACCGACCCATAAAAGCGAGACGCAATAATCAACGCAGAAAAAGGAAAAAAATCGAAACTGCGCCGTTCTATAACATAAAATTTGAATTTGTCCACACAAAAAATTTCATAAAAAGATGTAGCACCAATTATTACAAAGAATATTATCAGTATTGAATAAGATAACACAATAGAAAATAATATTATTACGTCTCATTACAAGATAAATTGAGAAATCAAATATTTTTAAATTTATATCTATCTAATATTTATTCAAAATTTTATTTGTAATATTGTACAATGATATTATATACATATTAGATGCTTCCAAGTATCATAAAAAACTTGAAATAAAACATCAAAGAGAGATGTAATCTTTTTATAATACATTTATATTTTAAATAACTAGAACAAGCTATGCGCGCGCCATTCTTCGATTTTATGTTAAAAAGAATGATATTAAAACAAAATAATATAAAGTTTGTTTCAACTCGATTAATATTTTTTCACAGAGAAATCAATTGATTAAAGCGTTAATTTGCTAATTTAATTTTAAAATAATAATATAGTAAAAAATTAAAATAGTAATATGTTGTAAATAATATGTTATAATACCTTATTCTCGATTAATATTTTTTGACAGAAATCAGCTGATAAATGTCAAAAATATTATAACATTATTATTTTAATTTCTATAATACACATTATTTTAAAAATTAATTAGCAAATTAACGCTTTAATCAATTGATTTCTGTGAAAAAATATTAATCGAATTTAAACAAACTATATTATTTTTACCCCCCCTCCCCACACACACATATATAAACATAATTTAAATATTTTGTTTCAGATCAATGTGTGTGCTGTGTACTACACTCCGCTATTGCACGTATCGGTGAGTAAGAAATTGTTTATTTCGATAGAGTTGAAAGTATTATAACATTCCTTTCTAAAAAAGGCAAAATACATTCTCGCAAGTATTGTTGCATCTCAATACTTGCGAGAATCGACTTAACATGCCTTTTTAGAAAGGGAATAATGAAAAACAAACGCTATATATATTTACACGGTCACATGTAAATTTACCCGAAATGGGAAGGTATGCGGATAATATTGACATGGAGAAACATTAAACGCGGATATACATATAACATATAGCTATATGGAAACCGTAACCGTAATTAATACACTAATCTGAGAGTAGATTGTGCGATTTTCCCGTTATCGCAGCGACCAGAGTGGAAGTCCCTAACGACGATATATCGAGTTTTCGCCGCAAAATATAATACCCCAGTGCAGTCCATTAACATTCACGCGTTATTAAGAGCATCATGTCACACTGACAACGCTGCACGATATTATACAGATTTATTACATATTGCCTCAAATATAATCAAAGAGAATTTAATGATATACTAATGCCCAAAAAATAATTCGTTAAATCAAACGTTACATTTTCGTTATGTATTTTTTAAAATAAAGAAAAAATTCGACGCCAATATTTATACATTTTTTTTATTTAATCAAGTACGGTTTATTCTCTCAAAGACACAAAAATATTTAATGAAAAATATTTCTTTTCTTTTTACTATTCAAGCGAAAAAATAAATACGAATTCAACGAATACGAGCAGTAAGCTTATCGCAGATTTTTATTTTCTAAATATCCATTTATTCATACTGTTTTCAAACCATACTGTTTGTGAAATCGCGGTAGATTCGTCTATGAGCCAAACTCAAATGTATATATATTAATGCAAAAATGGAGATTTTCGGCACATAATACATCGCGCGAAGCGTCTTGTTTATTTTTTTACTAGCGTGTCGACGAAGATGGATCTTGACAAGATGGATTTTTACTTTTTATCTTCTTAGACGGGACGTCAAGTTTATGCCGCAGCGATTTCTTACACTCATGTGCCAAGTAATCCCATAAATACGCATCGCTCGAAGTTCTCGCCTCCCCATCCGCGGCGCGAACATTTCTCCGCGATTTCGCCGGTAAGCCGGAGCGCGCGCAACGAAAATTCGCAGCTATCTGTCATTCTCATCACCGCCCACGTGCTAAGGGCGTCGATGCCCGCAAAAAGCTGTCTTTCGTCTGGCGTCTTTCGACTCGCGCCCGATACCAACGTCGTCGGACTGGTCCAGTTGTTGTTGCCACAAACAACGTCCAAAATATCAGATCTTAAAAATGGGTGGGACAAAAAAGCACTTTTATGCATTTCTCTCGTAAAACGCACAACATTCTTTTCAGCGAACAAAGATGCTGTTGATAACTTCCAAGAAAAATAAGAACGATAAGATTCGAAAAATGGGGACAGTTCGAAAAAGTAGTCCTGGAATATATCCTCATTTTTACACAACTTAATTTTATATTTATGTCATATAAATAATATCTCTCTCATATGTTCTCATTCGTATTTGCTTGAATCAATGTTTAAATTATTTTTTAATTCTAGAAATATAATATCAACTTTTTTTCATCATTACGTAGAAACGCGTATTCAAGAAAAAGATATTTCGCGTGTAATTGCATAGAATAATTATGTGTAAAATTAATGGCTAAAGATATATTTAAAAACGTATAAAAATAATTGCTAATATGAAAAAAAGTTCAAGTTAGTATAAAATATATTACATATATACATACATTGAGTAATATATTGACAAGAACTTTTATTAATGCGTGCAGCATTTTATTTCATATTTCTGAAATTATACACACATTTCAATAAAAAAAAGCGCATTATTATCGATCGCGTAGACTGCTCATTAAAACAATTAATCCATAGTCCGTACAAACATTAGAATAACTTATTTTTAATTATTGTACGTGCTTTTACTTTTAATATTGCATAAAAAATATAGAGAAAATTTTGGCATCTCCGAGAAAGAATCTGGAATTGGCGAGGACGATGTACTCGTTTAATGAGCTACAGGATCTCTAACATGTTGGACGTCATAATTAGAAATCGCGGCGTCGCGCGAATATTAACGACGCAGCCTACATTTTAGCGGCGGACCCTCTTTGAAAAATGGATAGTAATATCTCACGCCGACTGGAATGCACAACGAGTGTGAGCGGCGATTCGCGTGACGCGAAATAATCTCGTGCGAGACCGAAAAAATATGATAACGTCTCCATAGAGCGAAAGTTGAAAATTTATAACATTCGGAAAATTGACACGTTATAAATGTAGAAGGGGAAATATAAAATAGTTTGATTTTATCTAAAAATAACTCGTAACATTTTTTGCTATTGTATCATATAAAAATCGCGCAAATCAGAATACATTTTTCTCGGCTTGAAAACTTCAATCACTAAATATGATTGCATGTAAATTGAAATCTGTAATATCTATCAAATGTGTTGTATAAATTAATGTTAAAAGATTCTATAAA
Source organism: Prenolepis imparis (assembly GCF_030444845.1). Classification (NCBI taxonomy): domain Eukaryota; kingdom Metazoa; phylum Arthropoda; class Insecta; order Hymenoptera; family Formicidae; genus Prenolepis; species Prenolepis imparis. The sequence continues at coordinate 8,932,795 of NW_028141169.1, forward strand.
CTTGTGTTGAGAAAAACAACTTTATAAAGTATAGAAAATGTATAGTGTTGAAATAGTCAAGCTTATCTGTATATCAGTTATTCGCGAGATGTCTCTTTTCCTATATTTTAATTCTTGAAATAGAATCGGCATTAAAAGTATAGCTTGCTTGGCATAAACTTTACGTAAATGCGATCGAAATAGTAGCTGGACGGTTTAATCATAGACATGACCCAGTCGAAACGAGACGCTTTATTTCCGGCCGATCGACGGACGCGGGTCATTAAGATCCAGGGCGAGGCTTACACATTGTGGATGTTGAAGTTTCTAATTATGACGACCAGCTGGTTAGACACTCGCATCGTTGAATCCGAATTTCCCGGCGTCGTCGCCATTCGGTCACGCCCCATGTGAGGAACTTCGCGTTTCCTCATCCTGTCAAATGCGTCTCATGAGCGCGGCAGATGAGGGAAACTCGCTTTTCGAGAACACGCTCGAGGACGTGAGCGGTTAGATAAATTATCGTCGACTCGTTGGAACTCGACTCTCCGCGAATGTTTTCTTACATTACAGACTAGCAAGATTCATTATTTCAAAAAAAGAAATTTATTACGGCAAAATCATCAAAGAGACTATATTTTAGAAACTCTTCACTTTTTGTTTCGAAACGTTCTTATATCTCTGTAAAAGAATGCACTTTTCGTTTTTACGATCCACAGAATACACAATGTAATATATATTTTAGATTTAGATTTATTTTCTTTCTAAGATTTAGAGAACCAATATCCAAGTATCTTATGTATATGTATATTTCTTTACAAAAAAATTAGCGTTTAAATCTTATGAATTCTGTATATGTATACATATATCATTTCATGAATCACTTTATATTATAAAAAGAGGAAAATTTTCGCTCGCATAAAATTCCAATGTTCACAATCTCGAATAATTATAATTGTGAAAAGAATATAAATATAATTAAATAATTATATAAATTAGAAGAATGAAATTATGTGAAAAATGTGCAATTAAATAGACATATCAGCAACTATCGATCTAAAATTTCCATTAGATCTACACGTTATCGTTCTTAACGAAGCGACCGCTTAACGTAACACTTTTTACTCTCGCTCTGTCTGCGCTTAGCGGAGCGTAACTCCACGTCCACGGCTACTTGTTGACCGTGTTCCTGGACAGGGTACCGCCGCTGCCACAACGTCGTTCGGTCCCAGCCAGGCAGTGAATTATCGTCCGGAGATCCCCCGTTATCTCGCGCGCGAATCTGCGAAATTTATTGCCCGTGGCCGCGAATGATACGTAATTATGCCTCTTTACGTACGTATATACCTACCTACGTCCAACTCCCGCAATCGCGACAAAATTACCAGTGAATCTCCCTTTGTCTTGTCCATGTTTCCCTACCGTTCAACACCTCGCACCGCCTGCCATCGCCTCGCATTTTTTTGCTGGCGAGAGATATTTATCTTTTTATTTCCTTTTGCGCAGCTCTTATAACGGATACGAAGAAATGTTTGGTCTTTCAAAGAGATCAGATTATGTACAAATAATAATATATTCGCGACAGAAAAATTTATCGGCTGACGTGATAATAGTTAATAATAGTTTATAAATCATCAAACGGTTAAAAATGTAGGAAACAGATAATACGTTAATTAATTCGAGAAACATTTTAATAAAAATTTTACCTAACTATCGATTTAACTATTTAATGCCGAAAAGTTAAAAAAATGACAAATAATGATTCTCACTAAACACGACAAATAAAAAACATCTTAATGCGCATTTTACAAGTCAACGCCAGAGCGTTCATAGTCGCTCGGAAGAAAGCCCAGAAGGAACATCACGATAATCGATACCGTTTAAAGTACACCATCTCCGCAAATCGCACTCTTGAGATCTTAAAGAGCGCGTTCGTCCTCTTATAAATTTATGCGAGCCGGCCAACGCGAGCGGATCGCATCCGGCGTAATTCTGGCGGCGATTTTAAGAACGGTTCGAGCTTCCTGAGTTTAGCCGGGATTAAATCGACGCGGGGACTCATTGTACGTTCCTTATCGCGCGAGGACCAGGCATGGCGGAACTCGCTCGACTAAAGTGCAATAAAACCAATTAGGCGCGGCGCGAGAAACGGGAGCCATCTCCCTTCGAGTGTGTGAAAGAAGTCCAGGAAGACATGAGCGCGGTATAAGAAAGTCGTTTGCCACTGGCAAGACGCCAAATCAATTTAAAAGTTCATGCTCGTATTCTGACGCGCTTGGTTGAAGAAGCACGCACACATATAGAGTATCCTGAAAGAAGCGCAGAACTTCATTTACTGCAATCTGTTTGCAGTAAAAGTTTAAACAGAGGTTGATTAATGAGTTATCTAGCTGAAGTTTTTAAATTTCTAAGAATTCAAATATACTTTCTACGTATGTAGGTACATATATAATAAAAAATTTTATATTTCTGAATTTCTATGAGAGAAATAAGCCTATATTTTATTAATGTGATTATATATTATATTATTGTTATTATTATATTTAACATTTTTTATTTAAAATATTATTAAATATTTTATTATTATTCAAACTTTTAGACTGCGTAAGACGCTGAGAATAATATACTTGTTTTGTTTAATTTTTTAATTAAATATGTATTGAAAGAATTTTTAATTAAAAATATTAATTTATAAGATTATATAAAAAAAATAGTACACAATTCATGAAAATGTCGTTTAAAAAAAATCAAACTCAAATATTTCTTTCACAATATGCTTACATCACTTTTTTCGAAACAAATATATTTTCATCACCGGTGAAATTCGTGATTCATCTGCAAGTCATTATCGTCGATCAAGCGACGTAATAACAAGCGGAAAGGGCCAGTGTGAGAAACGATAGGCGTAAGTATATATCCCCTCTCGACCAAGCCGATATAAATGCAGGCCAGAACAATTAAACTCACTTCATAATTTCTCAGTGGCGAGTGCTCGAGCTTAATGAGAAATGCTCGTTCACCGTGAAACGGATCGATTCATGAAACTCCGTTCGCCGCGAAAACGCTCGCTCGCGTGCAAAACGAAAGCGAAAGAGATAGATCGCTCAAGCATGGATAGTCTTTCTCCCCCCCCCCCTCCCCAGTCTTTCTCTCCCTAGCGGAGACAAGCCTGTACAGGCGATCGCTGACTGTCAAAAGTTGCCGGGTGTGGCTTTCGCAACAGCATCGAGCGTTCCCGATCGGAAAACTTTCGTTCCGTGCCGAGCGAAACAATTTCGCCGTCGACATCGTCTGGCTAAATAGCCAGCTTGTTTTCGTCTTTTAATGAGAGAACGCGTCGGGAGTTGAAAACGGCGACGTCACGCTCGCGATCCTCTCTCATTAATTCCGCCGAACGAGTTGCCGAGATCGAACAGAGTGATCGGATTTGATGACGTTATACAATGTGAAAGGATAATTAGCGTAAATCGAAAACAATGAAAGTGAAAGTTTCTAGAGATTAAAAAAAAGCGAAAATCTCTCCTCTCGCGATACAAAACCAATAATACCTTACCTAATGATTTCTTTCGGAAAGAGATAGATTTCAAATTGATAAACAAAATTTTAATGTTAACGATAAAATACATTCGCGTTTTAATTGCAATATCGTTTTACGATCGATACAGAATCAGTAAAGAAGAACTCGTTGAACAAAGTTTGAAATTAGCATCAATAGCAACATCTCAATCGAACGTTGCTCGGCTTACGGTCGCTAGACGCTAATGACGAATAATTCTCTCGGTTCTTCTTTCGAATGAAAGACGCGGAGCGAGATAAAAGCTTCGTTAACCAGTGTTCCAAGCTCAATCGTACTCTCGAACTTTCTGGGAAATAGGACTTCGCCAACATGCCGAAGAGAGTTCCGCGTCATCGATCGTCACGAAAGCAGCAAAGTTTCAAGCATCAAGTTTTAAGTAGCCGCACTGGCTAGTAGACGGCGATCGTGCGACTCCTAGCTGCATCTTCGAAGAAAAGAGGAATCGCGAGGAGTTGCGGAGTGGCCATTGTTCTTGAAGGTAATTTACATGGCCATTTTTTTGCTCAGCTACCGCGACGGTTTTTCAGCCAAGCGGGAAGAAGGCATGCAAGGAAGAGCAGAACGAAATTGGGAGAAACTGAAGAAGAAATAGAGAAAAACGGAGACAGGTGAAGAAAGAGAGAAAGTGAGAGAGACAGAGAGAAAGAGAGAGAGAGATGCACTGAGATACGAGAAGAGATTGCTGAAGGGAACGAAGTTGGAACAACAAGTCCACCGTGCCAGCCAACAAACCAGCCGTGCAGCCAACCAGACAGCCTTCCTGCCACCTAGTTGATTCGCTAACCGTGCTGCTTGCACAGGGCTAAGTTTACCTTGCAAAACTTTCGCGTGTCGCGAGGAGCTTGCTTGCTGCGAAATTCGAATTCGATGTTCCATCATGGCAACTATGGCCCTTGGCACGGATGCTGGACATGGTAGAACGTGCTACTTGTCATCGCTTACGTTGTGACAGTTATCGATAAGCAACAATAACGTCAAGAACTTATGATGTATGAAATCCAGGAAATAAACTTTTATAATAACATTAAACTCTTTCTACGAATAAGTACAAATTTTGTGGCAACTATATTATTAGATATATATTTTATTAAAATGTGTCTCTTTATTTTTTTTTAGATTATTATAAAATAACAATAGTTAAATTTATTAATTATTGCAATTAAATTTATTACACTCCATTTAAATTAAATTCATGAAAAGCTCTGCTATTATTTACTCGATACGCGATAGAAGTTAAACATCCTGCGCAAATAATTAATCGCGATTAGCATCGGCCAACGCGAACGCCATCGAACTCCAAAGCGAATCTCGGGCAACGCATCCACAATAGCGACGATAAGGGAGGACTATCACGAAGGGCTGTTTCCATTGGCGCGCAACATCCGCGATAACATCGGCTTACAAGTTCCGGTAAAGACTAAGTCAGCACCCACCCGCACCGCGGGTAGACGCATGCATCGCTGTGTTGTTGAAGTTTGCGATACGGTGCGGTGCATATAAGGAGCAGCACAGCCACGCAAGCAACACGGTAATAAAGTTTATTGCGAGAATGCATTAGATCGGAATACGTTACACATCCAGCGCGCGCGCCGGCCGGCGGGATAGAGGGTGCGAGGAAAAGGAGGAGTACTCAGGGCCCAATAAACTCAACCGCGGATATACTCGCAAGTTAAATCCGCTTCAGCTCTAAGCACACGCCAAGCCGCGTGTCTCGCAGCAATCCCACTTTCTTCATCTACCGTCCCCGCCTTCTTCGCCCAGTAGCCTCTTTGAGAGGTCTTCGCGCTCTTATTTCGACATACGTTTATAAAGATCGCACATTTATCGCATATCTACTTTTCCGTACAATGTATATGAATAATTATGAGTAAATTATAAGAAAAAAAAATATATAAAATCAGTTCTGAGTCAAAGAATTACAATCAGTGGGAATCCTTTCTTCTGTATAAAAAACCGAAAACTTGAACTATTTTTTATAATCGTATAGATTATTGAAAAATTCTATAACTTCTAGTATGTTGTGAGATAATGTTCTTAATTTTTATGGAAAAAAAAGCTCCTACGATTTATGTATTTTCTTATTGATTTTCTAATTATTACACGTATGAGAATCTCTTTCTGCAATCGTACTTGAAAAACAAAAAAATCTAGTTTCAAAAAACTTACGACGATATGTCAAAAATACAGTGGCAGTAAATATTGCAACAGTCATCTGCATTCTCGACGCAACGCTAGTTTTCGAGAATTTCGAGAAACATCCGCGGATCTCGTTGACAAATCGCCGCGAGTCATGAGTCGAAGCCGCGGTCGTGAGTAAGAAAGAGCGGCGTCTATTTCCAAATATAGCGATAACCTCCTGGAAGGAGGTACAACCTCCTGGGTGACGGTAGATCGGGCGCGACGGCGAATATATCGAGCGGGATTCTCGCGACACGTGAATGCGAAAGACGGAATCCGCGAGGCGGCAGAGTTCGCAGTGGAAAAAGGAATGGGAATGGCGGATATGTGTGCGCGTATGCGTTTATGTGTGAGAAGCACGAATCGCTCGGCGGCGTCGGGGTAGATGTAGTTAGGTACTATGTCGAGGCATAATAGAATAGATAGCGGATAGGCGGAAAGCCGAGGCCCGCTGGTGCTTCGGGAATACTTTACCGAGCGTATAAACGCTATTTATGGCTGCATAAACCAACGATAGGGGATATATAATACAGTCACACACCTACGTTTCAACCCTCTCTGTCTTCTCACTCATACATACACACACACACACACACTCTCTCTCTCTCTCTCTCTTTCTCTCTCCTCCGTTCCTGTTCTCCGCATCGCGTATCTACGTGTATCTACGAAGAACGATCGACAACATCTCCCTCCCCTATTTCCCCGCCGCCCCACATCCCCGTCGGCCTGCATTGATTTGCATGAGATTTCGACCTGAGTTCCTTCTTATAAATCTACCTCTCCCACCCTCGCCCAACCGCGCCGAAAGGAAAGGTATTGACTCCCTCTTCGCGGCCCTTCCCTCCTCCTTCTCTCCCTCAACGCCGCGAAGACGATGCATGCAGAAAATTCGCGTGCCAAGAGGAAATTCGCGAGTTCTTCGGAGCTGAATCGAGAAACGATCGAGCGATTTTTCGCGCCGCAAAAAAAAAGCAATTAGAGGAATATAAACGACTCGGATATTTCATTTGTAGGTAAAAAAGAATAATATAGCGATATCAGGAATTCGCGGTATCAAGAGAGGAAGAAGTTGAATATAAAATCAACAGAATCTGAAAATTGTGGAACACACATAGATTCTATGAGAGCTTGAATTTGTGAAACATAAAGTCTGAACGTAGAGTTTGTGAGACATAGACTTGTGAGATATAGGCTCCATAGGAACATAAAATTTGTAAAAGATAGAATCTCCATGGATTTGAGAATTTGTAAGGCGTAAGATATGGAACATAAATATATGTAGAGTACGAAAAATAGATTTTTCTATAAAATAGGCAGCATTTGTAATACATAAAATTGAAAATTTGTGAAATACAAATCGTGAAAAATTGAGAATTTATGACGAATGAAATATATTAGACTTAGAGTTTCTGTGTCGATAAAATTTGTAGAATTTTAACTCTTTTAGATATTTATCGCAAATAAGAATTTCTATTGCTAACAGCTCTAATAATTCAATTGCCCTTATATTTAATGACAATCGAGTTAAAGACAAACCATCGTTAGTACGATAGGTTATTTATTACACTAATCGCCACATATTAAGCAAAGTTTCTTAATTTGACATTTGACGCGTTTGTGTAAAAATCCGGTCTCGATCATTCCTTGGACGAAATTATTCAAAACCACGACTCAGGGCCGATTTAGCGCCATTATAATACCTAATTAGCCACTCGCGAGACTTGAAACGCTGATCGACGATTCGGGGACCAAGCTCTCCGGCTTGGCAAACTTGCCCGGCACTGCCGGCTCGCTTTGTCGAATTAATTATTTCGCGTCACGCCTCGCTACGGTGTTTATAAAGCGTTAGACGCCATCTTGCCGAAGCAACCCAACCCTTCGCTCTTAAATATGCGATTACGTGATGTACGAAGAATGGCTTGTCCTCTCTACGATTCTATTGTCATCGTTAAACTTACTTTAAAAGATCCAATTATTTTTAACTAACCTTTTTTACAACTAAAAGAAAGCGAGGATGCTCTTCACTTTTCATACATGGACGCTTGTATCTCTAAGTTTCATCTTTCTCACTTACCTGAAACAGAAATTGTAACATCACATATAATAAAAGAAAAGACTTTTGTTAACGTTTATAATATAATATACGATTAATATATACGATCGTACAATAATAATGATCCAAATGCTTTACAGGCTAAATATTTAACAAATAATTATATTATAATTATTTCAAAATATTTTATAATCTTTGTAAATTAATCTCTAATAGAAAGAGAGATATATCTCTAAACTGTAAAATTATTATTTTATTTTAGTGCACATATAATATCATATCGTGAAAAAAAAATGATAATATTCCGCATTTTGCGTTGCTTATGAAATGTTACACCATTTTACAGTAAACAGATGGATCTATTTTCTCAAGAAGATTCTCGCGGAAACTGCGGTATGACAAAGTCACAGCCGTTGTTCGTTCACACTGTAGCAGCAAGATAAAGGGACGGGGCAAAGTATAGTCGCCGGAATACCTTTTAATTACGTCGCCGCCATCGCGAGATCTTGCGGAAATATGCGGCGGTGGACGTTTTAATCTCGCGGTCACTTAAAAACTCTTCGCATAGATCCCGCCGCTATCTCGACGGGCGGATCGGAGAACCGCGTTCGAGAAGCGGAATAAAACCGCCTTGTGAAATTTAATAAGTTCCTTCGACGAGGGTCGTAAGTTCCTTGCGAGGGCGGTGGAAACGAGTCCTTCGAGAATCGAGGGGTCGCTAAATTTAAGGGCGACTCTTTATGTTTGCGTTAGACTGCAATTCGCCGCTAGATTGCAGCTTGCCGCACTAACTGATAAATCTCGAGAATTGATATTTCTCGCAAATGTCAAGCCGCTATTTAGTCAGCAAAAGTCAAGAGTTTCATTAAAGTTCGCCTCGTTTTAAATGTAATAAAAATAGTATAATATATTATATGAATAAAATAATTGAATAAGATATCAATAAATTATGGAAAAGTCAATCGTATTAAATTATCGAGAGTAAAAAACAGTGACAAGCCGAAAAAATTTTTAATCGCACATTAGAATAATATGCTGTCTTGTAAAAAATTATTACGCTCACAGTGTTAGACAATAATTGAGATAGTTTTCAAAAGTTTACTTGTTTTTAATAAAACGAAGATGAAAAGTGACAACTTGGGAAACAACGAATATATTCTTTTTACCAACATTCTACTTTCATGCATTATAAGATGAATAGTTTAATAGATTTATTTGTCTCCCTTCGTAAGAAATTCTCCCTGAAAAACTTTCGCGAAAGCGCACTTCTTTCGAATTCTTCAAAACTCCTAAAACTTGATGGATTTTGATCATCACGTAAAAGGGTTTTCATCAAAGAGAATAATAGCTGAATAGAATTATCAATATAGAACAATATGCACTGCACCTCGATAATGCACCATGAGATAAAATTACTATCTTGCCTTTCTACAATGGCTGCGCATTGTGTTTAATTGCTTCTCTGATTCTGAATTCCTTCCTAAACCACGGCGATCGTTCCATTACGGGAATCCGCTTTTAAAACAATTGCCGACGCAATGAATGTCAGGTAAAGAAGCGGGAAGTAACTTTGGATTTCGGTATCGTCGCGCGAAAGAATTGCACGGTGTAAATTCTGAAGCGGGACAAAACGCGGTTGGCCATTTCGCGAAAGCGGAACCTAATCCTACGGAGATACGTGACCAGAATTGCTCTTTGACCTTCCTAGTAGCGATCCAAACGGTACCAGCAGCTTAGCATTTTCTCATCCTCCGACCGTTTTGTCTCCTCTATTTGCAAGGCGGAACGCTTGGAATACTTTTCCGCCATTGGACGACCAATAAGGATATATATTATTATCATATGTCTTTGTGTTCTACAATATAAGAATTCTAAACGAGTACACTCTCTATTACATTCTATACATTTTATACTATTTCAAAACGAGAGATTTATTTTGCTGCTAAGGTCCTGATTCTTTACTGACGCGTCATATTGAATTATAACGACGAAAGGCGAGAAATCATATTAACTTTTTTCTTGCAAGACACACCGAAATAAACTTTTTATAAAAAGTGCTCATTCACATTTGATAATATAGATTGATCAAATCAAGGCTCTTTTCAATTTATAGATTAATAAACACAGAAAGTGCAAATCTTGATAAAATATCATAAGATAAAATATCTAAGATTTCGCTGAAAATAAGGCACATGCAGATAAATTATACATACATTTACTAATGCAAGATAATAAAAAATAGAATTTTTTGTTTGTGACATATAACAAAAATTATTTATTTTGATGTATTTCGCAAGAAAAAAATTTATATAATTTCGCACTTGACATTATAATTTACTATAGCTGTAGAATAGCGAAAGAAACAGGAGTTTCAATATTCGTAACATTAATATAATAAAATACTTAATAAAAGAAATTCAAACTTTTCACACAGATTTATTTCTCCATGTAATATAAACCTCTTTCATGAAAGTTTAACAAAATGTACATTCGATATCGCTATGCTGTGAAATTTTATAATTTAATTTCGCGTTAATAATTTTCTTTTCTTTCGTCAATTAAATATTCTCTCTCAGAATTCTCTCACACTTGTCCAGAGAAGGGATGCTCCAGTTACCCAGTTTGAAAACAATATGATACTTTAGAGAATCAAAAATGTCTCTTTATATCCTGGCTTCCGTTTAATCCATTTCCGCCTTTCAAAACTTAAAACGAGGCAAAAAGCAAAAAGATGATATTCCCGTCATCCAAAATAATTCGAGAGCAAAACTTGACGCGCTAAAATTTGGATGACTTCCAGCGATGTTATCGAAACTGACAGCAATGTTGAGTTAAATTTATTTTCCACATAACATGATCATCTCTTTCTCTCAAAAGGGAAGCCACTAATGAGAATATCGTAAATGTCTTCATTACAGTGAAAATATTATAATTAATCTAAGCTTCAAATCGTTACATTTATAGCTTGCTGTAAATGTCACTCCTATTCTTGTTGCAATTACATATGCAATCTTACGCCGTTAATCGCATATTCCTTCTAATTTATGTTTGTTCAAGTAAAATGTAAGCACGCGAATAATAATTAATAAAATACATAAATTGTAATGTTATGCTCATAAGAAGCTGTATAATATTCGCGAATATATTTGCAAGCTCGAAGAAGCTCCGCACGTCGCGCGTTCTCTGCTATCCTCCGTCCGCTGATAAATGTATTTTAAATGGGCGTTCGGGTTTCATTAATGTTAAACGCTAGCTACGCTGCGCGCCAAAGTCAAGCGGACTAGAGATACTTTCGAGAAATCTTACGATAGCAGCACAAATCCGGCATAATTCGCTGCTCGGGCGTTAATGGCGTTAGACCTGTCGGGACGGTAAGAGCCCGCTCTCTGCTTCCTTCACTTAACTTTGCTCAACAGCTATTTCCATTCATGCCAGTTCCATTAACTTACTATCGAAGAAACGCGACACCGCTCTTAAAAATACATGAAGATTACACTTTTCTTTCTGAGCAGCATATGATTTTACAATATTCGTCTCAATTAAATTTATTTTTAAATTTTAATTTAGAAATATAAATATATATATTGTGATATTAATTAAATCTCTAAAAATACTTAGTACGTTTTTGCATATCAGAAAAATAATATTAATTTAAAAAAATTTTCTCTTTTTGTTGCGAGTATATATTTTTAAACGCAAAAAAAATTATTTTAATATTTTAATATAAATTTAAAAAATGCCAATTTTTCAGCTTTAAATGTCGCATTTTTTTTATTTTCTATTCTATATTATTTTATTCTTGTATCTTTTTTATTTTTTTTTAATTTTATTATTTTTTTATTTGTGTTTTTTAAATCATTCTTTATTTTGTTGCAATGCTTTGTAAAATCTATTATAATTTTATAAAATCTTAATAGATTTTGCTTTATAAAAATAATTATTCGCTGGAAACAACAATAAAGATCTCAGTGAAATTATTTCACCCGCAATTGATACAATCTCAGCATTCCACAGGCAACACACAACCTGATATTATATAGAATCCATTCGCAATATAACTTACATTAATCTCGCAATATAACTTACATTAATCTCATATTTCCGTGGACGACAACGCGACAAGTAAAAGTAGATAATCTATGGAGAATCTGGTTGAACATTTGGAGTATTAATTTTCGGTATGTTCCGACATTAAGTTTCCCTCATTCCCCATCTGGATATATACCTCGGTAAGAGGTCGTCGTTCTTGGCTCTAGACCAATCGTCATGTCGTTGCTGCCCGAATCGCGATAAGATTTCTGGCGATGAACGTGCACCGAAACGTTCCCTGGAGTTATTCTGGACCATTTCTCACTTCCGGGTGATGTCGGTAGACGAATTACACCTGTCAGTCCGCAACCGTCTGCTTTGCATTGAACTTCAAATAAAAGGAGGCACGAAAAGACATTCATAATTGTGTATTTTCGAAGCTATCGGGGAACATTGCATTTTCAAGAGAAAAAAATAGAAAAAGCAATTTGAAAAAGATATCTATATCTTAAAGTCTTAAATAAAAAAAGAAATTTCTCTTTCCCCCCGTATTTTTAGGAAAAACCCTTTTGTTTGAACTGATTTCTTCCGACTAAATTTAGAATCACTCTTACAATAAAAATTTGATTGCATGTCGTATATTTTTCTCACTTCCAATATTAAAATCTCTCGACAATTGAGAGAGATTCGAAAATTAAAATTTCATAAAATATGAATTATTTAAAATTGACTAGTGAAAAAGAATCTATTATTAATCGCAATGACAAAATTGAACTTTAATAAATAACTGATATCTTCCAATTTGTCTAACTTACAAGAGACGAAGTTAGATTTACCGAATTTAGATTTTAAATTAACCTAGAAAATTCTGATGGCGCATTTGGCAAAATTCCATGTCACGAATACATCAGTAAAAATAATTCCTTACTCCTCGACACATCTTTGAGCTTGTTCTTCCTATTCGCTCATTCCATTGCCTTCCTCAGCGGTCTCCTAGCTAGGCAAGCACTCTAACTTAGCACTCTGATAAGTGCGCGACTTAATTGCAGTGAACCTGCTGCAACGCTTGAACTCGGTTTCACTTAATACGCGAATTCCAGCTTGATTTATTGATGGCCTCCGCCATGAGTATTCTAGAAGCGCCAAGAGAAGGAAGATGGAACTCCGTTTATCACATTGCACTCTCCTATCTCGCTTAAAATACGCTTCTCAGAGTAGTTTAATACAAATACGGTATGCAAATTTTATTTAATCAATCGCCAACAAATGCGACCAATCGAATTTGACCTAGCCACAAAATGTTTTAATTAAAAGTACAACGCGATTGTTAAAAGTATTAAAGTATTTAAAAATGTTTTAAACTTTTTATTTCTCACAAACCCCCGTTTTTCCTTTATCTCAATAACAGATTCTTTAAAATTTCCAATCAAACTTTCTGTAACTAATATATCAAAATAACAAAACTCCCGTGACACACATACATATTGTATTTTTTGCAAATTAAATTGTTGAGATATAATTAAATAAGAAAATTATATAGTTTATTATTTAATAACAAAATATATGTCAAATATAAAAATTAAAATATAAAATTAAAACAAGAAGAGACTTCGAAATATCGTATTTAATTCTCTAAATAAAATTTAATAACAATATTTCACAACTTTTCTAATTTTTGTAATTTTACACAATTATTTTTCTGTCTTTTAACAATAGATATCTTAAGAAGACAAGATTTCTCTCCCTCCCTCCTTCCCTCTCAATCTTTCTTAAGAATATTTTCTTAGTCTTGAAAAATACCATTATCCATCCAGTTGAGAGAATAACAATGAATTTCAATTAATAGCAGGGGAGCTCGCGCTAATCCTCGAACAATCGTTTCTCTCGCCGATCTCTCCGCGAGCGATATCGCAGACTCACCGAGTTCGGGCTAATTAAATTCCCGTAATATCATATCTGCTTTCCGCACACATGGCTCCCGTGGAGAAACTTCGATCTGCGAAAATATCGGAGATAGCGGCTTTCCCAGATCGAGAGCGGGTCGAGCATCCGCCGAAAATACTCAATCGTGAATGGGCGAAACATATTGCCAATTTCGGACGAGCTTGTAGACAGTGTCGACCGTGGCAGATCTACGACAATGTAACTCGTCGGAAATTCGGCGGTACCATCTGCGTGTGCCGAATGGAAATCGCGACTGTCGTAACTATACGATCGATGTCTGAGCTATTTCACGCCGCATCATTAAAGACTGTCACTGAACGGCGATAAATATAGCGATCGGGCTCTGATGAGATTTCGCGCTCTCATACATACGCATTTACACATGACCATGTAAACATGAATTAAATAATTGAATAATTCACTTAGAAAATAAAAGTGGAAATAAAAAAAAAATATATATATATATAGAGAGTACAAGTAAAATATATCGATTAAATATATATATCTCGTTCATTATTTTTTACGTTTAATATTATTCCGTAATAATCATATACAGTGAAAAATTGTATTTTCTTACATCTCGTCTCTTAAAAAAATTAATGCAGTTTTGTTAGTATAAAGCGCTTTCGTGCTAAAAATCGAATAAATTCGCGAGAGTGGTTAAAACGAACAAGTTCGGTTTTCTCTGAGTGAGCTCTCTTATCTCAAGATTCATAGTGGTATCCGGTATCCAGACAACGATTCCTCTCGGTCGTTCATCCATCCACGAGGTCGTCGTTGACCTCGGTGGCTCTCGCGACAGTTGTCGATTGCATTATTCTCTCGAGTTATAAATACGACGGTTCTCGAACGACGGTAACGAGCTCGCCACGGATCAACGGCGGAAATAGACAAGGTGCATAGAAAGCGAAGAACAGAGACGGAGACAGAGAGAGGAGAAAGGAGAATGAAAAGGTCACACCTGCCGGTGTCGCTCATCTCATTGAGATCCTCATAACAGCTGCACCGGTCAATGGGTGCAGAGATCGTGCGCGCGGATCTAGCAATTGTGCGGAATGCTTAAAATTAGCGACGCGGACGAGATGATGTTGCAATCGTCCTCTCGCTGGGCATGAGAACTCGTGCGTTTGGCGAACGTGGAAGAAAGAGAGAGAGAGAGAGAGAGAGAGAGAGAGAGAGAGAGAGAGAGAGAACTGTTTCTCTCCTCGGTAAAATTGATCGGCCGGAATTGCAGCGGCCAACTGCAGTCCGCGAACTCGCCTAACGACAGCCCGGGGCTCGTAACTCCTCGCCTCGGAACGGGGATTACGCCGCGCCGAATCACGCGAGTCGACCCCCGGAATAACACCACAGTGATACATATTAAGCACCCGAATAAATCAATAACGAGAGCCGAGTTTACCGAGATGCTGCTTCTCCCGCGCGACGATCGACGAGTACTTAGGCGAGCGAGACGGGAATTTTAAGCGGGCTTATCGCGCCGGTAGATCGCCAGCGATAATCGCGTGCAGGGCTCCTAGGGTCTAGGGTTGTACTAGGCGAAAAGGATATAAATCATAGTGCATGAAAATGGTAATGTCACATTTATAGAGTTCCGCAGAGACTCGAAATTCACCTTAGTATGTAATTAATTTTATTTAGATGGATTTAATCAAATATATTAGCGTGCGATACCAAAAGCGAGAGACGAAATAATGATCGCATACAAAAATCTGTATCTCTTTACAAACAAATCAAACTACTAATCGATAAATTTTAAATTTGTTCAAATCTGTTTGCGATTTTATATATGTTGAACTTTTATTTATCATTCTTACGACGCGCATATATATCTATATATTTCTCGATAATGATAATGTACACTTTGTGTCTAGCAAAGTCAGTCATGTATTCGCGGTAGCGTTAATGTAACAGATATTTCAGATAGTCTAGAGAGGATGTATGAGTCCGCAACGAAGCGGGATGCGAAGCGAGACGCGAGCGGAGCGTGACGAACGGCGCTGTATAAATGCAGCGTTGCTAATGTTAAATCGCCGACGCGGTAATTACATGCAAATAGCGCCGGCCACTGTTTAAACAGCGCCCCGTGCCGCGCCGTCGAAGCGCGCCTCGTCCATATTTTTCGAAATACTCGCCCTCACGTGCCTCGCCCACGCATGTAAAGCCGGCGCATTATTAAGCGCCGTTGAATGCACTCCGGCTATATCTCCTCGCATAAGCGAGGAAACGGGATCCATTAAAAAAATTTGCGAAGGTACATCGCAAAGGAAGCGCGATAGAAAAAGCTCGAATTACAGTAGTGTTCAAGAGCTTTAACCTGGCTTCTGGGAACTAAAATTAACATGTAAACGTGTGTAATTCCTTTTTACGTTTTAAACTAGAGAAATGTAAATATAGATAATAAAATTTGATTTCCCAGAGAATCCAGTTTAAGCGAATTTTAACAGAATTAATTTTAAGAGAATTAATTTTAAGCGAATTTTAACAGATATAATACAACATATGCTTTATATACATATATATGTATATAAAGCACATATTCTGCACCATTTATGCCTGCAAAACAAAAATAATCGAAATGTAACTATTTTCGTTCAAATGCACTTAACGAACGATATTTATACTTCGTATGCGTATAAATACGCATCTCTTACGTAGTCTATTGCGTAGACGTATTAAACATTCGTATAGTAAATTTACGATTCTGATGAATGTGGCGGTCTATCCCACGGCTTCGTCGATGAGAGCCAGGGGCTACAGCAAAACAGCCGTGAGTAATTAACACGTTGTACGCCAGATCTAAATTTCAACATCGTTTGGCCAGTGCCAGGAATATTTCGGGAGATCCTAATCGTCTTTAGAATAAGTTTTTAGAATAATTTTTTTATAACAAAAATATTTTCTTTTTTTCTTTTAATAAATAATATATCCTAATTTGTATCGTTTTATATATTTTCGTTAAATTATTACCAAACACTTGTATACAATTTCAGATATTAATTTGGCAGAGTTTTAAAAGATAAAAATTTCCCAAGTCCGATTATTTATGTAGCTTATACGAGAACTTACTTGCTTGTCTCATGTCGACAATTATAAATTAAATAACACATATTTTAATTTATACATAATATTTTAATAAGTTTAACTGATTAAAAACAACTGACTCTTGAATATGTGTTTTAGACGCAAATCTTGTCAAGCTTTGTCAAGCGTCGTTCCTGTTGCTTGCGCGACTCTCCTCGCGGTTAATAAGCGTTACTCGTAATTTCCTAATCCACGCCCACACTTCCACCGTAATTATCTCTGTCGGCTTCTTATGTCTTTTTCACCACATCGACTTCCATTTAGATAAGCACAATCTTGATTATTGCCGCATAAATCTATGGATCGTTAATTGCTCAACATCTGCTCATAATCTTCTCTTTTATACAAAACTTTGTCACGTGATATTATTTTGCTAATATTATTTCTCTTTTCAGAATTTGCTCAAAAAACAAATATTTATCAAATTCTATAATTAAAAAAAAACAATGTTACCAGAAACTTAAAACTAGAACTTAGAAAATTTAAAAAACCAAAATTACTTAAATTTACAACAATAACAATTTTCGTATTGTGAAACATTAGATCCTAAAAACTGTGGCTCCAAAGATTAAGATGTGGGTCAAAAGCTTGTCAGCAGCCTTTCTTGAACATAATTAACGTTATCTTGATACCCTTAAGACTATAGATATTCCTCTGGATAACGTTACCCCTTTTCCTTCGCAGTTTAATATTTCTGGCAACTACTATATCTTTCTTCCTCGCTCAAATGAGATTTAATAATTATTATTCTGTTTATTTCCCTCTTATTAATCATACGGAAGATTATGGGTCAGCGAAAGCGCTTCGCGCGTATCAAAAGCAAGCGCGGGGAAATCGTCGCAATAGAGTCGTCGCGGTGTACTGCAGGAAATAGCGGGAAATTTATATGACCGTTACCGTCGCGGGTTAACACGGACGGTCGTATCGGTAGCAAAGCGCTGCATCGCGCCAGGCACCGCTAAATAAATGGACAATATCATCCTCGTCGTAAAAATAATTGCCCGCCGCTCGTGGCGGCCCGCGGCCGATTATTGCCAACCGCGGCAATTAGCTACCGCGGCTTGATGCGCTTTATTATTGCCGTTTGCTGCGAATTTTTATCGAGCGAGCTTCCCTCTGTATAGAGATTGCAGTCTGATTGCAGCAGGATTTTTGGACCAAGAAAAATAGGAAGATTGAGATGAATCGATATTGCACAAAAAGAGAATAGCAAACTTGTTAGGGAAAAATTGAGATATAATAAGTAATGAATTTATTTGTCAGTTATGCATACATTTGTTACGAATATAGTTGTTAAAATATCTAATATTAAAAGATTTCCTCAGACGCGATAATAGTTCTCTCTCACAATCAGATTTTTACTCAAATAAATCTGACAATGAGATAAATATTAGTAAAATCTGTAATATCTTAATATAATAAGACATTAAAAAATTATTTATCTTATTATGTGCACTGTAAAAAAAAATGTAATGTATTACATAAAAATTTGTAAAATTACATAAATAATAAATGTAAAATTACACGATAAATAATGAAAATGTATACATTTTACACTTATTATTTATGTAACTGTGTGGGTAGCTTAAAATCACGATACACACACATTTTGTAGATCTATCTGGCGCTCTTAAAGCAAAATTACACCAACGACCGATTCAAGAAGGCTGACCGAAGTCTCGGGGTGTGTCACACGAGATTATACAACGCGGAGGAAATAATGACGCAGATATTGCGGAGAGGATATAGTAGGAGAAGAGGTGGAGGTCGGTCGCGGTAGGGGGTACGGAGAAATATAATGGGTTAAGTTTCGCCGTCGTGCTCCGGCGAATTTCCGGGTCGAGCTCGCGAGCGCGTGGCACTTTCAAGGGACTACCGGGAGCTCTTCTTAGGTAACCAAGTTAAGCTGTTAATTTCCACGTACATGGTTCACGGTCGGCTTGAATTTCTTGCCTGGCCCCGGGGTAACCCGGAAAAAGTCCTTCGCGCTCTTTTGTCCGAGCCTTGAATTGCCTGCACTGATTAAACTAGGAATACAATATTATCACGTCGTATGACTTTACGTTTTGTCACGCCGTATTGTATTATAAAGAACGGAGACGCGCGTTTCCTGCAGTGGATTTACTCAATCGAGATGAAAGAAAAAATTAGCCAAACACATAGATTATAATTTAATCGTACTACTACTAAAAATTCACGTACGCTCTTTTTCAAATCGCAAATCTCGCGGAAACGAAGCAAGGAGAAAAGTTATATCGAAAAAAAAAAGATTGCAGCGACACTCGACACCTGAACAGATTCGAAACAGGTTTTTCTGGCCTCATTCCCCTCTCTAAAAAGACGCGCGTGATGCCGATCTCCGTGCTCCTTTTTTCTTCACACCCATGTTTGGTTCCTCCTCATCGGTGCCACGAGCCACTCGTGTCAGCGCAGCGGGCGGCTGTTAGAGGTATAGTTATGGCCAATATTTGTCACGTCTTATCACCGAGGTGCATCTTAAGCACGGAGAATTAAATGCGTAATCGCACGGTTATTATCTCGTTAAAGGCGAACGCGAGTCGGAGTCGAGGTAAGATGCCCTTTCGTCGGCGGCTTCCTCTGCTTAATAAATGATGCATCCAGGTTTCAGACTAATGTTTAACATATGGCTGATTCCAATCAAAATTATTAATCATATAAGAACTCTCTCTATCTTGTGTCAGAATTTTACTTATTTTATCTTGTAATGGAAAATTTATATTTTCATAATTTTCTGAAAGATAGATAAGATTTATTATGCAGGGATATAAATAATTTTTAAATTTCAAGCAAATAATAATTAATTATATAAAATTTTTAAGTAGTCACATGCGTTTTTACGTCGGCTTCAATCTTTGAAAGATATTTTAGTTCAAGTCGGTGAATGAAAGAGAATCAGCCCGTATTCCCTTAATGAAAAAAAGGCTCGTTTACAAGAATCTAATCCTTTCACACTCGCTCCGTTACACGAGAACGAAAATTCCGCGTCGCGGACAGGCATTACAGCGCCATTTTCCATTCTTCTGAAAGCTCGACGAGTGGATCCGCTCTAACGTCCCAAATACTCCGCTCTCTTCTTCAGGGTAGACAACGTGATCCGGTCGCGGCGGTAATGGTAATTGGAAAGCACGGAAAAACGGAGGGAATTAATTTGTCGTGCGCGGTGCCGGATGAGGGGGAAGAGTACGGGAAGAACGAGGAACAGAAGGGTGGGAAGAATCCGGGGTGGAGCCTGGGGAGATGCCCGAGAGAACCGCCGTCAGGGCTCTCCCATTGATTATGAGGCAAGGCGAGTGTCGTTAATGGCCGACGGCGACATTTATCGCGTCAATGGACGCCGCGCGTCCATTTCCACGTGACGATCTCCGTCACTCGCTATAAATACGCGTCTTGAACTGTACATCTCTTCTCCTCTTCTCGCTTGTTTCTCGGCAGCGACGCGACACGTTTTCAGAAACGGCCTCTTCCGACTCTCCACCGCCGTCGTGGGTCCATTAAAGACTCGACATCTTTGCGTT
Source organism: Prenolepis imparis (assembly GCF_030444845.1). NCBI lineage: Eukaryota > Metazoa > Arthropoda > Insecta > Hymenoptera > Formicidae > Prenolepis > Prenolepis imparis. The sequence goes on from NW_028141169.1 coordinate 8,953,175, forward strand.
ACTCGAGGCAAATCGAAATTTAAACGATTACCGCGGCTCACTTTGTGATTTCTTTAATGTTTCTATTACGGACTCTCTCTCTCTCTCTCTCTCTCTCTCTCTCTCTCTCTCTCTCTCTCTCTCTCTCTCTCTCTTTCTCTGTTGACACGTACTTTATTTGCAGTGTCAGATCGAATTATTTCGAGATTTCGACAGAATGTTTGTATGTATATGCGACATAATACATAAAAAAAATTTAATTTTTTCTTTTCTGCAGTTAATGTTTTTAATTAATAAATTATATCAACAGTTTATTACATATTTCCTAAGAAAATTCGAAATTGAGTTTTTCATTAGTCAAGAATCAGCTCATCTCCGCTTCATACACATTTATGTAATTTTCAATATTTTAAATAACTGAATAGTAGATTAAATATTTCGATAATCATTAGTAAAATTAACTGTGTGCACACATTGTGCGAAAGAGAAAGATTTTATTATATACTTGTCTTTTACCAATAAATTTTATTTCAACACGAGCGAGCAGTTATAACGAGAATACTCAATTAAAATCTATTAAAATTCGCTAGGGAAGAGAACCATTTCGTGTATCTTCGTTCGCGGATCTTTAATCTAATTAAAAACTATGCTGCGTGTAAAAAAGTGCAGCAGCGAGCACACGCGCTTTCCACCTAATTTCTGCTACAGATTCCTTCCTTGCGTTACTCTCCGGGTCTCGCTGAGAGATTCGCTCGCAGCTGCCGTCGGAATTTTTCTAGCCGGATCTTATACCGAAACGGCCCATGCGTTACGACGCCGCAGTAATTAAAAGTACCGTCCTTCCTCCCTCTTGCTCCTGTCCACCGCCCATGCTGCTCGGTGGACAGTACGCGTCGACGGTTTTTAATTGAAAAAATTTCACAGAACTTTTTCTCGTCAACTGCAACTCGCGCACCTCTCGATGCTTTCGCAGCGGTTTCGATTAAAAGATCATATTCTATCTGCGAGCAATTGCATAATCTCTCCTGTAGCTATATATATATAAGCAATCAACAAAATTATATTCACTAAAATATGATGAATATAATAATTTAATCGATAGAAGAAAATTAAACAACATCCCTACGTCATTTAACCGCGCATATTTCATCTCTGATTTATTCTTCAGTTTTATTCGCATTATTTTATTATAATTATTTTGTCTAAGATTTTTTTCTACTTTCGGATGGCACTGACATTATTTTAAGATTCTAGGACAATATATTCGAAAAGTCATGTATTTCATAAATTTTAACAGTCAAAGGAATCTGTTGGAGTTAAAAATAAGCCGACAAATCAGCTCGAAGCTAAGATCGGGCCGAGTAATCTCGCTCAAAAAGACAGTAATTGACATAACGAGGAAGGCATTAAACTTAACCGCAGCATGGAAAGCATCGATTGCGCGGTGTCGCGTTCGCATATTCCGGTTTCTCCTATACAACTCGGCACACCCGGTGACTCGTATTTCAAGGTAGAAACGAAGCACGGCGTTCCGCGCGACGAGCGCGATAAAATCGACCATAACGACGAGACTCATTTCCCTCCATATCAGGGGAGTGACACTCTCATTGTTTTCCTCAGAATACTTGGTCCCCTTAATGACTCCAGACACCAGGTGGCGTAGGATGTTACGTGCTTGCCCACGTGATTACAATATATATAACTTTTATTTTCATTGTTGAGTATTTTTCAGTATTTTTTTTGTTCGCGTTTTTGAGAATAAAATAATATTAATATTTTATTTATAAAACGATGCCAACGTGTGCAGTGTGTTAGGTTGCACGTCAGGGTATACTTAGCTTAGCAACCCTGGAAAAAGTTCTTTTTTCAAAAAATTCTTTTTTAAGAGATTTTTTGGAAGTATATAAGACATTTAAGTTTATTTTCTTTTCCTTGTACTCTTCACAAAGACGATGTGATTCCTTTAATTATTCAAAATTACATTCAAACACGCATGATGCAAAATTATAAGAGAATCAATGAAATTCCGAAGAAAATTAGTGCAGAAAAGAAAAAGTCTGCTAAATATTATGTAAACTGAAAGAAATATTTATATTCTGTTACTTGTATATGTATAAAACAGATGATATTTATTTGTTTATGCATTACATGTATAAAATATATGATATGTTAAAATATATTTATACAATTTTATCAAGTTGTGTTTTCCATTAATATATTTCAATACATATATAATTATATTAATAAAAAATAAATTCTAAGATAAGTTCAAGTGACAAGCGTATCAAGTAAATCGAGAAAAAAGAATAAAGTAGGTTAGTTTTGATCACGTGGGCAAGCAGGTTACTCCCAGCGCCGGGGTCACTAAGGGGACCAAGCGAAGCTTCGTAGTTTCACTCCCCTGCTCCATATCAATCCCGCGGACGAACAACGAGAACGCAAGCGACGCGAGAACTCGCAAAACACCCACCCGACAATCGACATCGACGTGGTTTTAATGTCCGTCGCTAGCAATGTTCGCCGAGCAGAGCGCGATAACACATCAAGATTTTCACCTGAGCGATAGAAGCTTTCGACTTTTATAAACGCCCCATAATATGTCTAACGTCAAATTCAGAGATTTTCAATCTTCCTTTTCCCACATTCCTCCAAGATTCCATATATTCTCTCGAATTTTCATATTTTTGAACTTCTACTTTTAAAAGAGCCTTTAATTTTACAAAAAAAAATAAATATCTTCGACGAAATACAATATGATCGAAGATTGTACATGTTATGCAATTTATCATTATAAGATATAATTATGATTATATTAGTTTTCTATCCCGTATTTTTTTTTTTTTTTTTTATTTGTATATCCGCTATTAAAACTTATCGAGAATTGCTCAATTTTAATTAGGTACTATATAATGGTTGTAGCTATACTTCATTAATTTACAATAATATCAAAATCCACCGTGAATTTCATTCACGCGATGGATAAGACGAGTACTATTTTTCACAGACAGCTCGATCTTCGAGGCCATCGTGAAAATGGCGCGTCGTGTTTTACGAAGATAAGGCTTTAAGGTCTTAATCCTCGCCGAGATGAAAGCGAAGAAGAGACGAGCGGCGTTCCGATAATCTAGCGCGTTACTTCCGACGATTACGGCACGCGGATTAGCGACCGAAAGAGACGGCATATAACGGCGAATCGAGAGAAAAACCAGGCAGATCCGCGAAATTAAGCGATCAAGCTTCGGCATGACGCAGCCGTAACGTTTTATCGACGTTCCGCGATTACGCGTTTTGGCAAATGGGTTGTACGAAAATTTCGTCACGCATTAAAACCGCACGCGAGTAGAGCATAAATTTTCAAAAATTTTTAAACAATATATTTCTATTTCTACATTCTATTTATCTCTCTTTCAACTACCTAAATCTTAAAGTCGACAATGAGTCGCAAATTTGCAAATCATCGAATTTACGAATATACTCGCATTCACCAATTTCCAACACGCATATATCATCATTTTGCGATTAAATATAAATTTCGTATCACGATGTGATCGCGTGTCTCGTTTCCCAAAATCCTGCGTAAATAATTCACTCGTTTTTGTGATGACCCAATACGCTCGTTAAATAAATTATCATTAAAACGCCGAACAAACGTCATTTATCATAACGCGATTATGTCACGGCGCAATTCATAATGCCGCAAAAAATATGGAAAATTAATGTTGCCGCGTTGATTATTTTGCCAAATGCCACCCTTTATGTTCCCCGAAAGGATGATCCGATCTTTGGAAATCTTTGATTACAGAATAAGACATCATCTCTCGTCAACTCAACATAAAGTATATAATTTGTAAATTTATTTATATTTTATCCATTTCTATTAAATGTGTGTAAAAGAAGGATTTGACATAAAAAATATGTAAGCCGTATTTTAAGAATCCAATTTTTTCCTTGAAAATATGATTCTGTTTTTATGTGTAATTAAACTGTTATAAAAGAACACCTTGGAAGTTAATGTCAGACAAAGTACAATTTTACATTTTACTCTAACATAGTATCATAAATAACAAAACTAAAAAAATGTGATAGAAAATTAAACTAATAAAGATTCCACATAAATTTTAGAAGAAAAGAAAGCTATAATTTTTGAATAAATAACTCGCACTAAATAGCTTAACAATTTTGAAACTTATTTTAAGTATTTGACAAAGTAGAAAATTCAATGTTAATTCAATTGTACATTTGTACTTTATACAAAAAAAACAACTAATAAACTCGCAGCAAAAAAAACAACTATTAAATTTGTGCACAACGCTTTGATATTGCGCATTTTCAGCAGTATTTGTTGTTGATTTTCACTATATTTACACTTTTGAATATATTTCATCCAAATAGCAGAATTGAAAGCTGATACAATATATGGCGATCGATCTGAAAACTTGCAAATATATAGCGATGATATAGATCTTCCATAGCAAAAATGTTAAACAAGGGAAAGGAGTGAGGCTGTTATAACAGTTTCATTTCCTGAATCGCTCCCCCTAACCGCGCTCATGACCCAGGATGGAACAGTGCCAGGAAAAAAAAATTTGCCCTAAAGCCTACTCCACCTCGCTTTCACACCTAAGCCTTGGAAACTGTAATTTGTGAATTTTGCTCGTGTCAGCCGACGCGCGACAAATGTCGGCCTTGCCCTGCCGGGGATTGAAATATTTATGCCGCGTAGAGTGCCTGGTTAAATGTGCGTTCACGAATACCGTTTGATTTATGACAGCTATGTCGGTCAGGTTTTGTTTTAGTTTCGGTCTTTATATATGCTATTTTTTTTTAACTTTTCTGCAGTAGAGAATAATTTTGTGTGATCTCAACAGTAAATTCACAATTTCAATTTGTCGAGATATCTGTGCAAATAACACATATACTTATATAATAAAAATAAATGTTTGTCATTTAATTATTATTAATTATACAATCTAATATTTGATAGATTTAACATCGTGATTTCTTTTTAAATATATCTAATTTTAAAGACAGTGCAGAATATAAATACCATATTGAAAATGACTAATAGACATCTTATAGATTTGCTGTTATATAAAAGCAGATACTTGCGTAGTTAATGATCTATCTATTGTAAAAGAATTTTTTAACAAGTATGTATATTATGTAGTCTAGCTTGAATTACTTTATTTACCTTCTAGTTTACCATTCTCGATTAGAGACTATTTTCGGAGATGAGATTGTCGTGCACGTCAACGCGAGACATTTCATTGCACTTTTCGTTCCAGCTATTTCCGGTTGTGTGCGCGGGTTCGCGTTTCACATTCAGCGAAGCACCGTACCCAAATTCGCTGTATAAATATTTAATTCCCGCGGGATTTTCACGGGCAAAATCGATACCCGCGAACCGCCAGAAAAGTCCCGATATACGATTCTCACACCGTTGAAAAATCTACGTGCTTCTCGTTACGCAAATACTTGAACTGAGTTGAAAACCAAAGTGATACGTACCGTTTGAACAGAATAATTCAAGATGAAAAAAAAGCAAAAATTAATTATATTACGTAAATTATGCGTAGGATTATTATATTAAATTAATTGTACGTATAATGATACTCGATTGAAATGAAACAAGATGTGTGTAGTCACTTTTTATAAAATTTAGTTTATACGTCAAATGAATGTTTTCCCTCTCACAAATCTGTATGTGACATGACAATAAGAGTAATATACGTTAGCGTAATATGTGCGTAATAACGTCATTGTCAATGTCATATATTTTTGTCAATTTGTACAAATATTTTTCCGAAACAGAATTTATAAAAAAACATTTTTATTATAATAAAGTTAATTCAAATATATGTATAAAACTGAGATAAATAAAGCTGTTTTTTTTTATTACATAATTGAGAGTACTAATTACGGTATAATTAAGAATAATGATTAAATTTTCCACGCTGTCCTCAATCACGTAAATGATACAAATAGCATGCATATTTTTAACAAATCGACGTCTCCTCTTGAATCTTGGGATTTGTTATAAAAAGATTACGCAACGTCGGTTACGATTTTTATCGCCAAATTGCATTCTTAATCAACGCGAACTTAATCCGAGCGACTCAAGTTGTTCTGATTTTCAAGCGGCGCAGGCTCGATTGTTACGAGCTCGCGTACGAAATTCACTCGGCGAGTCGGACTCTCGAGAATCGAATGGAAGAGAGTCTGCACAGCTCGCGGCGGTAACGACCGCCACCGTCGAAATAGAACGGAACGAGAGGGTGGGAATGGGAGCGAGGGCGAAAAAAAAACCCGAAGAGGAATAGCGCGGAGCGAGACGAGAGCATGAAAGCCAGCGGTTTCGTAGGGGGATTGAAGGAGGAGGGTGAGCGAGGGATGAGGGCGGGTTCGAGTGGATGCGGATATTGCAGTCGGCCAGGTTCGATTTTGCCTTAACGGCGAGAGTGGATATCGAATGATCCACATAGTCAGAGCACCTTCCGAACCCCTTCTCGCCCCCTCCCAACCACCGTGTGCCCTCTCGCGAGTGTAGGACTAATCTGGATGGGGAGGGAGGGGAGTTAAGCCTGAGCTGTCAGAGGGAGGGAAGAAGAGACTCCATGAAAGCAGAGGGCGGAGGGTCGAATTAAGCCCGGACGCCGGACTCTTCGTCGGTAACCTAACTCACGGGGGTAGTATGCGTGCCGAGGGTCGGGCTGCTAGCCTAACTCCACTTAAATTAAAGCAATCTATCCTGCGGAACTCTCGCGCTAAGCCGACAGGTTAAGCGAGAGAAGCAACCGAGCGCGAGCTCTCTCTCTCGCACGCCTTCCTTTACTTTCCAGGTGAACACGTTGTCGAGTGAATACCCTGGATTTGATCATGTGAGCCATCTTTTTGCTCCTTCCTCGTTTATCCTTTGTGTGTATATCTGGTTATAAGCATTTTGATCGAACATCATTGATATACATATACTAGATGATTGCCAAATTATGATTCTTGGACAAATCACTTACAAGTATTATTGCTAATATATGATAGATTTTATATCACTAATATTTCTGTGATATCAATGATTAAGATATTTCTTCAACGTTTAATATTCCCGATTTTTTCCGAATAAAATTCATAAGTCTCATGATTTTTGCAGAATACAAAACGAGCATACGGTCTCCGTTTAAGCCATATTCATATCACTTATCACTGCATATTTCCCTACTCTGCGACAACTTTTATATAGAAATGGCTCGAAATGACGAACGCTACTTCATTGGTCTTTCTATTCTATTTCGTTCCTTCTCCTTATCCTCCTAATTCCTCTTTTCCGCCACGAGAATGTGTTGCACGCTTGTTCCCCGGCCGGCTAGTTTGGCGATCAAAGCGTGAGTGGAGCACGTACCGTCGTTTAATCCGCTTCTCTCATGGATGCTCCGGTTACTACCCGCTTCGGCATCCGTCGTGTAAGTCACGGAATGCGCGCGCGCGGAAATGCCCAAGATTTATCCGGCTAATCCGTCGAGGAAGAGCGACGCAGATTAATGACGACGATGTCCGCGATTTATTTTTTACGAGAACCACGGGTATTCGCGCTCCGTCCCTTCTCTTCTTGTTTTGGTGCTATAGGCGATAGTCAAATGTGTGTGTGAATAACTAATGTATCATTTCGTGAATAAATTATTAATAATTTTAACTTCATTTTCGATGTAACTCTATTGTTCTTGATATGATTGCGAAGTAACAAAAATATACAAAACGGAGTATATTTGTAATATACTTACAATTAGTTATACTTATTCATTTGCACTGTGTGTAAAAAATCCTCAAGTAAAAATTTAATTCTTTCATTTACGTGAATATATTGCCATGTGACATTAATTAAGAAAATTATATTATCAGAACATCGCGAAAAATGCAACAGCGTGCATAAGGATTTTGCAGTCTGCGTGCGCCGTTGTAAAGCATAACAGTTTTTCATAATTATACAGCATAAAAAAATAATCTGCGACGTAACGAGCCACGTAACCATCGCGCGCGCAGAAACGAGGTAGCCCCCGGTGGACGTGTTTCACATGCTTACACGTACCGCCTCGTAATTGGATGCACGCTGTAATAAAGTGTCACGAGACAAAACATCGATTACATTCGGGCCCTGCGCTAGCGGCAAGTTTTTCTCGCGCACCACAAAAGAATCCTGAATAATCAAATAGCGTTCGTATGTACTTAACGCGCAGAGATGTAGGAAAAAATTATGTAGCAGTTTTTTCTCTCCTCTCTCGCTTTACGCGAGCGTTACTTTTTATTCTCGCGGCAAAATATATAATTTGCTTTTCGAAAATTTGACGCTGTGCAAAATAAAGGAAAGAATATAGAATATAGGATATTTTTTGCAGAAAGAAGGCATATTGAAGTTAGAGTCTCTTCCTCCTTCCATGAATATTTCCGAAACGACGGTTCGATCGACGGCGGTAATCCGATTGCACGGATTTCGTTACCATCGAGAGAGAGGAGGGGCCACATTCGCGAGGCGTAATTCGCAAATCGAATCTAATAGCGGCGCGCGATTGCGTCGTACCCGGGCTAATTCGCGAGGCGAGCAGCGGATGAGGGCGACGTCGAGGCGCGATTAAATCGCGAGCGAATGCCGATCTGAAATTACAGACGGCGCGCCGGCATTACCGGATCGTGTCGCCTCGGATTACAGCTGCGTTTCTGTCTTACTTGTCTTACCCGCGACAAGAATGTAATACAGCCAGGGAACAGGACACCGACGGGGTAGCACGCGGACACGGACGAGCACTGTCGCGAACGCGTTCGCGTTCCTTCCTTCCCTCGACTCCCACGACTCGACGCCGCGACGCGCAACGTGAGAACGATAACGTTCGAGAAAAATCGCTTTTGATTTACCTCACTCCAACCATCATGTTACGTTTCGTAATGGAGATTCGCCGTATCGCGGTCAGCTGTGCGTCTCAAATTGTTAAATTCACTGTGTGACATTTTCGGATCTTTTCCAATTTTTAATGATTTTTTTTATTGTATAGGGTTAAAATAAAATTTACACAAAGTCCTAATTTCTTTTCTTTAATTTTTAAAATATGTTATAACATTTTTTTTATAATATAAAAAAGAGTTTGAAATTTGCATCCATTTTTGAAGACTACTTTCTACATATTGCGCGATTATAGTGAAGCAACGTTTTGTGCAGTATGCTTTTGTCGAGGGATGTAACGATATAGGTATAACTATCTCTTTTTCCATTCGAAATACAAATGCGAGCCGGGAGCGTTACAATCGTGAAATTAAACGCATATGCATTTTGCATTCTATGAAGCGGCTAATTCCTAATGGAAACAAGAGTATCACCTAGGAGCTAAAAGCCGGAGGAGCTTTAGGGCAATCAATCATGCAAATTGCGATCGCGGCAAAATCTCTGGGACTCCGTTCACGATTCCATATGGTAATGCTGCTAATGCACCGATCGCGTATCAACGGACATATAGGGTGTCCCTAAAATCACGCATTTCCTATTTATAGAATGTTACAAACTGCGCTTAAAATTGCAGTGACAATTATATTTGTACACTTGATATATACATTTAAAATTATAAATAAGTAAAAAAAAATTTCGGTAATTAAGAATGTAAATGAATAATAGGATTTCTTGTTTTTCGAATAAATTTAAGTAACTATTACTTCAATTTAAAGCCTCATTAATAAGAAATTTAGTATCAAAATAAAAATGTATACGAAAAAAAAATAATTTCAGATCAATGGAAAGCCTCCAATCGTAAAGTCGGCACTGTATATATCGCGCGTATATCGTTATATCTAGCAAAGGACAAATGCAATCTGGCTCGATTCCCAGAGAGTGCCGGTTATTTATTAACTATTAATTGTTCCATATCGATTCGCCTACAGATCACTTTTTTTTATCTAGTTAATAACATAGTGCCGATAATCTGTTTTGCGAATGAAAACGCTATATTAAAAGTATTGTTATAAATAGCCCTTCAATTTTGTAAACGTAATCATTATTATTTTGCACAAATGCAACAATATATATGTGGGAACATTTATTTGTAGCATTAACGCTCATTTTATAGAAGGAAATTACACATAAAATACGCGCTCCGCAAAAAGTGAAGTTATACATATTATATTCTGTAGACTTTATCGACTCATCGGCCACAGTTATAATTGATAAGGTTCATTATCGAGATGGCATCGATTTGCTGCAAATGCAATACACGGCCGTTAATTAAATATTAAACGAAATAACCAAACGAATAATTTTCCAATTCACTCTCTCTGCCTCACGTTCTTTTCTCTGTGATTTCTATTATTTACTACTTCAGTCATATATGTTCGAAACAAAATATTTTTCTTGTAAAATTTCGTTGCATTCTCTTTTTTTTCTTTCTCTCTCTTTCTACTTTTAATTTCTGGTTATCAAAAGTTTCTTACCAATTCTACGCACGCTTATATAATTTTTCTTTATTTTATTTCATGTATTGAAATGCAGGTTTTCGCAAAATTGTCACGTTACCAATTTATTAAATAAACAGGACTTTGCGCGAATCGAATTGTCTTTAATTAAGATTTGAATTTTCTTCGAAAGATTTCATAACTTTCGTACATTAAATATTCATATTAATAATACACATACAAATCAGCTTTATTTTTCATTAATTTCAATTTTTATTTAATAACTATCGCGATATAACTCGTTTCTGTCAAGGAATAGATTATTCTGAAATGGCATTCCGAGTTAAATGTGTATAAAAAAAAAAACTCTGAATCTCTAAAAAAATCTATTTCCGTTTCTTACATCCTCTCACTTATCTCTTCTTCCTTATCCAGTTTCTTCGTTATTAAAACGAAGATGATGCGACTCGCGGTTTTTATCGAGAGAACCGCCCGAAAGTTTAACGCAATTTTATGCAGCGCGATCAAACGGCCGAGCCGTTTATTATTTCATCGGAGACCTCAACGTACCGAGCGCGATTATCGCGCGTTTTAATATCACGATATTAAGCCCTTTTTGAAAGGCTACTCAAAGGGCCGCGGAGCGAGGCGAGTGGCGTTATAAGCCGGGATTGTCGACACGTACATCCACTCGCGCCCCTCGTCGCCGTTGGCGAAATGCTGTTGAATCGGTAGCGCGGGGCGAGATCCAATCGAATTAATTATCGTTCGTTGTTAATTACCGCGGCCCGACCGATAAAACGCAGCCGCCCGTAATCCGGCGACCCGGACCACGGAAAAACGGAGAGAACGAAACGCGGGGCGAAAAAACCGACCGGTTTTCGAGCGAAGAGAAGGGAGCGAAACGCACGCGCGCGCGTGTTTCAGCCCCCGTAAATGTTGCGAGACAATGAATTTCAATTATCGCCGTCGCGAAATGTACGAAACTGTTTAAATCGTTAATCATGAAATGTACTGGCGTGATACGTAAACGGAAATGGATGGTTCTCTAAATTCGAATTAACATGCGATTAGGGGATGACAGTTCGTTCATTTATTTATCAGATCTAGACGATTATTCTCTCGTCCAAAAAAAAAAATCCTGATTACAGTAGAAACATTTCATATATCTATATATTTACATCCTTTAATTTTGTCGGTGAGAGGGAAAATAATTATAATAATGCAAGGCTGTTTGCATTTCTTATAATAAAAGATAGAAATAAATAAAAAAGAAATATAAAGTAATGTTGTTTTCATATTTATATTCAATGACTAGAATCGAGGAAGATTTGTGAATACGTTAGATAAGAATATTTTATATATGAAACTCATTACCTTTTCAACACTTTTTATACTTTTTTAAAAATCTTTATTGATCGAAAAAAGTTTGTATTTTATTCTACGCTTTTCGTTTCATTGAACTGCATTGCAACCGACTTTGTTCTCACACAAACATAGCAACCGATGGAGGATTAGGAACTTGGGGATATTTCTTATCCGGATTTGGTACCCTCAGGATTAAGGGACGAAATCGACGAATCGATGTCATCCCCGTTGAAATTCCGCACAGAGATTTTAAATCCGAAAGCGCATTCTACCGCCATCTACGCGCTGACGTAGAGAACTGTAATCCGCCCAAGCGACAAACACTTTGACGTGCAAACACTTTGTGAGGGAATGTTTCTCCGCTTGGATGTCCGAAAAAGCATCTCAAGCGTATCGCAAAAACTTTAGACCGAATTTACGTCAATGTGTCCGATGAAGAAGACTCGAGGCGATATATCGAAAATTTTCATTTATACGATGAGATTTGCTTTAGCGATCGCTCATCTCGATGATGATTTTACAGACTGATATATATATTGAAATACGAGATGATATGTTACACTTGACTACCTTCAGATACAGATATAGATGACGATCATTAATGTCAAGGAGAGAAGGAACAGTTAGTTCATAGAATTGACAATCTTTAACGATAGGCAATTGAAATATACATCAATATACATATATGCTGAGAGATCGTGTATTTTTTACTTACATATCTAATCTCTGGCAAATCTTGTGCAATTATAAAGATGCTGCGTATAATATCTTACCTGAAACAGAAAGCGAAAAATACTCGTGTTATTACTTATAATTCAGAGAATTTATATTTAATGAAAATCAATGAATATCGAAATGAATAAAATGAATAAAATGTATCAATTAAAGATATATCGATATGTTATAAGAACCATCTGCAATCGAAAGATGTTTTAATTGATTAATTATAATTAAAACACATAAAGGCGGTTTCAAGGCAATCTTGTTCGTCAGCGCTATTGTGAAAATCGATACATAGTAGACTGGTTTTATAACATGAGAAACAATTCATATACTTTATAAAATTATCGTTTGCTTGAAGTACGAAAGATCGAAAGGAAATGACTGTTTACTCATAAATCTATTGCTCTGTCATCAATCAACATAGAGTAATAGACTTCTGAGGAAAGAAGTAAATTGCGTTTGCAGTTGAAATAATAGAAAATGACAGGAGATTATTGTTTACTCGTCAGAAGACAAGTTGATCTATCATCAATCAAAATGAAATGATAGACTTTTAAACGAAGAAAACTATTGTCCCAAATATTCTTAGAGCAATTTTAAAAGAGAATGTTTCAAAACGTTATCAAAATAGAAAAACTTTAATATTAATTAATTATATTCCAGAGCAAAAATCTTGATCATTGCAGAAAAAATTTAAAAAAATATCAATATCGCGAACTATTAAAAAAAATTACAAAAAATTAGAAAGAAACCAAAGCAACGGGATAATTTTTACATAGAATGAAAACTGAGATTGACATCGGGAAATTACTTATCTATATTGTACGGCATGATCGAAACCGCGGAAACCGGGAAGCGAAACGGGCGCGCGTCGTCCTCATCTCGTCCCCGTTCTCGCCTCCGTAATTTGCGCGCATCGAAATAATCTCGAGACACACACAAGAACGATCGGCGTGACGGCGCCCATCGTAAATCACCGGTCGATCCGATCGCGGCGAGCGCCACGGCGTCATCCGTCTCTGACAAAGTGCGAGCTCGCCGAGGGATCTTCCGCCGCGCTCCGGCAACTTCCGGCGGTCGTTATTTACGGGGCTAGATTGGCGGGACTTGGGGAGCTCGAGTTCCAGCGCGAGAGGCGTGAGGTCGGGATCGCAAATTGATCTCGGAGCTCGAGAAGCGAAGGCGTCGCCTTTTATCGCCCGCCGATGCACTTCCTCGCGTCGCGCGCGCGCGTCTCGGCGACGAAAGTAATTTTCTTAGACCGCTATCGCGCGACACGAGACGGGTCGCTTAAAAAATGCATCCCCGAGAAATCGATGTGTTATCGGGAGAAATGTTACGTGCATGCAATTTGTGAAATAGCACTCTGAGTGATGTATGGTATTCCGCGTAACTCTTCAAGTCCGGATCGAATACCAAGGCTGCTGCTTGACTTCGTATTGAAACGAGACGTAACAATAAACGAAAGATGTGAAAGGCTCACGTCCAAATCCAACGTCTATCAAAAATTCAGAAAAATTTAATTCCATTTATATGTGTTGCAAAAGTTAAAAATTGACGGTAGTTATTTAAAGTTAATATCCGTCAAAGATGATTTAAAGAAGCTGCATCTAATTCGGAAGCTCTCCATATAATCAAATAAATTATTTATGAAGAATTTTCTTCAAGAGATTTCTAGAAGCACGAAAACTTTATCGAATGTTACGGCAGTACGTATATCTAAGCGTCTTGGAAAAGCATTTTTCCTCGTGCATCAGCGACAAGTAGTATGTAAAATTAAAGCGATTATTAATCACGAAAAGAATTAAATATATGACGGCGCGATTTAGGTTCGCAACTCGAGGACGAGCCGAGATGCCGTAGATCAGGTATATGAATTCTTGATATTCGGAATCTGGATGGGCTCGACCGCAGACACCGGAAACCCACTGCGCTGGCAACCACTGCTGCCTTCCTCTGACAATCCCGCGCATATGTTAACGTCACTGCGTACAGGAGTTAAAATGAATTTCTGCGGTTCGTTCTTGATGATTATTCCAAATAAGTCTGATATGACCTCATTTAATAAATGATTTTTTTAAGTGGATAATGATGGAGATGCTACGCTCACACGCGAGATTAAGTACTTTATAGATATTGATAATTTCTTAGCTAATATAAACTGATTCATTTTTTTCCTCATAGAGCCATATCAAAATATGATAGCATCCTTTTAGAGCGCGTTCCAATTTTTATTATATTTTTTAATGCACACAATGAAAAATATATCATATTGCGAATGCAAAAAATAGACTAAATTTTGTATGATGTTAATTACGCAAATCTGTTCTCTCTCGTTTCGGATATTCTATCCCACACAATCATCTAAATTTAAAGATAATCGTATAAACTCATCTTTAGAGACTAACGCGGCAAAATTAGCCCAAGCGGCTCTCTGAAATACGCACAAATCTCTACCGCCTGGTCTGAATCTTTGATAAAGAAAACCGACGACGATGTTCAACCATGTTCTCGTGGCACGGGTCGAATGTTCGCAGAAACCGCGAACGTTTACCGCTTTAGTCACATACACGTCGATCGTGTAATTCCTGACGTTACAAGGGCTGGATAATTAACGGATACACCACTAATTGAGCCGAGTCATGCAATATACAATAGAAGCGAATGATATTTCCTCAAATTTTGTATAAGAACCTAGATTTAAAATATATCAGTCTTTTAATTCCCGTCCTAAATGCAATTTAATGCTTTGCTAAAAACCAATCTAATAGTAACAAAAATAATTAATATAAATTATCAAGTATTATAAAATTAGAAAAAATTAACAATAATCGATAATTTTAATTGTAGAATCACAAAACTGATATGACTTCATCTATTTCACATTTCCAAGATTTACATTATAATAATTTTTTTCTATACCGCTGTCATCATCATTGACGTGGATCGATCTTGTGTAATCGCTGTTAATAATCGATAATTATATTCCTCATTATAACAAATATAATGGCGCATACATATGTATATACATACAGGCATCAGCGAGTGGACGCGATTTGGCGTATCGCCGAAACTCGGATAATCGCGGCCGGGATATCGGCGGCGGCGCGATCACTAGAATTATCCTCGCTAGAATTATCCTCGGGACCGGAAGATCAGTTCCCAATAATCCGCGGCACGCGCATTTACATCCGGGAACGAGGCAATAAATACGGCGTTTACACGGCGGGTCCACCTGCACGGACGCGGCGGCCCGGTCGTTCTCTCCGCGAAACGACGGGAAGGGATCGGGATAAATTCCTGGCCACCGGCCAGTACCTCGGGTTCTCGAAGCCGTTTCGCCCGATACAAATGGACGCCACCGACAACCCGGGGAACTGCGAAACTACGAAACTACGGCACTAAATGGATCTACTGCCGCCGCCGTCGCCGCCAATGGCGGGATACGAAAGAACGCGAACACGTGGACGAAGGGGTGACGATTAATGAACTCGTCGTACCCCTTGCACGCAGTTGTGCCAAGTTCATCGTTTGTGCTTGTTATTGGCAGATACTTAGAGATTGGCGGTCGTGTATTAACGCGTCGTGACGTCAATGAAGGATTTTGGCGAGTTTAGACTTCAAAGTTGCTAGTTGGTAACACAAGTGCATTCTTCGGCCAAATTCGAAGTGAACTTTGCGCTTTAATCTCAATTTTAATTTTAATTTCGATTACACAATCGAGATACTTAATTAGAAACGTTTATACACGTGGCGTATAAAGAGCCAAATTTTGGTTAAGAAGATATCATCTCTAAAGAAAACATCTTTGAAGTTTAATATGATCTGTACGACATACGTAATAATAATAACAATATAATCTCTTAGAAATATAAAATTTACTTAAATAATGCTATCAAAAACAAAATTGCAAAAAATAAATAATATTTATATAATCTATAAAAAAATTATAAATTTCAAAAAGAAGCAGCAAACATTGTAAGACGAAATAATAGAAGAAAAAAAGATGAGCTAGGAATCTCGAACAAACATACGATCGAACGAGAGCGGAAAATAACATGACGAACAATTTGAGAGATTACAGAGGCTCGTTCTAGTTTTCAATCGGTCGAATCTGCTGCATAGGTCTGCGCAATCCCTCCCTTCCTCCCCCAATTCCATCCTCCCTTAGTCCCTGAGAGCCTCGCCTTCTCTGGCCGAGTCCACCGGTATTTGGCATTTTGCATTTTACATTTTGCCACGCGCGGTCGTCTCGCGCACGTCGTCGCGCAAATTTAGCGTAAATAATTCGAGCATTCGCGTTTCGCTATTTCTTTACTGCTACCACTGCGCAAAACCACTCTCCCGCATCGTCGTGTTCACGTGGATAGCTACATGTGACTATGTGTATACGTGCAATTTGTAGATGTAGATGTGACTGATATGTAATGTGTTTCGATACCAATAAATGTATGCAGATTTCTCAGATCTAGAAATAAATTTAAAACAATTTCTTTATCCAAGATTTAAAGGTCAAAGAGAAAGTTTGCATAGCTTTATGAAAATACATTTAACGTTAAATGCGGTTAATTGACATGCAATTCGCGTTTCACTATTGATCGTTTAATATCGTATATTTATATGGAAAGAGTGTCTGTGTTTTGTTTCATCCTGAGATACGTAAAAAAATTCGGAACAAAATAGGTTTTAACAGTAAATGCCGCTGTCGAGGTAACGAAGATATAGTATTATACTCTGTTACGTCATCATAAGCTATTGTATTTACGTCATTGCTCGAGAGATAAACGAGAAATCGATCGCCACGTGACATTCGCGTTATTCCAGCAGCCGCCACGAGGATATCGGTCGCTGTTAGTTTAGCGCTTGACAAACCGGCACGAAGCCAACTTTGACATTTGAAAAGTTCACTACATCCCATGTGTAAATATCCAAACAAACTATAGACCGAGTCAGATGTCTATTATTGCCCGTTTTTATATTCGAAGAAGAAGTAACTTTGACTTTGTACATTTCTTTCTTTAGAATTTAATCTATACTTGAAAAATTACGAGATCTTTTTTATTAAAAAAAAATGTAAGTACCTATATATATATGTGCATTCGAGAAAATAGGGTTCCATTACAAAAATAAATTATACTTTGCAAAATATAAGATCATTATCCCTGCAGAGATATTATGACGAATAAAAACCAGCAGAAATTCTCGCTAAAATTTGATAAAAAAAAAAACTTGTTCATTTTCTTGTAATTCTCTAAATCCGAGAATGCTACTTCAGTTTTATATTCAAAGAAATTGAGCGATTAATAATCTTCTCTTATACACACAGTTAAATTAAGGAATTAATCTCTTGATTTAAAAGACCGCTGCTCTCTGATCTCTCGCGTTTGCAGAGTTAAATCCTAACTTTGGAAATAGGGAATCCTTTCGCGGAGAATAAGATCGTTATCCCCGAGGAGTTCCTGCGCGACAAGTGAATCACTGTCCCGAGAACAACTCTAGCTGGCGGAACAACTCCGTGGATATTCCCGTTAAGTAAATATGCACATCGAAGCAGACAATCCGGCTATCGCCGGGAGAATACGAGAATATTTCGTCAACATGGCTGCCGGCAAGTCTCTCGCGTGATTTCCATCCGGCACCGTGAGAAACGCGGAAAAGGGTGGCAGAGGCGCAAGCACAACTTATGGGTAAGCGGAGACAGGGGGAAAGATGAGGAGGGAGAAGACGGTAAGAAGGGGATGAGGACACGTTTTCCAGCATCCGGTGTAGCGCGCGTCTCGGCAAAGTGAGACGTCTTAGCCGTTGATGGCGTTGGTCGTCAGCGTGGAAGACGCGAGCGAGTCCTGTGGGAAGAAAAGGGGTTGGAAGCAAGAGACGTAGGAAACAGCGGGAAGGGGAAGGGGGAAGGTGACGAAGAATTTCGAAGCGAGGGGGACATAAAGCGGCGAAGACAAGGGTAGGGAGAAGCACAGGCCCTGCGAGAAGGCGTCGTCTTATTTGGACGCTGATTTGAAGCGAACGCTCGAGAATTTGACATTTTCGCCAACTTTCCGAGACTTACGTAACCCTCTGTCCCTCCGTCTTTCCTTTCTTCCGTCTTACCGAAAGCGTGTTTCTTTCTATCTTCGTATTCGCGAGAAAGAAACATAGAATCTCAAAATATCCAGGCAAGATTTGATATTAGAGTAGCTCTCATTTAGAAGATACTTATTGTTAGATGTTATACGTATCTGTTTTCATGTCCCACATTTAGCACTAAATATAGCCATCTGATTTCGCCATTTAATATGATAAGATGTGTCGCGGTCCGAGAATAAGATGTAACATTTGACACACACACTACGAAATATAAAAGTATTTTAATCTTCTTTTAAAAATAATCCTATTTTTTTAATTTTAAAGAGAAAGGCGAATCAATTTTCTATTTATCCATTATGTAATTTTACAATAAATCAAATGAGATGTAAAACGTGTGATAATAATTGGAAAACATTTATAAAAATAATTTTAATTTTATAATTAAACAAAAATGAACGTTTTCAATGTGACAAATATTAGCAAAATTAAAATAGGTTGTAACTAAAAATTTATATGATGCTCTAAGCATTTTTGTAAACAAGCAAACAAGATCAATTCAAACCCGTTATCAAAGTTGGAACAAACACTCTTGTACCAATGATTTGACTTTGTCACTGGGTCAACTCATTAATGAATTGATACTCATGGTCGCGTTCAGATAAGGGTGTTATCAACACTCGCCCATTTCATCCGGCAGAAACGATCGACCGGTGCAGTTTTAATTTCTGGATATAGATGTTAAGGTATATGTGTGCTCTCTACAACACATAGGTATATAGATATCATGTTCTCTAAAAGCATGACAGAAAAATAATGATATTGAGATTGGGAATGGTTTCCAATACTTTTAAACGATTATTTTTAGTTTGCCAAACACAATCACTAAAATGTGTCTCTAAATCTTAAACGTTATTTTTCAACATGTAGATGCTTCTCAAAACAAAAATACTTTACTGTGTATTATACAACAATACACTGTACATTATATTAATGAAAATATACAAATATACAAATACAAAATACAAATATATACAAATAAATATACATAATAAATATAAATATATGCAATATACAAATCAAAAATTCCTCGTATAAAATGACGCAGAACATCGAAGCGTCCTTCCGGAAAGACAACACAGAGGCGAAGTCAAGATACATCCCTTTCACGTAGTAAGAAGAAGGCGACAGCAGGGCATCGACAAGGGGATGGAAAGCGTGCTCTGGCAAAACAATCAATTATCCGAGAAACTTTTGGAAGAGAGAGAACGATGGGATCGGCGCGGCTTTTTCTTTAGCCGAAAGCCGATTCCTGCGATCAGTTTCGAAAGGGGGACGGCTAAAAAGGCTGGCAGGAGAGTGCGGGGACAAGAAAAAGGAAAAAGAAAGTGAAGGAGCAAGAGAGGAGAGCGCAAGAGATCGGCTACTTTAACCCGAGTCTTGGAAAGTTCTTCGTACGGACAACCAGCCCTTCTTCGCCCCCTCGACCAGCTTGCCACCCTGCGTTCCTCTCCCTCCCCCCACACTTTTCACGTTCTTAAGGGTGAGGGAATTGATTCGTGTTCCGTACTTTTCACGATTACAACGATTGCCGAATATAAATCGACGGAAGCGACAAGGAGGGAAAGAGAACGGGAAGAGGGCAAGTTTCTTCCCAGTATAACCTTCCAGTAAGATTTAATTGCGGAGTACGAGGATTCGTCAACGTAATTTTTTTCCTCGTGTTATCGAGATTCGCAAGTTCTGTATTTAAATAGAAAAAGTAAGATTAAATTTAAATTTTCTATATATAGAATATGTATTTTCAATTTAAATTAATACTTTCAACATTTTTTTAAATCAAGATATTTCCCTTTTTATATTATTTCCACAAGCAACAATCAATTAAATATTAATATAGTTTACACACAATATTTTTTGTGCTTTATAAAAAAAAACAAACATTTTAAACATACGAATTTAACCTAATTGATACCCTTCGAAAGGCTAGAGTTCGCCAAATCATCGCACAGATACAAGAGACGCATTTAATATGCGCACCACGAGAAGTCGGAATGCTTTAGTCTAATTTATGTGCTTGTGGGTCCGGTTTCTCGCTATTGTTTCCCGTACAATAAGTCCCGCGGTTAAGCGTCATCCCCCTTTCGATTTACTCTTCGGCAAACACAAACTCCAAGATTCTCCACCAATTCAGAGAATTTCCGCGCTATTATGAAAAGATCATAACTGCATGTATGTGTGTGTCTGTGTGTATGTGTGTGTATATAATGATAGAAATTATATTAGATGTATGATATAATATATTAGATATACGTAATTCGTAGAAAGAAAACTTAAAAATTTAATTCTCGAATAGAGATATTCTTTCTCTCACCGAGAAGAATTATTCGTCGTTGAGGTCAACGAGAAGAAAACGGATGCTGAGCGGACAAAGTAATCTCAGCTTGCTCGGGAATCTGAGGAGAGTCTTGAACCAAGTCGGGGAAGATGACCAGAAGTGCGATCTTGCCGAAGTGCAGACTCGCATCAATTAACGCCAAAACTCTGAAGGGGTCTTCAAAGGAAAGACGGTCGGTTCATTATTCGCGTAGCACTTTCGCCGCTTTCAAGGCAGATTTAGCCAAGCGAGTAGTAGCCATTCTAACGAGAAGATCTTAACAGGCAATAATCCCCCTCACACACACACACATATGCATACACAAATATTCTACTTTTATATTCAATTTTAATTGCAAAAGTAAATCAAAAGGTTCATAATAATCTCTGTCAAATCAAAAATAAGCTCATTTAATTTTCATCCGACTTAAAGAATATGAATATATGATTTTTAAAATCCGATTTTTAAAATTATACTAGGTATAAAAGATAGAACTTAGAAAAAAAATCCTGACAAAATTAATCGAGTTTCCCTTTTAACTAACAGCATCTACAAAAGATTTCGGAAATAAATGAGCTACAAAGATAAATGAAGTACAAAGGAAAGCCACGAGCAAGAAAAAAAAAAGACCGAACAACATGCTGGACATAAAACTCACTTTAGTTAATCTAATTCACATCAAATACAAAATAAGAGTTTAATTGAATATTATTAATTGTCAAACATAATTCGTCGATTTCGCTTATTAATTTTAAACATTAAAACTTCTAAGTCTAATTCCTAATTAATAAAAAAAAAACGTTTCAAGTATGCGTATATACTGAAATGTCTTATGTTTTCATTGGAAGCATTTGCTGAAAATAAATGATGAAAAAAATAGAAGGCATCAATTTACAAGAACAGCTGATTAGTCTTGGTTGCGGGAGAAAAAAAGCGCCGGCGCGAGGTTCCGTCTCGTTTTGCCTGAAAGATCTATATATGTACGAGTAACTATGGAATATGTACAGTATCGGCCTAGCGAAAATAAGCTTAATCTCGCTGAGTGAATTCGCTGCCAAATGTAATGCATCTTCTGTCGGCGGCAAACGAGAGAATTTTTCCCCTATCGATGAATTCGCGAACGCAAAGTGTTGTCGAACACGGGAAGAGAAAAAGAAGAGTGGACGAGATGTAAAGATTAGGAAAGACGAGAGGAGAGAAAGAGGGGGCAAAAGGAGGCTGATAGCGAAGAGGAACAGGACGGCAAATGTATACGCGGAGCCAGAATCCGCGCGCGTGTTTCAAATATTTTATTTCTACTTGTGTTGGCAAAGCTCATAGAACGAGACGACGCCACTCGCGCACTGCCCTCTCCTACTTTTTTTATTCCTTTTCTCTTCGACGTCGTCAATAAAACTCGCGACCCTCGCGACGTATGAAAGAGGAGGCCCGACCGCTGCCGTCGAACCCCGATCGGGAGAAATCTCGCCAAAGAGGGGCGAACCGCATCGCGCAGTCCATTTATGTCCATTCTGTTTCATTCTGGGCACGGATACTTCGACAAAGAAGATATCGGACTGCCGTACGTGCCACGGATGACTGTACCATGCTGTCCCATAACTCTAATCGAATTTAATGCGTCTTATGTTTATTCCAATTATCATGGTGAATTCAAAAAGAAGACTCTACTTTTTAAAAATAGAAAATATATTTTATCTTTGCTGAATATAGTATCAGTATTTTCTGCACAGTATTATTGTAGCACACTCACACACACACACACACACACATACACACACACACACAGCTGCTATATCATTAAAAAATTTAATACACTAAATGATGCAAAAAGTTCGAAATATCAATATTGACTTATACAAAGTTTACATAAAAAGTAGCGATGATTATAAATCTTGTCCGATTAATTTATATATATTATATATACCTCTTTTTTAAATTAAATTTTTAATTTGACATTGCAATATATATATAATGTAAAAAAAAGGCAAAAAAAGAGAGAAAGAAACAAAGTGAATGTGAAAAGACATGTCACATTTAGCTAATCGATCATCACAGCTTAACTACTCTATTATATACACATGGTATTAATCTTATACATACTTAACTATATATGAAGCATCTATATTCCATTTATAGTTGCTTTACGCTTATCGACTTTAAAGTTAAATTGATGGTCATAACATAAGTACGACCTAATATTGCACATGAACCTTTAACCGATAGTGCAACTTTACTGAACATTATTCAGAGCACATTACCTATATTACTATTAAAGTGAATGTACATATAAATATTATAAAATTATAGAAAGAGCAATTTAGTTATATAAATATAATTTAAATTCTAATATTCATGATATTAATAATTTATTTATGCAAAATTGGAATTCAAGTATATATAAACCTAAAACAAAAGTCCTAATACGAAGAAGGCAAAATTATATTCTTACAAAATTGAAAATAAAACTTATAAAAAATGTACAATACATTTCAAGAAAACCTAACATAATTCAATTTTTATAATCCCGAATATAATTCGTATGAATCTATCAAAATGCAAATAAAATAGTCCAACTATACGAAGTATATATTTGTATCGAGTATCATTCAAAGACTGCAATTTGCAGCTCGTCTCGTGTCTACATGGTGTTCCGCTATGAATCGGCAACACCTGACCGCTCGACCGACATTCGTGAGAGACATAGATACCTACCAGGAAACGGCGGACTTGCAACATTTATGCGTTTACGTCGATCGCTGATATAAATACTGCACGACCTCGCTATAGAGTCGGGAATCCGCTATTTACGGCCGTATGCTGTCGCGGACGTCGCGAGACAGGGGTATCATTTCCTACGAACTTTCCTTGCGACCTCCATGCACACTTATGCATTGGCGAGATCCCCAGTTATGCAACATTATGCAACAGAATATGCGACAACTAGTAAAGGACACGATTCGTTGGTCCTTAAACTATTGCATTGAACTATTGTTATCCTTCATCTACCCTTCTTCCCATATATCCGCAATAATATAAGCATTTAAATGATAATAATTAGCTCGTTTATCGCGCAAGAAATTTAATTTCAAAATTAATTGGCAAAATGTTTAATATCGTTAAATGATTGCGCGCCGTACAGACACTAATGGGCAGAAGAATCTTATTATTTACACACACAATAATTTACTTCTCATAAAGTATGCGGTAATATTAAACTACGCAAATTCAGACATACAAATATTATAGCTAATGAATGCCAATTGTTAGTCCATTTTCATCATATGCGAAATTTAATATCAGAGTTAATTGGCGAAATATTTAATATGAAGAATATCGAAAACGATTATTGGTACGATTACATACAAACGGTGTAATTTTTAAATGAAGAAGAGTTTTATTAAAATATTTATATAGCATTAGATTAATAAAAAAATCGTTTATATTTTTTATTAGTTTGAAAGCCACAGTAGCAAAAAAAATGAACAATTTTTAACTGTGCTCTGATATAATTAAATTTTCGTACAATATGCGATAATACTGTGCGCACACAAGCTCGTCAAATATAAATTTTATATCTAATAAATGCAAATGTGTATCGTTACCCTTAATTGTTCGTTATTAGAGAAGTGAATAGTTTAATTCACATTTCCAAAGTGTGTCACGCATTTCTTTTATCCATGTAATTACTAGCCACATTTACATATCGAAAAAAAAATACTATTGTTGATTAAAAACTGTTTTAATAAATTTAATCACGAAAATAGAAAAAATTTCTTATGCCAATTAGAAGCTACCTAATATAAAAACTAATAAAGTTTTCCGCATAACAATAAAGTATCAACAACTTGCTAAATATGCGATAATATCTAATTTATCTCGACCGAGTTACGTGTACAAAAAATATGATTAAATATTGAAATATATAAAATATTATTATATATTAATGAGTAAATCAACTCAATACAATTGTAATTACAATTAATTTTAATTTAAATTGTACGAGTGCTATAATTACTTAATTTATAAATTATTCTGCTAAATACCTTACTATATGACTCTACTAAATATTTTACTATCACTTTACTTTACTATCACAGATTGATAATATAAAAAAACATTTTAAATCGTATTTCAATCTATTTCGATATTTTCAATTAAAACGTGAGAATGATAAGTAGGAGATGCTTGAAGAGAAATTTTAATTTTTTGATATAATTTGTTATATACATATAACGGTATTCTTCCTTCTTTAAAGAA
This sequence comes from Prenolepis imparis, assembly GCF_030444845.1. Lineage (NCBI taxonomy): Eukaryota > Metazoa > Arthropoda > Insecta > Hymenoptera > Formicidae > Prenolepis > Prenolepis imparis. Next base: position 8,978,373 of record NW_028141169.1, read on the forward strand.
TTCGTTCTTTTCTGCCTAACATAGTGATATTACGAAGAGTTATAGTCTAAAAATAAGCGGATAAACGCTGACAAGTGATAGCAAGCAATCGCATAGAGGAAATAATTGGGCCGCGGTGAGGTCGCTTAATTATTTAGCAGCGAAATCGAAGCGCATTTAGCATGCAAATGACTATCGAACCGAGCGGATCCGGGTTTTACACCATCGTTGAATCCCTATATTTCCCGGCCTACGTACTGACACATCCACTATTTCCCACCCTCGCTCTAACCATCGCTTTTCCCATCTTTAATTCTCTTAGTTATAATAATAATAACAACAAAATTTTCGCATAAATTTCCATTGCGTAAAACATTTCGGGAGAAAATCAAAATTCGGAAATTTAACATGTCGAATATACCATTGTTTTAATATTCATGAAAAACAGCCCGAGATAAAAGAGAATTACGCATTAAATATTATTTGTTAAACTTAACACAATATATTACCAACATCGAATCCGAATACAATGTGTATCAAGCGACAATGTGTGTCACAGTATAACTGTATTCATATCTCGCTGTACATCGATATAGTAATTAACGCTATGTTACCATTGTCATCCTGTTTGCCTTGCATGTCGAGATTGCATTACTCGGCTTCTTCGAACAACGTGCATTCTTTTTCGCTTTCACGCTCTCTCTTTCTTCCTCTCCCTCCCTCTCTCTTTCTCTCTCTTTTTCCCGGTTCTTTCCCATTCACTGTACTACTAATACCATCGCTTTCAGACTCTTACATCCACCAGCCGCGTACTCGCATCCGAGAAAATCCGATAATTCCTGCCGCATGGCGACGCGACGGAGAACGGTGGGATAAGAGAGAGAGAGAGACGAGAAGGAAGTAGCGGAAGAAAAGGAGAAACGGAACGAAACAGAGCGGCTAAAGCCAGGTCGTTTCCGCAACGAGGTTGGTGCTTTTGCTCGTGGTTCTATGCATATAAACTCACACACACTGTCCCGTTGTAACACGCCGGTTCGTAGTAACCTCGCGAATAATATCGCGTATATCCTCCTCGGCAATAAACAATTTTCCCAGTGCGAGCTGATAGAGTACATCGAGAGCATGCGTTAACGAGTCCGTGTAATGTATCTTCATCGTTAACAGTTAGGAACAAGGAAACATTGTGGGAAATGTTCTTTTTTATGAAACTCGGCGTTAAAACATACGTCTTTCACGTTACCTAACGTGCGATATAAACAACGATAGATTGACAGTTCGATAGAAGAATCGAGAATGCATCTTGGATCAATTAAAGATAATTATTAGAATAATTTATATTCTGATATTTACGTATTATTAAAAATATAAATATTGCTCTTTAATTCTGACTTATATTGCTTAATGTTGGCTTTCGCTAAAAATAATAAAATCGTATTTAGCGTTGAACGTGAATTCTCAACGTGCCAAATAATCTCTTTAAACTACTTCTTCATTTCTATTTCTCTAAAAATTATCGATACAATCTTCAAGAATGTTATAAAACATTAATATTTACTAAAAGATGATACTGTGTAACGTCGGGGTTCTCCAGCGTCATACGAGATAATCTCGGAAAATGACCTAAATATCCTGCATCGTCCCTATTTTTCCTTAATCCGCGTAGCGGATGCAGGCGCTTAATAATCGCTGGCGTCGATCCCTAAGTCTGTGCATAATTATGGATCCACCGACACTCGACGGTGCTGGGGTGTAACAACCATGGCAGAAACCTGCGCACACCTCGTCACACTCGTATGCCGAAGAACACACGCATAGTGATATGCAATATACACATGCATCCTCATTGCACAGACCGCAGGCACTTCACCCTTCGGCGTCGTGAAACACACACTGCGGAAGGGATGAAAACAGCCGTGGTATACACAGGGCGAGACACTATCTCCAGTAGCAGACATCGCTGAAGATGCAACGGGGGTTGTGCTCGAGAGTTACCGCCGGTTCATTTACCGGTATTGTTGCCCGTCGCGATCCCTCGCCCCTGTGGGCCCCGCGAGCTCCTATACTCCGATCCGAACATCCCCTCTTCAACCACGCGCGTTTCAACTCCTTGCGACACACCTCTCCAATCCCTTCGCATTTCTAAACACTCGCCAAGAGCCTGCTTTCAACCAATACATGCACACCGAAAAAATTGTTTTCTTCAAATTCATATTTAATAAGTCCTCTAATAGATATTCTTAATGAATAAGGATATTTCCGTCTTTACGTGATGCTTTTTGGAATATCCTCTTAAATTAAGAATATATTCTTAATTTTTTAGTATATATTCTTGCATGTTAAGAATATCTATTTTTAGAGGATTTTCCTCTTAAATTAAGAGGATCCTTTTGGCACCTATATTTTAGTGGAAAATATTATAGAGATAAGTGGTATATACTTAAGATAAGAATACAATTTTTTCGGTGCATGATTGGGATATTTGGGAGTTTTGGTATAGAAGAAATAATTATTTAAATTTCAATCTTTGTAAAAAATTGTAGATTATTATAGAATTTTTTTGTTAATAATACATCTGTCTCGTTATTAATCTTATATTCTCGATTCGTCTACATGTAGTTTGAAATCCTATATGTCACTTATGTACGAATTAATATTTTATTGTTCTCTATGTTATAACAATCACAGATTAAGAATGGTAAATTAACCTTTTTCTTAATTCATTTAAATATAGACATGTACGTAAAGCTCGCTGGTCTATCAGAGTTATAAGGTTTCCTTCTAACACTCATATGCCGTACAAATGCATGTTATCTATGCAGCATTATCTGACATGGTATACGCGAGGATGTATGTACAGGTGGTTCGTGTTTTATTAGCTTACGACCGTCAATTACAATTTGCGATACAAAGTTTATTCCCACGGTGACATTACGAGAGGCGATGGAATGATCGATTTCATCGCATAACTCAAAATGAAAATAATTACCGTCACGATAAAATTTTGCGTGGCTCATATTCCGAAATATATAATGTGCAGTCGCGAAAATCAAATTTTATTCATCCACATTCCCGTGGCGAGAGGTCGAAAAGAGTCTCCGTTAGAGAGATATCACATAACTCGATCGAAGGGATGACGTCGCGTTATTAGCATGTGGGAAATTAAGCGAGTCATTAATACGGCTATTTTACGCGATTGCCCGTAGTACCATAAACCACCCTTCAACACGTCCGCGCGCCCTTTACATATCCGTCAACCAAAATCAATACTACATTAACGAATACCGATATGTCTGTCGCAGCGTGGGGTCATCCTGTGACGTGTATTATAGACATTACGCGCGTACGCCGTTATACAACGCGACAATATCGATGCATTATCCGCGCAGCGGCAAATACGTCCTGGCAATTAACGTAAAACAATCCCTGATTAAATTGTAACGACGACGAAATTATATCGCACGGAGAGAAAATTATGGCGCCGATGTCGTTAACACGTTCGAATCATTTCCCCCCATCTCTTTCTCTCCATGTGCTAAAATATAATTTTAATTTAGTCAAGTTACGCATGTATTCTTGTCTGTTGGACGCGTTAGCTGACGGCCAATTTATTTATCTCGCTTAAAAGCGTGGCAGTATAAAAATTCAATGAGACGTAAGAGAAAATAAATAGCAAAAAGGATGTGATTATTAAAGCCAGAGAGCTATACAATTTTGTAGGTATACATAAAATGAGATGCAAGAGACCTGCACAAAAGTGTAAATAAAAGAGATTTCTTTGGCTTTTTAAAAGTCGCTTGTTATCTTTTACTATAGTCGATAATATGTTGAATGATTTTTTAACATAAAAATTTCTTGTGTGAATTTAATTTTTATTCACTTACATTTTCAATAAACATTTGAAAAGTATATTCTTAAAAACTTATACATATTTAAATTTAATTATAAATTCACAAAAAGCGCCACAAGTTTTTTAATTGCCATCTTAATATTTTAGCGTAATATGTAGCATGTTTGGTTCATTTCTTCTGATATATATGTATACACAAATATATACGATGTACTCTATGTTTCTTTTAAATATATCAGCAAAAGTAGTCTGAAAGATAAAAAGAGATAGAGAGAAAACCTTTTCTTCGAAATTGCCGTCCGTTGTTGATGCGTGCTTAGAATAAAACTCGCTTTCAAGATCGTTTCAAGGAAGCTTTAAAGTCGAATGTCGCCATTCTCATTATGAACTTTCGTCGTTACTTGCTCCAGTTATCATCAAAACCACTTCAATAAAAAGAAACATTTCTTCGTCTTATTCATAATATTCTTAGTTTTCAATTATAAAAGAGAAACAACATTATTTATTTATAAGAAGTAAAACTGAGATTATATATTGAGAGGTTAATAATCAATGTACTATTAAAATGAATAATCGATGAATTTCTGGCTCGTCTTAAAATATTAGAACTTGATTTTTTTTGACACGGACCCTGTGCGACGCATCCTTATTTTATGTTTATCAAATTAAAAAATTTGTACGCTGGTGTCTGGTTGGTACCAAATAATTCTGTAATCAATGTACTATTAAAATGTATAATCAATGAATTTTTGGCTCGTCTTAAAATATTAGATATCGATATTTTTTTGACGCGGACCCTGTGCGACGCATACTTATTTTATGTTTATCGTATTAAAAAATTTGTACGCTGGTGTCTGTTGGGTACAAAATGATTCTGTAATCAATGTACTATTAAAATGTATAATCGATGAATTTTTGGCTCGTCTTTAAATATTAGAAATCGATACTTTTTTACCGCTGAGCCCATGCGACGCAATCTTATTTTATGTATATCAAGTTAAAAAATTTGTACGCTGTTGTCTGGTTGGTACCAAAAAATTCTGTAATCAATGTACTATTAAAATGTATAATCAATGAATTTTTGGCTCGTCTTAAAATATTAGAATTTCATACTTTTTTGACGCGGACCCTGTGCGACGCATCCTTAATTTATGTTTATCGTATTAAAAAATTTGTACGCTGGTGTCTGTTTGGTACCAAATGATTCTGTAAACAATGTACTATTAAAATGTATAATCGATGAATTTTTGGCTCTTCTTAAAATATTGGAAATCGATACTTTTTACCGCTGACACTATGCGACGCAACCTTATTTTAAGTATATCAAGTTAAAAAATATGTACGCTGGTGTCTGTTTGGTACCAAATGATTCTGTAATAAATGTACTATTAAAATGTTTACTCGATGAATTTTTGGCTCGTCTCAAAATATTAGAAATCGATACTTTTTTGACGCGGACCCTGTGCGACGCATACTTAATTTATGTTTATCGTATTAAAAAATTTGTACGCTGGTGTCTGTTTGGTACCAAATGATTCTGTAATCAATGTACTATTAAAATGTATAATCGATGAATTTTTGGCTCGTCTTTAAATATTAGAAAACGATACTTTTTTACCGCTGACCCCATGCGACGCAACCTTAATTTATGTATATCAAGTTAAAAAATTTGTACGCTGGTGTCTGGTTGGTACCAAAAGATTCTGTAATCAATGTACTATTAAAATGTATAATCGATGAATTTTTGGCTCGTCTTAAATATTGGAAATCGATACTTTTTACCGCTGACCCTGTGCGACGCATACTTATTTTATGTTTATCGTATTAAAAAATTTGTACGCTGGTGTCTGCATGGTACCAAAAGATTCTGTAATCAATGTACTATTAAAATGTATAAACGATGAATTTTTGGCTCGTCTTTAAATATTAGAAATCGATACTTTTTTGACGCGGACCCTGTGCGACGCATACTTAATTTATGTTTATCGTATTAAAAAATTTGTACGCTGGTGTCTGTTTGGTACCAAATGATTCTGTAATCAATGTACTATTAAAATGTATAATCGATGAATTTTTGGCTCGTCTTTAAATATTAGAAATTGATACTTTTTTGACGCGGACCCTGTGCGACGCATCCTTAATTTATGTATAGCAAATGAAAAAGTTTGTACGCTGTTGTCTGCTTGGTACCAAATGATTCTGTAATATATGTACTATTAAAATGTATAATCGATGAATTTTTGGCTCGTCTCAAAATATTAGAAATCGATACTTTTTTGACGCGGACCCTGTGCGACGCATCCTTATTTTATGTTTATCGTATTAAAAAATTTGTACGCTGGTGTCTGGTTGGTACCAAAAGATTCTGTAATCAATGTACTATTAAAATGTATAATCGATGAATTTTTGGCTCGTCTTAAATATTGGAAATCGATACTTTTTACCGCTGACCCTGTGCGACGCATACTTATTTTATGTTTATCGTATTAAAAAATTTGTACGCTGGTGTCTGCATGGTACCAAAAGATTCTGTAATCAATGTACTATTAAAATGTATAAACGATGAATTTTTGGCTCGTCTTTAAATATTAGAAATCGATACTTTTTTGACGCGGACCCTGTGCGACGCATACTTAATTTATGTTTATCGTATTAAAAAATTTGTACGCTGGTGTCTGTTTGGTACCAAATGATTCTGTAATCAATGTACTATTAAAATGTATAATCGATGAATTTTTGGCTCGTCTTAAAATATTAGAAATTGATACTTTTTTGACGCGGACCCTGTGCGACGCATCCTTAATTTATGTATAGCAAATGAAAAAGTTTGTACGCTGTTGTCTGCTTGGTACCAAATGATTCTGTAATATATGTACTATTAAAATGTATAATCGATGAATTTTTGGCTCGTCTCAAAATATTAGAAATCGATACTTTTTTGACGCGGACCCTGTGCGACGCATCCTTATTTTATGTTTATCGTATTAAAAAATTTGTACGCTGTTGTCTGTTTGGTACCAAAAGATTCTGTAATCAATGTACTATTAAAATGTATAACCGATGAATTTTTGGCTCGTCTCAAAATATTAGAAATCGATACTTTTTTGACGCGGAACCTGTGCGACGCATCCTTATTTTATGTTTATCGTATTAAAAAATTTGTACGCTGTTGTCTGCTTGGTACCAAAAGATTCTGTAATCAATGTACTATTAAAATGTATAATCGATGAATTTTTGGCTCGTCTTAAAATATTAGAAATCGATACTTTTTTGACGCGAACCCTGTGCGACGCATACTTATTTTATGTTTATCGTATTAAAAAATTTGTACGCTGGTGTCTGTTTGGTACCAAATGATTCTGTAATCAATGTACTATTAAAATGTATAATCGATGAATTTTTGGCTCGTCTTAAAATATTGGAAATCGATACTTTTTACCGCTGACACTATGCGACGCAACCTTATTTTAAGTATATCAAGTTAAAAAATTTGTACGCTGGTGTCTGTTTGGTACCAAATGATTCTGTAATCAATGTACTATTAAAATGTATAATCGATGAATTTTTGGCTCGGCTTTAAATATTAGAAAACGATACTCTTTTACCGCTGACCCCATGCGACGCAACCTTAATTTATGTATATCAAGTTAAAAAATTTGTACGCTGGTGTCTGTTTGGTACCAAATGATTCTGTAATCAATGTACTATTAAAATGTATAATCGATGAATTTTTGGCTCTTCTTAAAATATTGGAAATCGATACTTTTTACCGCTGACACTATGCGACGCAACCTTATTTTAAGTATATCAAGTTAAAAAATATGTACGCTGGTGTCTGTTTGGTACCAAATGATTCTGTAATAAATGTACTATTAAAATGTTTACTCGATGAATTTTTGGCTCGTCTTAAAATATTAGAAATCGATACTTTTTTGACGCGGACCCTGTGCGACGCATACTTAATTTATGTTTATCGTATTAAAAAATTTGTACGCTGGTGTCTGTTTGGTACCAAATGATTCTGTAATCAATGTACTATTAAAATGTATAATCGATGAATTTTTGGCTCGTCTTAAAATATTAGAAATTGATACTTTTTTGACGCGGACCCTGTGCGACGCATCCTTATTTTATGTTTATCGTATTAAAAAATTTGTACGCTGGTGTCTGTTTGGTACAAAATGATTCTGTAATCAATGTACTATTAAAATGTATAATCTATGAATTTTTGGCTCGTCTCAAAATATTAGAAATCGATACTTTTTTGACGCGGACCCTGTGCGACGCATCCTTAATTTATGTATAGCAAATGAAAAAGTTTGTACGCTGTTGTCTGCTTGGTACCAAATGATTCTGTAATAAATGTACTATTAAAATGTATAATCGATGAATTTTTGGCTCGTCTTAAAATATTAGAAATTGATACTTTTTTACCGCTGACCCTATGCGACGCAACATTATTTTATGTTTATCGTATTAAAAAATTTGTACGCTGGTGTCAGCATGGTACCAAAAGATTCTGTAATCAATGTACTATTAAAATGTATAATCGATGAATTTTTGGCTCGTCTTAAAATATTAGAAATCTATACTTTTTTACCGCTGACCCTATGCGACGCAACATTATTTTATGTATATCAAGTTAAAAAATTTGTACGCTGGTGTCTGTTTGGTACCAAAAGATTCTGTAATCAATGTACTACTAAAATGTATAATCGATGAATTTTTGGCTCGTCTCAAAATATTAGAAATCGATACTTTTTTGACGCGGACCCTGTGCGACGCATCCTTATTTTATGTTTATCGTATTAAAAAATTTGTACGCTGGTGTCTGTTTGGTACCAAATGATTCTGTAATAAATGTACTATTAAAATGTATAATCGATGAATTTTTGGCTCGTCTTAAAATATTAGAAATCTATACTTTTTTACCGCTGACCCTATGCGACGCAACATTATTTTATGTATATCAAGTTAAAAAATTTGTACGCTGGTGTCTGTTTGGTACCAAAAGATTCTGTAATCAATGTACTACTAAAATGTATAATCGATGAATTTTTGGCTCGTCTCAAAATATTAGAAATCGATACTTTTTTGACGCGGACCCTGTGCGACGCATCCTTATTTTATGTTTATCGTATTAAAAAATTTGTACGCTGTTGTCTGCTTGGTACCAAAAGATTCTGTAATTAATGTACTATTAAAATGTATAATCGATGAATTTTTGGCTCGTCTTAAAATATTAGAAATTGATACTTTTTTGACGCGGACCCTGTGCGACGCATCCTTAATTTATGTATAGCAAATGAAAAAGTTTGTACGCTGTTGTCTGCTTGGTACCAAATGATTCTGTAATATATGTACTATTAAAATGTATAATCGATGAATTTTTGGCTCGTCTTAAAATATTAGAAATTGATACTTTTTTACCGCTGACCCTATGTGACGCAACATTATTTTATGTTTATCGTATTAAAAAATTTGTACGCTGGTGTCTGCATGGTACCAAAAGATTCTGTAATCAATGTACTATTAAAATGTATAATCGATGAAATTTTGGCACGTCTTAAAATATTAGAAATCTATACTTTTTTACCGCTGACCCTATGCGACGCAACATTATTTTATGTATATCAAGTTAAAAAATTTGTACGCTGGTGTCTGTTTGGTACCAAAAGATTCTGTAATCAATGTACTACTAAAATGTATAATCGATGAATTTTTGGCTCGTCTCAAAATATTAGAAATCGATACTTTTTTGACGCGGACCCTGTGCGACGCATCCTTATTTTATGTTTATCGTATTAAAAAATTTGTACGCTGGTGTCTGTTTGGTACCAAATGATTCTGTAATAAATGTACTATTAAAATGTATAATCGATGAATTTTTGGCTCGTCTTAAAATATTAGAAATCTATACTTTTTTACAGCTGACCCTATGCGACGCAACATTATTTTATGTATATCAAGTTAAAAAATTTGTACGCTGGTGTCTGTTTGGTACCAAAAGATTCTGTAATCAATGTACTACTAAAATGTATAATCGATGAATTTTTGGCTCGTCTCAAAATATTAGAAATCGATACTTTTTTGACGCGGACCCTGTGCGACGCATCCTTATTTTATGTTTATCGTATTAAAAAATTTGTACGCTGTTGTCTGCTTGGTACCAAAAGATTCTGTAATTAATGTACTATTAAAATGTATAATCGATGAATTTTTGGCTCGTCTTAAAATATTAGAAATTGATACTTTTTTGACGCGGACCCTGTGCGACGCATCCTTAATTTATGTATAGCAAATGAAAAAGTTTGTACGCTGTTGTCTGCTTGGTACCAAATGATTCTGTAATATATGTACTATTAAAATGTATAATCGATGAATTTTTGGCTCGTCTTAAAATATTAGAAAATGATACTTTTTTACCGCTGACCCTATGCGACGCAACATTATTTTATGTTTATCGTATTAAAAAATTTGTACGCTGGTGTCTGCATGGTACCAAAAGATTCTGTAATCAATGTACTATTAAAATGTATAATCGATGAATTTTTGGCACGTCTTAAAATATTAGAAATCTATACTTTTTTACCGCTGACCCTATGCGACGCAACATTATTTTATGTATATCAAGTTAAAAAATTTGTACGCTGGTGTCTGTTTGGTACCAAAAGATTCTGTAATCAATGTACTACTAAAATGTATAATCGATGAATTTTTGGCTCGTCTCAAAATATTAGAAATCGATACTTTTTTGACGCGGACCCTGTGCGACGCATCCTTATTTTATGTTTATCGTATTAAAAAATTTGTACGCTGTTGTCTGCTTGGTACCAAAAGATTCTGTAATTAATGTACTATTAAAATGTATAATCGATGAATTTTTGGCTCGTCTTAAAATATTAGAAATTGATACTTTTTTGACGCGGACCCTGTGCGACGCATCCTTAATTTATGTATAGCAAATGAAAAAGTTTGTACGCTGTTGTCTGCTTGGTACCAAATGATTCTGTAATATATGTACTATTAAAATGTATAATCGATGAATTTTTGGCTCGTCTTAAAATATTAGAAATTGATACTTTTTTACCGCTGACCCTATGCGACGCAACATTATTTTATGTTTATCGTATTAAAAAATTTGTACGCTGGTGTCTGCATGGTACCAAAAGATTCTGTAATCAATGTACTATTAAAATGTATAATCGATGAATTTTTGGCTCGTCTTAAAATATTAGAAATTTATACTTTTTTACCGCTGACCCTATGCGACGCAACATTATTTTATGTATATCAAGTTAAAAAATTTGTACGCTGGTGTCTGTTTGGTACCAAAAGATTCTGTAATCAATGTACTACTAAAATGTATAATCGATGAATTTTTGGCTCGTCTCAAAATATTAGAAATCGATACTTTTTTGACGCGGACCCTGTGCGACGCATCCTTATTTTATGTTTATCGTATTAAAAAATTTGTACGCTGTTGTCTGCTTGGTACCAAAAGATTCTGTAATCAATGTACTATTAAAATGTATAATCGATGAATTTTTGGCTCGTCTTAAAATATTAGAAATTGATACTTTTTTGACGCGAACCCTGTGCGACGCATACTTATTTTATGTTTATCGTATTAAAAAATTTGTACGCTGTTGTCTGTTTGGTACCAAATGATTCTGTAATCAATGTACTATTAAAATGTATAATCGATGAATTTTTGGCTCGTCTTTAAATATTAGAAATCGATACTTTTTTACCGCTGATCCCATGCGACGCATCCTTAATTTATGTATAGCAAATGAAAAAGTTTGTACGCTGTTGTCTGCTTGGTACCAAATGATTCTGTAATCAATGTACTACTAAAATGTATAATCGATGAATTTTTGGCTCGTCTTAAATATTGGAAATCGATACTTTTTACCGCTGACCCTGTGCGACGCATACTTATTTTATGTTTATCGTATTAAAAAATTTGTACGCTGGTGTCTGCATGGTACCAAAAGATTCTGTAATCAATGTACTATTAAAATGTATAATCGATGAATTTTTGGCTCGTCTTAAAATATTGGAAATTGATACTTTTTTGACGCGGACCCTGTGCGACGCATACTTAATTTATGTTTATCGTATTAAAAAATTTGTACGCTGGTGTCTGTTTGGTACCAAAAGATTCTGTAATCAATGTACTACTAAAATGTATAATCGATGAATTTTTGGCTCGTCTCAAAATATTAGAAATCGATATTTTTTTGACGCGGACCCTGTGCGACGCATCCTTATTTTATGTTTATCGTATTAAAAAATTTGTACGCTGTTGTCTGCTTGGTACCAAAAGATTCTGTAATCAATGTACTATTAAAATGTATAATCGATGAATTTTTGGCTCGTCTTAAAATATTAGAAATTGATACTTTTTTACCGCTGACCCTATGCGACGCAACATTATTTTATGTTTATCGTATTAAAAAATTTGTACGCTGGTGTCAGCATGGTACCAAAAGATTCTGTAATCAATGTACTATTAAAATGTATAATCGATGAATTTTTGGCTCGTCTTAAAATATTAGAAATCTATACTTTTTTACCGCTGACCCTATGCGACGCATACTTATTTTATGTTTATCGTATTAAAAAATTTGTACGCTGGTGTCTGTTTGGTACCAAATGATTCTGCAATAAATGTACTATTAAAATGTATAATCGATGAATTTTTGGCTCGTCTTAAAATATTAGAAATCTATACTTTTTTACCGCTGACCCTATGCGACGCAACATTATTTTATGTATATCAAGTTAAAAAATTTGTACGCTGGTGTCTGTTTGGTACCAAAAGATTCTGTAATCAATGTACTACTAAAATGTATAATCGATGAATTTTTGGCTCGTCTCAAAATATTAGAAATCGATACTTTTTTGACGCGGACCCTGTGCGACGCATCCTTATTTTATGTTTATCGTATTAAAAAATTTGTACGCTGTTGTCTGCTTGGTACCAAAAGATTCTGTAATTAATGTACTATTAAAATGTATAATCGATGAATTTTTGGCTCGTCTTAAAATATTAGAAATTGATACTTTTTTGACGCGGACCCTGTGCGACGCATCCTTAATTTATGTATAGCAAATGAAAAAGTTTGTACGCTGTTGTCTGCTTGGTACCAAATGATTCTGTAATATATGTACTATTAAAATGTATAATCGATGAATTTTTGGCTCGTCTTAAAATATTAGAAATTGATACTTTTTTACCGCTGACCCTATGCGACGCAACATTATTTTATGTTTATCGTATTAAAAAATTTGTACGCTGGTGTCTGCATGGTACCAAAAGATTCTGTAATCAATGTACTATTAAAATGTATAATCGATGAATTTTTGGCTCGTCTTAAAATATTAGAAATCTATACTTTTTTACCGCTGACCCTATGCGACGCAACATTATTTTATGTATATCAAGTTAAAAAATTTGTACGCTGGTGTCTGTTTGGTACCAAAAGATTCTGTAATCAATGTACTACTAAAATGTATAATAGATGAATTTTTGGCTCGTCTCAAAATATTAGAAATCGATACTTTTTTGACGCGGAACCTGTGCGACGCATCCTTATTTTATGTTTATCGTATTAAAAAATTTGTACGCTGGTGTCTGTTTGGTACCAAAAGATTCTGTAATCAATGTACTACTAAAATGTATAATCGATGAATTTTTGGCTCGTCTCAAAATATTAGAAATCGATACTTTTTTGACGCGGACCCTGTGCGACGCATCCTTATTTTATGTTTATCGTATTAAAAAATTTGTACGCTGTTGTCTGCTTGGTACCAAAAGATTCTGTAATCAATGTACTATTAAAATGTATAATCGATGAATTTTTGGCTCGTCTTAAAATATTAGAAATCGATACTTTTTTACCGCTGACCCTATGCGACGCAACATTATTTTATGTATATCAAGTTAAAAAATTTGTACGCTGGTGTCTGTTTGGTACCAAAAGATTCTGTAATCAATGTACTACTAAAATGTATAATCGATGAATTTTTGGCTCGTCTCAAAATATTAGAAATCGATACTTTTTTGACGCGGACCCTGTGCGACGCATCCTTATTTTATGTTTATCGTATTAAAAAATTTGTACGCTGTTGTCTGCTTGGTACCAAAAGATTCTGTAATCAATGTACTATTAAAATGTATAATCGATGAATTTTTGGCTCGTCTTAAAATATTAGAAATTGATACTTTTTTGACGCGAACCCTGTGCGACGCATACTTATTTTATGTTTATCGTATTAAAAAATTTGTACGCTGTTGTCTGTTTGGTACCAAATGATTCTGTAATCAATGTACTATTAAAATGTATAATCGATGAATTTTTGGCTCGTCTTTAAATATTAGAAATCGATACTTTTTTACCGCTGATCCCATGCGACGCATCCTTAATTTATGTATAGCAAATGAAAAAGTTTGTACGCTGTTGTCTGCTTGGTACCAAATGATTCTGTAATCAATGTACTACTAAAATGTATAATCGATGAATTTTTGGCTCGTCTTAAATATTGGAAATCGATACTTTTTACCGCTGACCCTGTGCGACGCATACTTATTTTATGTTTATCGTATTAAAAAATTTGTACGCTGGTGTCTGCATGGTACCAAAAGATTCTGTAATCAATGTACTATTAAAATGTATAATCGATGAATTTTTGGCTCGTCTTAAAATATTGGAAATTGATACTTTTTTGACGCGGACCCTGTGCGACGCATCCTTATTTTATGTTTATCGTATTAAAAAATTTGTACGCTGGTGTCTGTTTGGTACAAAATGATTCTGTAATCAATGTACTATTAAAATGTATAATCGATGAATTTTTGGCTCGTCTTTAAATATTAGAAATCGATACTTTTTTACCGCTGAGCCCATGCGACGCAATCTTATTTTATGTATATCAAGTTAAAAAATTTGTACGCTGTTGTCTGTTTGGTACCAAATGATTCTGTAATAAATGTACTATTAAAATGTTTACTCGATGAATTTTTGGCTCGTCTTAAAATATTAGAAATCGATACTTTTTTGACGCGGACCCTGTGCGACGCATACTTAATTTATGTTTATCGTATTAAAAAATTTGTACGCTGGTGTCTGTTTGGTACCAAAAGATTCTGTAATCAATGTACTACTAAAATGTATAATCGATGAATTTTTGGCTCGTCTCAAAATATTAGAAATCGATATTTATTTGACGCGGACCCTGTGCGACGCATCCTTATTTTATGTTTATCGTATTAAAAAATTTGTACGCTGTTGTCTGCTTGGTACCAAAAGATTCTGTAATCAATGTACTATTAAAATGTATAATCGATGAATTTTTGGCTCGTCTTAAAATATTAGAAATTGATACTTTTTTACCGCTGACCCTATGCGACGCAACATTATTTTATGTTTATCGTATTAAAAAATTTGTACGCTGGTGTCAGCATGGTACCAAAAGATTCTGTAATCAATGTACTATTAAAATGTATAATCGATGAATTTTTGGCTCGTCTTAAAATATTAGAAATCTATACTTTTTTACCGCTGACCCTATGCGACGCATACTTATTTTATGTTTATCGTATTAAAAAATTTGTACGCTGGTGTCTGTTTGGTACCAAATGATTCTGCAATAAATGTACTATTAAAATGTATAATCGATGAATTTTTGGCTCGTCTTAAAATATTAGAAATCTATACTTTTTTACCGCTGACCCTATGCGACGCAACATTATTTTATGTATATCAAGTTAAAAAATTTGTACGCTGGTGTCTGTTTGGTACCAAAAGATTCTGTAATCAATGTACTACTAAAATGTATAATCGATGAATTTTTGGCTCGTCTCAAAATATTAGAAATCGATACTTTTTTGACGCGGACCCTGTGCGACGCATCCTTATTTTATGTTTATCGTATTAAAAAATTTGTACGCTGTTGTCTGCTTGGTACCAAAAGATTCTGTAATTAATGTACTATTAAAATGTATAATCGATGAATTTTTGGCTCGTCTTAAAATATTAGAAATTGATACTTTTTTGACGCGGACCCTGTGCGACGCATCCTTAATTTATGTATAGCAAATGAAAAAGTTTGTACGCTGTTGTCTGCTTGGTACCAAATGATTCTGTAATATATGTACTATTAAAATGTATAATCGATGAATTTTTGGCTCGTCTTAAAATATTAGAAATTGATACTTTTTTACCGCTGACCCTATGCGACGCAACATTATTTTATGTTTATCGTATTAAAAAATTTGTACGCTGGTGTCTGCATGGTACCAAAAGATTCTGTAATCAATGTACTATTAAAATGTATAATCGATGAATTTTTGGCTCGTCTTAAAATATTAGAAATCTATACTTTTTTACCGCTGACCCTATGCGACGCAACATTATTTTATGTATATCAAGTTAAAAAATTTGTACGCTGGTGTCTGTTTGGTACCAAAAGATTCTGTAATCAATGTACTACTAAAATGTATAATAGATGAATTTTTGGCTCGTCTCAAAATATTAGAAATCGATACTTTTTTGACGCGGAACCTGTGCGACGCATCCTTATTTTATGTTTATCGTATTAAAAAATTTGTACGCTGGTGTCTGTTTGGTACCAAAAGATTCTGTAATCAATGTACTACTAAAATGTATAATCGATGAATTTTTGGCTCGTCTCAAAATATTAGAAATCGATACTTTTTTGACGCGGACCCTGTGCGACGCATCCTTATTTTATGTTTATCGTATTAAAAAATTTGTACGCTGTTGTCTGCATGGTACCAAAAGATTCTGTAATCAATGTACTATTAAAATGTATAATCGATGAATTTTTGGCTCGTCTTAAAATATTAGAAATCGATACTTTTTTGACGCGAACCCTGTGCGACGCATACTTATTTTATGTTTATCGTATTAAAAAATTTGTACGCTGGTGTCTGTTTGGTACCAAATGATTCTGTAATAAATGTACTATTAAAATGTATAATCGATGAATTTTTGGCTCGTCTTAAATATTGGAAATCGATACTTTTTACCGCTGACCCTGTGCGACGCATACTTATTTTATGTTTATCGTATTAAAAAATTTGTACGCTGGTGTCTGCATGGTACCAAAAGATTCTGTAATCAATGTACTATTAAAATGTATAAACGATGAATTTTTGGCTCGTCTTTAAATATTAGAAATCGATACTTTTTTGACGCGGACCCTGTGCGACGCATACTTAATTTATGTTTATCGTATTAAAAAATTTGTACGCTGGTGTCTGTTTGGTACCAAATGATTCTGTAATCAATGTACTATTAAAATGTATAATCGATGAATTTTTGGCTCGTCTTTAAATATTAGAAATTGATACTTTTTTGACGCGGACCCTGTGCGACGCATCCTTAATTTATGTATAGCAAATGAAAAAGTTTGTACGCTGTTGTCTGCTTGGTACCAAATGATTCTGTAATATATGTACTATTAAAATGTATAATCGATGAATTTTTGGCTCGTCTCAAAATATTAGAAATCGATACTTTTTTGACGCGGACCCTGTGCGACGCATCCTTATTTTATGTTTATCGTATTAAAAAATTTGTACGCTGGTGTCTGGTTGGTACCAAAAGATTCTGTAATCAATGTACTATTAAAATGTATAATCGATGAATTTTTGGCTCGTCTTAAATATTGGAAATCGATACTTTTTACCGCTGACCCTGTGCGACGCATACTTATTTTATGTTTATCGTATTAAAAAATTTGTACGCTGGTGTCTGCATGGTACCAAAAGATTCTGTAATCAATGTACTATTAAAATGTATAAACGATGAATTTTTGGCTCGTCTTTAAATATTAGAAATCGATACTTTTTTGACGCGGACCCTGTGCGACGCATACTTAATTTATGTTTATCGTATTAAAAAATTTGTACGCTGGTGTCTGCATGGTACCAAAAGATTCTGTAATCAATGTACTATTAAAATGTATAATCGATGAATTTTTGGCTCGTCTTAAAATATTAGAAATTTATACTTTTTTACCGCTGACCCTATGCGACGCAACATTATTTTATGTATATCAAGTTAAAAAATTTGTACGCTGGTGTCTGTTTGGTACCAAAAGATTCTGTAATCAATGTACTACTAAAATGTATAATCGATGAATTTTTGGCTCGTCTCGAAATATTAGAAATCGATACTTTTTTGACGCGGACCCTGTGCGACGCATCCTTATTTTATGTTTATCGTATTAAAAAATTTGTACGCTGTTGTCTGCTTGGTACCAAAAGATTCTGTAATCAATGTACTATTAAAATGTATAATCGATGAATTTTTGGCTCGTCTTAAAATATTAGAAATTGATACTTTTTTGACGCGAACCCTGTGCGACGCATACTTATTTTATGTTTATCGTATTAAAAAATTTGTACGCTGTTGTCTGTTTGGTACCAAATGATTCTGTAATCAATGTACTATTAAAATGTATAATCGATGAATTTTTGGCTCGTCTTTAAATATTAGAAATCGATACTTTTTTACCGCTGATCCCATGCGACGCATCCTTAATTTATGTATAGCAAATGAAAAAGTTTGTACGCTGTTGTCTGCTTGGTACCAAATGATTCTGTAATCAATGTACTACTAAAATGTATAATCGATAAATTTTTGGCTCGTCTTAAATATTGGAAATCGATACTTTTTACCGCTGACCCTGTGCGACGCATACTTATTTTATGTTTATCGTATTAAAAAATTTGTACGCTGGTGTCTGCATGGTACCAAAAGATTCTGTAATCAATGTACTATTAAAATGTATAATCGATGAATTTTTGGCTCGTCTTAAAATATTGGAAATTGATACTTTTTTGACGCGGACCCTGTGCGACGCATCCTTATTTTATGTTTATCGTATTAAAAAATTTGTACGCTGGTGTCTGTTTGGTACAAAATGATTCTGTAATCAATGTACTACTAAAATGTATAATCGATGAATTTTTGGCTCGTCTCAAAATATTAGAAATCGATACTTTTTTGACGCGGACCCTGTGCGACGCATCCTTATTTTATGTTTATCGTATTAAAAAATTTGTACGCTGTTGTCTGCTTGGTACCAAAAGATTCTGTAATTAATGTACTATTAAAATGTATAATCGATGAATTTTTGGCTCGTCTTAAAATATTAGAAATTGATACTTTTTTGACGCGGACCCTGTGCGACGCATCCTTAATTTATGTATAGCAAATGAAAAAGTTTGTACGCTGGTGTCTGTTTGGTACCAAAAGATTCTGTAATCAATGTACTACTAAAATGTATAATAGATGAATTTTTGGCTCGTCTCAAAATATTAGAAATCGATACTTTTTTGACGCGGAACCTGTGCGACGCATCCTTATTTTATGTTTATCGTATTAAAAAATTTGTACGCTGGTGTCTGTTTGGTACCAAAAGATTCTGTAATCAATGTACTACTAAAATGTATAATCGATGAATTTTTGGCTCGTCTCAAAATATTAGAAATCGATACTTTTTTGACGCGGACCCTGTGCGACGCATCCTTATTTTATGTTTATCGTATTAAAAAATTTGTACGCTGTTGTCTGCTTGGTACCAAATGATTCTGTAATAAATGTACTATTAAAATGTTTACTCGATGAATTTTTGGCTCGTCTTAAAATATTAGAAATCGATACTTTTTTGACGCGGACCCTGTGCGACGCATACTTAATTTATGTTTATCGTATTAAAAAATTTGTACGCTGGTGTCTGTTTGGTACCAAAAGATTCTGTAATCAATGTACTACTAAAATGTATAATCGATGAATTTTTGGCTCGTCTCAAAATATTAGAAATCGATATTTTTTTGACGCGGACCCTGTGCGACGCATCCTTATTTTATGTTTATCGTATTAAAAAATTTGTACGCTGTTGTCTGCTTGGTACCAAAAGATTCTGTAATCAATGTACTATTAAAATGTATAATCGATGAATTTTTGGCTCGTCTTAAAATATTAGAAATTGATACTTTTTTACCGCTGACCCTATGCGACGCAACATTATTTTATGTTTATCGTATTAAAAAATTTGTACGCTGGTGTCAGCATGGTACCAAAAGATTCTGTAATCAATGTACTATTAAAATGTATAATCGATGAATTTTTGGCTCGTCTTAAAATATTAGAAATCTATACTTTTTTACCGCTGACCCTATGCGACGCATACTTATTTTATGTTTATCGTATTAAAAAATTTGTACGCTGGTGTCTGTTTGGTACCAAATGATTCTGCAATAAATGTACTATTAAAATGTATAATCGATGAATTTTTGGCTCGTCTTAAAATATTAGAAATCTATACTTTTTTACCGCTGACCCTATGCGACGCAACATTATTTTATGTATATCAAGTTAAAAAATTTGTACGCTGGTGTCTGTTTGGTACCAAAAGATTCTGTAATCAATGTACTACTAAAATGTATAATCGATGAATTTTTGGCTCGTCTCAAAATATTAGAAATCGATACTTTTTTGACGCGGACCCTGTGCGACGCATCTTTATTTTATGTTTATCGTATTAAAAAATTTGTACGCTGTTGTCTGCTTGGTACCAAAAGATTCTGTAATCAATGTACTATTAAAATGTATAATCGATGAATTTTTGGCTCGTCTTAAAATATTAGAAATTGATACTTTTTTGACGCGGACCCTGTGCGACGCATCCTTAATTTATGTATAGCAAATGAAAAAGTTTGTACGCTGTTGTCTGCTTGGTACCAAATGATTCTGTAATATATGTACTATTAAAATGTATAATCGATGAATTTTTGGCTCGTCTTAAAATATTAGAAATTGATACTTTTTTACCGCTGACCCTATGCGACGCAACATTATTTTATGTTTATCGTATTAAAAAATTTGTACGCTGGTGTCAGCATGGTACCAAAAGATTCTGTAATCAATGTACTATTAAAATGTATAATCGATGAATTTTTGGCTCGTCTTAAAATATTAGAAATCTATACTTTTTTACCGCTGACCCTATGCGACGCAACATTATTTTCTGTATATCAAGTTAAAAAATTTGTACGCTGGTGTCTGTTTGGTACCAAAAGATTCTGTAATCAATGTACTACTAAAATGTATAATCGATGAATTTTTGGCTCGTCTCAAAATATTAGAAATCGATACTTTTTTGACGCGGACCCTGTGCGACGCATCCTTATTTTGTTTATCGTATTAAAAAATTTGTACGCTGGTGTCTGTTTGGTACCAAATGATTCTGTAATAAATGTACTATTAAAATGTATAATCGATGAATTTTTGGCTCGTCTTAAAATATTAGAAATCTATACTTTTTTACCGCTGACCCTATGCGACGCAACATTATTTTATGTATATCAAGTTAAAAAATTTGTACGCTGGTGTCTGTTTGGTACCAAAAGATTCTGTAATCAATGTACTACTAAAATGTATAATCGATGAATTTTTGGCTCGTCTCAAAATATTAGAAATCGATACTTTTTTGACGCGGACCCTGTGCGACGCATCCTTATTTTATGTTTATCGTATTAAAAAATTTGTACGCTGTTGTCTGCTT
This sequence comes from Prenolepis imparis, assembly GCF_030444845.1. Classification (NCBI taxonomy): domain Eukaryota; kingdom Metazoa; phylum Arthropoda; class Insecta; order Hymenoptera; family Formicidae; genus Prenolepis; species Prenolepis imparis. The sequence goes on from NW_028141169.1 coordinate 8,999,806, forward strand.
GGTACCAAAAGATTCTGTAATTAATGTACTATTAAAATGTATAATCGATGAATTTTTGGCTCGTCTTAAAATATTAGAAATTGATACTTTTTTGACGCGGACCCTGTGCGACGCATCCTTAATTTATGTATAGCAAATGAAAAAGTTTGTACGCTGGTGTCTGTTTGGTACCAAAAGATTCTGTAATCAATGTACTACTAAAATGTATAATAGATGAATTTTTGGCTCGTCTCAAAATATTAGAAATCGATACTTTTTTGACGCGGAACCTGTGCGACGCATCCTTATTTTATGTTTATCGTATTAAAAAATTTGTACGCTGGTGTCTGTTTGGTACCAAAAGATTCTGTAATCAATGTACTACTAAAATGTATAATCGATGAATTTTTGGCTCGTCTCAAAATATTAGAAATCGATACTTTTTTGACGCGGACCCTGTGCGACGCATCCTTATTTTATGTTTATCGTATTAAAAAATTTGTACGCTGTTGTCTGCTTGGTACCAAAAGATTCTGTAATCAATGTACTATTAAAATGTATAATCGATGAATTTTTGGCTCGTCTTAAAATATTAGAAATCGATACTTTTTTGACGCGAACCCTGTGCGACGCATACTTATTTTATGTTTATCGTATTAAAAAATTTGTACGCTGGTGTCTGTTTGGTACCAAATGATTCTGTAATAAATGTACTATTAAAATGTATAATCGATGAATTTTTGGCTCGTCTTAAAATATTAGAAATCGATACTTTTTTGACGCGAACCCTGTGCGACGCATACTTATTTTATGTTTATCGTATTAAAAAATTTGTACGCTGGTGTCTGTTTGGTACCAAATGATTCTGTAATAAATGTACTATTAAAATGTATAATCGATGAATTTTTGGCTCGTCTTAAAATATTAGAAATCTATACTTTTTTACCGCTGACCCTATGCGACGCAACATTATTTTATGTATATCAAGTTAAAAAATTTGTACGCTGGTGTCTGTTTGGTACCAAAAGATTCTGTAATCAATGTACTACTAAAATGTATAATCGATGAATTTTTGGCTCGTCTCAAAATATTAGAAATCGATACTTTTTAGACGCGGACCCTGTGCGACGCATCTTTATTTTATGTTTATCGTATTAAAAAATTTGTACGCTGTTGTCTGCTTGGTACCAAAAGATTCTGTAATCAATGTACTACTAAAATGTATAATCGATGAATTTTTGGCTCGTCTCAAAATATTAGAAATCGATACTTTTTTGACGCGGACCCTGTGCGACGCATCCTTATTTTATGTTTATCGTATTAAAAAATTTGTACGCTGTTGTCTGCTTGGTACCAAATGATTCTGTAATAAATGTACTATTAAAATGTTTACTCGATGAATTTTTGGCTCGTCTTAAAATATTAGAAATCGATACTTTTTTGACGCGGACCCTGTGCGACGCATACTTAATTTATGTTTATCGTATTAAAAAATTTGTACGCTGGTGTCTGTTTGGTACCAAAAGATTCTGTAATCAATGTACTACTAAAATGTATAATCGATGAATTTTTGGCTCGTCTCAAAATATTAGAAATCGATATTTTTTTGACGCGGACCCTGTGCGACGCATCCTTATTTTATGTTTATCGTATTAAAAAATTTGTACGCTGTTGTCTGCTTGGTACCAAAAGATTCTGTAATCAATGTACTATTAAAATGTATAATCGATGAATTTTTGGCTCGTCTTAAAATATTAGAAATTGATACTTTTTTACCGCTGACCCTATGCGACGCAACATTATTTTATGTTTATCGTATTAAAAAATTTGTACGCTGGTGTCAGCATGGTACCAAAAGATTCTGTAATCAATGTACTATTAAAATGTATAATCGATGAATTTTTGGCTCGTCTTAAAATATTAGAAATCTATACTTTTTTACCGCTGACCCTATGCGACGCATACTTATTTTATGTTTATCGTATTAAAAAATTTGTACGCTGGTGTCTGTTTGGTACCAAATGATTCTGCAATAAATGTACTATTAAAATGTATAATCGATGAATTTTTGGCTCGTCTTAAAATATTAGAAATCTATACTTTTTTACCGCTGACCCTATGCGACGCAACATTATTTTATGTATATCAAGTTAAAAAATTTGTACGCTGGTGTCTGTTTGGTACCAAAAGATTCTGTAATCAATGTACTACTAAAATGTATAATCGATGAATTTTTGGCTCGTCTCAAAATATTAGAAATCGATACTTTTTTGACGCGGACCCTGTGCGACGCATCTTTATTTTATGTTTATCGTATTAAAAAATTTGTACGCTGTTGTCTGCTTGGTACCAAAAGATTCTGTAATCAATGTACTATTAAAATGTATAATCGATGAATTTTTGGCTCGTCTTAAAATATTAGAAATTGATACTTTTTTGACGCGGACCCTGTGCGACGCATCCTTAATTTATGTATAGCAAATGAAAAAGTTTGTACGCTGTTGTCTGCTTGGTACCAAATGATTCTGTAATATATGTACTATTAAAATGTATAATCGATGAATTTTTGGCTCGTCTTAAAATATTAGAAATTGATACTTTTTTACCGCTGACCCTATGCGACGCAACATTATTTTATGTTTATCGTATTAAAAAATTTGTACGCTGGTGTCTGCATGGTACCAAAAGATTCTGTAATCAATGTACTATTAAAATGTATAAACGATGAATTTTTGGCTCGTCTTTAAATATTAGAAATCGATACTTTTTTGACGCGGACCCTGTGCGACGCATACTTAATTTATGTTTATCGTATTAAAAAATTTGTACGCTGGTGTCTGCATGGTACCAAAAGATTCTGTAATCAATGTACTATTAAAATGTATAATCGATGAATTTTTGGCTCGTCTTAAAATATTAGAAATTTATACTTTTTTACCGCTGACCCTATGCGACGCAACATTATTTTATGTATATCAAGTTAAAAAATTTGTACGCTGGTGTCTGTTTGGTACCAAAAGATTCTGTAATCAATGTACTACTAAATTGTATAATCGATGAATTTTTGGCTCGTCTCGAAATATTAGAAATCGATACTTTTTTTACGCGGACCCTGTGCGACGCATCCTTATTTTATGTTTATCGTATTAAAAAATTTGTACGCTGTTGTCTGCTTGGTACCAAAAGATTCTGTAATCAATGTACTATTAAAATGTATAATCGATGAATTTTTGGCTCGTCTTAAAATATTAGAAATTGATACTTTTTTGACGCGAACCCTGTGCGACGCATACTTATTTTATGTTTATCGTATTAAAAAATTTGTACGCTGTTGTCTGTTTGGTACCAAATGATTCTGTAATCAATGTACTATTAAAATGTATAATCGATGAATTTTTGGCTCGTCTTAAAATATTAGAAATTGATACTTTTTTGACGCGGACCCTGTGCGACGCATCCTTAATTTATGTATAGCAAATGAAAAAGTTTGTACGCTGGTGTCTGTTTGGTACCAAAAGATTCTGTAATCAATGTACTACTAAAATGTATAATAGATGAATTTTTGGCTCGTCTCAAAATATTAGAAATCGATACTTTTTTGACGCGGAACCTGTGCGACGCATCCTTATTTTATGTTTATCGTATTAAAAAATTTGTACGCTGGTGTCTGTTTGGTACCAAAAGATTCTGTAATCAATGTACTACTAAAATGTATAATCGATGAATTTTTGGCTCGTCTCAAAATATTAGAAATCGATACTTTTTTGACGCGGACCCTGTGCGACGCATCCTTATTTTATGTTTATCGTATTAAAAAATTTGTACGCTGTTGTCTGCTTGGTACCAAATGATTCTGTAATAAATGTACTATTAAAATGTTTACTCGATGAATTTTTGGCTCGTCTTAAAATATTAGAAATCGATACTTTTTTGACGCGGACCCTGTGCGACGCATACTTAATTTATGTTTATCGTATTAAAAAATTTGTACGCTGGTGTCTGTTTGGTACCAAAAGATTCTGTAATCAATGTACTACTAAAATGTATAATCGATGAATTTTTGGCTCGTCTCAAAATATTAGAAATCGATATTTTTTTGACGCGGACCCTGTGCGACGCATCCTTATTTTATGTTTATCGTATTAAAAAATTTGTACGCTGTTGTCTGCTTGGTACCAAAAGATTCTGTAATCAATGTACTATTAAAATGTATAATCGATGAATTTTTGGCTCGTCTTAAAATATTAGAAATTGATACTTTTTTACCGCTGACCCTATGCGACGCAACATTATTTTATGTTTATCGTATTAAAAAATTTGTACGCTGGTGTCAGCATGGTACCAAAAGATTCTGTAATCAATGTACTATTAAAATGTATAATCGATGAATTTTTGGCTCGTCTTAAAATATTAGAAATCTATACTTTTTTACCGCTGACCCTATGCGACGCATACTTATTTTATGTTTATCGTATTAAAAAATTTGTACGCTGGTGTCTGTTTGGTACCAAATGATTCTGCAATAAATGTACTATTAAAATGTATAATCGATGAATTTTTGGCTCGTCTTAAAATATTAGAAATCTATACTTTTTTACCGCTGACCCTATGCGACGCAACATTATTTTATGTATATCAAGTTAAAAAATTTGTACGCTGGTGTCTGTTTGGTACCAAAAGATTCTGTAATCAATGTACTACTAAAATGTATAATCGATGAATTTTTGGCTCGTCTCAAAATATTAGAAATCGATACTTTTTTGACGCGGACCCTGTGCGACGCATCTTTATTTTATGTTTATCGTATTAAAAAATTTGTACGCTGTTGTCTGCTTGGTACCAAAAGATTCTGTAATCAATGTACTATTAAAATGTATAATCGATGAATTTTTGGCTCGTCTTAAAATATTAGAAATTGATACTTTTTTGACGCGGACCCTGTGCGACGCATCCTTAATTTATGTATAGCAAATGAAAAAGTTTGTACGCTGTTGTCTGCTTGGTACCAAATGATTCTGTAATATATGTACTATTAAAATGTATAATCGATGAATTTTTGGCTCGTCTTAAAATATTAGAAATTGATACTTTTTTACCGCTGACCCTATGCGACGCAACATTATTTTATGTTTATCGTATTAAAAAATTTGTACGCTGGTGTCAGCATGGTACCAAAAGATTCTGTAATCAATGTACTATTAAAATGTATAATCGATGAATTTTTGGCTCGTCTTAAAATATTAGAAATCTATACTTTTTTACCGCTGACCCTATGCGACGCAACATTATTTTCTGTATATCAAGTTAAAAAATTTGTACGCTGGTGTCTGTTTGGTACCAAAAGATTCTGTAATCAATGTACTACTAAAATGTATAATCGATGAATTTTTGGCTCGTCTCAAAATATTAGAAATCGATACTTTTTTGACGCGGACCCTGTGCGACGCATCCTTATTTTGTTTATCGTATTAAAAAATTTGTACGCTGGTGTCTGTTTGGTACCAAATGATTCTGTAATAAATGTACTATTAAAATGTATAATCGATGAATTTTTGGCTCGTCTTAAAATATTAGAAATCTATACTTTTTTACCGCTGACCCTATGCGACGCAACATTATTTTATGTATATCAAGTTAAAAAATTTGTACGCTGGTGTCTGTTTGGTACCAAAAGATTCTGTAATCAATGTACTACTAAAATGTATAATCGATGAATTTTTGGCTCGTCTCAAAATATTAGAAATCGATACTTTTTTGACGCGGACCCTGTGCGACGCATCCTTATTTTATGTTTATCGTATTAAAAAATTTGTACGCTGTTGTCTGCTTGGTACCAAAAGATTCTGTAATTAATGTACTATTAAAATGTATAATCGATGAATTTTTGGCTCGTCTTAAAATATTAGAAATTGATACTTTTTTGACGCGGACCCTGTGCGACGCATCCTTAATTTATGTATAGCAAATGAAAAAGTTTGTACGCTGGTGTCTGTTTGGTACCAAAAGATTCTGTAATCAATGTACTACTAAAATGTATAATAGATGAATTTTTGGCTCGTCTCAAAATATTAGAAATCGATACTTTTTTGACGCGGAACCTGTGCGACGCATCCTTATTTTATGTTTATCGTATTAAAAAATTTGTACGCTGGTGTCTGTTTGGTACCAAAAGATTCTGTAATCAATGTACTACTAAAATGTATAATCGATGAATTTTTGGCTCGTCTCAAAATATTAGAAATCGATACTTTTTTGACGCGGACCCTGTGCGACGCATCCTTATTTTATGTTTATCGTATTAAAAAATTTGTACGCTGTTGTCTGCTTGGTACCAAAAGATTCTGTAATCAATGTACTATTAAAATGTATAATCGATGAATTTTTGGCTCGTCTTAAAATATTAGAAATCGATACTTTTTTGACGCGAACCCTGTGCGACGCATACTTATTTTATGTTTATCGTATTAAAAAATTTGTACGCTGGTGTCTGTTTGGTACCAAATGATTCTGTAATAAATGTACTATTAAAATGTATAATCGATGAATTTTTGGCTCGTCTTAAAATATTAGAAATCGATACTTTTTTGACGCGAACCCTGTGCGACGCATACTTATTTTATGTTTATCGTATTAAAAAATTTGTACGCTGGTGTCTGTTTGGTACCAAATGATTCTGTAATAAATGTACTATTAAAATGTATAATCGATGAATTTTTGGCTCGTCTTAAAATATTAGAAATCTATACTTTTTTACCGCTGACCCTATGCGACGCAACATTATTTTATGTATATCAAGTTAAAAAATTTGTACGCTGGTGTCTGTTTGGTACCAAAAGATTCTGTAATCAATGTACTACTAAAATGTATAATCGATGAATTTTTGGCTCGTCTCAAAATATTAGAAATCGATACTTTTTTGACGCGGACCCTGTGCGACGCATCTTTATTTTATGTTTATCGTATTAAAAAATTTGTACGCTGTTGTCTGCTTGGTACCAAAAGATTCTGTAATCAATGTACTACTAAAATGTATAATCGATGAATTTTTGGCTCGTCTCAAAATATTAGAAATCGATACTTTTTTGACGCGGACCCTGTGCGACGCATCCTTATTTTATGTTTATCGTATTAAAAAATTTGTACGCTGTTGTCTGCTTGGTACCAAATGATTCTGTAATAAATGTACTATTAAAATGTTTACTCGATGAATTTTTGGCTCGTCTTAAAATATTAGAAATCGATACTTTTTTGACGCGGACCCTGTGCGACGCATACTTAATTTATGTTTATCGTATTAAAAAATTTGTACGCTGGTGTCTGTTTGGTACCAAAAGATTCTGTAATCAATGTACTACTAAAATGTATAATCGATGAATTTTTGGCTCGTCTCAAAATATTAGAAATCGATATTTTTTTGACGCGGACCCTGTGCGACGCATCCTTATTTTATGTTTATCGTATTAAAAAATTTGTACGCTGTTGTCTGCTTGGTACCAAAAGATTCTGTAATCAATGTACTATTAAAATGTATAATCGATGAATTTTTGGCTCGTCTTAAAATATTAGAAATTGATACTTTTTTACCGCTGACCCTATGCGACGCAACATTATTTTATGTTTATCGTATTAAAAAATTTGTACGCTGGTGTCAGCATGGTACCAAAAGATTCTGTAATCAATGTACTATTAAAATGTATAATCGATGAATTTTTGGCTCGTCTTAAAATATTAGAAATCTATACTTTTTTACCGCTGACCCTATGCGACGCATACTTATTTTATGTTTATCGTATTAAAAAATTTGTACGCTGGTGTCTGTTTGGTACCAAATGATTCTGCAATAAATGTACTATTAAAATGTATAATCGATGAATTTTTGGCTCGTCTTAAAATATTAGAAATCTATACTTTTTTACCGCTGACCCTATGCGACGCAACATTATTTTATGTATATCAAGTTAAAAAATTTGTACGCTGGTGTCTGTTTGGTACCAAAAGATTCTGTAATCAATGTACTACTAAAATGTATAATCGATGAATTTTTGGCTCGTCTCAAAATATTAGAAATCGATACTTTTTTGACGCGGACCCTGTGCGACGCATCTTTATTTTATGTTTATCGTATTAAAAAATTTGTACGCTGTTGTCTGCTTGGTACCAAAAGATTCTGTAATCAATGTACTATTAAAATGTATAATCGATGAATTTTTGGCTCGTCTTAAAATATTAGAAATTGATACTTTTTTGACGCGGACCCTGTGCGACGCATCCTTAATTTATGTATAGCAAATGAAAAAGTTTGTACGCTGTTGTCTGCTTGGTACCAAATGATTCTGTAATATATGTACTATTAAAATGTATAATCGATGAATTTTTGGCTCGTCTTAAAATATTAGAAATTGATACTTTTTTACCGCTGACCCTATGCGACGCAACATTATTTTATGTTTATCGTATTAAAAAATTTGTACGCTGGTGTCAGCATGGTACCAAAAGATTCTGTAATCAATGTACTATTAAAATGTATAATCGATGAATTTTTGGCTCGTCTTAAAATATTAGAAATCTATACTTTTTTACCGCTGACCCTATGCGACGCAACATTATTTTCTGTATATCAAGTTAAAAAATTTGTACGCTGGTGTCTGTTTGGTACCAAAAGATTCTGTAATCAATGTACTACTAAAATGTATAATCGATGAATTTTTGGCTCGTCTCAAAATATTAGAAATCGATACTTTTTTGACGCGGACCCTGTGCGACGCATCCTTATTTTGTTTATCGTATTAAAAAATTTGTACGCTGGTGTCTGTTTGGTACCAAATGATTCTGTAATAAATGTACTATTAAAATGTATAATCGATGAATTTTTGGCTCGTCTTAAAATATTAGAAATCTATACTTTTTTACCGCTGACCCTATGCGACGCAACATTATTTTATGTATATCAAGTTAAAAAATTTGTACGCTGGTGTCTGTTTGGTACCAAAAGATTCTGTAATCAATGTACTACTAAAATGTATAATCGATGAATTTTTGGCTCGTCTCAAAATATTAGAAATCGATACTTTTTTGACGCGGACCCTGTGCGACGCATCCTTATTTTATGTTTATCGTATTAAAAAATTTGTACGCTGTTGTCTGCTTGGTACCAAAAGATTCTGTAATTAATGTACTATTAAAATGTATAATCGATGAATTTTTGGCTCGTCTTAAAATATTAGAAATTGATACTTTTTTGACGCGGACCCTGTGCGACGCATCCTTAATTTATGTATAGCAAATGAAAAAGTTTGTACGCTGGTGTCTGTTTGGTACCAAAAGATTCTGTAATCAATGTACTACTAAAATGTATAATAGATGAATTTTTGGCTCGTCTCAAAATATTAGAAATCGATACTTTTTTGACGCGGAACCTGTGCGACGCATCCTTATTTTATGTTTATCGTATTAAAAAATTTGTACGCTGGTGTCTGTTTGGTACCAAAAGATTCTGTAATCAATGTACTACTAAAATGTATAATCGATGAATTTTTGGCTCGTCTCAAAATATTAGAAATCGATACTTTTTTGACGCGGACCCTGTGCGACGCATCCTTATTTTATGTTTATCGTATTAAAAAATTTGTACGCTGTTGTCTGCTTGGTACCAAAAGATTCTGTAATCAATGTACTATTAAAATGTATAATCGATGAATTTTTGGCTCGTCTTAAAATATTAGAAATCGATACTTTTTTGACGCGAACCCTGTGCGACGCATACTTATTTTATGTTTATCGTATTAAAAAATTTGTACGCTGGTGTCTGTTTGGTACCAAATGATTCTGTAATAAATGTACTATTAAAATGTATAATCGATGAATTTTTGGCTCGTCTTAAAATATTAGAAATCGATACTTTTTTGACGCGAACCCTGTGCGACGCATACTTATTTTATGTTTATCGTATTAAAAAATTTGTACGCTGGTGTCTGTTTGGTACCAAATGATTCTGTAATAAATGTACTATTAAAATGTATAATCGATGAATTTTTGGCTCGTCTTAAAATATTAGAAATCTATACTTTTTTACCGCTGACCCTATGCGACGCAACATTATTTTATGTATATCAAGTTAAAAAATTTGTACGCTGGTGTCTGTTTGGTACCAAAAGATTCTGTAATCAATGTACTACTAAAATGTATAATCGATGAATTTTTGGCTCGTCTCAAAATATTAGAAATCGATACTTTTTTGACGCGGACCCTGTGCGACGCATCTTTATTTTATGTTTATCGTATTAAAAAATTTGTACGCTGTTGTCTGCTTGGTACCAAAAGATTCTGTAATCAATGTACTATTAAAATGTATAATCGATGAATTTTTGGCTCGTCTTAAAATATTAGAAATTGATACTTTTTTGACGCGGACCCTGTGCGACGCATCCTTAATTTATGTATAGCAAATGAAAAAGTTTGTACGCTGTTGTCTGCTTGGTACCAAATGATTCTGTAATATATGTACTATTAAAATGTATAATCGATGAATTTTTGGCTCGTCTTAAAATATTAGAAATTGATACTTTTTTGACGCGGACCCTGTGCGACGCATCCTTAATTTATGTATAGCAAATGAAAAAGTTTGTACGCTGTTGTCTGCTTGGTACCAAATGATTCTGTAATATATGTACTATTAAAATGTATAATCGATGAATTTTTGGCTCGTCTTAAAATATTAGAAATTGATACTTTTTTACCGCTGACCCTATGCGACGCAACATTATTTTATGTTTATCGTATTAAAAAATTTGTACGCTGGTGTCAGCATGGTACCAAAAGATTCTGTAATCAATGTACTATTAAAATGTATAATCGATGAATTTTTGGCTCGTCTTAAAATATTAGAAATCTATACTTTTTTACCGCTGACCCTATGCGACGCAACATTATTTTATGTATATCAAGTTAAAAAATTTGTACGCTGGTGTCTGTTTGGTACCAAAAGATTCTGTAATCAATGTACTACTAAAATGTATAATCGATGAATTTTTGGCTCGTCTCAAAATATTAGAAATCGATACTTTTTAGACGCGGACCCTGTGCGACGCATCTTTATTTTATGTTTATCGTATTAAAAAATTTGTACGCTGTTGTCTGCTTGGTACCAAAAGATTCTGTAATCAATGTACTACTAAAATGTATAATCGATGAATTTTTGGCTCGTCTCAAAATATTAGAAATCGATACTTTTTTGACGCGGACCCTGTGCGACGCATCCTTATTTTATGTTTATCGTATTAAAAAATTTGTACGCTGTTGTCTGCTTGGTACCAAATGATTCTGTAATAAATGTACTATTAAAATGTTTACTCGATGAATTTTTGGCTCGTCTTAAAATATTAGAAATCGATACTTTTTTGACGCGGACCCTGTGCGACGCATACTTAATTTATGTTTATCGTATTAAAAAATTTGTACGCTGGTGTCTGTTTGGTACCAAAAGATTCTGTAATCAATGTACTACTAAAATGTATAATCGATGAATTTTTGGCTCGTCTCAAAATATTAGAAATCGATATTTTTTTGACGCGGACCCTGTGCGACGCATCCTTATTTTATGTTTATCGTATTAAAAAATTTGTACGCTGTTGTCTGCTTGGTACCAAAAGATTCTGTAATCAATGTACTATTAAAATGTATAATCGATGAATTTTTGGCTCGTCTTAAAATATTAGAAATTGATACTTTTTTACCGCTGACCCTATGCGACGCAACATTATTTTATGTTTATCGTATTAAAAAATTTGTACGCTGGTGTCAGCATGGTACCAAAAGATTCTGTAATCAATGTACTATTAAAATGTATAATCGATGAATTTTTGGCTCGTCTTAAAATATTAGAAATCTATACTTTTTTACCGCTGACCCTATGCGACGCATACTTATTTTATGTTTATCGTATTAAAAAATTTGTACGCTGGTGTCTGTTTGGTACCAAATGATTCTGCAATAAATGTACTATTAAAATGTATAATCGATGAATTTTTGGCTCGTCTTAAAATATTAGAAATCTATACTTTTTTACCGCTGACCCTATGCGACGCAACATTATTTTATGTATATCAAGTTAAAAAATTTGTACGCTGGTGTCTGTTTGGTACCAAAAGATTCTGTAATCAATGTACTACTAAAATGTATAATCGATGAATTTTTGGCTCGTCTCAAAATATTAGAAATCGATACTTTTTTGACGCGGACCCTGTGCGACGCATCTTTATTTTATGTTTATCGTATTAAAAAATTTGTACGCTGTTGTCTGCTTGGTACCAAAAGATTCTGTAATCAATGTACTATTAAAATGTATAATCGATGAATTTTTGGCTCGTCTTAAAATATTAGAAATTGATACTTTTTTGACGCGGACCCTGTGCGACGCATCCTTAATTTATGTATAGCAAATGAAAAAGTTTGTACGCTGTTGTCTGCTTGGTACCAAATGATTCTGTAATATATGTACTATTAAAATGTATAATCGATGAATTTTTGGCTCGTCTTAAAATATTAGAAATTGATACTTTTTTACCGCTGACCCTATGCGACGCAACATTATTTTATGTTTATCGTATTAAAAAATTTGTACGCTGGTGTCTGCATGGTACCAAAAGATTCTGTAATCAATGTACTATTAAAATGTATAAACGATGAATTTTTGGCTCGTCTTTAAATATTAGAAATCGATACTTTTTTGACGCGGACCCTGTGCGACGCATACTTAATTTATGTTTATCGTATTAAAAAATTTGTACGCTGGTGTCTGCATGGTACCAAAAGATTCTGTAATCAATGTACTATTAAAATGTATAATCGATGAATTTTTGGCTCGTCTTAAAATATTAGAAATTTATACTTTTTTACCGCTGACCCTATGCGACGCAACATTATTTTATGTATATCAAGTTAAAAAATTTGTACGCTGGTGTCTGTTTGGTACCAAAAGATTCTGTAATCAATGTACTACTAAATTGTATAATCGATGAATTTTTGGCTCGTCTCGAAATATTAGAAATCGATACTTTTTTGACGCGGACCCTGTGCGACGCATCCTTATTTTATGTTTATCGTATTAAAAAATTTGTACGCTGTTGTCTGCTTGGTACCAAAAGATTCTGTAATCAATGTACTATTAAAATGTATAATCGATGAATTTTTGGCTCGTCTTAAAATATTAGAAATTGATACTTTTTTGACGCGAACCCTGTGCGACGCATACTTATTTTATGTTTATCGTATTAAAAAATTTGTACGCTGTTGTCTGTTTGGTACCAAATGATTCTGTAATCAATGTACTATTAAAATGTATAATCGATGAATTTTTGGCTCGTCTTAAAATATTAGAAATTGATACTTTTTTGACGCGGACCCTGTGCGACGCATCCTTAATTTATGTATAGCAAATGAAAAAGTTTGTACGCTGGTGTCTGTTTGGTACCAAAAGATTCTGTAATCAATGTACTACTAAAATGTATAATAGATGAATTTTTGGCTCGTCTCAAAATATTAGAAATCGATACTTTTTTGACGCGGAACCTGTGCGACGCATCCTTATTTTATGTTTATCGTATTAAAAAATTTGTACGCTGGTGTCTGTTTGGTACCAAAAGATTCTGTAATCAATGTACTACTAAAATGTATAATCGATGAATTTTTGGCTCGTCTCAAAATATTAGAAATCGATACTTTTTTGACGCGGACCCTGTGCGACGCATCCTTATTTTATGTTTATCGTATTAAAAAATTTGTACGCTGTTGTCTGCTTGGTACCAAATGATTCTGTAATAAATGTACTATTAAAATGTTTACTCGATGAATTTTTGGCTCGTCTTAAAATATTAGAAATCGATACTTTTTTGACGCGGACCCTGTGCGACGCATACTTAATTTATGTTTATCGTATTAAAAAATTTGTACGCTGGTGTCTGTTTGGTACCAAAAGATTCTGTAATCAATGTACTACTAAAATGTATAATCGATGAATTTTTGGCTCGTCTCAAAATATTAGAAATCGATATTTTTTTGACGCGGACCCTGTGCGACGCATCCTTATTTTATGTTTATCGTATTAAAAAATTTGTACGCTGTTGTCTGCTTGGTACCAAAAGATTCTGTAATCAATGTACTATTAAAATGTATAATCGATGAATTTTTGGCTCGTCTTAAAATATTAGAAATTGATACTTTTTTACCGCTGACCCTATGCGACGCAACATTATTTTATGTTTATCGTATTAAAAAATTTGTACGCTGGTGTCAGCATGGTACCAAAAGATTCTGTAATCAATGTACTATTAAAATGTATAATCGATGAATTTTTGGCTCGTCTTAAAATATTAGAAATCTATACTTTTTTACCGCTGACCCTATGCGACGCATACTTATTTTATGTTTATCGTATTAAAAAATTTGTACGCTGGTGTCTGTTTGGTACCAAATGATTCTGCAATAAATGTACTATTAAAATGTATAATCGATGAATTTTTGGCTCGTCTTAAAATATTAGAAATCTATACTTTTTTACCGCTGACCCTATGCGACGCAACATTATTTTATGTATATCAAGTTAAAAAATTTGTACGCTGGTGTCTGTTTGGTACCAAAAGATTCTGTAATCAATGTACTACTAAAATGTATAATCGATGAATTTTTGGCTCGTCTCAAAATATTAGAAATCGATACTTTTTTGACGCGGACCCTGTGCGACGCATCTTTATTTTATGTTTATCGTATTAAAAAATTTGTACGCTGTTGTCTGCTTGGTACCAAAAGATTCTGTAATCAATGTACTATTAAAATGTATAATCGATGAATTTTTGGCTCGTCTTAAAATATTAGAAATTGATACTTTTTTGACGCGGACCCTGTGCGACGCATCCTTAATTTATGTATAGCAAATGAAAAAGTTTGTACGCTGTTGTCTGCTTGGTACCAAATGATTCTGTAATATATGTACTATTAAAATGTATAATCGATGAATTTTTGGCTCGTCTTAAAATATTAGAAATTGATACTTTTTTACCGCTGACCCTATGCGACGCAACATTATTTTATGTTTATCGTATTAAAAAATTTGTACGCTGGTGTCAGCATGGTACCAAAAGATTCTGTAATCAATGTACTATTAAAATGTATAATCGATGAATTTTTGGCTCGTCTTAAAATATTAGAAATCTATACTTTTTTACCGCTGACCCTATGCGACGCAACATTATTTTCTGTATATCAAGTTAAAAAATTTGTACGCTGGTGTCTGTTTGGTACCAAAAGATTCTGTAATCAATGTACTACTAAAATGTATAATCGATGAATTTTTGGCTCGTCTCAAAATATTAGAAATCGATACTTTTTTGACGCGGACCCTGTGCGACGCATCCTTATTTTGTTTATCGTATTAAAAAATTTGTACGCTGGTGTCTGTTTGGTACCAAATGATTCTGTAATAAATGTACTATTAAAATGTATAATCGATGAATTTTTGGCTCGTCTTAAAATATTAGAAATCTATACTTTTTTACCGCTGACCCTATGCGACGCAACATTATTTTATGTATATCAAGTTAAAAAATTTGTACGCTGGTGTCTGTTTGGTACCAAAAGATTCTGTAATCAATGTACTACTAAAATGTATAATCGATGAATTTTTGGCTCGTCTCAAAATATTAGAAATCGATACTTTTTTGACGCGGACCCTGTGCGACGCATCCTTATTTTATGTTTATCGTATTAAAAAATTTGTACGCTGTTGTCTGCTTGGTACCAAAAGATTCTGTAATTAATGTACTATTAAAATGTATAATCGATGAATTTTTGGCTCGTCTTAAAATATTAGAAATTGATACTTTTTTGACGCGGACCCTGTGCGACGCATCCTTAATTTATGTATAGCAAATGAAAAAGTTTGTACGCTGGTGTCTGTTTGGTACCAAAAGATTCTGTAATCAATGTACTACTAAAATGTATAATAGATGAATTTTTGGCTCGTCTCAAAATATTAGAAATCGATACTTTTTTGACGCGGAACCTGTGCGACGCATCCTTATTTTATGTTTATCGTATTAAAAAATTTGTACGCTGGTGTCTGTTTGGTACCAAAAGATTCTGTAATCAATGTACTACTAAAATGTATAATCGATGAATTTTTGGCTCGTCTCAAAATATTAGAAATCGATACTTTTTTGACGCGGACCCTGTGCGACGCATCCTTATTTTATGTTTATCGTATTAAAAAATTTGTACGCTGTTGTCTGCTTGGTACCAAAAGATTCTGTAATCAATGTACTATTAAAATGTATAATCGATGAATTTTTGGCTCGTCTTAAAATATTAGAAATCGATACTTTTTTGACGCGAACCCTGTGCGACGCATACTTATTTTATGTTTATCGTATTAAAAAATTTGTACGCTGGTGTCTGTTTGGTACCAAATGATTCTGTAATAAATGTACTATTAAAATGTATAATCGATGAATTTTTGGCTCGTCTTAAAATATTAGAAATCGATACTTTTTTGACGCGAACCCTGTGCGACGCATACTTATTTTATGTTTATCGTATTAAAAAATTTGTACGCTGGTGTCTGTTTGGTACCAAATGATTCTGTAATAAATGTACTATTAAAATGTATAATCGATGAATTTTTGGCTCGTCTTAAAATATTAGAAATCTATACTTTTTTACCGCTGACCCTATGCGACGCAACATTATTTTATGTATATCAAGTTAAAAAATTTGTACGCTGGTGTCTGTTTGGTACCAAAAGATTCTGTAATCAATGTACTACTAAAATGTATAATCGATGAATTTTTGGCTCGTCTCAAAATATTAGAAATCGATACTTTTTTGACGCGGACCCTGTGCGACGCATCTTTATTTTATGTTTATCGTATTAAAAAATTTGTACGCTGTTGTCTGCTTGGTACCAAAAGATTCTGTAATCAATGTACTACTAAAATGTATAATCGATGAATTTTTGGCTCGTCTCAAAATATTAGAAATCGATACTTTTTTGACGCGGACCCTGTGCGACGCATCCTTATTTTATGTTTATCGTATTAAAAAATTTGTACGCTGTTGTCTGCTTGGTACCAAATGATTCTGTAATAAATGTACTATTAAAATGTTTACTCGATGAATTTTTGGCTCGTCTTAAAATATTAGAAATCGATACTTTTTTGACGCGGACCCTGTGCGACGCATACTTAATTTATGTTTATCGTATTAAAAAATTTGTACGCTGGTGTCTGTTTGGTACCAAAAGATTCTGTAATCAATGTACTACTAAAATGTATAATCGATGAATTTTTGGCTCGTCTCAAAATATTAGAAATCGATATTTTTTTGACGCGGACCCTGTGCGACGCATCCTTATTTTATGTTTATCGTATTAAAAAATTTGTACGCTGTTGTCTGCTTGGTACCAAAAGATTCTGTAATCAATGTACTATTAAAATGTATAATCGATGAATTTTTGGCTCGTCTTAAAATATTAGAAATTGATACTTTTTTACCGCTGACCCTATGCGACGCAACATTATTTTATGTTTATCGTATTAAAAAATTTGTACGCTGGTGTCAGCATGGTACCAAAAGATTCTGTAATCAATGTACTATTAAAATGTATAATCGATGAATTTTTGGCTCGTCTTAAAATATTAGAAATCTATACTTTTTTACCGCTGACCCTATGCGACGCATACTTATTTTATGTTTATCGTATTAAAAAATTTGTACGCTGGTGTCTGTTTGGTACCAAATGATTCTGCAATAAATGTACTATTAAAATGTATAATCGATGAATTTTTGGCTCGTCTTAAAATATTAGAAATCTATACTTTTTTACCGCTGACCCTATGCGACGCAACATTATTTTATGTATATCAAGTTAAAAAATTTGTACGCTGGTGTCTGTTTGGTACCAAAAGATTCTGTAATCAATGTACTACTAAAATGTATAATCGATGAATTTTTGGCTCGTCTCAAAATATTAGAAATCGATACTTTTTTGACGCGGACCCTGTGCGACGCATCTTTATTTTATGTTTATCGTATTAAAAAATTTGTACGCTGTTGTCTGCTTGGTACCAAAAGATTCTGTAATCAATGTACTATTAAAATGTATAATCGATGAATTTTTGGCTCGTCTTAAAATATTAGAAATTGATACTTTTTTGACGCGGACCCTGTGCGACGCATCCTTAATTTATGTATAGCAAATGAAAAAGTTTGTACGCTGTTGTCTGCTTGGTACCAAATGATTCTGTAATATATGTACTATTAAAATGTATAATCGATGAATTTTTGGCTCGTCTTAAAATATTAGAAATTGATACTTTTTTACCGCTGACCCTATGCGACGCAACATTATTTTATGTTTATCGTATTAAAAAATTTGTACGCTGGTGTCAGCATGGTACCAAAAGATTCTGTAATCAATGTACTATTAAAATGTATAATCGATGAATTTTTGGCTCGTCTTAAAATATTAGAAATCTATACTTTTTTACCGCTGACCCTATGCGACGCAACATTATTTTCTGTATATCAAGTTAAAAAATTTGTACGCTGGTGTCTGTTTGGTACCAAAAGATTCTGTAATCAATGTACTACTAAAATGTATAATCGATGAATTTTTGGCTCGTCTCAAAATATTAGAAATCGATACTTTTTTGACGCGGACCCTGTGCGACGCATCCTTATTTTGTTTATCGTATTAAAAAATTTGTACGCTGGTGTCTGTTTGGTACCAAATGATTCTGTAATAAATGTACTATTAAAATGTATAATCGATGAATTTTTGGCTCGTCTTAAAATATTAGAAATCTATACTTTTTTACCGCTGACCCTATGCGACGCAACATTATTTTATGTATATCAAGTTAAAAAATTTGTACGCTGGTGTCTGTTTGGTACCAAAAGATTCTGTAATCAATGTACTACTAAAATGTATAATCGATGAATTTTTGGCTCGTCTCAAAATATTAGAAATCGATACTTTTTTGACGCGGACCCTGTGCGACGCATCCTTATTTTATGTTTATCGTATTAAAAAATTTGTACGCTGTTGTCTGCTTGGTACCAAAAGATTCTGTAATTAATGTACTATTAAAATGTATAATCGATGAATTTTTGGCTCGTCTTAAAATATTAGAAATTGATACTTTTTTGACGCGGACCCTGTGCGACGCATCCTTAATTTATGTATAGCAAATGAAAAAGTTTGTACGCTGGTGTCTGTTTGGTACCAAAAGATTCTGTAATCAATGTACTACTAAAATGTATAATAGATGAATTTTTGGCTCGTCTCAAAATATTAGAAATCGATACTTTTTTGACGCGGAACCTGTGCGACGCATCCTTATTTTATGTTTATCGTATTAAAAAATTTGTACGCTGGTGTCTGTTTGGTACCAAAAGATTCTGTAATCAATGTACTACTAAAATGTATAATCGATGAATTTTTGGCTCGTCTCAAAATATTAGAAATCGATACTTTTTTGACGCGGACCCTGTGCGACGCATCCTTATTTTATGTTTATCGTATTAAAAAATTTGTACGCTGTTGTCTGCTTGGTACCAAAAGATTCTGTAATCAATGTACTATTAAAATGTATAATCGATGAATTTTTGGCTCGTCTTAAAATATTAGAAATCGATACTTTTTTGACGCGAACCCTGTGCGACGCATACTTATTTTATGTTTATCGTATTAAAAAATTTGTACGCTGGTGTCTGTTTGGTACCAAATGATTCTGTAATAAATGTACTATTAAAATGTATAATCGATGAATTTTTGGCTCGTCTTAAAATATTAGAAATCGATACTTTTTTGACGCGAACCCTGTGCGACGCATACTTATTTTATGTTTATCGTATTAAAAAATTTGTACGCTGGTGTCTGTTTGGTACCAAATGATTCTGTAATAAATGTACTATTAAAATGTATAATCGATGAATTTTTGGCTCGTCTTAAAATATTAGAAATCTATACTTTTTTACCGCTGACCCTATGCGACGCAACATTATTTTATGTATATCAAGTTAAAAAATTTGTACGCTGGTGTCTGTTTGGTACCAAAAGATTCTGTAATCAATGTACTACTAAAATGTATAATCGATGAATTTTTGGCTCGTCTCAAAATATTAGAAATCGATACTTTTTTGACGCGGACCCTGTGCGACGCATCTTTATTTTATGTTTATCGTATTAAAAAATTTGTACGCTGTTGTCTGCTTGGTACCAAAAGATTCTGTAATCAATGTACTATTAAAATGTATAATCGATGAATTTTTGGCTCGTCTTAAAATATTAGAAATTGATACTTTTTTGACGCGGACCCTGTGCGACGCATCCTTAATTTATGTATAGCAAATGAAAAAGTTTGTACGCTGTTGTCTGCTTGGTACCAAATGATTCTGTAATATATGTACTATTAAAATGTATAATCGATGAATTTTTGGCTCGTCTTAAAATATTAGAAATTGATACTTTTTTGACGCGGACCCTGTGCGACGCATCCTTAATTTATGTATAGCAAATGAAAAAGTTTGTACGCTGTTGTCTGCTTGGTACCAAATGATTCTGTAATATATGTACTATTAAAATGTATAATCGATGAATTTTTGGCTCGTCTTAAAATATTAGAAATTGATACTTTTTTACCGCTGACCCTATGCGACGCAACATTATTTTATGTTTATCGTATTAAAAAATTTGTACGCTGGTGTCAGCATGGTACCAAAAGATTCTGTAATCAATGTACTATTAAAATGTATAATCGATGAATTTTTGGCTCGTCTTAAAATATTAGAAATCTATACTTTTTTACCGCTGACCCTATGCGACGCAACATTATTTTATGTATATCAAGTTAAAAAATTTGTACGCTGGTGTCTGTTTGGTACCAAAAGATTCTGTAATCAATGTACTACTAAAATGTATAATCGATGAATTTTTGGCTCGTCTCAAAATATTAGAAATCGATACTTTTTTGACGCGGAACCTGTGCGACGCATCCTTATTTTATGTTTATCGTATTAAAAAATTTGTACGCTGTTGTCTGCTTGGTACCAAAAGATTCTGTAATCAATGTACTATTAAAATGTATAATCGATGAATTTTTGGCTCGTCTTAAAATATTAGAAATTGATACTTTTTTGACGCGGACCCTGTGCGACGCATCCTTAATTTATGTTTATCGTATTAAAAAATTTGTACGCTGGTGTCTGTTTGGTACCAAATGATTCTGTAATCAATGTACTATTAAAATGTATAATCGATGAATTTTTGGCTCGTCTTAAAATATTGGAAATCGATACTTTTTACCGCTGACACTATGCGACGCAACCTTATTTTAAGTATATCAAGTTAAAAAATTTGTACGCTGGTGTCTGTTTGGTACCAAATGATTCTGTAATCAATGTACTATTAAAATGTTTACTCGATGAATTTTTGGCTCGTCTTAAAATATTAGAAATCGATACTTTTTTGACGCGGACCCTGTGCGACGCATACTTAATTTATGTTTATCGTATTAAAAAATTTGTACGCTGGTGTCTGTTTGGTACCAAATGATTCTGTAATCAATGTACTATTAAAATGTATAATCGATGAATTTTTGGCTCGTCTTTAAATATTAGAAAACGATACTTTTTTACCGCTGACCCCATGCGACGCAACCTTAATTTATGTATATCAAGTTAAAAAATTTGTACGCTGGTGTCTGTTTGGTACCAAATGATTCTGTAATCAATGTACTATTAAGTACAAAAATTATACGCTTCAAAGACTTTTTTAAATATAGAAAATATTGTATATTATTTATGCATCAAGCATTTGAAGAGCATTTTTTCTCTCATTTTTTGTTAAATAAAATTTTTTTAAATATCACCACTTTTATAAGCTCTACTAGAATTTTAATATTGCATAGCTACAAATGATTCATTTATCAAAACGTAAAAGTTTATTAAAATTTCTAAAATTAATAAGAAATATATTTGTTATACATATGTATATATATGCTCTGAAATTTGAGTCTCATTATATACAATCAATTTTAATTGTGAATTTAAATTCACCAAAAAAGTACTCTCCTGAAAAGCAATGTCAACTTTAAATATCTCATGCTTAACGTAAATCAATCATCTTGTGAGAGGAGAAAATCCATATACTTATATTCCGAATGTCTTCTCTAAGAGAATTTCTCGCGTGTCGATACTATAAAAGAAATGACGATGTCAAGCTGCGCCATGCACGAAATATAACACCGATATAATATAACACGGATTACCGGCATTAATTAAATCGTCCGACACAAGCGTGACTACCGAACGGCATTTGGATGTGGACAATAACGCTCGGATACGGGCTTCGCGTTTATGAAGCGTTGCCGTGAAACTCGCCGATAGTTTAACTTCGCATAAAACCGCATAAGCATCTCTTGAATTTGTTATTGTTCTCAATAGCCGTCATTAAGTGAGAACGAGTTTATAACGATGCCATTGCAAGATATACAAATGATCCAAATAAAGAATTTTAAAAAGAAAAAAAAAAGAAGAAAAGAGTCTCGTTTTATCGGGGAAACTTTCTACTATAAAATACAAACAAAATATTTTATAAAATTCAAAAGCATACTTATTAGAGATGTATTTGCTTTTCTATAATTTTAAAAGATCATATTCTCTCTCTATTTTGACATTTTTTTTCAATACGAAATGAATCACACGCATTCAATCTATCTTCGATGAGGATGCTGTGCTGATCGCAAACAATTTTCCTCCGCGATAAATTCGCGAGAGGGACCTGGCAAACTTCGAAAAGTTCCAAGTCCGGGGGTTACGCAGACGCACCCTCTGTAACGTTCCATAATCCGGCATCAAGGAGAGAAGGGAGGAGAAGAGCCGGGAGCGACGAAGGATGATCTCAGAACAAGTCGGAGTTAGAGCCCACGGCGGATAACACGGGCTAACTAATATTACATTAGTTACGAGTCCTTATGAAATTAACCCTACTCCGTCCTGTGTTTCGCGTAGACCATCAACCGATTCGTTATTGTGTTCATACACACACACAAGGTAACCTAAAACCTACCGCAGAGCTTAGCTTAATTACAGATTCTTAATAAATTTAAAGACTTCCTTTTCCGAAGGAAAATTTAGCTCTCGACATTAAACATTCTGATTTCCAAGTTCCCCAAAAGAAATTTCATCTAAAATAAACCGTTATTGAAATTATATATTAGCTGACAAAAAGAATTTTATTATATATTTATATTCTTATATGCAATATAAGTTTCTAAACTTTTAAAATTTTTAATTATCCTCAATAGTTCACAGTAATGAATACAAGTTTAGTGAATTCAAGATACTATCCAAGGCATGGAAAATTTTTTAACAGAACCATCCAAATCTTTTGGGCATTTATAAATAAAGAGATATCAAAACACATATCAATCAGTGTTCATATTTAAAATATTAAATTAATAATTTAATTTAATTTTAAAATTTATAGTATATTAAAGGCTCTTTTTTTCCTCTCTGCGCTCACAAATATTGTGCAGAAATGACATATAAATTCTTTTCCCCTTCTCCTTTCCCCAAAAAACCTTAAAACACTTAAATTTTAAATTATATTATTTGAAGCTTATTAATGCAAAGCTGTTTCTGTTCGGAGATTTTAACTAATCTATAAAAAAAATGATGATAATGGGAAATATTCCGTATAATAGGTGATAAGTAAAATGAAAGGGAAAGACAGAGAAAGAAAACGACAAGAACAAGCTTAGACGAAGTTAGAAGGGTTTCCGCAAGTAAAACCAGAATCAGGGATCAAAGTTGTTGAATCTCCTACGAAGGTAGCTCGAGAAAGATGGCGGCGTACGAGAGTGCGAAACGAAGGGGGGAAGGAGGACAAGAGAGAGAGAAAGAGGGATGGAAAGAGCAACTCCTCACCCTCCGACTGTAACTCGACGCGAAGGAACTTGACGGGTCTTGCCGCTGATTAGAAGCACTCCAGCGAGTTTCTCAGTACCAGCATCGGGGATTAGACGGAACGGAGTAGAAGAGAGTTGACGGAAGGGGAAGAGGGTGGCAGCAGAATCTGGGAGAGAGAGACGTCGGCTGGTAAAGGCGGCCTCGCCGTCGAGCGAGTACTCGCGCGTGAATGCGTGCTCGATCGCGCGCGTTTCTCGAATCTTGAAATACCATTGCTGATCTGTTTCCACGGAAATTAATATGTAGGGAGAGAACTTCTTTCAAGTACACATATTATCCTAAAATGCCCTGTCTATCTTTCGCACGACTGAGTTGAATGTTGTCGAAGAGAAATTTAATTCATCGTTGAATGCAAAAAATTATTATTATATTTAAATTGTAAAGATTGTGATATAAATTAGTTTTTTGTGTATTTTCCAGATTTTTAATTTTAGAGACAAAGTAGAATTTTTCTTGATATAAAAACTGCATTGATAACTGTAAGTTTGAAGAAAGTATAATTATTGTATAAAATATCTTTCGAAGAGTATAATATGATGTTCTGTGTTATATCGCACAAAGTTCATATATTTAAAATATAAAATAAGTATTTTAAAAAATTAAAAAATTAATAGTTTTAGTATCATAAAACAAAATATTTATTAAAATCCATTTTAATGAATTTTTAAATTTAAATGTTAGGTCTCCTTACATATCCGGTTTTCTAATTCAATTAATTGGAGTATCGTAATTTTCCAAATCATCTCATATTATTTCAAAATTATTTTCTACAAAGAAACTCTTTCTCTCCATTACTCGCGCGTTGATAGACTAAAATTTCAATCACAATCTTTCGTGTAACGCGAACAAAATTCGTCAGATGATATCGCGACATTCTCGAACGAACGATCGACTTCGCAGATAATTTGACGTCTTTACCGTTATCATGAACGTACATTATCGCATATCTCGAGCGACGTGGCGCATTCTTTCACGTCATGGAGCGTAGTTCGCTCAGCAGCTATAGAGCGTCAAGAATCTATTAAGAAATGCCGGTTCTATAAGAAAGGAGAGAAACCAACGCTGGTCTAATTTGTCGCCGCGAAAGGCCCTGGGCAAGCACAGCTTGGCACCGCGTGCAGTTATCGCGAGAAATTCCCTGATGCGGAGAATTCCCATCTCAATAGATTACGAGATTTTATTCTGGAAATTCCAGCCAGCCAATACTCCGTTTTCCCGCACGTTCTTTCGAATCCATTTTATATTAATAAATCAGTATTGTTACATTCAATCGTATGTGTTTTCATAAGTATTAAAAGATTTTTAAAAAATTAAAAAAAGAAATTTTATGATATCAATAAATAATATGTATTTTATTTTGCTTTAAAATAATGTATATTAGAGTAATGCTATTATTCTTCTATTATTTATATATGTTTATTGAAATAGAATTAAGTATAAATTTCCTTAGAGTGAGTACAAATTTTACACTGCTAAGAATGTACAAAAATATTTCACGACAACGAAGATGTAACAACTAAGTACAATATATTTATTTGCATATGTATATATATAAGTATATATAAAATATCGAAAGTTAAATTCACCGAAATTATATTGGTCGCAACCACGAAATATTTCTGAGTAATACAAGGAAGCCAATTCATCGAAATATTGTCAGCAGTGAGAATTCGCGAGAACGTACTTGACTTCGTCTCTTCGACTCGGAATTTATTTCTACCTTCGATAGAAGCTCATTCGCTTGGTGAACCAGAGCAGGAAAGGTTTTATCCCGCCCGACGGTAGGAGGAATGGACGAAGGACGGAGATGAGACGGAAAGAGTGTGTCCGAGATCGGATTGGGAAGCGTATCGAGGTCTCAATTTCGTTTCAATTTCAAATAAAAGCAAAACTAAACGCCGACACGCTCCATGATCGAGAGTGGATATCTTGGCGTGGAAAATTACGGCATGGCGAGAGGGCACGTAGGAGATTTAGAAAAAGACGCAGAAAAGAAAGAGCATAAGAGGCGAATGCAGGAAAAGAAGAACGAGGAGAAAAAGGAAGCGTTCGATAAGGATTCGACTGTATGACAGAAAGAAACCGCAAGCAGGACACACGATTCTCACTTATTCTCTCTTCCTTCCGATCCTGTGTCTGCCACCACACCTCCTTTTTTTTATCCTCCTTTTGTGTACGAGTGGCGCGTAATCTATCGCGTGATATATGTCAAATACAAATGTGTAGGTGGGTGTATGTGTACTATACACAGTCGAGGAAGATGGAGGACGTCAAAGTCTATCGATGTATCGAAGGAGAGGTCGACATTCTGTCAAAGCTTCCCAAATGACCTATCTAACATCCGCGATGTCCCGCGCTATTACCCTTCAATATACTTCCTATACTATATTACATCCTTTACACAATTCTCCTCATCTATATGCTTCAATTTTAATTCTAAGGGCAGCTTAAATTAAAATATCGTCACATCATATTTTTTTAAAATGTATTTATCTTCGGCATAAATTTGCTATTTTACTCTTCAAAAACTAAAGGTTTTTAATTGCATATTGTTCAAACTTTTCGTCGAGAAAATTTCTACATTCGAGACATTTATCATCTTCAAACTCGCACGAAAATATCGATATCGAAATTACTCGGATGATCATTTGCTCATTAATCATCGCTGTGATACTGTTTCATAGCCGGTTCGTATTAATTGGAGTCGCTATCGCCCTGAATTTCTCGTGGAAATCAACAGGTTCGCGGTAAAAGAGCCACGTCATCTTTTGCCCTCGTTCTCTCCGGATCTGGTTCCAGAGAGACGCGAAAAGGAAGAGAATGTGAGAGAACAGGCAAGGATAGCGATGGAAAAAAGGGAGGAAGACGCAACCGAGATCACGTACGATAATAAGCGAAGGCTGTGGCTAACTATAACTCGTGGCTTTCGGTAGTCGTGACCATTAGAATTTGTATAAAGGGTGCCGCGGAAGCTGCAATAACAAAGAGAAAGAGAAAGAGAGAGAAGAACCAGGGGAGAAATACAGAAAAGAGAAAGTGAACAAATATATAAATGGATAAGCAAGTAAAAAAAAATGAGACTGTGTTCTGGGAAATTGAATTATAAGAAAATTATAAGATAATATTTATTTTATAGACTAAAGAATAATATTAAATAAAAGTAAAACATAAAGTGAAATACCTATACATAAAAATATTAAAGTCATATAAGCAATATATATAAAATTAAATATAATAAAAAAGAAATTTAATTATACGCGACACACAAGAAAGGAAAAGTAAGCACAGTAAATAAAAAAAAAAATATATAACATTCGCTTAAATATTCTCGGCGCTCTTCATGTTTCTAAAAAATATGATATATTTAGTGAGAGAAATAAACATACAAGCATGCATTATTATAAATATATATATATACATATATAAATATTTAAACGTCAAAAATATAAGCATGCAATAATCTCGAAAATTATAGTAATACGTACAAGAACAATAAGAGAAGAATGAGATTGAGTAAGCAAATGAATGCGGGAGAAAGAGAAAGGGGGTATGTCACACCGCCGGGAAGAGGATGGATTTGTTCGCACGTGCATGCTCTCTCATTACGGCGAAATCACAATGCCAGAAACGCATTGCATAAAAACGTGATCTGCACGCAAATCGCCACCTTCGCGTGCGGTCTGTTCTCTCTTTCGTCTTTTTTCGCGCCCTCGTCGAAGTCGTTTCTCCGTTCTCACTTCTTTCGTTTAGTCTCGTCAAATCGAAGATTACTTCTCTAAGCTCCGCAATCAACTCATCATTAAGATGTCTATCGGTAGTCGATTTTTATTCTATAAATTGCATTACTTTTTCTATTGCACATATATATCTGTGAAAAATATCAGTCAGCTACAAAATTATCTTACAAATTCTAAATAAATTCAGATTTATGCAAAATTATGCAAAAAATAGATCGTTTTATAGGTAACTTTAACTTTATTCTTCATTTCTTTAAAATACCGCATTCTCTTTGATTGTAGATTCTAAATTGAGTTTGAAGAGCGTCAACTTATTTTTATCGAAAATTATTCTGCCTGAGAGAGATTAAGATTAGTATTTTGTTACCTTTCTAAAATTCAATTCGTCAAAGCTTCTTAATTTTCAATTCAAAAAAGATATTGAATTGAAATATTATAAATAATCTATCTCAATATAATATAACTGCAAATGTTTTTAACTTTGCTTTTAAAAGGCTATTGTATTATTCAATAGTAACATTATTTTATGCACATTTAAAAATAATAGCGAGATATACGATATAACAAATTAATCTAATCAGCTATATATATATATATATATATATATATATATATATATATATATAAGGAGAGAGGGAGAGAATTTACTGTTACAAATTGTAGAATAGACCATCATCACAATTGTGAGTAGGTCGGATTCGATTCCATTAGATAAGTGAGGATGCAGCGTAATCCTGATGGAGTGTCTACGAAATGAATAAGAACAGCGGACTTTCCAAACTTTTAAGAGCGTCTCTACTTCTATTTATCCCGGTTTATCTATCGTCGTGCCCGTCAAGCCGCCGCGATCCGAAGGGAAGTCTTCCGACTTTCAGAGTGCAGAGCCAAGTGGCTGGTGACTGCTCGAACCCCGAGGAAGAAATCATCAAGCAGATTGCTCCGTAAGAAACGTGGAACAGTCGACCCTCGGGAGAACGCTGGATTACCAAGGTCGATTTCCCACTCCGCCGAAAGAATAAGTTCGTCGCCCATAACCCCTCCGAACCTTCTGCCAGGGGAGGGGAAAAGGGGGGACATTCTCCTCTCCGTGCCATCTCCGTTCTTTCTTTCCCACCCATTTTCTTCGACGCTTTGCCTCGAGGATCTCGAGCGAGATGATTATCGTCGCGAAAATCTCGAAAGAGAGCCAAGGTACCGGTCCTCATCGACAGAATCTATCTAAGCTCTCCTTTTCCTTAACATTTCCACCCGCAAGTCTCACCATTCTTCGGTGAGACCAGTTTACCTCTGCTTCTTTCTTTTCTCTCCTCCTATATGTCTTATTCTTTCTTCCTAATTCCCGCTTACTTTCTCGTGACTCGATTCCACACAAAAACCGATAGAACTTGTTAAAAGAACCCTTGAATGCGGTTGAAAGGAAGAAGAAAAAAAAAATGACGATGATCGAGTAAGCGAAAAGATTTGACAAAAAGATGAATTCGCGCGAATGGAAACAAGTGACACGTAAAGTAATAAATAAATGAGGAGAGATGGAAATTATGTTTCAAGATATTAAAACTGTCTCAAAGTTCCATTCCGTTTTCCGTTCCGTTAAAATTCACTCCTATATTTCTTCCTGTTCGTCGCGAAGGGATATCGGGAATCCATACGACTTGGCCCCCCACAATGTTGGCGATTCTCGAAAGAATGGCGGTTTCACAGGAGAAATTTCGACACGCCATTGTGCGGTAGCTGAAGAGCAATCGAAAGAGGAATAGGTCGGTCCGGAGAATAGCATCGGACGGGCTTATTAGTTCCCGGGACGCGAGCAAGGCTCGCTATAAATTACGGTACACGTTGATAGAGCAATATCGCGGCTGACATTAATACTTACAACGGGGGATGAGAGATCTGAGATTGTGCCAGAGGTCGAATCATTAACGATGATTTATTGGCCGCGAGGGCTTCTTCCGGCGACGCGAGCGCGTCTCTGGGAAAAGAATCGGGTTTTGCACCATAACTTCTCGCGAGACCGCAATTGAAAACTTACCGTCGCGATAAATAACGTTGTTGATCATCGTGGAGATGCGTCGCCGGTCTGACTAGCTGCTCGCGCGTTCAAGAAGAATCGCAAGAACGATAATTTCTCACGATGAACGTGCCAATATTAATAACAAATTAGTGCACGAGCTTTTCGTTGCATTGCTTTTTCGTTACTTTTTGTTAAATTTGTTTCGTAAAATATGTGTGTGTGTGTGTATCTAATTAACATTTTATCTTCATAATCCTATGCAGAATTTAAGAAAAATTGCTTATATGCATTTAAAAGACTAGATGACATTAGGAATAAGAGAATTTTACAGTTGCAATATTGAAAGGCTCTTACAATCTGATTATAAATATATCGTTAATGTTTTTCATATATTTGTTAAATTTCATCTCTAAATGTATTTTAATTTTTAAGCCTTTTACAATCAGCATGTATCAGTTATCATTATAATACAAAATTTAATTTCGATAAATCTTGATTTAGCATCAAAAATATTCTACATTTTTATATTCTGGCTCTGTAGCCAGTCTATATTTATATATATATTTTCATATTCTGTGCTTGACTTATAAATGCATATATACATATATTATATATCCTTTAATCTTGATATTTCAAAAATTTTAAATCACTTTTAGCAATTGCATGTTTGACATATCGAATTTAAGATTCGATAAAAATATTGATTCAAATATAAAATTATTTAATATAAAATTAAAATAAAAAATGTATATATATAAATTAAAATTTTTAATTCTCATAAAATTCTCTTGTTCTATCGACATTAATAATCCATGCATGTGTGCGTGTATTCGTCGTGTTATTTTATCTTTTAAGGAAACTTTCACATTTGAAATTAGTCTTATGTTCAATTATTTCTCCGGAAGAATTTAGTGAATAGCGCGAACAAGCAAGAACTCGCTTATATTTCAATAAGAGCAACGAGCCCAGTTCTGTTTCTTATGGAACGGTTTTGTACACGCAGGTGGCACGACAGCGGAGAAGGACGAAAGTAAAAGGACGAGAGGCAGCAACGGGTAAACGAGAGGAGAAACGCAACGGTAGGAAGGGGGGAAACGCGAGGCGACGGGGCTCGCTTCGGGGAGAAGCGAAGCTTATATTATGCAAAGCATGTGTTCGCCCCGGGATTTATGGCGGCCGTTTCGCTACCGACTACTACTATACGACCGCCCGGCGTACACACTCGAGTCGCTTTTTGCGCGGATTCGCTTGCTTCGCGAGCGACAGGATAATCCAGAATCCTCGCGTCGAAGTGCATTTCCTGAAACCGGAAATAATCGGGATCCTAATATAAGAACGTGCGTAAGAACGTGTGTATGCGTGTTGATCCATGATACGCAATCGCAAAATTAGAAGAGAAAATGATGTTAATTAATACCCTACAGCTCAATGATTATATCTGTTAAATCACACACAAAATCTGATATACAAAAATTCAGATATAAAATTATTTAATATCCAGATATCAAATTTAAAATCTTGAAATTTTTAATTCTCATAAAATTCTCTCGTCCCATCGACAACATTAATAATGCATGTATGTATATGTATATATTTGTCGTGCATTGTTTCATCTTTTCAGTTACACTGGTAATACGATTTACCTGTATTTACTATACCGTGTTATATACTTCCCCTTTCCCTCGTTCAAACAAAATTCAATTTTGGCGCATAATAACTCATCATAATATCACGTTATTATTTGCCTCATAATACTGTTTCTCTGATTTCTGCTGTCATTGCAGCGACTGGCAATCACGTTTCGTTATTCAATTGCAGATTTCTGCATTCTGCATTCGCGAGGAATATTGTGTTGGCGCGCGCATAAAAAAAGGGTCGCTCGAACGATGTGACGGGAAATTAATCAATCCAAGTCCCCGGTCACGTCGATTTTTGCCCTCGCGATCAATAGCGAAACGTTGCGCCCCGTCATAGATTTATAATAAATTCGCGCGTTTATGCGGTCGAGCAACTGGCGGCGGTCCAAACGGGCAGTTTGATTGTTTCGAATGGCGGTCGGCGTGGTGTAATCTATTTCGCCCGGTTAAAATATCTCATTAATCGCCGTCGCGCGAACCGTTAAACATTTTGTCGACGTGACTCGCGAATATTATTCGCCTGATAAACGCTTCGTACCGAATTGCGAGCGGCGTGGATATTTTAACGCGACGCTGTACAACAAAATGACTAGCTGTCGCGCGCACTGCGACGAGTGCAGGCGTATTTTCAGAGTCACTTGCACCGACAGCCTCGCTCAATTAACTCTAGTTAGCAATTCACTGTCCCTTTGCAGTTTTGCAGCCCTATGGTCTACGATGTAACGAAGCGTAGATGAACATTTAGGAAATTCTACCAACAAATTTGAAGAAAAAGTTTCGCTTTATACTGTAAACGCCTGTTTCATGCTAATCCTAATAATATTTTTGCTAGTGAGTGGTGTAAATATATCTTTGGTTAAATTAAAACAAAGTAGTCAATCTTTAATGTAGAGAATAGAATCGCTTTTCTATTTATGATCCAAAGATATGATGAATCTGTCAATAGGTGACACGAATCAAAGTCACAAAAAAATTAATTAAAAGAATTTAGGAATTTAAAAGGAATATAGGAGCTGATGGAAATAGAAAATAAAAATTTACTTCATTGCTACCATTAAAATCCGCCAAGAAGATATACAAAATTTAATAGAGAAAGCACTTTTGTAGCTCGTGATAAAATAATCGACGAAATAAATATACCTAAGTAGTATTATTACCATCTCGATCGATATTTTTCTACAAACGAAAACGCTTCACGTGCTCGCGAGCGACAATTTTTCAAATATTTTATTCAGCACGGTATTATTTTGCGAGAGAGCACGCGCCGCGAAATAAACGTATACGATATTATTTTTCAGCTCGTTCCTGAAAATAACGCGAGGAGCGATGTCGGTTCATGCGCTACAACTCTCGGCGAATTCGTTAATCGCGCGGTTAAATTCTCCCGCTACACATCACGTCCAAACCGGCCGCGATAACGCGTTAATTATCGCCCTGTGATATTTCGTCGCGGCGTCAGGCCGCATTTGTTTCAAAAAGGGCTGTTTTGTGAAAAGCGCCATTCAGCCTAATTACGGGACCGCGGGCGACAATGCTCGCCCTTCTCTTCCACCTGCTCTGCCGTCTTTTAGCCTCATATCTCTCTCCTTCTCTCTCTCTATCTCTTTCTCACAGTATCTCTCATTTGATTCGCCAACATTCCTTGCGCTTCTATTTTCGCAGTCTCGCGATATACAGTTTGCAACTAAATACAACAATTTTTAAATAAAGTAAAATACTTTGATGGCCATTTAATGGTTTGCTTGTTTAATATGTGCAAAACTATCATAATTTCATTTATATTTACAAATTCTGCATTAGTTTACACTAGTGTTTACATTAGTGTATAAGTGTCCGATATAAAAAGATATTTAATATTAAAATATCTTTGTGTAACTATTGGTCAAATTTAACAAAAATTTAAAGCTTGTTTGAAATTAAATATATAAATTAAAGCTAATAGTACTTAATTACAACCATTAAAAATATAGAATCAAATACATGAAAAGAAACAGCAAATTAATAATTTCAATCTATAATGACGTTATAATCAATAATAGCTTTCCTGTCTCGATTGCGTATGCGTGTGCATATATACTACTTTCATTACGACGAAATTTTTTTCGGAGCGTACAATGTGTCAAATCATCTACAAATTCGCAGAAATACCGTCTGAAGGAAGTCGTTGGCAATCCTGGCCGCATTGTCGGCCGCGATATTGAGAGGCGGATCGTTAAAAGAAATTTTCGCAGAGAGAAAGAGTGAAGGAAAAGAACGGGAATGCACGTTATTGCCTCGTTCTGCGCTCAGGATATAACGACGCTCGCGTGAATGCGCTTGTTAGACCGTGTCTCGATGGCAATCGAGCGGAGCGGTCCTTTATCCACGAATAAAGCCACGAAAATAAAAACCCGAATCCCCCTGAATCCCTTCGAAGGATATCGTTACCGGTAGCACTGGTGTTTGGTTAAAATTGTTTGTAATCTTAATTTCTCCGATACTATATCGTTAACATGCAGGGATCCAGTAGATTCCACACAACGCCTTATTGCCTCTAATTTTTTCCACTATCTTTTTTTTTTGCAATCAAACGTAGAGAAACGAAAGAGAGAGAATACTCTGCATCGCATATTCCAGGATTAACTCGCATATACACCACGTTTAATTCTTTTAATTAATTATCAGCGCATAATTAATATAAACACAACACAATGATATAGAACATTCTACATTGTCTTCTCATTAAAAATAAAACAGCCGATATAGAACATTCTATACCTACTGTCTTCTCATTAAAAATAAAATAGCCGATAATACTGGCATAATAATATGGTCGATAATATGACGTTGATCTGACAATTAATGTGCGATTCATGCGAATCATATTGTGATTCGAGAATAGTTAAAATTACGAAAAAAAATCACAAATTCATCGTAATTTCACAAAAGCGAAAAGAGGCTCAATGATACAGCGAGTACGATAGTTAACGGATACGATTCTTCGGACTAGAAAAAAAGCTATAACGAAACATCGAACTGATACGATGGCCTCCAAGTAATTTACGAGCCGACATATCCCCACCGCAAAAATGGCAGCGCTCCAGACGGCGATGTTTCCTATCCTGGTCATCCGCTTGCCAAAGCGGGAGGAAGAAGCGGAAGCGGGCCGTCATTTAAAGCGTAAAACGCGGATACGCGGCGTGTTTGGTGAAGGGGGCAAAGAGAAGGATGAAGGGAAGGGGGGTCCGAACCGATGCGGAATTTCCCGTGCAATTTTCCGCGGTGCCTCCTTCCACCTCCGGGAAGGGGCCCGCAAACATTTTCTTTCTCGCGGCAAAGGTACCCCTCTACTTTTTTCCTTTCCCTCCTCCTCTCTCTCTCACCCGCATATTCTCCGAGGGCAGCCATTTATATCGTCGGCGGACAGCGAGGCGGTGAGGCGGAATAAATCGCGGCTCCTTTACAAGTACTGCCAGCGGGAATAGAGACATCGCCTTCGCCTATCAATTATTTGCCGTTCAATTTACGAGGCTACATTGGCGGGTAGGAGCGAAAGGGGGAAAGGGGGAGGGGACGAGGAAGGAGTGCAGGGAAAACGCGCGACTCCCAGGCAGGCGATGCACCCATTGCAAATAAACCCGCGAGCGGCGGGGAGATGACATCTTTACTACGGACCTTTGCGACTTCCTGCTCTACCCATGCACTCCGCACAGTTCCGCCACCCTTCCTTCCTCCTCTCCTCGCCTTCTTTGGTTCTACCCGCGGTTCTTGCTCGCTTCGACGTGCCCAAATCCAAATATCTCCGCGTCCCCATATTTTAAAGATGAGCGCGCCGATTTATGGCTCGGACGAAACCGAGCGCTTCCGACTGCCGCGGATACAAATTGTTCTGTTTTTCGATGGTTTTTCCAGTCCGGAAAACCGAGTTGCCTGCGCGTATTCCTTCCTGGGAGAACAAACAAACATCGCGGCCTGGCGCAGCGAGAATGTCGCATTGAAGGGGGGAGGTTTTGTTAAAAAAGAGGTAGAGAATCTGAGTAAAGATTGATTTGTTACGTACTGCTATGATGATTTAATAATCGTTAAAACATGCACTATAAATTAATCAGTCCAAGTAAACATTTTGAAGAACGATATCGAAAAATATCGTTTATTTAATTAATAAAGAATACAATATTAATGTTAAAACTGTTGTGACTAAGAAATAAGAGATGCAGATAACATTAAAAAATCTGATGGAAAAAATATATTAATATACATATATCGAGATAAAAACCAAAATTTAAACTTACTACTTTACTTTTACTTAATTTTTCAAAGCTGACATCGCATTGTAGCTAATCTTATTTTTTATTTATAAAATGAATTTGATCATTATTAATATTTATATATTTAGAAATATGTATATAATATTAATTCTTATATCTTTTTAAATCATCTGCGTATAAAGAGAATTTTTTTAATCAACAGATTAAACTATAATAAAAAGACAGCAGGATAAGTACATCGAAAAAAGTTCACAAAACCGTGCAGCAACAAGAAAGATAGGAAGTTGCGATGTAATGGGAAGGAAGAGAGAGACAGAGAGGAGAGAGCTCAAAAGGGACAATACCCTCCTGCTCAAACAGACGTATGTTACGAGCAGAACACGTGTGCAATGCGCTCGCGCGGTTTATTTGCCTTACATCTGCAAATATGTGCGGTAACGCGTGTCCACTGAATGCTAATACGTGTTGAAAGAAGCTACAGGAAAAAGAAAGAGATGACATTGGATGGAGAAGATAAAAGACAGAAAATAAAAAAGAAAACTAAGATTAAAAAAGAGAAAGAACAAGAAAGAAAGAGAAAGAGGGAAAATAATTAATTTTCAATGGAGACAAGAGAAAGACAGTAACAGGGAAGAAAAACGGAAAATTAAAACAAAAGGAAGAGGACATTGCAAAAAAAAAAGAATTGAATAGAATTAGAATA
This sequence comes from Prenolepis imparis, assembly GCF_030444845.1. Taxonomy (NCBI): domain Eukaryota; kingdom Metazoa; phylum Arthropoda; class Insecta; order Hymenoptera; family Formicidae; genus Prenolepis; species Prenolepis imparis. The sequence continues at coordinate 9,036,141 of NW_028141169.1, forward strand.
GATTTATATGCGCCATGTAAATTAGATTTACATATGCTATATTTTTATATGTTCAACGATCAAAAATAAATAATATAAATCGTGAAATTAAAAAAAAATTAATAATTTCTTTCTTCTGCAATACATCCAAAAATAAAAGAAGGGAGTAAAGTGCCGCGAATCGGGAGAAGAGATTTGCAAGCACACACAAATACATTGGTTGTGTGTAGTCGAGCGTGTCGAGAGTGTACCTCTGCACAGTCGCACGTCATAATTGCACGCACACGCGTGTTCTGTACGTGCCAACGAATGTTTCCCTGTAGCTTATCCTCTTCCACGTGCGCTTCCTCTGCGCCATCTTACAATTAGCGACGACCTCGTTCCCGGTGCATTATCCATGATAACTTATGTAACGTCGCATTTCGTACGTAAAATTACATTCCGCAAGCGTTCAGCAAGTTCGCTAACCGGTCGTCGCAACGGCACGAATTCATCCACGAATAACCGTCCTGTTAAAACCTCATTCTAACGTAAATGGAATATTACATCATCATGAATGTTCCACGCAGTAGAGAGATAGATTGAGAAAAAGAGAGCAATAAATAATGATATTATAAATATTATCTTCGAATATATAATATGTTTATGCGCGGGTGGATTGTATCTAAATAGGGTATTATATCATGAACGCTCTATATATTTTGCAGCAGAAAAAAAATAGATATGTAATATAATATAATTAAATTTTAATTACTCCAATACATTATAATAATAACATAATAGAATTGCACATGGAATTACGTTTTAGATTGCATTTAGAGAATCATATATTATGCTTATCATATTTTTCGTTAAATATAAAGTTGAAACCCAAGTCGAGCAAAATTATCGTTGTTCTAGTTTCATTATATTCCTTTTTTTCTTTACTTAAAAAAAAATTTCAATTTTCTTTTCAAGGAAGATTAATTTTTAACATATCTCATTTAAGAATAAAACTTCATAAAAGAACGTTAAAGTTTTCGCATCAATTCATTAACCTATAATAAAAGAACAATGTAACTTTTGTCTTACATATTCTTTCACACTTGCACAAATAGATATTTTTTTATATGAATATGAATAATATAAAACAGACATCGCGCATTTAAAGAATTATTCTAAATAATCGTCCAACGACTGCTCTAACAAGTTCAATTGCCACATATAGCTACCTTGTAAAAATCGAGCTAAATAACGTGACAGCATCAGTGAGAAGTCGGAAGTTCTTGCTGAGAAAGTCGCAACGAACGGAAGGAGTAGAATGGAGGAGTGATAGCGGGACAGGGGAAGAAGAACGAGCGCAAAGGGCTAACTGGATTTATGTATACGATCGTGTGGCCAACTCGAGAACGCGCTATCAGTAAATAAACGCGACCGGATAACACCGCAAGCAGAAACAGAGTGGGTGGTAAAAACGAGTGAGAGACGATGAAAAGAAAAAAAAAATAGAGAAAGAGAGAAAGGGAGATAGCGACGCTGGCCCTTCTTCAGGAAAGACTTGTCCAGCTCCTAATCGACCGGAAGAGACCCACTCACCGACGGTTTTAAATTAAACGTGCGGCAGGTCGGTTCGTTAGCCGACTCGACGCGCCGACTCGCTGTGCGAAACCATAAATTCGCACAAGAACGAATGACCCGGGTTACGCGGCAACGTTTTTCTCGCCGCGTTTTTCGCGCCCCCGAAGGCAGCCTACGAAGAGAATGGCAGGATTAATCAAACTTGCGAATCTGCAGGGAAAAAAGGGAGCTTGATAACTGCGATTGCGCGGAATTGGTATATCGCTAACTTTAATGAGTATCTGGAAAATTACATTTTCCGGGAATGATACGCATTTATGCGAAATAATGTTTGCAAGTACTTTTGTCATTTCTCTCTCCTTCCTCTCTCTTTTCATATTATAAAACAGAGAAATCTTGATATACTAAAAGTATAAAAGTTATATCTAGTACTATAAAGCATCCCCTCATTGGAGAGAGATACAATTATTTTATTATATTATATTAAATGTGAACTCTCTCTCTACTAAAATAAATCAATACTTTCAAAAAGTTTATATGTCAAAAATAAATTCTGTAAAAATTTGCACAAATAAATTTGCAAAGAGCAAACAAAAAAATAATAAAACAAAGATGAATTGTTTTTTTTTTTTCCATAACAGAAATATAATTGAATGACTGTATATAATATAGACCGCGCTGTGTTGGAGATAATTTCTGTCACAAAGCAATACGTACGCGTCCATTAATTCAACGGCAATAAAACATTAAATCCCCAGAGAAGCAGGGAAGATGGAATATCGTCGAAATATCCGATCCGTACGCATCCGTTTACATTTACAGCATCAGGCAATTTTAATGCTGAATCGCGGGCGGTGCGAAACTTTGCACATAACAATTTGCAACATTGGGAACGGCCGCAAACATCCGAATGCAAACAAACGTAATCCCTCATCGCGCAACTTCCGCAATTGTACTCGCGCGCGAGCGCGATAATCAGCTGGGAGCAGAACGAGGAATCCGTAAGACGCGCGAGCGGACCGCGCGAATCAGTATAAAAAATTGGAGCGGATCCAATTATTAGGATTAAAACGTTCGTTCTCTGGGACATTCTGCGAGCACACGATTATCCGCTCCGTCGCCCTCGCGCGGTAATAGGATTGCTACAGCTTGATGTATAAAGTCGTATCAAAAGTACGGGATAAAGGGTAATAACGTCATGAACCGGGAGCGAAATGAAAAATGCAGTCGGAGGTGGGTCAGAAGTAACGGAGCAAGGGACGCAGGGGGAAGAGGGAGAGCAGGCAGAGAATGTGATGCGCCAATCTGGGTAACGCGCGAGAAAACGTACATACGTTGCAGCATATGAAGGCTGTGCGCACTTTGGAGGGTGCAGTTGGGTCTGAGAGGAGAAGGACGCGGAGTGAAATATCGTAAGAGAAACGAGAAAGGGGTGAGAAGTCGATGTGATGGAGGAGAGAGAGAGAGAGAGAGAGAGAGAGAGAGAGAGAGAGAGAAGTAAATTTTATGATACCTTGGGGTAAAACCTCTTCAATGTAGTATTGTTGATGCGCATGTAAGCTTTAGAATATACATGAGAAAGTGCAAATGCGTGCACACAACTATGGCGTTTCATGTTAGAAACGGCGAGTTAATGTGTACAACTACGTTTTGTATCACGTTAAATTATGAACGAACGAGAGATTAGATTAGGTCAAATTTATTGTACAATTTCAGACTAAACATTACATGCAAAACACTTAAATGTATACGTAATGAAAGAGAGTTAATGCGAAATAAATAAATATAATACAGTTTAAACACATAGGACATTTTTAATATATATACTAAAAAAATCTGATAATCTTTTAAGACGTTTTGAAAGACAAAACAATCGGACTACGAACTTAATGAAAAAAATACACTAAATAGCTGTGAGAAGACCAATGCAGAAGGCACCTAGGACGCCATTTTCAGCACGTGTTATCAGACAGTTTTAAGCGAGCTTATTATTCGGTATCAATGGCAATCATCTGGCGAGTTCACATGCGTTCTCCTCGCTCTCGTCCCGCTCAGCCCGTCAGCGAAGTGCAAAATATAACGAAACGTAAAATCTAATTTCTCGGTCTTAATTAACCGTTAATCTCTAACCTTCGTGTTCGTGAAATTATGAGCGTTCTGTCCACGTTGGCGCATATATAGAACTGTCGCAAAAAAGAAACGAGGCACTGTGATAGTTTCTAATAATTCAATCGACAAACGCAAAAATAAAAATCACCATAAATATCACGTGAACGCGTATACGTTTCTTAATGAATAAATTAGATTAAATTTATTTTTTATGCATATATATAAAAGTTAAAAAAATATAACGCGCGCACAACCGAACGAATGCGTATAGTCATGTGTGTCGCGTGTCAAGGATCGAATAGCTGTCTGGATATGAACTGTGCAATATTAATTATTTACAACACGCTGACACGGCATGTTAATTATTTTTAACGCTATACAACGTTATACAGAAGGTTCACGAGAAATTTTCACTCGCTGGAAAATGTTTTTCCCGGTCGGTTGCGCAGCGCGAGTCGCAGCACCGCGGCCGGATCGTTCGTCTTAATTAAAGTGTTATTTCCTGATTAGCGGGGAATGCTTTATTAGATTTATTACCGTTCGCGGAAACGCCCGTACACGTACATACGTATATTACTAATACCGCTTATTATATCGAGTAAAATAGACGTTCGAAAGTAAGAGAGAAAGAGGAGAGGAAGTTTATTATGCTTTATTATCTGGAAAAACTTTTTGGAATGGATAAGAATTAACAATATGATGTAAAAAAATAGTTATAAGACACACGGTAATATTTTTTAAACAATAAAATATCCATATATTTGCACGAATAAATTGATAATAAATTAAAAGAGAGAGAAAGAGTTCCCTTCATACATCAAATACTTCATTAAACGGAGTAAGAATGAAGATTAAAGTTTTATTGCTAGACATTATTACCTTTCTTCGTTTAATTAGGTTGTCATCCCTATCAATTTTATAACTATAACATATCGTTTTCGCTCTTCGATCTTTTTAACATCTTATAGAACATTCTGGGGATAATAACGATTTCTTTATTCTCAATTCATCCGGGAAGACAATGAAAGTCGAATTCACGAGACATTTTAAAAATCGTGCAAGAACGTCCCAAAGTGAACAAGTAGAACAAAGGGTGGATGCACATTTTCACAAGAGTATATCTCAATATTTCCGTGATTTTTTAATCTCGTATCCTTTCATTAGATTTATAATACAAGTAACTTTCACGATTATTAAAATAAGTCATAAATTTTATCAGTTGTATATTGTGCTCAAAGTAAAATCAAATGATTATAATAAGAATCATAGATTTCAAGAGCATCGCAAAGATTTCGCGCAACTTTTGGTGGAAAATTCTACTAGCGCTCATAGAAAGTTAAAGAGGATCAGAAGAATTGCATAGTAAAGCAACCTAAGAAGCAAATAATGACAAGTGAATGAGGGCAGGACGGGAGAAGTGATAGAAAGTGAGGGTCGATAGGAATATGTGGCAGCGATTGGGCGGCTATCCAAAAGCCATCGTCGAGCGGATCCATCCGGGGCAAGGTGAGAGGGGGAAGGGGGGATCCATCTTTAAAACGAGGAAAAAGGGTGGAGACGAAAGGAGAAAAGAATCCCCACGCTACCAATATCCCCTCGCCTCTCTTCCTCCCTGCGTCCCTCTTTCCCCTCGAGGAGGCTTCTGGGCTGGCAGCCCAAACGGTGGGCGAACTTTTTTGCAGCGCAGTTTAACGAAGCGTTCCTAAATTCTCTCCCTGGTGCAGCAGATCGATCGAGGGGCACGAACGGCGGAAGGGCGGCGGGATGCGGGGGTTGGAAGGGATGAAAACGAAGGAAGAGAGGGAGGAAGGGGAGGGAAGGGAGGACTTCGCATCGACGACGATTCGTAAATCGTCCCTTGGCTACGCTGCAATGCGGGCGGAAGGTAAGAGAGAGAAAGAGAGAAAGAGAGAGAGAAAGAGAGAGAGAGAGGAGAGAGAAAGAGAGGCGCTTTCATTGGCCAGCGCATTCGCGCCCTTGCGCTTAAACGCGCTGACGAACGAGCTTTTAGCGAAAACTTTAATCGAGGGAGAGAGGAATGAATAGTAGATCATGATCAAAAAGATCTTCTATTTTATAAACCTATAAATCTCTCCCTTTAGTTATATTATAGTTAAATAGTTAAAATGAAATTGAAAAATAAACTTATATTTATGTTCTCCAGCTCTCGCTCTTAAATGTGGGAATAACGAGTCTTTTAGAAAAAGTTTTTAAAAAAAGAATAAACGATACATAATTAAAGATATTTTCTATGTGACACATAAAGACATACATATATCTCTTTAATGCTTTTAAATTTAATGATATTTAATTACAGAATTTTTTAAAAAGATAAGATTACACAAAAACTTGAAACATAATTAGTAATCAAATTAATAATCATACTTAAAATCATTATTAATTTTGCACAAATCTCATGTTCACATATCTTTATCGAAATATATTACGTTTTTTAATCATTTAGTCAATAAAATATTTCTATTAACAGAGAGAATATAACTCAACTTAAAATATTCAAATAGCAGATCTACAAAATTTTTTGTAAGCGTCTTTAGCACAAATTTTTCACGCTGCGCGAGCAATATCATTTGTATTCTAAAAAGTAAAAAAGAGAGAGAAGACTCATGGAAAGTATGAAGATATTCTTCTTTAGATTTAAATTGAGATTAAAATTGAAATGACCTAATTTTCTGACATCAATCATCTATTCAATTAACATCGAAAATTTGTCTCTGAGAAATTCCTGAATTTTTCAATCGTTTATTTTTCGCAAATGTCAAGGCACTATTTCTCGAGAGGAGAGTCGGAGTCGCTTTTAGTTGTCTTAAGGATTACGATGGATTATAGGGTCGGGGTTATGTGGCCGCGGCTTTAGAACCGTGAAAGGCATCGCCAAGAGGGACGAGGCAAAAGAGAGAGCTAATATAAATCCGGGATTAAAAGTGGCCGAAAACATCGCGGAGAACCGCGGCGCAATATCTTGAAAGCATTGACGAGCGAGTCGAGGGGAGGAATTATACGCTCGGCAGATCCTTCTTGAAAGACGCTCGGCTTTCCTCTCCCCTCAATCTCCTTCCTATGATTATCCGTAAATTAAATACCACCATGCCTACTGATGACGTCGTAGTATTTATTATGTGTTAAATTCCGCTAAATTAAAAATTATTCGTTCACTTTTATTACTTTTAAATATTTTTAACTTTATCGTTAGATTATACATGTCTATTAGTGAGTTATTTGTTTCTTTCAATATACAGATCCGTTTGAAAGACCTAGAAAAATATATTTATTATTATCCTAACTGCATGTTATAGTAATATAGGTCTGTCATTGATAATCGTTGAAATTCTCAAAGTGCTACCAGAAAGCACGTCAAAAAAATTACACCATTGACGTAGTGCTATGCAACATCGATTCATCGGGATGTCGGATGAGGTGAATATCTATCTCTGGTGGATATTCCGGGATTAATATCGGAACACACACGTTGAACATAGAAACGTACAGGCTGCAATTGCCAAGCTATCTCCTTCCGCCATGATGCACTCCCTACGAAGATACGAAGCATCCGACGCGACTCCGAGAAACAACACGCCCGGTAATTCGGAAGGATTGGCGTACGAGTGCCTTTTACCTTTTTCGCGGTAGAAATGCAGACGTTTGTTGGGAGTCGAGGGCGCACACGCACATATACACACACACACAGACACACAAGACAGAGGCAAGGAGAACGGAAAAGAGCGGGAAAGAGAGAGAAAAGAGAATAAGGTGAAAACAACAGGATAGATAATCTCCGTGTTTCAGCGCAGGAAGGGATTTCCGTTTGCTTCCGTGGAAAGACCGGAACAGGAAGCATCTGGAGTGTCGAGGCCGTGGCGGGGACGTGGAAAAGTGCGAGGCGAGCGTGGAAATAACGGGCGTTGGTAGAAACCGCTTTAAAGCGGCTGTCAGCGCGGAAAATGACTAATGCCCGTTTCCCAGGGAGCGCAAAGCGTTGCTTAGAATAACACCGTACGTTGTAAGCCGATGCCGGGCGTGTATGTTAACGCTGTTACGGACAGGCGAGGCCGGGTCACGAAGAATGTGGAGAATACTTGTGTCTATAACGGGTGTCTCCTGAGAAAGACGTACAGGTGACGACGAAAGTTCGAATCAGCTCATCAGCACGATTGCTGAATTCTCAGATTTTCCTCAGAGTTCTTTTTTTTTTTACTATATATAAATCAGATATAAGAATATTTGCATCCTTATATTCTTTAGATATTAGAAGAAAAAAATATTCTTAAATTGAATTTTTCGATCTTTAGATACAAAATGAGATTCTTTAATGGTTGATTTTTTTTATTAGATCTTTAAATTCATTGAATTTTTTATATAATTAAATTTCCTTAATGTTTGATTAAGATTGAGATTAAAATATAATAATTGTTTTAACAACAATTTAGCTTTAAACTTTATAGGATTTAAAATGGTCAACAATATGTGCATTAAATGTTGCATTGTGCGAGACCAAATTAAAATTTTAATTAGCGAGAAAATCGGCTAGAATTTGTCCCTTGCTCCCTTTATGAAATATCCCATTCACGCGCGCTAGTAAATTAATACGCTAACACGCCTACATATTCTATTAATAGATACGACCGGGCGCTTTTGCTCCTCTGCTTAATTATATGAAAATAGCGTTAATGAACAGCCGTTATTATGACGCCTCAATTTTGAGCGATTTAGTTTATCCAACAAAAATGCCAATCTCTCTGATTACATCTCATCAACACATAATTAAATTAAAAAAAATAAATAACAAAAGATACCAATTTACAATTTATAATATTATTAAAGCGAATAATTTAACAAAAACTTGATGGACTTTTTAAATCTCTTTATGCTTATATTTAAAAACTCTGTAGTTGACATTCCAATCAACGCATATCTTGATAAAGCCTTACACACAGCTACTCCTTCAATTGCGACAATTAGACTTGCAAATTCGAATTTTTCGACGAGCGATGCTGAAAGCTGTGATATTCCGATGTACATATATATTGATACAAACGCGACGTCCGCATCACCGACATGAAATTTCCGATTACGCAGCGAACTTTTCATAACGGAAACGATATTCGCTACGGCGCAACGAGAAACGCATGTAAATCACTTTTTATTAAGTACAGCAGGAAGCGCGGTCGGGAACGGAAAGCTCGGCAGACGAGCTTTTCGCACGTCGTGGCCCTTAATAAAAATATCCATTGGTGTATCACACGCGCGCTTGCGCACACAGAGTATTTCAACGTAGTTTTATTGCATTAAGTTTTTAAGCGCCGCCATGTACATCTCCGACACGACCATCGCGAAAACTGCATTGACGTTATACCACCCGAGAAAAGTTGTAAAACCGTAAACCGTTTCGGCTGTTTGTAGGTAGGTATACGTACCGTGCAGCAAACTATGCAGTTTAGATGTTTGGAAAGGAGCAACAAAAATACTTTCGACCGCTGGCATCTCACGCGGCTTTATTGCATTAATTTTTAAGTGCCGTCGTGTATGTAGCTGGAAAATGACCGCAAACATACAAGCCGAATTGGCGTTACGCGAAAAAGTTGTAATTTCGACGAAACACACGTGGTCATTGTGAATGTGCGCGGGGGGGCAAAGGGTTCTTGAAAATTTTACAAAGGGAAAAGTCGGCGTTGCTCGCTCTCACGTATTTGTAGGGCAAAAAAAATGTGGGACGCGCGTTTAAACGTCTGACGATTTCTATGGCAAGAATATCAATAGAATTGGAAAGACTGTAATATCGAAGCAGAAGAATCACTGGCAAAATTATTGTCGTTTGCGGTAGGAAAATCAAAAATTTCATCTCTTGTAGTTCGTGTTTAATTATGTCCTCCGTTTGTGAAAAGAATTATTTTGGAAAGAAAACGGAAAATAAATCTACATTAATTTCGAAATGCATTCGCAGAATCACGATAAACTAATTTCTCTCAAATATTCATTGATAAATTAATGTCCATGTCAAAAGCGTAACGGTTGACCATTATTTAACGTAAATTTTCATTTTCGACAGAGTAACCATTACAGTAATTAAAATATAAATTACTTAGTTGGTTAAGATAAAGATAAAATTAATTTAAATTATTGCACAGCCATGCTCTGTTCTATCGCTATAATCTTTCTCAATTATTTAAAGAATTCCACTAATTATTAACGTCTGGAAATTAAAACAACCAGTACACGTTTCTCTTAGTCACACTTGCATCTATGCGATTAAACGGATATCGATTGAATCTGGAGCAACCGGTACATGTGTAGAGTGTTTATCTATTCAGTCTCAACATCATAAATTATTCTTTTTGAGAAAGCAACGGGGAAAGTCGAACGTATATACGTACAAAAGCCAAACTTTATCGGTCGCCATTGAATCGCGGCGCGAGCCGCGAGACCGCTTTTAAGTCGCGATAAAAGCGGCCGGTGCATAGAGAAACGCGTGTAAATCACTCTTTATTAAATAGGGCGGGAAACGCGCGGCTGCGGACGACGCAGTCGACCAGGAGGGGGGAAGAGAGAGGGAGGAAAGGGAGGATGAGGGTGGACGGCGACGGGTCCAGCGGGAGAGATAGGCGCAAGCTTTTCGCGCGGATACGCAAAGCTCGTTCTGGGCCTGACACGAGCTACAGTGCGCTCGTCATAAAAGCACGCGGCACGCGGACGAGTTTATGCGCCATAAATTTCGGACAGTCTTCACCGTCATTCTATGAAGAGACGGGGAACGCGGACTGAAGGGAGAGGGGGAGGAAGGGATATAATGCGTGACCGAACGGAGGCGCGGTCGATCCCTCGCCCAGAAGACCTCACAGCTAGATCAGAACGGTAGGAAGCACGATTGCACACTTCGAAATTACGTTCACGTGATTTCCTTTCACGTTCGTACAAACGTCTACTACATGGTAAAATATATACACGAAGTTTCCCTCACGTAGATTGTAAGTCGCGTAGAGAAAACGGACAAATAGATATAAATAAATTATAAGTAAATTTACGATACAACGTTCAAATAATCTTAAATCGCACCGATCGACTTTAAAATTAGATCGAGTTTAATCGCGAATTTTACGTACCGCAGAATGCAGTAATTTCTTCGTTAACTAAGAAGCCAATTTTTTAAACATAGTCGAATTATACAAAACACTCGGGATGATTACACTATCATAATTTACTTCACGATTTACTACACGATCTACTTTATATTACTTTAATTTACGATTCGAGCAGACTTGGGAAATTCTCATATTTCTCACTGATAATTAAATCTACCACTTTTCTGACTGATTGCAAAATTAATCTTAGAAATGTCGCGTCACAGCTAAATAAAGCAAGTCTAGAGCTACATTAAATTACGCATTAAATTGCGATATGGTACGAATAACCCAATTATGTTCATCTTATGACTCTTCTACGTCATTTTCCGCGTTATAAATTTTAATTATGACAAAACTCTATCAAGAAATATTGACAATTAAGACATAATCGAAGTTCTGAAAACAAAAAGGTTCACCTTTTCCAATAAATGAGTTATTTGCCACTTAGCTTGAAATTGAATAATGATCCATCGATTCATTTAAGAAAGGTATACACTGTAAAAAAATTAAGTAAATTTACACAAATAATAGTTGTAAAAATTACATGATTAGTCTTGTAAATATAAGAAATCATGTAATTTTACAGAAATTATGTAATTCCACAAAAATTATGTAGATTTGTCTTTTATTATGTAAATATATCTTCTTTTATATGGAAACTTACGAAATAATATGATATTTTAAAGATTTTATGTAATTATCCAAATTTTTGTAATATTACTCAACACAACAGTAATATTCTATATATCGTGTGGTATATTCATATTCCATGCGCGCATATTGCGCGATTATAGGTGGAAGTGACGCGCTGTTGCCACTCTGTTACAATCACGTCGCGACATGTTACTGCTGTTCCTAACTGTGATGCGTTACGAGTGCGTATATTAGAGTGTTTTGTTTCCGTGCAATACCAAAGGAAGAAATCAATCAATCACTGCATCTACTTGTATTCAACTTTTTACAAGAAAGGTAACTGTAATATTTTAGTAAGTTTTTTTCAAAACGTACAGGAGGTTAAGTAGCAAAAGGGAAAGTAGTAGGTCTTTTGTACATAGATTAATAATCAAATTATTTTAAGTTTTTTATGTAAATACTCGCGATTCCTTGTTTAATATCCATTCACTTTGCACACAAATATTATGAAAAAATTGTTTCATACAGCATGTGCTAAATTCTTACACAAGTATATACATGGCCATGGAAACAAAAAAAGTGTAATCTATAAATATTACATAGTTTAATTTTTGTCTATAACAGCAATCATTAATTCTGTCGCATTGTTTAGATCAACTACATCTTGTACAACATATCCTAAAGTATTATTATATGTAATTAATGATATACATTTATATGATGTTATATAGGTGCGCATGTAAATGTGTGAGATATACGTTACAATAATATCAGTAAATCTGTTTCTACAAGACTGAAGGTAGAAAATAAGGCGATAAGTAATCAGTTCCTTGCATTGCTGAAAAGTTTCAATTTTTAAAGAAAGGTAAGCTCGATAGTTTATATATTTATTTATTTTGAGGGTAGGCAATATATTGCAAAAGTTGCATATAAAATCATTGATTTTTTATTGAATAAAACAGATATTAAAATATATATATATATATGTATATTTATCAACTCATATATAAAATATTTATATATGCATATGCTTTTATATTTTTATATTGAATATTTCATATTTAATTATATTCAACATAATTGTAAATATAGTATTATTTTTTACAACATATTGCACATTTTGTACAACATATCCTAAAGTATTATTATATGTAATTAATGATATACATTTATATGATGTTATATAGGTGCGCATGTAAATGTGTGAGATATACGTTACAATAATATCAGTAAATCTGTTTCTACAAGACTGAAGGTAGAAAATAAGGCAATAAGTAATCAGTTCCTTGCATTGCTGAAAAGTTTCAATTTTTAAAGAAAGGTAAGCTCGATAGTTTATTTATTTATTTATTTTGAGGTTAGGCAATATATTGCAAAAGTTGCATATAAAATCATTGATTTTTTATTGAATAAAACAGATATTAAAATATATATATATGTATATTTATCAACTCATATATAAAATATTTATATATGCATATGCTTTTATATTTTTATATTCAATATTTCATATTTAATTATATTCAACATAATTGTAAATATAGTATTATTTTTTATTGTAATTAGAACATATTACTAAATTATTAATTTATACAAAAAATTTGAATAATTTTTAGATATGTTGAATATAATTCAATACAAAATAATGAATATAAGAATATAAAAGCACTACACATATAAATATTTTATATATGATGAGTCAATGAACATATATTTAATATTTATACTTGATATTTAGTTTTATTTTCTTTTTTAATTATTTTAATTTTAATAATTTTTTACATTAATATGTTACAGTGTTACTACTTTTGGAATATACATAAAATTTCCCTCCTGAATTCAATTTTTTCCTTCCTTTGATACAAAATTTTTTTATTAATAATGTTTAAATGTGAAATGTGCAACTATGTATTTTCATATATACTTTTGTACAACAAACACCAAATTCTTCATAAAAACATGCCTTATTTAAAAATAATTTGTCTGTTTAAAAATTGTGGGCAACAATTTAATAAATATTTTAATTTTAAGAAACATATTTTGAGACAGCACTCAACAGATAATAAAAAACAAACAAGCATAACTTTTTATTGCAAAGAACAAAATTGCAATGCTTATTTTAAAAATACATTAAATTTTAATAAACATTTATATAAACACATAAGACAAAATAAAATTGGGATTTATTGTGGATACCCAGCTTGTTCTACTAATAAAATTTTCAAAACAGTCAGCACTTATGCAGTACACATATGTAGACATCATTCAAATTATAATTTTAATAAGCAATTTATTGCTAATGAAGAATTGATAAATTTTGAAACCAGTAATTTTGATATCAATAATAATATCAATTTTTTTTTACAAAAGGAAACTTTAAATAAAGTTTTTTGTGATGTAAACAATAGTGAAAGAGCTATAGCACAATTATATTTAAATTTGACTACAAAATATTTCCTAACCCAGCCAGAAAAATATATTGACACAGAAACAGAAGAGACAATAGAAGACAAGGCTAAATTTCTACGTCAAATAGTCCACGAAGATTCATCAAACGATCTTAAGATTCAACATAAAATTAATTCGTATCTTGAAGCTACATATCCTGCGCAAAGATTGTTTCTTAATAATGTTCATAAAACACCTACTATTGAAGATGTTAAAACCACATGGCCAATACTTTTACAAAAAAACTATATGTTTTGGCATTATGAGAAATTAATGGGACATTCTATAGATCTTCTGAAGAAAGAAATCTTAAAAAAACAAGAAAATATACTTAGTTACGGACAGCATAAAAAATATAAAGATATCATCGATTCAAATAACCCTGCAGAGTTAAAATTGATCAAAATCATCATGAAGCATTTTAAAGAAGATTTTGAAGAATTATTTAAAACATATCCTGTAAATACTTTTTTAAAAATATGTATTGTAATTTATTTTGATTATGAAAATGTCACCAAACTTGCATTTTATTAACTAAAGTTAATTTATTAAACAGGAAGGAACAGCTTTGGAGGATATAGAACCGCCAATTGTAGCACCATGCATCGTAATCATAAGTAATTTCGCTATACATATAATAATATTTAATTTGATTTTAGTATATTATAATTGTTATATATTTGTGATTGTGCTCTAATTATCATATATATTTTATTATTACAGATGATCCAGCATGTCGAATGTTTTATTTATATATAGAAAAATTATTGATTGAAAGGACATATTGCTTTTATGAAGCCTTAAAAATGTTGATGTCGGTTTATTATATTTTCAATATGGAATATCCCAGAAATAGTACATGTACCTTAGAATTTTTACAAAAATATTTTTTAAATATTCATCCAGCTTGTGGCTCAAAATCTCGTAAGGTGTCAACAAAATACAAAGTACTATCACTCTTTAATAAATTAAGAAGCATATCAGACCAAGAAAATATTGCTACAGATAATATGTAACAAATACATAACAAAAGTAAGCATCATTCATATTAAAAAAATATATACGTTATATATTTATATTAATTTGTAATACACTTTATATCTTTACATTTTTATACTTGTTTCATAATCTGTACTATTTTTATTTGTTCCAGATTTTTATACAAAAGTAGAAATATATTATGGTCATTCAGGACTTTTTAATTTAGCCTACTTTGTTCTATTACCGCTATAGATATATCTCTATTTAGATTCTCTATTATTATGAAGGTCGACATAAAAACGAATTAAATGCGCTACATTATTTTGCAATGGGAATCTCACGTAAATATGTCAATAATTTGATGAATTCGACGAAACAGCGATTTTGGTATTAAATTATATACTAATATCTATATTACAATAATTCTTACTGCTGTGAAATTAATGAGTTTATTTTTTCATATTTTTAAATATAATTAATTAGTGTTTTTTATTTTGTATTGTTAAACATAATTAAAGAGAGTTTTATTTTTGTTTTTAATTTTATATTGCTAAGTATATATAATACATTTATTTTCGTATTACTATAAGTACATATAATTAATGAGTTTTTTTTGTTTGTATACTAAATATAGTTTTTAAATTGTTTTTTTTTGTTTGATATTAAAAGAAATTTTTATGTGATTATATAATTTTACTTTTGCAAATGCAATATTATGAATTATTTGAATAAGTAAATTTTATCAACAAAAATTTAATATAATAAGTAATAAGTATTGTATTAGATAATTATTATACTGTATTACACAGTAAAACTTGTATCTTTTATTTATACTGTTAACATTGTCAATAAAAATAATTGAAGGTTTTTAAAACAGGGTAAATATTTCTCCATGCAATCACGTGGCATATCGGGAACATATATATATTTTTGACTAATCTCTTCTTGAATAATTATAATAAAATTTATATTTTAAAATATAATATCACAAACATGCAGAATACTATTACAAAAATGTTTTGTAAACATAATCTCTGTAATGTAAATTTCATATTTCGATTTGTAATAATACAAATGCGTAAACTATTATTACATTAATATTTTGTGGATTTACATTCTGTTGTGTGAATTTAATATTTGAATGTTTAATAATACAATTATAAAAAATATTTTTACATTATCGTCTTATAATTTTACATACATATTGTAAAGTTATTTTTGCAATCAGCTTAATTACAAATGAAGAAATTAATTTTACTTGTATACTGCAAATTTACAAACGCGTGGAAATTTACAACTATTATAGTGGGTCTTAAAATTACCCACTATAATAGTTGTAATTTTACACAAAATTTTTTTACAGTGTATTACACATTCATTTTAAAGTTGTATCTATCTAGAAAGTTGAATTTATAGCTACAAAATAATGTGATCTAACAACACGTGTAAGCTACTTGTGTATATATATATATATATATATAAATTGATTCTTTTTTTATCATCAAATTAATAATATATACAAGATGGACCACTATGTATGTAATAGAAAAGAATAATTCATTTACAAATCAAATTCTATTTTGGCAAATATCTTTTTACGTATTAAAACGCAACATTACTCTCTTTCTATCGAATTTCCAAAATTTAATACATCTATAAAATAACACTTTTATAATTCGTTTCCTTTGAATAAAATAAAGCATAATATTTAATAATATTTCCACAGATAATGTAATTTTTTTAACTGTGATATTTGTTAAATATTATATTCCACTAATTTTTCGCACTCGATAGCCGTCGACTTCGAATCATCGCTAAGCTTCCCGGTGTAGACGAGGCATATAAATATCGAAAGAAGAGAAGCTGGAGAAAGAAGGAACGTCCCGCGTTCCGGACAAACAAATGAATAACATCGACGACCGGAAAGGGTGAGGCGAAACGACAAGCCTTCGTTTCCGAGTTCCGGCGCATTACGGATAATTAGATTGGATCCCGTTTGTTCGCTTCCCTCCTCCCCTCCCTCTTCTTCCCGACGCTCTTATTTCTCCGACTCCTTGCATTGCGCGAACCATTCTAAAACGATTGTCCCTTTACTTTAAAAGAACGAGCTGTGAGAAATCGGATATTTTCTAAGAAGTTTATAATAATACATTTGAGAAACTATCGCTGTAACTTGATACATTTCTTTGAAATCACACCTAATGGCGGATTGAACTACTTATTGTTAGAAGTCTTATATATAGCTGCTTTTAAGGTCCATTTACTTTAGATGCTATAAAAAATAAAAACTTTTGCATTAATATAAAGAATTTAAAAAAATTAGATCTTTAAACGATTATATATTTACAAATTTATATTTAAATCGTCATTTAACATTGTATGCTTGCATTCTCTTTAGAATTATCTAATACTCGCCTTAAGAAGGACATTTTCGCGCAAAAGAAGGCCACAAGTCGAGACGTAAGGACACGTACATATTTTCATAATTCCGCCATGAATACACTTTCATTGTGCCTGAGAGAATTTTGCGATTCAAATGCGCAAAAGCGTCGATCAATCTTTACTCTCTACCCATTCGCGTGTCTCTCCTTTTTCTCGTTTTTGTTAATGCGGCAGTTACACGCGAGCGATAAATACCCCCCTGTTACAATGCGAGTTACACGGTCGCATAAATCGTAAACGAAGCTGCAGTAGCTTTTCCGAGTTTCAATTTGCGCGAGCCCAATAGCTCTAGCACAACGCGTGCCTATATGTATTACGCGTTTACACGAGTAGTCGCAGGCGCGGCCGCGCCAGGTGATTCCGAATTCCAATTTGCGAGAGGTCAATAACGTACCCGGCGTCCTATGTAAACCGCGAAAATGCATCGGCCATAGCGCGCCGTTCGATACAAATCTTGATGATTCTTCGCGGATATTGACTTCGCCGGCCGGCGCACCTGCAAACATGTCGCGCTGACCAAAATTGTTCGTGCTCCGCGCGCATTTGTCCGTAAATATAGCTAAGTACCGTTCGAACGAGGGAAGATCGTTCTGCGTAAATAAATTAAATTTTTATCTGCGTAATACGATACAAAAAAATAACATCGATTGTTCTAGGAAGCTAAATAAACCGCATCAATCATATCGGTCTTGTTCATTCAGTTCATCGAAAATATAATAAAATACATGTGATAAAATGTGAAAAAAGGAAATGACAGCAATGTATATGTTTTCTTTATGTTCTATATAGCATACAATTTAAATTGACATATCCTAAACGATATTTCTCTGACATGTCGTAAAAAAAATTAATGAATAGTGTAAAGCAGAATTCATATTGGGATTATTAAACATATGTAAATTCCGTACGACTTGCTCATACTTTCAAAAGATAATATCAAGTGATAATATCGGTTTTTAGAACGGCATTTATCTATTCAATTACGAAGGCGCACTATCGTAATGACACTACAAAAAACTTTCGCTTCGCGTAAAACCGGTTTCCGGATAAAGCGACTGTCTTTGCATAAGATTTCACTCGGAGGCTCAAATTATGAACATTATAAAAATATCACGCGATAAGCCGCGCTCGTCATAATGGCAAGGATAAACCAGCTTTGCGATCGATCGTTTATAGGCGCATTTATTCGCGAGTTTATCCGCGGTGAATCGAGTCGATTGGTCTCACAAACGCACGCAGTCGCGTGTGCAATCGTGCTGCAATACTGCATACGCGGCACGTGTAGACCCGGATTAGCGTTTTACGACGCTCTCCGCGATTCTGTTTACTGCGATCTCTCAAATGGAACCGCATGCGCTTCGAATTAAGACGCTGTGAATCTTAAAAATAGATGATTACGTGCGATTTCGTGATTTCTATAACGCTTTTCGTTGAATATTAACTTGGTTATTAATAAGAGACAGTATAGATATAAATTACACTACGTGTGTAAATTTACGTATGTAAAGTTCAAAAACATTTGCGCGCAGAAAAAATCTCACGGATATACTTCGTCTATAATATTTTTCGTAATAAAAATGTTCGATTAGATTTTATTCTTCATAGAATTATTCTCAATAGAACACAATTTATTTAACTGGGGCAACGAAATTATTAATTACTCAAATTACTAGCTTAATACAAACAGTAATGTGCGTGAAACATTTCCACTTACAATTAAATAAATTTAAAAAATATATCAAGATTATAACTTAAAATGTTAAAAAATATCTTTTTAAAAATCACAGTAAATTCATTATTGCTCAGTAATAACTTCTCAAACATCGACATAATGTTTATAAAAAAAATCGTCGATGACAATGAATCTCTATTTAAGATGCGAATTACAAGATGACATTATGAAGAGTGCTCTTGCGCCATGCTGAGAAATCCGGTGAATGTAAATCTCGTTACTTTACTTTTCAGAATGATTCCCGGAATAATAGCTGATCGCTGCACTCGAAACGTTGCAGTAGCCGCGTAAGCATGATTCGCCATCAAGCCATCGAGAATGCAGCAACGCGGTATCCGATGTGATTATCCGTTTATCGCATCGCTAGCATATCTTCTGCTTTGCATAGAATCAATCTACGTCCATGTATGATGATACAAATTCCGCAAGATTATTCCGAGAAGATTTTTTTTAATCTTTAACTGTGGAATATAGTTGCTGTATTGCAAGGCTATTGAAAAACTGTATTACGATAGTAATAAAATCAATTGGAAGAATTGCGATAGTATAGAGAATGTCGCCACAATATTATTTAAGGATAAAATTAATATTCCCCAAGCAAATTAAATTATTATAGAGTCATAAGTTATAGTTGTTATAAAAAATATTGACTATTAACTTTATCAATCAAAAATTATATATAATACATGTTATTTTACTTGCTGCAGAAAACTCTATGATATATGTTCTATATTTAAAAAATATGTTAATAATTTATAAGTCCATAAAAAAAATCCACAGTTCCTATATAATATATTCCTACGTAATGTATAGATCAATACATAAAACTTTACATCGATTGAAATACAGAATGCAGCTTAACATATATTTCTATAAATATAGTCCCATGATTCTCTATAAAGCCATAGATATTTTCAATCTATATATCCATAAACTACAAGCTATTGGATCATGGCGTATTCATGGATCGCTATATACATAAATTTACGATCTCTCTCTACGCACACCTACAAGCTCTCTACTAAATTTCTATATATAGGTCGCTGAGAGAATCATATTGGATTTATAAATTACTAACTTCATTAATTTCTACATCCACAGTTCCTAAAATCTGCCAATTCTCGCTTTTAAGTTACTTATAATTGCAATAATCTGGAATTAGATCAATATAACATATGTGTGCTCCCTTTCTCTCTCTCTCTCTCTCTCTCTCTCTCTCTCTCTCTCTCTCCATATTCTTCGTGCCTGGCAAACAAACAGACAGATCTCCGAATTATATATAGCGAGATTAATTCGAGGAGTGTGGAGTTAAAGATGCTTCCCGTTCGTTGCGTAACTCGATTGAATTTCAATATAAATCGCTCGCGCGTCATTATATTTTTTTCTCCGAAAAATCTTCATCTAATATAATGTCTCTCTGTATCAATTATTGCTCATTTAAAATCGCGAATGTTTATTTAAGACACGAATTTAACACTTATATATATATTACTAATTTGCACATGTATCTTTCTTCTTTACAAAGCTTGATTGATGATTTTATGTATAAGATATTTTTCCACAAGTAATCATAAATAATAAACAATAAGTATGTATAAAAAATAGCTATGTATTTTCTTCCATAAACAACATAAAATTCAATTTGAAAGATTAATAAGCTTCGCTTACACATTTCATACTTTCTATGCGAAACTAGCAATAAAGTAGAATTACAATTGTGTGCTCATACATTATCTTTAACGAGAAAGCTATCGATCTTTTCGCAACAAAGAGCAAATATTCCTTAAGTGGTCAATAACTGTGTCGTTTACCCTATCTACTTGCTCAAACCCGTATAATAGTATTGCTGGTACGTTTGCATTTACATGAATTACGAGCGGCAGTAGACGGCTTCTAGTAGCGATCGACGTAGACCAATCGCGTTCGCAGGAACATGTAAATCACATAATTGCGTAGCGAATACGACGGTTTCTGATGTAAATCTCGATGATTTGTCCATCGGCTGTTTATCATCACAATGCGGCCGCGCATCGAGCAGTCCCGACGTGACAACGAGAGTAGACGGGGTGTTATCGATACTAATATAACCGATATTGTAGTAGAACAACGGTATTCGCGTGTAACATTGAACAGGAGAAATAATCGAGACTATCTGCGAAGCCGTTCGTAATTTGTAAAACTGTTTGCCCTATATTTTTTTAAATAAAATCACGCGTTTTATGCATATTACTCTTCATATTGCGATAAATTGCTTTTTTGTAATAAATATATTTAAAAATATAGTGAAATTAAATACGCGGCATATTTCCCACATTTTTATCGTTTTCACATCAACCGGCAGATTTCAGATAGAAATCGAACGTGTACGTAAATCGTCTCGTTCATTTATCTATTATCTCAAATTTATTTAAATTTATTTTATATTAGAGCCAGAGATTTTTATAATATATGGTTTTTTTAAAATAATTATTTTAACACAAAATCACACACAGACGTAATTCAGGCAGATATTAAAAAATCAATAACATATCAGTATTTCAGAGCAAACTGTGCTTTTCCTTTAAATTAGAGAAAATTCTATTCTCTGAAAAAGAAAAATATAGCTCGATTAAAAGATATAGATCGAAGATATAATTCACCTGGCGACGACATTAATTCGATACGACTTTGCGATTAAACGTCACGAGAAAATATGCGAAAAATTCGGAGTTTCGTGGGGAGTTTCAGGAACGGGAATTGCAATTTTGTTATTAGAAGCGCCGAGACGGCGGAGTTTTATCAAACGATACGAACGTCGTGGAAATTTACGCGACGCATTCTTGCAGATGGTATCGCCCGTATATCACCGCCGGTGGCGGATTTAATGGCTCGATGTAGTGCCCATAGGGAGGACGCTCGATTTCATGGTTTACAGGAACTCCGCCGTAATTGAGACGATTATCGACGTAAGAGGATTGTCCGTCGCGTCCTCTCATCGAGACACCGAATTATGCCAATACCGTCGGCCACTTCGGCACGGTGTGTGCTATAGCGATGCCGATCGAAGATATCTAATATCTCAAGATATCCCCAATCCAAATCTTAGATTTCCTACCATGATTAAACAATTAAGTGACTAAATAACTCCATTTACCCTGGCACAATCAATTTCATAATCACCCGAAGGGAGAAATGCAAACGCGAAATAAAGAAACAGGGTCAAGAAATTTAATTCAAATATTGTAGAACAAGATAATTAATGCCAATCAGTTATGTAGACTAAGAAAAAAATTTGACTAAAAGTACAAATCATATCACGTTAAAATATATTCAAAGAGATGCAAACCTTAATTATAACGAAGACATAATATGATAATATGCTATGAAATAATTTGCGAGAAAGGTGTCGTTAAAAAAAATCATTCGACAAAACAAATTGCAAATAAGTAGATCACTACCAAAAAAATATCTTCTATAAAAACACATTTCGTATAACTCCTTGTTTGAAAGGCGGGACGAGCGACCTGAAATTCCTATGTCAGTTAGACTCGTTATCATTATCGTTCTAGCAAGACGTCTTAATTGCATTCCTGGCCGATCTCGCGTCGCCCCAAGAAGAGGCTGGACGCTATATTTCTCTCTCCCGTGAGCGAAAAGACGAAGGCGCAACGCGGAATTAAAACTGAAAGAGCTGAATAGACTCAAAACGATTCCGACACTGCAGAGTTTCAATTTAAATCTCCAATAATATAATTTTTTTTTTACATTAAAGCAGTCGCGTGAACATCGGAAATAACGTCAGAGCTCTGATATTTTTGACCTGTGACTTTCTGATTAATTACGCATTAAATTAGAAACTTTTGACACTGCGTCTAAGGGATTAATTAGCATGATTTCGATCTTGGTAATAAATCTACGTGGACGCGCAAAGTCAAACCGCGCTGCACGCAAACGGGTCGAATTTATGAAGAGAAACAAACTCTATCCAGATTGGCTAGATTAACGATTTCATTTCCCGAGATCATATTTTGTTTCTTTTTTTTTTTGTGAAATTTAATCGACAATCGAAATTGAATCGCCGTACACCGGATACATTTTCGTAGAAAAGAAAGAAGAAGAGCAAAAGGAGAAGACTAAAAAAAGTAAATACTCCCTTCCAGCCGGTCGTACGACACGTAGCTCGTAGATCAGAACTAAGTATCCTTCGGGAATGCTCCCGGCGAGATTAATCACTAGAAGCGGCGCACGTGGCGTGGAGTGGGGGGCTAAAGGAAGGAGGATAAAAAGAAAAAAAGATCGAAAAAGAGGAGAGAAAGAGAGATGAAAAGAGACTCGGTGCATAACTCAGAACGATAGAACGCGGCTTTCGAAAACACGAAGATCACCTTCCTTCCTCTCCTACCTTCTCCTCTCCGACGACCAGAGCTTCCGCTTAAAAGTTAGGAAGTAGCTAACCGGCAAAAGTGACTAACTAGAGGTAGACACGCGTGCGCGAAGAAGCGGTTAGACGGAGGCAGAGGGGGGGGGCTTCATTTGGAACACGAAGAGCCCGAAGGACGAAGGGAAATGGGAGCGCGGTGCATGCTCCCGTACGTGCATTCCGCAATCCGGAATACCGCTGCTGCTCTGTCGCATACATATTTATGCCGCGTCTCTCGGCGATAATTCAGCGATCATGCGACGTGCTCGTGCACGTCTAAGTCGGCGCGCCGCCTTTGTCCCTCTTCTTCCTACATTTTGACGCTTTCTCTCTTTTTCCTTTCCCTCCCTTTCATTGTACCACTTCGCGTTTATATTCGTTTAATCATAATATATAGTAAATACCTAATTGTAAGCAGTACGCGTAAATTAAACGTGTTGGAACCTCCCCTCTTCCTACACGCTAAAATAAAAACGCTCATTTTTTTTCGGTGCAAGGTAATTGTATACAGTAATAAACGTATGAATGTGTTTTATATAAAATGATAAAATAAAAAAAATATATACTAATTTTATTAAATAAGAAAATATGTAATGTTAGGATAAAATTTTAACGGTGGTTTCTTTTTCATTATCGTTTGTTCGTTTAAGCGAAGCTGAGCATGAGCAGAAATCTACACGGCTCGATTTCGTAATCATTACGTGAGAAAGCAGCCGATGCCCTGATTCTCGGGTCAAAGGCCACCCGATGGCTACCTTTTGCAGCGGAGAACTGGGACTGGTTCTGGATTCTGGTTCTGGTGCAATGATATTGAAAATCACGGATCGAATTTCGATAGATTTCTCGTTGTGTGTGTGTTTCTTGTAAATGTAATGTTGAGACTATGGTCTCTGGGATTATTTCAAAGAACGAAAAAATTATCGATGTTTTGTTAGCCAAATATCAATATCGTATTATCACTTTTTGTCATCTCGAATGTAATATTATATTTTGCGCGATAATTTATTTTATCTAATATTAAAATTTAAACTAAAAAACCTATATTAGAAGCTACAAACTTCAAGAATATTTTACTCTCGATTATCATCAATCATCTTGCTACTCTCGTAAATTTATCTTTAAAAATCGCACAGTATATTAGATTGAAAAAACAAACCGCAATGCAGTAGCTATTTCATTAGCTTCAGGCGCGAGACGTCGTGCAAACGGCGATGCATCGATATTTCACGTCGAGGAAACGACTTCTCTCTTTCTCCCAACCAGTCCGCAATCCTCGAGTAAAGGGAAAGAGAGGAAAATATGACATTTACGGTTGAGAAGCTACCGTTACCCGATCGACACTGCCGGACGGAGGATATTGGTTAGTCGAGTTCAGCCAGGAAATTAAGCTAGTCACGTATTCATAATTATAAGCACTTCGTGAGGAGAGTCCTTTGTTCCAGATTGCTCATTTTTTTCAAACATATCGGAAGTAGTATTAAAGAAAAGAAATTATAATTATTTAAGTAATGCCGCGTGTGTCAGACTTTATATGAAGTTACTCATTCGTAATTTGTGTCTTTAACTATATCGTGAAATATTGAAATAAGTAAAATCATCGTGTAAAAATTTTGAAATTTTTATAATTTTAAGATCAATTATTCTTTAATGCTTTTATGATTTAAAAAGTTGAACGGAATAAAAATATAAAGATGTGAAGATAAAGAAGTATGAAATCTATAATCGATATAATGCACATTTTTTAGATTTTATTTCTATAGAAATTACTTATAAAAATTAATTCTTATAAGTTTCATTGTAAAAAGTATTTTTCTAGATGCTACCTGACTTGTAGCAAGAATCTACGTCAGCGAATTATTTGGCTGAACGAGTGTGGAAGAAATGCATAATGTCAAAGACGATTAAGGAAAGAGAGAAAGGGGAAAGGGATACAGAACAGGTACGCGGAAAAAATAAAATTGAAAAAGTTGCACGCGCTGGCGAATAGTAATAATTGTTACCTCGCCTGACGAGGACGTGAGACGAATGTTGGAATGCAGACCCGCGAAACCGCAAAGGCTAATTCAGAGCGAAAGGGCGAGCCCTTCTCTTAACGGCCGTCCCTTCGGTTTCGCCGCTTCACCGCGCTGAATGCCCTCTCATTAGCGCCTCTATTAAGATTTGATTAGTCTTAGGCACCGTGAAACGCGCGCATCCCTCCATTCACGAAATAACATCCTTCGAGCTCAGGCAGACATTCGCGCACAGATATAATCCATTCGTGTATTTCACCCCTTCTCCCTCTCTCTCTCTCTCTCTCCGAGTTTATGCTAAGATGGTTATATTCTCTTTTGCAAGATATAATGTCTATATAATATATCGCACATATCTATAACAAAATTCAGTTGTGTTTTTTATTAAAATTTATGCTTGAAATACTTGTTTTGTTCAGTTAATAGTTAGTTATATTTAAAGAGTTATATGTATTTAAAAAAACTTATTTTTAAAAAATGAAATAATTTTATCCATTAATATTTAAAGCAGAAACAGAATAATGTGTTTAAAAAGTAAAATTTTAATAAATAAACTATTTTTTATTTATTCAATGAAATTTTTTTCTTTATTGATATATAATGTTGCAAACAGCAGATTGTGTGTGTGTGTGTGTGTTTAAAAAGTTGGTTTCAGTATAAAATATTTAAATATTTTTGCATTGGCAAAAATCTTATCCTAACAGCATACGCGTTTAAAAAGCTAATTGAAGATACAGAGCATCACAAAAATATGTGAATGATTTTTTGTTAAATAGATACAATATCGTTCGCGAAAATTTATACTCTAAAAGTACGCATATATTATATATTTCAGGTTGTCTATAAGTAATAAGAATGTTGAAGCTTAAAAGAAGAAATGGATTTGTGGAAAATAAATCCGAATTCTTTTGCGATTCGCGAAAATAAAGCATTCAAGAAATGGGAGATTAAATATCTAGGATACTTGGGGCTGTGGCACTCGCGATATATCCTATCCGTTCTTTGCGAAGAGACGTTAAGTAAATATATGTGGAACGACGGCGGCGCAGCGGATCAACCGAAGCGATGTTTTACCGCTTAGGGAAATTTCCGCGCCGTTTCCGCCCGACCGTGAACTTTTCCAAGTCCTTTATATGCGACTCAAACGCGCGATCGGGAATAGAAAGAGCGAATTCCCCCTCTTTTTACGATACGATGTCGAGTGCAACGAATCACCGGTGAATGCAAGACGCACGGATACCTAAGTATCGTTCTTTACGATCCGAATAATAAAATAGTAAATCCAGTGCGATGTCTCGTTTGATCTCTCAACTATATTCTCGAGATCTGCCTGCTTGTTGGATTCTAAAAATATAGCAATGCTATGTCTGAATCGCAAATATAAAATTAATGTTAAAACCGAAATATCACATTCGCACTCGAGTATTTAAATGATTTGTATACCTTTAAATAATTTTAAAAAATAGTGTCCGTGTGCCAACAAATAATTTTATTCTGATCTTCTCAGCGAGAGCCAATTTAATTATTCGAAAAAGGATTAATCGATTTTTAGCAGTCCACGAATGTCAAAATCAGAGTCGAGTTGAGTTTATCGAAGTCGTAACGCGTTGGACGACCGGACAATGGCGTTTATTGTACCGAAACAACAATCGGACGCGCGGATGGTGGGTAGCGATTCGGATGGGAGATAGGATGGCGATAGGATCGGTCATCTTTTTCGCGATTTGTCGTTGGGCACGAAACGATTGTGCCATACGGCATTTATGGCAACTCTTTTTTGTCGACGATGTCCGGCTCGAGGTATAACCAGGTTGGTCCAGTGGAAGTAAAGAACTTTTGAACGAGCGGAAACAAAGAAGTCGACTGAACTATCGTTCACTACTCGCGTCATTATCATTGCCTTTTCTCGGAGATTATTTTTCATAGTCAAATATAAAGGGATATTTTACGAGTCAATGTAAGAGCAGCCTTTTGCGAAAAATGCATTTTCGAATAAATTCGCATAGCAAATTGCATTGTATTTGTATATACGTGTGTTGTGTGTGTGGTTCTTTGAATTTTTATCATTAAATATTTTAGTAATTAAAATTCAAGTTGAGATGCTTTCAAGCAAGAGTTGACTTGAAGCAAATAAAGATCAGCCGATTGTCGGCATTGTCTATAAATATAAATCTTTTTTGAAAAATGCTTAACAAGTATTACACAAGCAATACGTTTAATTACATCGCATAACTTTATAAAAGAAAACACTAAATTTTATCAAAAAATGTGTGTTAATTTCCAGTTTTCCACTTAGGCCGGTATTCATAGTCGGTTCTTATATTTAAGACTGTCTTAAGTACAATCTTAAGATGTGATTAACCAATCACAGAGCCGTATTTGCATCTTAAGACATTACTTAAGACGGTCTTGAAATAAGAACGGACTATGAATACCGGCCTTAGATAAGAAAATAAAGTAAACAAGTAATACAAATCTATTTTAAAATCCATTCTTTTTCTAGTCAATTCCACTGCAATTTTAATGTGATTTCTG
This sequence comes from Prenolepis imparis, assembly GCF_030444845.1. Lineage (NCBI taxonomy): Eukaryota > Metazoa > Arthropoda > Insecta > Hymenoptera > Formicidae > Prenolepis > Prenolepis imparis. The sequence continues at coordinate 9,064,104 of NW_028141169.1, forward strand.
AGGTGTCAAAAGTTTACGGTATCTATGTATCGCGAACAAGTCGAACGTGAACGGTAGCAAGAAAAACAGAAGGAAAGCGGGGGCGGGCGGGGGGAGGGAGCGCAAGAGAGATCAAGAGGCGAAAAAAGCGAGAGGAAAAAAGAATCGCGAGGCCGTAACGCGCGTCCGAGATTCCAGTCACGGAATATCCCACAATGCATCGAGGTCGCTTCGTTGCACCGGATGCAGCGGGACCGATCGTGCCCCTCTGTCCTCTCGCTCGTGCTCGCTCCCCTGAAGCGCCTCTCCTTCTTTTTCCCCCTGTCGTTCTCGCTCATCGGTTCTATACATCGTCGTTTGGTGGGTACAGTCGTCTTCCTGATTTATATACTGCCTTTAGCCACAACCGACTGGACAGAGAATAAAAAGAGAAGGGGGATACATGCAACACGCGCACACATGTAGAGGGGGACGAGCGAACACAGAAAAATTAAATTAAAATTTATCCTTTAAAAATTTAAATTTAAAACAAAGACCATTATTTATTTAATGATTTATATATGTGTATGAGAATATTTAATCATTAATATATAAACGTAATTTATATTTATTAATTAAATTTTTAATGTAAAATATACACGTAAAATCTCATGCAAAAATTGCGTTTTTTAAGTAGAAATTCTCGCACGGGTATACAACAAGACGCAAGTGTACCCCACGATATCTCCCTCAATGCGAACATATCAGTATTATTGCCAAGCTGACAGAGAGATTTCTAGCCAAGACGAAGAACGAGAAACGCGTTTCCACTTCGCTCCATCACTCCGTCTCTCCCTGTCGTTCCTCCCCCTGTCGTTTTGCCGTCTCTTCTCTCCCCTTTAGCATAGTGGCCAAGGGGGGAAACCACGACGGACCTGTTGCGGGGAGTACATCGTAACTCTTGCGGCGAATGCCCATACACACACACACACACACGTATACCTCGACGTAAAATAACGTTCACCTAATACGCGGGTATAGTAATAGAAGAACAAGGGAAGGAAAAAATAAAGGGATGGGAGTAATGACAGAGAAAGAGAAATTATTATGTTCTGGAAAAATTTTCCTAAGAGCAAACACATAATCAAGCGAATGAGAAACAAGTAGACGCGTCTCGTGATATTAAACGTCATCATGTTAATAGAAAAATAATTTATATCTTGAATAAAATATTACTAATTGCAAGAATTATTTGTGTCTCTTTTTGAATAATTTATCGACAAACTATCGATGCGGAATTGCTTGATATACTAAAGAAGAATGTGGCGAATATCCAAAAGTAGGAAAATACTACAAATAATTTTTTATATGTGTGTTATTTGATTCCGAATTATTAATTATAATTCCGAATTCTTAAATATTTTCAAGAAATCATTGAAAGCTCACAAAGACAAAATTATAAAGAGAAAATTATAAGTATAAAATATATTCATATGCGTGCAAATGCAAGTATAAAATACATTTAGATGCGGCTGCATGGTAGTTAGGAGTTGCTAATCCATTTGCATTACCTCGAACCCGAGTCTAGAGGAAATTAGCGGTTGTTTAATAAAGGCAGAGAGAAACGGAGAGAAAGGAAGATATAGAGGTGGGTGTAAGATAAAGATGAGGATGGCATTTCTACAGGAAGGAACGCGTACATACGCGTGCGTATCTAGGTGTGTGTTCGTGCTTTAGATGCTTTAGGTACGAGGCGGTCGGAGGACCCTGAAGACAAAGGGATGTGCGAGCCGAATAACAGTACCGGCAGTTAGCGTTGGTAATTACGTCGATGCGTTCTCCACGAGAATGGAGAACGGCGACGGAATAGTCATGGTATACTGAATTTGCAGGAAGGGAGTGGCCGAGGAAGGACCAGGCGACCAAGCGGGACTCTGAGAGCACCTTCGATCGGTTGAATAAATTTCACGCGTGGAAATGGTAAACTTTGTGCACGATATAAATGTAAGGCACACGAGTAACGATTGGGAACAAAATTATATATATAATTTACAGGAAAATATATTACAAGCATTACAATATTCTTTTATATTATTTATATTCTGAAACGCGTACAATGCAGAAAATTGTTCCGGAAGACAAAATAATTGAAATGGAAAGCGGCAAAAATTAAAATAATAGTCGCGCGCATTATTTGGAGTATTAGCATTTTCAGATGGGAAAGAAGATATTTCTTGAGAGTATTCAAAGCTTCAGAATCTCGAGAATTACGATGAATAATGAGTTTCTCAAATAGAGAAAGAGGGGGAGAGAGAGAGAGAGAAAGCGAGGAAATGACAAAAAAAGCAACGTCAGTTCGGTAATCGTGTTCAAGCGAAAAACCGGATTTCCTGCGACGTTAAACGGTGTCTCGACACGGCGGTTAGCGGCACCTTGATCCAGGTAACTTCTTACCCAGGTGCGAGACTGCTAGACGCATTTACCGGCGTTTCGTTTCGCTTCGTTCCCCTCCCACACGATTCTTTTTTTGCTATCGTCCGCGTCTTCGAAAGCGTATCGCGAGTTCTCATCATGACTCGGGGAGGCCTCCTTTTTTGCTTGCCTTTTCGTGATGATCGGTTACCAACAAAATCGTGCTCACGATAACATCCAGATCGAAGAACGGAATTTCGACGAGTCACTTAATGATAATGTACGCATCACTTCGTGTAATGTGAATTGCCATCTGAGATTGCCTTATTCGATGAAAAAGCATTTTTCGCAATTCAAATTTTATCTTGACCCTAGATGTTAGATCTATTGTGTGAAATAGATATGGAAAGATACTTCATACTTCTAAAACTAAATGTAGACAAAGAGGACAAAATAAAATTAATTTTTTAAGATATTCATCCAAAATAGATAAATTATTTAATAAATATTTAAAAATATTGTAAAAAGCACACGGTATTCTTAAATAGAAACTCAACTAATCATTTCTAAGATAGTTTTTCATAGAAAATTCTGTTAATAAAATATTCCAAGCATATTCTAAGAAAAGTTCTTCTCTTTAATTATTTTTATTTAGTAAAATGTAATGCGTGAATATAATTCCTTTTTAGTGTATTATTCGAATGTATTTTAAATAGATGAATTATAGATGCGAATTGTTATACATGCCTATACTAAATATATAATTGACACTCTCTTTTTACATTATATAATATAATTAAAATAAGGCAAGAAGCCCCAATGTTCTCCGAACATTTGGAAATGTATTTCACGCAAATTGAATTTTGTATATTTTACGTATTCCTGCCGCGCTTGAATTAATCTGAGAAACCGCCTATTAATCATCCACATTAATCGTCCACACAATACGTAACCACCAGTCTCATTTTCGAGGAAATCTCTTCATATCCCTGAATATCCGCATAACGATCGAGGCGAGCTGGTTCCGAGCCCCACTAGAAGCTTACCGAGCCACGCACAGGATGTCGCCCCATTAAACAGTTCCGGGGATGGGATCAAGAAGTCATTAGCGATTAACAGTGAGTCGTATAATGACATCGTAATTGCGCACAGCGGTCGATGATTACGCCCGTCGCGTTCAACGCCTGCGTTTAAAACCCCACGTGGTAATTTATTTATTTATGCCGCAAGACATTACCGCAGCGCGAGACAAACTGCTAATTATCTCCACTCGTACGCAGTGTCCAGAAATAATTTATAAGAGAAGAGAGATGAAGGAGAAAAGAAATATGTCATATATTTATAATACCGAAAAAGTCACTCTCGTCTGCTTGACGATCACGTTTGATGCCGTTTGATGACGCACGCTGTATTTATTCAAGTGACATAATATTTCGTCACATGACTCAATTTAAAGAGTGTTTAATCATCGAGAATCAATATCTCGAGGGATTGATTTCGGATAGTTATCGGATATAATAAATTTAAATCGCGTTAGCAAGAGAGCCGTCGTTATGCATAAAGTATACTGCAACGCTTACTTCCCTTACTCCGTCGAGTATCGCTTGTAAGAGTTCGCGTCCTCATAAAGCGAGATCAATGCTGCTTGAGTCGCGATTCGCGATGATATAATTCACTTTTACAAAGTTCGCGCATAAACTCGCCGCGACGTAAAGCCACCCATTGGCATTTACTGTCCTACTTATAATACGTTCGTACGACGATCGAGCGGCCGCGCGTATATATTCTTGCTCTGCAACAAGCCGCGGCATTATATGCGATTCGTATCGACGACCCACCGCGCAGCGACCATGTGCACTGCAGTTGCACTGCTCTGTCCTAGGAAACGCGAATTACACGCCGTAAAACTGTGCGACGACGCGCTGCGTTGCGTTTCAACTGCAGCGAGCGAAAGTTAAGGCCGCACTGTAATTAAAAGTCGCGAGAACATGCATCCGCATACAGAAAATTCTCCGTCTTTTTTTCTTTTTCATTTTTTTGCTATTGACTTCCGCACATGTGTAAAATGATCGATTTAGCTCTATAGAGAGCAAAGAAATTTGCATTTTAAATAAATTCTATATATATTAAAAATATTTTAATAATGATATTATAATATTTGAAAATATTTTACGTAAAATCATCTTATTAATTATTTGCTCAGCGTATTCTTATACCATACATGTTTGGTTTCTTTTCTGGATGTTTGTGTAAATATTATTAAAATAAATACGTATATAAAATAGATTAATTATGAGCGTATTTATAAAGTATTGATAAATAAATATCTTTTTTTACACTTAAAAACGCAAAGACTTCATAAATGAGATGATATGATATGATCAAAGTTCAAAATCACAAACAATGCAATAAGCTTTTCATAGCTAATTTCAAACGTTATCGCTAAATCTATCGAGGAAGTCTCATGCAGCATTACTCATCCATGTACGCAAATAATCTTTCTATAATCTTTCTATACGTGATCTGTATTCCGATGGAAAATCACCGTTCTTTCACCGCGTCGCTCACGTCCGATACGCGCGTTCATAAGAGGAAGAAAAATCGGCCGGGATCTGCGCGCGACTCCGCCGAGTTTCATTATGTAATCGGCGAGGATGTAGGGTAAATGTGCATTTGAGTCAATTGGCGGGGCCGCGAGCGCACCTAGTTACGCTTCGTGTGTGCACGAGTTTGCGTGTGCAACGTTCGCGGACGTGTGTAAATGTGTATGCGTCCAAGCTCTGCGTCACAGACTGGCGCACCACGTGCTGCTGCGCCCGTCCGTTGCGCAACCTTGGCCACAAGGCTATACTCTGCCGCTGGCTAGAACGAGCGAGCGAATGACGTGTGTGCACGCGCATGCACGCAATCCGGTGACGCGTGTGCGTGCGTGAGTTTACCGCGGCAGCATCTCCGCACGGACCGTTTCGTAAGATTTGCGTCAAACGCAGCAACGTATTGTCTGTGGACGGATATTTGTTTTTTCTCTCTACGAGAGAGATTTAACTCTGTCGAGAAACTTTTTTCCACAAGTTTTATAATTAATCCCGCTTAATTATTATCACAGACGAGAAAGAGAAAGAGAGTTTATGGTTCATTATCCGCTTGCACTTCGTAAAGCTCGATTAATTGGGATGATTTCAATGATATTCGTGATTTTATTCAAGATAAATAAGCATGATGATCGTCGATTCGATGGAGTGCGAGTTGTGACACGACGTGTCTCGCTCTTTCAAAACACACGTCAATCTAAGAATACAAGTGGGGAAAAATATAAAAAAAAAAAAAAGTATCTCGGAGTTTAATAATTTCTCTGTTCGCGAAACACACGGGCTTTGATTCTCTACGTGCTTGATCGCGGTAAGTGACGAACAATCACTTTCACGACGCGCGTACTATGCAACATGAATACGCGCGCGTACGCATATCGCAAATCCGCTGCATCACACGGGATGACTCGTGAGAGTACTTCATCTCCGAGCACATCAGCAGCGTCATCGTATCGTTTAATAAACATAAATATCCATCATTTTGTCACCCCGTCTAATCTGATATCTCGATGACGTTCCGACAAGTAATGCAGAGACTTTCGCGAATGCAAATGTAATATCCATATATGCAACATTAAATATATCACGAAACGGAGATGACTTTCGAACATTTGAATTCATCTCGCGTATAAATGTCACAAGCTGAAACGTGATGCGTGATGGGAATAGTGGCGTAACGCTAGCGCGGAGGAACAATAGTTCAATTAAGACATTAAATAAATAATTAGTATATACACCGGTAAAATTAGCAGTATCATGTAGAAATATGTCAATAGCATATAAGTGTATCAGTAATATAACGATATCAATCTTATTCTTTGTTAAAAACCGGTATTTATATACTACTAATTAATGGTAAATAAATTAAACGAGATCAAAAAAACAGACGACGTAAAAAAAATTGCTTGATTCCGTTTTTGAAATAACTTAATATTTTCTGACATTTAAATGAGACGGTATTCAGTTGATCGATCTGCAAGTGACTATGCAATTGATTATATTTATCGCATTAGTCATCTTCCTGGTTGATAGTTACGCCACTGGCACGTATGCAGATGATATGCTATGAAATACGTGCGATGATAAACAATGAAAGCGTGGCACCTTGTTTTATCCCATGCTAGTCTGACGTTCGTCATTATAAATTGTACGGTTGATAAAACAATGTGATATGTAACGGCAATCGTTACAACGGGTCAAGAGCAATCTTGTCACCGTCGTGTTCGCGCCCGGGCAATGTTGTACATTCACGTGTATCCCAAAATGGGAGTCGAAATGTACACAAATTGGGCAGTGCTCGTGGGAAAGCATAGCAAGGTGCAATGATATCCCAAGGGATAACTCTGAGTTTGCAATAGCGATAGTTTGCAACATTGGACAATATTGCATCGATCAGCTACCGATGGGACGCTCATGAATAATTATGTACAATTTTACGACACGTTCTCGTATCATTAAAATAGTTGGGTGCATTATAGTTTAATCTAATATACACAGAATATATGTTCACGAGCCTCTAATAATAAAATCTAAAACGAAGCACTTTAATTATACGATACGAGATAAAAGCTGTTTGATTAAAATGATAATGACTGTTGTGATAATCTAAATTTAAATAATGACTTATTTAAGCGCGATTAAATGAAACAAAAATTACAGAATGAATGAAAATTACAAATGAAAAAATTTTATTATCATAAAATAAAGTGCAAATATTTTGTGACTGCAGAGACCGATGTATGTTTCTCATTTGCTTGAAAAATGTTATTTTAAAGTAAAGATCCCTAAATTTAGATTGATCGTTCACAAAGTTAAGCGTTATTGTAAGATTATAAAATCTGACTTCATTTCGAGTCGCGTTTTAACAACTTCCTCCCGCGAAACGCGAGCATCCGAACCGTTTTGCGACGTAATAAGTCATTCCGCCTTGATGGCGGGACAACTTGTAATGGCCGTTGACCGATTGCCTCTCCATTTTACCCCCTTTCCTCCGTCACGCCGAAAGTTACCTAATCACTTTATCGAGTGACTTCTGCGGAAAGTTTCGGAGAGCCCCCTCTGGAATATCGACCCTGCTCTCACCGCCCATACTCGCGCATTATTTCATCCGCGCTGTCACAACCGGCTGCTTTTCTTCGGGGACGGAATACAAAGGGGACCCCCGGCTTTCCTTCCCCGAAAGAAGAAGAAACGCGACGCTCGCCGCACTGGAAATTTAGCGCTTTAACGTCGCTCGTGCGTCATTTAACGTTCGCTGATTCAACAATGCCAGAGTCAATTGAGAAAAAAAACTGACATGAGAATTAATCCCGCGAATGCCGCTGGCACTTCCATCAGGATAATAATCACGTGGAATGCCTCTAATTTTCTATTTAATAGTTTTCCTGTTATGTTTGTAATTAAAATTTTACTGCAGACACGTTTGAAATATAAAATTTATATTTATATAATTATATATATTTATATAAAATGATTTATAGCACAATTTGATATAAAAGAAAAAAGAAATTTTAATTAAATAATTTTGATACATTTAAAATATAAAATTTAATATCTCTTGCAGTGCAATATGTAATGCTAATATAAATATTAAAAATAGTAAAACTGAATAAGCTTCGAAAAATTTTATTTTTTATTATAATGTCTGCTATCATTATTTTATAAAAAAATTTATTTATATATTGAGAAACGTTCATAAAAAGTATTATAGAATTGATTACAGAATATAAAATAAAACTTTTAAAAATTATTTTTTTTTTCATCTAACTAAGTGTACTATGTAATTTTAGCATTTCCATTTTCTCATAATAATATAATATATTATAATTGCATAATCGCGTAAATAAACTAACATTGTCATACATCAACTCCTGTGATTTATGATTCGCGACAATTGACTCGTTAAAAATTTATTTTATCAGACATACAATTTTTGCGTCTGTCAGGTTAAACATATCCATCGGATACGATGAAATTTCCTTCGCGATTTATTTCGTACGGTGGGGCAAAAGAAACTTTTGGACAAGTTACGAATTACTTCCCGAAAACTGATAACGAACGCGCCCACGCTTACGGACAAAAGGTCAGAGAAAACTTGGTCAAGGAACATAGCGATGGTAACGGTTAATGCCAATGAAAGGAAACGAAAACAGAAGGGTTGCTATTCGACTTGGCAAGACGGGTATAGCCGAGCACGCACAGGCGGCATTAAAGCATGCCTCATTTGAATCTGGCATGGTCGAGCACCTCGTAAAAAGCGAGCTCCGCAGAGAGCCCCCCTTTCCCTCCTTCTCCGCCCTTGTCAAACGCGTGGAAGAGTTAATTCGAACACTCTGGCAAAGAGTACGAGACGCATTCTACCATTTTATTGCATTATTGCATTGCGGTGTAAAACGCGTAACATTGATACCAATTTGATTCTCATTACCAAATTCTCATTAAGTTAGAGTTATATTTCTACGGTACTTGGATTAGTAGTCTCTCTAATTTCACCAAGTTGAGCTCCGCATTGATAATCTCTAAGATCATAGTTCGTAAGTTTAGTAATAAGTTGAGACTACACTAGGCAGGCCTTGAATAAGTGGTCTCTAAGTTTAGTTTCTAGTTTCACTAAGTCAGAATTGCACAGAACAGTACAAGGAGATTCCTACTAATTCATTCGATGACGTGTGCGTATATCCCGTTACTGTTATTATTTAAATTTACACGATAATACCAACAACTCTGCAACTCTCAACCGTAAATGATTCGATAGCGCACTGTCTGTTACGCGGAATCCGCATTCAATCATGATGAGCTATTTCCGGAAGCTAGAGATCGGCCGCTCGTTAGCGACGATCGACCGCGACACGCTCGCGTTTCGATACGTACGCCGTTTCGACAAACCGAAATTCCGCCATAACCGAAATTCCCCATCGGCCCGGCCGGTAGCGGCTGGTACCGACGTACTTTATTGGCCGTCATATCTGTCGCTGGCAGGGACAGGCTTTCGAACGATTAATTATAAACAACCAGCCGCAACAATGGCTCTGCGTAATTAAAGCGACCGGTCTCGCTTCCTTTCCCCCTCTGACCTCGCCCCAAACGCGTTCATCCGCTCCTGTGACCCTGGCAATATCAAAGCAGAGCTCTCTCCACCGTGAATATATGTCAGGATCAATCCCTCCTCTTACTGAATTAACTACGCTTCTTCTTCACTAATAGAATCGTAGTGACTTTTCCGGAATTTTAATAAGATAATAAATTCCATACGCGCGCATGTAATCACTTCGTATCATAAACTACTTCGTAAGTAAGTTTATATATATATAAACAACACTCCTGTTGCTTATATATATAATTGGAAAATATATTCAGACTTCAGAAGATTATTATTAGTGATAAGATAAGTGAAAGTGACATGTATATAATTAAATAATTTTACGCCAGTTTATAATCAACTTTACGACGATTAATTTGAAAAAGAAAAACAGTATATTTTGTTATAAAAACTCAAGATATATATAAATCAATAAGAATATATATGAAAAAAAAAATAAAAATAAAAATAAACCTTTATTGATGTAAAAGTATCAAATGTTTGCTTATATTTTTGTCGTAAAATTGGAATTGCTAAAAAAATATACAATTGACTGGAATTTGTTTTTCTACCACACTTCCACACAATCCTTCACTTATATTTATTTAAAAAATATATCTATACTTTTATGCTACGGCAAATTATTATTCTTTCGGAGTCGCTTTAAATTCGCTCAAATTAGAAGCACGAGCGAAGTTGCTTTCCCTATCATTATCAAGCCACAAAATAATTAACGCGGAATCAAATAATTAATTCCAAGGAAACTAAGGGAAGCGCGAGAAACCGGGGATAGCAAGTATAACGCGTCGCGATAACGATTAGCGATTTTCCGAGCAGATAGCTCGGCTTCCCCTCATTTCATCGAGAATTTACGTCGCTATAAGAAACGGCCTTGTATATATGCGACGCGCTGATTATCGAACAAGACAAAAGGGGCTGTACTCACTACTTGGGTGGACCATGTGGGTGACGATTAACACATGCGAGCGTCAGATATTTTTGTTCACTTGAACGTCTGCTTACCTAAAACAGAAAATAAAACATGCTCATTATCATCTCATCGATCATTAGCGACGTCAACGTTAATAAAGAGCATGAGAGACGTGGCACAGAGTGACGAGGGTTACTTACTAAATCTGGAGACTCTTAGATTTTAACGACTTTAGAGTCTTCCTCTCTACGCGCGCGAGTCTCGAAAATAGAATTAATATGATTTCGAGTATTAACGATATATTGACGAATATTTTGAACATTCCATAAATAACAGTGCATAATCATAAAAATAGTAAATAAAAAAAATGACAAAATAAAGAAATAAGAGAGCATTATTTTTACTTCGGTAAATTAGAATAGCGTATGCAACTGATTGCCTTTACTCTTTAAAAGCAATTTTGGTTTCATGAATATTGAAATATTTTGTCGCCTGTGTGTTAGATAAAATGAAAGCTGTAACTGTTTCCATACGTATAATATGTCATTTCAATGTGAAATTTCATTCCTGACTTCCGACATCTACAAAGGTATAAATATTAACATAAAAATATATATTACACATTAGCATACGTAATGTTAATATATTAATATTAACGTATACATTTTACCGTATACTTTGATTTCAAATATTACACATATTTCACAAGTGTGCTCGTGTATGTATGTGTCGTGTGTGTGTGTTAAAAACTGCGACGATTACGTAACATATTTTTCTTGAAATTGCCCATGTATAGCTAAATTGGCGGTTTGCTCAGAAAATGCTGAGTCGCGTCGTAACTCGTTAAGTAAGTTTCTTCATTAGCCTAACGTCCGACTAATTTTTACATGCGCGCGTAGTCGTTTTAATTGCATTACACGACGCAACACGGTAAACACGTGCGCCACCGACTTTTAGCTTGTTTTCTTGTCAAATTGTCTCTCTCCCTCGATTACACGCGCGAAGCAAACATAAATTAATAAAAAAAATATTTAAAAAAACTGCGTGCTCGAAATAACATTTCTTTCTCGTGCTCGGATAAAGAGGCGAAGGAAGGAATTTCAATTTATTCATGAACGCAAAATATAATAGGTAAAAAGCAATTCTAAAAATACAATTATTGATTATTTCACTATACTTGATACATCTGCTTTGCTAAAAGAAAAAGTTAAAAAACAATTCCTCTCAAATCCTTCTAGCTCAATTATTACGGTTGTGTCGGTCAGTTTTAGCATAAAACACTCGCTATAAGTCAGTATATATGCAAATAAGACCGAGTGCGCGATCTCAGGCACATCAGGTAGCAATCTTGACTTTACATATCATGTACGCAATACACATACAAACGTACATACATACATATATATATATATATATATATATATATATATATATATATATATATATAGAGAGAGAGAGAGAGAGAGAGAGAGAGAGAGAGAGAGAGAGAGAGAGAGAGAGAGAGAGAGAAGCGTGCACGCGTTCGTATGGCACGGGCGATCTGACAAATTGCAACGTCATTACTGCCAATTTGTTTACACGCCGCCGGATAGCCGGTAACACGAGGTTGGAACCCTGGAACGGGCCTCCTCGAGGATTCCATGTATTTATCAGATGGATAAGTCAAGCAAGCGAAGCGCGCCTAGCATACATACCGAATAATCGGAGCGCATGACTCTCTACTAATGCTACTACCTAATGCTAATATATGCTGCAACCTCACGTCCGTAGTATTAAATAATTTATATCGTTTTCATCTGAATCAGAACCTGTTATCTGCGTACAGATATTACTGTTATCTTAATATTGTAGATAAAAGATAAGCATCTCTTGAGTGATTAATGTATCAAAAAAATCCTTTTAATTGCATTTACGTAAATTATCGCATTATCGCTGACATAATAAACATTCTTCGTAGCGCAGTTTCACTTCCGATAAAACGTTACGTGCCTGAGCGTTCCTCTCCCCAAGACATAGATATATGATTTATTTTCCATTAAAACAAAAAGAAAAGAAAAATACAAAGTTTGCAGATGCATAATCAAGATTATTCTAAACGGATAAGAGAAGTGTATTTTATCTTGCCATTTTATTATTCTTTTTCGCTCGATATCCATTTCGCGAAGAGAAACGAAGAGTCTACTTCTATCTGTGAATACCGGGTCTTAGTGGTAGCTATTCTGGAAGACTTATCGTTAAACGTAGAAGCTGGAACGAGAGAGCTATAGATGTATCCGCGCTTTCACACGCGCAGATATGTGAGATTGTATGAGTACGTTTTACACACTAACGAGCGGATTTCGCCGAGTGTAAAGGGGAATTACGTAGAGCTGAAGTTTTCCATCTGGAATCGTTAATCGTGCCACCGAGCGAGGGTGGACGTTGATCACTTTATAATTGAATGAGGAGGAAAAAGGGACGCGAGTGCGGCGCGACTATGGCAGACATGCTGTCTTCCTCCTTCCTCATCGTCTTCAAAATTTCGATTCGAATCCTTTTCATCCTTTACTTACTCGTCTCAAAATTCCGAATCATACAACAATATTGGAAATGTTCCGAGAAATGCGTATAAAAATTTATTGTTTAAAATTTAATATCAAATGCTAAAACAAAAATTAAATGTAAAGCGTAATATGTATGTGTAGATGTTGAAATTTCTTTACTTTAACTATTAAATTTTTTTATGATTAAGTTACCAATTATTACTAATCAAATCTTAAATATATCGGACCTGAATAACAAGTAGTATTAATAACGATTATAAATGACGAACGGTTATAATATTTTAATCATTATTTGTCAAGATTGTGTACTTTAACGCACAACATCTTTCTCATTATCGCGATTCCTGACTTCCCGAAGCGGAAAAGAGAAAGTATGTCACATCCCTTAATAATGCAATACGAAAGCGAGTAATATAGCGATGCGCTGCTAAGCGGTAAAGGAAGATACGATGGGACGAAGGAGGAGTAGAAGGAAGAGCCTCGCGATTTAGCATTCTCCCGGCTAACAAACTGCAAATAACTGAACTGCGGCTGCAGGATGACGTTAATTAATATTGCCAACGGTACGGAGTGTCGACGGAGGGATGAAGAAGTCCGCCTGAGCGCGGGGATGACGTAGGGGGTAGGACTGACTAGAAGAAGACAGTGGTGGGTTACAAGGGTGGGGAGAAAGGAGAAGAGAGGAAGAGGAGCGGGAGGGTGCTCTGAGTTTTTATCATCTCTCCCTCCCGACTCGATTCAGTTAAACTTTGAAATAACCCCTTAATGAGTCCGTCGTGCCGAGTAGACCGGATGCCGACGAAGCTCTCGGATTTTTCTCTCATTTGCTCTCTCGCTCTCTTTCTCTATGTCTCTCGCTGCGCTCTAGCCGCTTCCTTTCATTTTCCCATCGCGTTCCTATACTCTGTCTCCTTTTATTTTTCTGGTATAAGCCGTGCACAAACTTCCTCTCTTTCTCTCTCCCCCTCCCCCTCCCTTTTCTCCATCAGAAAGCTTGACCGACGTCACGGTCTTGATTATTGTGAAACTGGTGTCGCTCTGTGACTTTGCTTTAAGCGTATCGTTAATTCTCCCAGTATAGAAATTAATGGAAAAGAAAGTTCATTCCGTTACTTTCAATGTTTATCTAACCTTGAAGCAATTAAAAATTTTCAGGTTGAAGAAATTCAATTTGTAAAGTACAACAACCGATAGAAATTGATACACGAGATAATCAGATTACAATTGAGAAAATTTAATATCTTTCGTAGACACTTATACCGACTTTTAAACTTGTAAATTTCAATTGATTAAATAATAGCGACATTTCCCGTATGTTACGTCAATCGACTGTCCGCGGTCTGTTGTGTATGTGTTTGTATATTATTATTACTTCTCGTGTCAACTTTGAAACCCTCAAACTTCGCTATGTATCTGACGACAAATGGCAACGAATTTTGTGAAGTATACCGTTTTGTCGTTGTAAACTTCCAGGAAGAGGAAAGGTTCCTAACGGGGGAAAGGGTTTCGCGGGGGCAAGCGTGTGTTTGTCCAGCAAAAGTGCCGCATTGTTGCGAAGCTGGGCATTGAGCATACGAGTTCGTTCTTAATGGGCTTTCTGTGTCCGACATGCGGTGGACGATACGATCCTCGCGTTTGTCACCATAATTCCGTTCGCTTCGCATTCCGGAATTCGTGCGAAAAGAATTTTATGCATTTTACGCGAGCGTCTTGTGCAACGTAAGTGTGTGTCTTGCTAATTGTAAATTTGGATAAAATATAAAGAGGTCAAAGAAAAAAATATAAGAAAGAAAAAGTAGTGTATATTCCGTTATTAATTTTGCGAAAAATAATTTCGAAAAAGAAATCAATATGGCAATATCAAGCAATCTATTATATTTTAATCTTATTTTTAACTTAAATTTAGAACTTTTGTTCTCTGCTGTCATTTTATACTTATATATTTGCAAAAAAATATTGTAAAATTTTAACAAGTTTATTATGACAGATATTGAAACATATTCTAAAGCACGACAATTTAATGTGGAAAATTGTTAAATCATCTAAAATCCCTATATAAAAAATTCCTTCGTTATAAAATTTTAATCTTATATATTAAATGTTTCTGTTTGTGTTATTTCAAATAAATATGATTGCAATCCGTAGCTTGAAAAATAATAAAGAGATTATTATTAATTCTGCGTTATATGCATTATTATATGCTTCTCAATACGTATTTGTAAGAACTTTTTTTTACGTATCTCCACTCGAGAATCAGTTTTTGGTATGACTCTTAATATAATCGGAGTCAGTGATTTCGTTTTGAAGCACTCACCAGTTGAACCACGCTTCGTATTAATTAAATGAGATTCGTGAGATGACATGGTGGCCCAAACGTGAATTCACGCTAATGAGTCGCTGATTTCGTTACACGGAAAGAGAAAGAGAAAAATAGAATGAGAGAGAGAAACCTGCGACATGAGAGAGATGTGACGTCCATCGTCCTCACGAATAATGAGCCACTCGTAAAATAGGAATTTGCAAGAGAAACTGTGCAAGAGGATAGATTAAGACAAGCATTAAAGATTTATTTAGCACGATGTTGCATTTACGATCGTGACATATAATAATGTCAATTTTCAAATTTACGATATCGTCATATTTTATCGGATTATAAAGAAACTTTTATTGGCTTATAAAGAAACTACAAAGAAATAGCTATATCAACTTTTATATATATATTGTATTTATATTTTAATTAGAATATCTTTTTATTTCGTTCTTCTTTTTATCTCGCAAACCTATTTAAAGTGGATCATATGCTATAATTTCTACATGGGCTAACAGAGAATGTTAAATTTTGTTTTTATAAAATTAATTATAGAAAATTTAATCGAGGAATAATATATGTATATAGTTGAAATACACAGATATGTAATTCTTTTACTCTACGTGAGTCGTATTTCATTCATTATACGAAACGTAGATAAAAATGAAATATGAATATAATGCACGAACGGTGCATAATATTATAGCGTAATAACAATCCATTTTCCATAAGATATCAATGCGAAATGCGTTATAATAATTGCATGTTAATGTACGCATTTAGCGTGCGGGAATTAACAAATTCATAAAAAGTTACTCGCGGCAAGGAATATGCAAAGAGAAAAATTGCGAGATAAACATTAAGGACCTATTGCACGTGATGTTAAACGTCATAATGTTTACGAGCACGACATGATACTGCGTGTATCTATGCTATAATCGTTTTCGCAGGGCAATTATGATTTTTTATCGTTGTTAACAATGAAATGCTGATCGTATTTTACTCGAAACATGGATCGCTTTTTTCCGCACGAGCCTTTCATTTGCAAGTTCTCTTAATTTATTTATTTTTTTTTTTTTCAAGAGTACAGCTCATTAGTAACTTTGCTTACTTCAGTTTTTCTTTTTTCATTGCATGTGCAGGAGAAATCTGTGTTTTAATTGTTAGTTTCAACGTTTTTAAAAAAAATCCATTGAGACAGAATTATGTCAAGTAATTCATAGCAAAATAAATAGATTCATAGCGTTTTATAATAAAGAATAACACACAGTGTGTGTTACTCGAAAACGAAAGTTAGATTATACAATGAATCCAAAGTCAAAATTCTCAGTCCGTATAATTTTTTTATCCTACAACACGACGATAGCAAATGTGACAGGACGTCATGCAAATTACGTGCAACTTTCGCGGAAGTTCCATTGACACCCGACAGTCGGTTTATGTCTCGCGATTCGAATCGATTTGCATACCAAACTACCGACTTCTGGTCGTTAACGAAGGTAATGAAGCTGACGGCATAAAAGGCTCGTTAAAACATCGCTACCGCAACTGTTGAGGTGTCTTCAAATCTCCAGGTGGCCTTCAGCCGATTTTCTCCTCCCTCCCTTCCCCCCTTCCTCGTCTCTTTCTCTTTGAGGTCCTTCTCGATGGTAGCGAAAGTGGAACGACTTTATTGCACGTTAAAATTAACGTTAGCAACATTAACCGGAAGTTTCTCCATCCCCGAATTGGGACGGCGTATCGAATTAGGAGTGCGGCAAGCGAAAATTCCATTTTCGCTAATCTCCCGGATGATGATCGCGACCGCCAACTTTAATCGCTAACGTCGTCGTAGTTAACGACGAAGAAATGACATTGGAACGGAAACTGCTAAAGCATGTAATCGTTAACTCTCGACGATGCTGAAATGATATAGCAAAAGTTCTGAGCACGTATGAGTTAATTTTTCCGCATATTACGTTTCTGTTTAAGACCTTTTGAAAATTCGCCAAACGTCATTTTTTTGCATTATTAACAAATGCATAATAAAATCGCTATAATTTTATGTTTGTCGAATGTCAGATTTTAATTGAATTGCTCGTTTTGTTCCTTTTATATGTTAAAGTGAAATTTGATTGTATTGAAATACGTTTGATGTTTATGTAATGATAAATTTAATAAGTCACTATTTATATCGAATGCTGTATCGAGTTTTACATTGAATTGATAAGTGTTTATAGAAAAAAAAATTAATTAAAAATAAAAATCTGCAAGCAAGTTGCTTTTCTAAATTTAAATTCGAATAAAAATAGATAGGATAGAAAAATCAACAAAGAAATTTTGAAAATGGAGTGTTAACTTCCCAAATTACGAGTCTGTAATCTTACAAATCACACTTTAAATTTCAAAAGCCTAAGTTTTCAAGTTCAAGGATATAAAATCAGAAAGGGTTAGATATCATCGCGAAGATCCTTCGCAGCCATTCTGCGTGCGAAATCATAAAGGGCTTCGCCTAAGATACCGCGATTGCCGAAACGGCGTCCGAAATGAAGTCGAAACGACTGCCAAGAGGCGACTTTTACGACTACTTGGATTTTCTTTCACCCGATGGTAGGCATCGCTAAGACCAATGCCCCGGTCGGAAATTTAAGTCTCCTAATTCGGCGACGGTTTTCCCTCCTCGAGACGGGGCACCGACTTGCTGGCTGGACCGCGAAGCCGATGCCACAGTTATGTTTTATCTTGTATTTCTCTCTCCACTCCATCCCACTGCCCTACCTCACCCCTTCTCCTCCACAACTACAACTGTTTTCCCCTCTTACCTTTTACTTCCCCTTTTTAGATTCCTAGTTTTCCTTTCCCTTCCCACATCTTTGTTCATTCTTTGCGGCGCGGTTCATTACATGGTCGAGATACAGAAGAAAGAAGTCTTTCTACTCTGCTTATTTCCGCCTCTCCTCCTCTTCCCCCCCCTACCACTATCTTTTTCCTCTCTCAATCCGGCGCTTACTCTATTGATTCACGAGATTATGTTCTGCTTATTGCGAAATGATTCTTATTGACTATAAAATATTACAACTACCATTTTCATTACTTATTATTGTTATTGTCATTGCTATCTTTAATATCATTATTATTATTCCTATTGTTAATATACATATAATTGAAACTATCTTACTTTGAGTCTCTCTTTTCTGACTTAGCATTATATTATTATATTTATCGTCATCTCATTAAAATATATTCGAAATTTTTATAAGTTATTAATACTTCTTATGTTTTTTGTATTAATGACAATAACTGTTTATAAAAATTTATTTTATATAAAAAAATTTGTTTTCCTTTTATTTCCTATTTTAAACAAAATATCAGCTTTAAAAATATATTCATTTAACTAATATAGCAAAAAATGTATCTATCACACAATTTTTGTTTTCATGTAACTAAAATGCCTCTATTATTTCATTATCACAATGTTCTATTCATTTATCAACGTTTAGCTTGTTCATTATATTACATAATCCTATATGTAGCAAAAATTAGAACGCAATTTTCTGTTTCCGCAATTACCCTACATAACTTTTTCATTATCGCATTTAAAATTTTTTAAATCTACTCCACTGTTCTTTCTCTTTCTCTTCCTCTTTCTCTGTCTCTTACATTCTTAAAGAAATCTAGACCTCTCATCCCGTGACTATTCAATCCCTCTCTCTTTCTTATTCTCCTTGCTGCGACTGCCTTTATTTGCACGTGGTTTTTGTTTTACCTTTGCGATTACACTGGAAAACGAGTACAACAACCACGACAACGATGGCTGCCAGAGCCATCGTCGTCGACGGCGCATTGCTTTTCCCCTGAGGCGCGCTTCATTATGGTTTTTGGCAACGCATGAGACCGTCTCTTCTCGTCTCCCGATTTTTTTCCTTTTGCGCTCGCACCCAAGGGACAGAAAGAAGGGCATCGGAAAAGCCCACGAGATTTTGGGTATGCGTGCCAACGCGATACGATACCCGCTGATTCGCTCTAACGAGATGCTTCGGAAACGAATGCTCTAAGTAGCGTTGTGATACTGCGTCGCCGAGCGGTATCGCTAACGAGAACGTAGCAGCACTCAGAGAATATGTTCGCGATACCTATCAACCCAGCAAGAAGAAGCAAATTATGCTCAAATCTTAAACGGAAAATAGATTTATATCATTCTTCAATCACAAGAGAAAGCGCGGATCTACAAAGTGAAGATAATCATTCATTAATTGTTATACGATAGATATAATCAGTACACACGTATATAAACAGCTGATTATCTACGTATAACGCTATTATTTCATCACAACTATTATATATATGTATGTAATTAAATTATATTAAATACATATATAATATATAAGAGATTAAAGTTGTATATGATATACAGCTACATATATTTTTAATTGTCTTGATGATAATCTTTCTTGCTGCCTATCTGGAAAGCAACTGAAGGATCTACCGGCAAGCTAAGCCAACGCGTCTTATATCGCTAAAGATGTGATATGAAAACATGTTCGTAGTTACTTTCACCTCATCATGTCTCATCTAGCCTTGAGGATTGACGCAAAGAGTGATCCCTTTAACGAGTGTCCGTCGATCCCTTCGTGTTATCACTGTCGATCACCGCCACCGTGGCGGGCGTCAAAATCGAAAAACCCGCGACAATGGCCGCGGTCGATTCCACGTGCGATTAATCTTCGTTTCGCGTGACATTTCGCGAACGAGATCGATCCATCTGCCGTTCGCGCGAATTCAATACGTGTATCGTGCGCGTACGCACCTGCGACGCCAAAAGGTTTTGCTGGATAAATGAAGAGAACCGAAGAAGAGAGAGAAGAAAGAAGGCCATGACGTATAATCAAACTCGAGAGCAATCTGGGACGGAAGCGAGAAAGTGCATCAAGAATCATATTAATCGTATTCGTTCGGCTTGAATGAGATTCTCAACTTCTATCCTGCAAATATGTATATGCGAAATGGACATAGACACGAAGATACTCGCCGCAGAAGCAGAATAAGTGATCTTATAAAACATAGAAAATATATATGTTGTATCTAGAGAAAGAGAGAGAGATATTATATTTATTTAGAGATATATTTATTTAGAAATAAATGTATCTGGGAACACATCCAACTGAAAAGAGTTGTACCTATATATTATCTTAAATAATATATCTCTCAAAGTCCCATACACATATTATATTTTATAAAAAATAAAAACCATCTAAGCACTGCTGTAACGCACATTTATTGGTTAAATTATGCTTAATTATCTGAACATTTTCTCAATATCTTCTTTTTCTATACAGAAATTCTTCTCTGCTCTCTCGGAAAATTTACTGTGCAAAAAAAGCGTTATAAGAAGTCAATGCAGAATAAAATATTTACATTTCAATTAGGTAAGAAAGTTCGCAATTTGTAAAAGTAAAGTAATTATCCAGCGAGCCGGTAAGTTAGGATCGCTTAAATATTGCAGCGACGTTCACGGAGCGAAAGGGTTAAACGCAAAAGTAAACCATCTCGAACGCGAAAGGGTTAAGCCGGCTCTCGTCGACCTCAGCGTGCTTCCTCGAAGCCCGGAATGGCTTTTCCCGTCTCGTTCGCCGTGTAATTAATATTCTCGGAAAGACAGTAATAGTGCACCGACTGCCGGCTCACCGCGAAGAGAGCGCTTCGTTGACCGAGGTCGAGTATCCTCGAGAATCGCGACGAGAGAATCGTATACGAGAAAGCGCATATTACGTCTCTGCCCCGTGACCGTGGACCAGAAATCAATTACGCGAAAACGATCCTTTTCATCGTCATTTTTTTTGCAACGTAACAATGATAGCGATCGCAGACGCTTTCTACTACTTCACAAGAGCTTAACTCTATTGACTCGACACTTTCTCGAAGATCGATCGGAATCGTAACTCTGCAAAGTCGATTGGAAAAGTTAACAGAGAGATTTTAAATATATTAAACAATAAGAAAATATTTGTTTATGTGTATTATATTCAATGTTATTTTATATTTCATTTTTATATAGCAGCCTAAAAAAAATATAAAAATAATATGCTGATACGAATGACAAAGGTGCAAGAGTACCGACCACATCGTCAAAAAAAAAAGTGCAAGTTTAGCAGACAGAATTGTTGAAAACTTGAAGCGCATCGCTTCGAAAAGCGGGAAAAGGAGAAGAGAGGAGAAACAGGGAGAAGGCACAGAAAGAGGAGAAGCCGAGATGGAAGAGCCGGTTCGGGTCGTTCACGGCCGTTATGGATGCAAATCCGCGTACGAAACGTATAAAAGATTTGCAAGAACAAATATACGCCCGGGAGTTCGGTCTCGGAGATGAGGTGGGCGCGAAGAACAACGGATGGGAGGAAAAGAGGCAGAAAAGGAAGGAGGCCGAAGCTCTCGGTCCCCGATGGATTCAAATGAGGATAAATATTTATAAAAGAGTGCGCCGATGGAGGAGTTCCCTTCTCGATTCCTCCCGGAGTCCGGGATGCGGACGTTGCGAGGAAATATTGGTTCTCGCACCATCTCGCGAAATGAGGAATACAAGGAGAGAGGGCGAAGAGAAAGAGGAGAGATAGAAGTAAAATCCGCGAAAGACGAATGAAATAAAGTCGTCCCGAGCAGATTCGACCGGTTCGGAATTTAACGAATGATATCTTGCAAATTTTCGTTTGCATTATATACATTGCTCTCTATATCATTAAAAATCTTATAAAACTCCTTCCGACTGTTACGTAAAAATGTTTATATTTAATTCGATAATCTTTTTACTACAAATAATTTCGACGTACAATATAGCATGCAGATGTAATCCCAAAATTATTAACTCGAGTCATTAATTCAACATCGAAAACTGACGTTTAGATTTAAACCGCCGAATAAGTGATAAATGCCAAACGAAATTGTATCCCGGAACGTTAATAGCTTAACATTCGGTGGAGCAAATTGCCGGGGGCGTATTTTTTCCTCCATTTAGCCAGCGAATTCCCGACGCTTCTGGGAAACTAATGTACAGCTCGAGAGAGAGAGCACGCGGGCTTATATCTGTAGCGTATATAAGGCACTTTGGGTTAACTAGCGTAAGCGTTTAGGTCGTTAGCGCAAGTAGCCGCGTTATTATTAGAGTTACGAGAATAACATAATATTATCCTTCTCCCCGCGAAACGAATGAAATCAAATCCGCCGTTCCCCCGTCGTCGAGCGAGGAGGTTAAATAACGAGCTACGGTGGGTTTCCGACGTCGACGTTACCGAAGAAGCAGAAAGAGGAGAGAATATCGAGAGAACGAGAGAAAGTATAAAGGTGAGAAGGAGAGAGAGAAGTAACGAATTTTAAGTGAGAATGAGAGGAAACGCGACGAGAAAGAAGAAAGGAATACATTCCAACGAATAAATGCGACTGACATTAATGGGGGGGGCTAAATAATGTTCTTCCTCTCCCTTCCCTCTTCGATATCCCTTTTGGTAGGTTTGAAATACGCACGCGTCCTTAAGAAATTTTTCACTCAAAAGACGAGAAGGAGAGGGAGGTTATCTACGCGATTTTCCGGATAATAAGAAACGTTTTCTTCCGAGCGAAGACGCAGCGAATATTAAAAAAGTTACGCCCAAGTCTCGGCGCGCACACACTCGCGGAATAACTTTAATAAAATAAAAAAAAGAACTAGGAAAAGTACTGTAGGACGCGCAGGGGGAAGATTCGATATCGGAGAGCACACATACGTCTCTCGTGCGAGAGTCAGAATTCTTTCGAGATTGTCTTGCGATTTATATGACAGCCACAGCGCAAGGAAAATGAGTATTCGATCGCAGAAACTATATATAACATTTCCTTTTTTTTATTTTATTTTCCAACTTCATGCGAGGGAGAGAGAAAAGGAGAATTGTCAGGTAAAAAAATGCACTTCTTTCATCAAATTTGCGGTTACTTTTCTTCCTCACAGCTAACTAAGAACGTAAATATACGAACCGTGTAATATGCGACGGCGTATTTGTCTTATGATTTTTGGAAATCCCCCCGCTGTTTCGAAAAATAGCGCGTGTGCCCTGTGTTCTTTAACAAGGAGAACGAAAACTCGTTTTCGCTCTCGGTCCTCTCGGCGAAAAATTCCGACAGCGTCCACGGTCACGTCCCGGAAGATTACACACGTCGCGCGTAAAAAAAAACCAGACGAAATGAGAGAATTGTAAACGGCGCGATCTCTTTCGACGTCGCGACTCCTCCGGGGCGTGTTCCCTGTAATTTCTCTCGACGCCGTACATACTCTTCCCGAGGTCTAGGTCGATTACGACGTCGATTGCAGACACTTTGGTCCACTTTAATGCTTTCCAGTCCTGATTAAACAGACATTGTATGTAATCCAAACCATTTCTCCTTCATTAGTGGCGACTTTGAAACTCATTTTCTCTCTCATTTACATGATAGTGCATCGTGATAAAAATATTCTATTGTGTTTGCATAGTGTACATACAATATAAGATAATGTGAGATAAATCATATATTTCACATCATATATACATGTATATATCATATAGATTGTCGCGATTGCGAAATATGATGATGATAATGGAGTAAAGTAAGTTACAACGTTATGAAAAATAAATTTTTAAAAACACGAATTTTTCTTTCGGTCTCTTGTACGATCGATTGTATCAGATTCTGAATTTTCGTTCTGAATCTTCGCCCTATTCGCTTCGCTCTTGCGCGACTGACGCGCGAGCGCGAACGCATCGAGCGACGATGTGCAGGGGAAATGCCGGCGCCCGGGTTCAAAGGGACGCACGACATCGTATAATGCCTGAACGGACACGGCGGCCGGGAGCGAGAGGAGCGGGAGCGAGAGTACGGGAATAACAAGATCATTTGTCACCAGCCATTTGCATACGTCGCGCGGTGTTTCATGCGCTAGCGTGTAAGGATGAATTGAATGAACCTTTGTTGAATATTGGATGAAAAGTGAAGAGAAGAGAAAGAGAGAGCCTGCCGCATCCTCCATCTCCTTCTCCTTTTTCCCCACTGTCTCTCTTGTCTCTCTTTCTCGTTCCCCTGCGTCTCTTTATTCGCGATTTCTACCTTGCCTCTCTTTATCCACCTACTCTTCATGGTCATACCGAGCGTGCGTCCTTTTTTTTCCGACTTTCATCTTCCGGCGTCGTACTTTCTGGCGCGGCGCTACAAAAGACCAACCAACCAACCAACCAAACGACCGACCGACCGACCGACCGGTTCCACCGAGCCGCACTATGGAAAATATTTCGCTGGCCGGGCACCGATTTTCAATTATTACGCTGCACCGGAGAAAACTCCAGCTTCAAAACGCGGAAGCGGAGGTAACCTCGATCTGAGTATGAACTTATATACCAGCTCTGCACGAATGTGTATTCGTACGACACGTGTGCGCGTGTCAGGACTTCATCCATAAATTTCAAAATAATCACGTATCCATTAGTTTGTGTTAAACTTAATTATTGAGAGACTCTATTGTAATTTAGATTTAATTTTAATCAAACTAAAGGAGTGCAACTCTTAATTCTCTCTCTCTTATATTGTGCATATACCTACATATAGTACTTTATTTATTAAAAATACTTTATTAACCACTATTTTAAACAAAATTATTTTAAACAAAAATTTATTTACTCGTTATAATTTTATAATGTTATTTTCTCAGATCGTTTTATATCTCACATCAAAATAGCTGGCCGACTTTGCTACACAAAATTTTCAAATACCGAATGAAAAGGTAAAGTGTTTCCGAATATTAAATGATATTCAAATATACCAAAGTTATATATATGCCTCGAGTCTCAAATATGTTGAAAGCGTCAACATATATATTTGAAACAAATTCAAACACGTTAAGTCATGGTGCATCGAACTATTTGCTTATCGCATTGCGCATGCAGCACATTGCTAATTTCGATTAATCATCAGCAAAATGCACCGATTGTTCTAAAGGCCGAGTGAATCGACTAAATGAGAACATTCTCTGAACAGCACATTTCACGTATTATGATATAACGCGTCATTTTCATTTTTGAATAATTAATAATCAATCTCTTCTTTGTTCTTACTGAACAATACGCATAGTGAAGAGAAACAAATAAGCAATTATCTTTAGTTATACACGTTTCATTCAATTAAACACATATGTTAAGAATATAAATTAAGAATATAAAGTTCCTAAAATCAAATCCATTTGTCATTGAATTTCCGTCGAATTTAAATTTCGCAATTTTAATCGTTTATCATTTAAAAATCAAATGGCTATACATTGCTGTTGAAAAAAATTCATTTGCAAAAATATATATAGGGAAAATGCATATTTTGTAATGCAAATCTAATTTTCGTACATTTCTGTATAATGTGTATCCATATAAATATTCATTGTTAAATTTAATATATGACGCGAGCCGCGAGTATTTTTATTCGCGATCGAATTACGGATATTTTATATTGCAACCAATCGTGTTTAATATATCGGAACGTTTCTCAATATTGTACCCTCAACGACGTTGGTCGCCAGGCACTTCGGGGGAGCTAATAAGCGCAACAATTCCCGTGGTGGCCACCGCCAGGTATCCGACGAACAATGGCCGACTGTGGTTACTGACATGCTGCTTCGGTCTGACGGCGCATTGACAGAGATATAATTAATGCGACATATATCCGACGAGTGAATAGAACTGCGCGTCGGAGATTGACTTACGTATACATATTGTACAATACCATCATCGATTCCTTTTCCTACGCATTTTTCAATTAATTTATCAATTATTGTTTAAAAAAATACTAATTTTGTATAAAATCAGTTTCTATATCATAAAAATATTTTTATTTTATATATTTTTGCGTGATAGTAATTAAATTACTGTCTTGAATACTATTATATTACGTGCATAAATTTTTTATTGGATATTATTGTGATTGCAATTTCTAAA
Source organism: Prenolepis imparis (assembly GCF_030444845.1). Classification (NCBI taxonomy): domain Eukaryota; kingdom Metazoa; phylum Arthropoda; class Insecta; order Hymenoptera; family Formicidae; genus Prenolepis; species Prenolepis imparis. The sequence continues at coordinate 9,090,372 of NW_028141169.1, forward strand.
ATTTTTTTTTCAGACAACATAGTCTTTGAATTGGATTTCCGAATCTGTAAAAAAAAAATGTAGTTAATCGATGTGTCCGTGTAAATCGTCTTTATGTGTTAGTTTCATTGTCTACGATTGTATGAGAGTTTCTCATTTCAAAAAATGGGAAAGAAAACGTTGACAGTTAAATTGCTCTCGCGCGTTGTCTCTTCTATGAATATATCTCCCTCCCGCCGGCATGCGGTCTCTACAATTACAATATTTTTTCCGTAACAGAGAGATGCGGTATATCCCTGTAAAAGGTTAATCAACGTTCCAGCGACACGTTATCGGAACGCGACTCGGCGTGCAACTGCAGATGCTCATTCATAAAAGCGCTTCTTTGTATGCGACGACAGCAGAAGCTCGTTTCTGCCAGGCAACCATTGTGGAGAGAGGCCGATCTTTATCTACGGGACGTATCCGTGTCGAGGCTGTCCATAGGTTCAGCCCCGGTATCTTAATAAGAAATCAAGCCGGGCGCAAAATCACACGGGAACGCGACGCGTCTGCACCAGACCGAGAGATGCGTCGATACCCGCGTCGATTTTTATCGCTACGCAACAACACGTCACACACACCGCCCGTAAATAAAGGCATAACTGTCGGCGTAAGTGATACGTACGTATTATGTATGTACGCCGTGGAAAATACACAGGCGAGGCGCCGATGTAGTCGCGGCCAGTCGTAAACGTCGGCCTGCTAGCTTTTATTATCGAATCCACCGGCTGCAAAACTGAAACTCCGCTGTACTCTGAAGTTTCGAGAGCTTAACGGGCGTAGAAATAAAGTCGATATCGTTAGCGCGGTTCAACCGTCAATTTTCGTACATACACTACGTCAATCTCTACGCGCGCCTCGATTTTTCGAAGCATTATCATGTTTTCGTGAAGCCCTATCCGTATTCTTGTCACAAAAAGTTACCACGTGTATTCTCTCGGACTATATATATATATTCAAAGAATGTAAGTTTAAATAATTTCATTGTATATTGTATTAAAATTATGTAATATTTTAAATAATATTAAATATTATTTAGTATTAAATAATATATTAAATAATATATTAAGTTATAATATTATAATATTTAATTATCATATAATATTAAATAATATTTAATATTATTTAATATTAAATTATGTAAATTTTTACGAAAAAAGAGCCAACATCAAATTTGTTAGGAAATACGCTCTGAAAGCTTTTTAATTTTGCACTATTTAGTAGTCGCCTTTTAAATATTGTCAATCTAAATATACCAATTTTCTTTTTAAAGCGCGTATCCGTTGCTTAAAAAATTGAACGCAAACTTATCGAAATACCTATTCCGTGCAATAAGAGAGAAACACGTTCTCCATTCTCTTTTTCCGCAACATGATCGTTTTTACTTTTACGTTCTTCAATTAAAAAGAACGCCGTACACACCTGCGGATGCAAGGTCGTCAACCGTAGGTTTCATTAACGTGCACGTGCTAGTGCAGCAGCGCAGGGTCCTCTCGCTTGTTCTCGACCGGGCAATAAACTAGCGGCATGTTATACGAGGCACCTTAGCGCCGTCGTCGTCGTCGTCGTCGTCGTCGTCGTCGTCGTCGTCGTCGTCGTCGTCGTCGTCGTCGTTGCTGCGATATATCCCGTAAGCGGATATGTCGTGCGCAAACCCGAGAGATTCTCGACGATGGATGGTCGCGCCGATATGTGCGCCGACCGGCAATAAAGAGCGCGAAAACGTGTCCTAGCCGCGTTATTAATGCGGGGAACTATCGCGCTCGAGCCTCGTTCTATCTCCCCTTCTCTGCCTCCCATCGGAGCTCTTTTCCTGGCCGCGCGATTTATTGACTCTTTAAATCGGACCACGAGAGCCTCTAGAGGCGTTCGTAACCCTTTCCTTCCCAAATAACTAATAGGAGCGCAGTTATCACATGTAGCCGGAATTAAGGGAAGCCCGGAAGTTCGCAGAGAGATGCAAAATATATTTCCATGCGCATAAGCTTTGTTTATATATATACATATATATTATCGTTTTACTGCGCAATTAAACTTTGACATCAATAGTCATGAATATTGCACATTCAGCACGAAAGATAACTTTCTTGCCATTTATCTCAATAACAAATTTTCTAATGCAGCTTTTCTAATTAATTTTTGCTTAATTGGATTGTAAAGACAATAATAATTGTCGAATTAAAAATGAAAGACTTTTTCTTAAATTAAACTTCTCTGAGATGTAATTATAAATAATATATAAACTTTATTATTTGTTTAAATTCAAGTATGTTCCTTTTAATTCTCTTCTAAGAATCTTAGAATTATTTAATTCTTCTCTTATCAAAAATTTTGAAACATTTTCTATTTATATTTGTATATTATATTTATATATTGTTTGTATGTATATTTATTAGAATTAATTAATCTTTTCTTTTCTTAAAGAATGAAAAATCGAGATCTCTATTTATATTTTGAGATACCTTGTTCTCTTATAGAAATGTGTGTGTAAGTGTATGTAAGGAGAGCGTTTCAACAAATTGCTGCATCCGGATATCATGAAAAGTATAGAGATGTCAATTTCCGTTGTGAAATACCACAACCATTCCTACAAAGTGAACACTTTGCGGAGAGGCGACTATGGCCCACCATTGCTAACGAAAGGGTTAAACGACACAACCATCCCGAAACTCTCTCACAGACTCTCTCTCTCTCTCTCTCTCTAGACTTGCTCATTACACGGTGTCCCAGTTTAACGATTTCCCGACGCGATTACGGAACAGCACGATTGAGTTAATTAATGAAAATAAAGTTTCAGCTTTCCAGCATGACATTGTTGTCATTTAAAGCCCATTTTTACAATAATGACGCTCAGTATCGCATTATTAATTTATGTTCTTATTTTCTAACATTCTAATTAGACTACACTGAGAAAAAAATACTGTTGAATCAACAACATTTTTGTAGTTAAATTTTATTTTATTAATTCAATGATATTATTAATCTAATCAAATACGTCAGTATTATTCGTATATAATAACTTCGAAATTTGCGAAGACTTTACCAAAGTAAAAAAGACTATAAAAGTCGATCTTCTCTCTCGTTCTACAATATATAAGAAATTTATCACATTTTATTAATTATCAAAAATATAGATATTTAATATGCTTTTTAAAGTATTCTTATTTTTATATTTTATATAGAAGACTACACAATTTTTACTAAAGTCTGCAAATATGACAATCCGCATAATTGATACGGATTATGATACAGACAGATAACATCAACTCTTAAAATTGTCACTGACACTTCTCGTAAGAATCTATGTCACGACAGTACGAACGTCGAGATATCATACCATATGATAATAATAGATCTTAAAGAATGCGTAACGCGCCCATCGTCCTCATTTTCGTCGGTCTTATTAAAATCCGATTTACACTTCGCCGCGAAAGTACGAAAGCGCTTTTGTTTCCAGAGACAGAAAGCGACAGAAAGAGAAAAAAAGCGACAGAGAAGGCGCGTTCTTTTGTTCATCCGCTTCGTTTCGTTTTTTCGTTTTCAGGTCGGTGGCGGTGGCTCGCGCGCTACGACAAAGTTGTGCGAGAGAAGAGTACGGAGATTTCGACGGCTTATGCAAAGTTTATGGCACGGTCGCGCGCGCTATCGTCGCTTCTCATGTATATTCAAAAATTGCACCGTCAATGAAAAAGCCGAGAAAGGGAGACGATTTACGAAATACGCCGCACTTTATCCTGCACGCGTGGATGAACTACGATCGATTGGGAAAGTGATGTCACAATATCTCTCTTGCAACGATAAAAATATCTACCTATTTATCTATCTTATCAGTCTAAGAATTTTAAGAACTTAAGCATTTAAAAAACTTAAGCATGTATGTTATATATCTTGAGTTTAACACTTAAAATTATTGCTAAATTTCTTATTCCATATAGTAAAATTATAAACGTAATATTCATTCATTTATTTCCTGATTTTATCAGAATATAATACGTATATTAAATATATCTGATTTATTTTAGAATCTGTTTAAAATATTTTAAGAAAATATTTTGAAGTATTGCGTTAAGAAAATAAAATTTAATTATATAATCTCCTCATATAAAGTACAGACGATAACAACGTATAGAGTAGATAAATATATAGCAATGTCAATTCTATTGTAGAAAGAACAAGGACGACACATGAACCGATGCATAACGGTATCTTTGTCTTTAGATGGAAGAAATGTTGTAATCAATGTCAAACATCAACGAACATCAACGGTAAATAGCAGGATCACAATCTAGATCACAGGATCTCTCTCACGCTTAACAGGAGTGTCCATTGCTAGTTAGTGGTTTGCCCTAACTTTCGATTGCGACGCGGTTGCTATGGAATCTTCCCTCGATTCAATCAGACACCCTCCGACCGAATCAAACAGCACCATTGCGCGTCGCTGGAGACACGATGGGAAAAAATACTGGCTAATTAAAGGTAGTCTCATGCATGATGTAATACGCGAAATAACATATGTCATTAATGTATTGCACACTAATTATCGACAAAATAAATTTTTAGTAATGTGTTAGCATTTTATAAAACGAGATTAACTGGTCGTCTTGTTTCGCTAATATAATGAATATGATAATTTTACAATCATACATATATGTACGTTGTACGTGTCTTTAACAAAGAAATTTTTAATTATCTCTAAATTAAACATTAATTCAACTCTTTTTTGAGAAATTGATTATTGTATACTTGCTAAAAATAAAAAATATATATATTAATAAAAAAGAGAGAGAAAGAGAAAGACAAATAACACTGTAAAGTGTTGAGATGTGAATAAAGTTGTCCAAATAATATGGCAATATGATAATTATGTTCAATTTCATGTTTTATTGTTTAATTATTTTGATAATCCGACACACTTCATATTGTTAATTAAAGCAAATTTATATTCATTGTCGTAATTGAAATTTCCTAAACAGTTAGATTTAATATTCCACCATTCGCTATTATATTGATCGCGTTAGGAAAACGAATATCGGCTTAATTGCGGTGTGCCAAAATACGGAATTGCGAAACAATGTTACTTGCGTTACGCGTTAAAATAAATAACGTGTGGCTACTGTACGGAAGAACTAATTCCCAGCGAGGTAAAGTTTGTCTATATAACGCGAAACGCGCGAGGCGAGTGTAACTGCTAAACGTTCGCAAAGTTTGAGAACGGCAGTGACGAGACGCTACTAATTTGTTGGTTAATTAGTTGACGCGTCTGTAAACCACGACTGTCCAATTCCACGTCGTTGCATAGCAGAATGCAATGCGATGCGATAGTGGTACGAATGACTGTCTCGTGGAATACGAATTGTAAATATGTAATACGTTCCTCTGCTCACATTATTTCTTCAACAAATAAATATATACATATACACAACAAATACTATATAACATAAAGAATGCACTCGTATAATGAAATTTTACGGAAACAGATGATGATCTATATTTTTAAGGATATGTATATTAATATTTTATTTATTTAAAAATTGTTCAGCTTCAAGTTTTACAATTTTACAATTCTACCTTTGATTCTACATTTGAGTTCAAGTGTTTCGTTTCAATTTAATATGTTTTTACTTGCTCAAAGTTCACGTTATTACATTTCTATGAATACATCTATACAGAGTGATCTATTTATCATGTAAAATATTTTTTCAAAAGTTCGAAAAAAAAAAACTTTGATAGAGAGAGATCCAGATATGCTTTTCCGTCATCGCGTGTGTATCGCATAAAACTTCAAAGTTAAAAAAGTAAAAATTCTACGTAGTAATACATTAGGTGCACCATTCTGCGCACATTACCAGTTGAAATATATACTTTACAACTCGCATGCTACCCTAAGCAAAACTGGGCAATCGGATTGTGCACGCGGGAGTGCGGGCGTGAGAAATATTCGTTTCGCGCGGCATTTGTGGCGGGCAAAGTCATAAATTTTTACGGCACAGCAACGTCAGTGGCCAGAAGGAATCGCTATTTCGGCGGAGACCAAAATATATATTCCAGCACGCTTGCGTTTTGCATTCCATAAAACTCGCGTGTCGAAAATTTGCATGGTTCGATGCGATATCGCGCCGCGGCCACTGGATTTACACAGAGTGTATCTCCGAGTTTCACCCGCCCGCACTCGAAGCATTCATTATTAAAAATCAGTCGTTATACGCGAAAATTTCGCCAAAAACCGCGCATTCTAAAATAACCCACGACGAAAATTATTAGATAAGATCGTTGCAATTTCGCTTAAATTGCCGCGCGTTAAAATTTCAATTACTCTTGTTATGCGTGAATTTCGAATTAGCTTTGCTACCCCGATATCGATTAACCAATTTCAATTTCATCTTGTTATTTTCAAAAACCTGGAATCATATATATAAAAACAAACAGAACAGACTGCGATGTAATAATAAATTACCAGCCGAGAAAGATGCAGAATAATCTAGATTCAACGTAAAAATGCGCAAGGTATTTAAATTTCAATAAATTTAAAACAAATATTGCATACTTTAAAACTCATTGATTTTAATTTTAAAAATGTTTCGAATAATTTAATAATATTTTTTTAGTAATAATTTTTATCGATTTTTATCGATTTCATGTTTTTGATTTTTTTTTTGATAACTATTTTACACCAATTAATTTTTCTTTAAAAACCCTGTTATAAGATCATTATCTCGATTGATTCTTATCATTTCAAAAAATATCTTATATGCACACATACACACATAGAGAATGTCTATTTTTTAAAACTAATTACATTTTAATTTGACTGCACTAAAGAAATTTATTAAGTGTGTATTTTATATTCCCACTTTAAATATCTCATTATTTAAATCTCAATTAAAAAATCCTTTTAAAATGTGATATCCATATAAAATTAATTAAAGAAAAAATATTTTAATATTTACTAATATAGATATTCATAACTTAAAACCTATTAGCATATGAAACATTAAAATACTTTAAAAGTCGAGAAACACGCTCACCGAATATAGATTTATCACTCTTTCGATAGAGTCCTTCGATATATTAAAAAACGGATTTGCGAACGTCGGTCGCAATGTGCGATTAAAAGATTCAGTTATCTACTTCAGCTAACGAACGTGATATCGTTCTGTCCCCTCCCTTTATCTAGCTTCCTGTGGAAGCTGCATTATAAGATCGAATACGGATGAATCCCTGTAGTAATCTAAAATCCGAGGAAAAATTAGATTCGTTAACCGGCCGGGAAGGAAAGTCGTGGCTGGGAAGAAGAGAGCCTTTAATTAAATCGTAGCACCCCAGTCTCCCCTCTTTCCCCTCCCGAAATCCCCCGAACCGCAAATTTTCGCCGCGAAAAAGCCGCAGATTTTCCTCTTTCCTTCCTCGTCCACCGACCCTCTTCCTCCTCCTCCTCCTCTTTCCACAATTCGTCCTTTTCCACCGTCGTGCTATCGGCGCGTTCTTAACGACTTCCAGTGATCTCGCCGTCTTATTTCACGTCCGTTATTAATTTGTTTTAATTACACGGCGCGCCAAAGTTCGCCACTAATCGTCAATTATCGTGAACAACACGCTATATTACGTTCGTTAAGGGTTGTTATTATCTCATTATGAGAATTACATTATGAATATATTATACATCCATACGCATACAAACAAACATGCACACACACGATCTACACTTCTAGCACGTTATTTTTTTTCTGTGTCATATTTTATCAAGTATTTTATATATGCTATCTCGCCGAAAACGATCACGATGATAAAAAGAGAAAATTGGAAAAGAGTATTTCAACGTACGCAACATTTCATCAGCAAACAAACGATTAAGCATACTAGCTGCCGAAGGGGATGAATCGAGTGAATCTTTCTCTTCTGGAAGGAGAGGGGATTAGTGTCTTCGTCTGTCACAATAGTTTCCACAATTCGTTTTTCCGAAATCATCATGGAGATTATCAGTGAAACACGAGTTTGGGGAGCCGCGCGCAATCATTTCAATGTGAACACAATGAAAGAGCCCACGTGTGGAACTCGAAACTGTCAATCACATGTCCGTTAACGAGACGTTGTCGAGCAATTTCACAATTTTCCCTATTTTTACTAATAATGTGTGACTTTTTTATCTCCAATTAATTTGGATACAATTATTGGAAAAATAATGGTTTCTATAAATAAAAAGAATGAACTATGACCACCTATATAAATTTACGAATGTATTTAGAAATCGACAAGTATTTAAAGATTTCCTTAAAAAAATATAACGTAAAAATTGTATTTGTTTTACTTATATTTATCTAATATATTAAAAAGTATGCTGAAAAGTATAACCAAAAGATAAAACAGACATCAAATTTAATTCATTATTTAGACTAAAAATAAGCTTTAACCTAGCTCAAATAAATGATTGATGGAATTAAGGTGTTTGTTCTAATAATAAAAAAAAACAATTCAATATATATTTTGTATGTAAAACTCTATAACTCTGTATCTTGCAATTAATCCATAAATACTTCGATTGTTAATGCTATATGTGCAGTTATGAATTGTAACGATATTTTTTTGCGAATACTTTTGTTTTTTTCTGGTTATTTACCGTGCACTGCACGTCGCTACGTGTGTTACGTGCGAAATAAAATAGTAATTAATACACCACAAGTGTTCCATCCGCTTCACGTAACGACGTAACTGGTGATGTGGCCGAGAGCTTTTAAAAGGACGCGGAATTAAATTTAAATTCTGCGTGAAATTGCATTTTAATTTTGAAATGCAATTTGAATTTTTAGTGGGGAACAAAAATTTCAGACTTGAAATTAAATTCTAATTAAAATTGCAAACAATATGCTATGACGAAAAAAAAAACTTTATAAAAAATACACAGGATCCTATATGTATATATAAGTGCTTAATTATATATTATAACAAATACATTTTATCTATCAACGATTAATTATTTCGAAACAGTATAAGTTTTGTTAAAAAAATTAAATTTAATCTAGTATTGTATTATAAAGTCAGAGTTATGTGCGAATATACATACATATATGTATGTACTGTTATAAAAAATAAGAAGAATCAACTTGGAAGAGAAAAAACGGATCGGTCCCAGTTTCTAACAATGAAAATCCCACGAATGCAATCCTAACCTTATCCGTTTCGCGTAATTATGTCCGTGTCTATGCCGCATAATCTGCTCTGCATAATCTGGCAATTAATTTCAGCTGATCGCCTGTTCCTGAGGGCATTAGATCACGACATATGGACAGTGCGATCAACGCGATGGCAGGATGCACATTCAACATATTACAGCCTTGAATTAGGATAGAGGATAGATTAAGAGCAAATGTGCGCCCTCGAGTGCTAATATATAACTATCACTGTAAAAAAAAATTTGTTAACTTGACTAAACCGTTCAACTAAATTACTGTTTTGTTAATTGAACATATATTAGTATTTAAGTCAAATACGTTTTGTCAAAAGTTTTGTTAGATTTAATATGTTATATTTAATTTAAATATTTTTATAGTTCAGTTAACAAAATATTATTATTATTATTTAGTTGAACGGTTTAGTCAAGTTAACAAATTTTTGTTTACAGTGTAGAATGCAAATTATATTATTGAGATTATTTATAATTATTCTTTAACGGTTAAGTATGTTGATTAAGTAATAAGCCGATTAAGAAAAACTTTCAATTATTATATATAGCGAGCTCAAATCCATCTATATATAATCTCTGCAAGATATTCAAAAGATTTACCAATTTTCTCTCTTTCTTGAAAACTGAATATAAATTAAAATAAATATTTTTAACGATACGCGGAACTTGCAAATTGCAAGTTAAACTGTTTAGTGTGTAATATATGGAATTATATATATATATATATATATATAATATATATAGAATTTCTCTATCATTAGAAATCACATTCAATTTATATTGAACTATCTAATTTCGACTCTCTTTGTAAATGTAGTAGCAGTTCGTTTTTGATAATGTGCTAAAATTGATATAGTAAAATCGGAAAGCTTTTAATAGTGCACGAGATCTCCTTTCGGCAGGATCGAGCTAAAAAAAGACGTTCGTAATCTTGTTACGCGAATTGAGCGATTGAACTGCCGGTAGACGAGAGTTAAAGCCTGAAGCACACTAAATCAGTAATAAACCTAACTTAAGCTTCGAGCGTCCCGCGGTAGCATCGACGTCGAGTCCTCGTAGCGGTCGACAAGCGGATACCAAGTGTACGGCCATTAATCGCACGATTTTACGAGAACGAAGGTACTATAGAGGAAGAAAGAGAGATGCGACGCACAAAAGGCGAATTAATTCGGAAAAATTTATCGCTCCGCATCGAGAGTACACGCTACGTTACTGATAGTGATGGCGACGATACCTGCACGCGAGATATTGGATGTCCTGTCGCACATGCGTCTTTTCTCGCGAGGTGTCGGACAATCTTACGCGATATATCGATTTCTCTTGACCAGATATCGATGTGTCACAAGTATGAAAGAATTGATAAAGTATAATATATTGAAAGAAATAATAAATAAGAAAAAATACACATACAGAGGTTTGTGTTCGTATATCTCTTGCGCTTTTCTCTACTTACATCCTTCCTCTCCTGTCTCTCTTTCAATGACTGTACTCGTTTCATTAAAATGTAAAGGATGAAAAACACATACTATTCGAGAACTATAGAAATTTAATATCTCTCTTATTTCATTGTAAACGTGCTCTATATTTACGTGATACAATATACATCGAATATGTATCGAAAATTAATATGTGACTTCTTTCAAATCTTCCTTTATAATGATTTTAGTTCACATTCGTTGCATATCAACAACGTTAATGAAAATAAATATGAGAAAGAAAGCTAGAATTACATATTTCATCAATTCTGACTTTCACAAACGCACGCACAAATTCATCGACTCATTGCAATAACGTATGTTGAATAACATATAAAAAGTGTTGTTTAAATTGTAGCGATATTTGGTTTGTCACACAGGAATGTTGATAACCAATGCAATGCAATATCGATAGCTTGCGGACGAACATCTGCGTTATTCGGTTGCAACGAGAAATAGATATTGGTTTCGGAACTATTGGTAGAGAGAAATTGAGAGGGAGAGAGGGAGAGAGAGAGAGAGAGAGAGAAAATGAGCTGTCGCGCAGGGATTTGACATAACAAGACTTACGTAGTGGCTGACGTAGAGCGAACGAAGGTGATTTATGATAATTACGCGCGCACAAGTGCCGCCGTTATTTGAAGAGTGTCCACAACCATTCGCAATCAACCGACCATAAGAGCAAACTCGGTCTCGTAGCTTAATGATTCGAGGAATCACGCCAAGCGCATCGACATTCGCCATTTCGCCGCATATATGCACGTGTTATTCTATCAATATGACCGTATGACCGGAATATTGCTAGAGGAAACAATTTCTTTCGATTCTCAATTACGTTCAAACACCTGATCAATATCCATTTTATAAAACGAAATGTATCAGATTATAACAAAAGTAAAATAATATAATTTAGTTTCCGCCCCTAATAAAATATATACAAGTTTTTTTTTATATGTGATAATCTATTTTATAAAATTATACACTTATTGTATTTTTATACAGACGAGGATAAATTAATTAATTAATTTTTTCCGAAAATAATTTGATATAAATTGAATCACTATTTTTGCTTTGATGATATTAGCATTTAATAACATTTCTACAAATTGTCTGTTATTAAAATTTTCGTTTAATATGTTTTATTTAAAATTTTAATGTTTTATTAGAAATTTTGTTTAATATGTTTTAAAATGTAGAAGTATGTTTTAGATTTAAGAGACATGATTTCGCGCTCTTCCCAAAATAATAAAGACATTTAATTAAGAAGAAATAATATAATTTTATAGAAAATTAAATCATACTTCTTATAAAAATAGTGAATATATAAATATGCATACATGTCAGTAAGTGATGTATCGAACAAAGTAAAGGTAAACAGTTCAGAGAAATTATTGCCTCAATGTTCTTCATGTGTCAAATATAACGACCATGAGTTGAATCGACGATTGTTTCCCCACACAACTAATGTCGAGTCGTTAACAATTCCCAGAAGTTCGTCGCGAATTCTCTGGTTGATCCCTTCGACCGCTGCAAAACGAGCAGCGAAATCGACTGATTTACGTCCGACATTCGCCTCGTTGTCGAGCGAGTCTCACGAGACAAACAGTTGTCATTAATTGGCAGTTTTACAGTTACAGTCGGTACGCAAACTGTACATATGCTATATGTGCAACAATCACACTTCTATGATAGCTTATATATATATGTATATATATATATGTATATATATATATATATATATATATATATATATATGTATATAAAGATTAACAAAAATCATCATTTTGCGAAACATATAACAGACGCATGCAAGAAACATGCACGAAAAAGTACATATAAAATACATTTTTCAATTGTTTATTTCTTTAAATTTTGATTGCCATATAGAACAAACCGAGTTGTAACTTTAAGCGAGAGTTTAAAATAGCTCGTCTAGTTGATGTACTGCGAGTCAAAGTTTCGACGAACCTCCCTAATTATATTTTAAAGAACCGTCATTCGCTAATTAAACGCGGAATTAACAAGACTCGCGCGCAGTATAACTTGCATAATTTTTGCTAAACTCTCATAAATTAAATAACATATTTATAATATTTGTAAATAATATATACACAGAGAGAATTTTCTCTTAGAATTTACTCTGAAAATCATGGTAATCGTGGAACAATATGAAAGATATGAAAAGAATTTTCTGAGAATTTCTCTGATTAATATTTATCACAATAAAAAATAATAATATCTATCACAATAAAATATAAAATATATTTGATTAATTTTACTAAAAGTATAGTAAAATTTACTAAAAATATAGTAAAATTAATCAAACACATTTTATATTTTATTGTGATAGATATTTTATTTTTTATTGTGATAGATATTATTATTTTACATATTTTTTATTGTGATAAATATTAATCAGAGAAATTCTCATAAAATTCTTTCTATACCATATTGTATTACAATTACCATGATTTTCAGGGTAAATTCTATAAGAGAAAATTATCTCTGTGTATGTATAGCTTGTTAAAAAGTCTCCCCCCCCTTCATTCGTTTCATAAAATGTATTAATAACGCATGCTGCGTTTCGTGCATGATCTATGTATGTATATTTATATGTATATTTATATGCTTCGTATAAAGATTATTACGAAAGCGAATATTGCGAAAATGATTAAGAACAAAACTGCTTGTGCGCTAAAATACTAAAAGAAAGAAAAAATGGAGCGCAAAGCAAAAATCAATTCGACAACCATAAAACAAATTCAATTAATGTGTTATTAGAAACTGATGTAAACCTTAAGAGTTACTTATCCATCAGAAAGATTGATTGCAAATTAATCACTGAATAATTATGTAAGACTTCATATTAAATTTTTTATCAAATATCGGAAAGTGTTATGCAAACATTAGTGGTTTTCTGTTTTAACTAAAAAAAGAAAGAATAGTGTATATGTTTTTATTCAAAGATGTCTTCTAAATCGCTCGCGTTTCTTTTTATTTTTAATATATTTTGTTGAGCGCAAAAAGGAACTATTACATAATACATAGAGTATATAAAAAATATTTTATTGTATATATTAAACTATAAATATAGTGATAATAACAATAACTATAATAATATTTGGGTAAAACAAAGTTTTTACATATCAAAACAATTATAATATATTCGCTCAATCTGATTGGATTGAGCGAATATATTATAATTGCTTTGATATGTAAAAACTTTGTTTTACCCAATTATTATTATAGTTATTGTTATTATCACTATTATCACTAATTCTCATTAATTATTATTATAGTTATTGTTATATCTAATTAAATTTAACTTATTTTAATAAGTTCATAAAATTAATTTAAGCATTATTTCCTTTGTGCGCTTGTCATTCTTATAAACAACGAGAGGTCTAAGATACATTTTTCGTTATGTCCATTTAGGATCAACGTATCAATATATCAATATATCAAATGTAATACTCGTATGCTAAAAAATCAAATAATTGTTTCGTGTATTTTCGATGGATTATATTTCCTATTCTGGACGAAACGTAGCGAATGCATAAATTCAAATATAAAAAAATTAAGAGCAATTTAAAAGTTTTATAAAATATATATATATATATATATATAATTACTTTTGATAGTTATACATATAACTAAAGTTATTCAGAGATTTTGTGTTTTCATATATATAATTATTTAAAATAAATGATTTAAAAGGAAAATATTTAAGAAGAGTATTTATCTATATATTGCAAAAATGTATTCGCAAGGCGTTCGTCGAAAAATAAATAAAATTGTAAATAGACAACTTTCTGCTTTCATTTCTACAATCAACAAAATTACAGCGAAACCATTGGACGCTGAGAAAGCTTGGACCGACCATCTGAATCGGTTGGCGAACATCGACAGGCTTTATCCGAGCAAATCATCGCTTTTGGCTCGTCATTTAAGCCCACCGCTCAGTATCAAACGATTGTTCGACATTCATGGTGAGTAGAAAGCACAAATATGCAATATTCATTGTTCAATGCAAATTCAAACATAAGCTACTTACCGCTTATTTATGCATTAGTTAAAATATATTAAAAATATAATCTTGTTAAGGCGTTGCGTGTGCAAAAAGTATATATTAAATCTCAGAAATATTTTATATCTTGGATATAGATTAATTTTGCGTACGAATAACAAATGAAATACAAATAATTAATTACTCACTCGTACTGCTGTGTCGCACGAGTCTACCTAGCCTTTCTTTCCTTCTTCCTTTCTCTCGCCTTCCTTGTTGCTCGTTCGCGGCGTTCCCGCACTTCTCCGCCAAAGTAAGGTTAGTTACGACGCGTATCAATCATTGAAATACCGACGATTCCGCGACGTTCTTCGTCACACTTTCGGTCTTAAATTACGCGGCGCGCACTTTATTACGTTTTTATGGTAAAAATAACGCGAAAAAGGAGAGAGTATAATCGAACGAAGCAGCGGTTCTCTTGAGTTTCGGTTCCTGCAACGTCTCGCTTCTAGCGCGATGGCGATGAATGGCGGGCGGCAGAGAGAGAGAGAGAGAATTCGAAAATGCGCCAACTTCACGGCGATGCAACACTTGTCACTCCGCGCTGCGCTTTTTGCTTTTTCAATGGTAAATAATATGCGTTGGCGTTTGAAGACAATTACTGTTACTCTAAAGCCCTGCGCACAATAGGAAAAATATTAGGAATAAATATTAAATATTAGGAATAAGAATTATTTTAAAATAATAAAATCGGAAAAACTCTAATATAAAAATACAAATTCGGGTATAAAGGACTCTTAGTAGTTTATTAGCCCTTACTAGTTCCTTTATACTCGAATTTGTATTTTTATATCAGAGTTTTTTCGATTTTATTATTTTAAAATAATTCTTATTCCTAATATTTAATATTTATTCCTTGATTTATTCCTAATATTTTTCCTATTGTGCGCAGGGCCTTATTGTAACGTAAGTCAAAGCAATATTATTCGATAAATTAAAGCAAAAATGTTATGAAAAGAAAAGAGAAATCTAAGAGTTGATACAAGTCGGAAACTAGTGGAGACTGCTCTCTTAATAAGCGTAGAGGCCACGTCCTCGGCCTCGCGCGAGCAAAGACCAGTTTTTCTGACAATCGCTCACGGCGGCCTTTATTGCAAGAAGCAGAGGCCATACGCCCATCAACGACAGATTACGTACAGACTGTTCTAAATAAACCTGAGAGTCGTCGACGTAAAATAGATTTTGTCTATGTTGGACAAAGAGAAAAAAAAGGATTCTATCTTCGCTATAAGAGTCAGTGTATATCGATATATTTTCGGAAGAATTTCTAAGCGTTATAATCATGATAATCGACGCAGATTTTATTTCTGTAAAAATATAAAACATTTCCCCTTATAATGTGCAAGTTTTCCTATTTCTTTTTGTAATAGATTCTTTTTGAAAAATAAAACGCGAGATACACTTATCATCGGAAAATGTATTGTCTTTCTCCTAAGAAATAATATGTATTATTTTAAAATCATATTTATTTAGAATAAAAAAATTCTATTTTATATATTTTTAATTTCTATTTTTCTTATATCAATCTACGAAGAAACGCGAATTCTTTCCTAAGACGCATATATTCTTAGATGTATATATATATTTTTTTACATAACGCTTGTTTAAAATGATATTAGACAATAAGCAATTAGAATTTATCACATAGATAAAAAGCAACTGTGTAATGTGATGCCTATAAATATCAAATAGTTTCTACGAGTATCGGCCAATAAAGATTTATCGAATTATCAATGTGCTTCGCGTGAGTCCGAATGAGTTTCCGCGTGTTATGACTTAACGATTTTATCTCAGCGGCCGTAAATTCAATTTACGACGGGCGTTCAAAAGGTTTCGAAATCTACATCGACAATTATTATCGCTGAAGACTGAACAAACAATAAGATTCCCCAGCCGCGCCTAAATTCCGATTTCCTAACGATTTGAAGATTTCATCGTTTGCTTTATGTATCATTCTTTTCCAAACTTTTTCACCAATCTTGGCAGACGGATTACAATTTAAAAACAAGAGAAAAAAAAGTCCCCATATTAACCATATTTACATATTCGTACAAATATAAGCTCAAGATATATATTTCATTTTTCAATTTACAATCCTATTTGAAAGTTTACATATAATTCGCGTGTTCTCAGATGACAGATCGACTTAGTAAGGGATTGTCAAAGATCTAACAGGTATTAACCGTAGCAAGGAAAGCCTGCAAAATGATCTATGATGGTCCATGATGCTCTGCAAAGATTTACTGCCCTGAAGTACACACGTATATACCTACGATGGTTTATCTCGACGCTGAAGCGGCGTCATAGAGAGGCTCGCCACCATCCAGAGATCGTACGTGACGATACCTCGGCAAGTACACGGCGATACCAGTTACACAATGAGGCCCGAACACCAATTACCGTCGAGGAAGACCTCTGTATACCGCGAGGGATCCATAGGCCCTCTTTCGTCTCGCTTGTAATCCTGCTCGATGTTGCTCATAGGCGTCGTAAGAATTTTACAATCAACTTGCAACGAGTTACAACTGCATTTGCATTTGCAATTGCACTCTCTTAGCTCGTCAAAATAGAAAAAAAAAACAATCGCTTTAAAGCGCTCTATTTAATGAAATTTTTTTCGAATAACGCGTGATATATGTATTTCGTTTTTCAGGAGATAAAATAAATTTTTATGAAACATTTCAATGGACTATGGGAATTTTGATATGTGAGATATGGAAACTGTAATAGATTTTTCGAGATAAATAAAGTAAATGTGATAAAAAGATTTCTTCGATATTTCTTGGGCAAAAAATTCTGCCGGCGTCAATGCATAGTTTTCTCGTGTTGATTCTTTTTCACAGTACGGGTGGTGAATAACCCGATGAAAGCAAAGAGCGCGAGCACGCGTAGGCGCACAACTTTCGATATCTCAGATCTCAAACGGAAGCTGGATGCTGCGAGCAAAATCCGCCTTGCAAAACGAAACTCCCTTATTTCTCGTAATGAGCATGCCCTTTTTATTTTTAATACTTATTTAGGCTATACGATCTTTTGTGCATAAAATTTTAGATTCTTAATCTTCAAAAATAATCAATCTTTGGATCAAAAACTGAGAAAATCTAACATCGTAATTGTAAATATAAAAAAATTCAAAGATTATTTTGTATATCCTAAAGTTTTTAAAATTTAATATTCGATTCGCATATTCAATCTTTCGGATGTTTAAAATCCTATTCTAAGATTCTCGGTGGGTATTAAAATGTATTTAAAGAGAATTTAAAGAGATTTATTAAGAGATATAATCGAACAAAATTATTATATTTATGATTTTATTGACCAACACTGACTAAAATTAATTCTTATATTATAAGACTTTATTTGGGAATAATCTCAATTCGAGATTTATTTCCCGACTCCCCTCTAACCCCCCTATAAAATTATAGGCGAGAAAAATATAGATCCGAAAGTCAATAAAATCTTAAACCTTGTTTAAAAATTCGACTGGCAAATCACATCTTACATATTGTTATTATATTTATATTTTTCCAATATTTTATAATACTTTCTTTTAATAAAAAGAAGAAAAGGTAAAATAAAATGCATCGCTTCCTATTTATTAACGAAATAAATATTTAAAAAATATATCTATTTTCTCCGAAACTATTAAATTTTATTATTTATGCTGCTCCTACTTTTAAATAATGGTATGCTGGCTATAAAATAAAAATTGATAATTATTTTTATTCTTCTTTCATAACGTATAATTTTATTATACATGCAATATAACCGCGCATATATGTATATTATCGTACCGAATAAACGTAATTTTAACATTCGTTGTCAAAAATAATTTTATACGAGATAAATAACGAAATGGTACTTGAATATTGCGTAACTAAAAAAAAACTCGCATTTCGGAACGTTATTAAATTCCATTTTAATTTAATAAAATACAGGAACACGTGCCGCCCTTAACCCGATGACAAAATATTGCTGGCGATATCGCACAGATATGA
Organism: Prenolepis imparis; assembly: GCF_030444845.1. Lineage (NCBI taxonomy): Eukaryota > Metazoa > Arthropoda > Insecta > Hymenoptera > Formicidae > Prenolepis > Prenolepis imparis. The sequence continues at coordinate 9,109,110 of NW_028141169.1, forward strand.
AAAAAACATGATTACCATCAAGGATATCGAGTTCATCTGAAATATAACGAATCGGATATAAAGCGAATGAATAAAAAAAAGGGATTAATCGAGCTGCGTAAAAGCAAAAAATTACAAACGAGTCGAAATTAAAGCTATCCGGACGTGTTTTCGCGCGCGTATCGAACCGCGAGTGTCGAGAGATCATCCCGACAAGTGCAAACAGCACAAATTCAAACGCACAAAACCGAGGGCGAGCTACGGCGAACAATAGCGTCGGCCTTGGTTTGATAATTAAATTGACGCAGGCTTTTGCACACGCGGCAAGTGACAAAATCGCTCGTTAATTCGCGCATGCCGGCGCAACCGTCCGAATCACTTGTGGTTCTAAGCGCGATCGAAAGTATACCAATTACATTACAATTTCATTACTCGGGGCTAAAACATCCAATACCAATTTTCTTCAATTAACATTCCGACGGTTGCTATATTTCGTGGAATTATTCGCGAGACAGATTTTTTTAAAGCGTAAAGTGACGCAACTGTCAACGCGTAATTACATTTCACGAGCTTCATGTTCACCTCGCAGATTTAGATTTAGATTCATTGATCGAGAGAATAATTTCGAAGAGGAAAAAAAATTAGGTGTGTCAAAAACGTCGATTTCCTCCCTCCCTACGTACCCGGAGAATTGCGAGATGAGACTATAACGCGAATCGACGCGAATTACATCGCGTGAAGTAAAATCCGGCCGACAGCGGTTGCTTCGTTCACGCGTTAATAGAATCGTAATCTTTCGCTCCCGCGGCGAGAGCGACGGACTCACTCGCGTTAATTCACCGCCGCGCTACACGTTACGTGCACACCCGGAAGACTCGAATTAATCTCAATTTCAAGCATCGCCCGAGGGAGATGGGTAGAGCGAACAGGAACAGCGAGAGAACGCGAATGAGAGAGTCGCGTCATTCCGCAGCAAAATCGCGATATATATTCGCCGACTCGTTCTCCCGCGCAAACATTATGATCGTGCCAGTCTGGGAATCACTCGTGTGATCCCGCGCCAAGATACGCGCCGAACCGATTTAACGCCCAGGATAATGGAAACATTGCGCACGTGCGGCAGTGACGTGTTACATTTGCCGCGAGATGATTAAGGTCAGGAATGAAGCTAGAAAATTGCAAATCGACGATAATAATGGCCGCGTCATGGTGACAACGTAGGTAATGATATATCGCGTTGACGGCTAAGTCGCGATTTCTTCTAGCTAGATGAAGCCCAGTAAAATTAACTTCCCAGATAGAGACCGAGATTAGTCCCACTTAGATTCTAATCTAATCGTTAGTAACTTATAATGCAAAAGTCATCATCTCTTTTTAACTTGCAATATTTATGGCTCCAATGAAATGCAATGTTATGCACATATATATTTGATAAATAATCATCTCAGATCCCAACCGTCGACTCGAGCTGCACGCGATCGACAGAAAATAAACTCTGATCGTGAATCAAAGTAATTTAATATTCAATATATACAGTATAACATTCATCATGAATCGCCATGGTAATTCACGATAATTGGACGCATGAATATGCAGAGTACACAAAAGAGATATATAAAAAAAGAGCTACGTATAAGAAATATGTATTTTAAAAAACCGAATAAAAAATGTATAAGTGAATACAAATTAATGTTTCAAACAATTAAGATATCAGAATGTAAATATCGAAACAATACTAAGCTTTCGTTCAATTTCGAATGTAAAACTTATTTTAATTAAATTTTAAATATTGAAAACTATTGTAATTATACCCAAATACATTATATATATCTATATATATATTATAAAATAAGTTCGCAATTAATAAAATATTAAAATAACCATACACACATACAGATTTCTGCATTGAAATAAAATTTACAGAAAGAAGAGACGATATCCTCATATATTCGAGTCAAATGCGGCATAAGACAAATCGAATCGGTCTGCCCGCAAATTAAAACCGCGAAACGATTGCGTGTAGTTTTAGGCACGCACAAAAGAATATATGTACATATGTATATATACATATGTATATATATATATATATATATATATATATATCAATACTCTGCATTTCGATACGCATAAACCGCGTCGCTGATCGAATAACCGATGGATGGCGTATTTGTGGCATTTTAATTGCTAATTTAATTAAATGCAACATAGCCCAGCGTCAGCGTAAAGGGCAATTAAGACGCTATCGGTAAAGTGTTATTAATTAATGTATCGTAACCACACCCCGATACACATACCGATCGCATGAAATCAATTTCCTACTTTCTTCGGGAACCGTATGCAAATATGACCGCAAATACGTACAAAAAAAAGAAAGAAGTATTTAAATTCTTGTATATATATCCTCAAATATATCGCATAAATACTTATATGAGAAAAAGCTATAGCTTCTACTTTTTTATTAAACTCATCTCAATTCCAAAAAGAGCTTGCCAATTTTTCTGATGTCGATGACTCTCGCAAGAAAAGGTAACTCGAAAAGAGCTCAGCAGGATAATTCGCGTAAGTCGCTCATCGCGTACGAAAAGGAAGAAAAAGAAGCGGCGGATAGGAAGTGCTCAAGGTTAATCGCATCGTGGCGACGGAAGGGCATCGCCGTGGTGGAAAGTCGAGGAGGGATGTACGCTTAGAAAGGCCCAAGCCATTTATTCGATTCACGGTAGAACGAATACGGACTCGTGTCTAGAGTCTAGACGCACGAACGGTCCCTGTCTCTCCGATGCCAACCGCCCTTATAGCTCTCCTGTCTCACTCTCACTTTCTCTTCTCTGCTTCCTTTTGCACAGGATCGTCTCGTCGCGGATGCGCTGCGAGCCGCCGTTTGCCGTTGGACTGAACGTCCAGGATACGTCCGGATGTAGAAGCGTGTTCCGGATCACCGGACCCGCGTGCTTCCGCCTCGTCAAGGCTCAATCGACGTTGGGTCTGGTCGGGAATTATTGTCCGACCTTCTCGAGGGTCGCTATCGTCATGCTCGACCTGAGACCGTATACGCCTGGGATCATCCAGCTACGATCCCTTTTGCCTTTCATACCGCGCGAATAAGGCTTCCACGAGTGGACTCGAGATTCTTCTTCGAAGACAATTTCTTTTTCTCTTAAAAGATAATTAATACGTCGCGTCGGAAGGAGAGTTTTCTCAAAAGATTGAGAGAAATATAATAGCTCGAAAAATAGATCATTAAATTCGTAGATAATTCCATATATATTTCTAACAAGAAAAAGATTTAACAATATAAATGTAAACACATTTTATTATAAAATTTTCTACTTATATATAATTTAATTTTAATATAAATACGCGTACGATATAATTATGATAAAATACTCAAATTTTTTCCCCACAAAATTAATATTTCATTAGAGAAAGAGAACCTGTTTCCTTCCATTGATTAATAATTCCTCGAGTAATTTCTTTTACACGCGCTGCATCTCCTTTGTCTTCGCAGAAGGATGGATGGATGGATGAGAAGCGCCGTGTTTGCGCAATCGACTCGTTGCGCCGCGCGCGCAAAGGCCGACCGCGACGTAAACGTCACGACGCCTAATTTACAGCTATTTTTGCTCGGCCGTCAGCAACCAAGCGGACCGAACAACCGACCCGCCGGAGAAGAAGAGCCGATGCGGTGGTACCCCACTTTCAAGAGGCTCGTAAATAAGACGAACCGCGATTCGTAACCGCCGCGCGTGGTTTCCGCGCGCCGATATACGGCCGAGATAGGCCGAGAGACGAGCTCTGCCTCCTCGCTCGAGGAAATCTTTCCCACAGAAAGATCTTCGTCTAACGAATGATAATAAAGACGAATTTGCGCAGCTGACTATTATCTTGGACCGTTCAAAGTGCAGAAAATTCTGTATAAAATTTCTGCATACAATTTAAAAAATTTAAACGTAAATGAAATAAATTTCCGATAATAAAATTAATAGCTGTAATTTTTAATACAAAATTTGATATGGGAATTTCTTACGTTTTATCTTAATCTACAAAGGAAATATAATTGGAGACAAGAACGTCGATACCTTCGTTTCGAATCAGTTGAACAATAAATCTGCGTAAAACATGTAACAGATACATAAGGAATAGTTAAAAGACAGATGATGTAAGAGTTAAAAGACAGATGAGAGTACATCGCGATGCATCGTGCTCTCATCGCCGTTCCTAGAGTAGTTCTAGTAGTTCTGATAACACTCTCCGCCGCTAAAGGATCCGCCGTTAATGGCACGGGGACCCGAGGCACGAGCCGACGTCCATCGAGCGGACTTCTCTAACAGAGATGAAACAGATGGGCGAGGAGGCACGAAGAGGAAACACACAGAGGCAACACTAGATGGACGGGAAGAGGGAAGGAAGGGAGGATAACCATCGTTGACTGGAAAAAGCTGGCGCAGCTCTACTTTGACGAAAGGCATTTTGTTGTCGGAGTCACTCCTCCCGCCTGACGGACAGAAAAGCGAGCGAGCACGATGCAATTACCGGGCACGACGCGAGTCGTCACTCGCGCTGGATAGTCACGGCGAGGCTTCGCGGCTCGAAAAGGATCAGCAGAAAGCTCCGATCAGCGCTCGTTGACATGCCTCTCTCAAAGACTTAGACACGATGCGGCAAAACGCGCGCGCGCACACACACATATGTACACGTGCGACAAACGTTCTTTTGCACCGTTTTATTATCCTGCCTCCGCCTGCATTGAAATCAATCTAATCCTCACTTCGATCGATCTCTTTTTTCCAATCGACTGACATAAAAAGCTACGCTGAATATACTACGAAAAACACTCTCCAGGTCATATGGACTAATCAATTATTTATCGAGAAACAGGTGATATGTAATATCAGAATTATTATTCTTTAAATAATCTTTCGAATGCTATTATTGTCTAGGTAATTAATTAATATTTTTCATAGAAGCATATGTCATAATAAAAAATTTTAATGACACACACATATTTGGAGAAAATATATAATATATATTATATCTACAATCTTTAACTATATCACGCATTTGCATGTTAAATGTTGCGATATATGTGTGGATGGATTTTTGGTGGTGGGGGTTAATCAAATATAGATATAATTATAACATTCGGCACTCGAGAAAATGTGCTCCCCGAGTGATGCATCCTGCAATTTAACTTCCATGCAGCTAAAATAGCAGGGCTCTCGTACGGTATATACCGTACCTACCTCGATTCCTTGCCTCTCCGTCCCGTTTGCGAGCCGTTTCGACCGCTGGCTCGAGTTTAATCTCTTCGTGCAATTACTGGAATAACGCGGTGGGAATAATAGATTCGACTTGGATTTCGCGGAGTGCGCGAGGCTCGCGTCGAGAAACCGGATAGCTTGGCTTTTAACGTAATATTGTGTTTCAGAAGTCTGGCACACCGAAGATATTGTACCGAGAGAGTATAGCGCGAATAATTATAACGACTGGTTACACGCGTACAGTCGGGCGGGGCGCAAGTGATAAAATATACGACAGGCTTTACAACTTGTGACTGTGAGGCGATTGGTGTAACACCGACACCGTTGAAAGTCGAGCCAGGTTAGATTTACAGTCTCACAGATCTCACTAATACGATCGTTTCGTAGGAATATATGTTCATACGAAGAGAGGCGGTAATAAAATATTACAAACGTTCCAACTGACACACTAATGGATAGCAAGCCGACGTCGTTGAAAATTATATTCAGCATAATAATCATGGACAAACGTGAGTTCGAAAGACGGCAACCAACTCTCTCCCGTTACGCAGAACCGCGATGTATGTTTATATACTGCACACTTCAATAACCGATATTCAACACTGACGTTGTTCAAACTTATGGTCAATTCTATAAAAACTGAGAATGACACATCAAGAGCTAAAGTTTATATTTATTAAATTAAAACCGAGGTAAAATGAAATACAAGAATACGTATAGTGACTGTAACTTTGAATGGCGAACACTATTTTAAATAAAATACACACACACACACACACACACATATATATATATATATATCGTTTCTAAATCTTTTTAGAATCTTGCTTTGCGCTTCTTTGTTGCAACAGCATAATGATTTAACTTAGGCAATGTTTCAAATTTGAATTATGAAAATAAAATATAGATGTAACAAATAAGAAATGCTATAAAGCGATAAAATAATGATTGTAAGAAATATCAACCAAAAATTACATCCAAATAATATAATATAGTAGAATAAATAATTTCACATCTGCAAAAAATTCTTCCAAATAATACACGTCTATCCAGCAATCCCATTAACTGATTGACAAGTAAAAAAGCAAATAATATAAATAAATTAATAATATAAATAAATATGATTGCTCATATCTACATTTTATATCGTCGTTTGCTGTGGAAGCACTATATTTATCTATCGTTCTTTGTGAGTCGCATGAATATTTTTAATGTAAAAAAAATGCAGTTATTCTAATCTGATATCTTATTAAATTGACTTATTGTTAGCTTAGAAGCCTTATAAATCCATAGATACATATATGTGTGTATATAACATATATATATATATTGTATATATATAATACATACGTATTAATAAAAAACGTCTTTTTCGTCCCTTTAATCCCTATCCTTTACAGAGTTCACCATGCTTCGACCTCCGCGACCCGATGGGGCGCACGCGACTCTTACATCGTGCGCTCCTCTTCGAGATTTATCGACTGTCATCGTCGCGTAAGCATAATCAATCATTTACATTGTAATCGGAGGGCACCGCGATCGGACAGCGAGGCGCCCAGCCGATTCTCGGCGTCGGCGTATAACTCACAAACCGCCAAGTCGTTTCAATCTACAACGCCACGGCGACAATGGAAATGTGTCGTACTCCAAAGTGCTGCCATTTATCCTATCCGGCAAACGATATTCGCACGGCGGAATCCGTCGGCGCGAGACACACGAGATTATACGGAGGCGGATTGGCGCTCTATGCGTTGCATCATACGCTTCAACAAATGGGGAGATATGTTCGACGAACGCGACCATCGGGAGCGTCTCTGATCCTAATAATATGTATATAATATATATCTCGCACGACTTCGCCGAGAAAGGAGAAACGGGAAGTACGGATGTCAAAATAGATGAAAATAAGATACAGCGAAACGAAAAGGAAATAATCGAGAAAAGCAAAGGGAAAGAGTTAAGGAAAAATGCAGTAGATGTTTAAACAGAAGAGAGACACAAGTATATAATAAGCTAAATTTTTTCTTTAAATTGTATATAAATTTGTATATAAATCTATAGAATTTTTATATATTTTTATATCTATAGAATTTTATATATTTTTATATCTATAGAATATTTGTATATAAATCTATAGAAATATGTATAACCATTTTTAGAATTTGATTAGAAAATATGACTAATATCTAATCACTATTCCTATTTCGAATATATTTCATGTGTGTATTCTAATATTATTCATTTACAAGTAGCATATATTAATATATATTAATTTGTATATAAAGAGAAAATTTTAGAAAAAGATAAAACTGCACATTTTAGTATTAAGCAATCTCTGTCGGCTTATTTATACAGAGAGCAATGTTCGGTATTTTTGTGCAAAGCAATAAAGCTATAAAAACGCGCAGACAACTCAACCCTGTCGAGACGATCATGATAATCTCAATATGATAACCCACCAGCATACTTCTTTCGAGCGGGTCCCAGAAACTATTGTTGACCATTGCATTCTTGTACATGACGAAATCTGTACTCATTTCGACACTAAAATGTTATCTATAAGGCCGAATATGCTCGCATAGTCACGCGATATCATAATGCGCTTATCGCTATACACTCGATAACGGCGTTTATTCTTGTCTCTCTTTCGATTTCTCCTCGTATTTTTTATTTAAACTTATTGTTAGAGAAAAAATGATAAATACTATTATTCCATAATCGCAGGAATTGTCATTTCTTTTTAGCTTCGGACAAATTTTCGTTTTCGACGAAAAATCGATATTAAAAGGATAATTTTCTCATTATTAGCACAAAGTCGCAGTATGTATTGACTGTATAATCGATATACAATTAATATATTTCAATGTAAAAACAACCGTTGCAGAACAACAGAGTAAAGCATAAAAAATATCCGAGAAGAAAGAATATTGTAAAAGTAAAACATTTGTCCCCCTTAGAAGAAGAAATAGAATGCGGTGCAGATTTATATCCGTATACGTTTCGCGTTAATTTAGATTTAGAATAACAATCTATCGCACGTGAAACTCGCGGCGTCGAAAAAGAATACAAGAGATAGTCGACTTCCGCGTCTTTGATTCAGTGGGAAAACTCTACTCGCGTACGCTCTCCTTGTCCAGGGTTCATCACACTCTCTCGGTTATTCACGGCCAGTTTTCTCGCGTGTACTCGAACACCGTGTATTATCTGCGTCCTCGATTGTATATATGTACACACGAGAGAGAGAGAGAGAGAGAGAGAGAGAGAGAGAGAGAGAGAGAGAGAGAGAGAGAGAGAGAGAGAGAGAGAGAGAGAGAGAGAGAGAGAGAGAACGCCTAGACGGGGCGAGCAAGGTCTCACGGCCGATGAATTAGGTACACGGTTTGCTCGCGCTCAGCTTCGGCTCGGCAAACATCCTCAGCATTCTTTGAACGCGAGAATCGTCTGTATATACTGCGGTCGAGACCGGGGCATCGGTGTAGAGGTACAAACCGTACTGCAATTCTCCGCGGATCAATGCTCAAATCGCGTCGCGACGTCGAAAAATAGTTCAAACCGGATCGTGCTACTTTTTTCGACAATTTTTGTTACTTTTTATTACTTTTTTGTTGTCTATGATACTTCGCTCCAACGTTGCCTTGCAAAATTTTTTTACCTATTGTACTTTGATTGCTATTTATTGAACGAACAACAAATTTTACACGCTTGAATTCTTTAAAAAATCGCTATACACAGCACCGTAAATGATAGAGATATATGGAAACAAAAAGAGTGGAAAAATTGAGAAAGATTTAAAGTATACTGCAGAAAAAGCTTTGGTATCTCTCTCATTCGTTGAAGATTAAAGGCTCTATTTTCGCAAAAGTGGCGTTGTGCAAAACTGTTGCAAGTATGGAAATTGCGAATGCAGAAAAGAGAAATATGTATACAACAAATTTAAGATTAAACGAAAAAAATTCAAAACTACATAATTGTAAAGATTTCATAATTTTATGTCACACACTGTTCCTTATTTTCATTTCACAATTATTGTATATTAAGTGCAGGTAAATTAAAGTTCTTGGACAAATTTTCGTTCTAATAAAAAGTCGAGGAGTATATTTTAATAAAAATTAATACACGAGAGTCAAGATCACTTATTTATGAAACTTCCTCGAAATGACTATTTTATATTACAGATAAGCACCGATCTCTTCCAACACATTGATTTATTTGAGAAATAACGTGCAAAGCGCGTCATATATTTAAATCCCCGACTATAGAACATGCCTTCTTAGAAATCATATGTAGCGGCAGATGTAAAATAAACATTTATTCCAGAAACATTTCAGGCCAACTGGCAGCTGGACCTAAATGCGGAAAAGTGGATTCTAACGCGCGAGATGCACGGCGGGAGCATTTCATGCGGAAATTCCCGAAAATACTAGCTCCAACGGTGAATCCCTCGCGTAAACGCATAGAGAAACAGTTATCCCGCGTGTTCCGCGCGGAAACATTTTACAGCGCGTGGACGTGCGCCGGTTAAATAAATCGACGTCGGGGTGCTGCGTGTCCCGAGGTCAGGACCGGTCTCGTCGGCGAGATAGGAAATCGATAGGGGGTTAACGGCTATACTTTCGTCACTTCCGAGCACGAAACCTCTCGCCTTTTCGTCCGTAGTTAATAAACTGGCGAACGACGAGGAAACGCGCGAGCGCCGCAGTCAAAGGATGCTTTTGATCTGCTTATTGGTCAAGCAGAGTAGTGGAGAGACTAGTGGAGAAAGGCAATCTCGAGAGGAAAAAAAAAAGAAAAAGAATAAAATTATTTGAACATCATTATTCATCTCTGCGAACAGTTTATTTAAAGCGCGTGTCATTGAGACAACTTTGTAAAATACGTAAAATTGATTCGATGTATTTTAAAAATCAAAATTATCCTGCGACTTGCGAAATATGTATTTATTACACAGATATTGTTAATATAATTTGTAAAATATCATTTTTGAATAGTTATTTTATTTTATAGTCTTGAGAGAGAGACAGAGAGAGAGATTGTGTGCGTATATATAATAGAAAAATTTATTTATAAAAAAAATTTAGAATGCGTAACTTTAGAATAAGATAAAAAGATGTATAGTGCGTCAAAATATTAAGAAAATATGTAAATCAGTGAAATTAACATGTTATAAATAGTAATGAATATGCAAAGTCTGAATGCCGAGTAAGTATATATTCGAAATTAGCTACACTAAAGTAAGTGAATTAACAAATATTAATAAGTAATATATATTTTAATATTTTTTTTAATCTCTCTCATAAAAACATAATTACATTTAAAAATTTCAAAAACGTATTCATGAGAAGAAAAAAAGACAGAGAGCGAGAGAGAGATGGGAGAGAGAAAGAGTTGAACGTGTTAACATTCAGTCAGAGCTCGAGTTTTGACGTGTTAAACTTTTATAACTTTTCGAAGAATGGTATCTTTCAGTACGCGGCATTCATTATGGAAACCTCTTGATGAAACTATGCCCTGGTAACAGTCCAACCGTCCTTGTATACCCGAAGTCTGCAGCCGTTGATTATTGCATGTATTTTCTGTGATTTTTTATAAATTACAATTCTCGATCTTTTAAATTTGATATGTGAAATTGATTTTACCCCTTAAGTTAAATAAAATAAGTTAAATAAAAACAGATTAAAATAAAATCTCAATTTTATATTCTATTCTATTTAAAAGCGTGATTATATGTATATATATCGCGTATAATTCTCGCACTGTCATTTAAAAAATTCTCAATTCTCAAAATTAAATATCTTTATAATTAAGACTCGCATTAAATTCCTGTTAAAAGTAAACCAAATATACACAAACACGCATATATTTAATAAGATTTTATATTTAAAAATCTCTTACTTTTACATAGTTCCTTCAATCTTTGAAAGACTTATAAGATATAAAAATCATCTCTTTCTCTCCTTAATATATTTATACCTACACCTAACACATCACCATTATTTTATCGATATATATATATATATATATATATATTGTCGTTACTCTTGACATATATTATTTATTAAAAACATATATTTCTATATATTGGATGATTGCAAAACTTCGTGCCCGATTTGCATAGATGGTGGTAATAACTTCAAATCGGGCACGAACTTTTGCAATCATCCAATATATAAATATCTTAAGATTAGTAATAACCAACTCACGCAGATAACTTCGTAATTAAACCTGACATCAAATATCCAATATTAATAGGCACGGTAGAAACCGCTTACGTGTTACAAGAGCTGTGATCCAGAAAGGGAAAGGAGAACCGCTAATAGGACGATCAAACAACAAAACCTGTCGTTGCAGCTGACTAGCCGAAACAAACTCGCCGCAAATGCAAGACACGGATAATTGGGGCAATGACAACTGGATCGGCTATATAGAGGCGCCGTTCGCATCGATTTAATCGTCAGGCACCGCCCGCAGGGCGTGTCGGTAAGCACCGTCGGACATCGTTATTAAGCGCATATAAATTAGCATATAAATTGTCCCTCACGTCCGAAGCTCCTCTACGGCGAATCTGTTATATACCGGATCTCTTCTGCAACGCGCGAATGACGCTATGATATGCCTGACTGCGATTATGCGGATAAACTGTTGTCGCTTTTCGTTGTACTCAAGATAGAAGTGATAGAATAAGAATATTAAAATCATATCACATTGTACAATGTGTATGTACATGAAACTGTGAAATGCATTTCATGAAACTGTTAGTTAAATAAACCGGAGTTAAATAGAAAAAAAATTTACGCTATCACATATTATTTATTGCACTAATTGTAAGAAATGCAATAAAAGTTTTCAGACTATTTTTTTGTATCTTTCAGAGCAATTTCATCTTCTTAGATTTAAAACGATATTTGCACGATTATAAAGATATATGCACATTACTTTCAATAAAGCAAAATGTATTAAAATTTCGCTTTTATATTAGATTGTATAACATTTTTAATAAAATATTATTGTATGTGTATATTTATACAAATACTCTCTTTATAGAAAACTTTTTTACAATAAAATTATTAGAAAAACTTTTATTTTAAAAGCAAGAAACAAAATTGCCTGTTAAATTTTAATTATATTGAGAAATAGCTTATTTTTTATCGTATTTACATTCAAAAAAATAATTAATTTGCTGATTATCACGGGCAAATTTATAAATTTTCCAGACGGATCTTTTGAAATTGAGCCTTTCGTCTCTCTGAACGTCTCTCTATTCCTCGCGCGACTGCATGTGCATGTACACAAGTGCATACGGGATCCGTTCTCTCTCCTCTTCTTCTCCCAACCCCCAGAGTTCTGCATAATCCGGGAGTTACCTACTACTACGCGCCGATAGCAGACCCCGAAATACGCGAATGGCGAACGATAGGACGAACACGAGGACAACGACTCGCATCCACCCACAATGGCCGCCATTACCGATGCAACGATTTATCCTCTCCCAGCCAGTTTCCCGACAAATTCGATGTGTCCTGGCTGGAAGATCATTGCCCTAAGATGCCTGCATTATTGTTCCTGCCATCCAGCGTCCTGCTATCCAGATGGCGGAAAAGCTAATCTTGAAATGCGTGCTTTAATGGAACCATAAGAATATAATGACCATAATAGTTAATACGTAAACTTAATTTTAATATTTTTATAATTAGAAATTTATTAGAAAGTTTTTAATTTTTAAATACTTCTTTTTAATTTTTAATTTTCTCTATTTATTTTTTACATATGTATTTTAATAATATAAGAAAAATAATTATTTCTTATTTTGAGATTATAATTATTCGAACTACATGCAATTTTCAGAGCAAAGCGATCAAACGTAGGGACCAATAGCGACTCATATTTTTTATTGCTTTTAACTATATTGGAACATGACGATCTCAATCTTTTAATAAATTTCTATAAAACAAAGTATGAAACTGTAAAATGTATATAATCCATACATACCTCAGTAATCACACAAGAATATTGCATATAGTAAGATATGTATATGTATATTGTATATCATTAAGTTAAAGTTATTAATAAAAAAAATTAAGAGCATGCTCATGATGTTTTTGCAAACGTTTACGCTCTTTTACCTCCAGAAAAAGAAAATAGCTATTTTGATACCGTTTAAAATTCCGATCATTTCCAAAAAATTGAGAACGTATAGTCACCATACGTAAGGCGCACCGGACGATGGCAGCCCGAGGCCAGGCGAACCCAGGTCGTTCCCCTCTGTCGGGAACCGAAAATCTACACGCGGCTCGGCTCGGATTCCCGGTCACGAAGCTTGATAGCGGCCCGTAAAGCTCGAGGGGAGACCAGAGGTGCGGTATGGATACGACAGCGAATATCGCCGACGTCGACATGGGACGTACGCTGCAACGAGTTCTACCGTCCTCCTATACCCTCCACTAACTCCATACGGATCAGCCATAAGGGGGTTCGAAAGTTTGACGGTGAGGTCGAAGAAAAAGAAGCAGATAAAATAGTGGTGGGGAGAGGAGAGCAAGCGGAGGGCCAGAGGAAAAGAAGAGAAAAGTGGAGTAAAAGAGAGAGAAAAGTTGGATGGGGTACGGAAGGATGTGATAGTAGAAGGGAAGCGAGAGGTAGAGAGTAGGATGGGGAGGCGGCACAAAACTGTTGGAGTAACTCAAAAGTTACGTCGGAGCTCGCGATGGGCTCGCGGATAATTATTTATCGCCTTATCAAACTTTCATAATCCCGATGCGGGCCGGGGAGGGGGCAGAGAAGGAGTGTAGCTGCTTTAAACGCCGACGGATCTCTATGCTCGCATCGGCCAAGTTTTTAACGAGTTTTTAAACGTCGTAAATGACGCTGCCGCAGTGGAGGGGACTAATAGGGCGAATAGTATGTTCTCTCTTTCTCTCTCCCTCCCCCCGTCTATCTCTCGCTGCTAATCTCTTCTATGCAACATGGGGTGAATTTTTATCGCTTTAGCGCTTTATGTCATTCTGTTAGCCGCGAGTCCTCGCTTACCGATAAGAATTAACTGCGAAGATAAGAGAAAATGTTCTCAGATAAATATTTTTATCATAGTCATAGCAGAAAACAGAAAAAGGATGAAGAGGGAGAAAGAGAAATAACACGATTTAATTATATGTCTAAATCTGTCTACCCTGCCTGCAATGACAGAAAAGAGATATTTCTGCATCACAATTAGTAAAAATAATATGCTGTAAAATTTAATTTAATTTTTTGATAATATGAAAAAATAAATAAAAGTATTTCTTTTAATTGTTAATTAATTAAGATAAGTTTAGGCTTAACAAAATTCTATATATAATCTTTATGTATCCAACAACATTAAAAGTAAAGATAAAAATTGTGATTTTGAATAAGATACAAAATCTCAGATAAAAATGTGCTTTAAATTATCTCAAAAACAAAATGTTCCTATTGACATATCTTTTTTAAGGCATTCTATTTATGTTTAAGATATTGTCTTGAGTGTTATTAATTATCGCTATTATTGATTTTAATAAACTGTAATTTCTAAAAAATCATGTTTTACAGTACAATTATGTGTGTCAAGTTATATCTATTTTCTCTTATATTGGAATTTGTCGAGTATAGCAGCGTATAGTTCCAAGAAACGAATTGATACCTAGCCGGATCGATACCACCTCAAGCGAGAAGCGATCAGCATTACGATATCGGAACGGATTGGAACTCGCGTGGTTATCGAATATGGATTATCCGCTCAAAAATGGAAATTATTACAAGAACCGTGTACCGTGTAATTGCCATGCATCGATCGCAATACGGCCCTTCCTTTGCAATGTTCAGCTTCGTCGCGAAAAAAAAAGCAATGCGATTATACATATTTCCAAGAAATGCCACGTATAAAAATGTTATGAAAAATATTATCACAATAAATTATTACGATTGTAATATCGTAGCAATGTAATATCATAATATTTTCGAATTATAATTAATATTAGCAGTAATTAATGATAATCATTTTTCCAAATGTTCAAAATTAATTGCTTCTTTCAATCGTCAACTCAAAATCGTATTTTTTTTCCGGAACTATTGTCAGAGATATAATATCACGATTATATACATTTAACGAGGGATGAATATTAATCATACAGAGCGTACTATCGATTATCATATGTAGCGCGCGGTCGTCAGTATGTTAAACAATAGCGAATAGCGGCGACGAAAAGAGCGATTTAATCTCGCTGTTCGTCCGGAAAGATAAAATTCGACGGATTACGCCGATTCATTTTCCAGCGGTGAATAAATAATCGAGGATGTTATTGTCGCTGAAAACAATTCCAACGCGCGCACCGCGATACGTTTGCACGCGCGGTCGATCAGCCACGCAAACGCTGATTTACGGCGAATTTGCTTTGCGAAGCTCTGATTCGTAAATGCCGTCGCGCGAATCCCATCGAACAAATGCAGCAAATTCGCAGAAACGTAAACGACAAAACGGCAGCTGAATTGAACAGGTATCGGATCGATAATGTCAATTACAATGCTACATAACGCTAGATACTACCTGGATTACGTAAGGGTGTTAAATCAACTGACAGACTGTGATGAGGGGAGAATCTCTGTACATATTGTAATAGCACATATTGTAATATTCATTTAGATTATATTACGCGCTACTTTTTAATTTATGAATTTTATATCGATGTATGTACACAGCACGCATATATATATATATATATATATATATAACGCGCTTTAAATTAATGATAAAATAACATTTTAAAAGGTCGTGCGATGAACTTTAAGCTTAGGTAGGCGCGATATTTATCGTTATCGTAACTCGATCTAATTATTTAAATTCACGGTTCCCTACGATGGTGGGAACAGTCGTTATTCGAATGAGAATTATGACCCAAGTATGCAACATCTGCAGCGACTATAATTTAATGGACGTTTCGCGGCAAGTTACGATGCTACCTGAATAAGATATGTACTCGAGTATGCTCGCTGTTCTTTAGATCGACGTCGAACTCGTATTCGAGTGATTACGCTTTCATAACTCGAGCTATTAAGTTAATTTATCGATCTCGTTGTGACGTACCATATTGTCGATGCTTGTTGTGCTTTGCTTTTAATCCGTACTCAAATCGTTATTAAATATTTAAGGACAATACTGTGCTTCATTCGATGAAAATATCGGATTTGTTCTATAATTTTGGAAGATACGTTTAAGAGATACTTTTGTTAAAAAAACATGCGCAGATATATTGTATATATAAAAAGCATAAATTCTTATATTTATAAAAATAATTCAAAACATACAATTTGCGCGAGAGTAACATAGGTTTCTCCGTGAAAGAAATTAATTCGCTTTAGTTCGGAAATTTTCCCGGATTTTATCGAAATAGGATTATACAATTAATTTCTGATTGGCAAAATGCAAAGAATATAACACATATTATTTCAATAAAATACATTAATTTTCTCGAAATTAAATATCGATTTTACATCAACGGGCTCTCGAGAGAATTTTGAAAATTATTGATATAATATTGACACATTTCATATGCAGCAACCTATAATAATCTAAAGCATAAGTTTCTCGCGACTAATAAAATCTTTATCCTCTTTTTATATCAATATAATAAAATAATTCTAATCTAGATTTCAATTTAAAGAAAGAAGAGGACAATGTGTGTGTGTGTGTGTATAAAGATCTGAAAGTGAATTGCGTGGGAAAAGGTTTCATGAACGAAGGGCAATTCTCATATTTGCTCCGCTGCATTCTGACGAAGACTAATTCGCCGAAGGAAACACAGTGACTGGGCAAGATCGGGCGGATGATCATTGCGAAAACACCCGCGCATTCCTTTGATTCGCCGCTGTAACGAGTTATTTAGTGGTATTCCCCGTAGCAGCTCCGCGGTTCATCGCGCTATAATGGCTACCGAGTGCATCACGTTTCTCCCCGAGGTCAACGTGATGCATCCAAGCCGCGTTCCCGATGTGCCCCTCGCGTTTGTTTTCCAGTCAAGGAGCAACGCGCGTACACGTGGGCTGCTTTGTTGATTACTGATAATTCTTTGTTTCGCGATATCACGGTACGATTTTATTTCTATAAAATCTGTGGGCGTCTCTTGATATAGATCTCTTTAATTTTATCTAAAGATATTAAAATAAACGTCGGCTTTAAAAGTTGGAGTAATTAAATACGTTGTAATGTAATATGTTGTAATAATCGTCGCAATAATAATAGAAAAATTTATGATATAGATAATTAGATATAATAATATATATTTATGCTCACACAATTCGATTTTGCTTTTTTTTAATTGTAACACTAATCAACTTAGTTTAATTATATCAGTATGCACGTAAATAAAGAATCACACGCATATCCATAATATGTCAAAAAATATTTGCTTAAATTTATTCGTTTCCCCAATTTTAATCCATTAAATTCTATTAGTAAATTTGATTGACACGATTTTTTTTACTTGATACTGTACGTAGCAATTGTTAACAAACTCGTTTAAAAAAAAAATGCTAATTTCACGAAAAAATCTCAACGAATTATGAGCTTTAATGATTTAATAATGCCGTGTAAGAGGCGTGATTTCGACGTCGGTTAGGGACAGGGAGAGATCTTTACTAGACGCTGATAAGAATTTAAAATTTGATAAAAATCTAAAATAAAATATAGATGCGAGCTGATGCGTCGAAAATTTGTCACGTGCAATAAGAAGAATATATACAAGCATTTCGAAATTCAAAGCGCATCAGAGGGTCAATTCAGACAGGCCGGCGACAAGGAAGACTGACGGAATGCATTTGGATGCATGCTGCCGTTCCGTGTGATCAGATATGCACGCAATCGCCGTGCTGCTGCGCGCGCCCGTAGGCGTGCACGCGCGTGCACGTGGGCGCGTCGTGTGCACTGTCCGTGATGCACCTCGCGCGTGACCATCATCGGTACACGAAAGCATATCTATCTATATACGATGGTCACGCATATTGCTATGAAATAGAGAAAATTGCACGATTTCAGTATATGTTCGATTTTCGATACTATAAAAAAAAAATAAAAAAAAAAAAGATGTATATATGTATATTTTTTTCTCGTACACACGTCCCGATTCGTCGCTCCTCCCGATTGTCGCGCGTTTCCATTGTCCCGAATAATTATGGAGATCATTTTCGTGTGGCTACACCGAAATCTGATATCTGATAAATTGTACCAGTTTTAATCTTTGGAATGAAATATGTAATGCGCATCACACGCAATGTATATTGGAATTCAAAAGCATTCAGACGGATATCAAATATTTAGACATAATTTGTATATCTGTTATTTATAATCAATCGAATTGTATAATCATTAATTTTCACTCAATTCGTTAATTTGAAATTTAATGATTTTTTAAATCCTCTATTGTAAATTATATCACCAAGAAATGATATTTTTCCTATTGCGACACAATTATTATTTTACGATACAATGCAAGATATTTTGATAACATACAGCGCAACACGCGCGTATACGCGTGTACGCTTTAAAACTGACGTCGGAATCGTAAATTGTGTTTCGAGGTTTCTCGCTTCGAAAACCATGTATCCTGTAAACCAGAAACCCGACCTCTCATAAAACAGTTTCGTGATATGGCGATTGTTGAAACATGATTTCACGCGAGATTTTAAGTTGCGACGCGAGCATCGTGTTTCTCCCGTCCGAAACGAGACACTGAATTATAACTCACGATACAGATGCAAGTTCCACCATGTGAACTTGGGGTTTTACATCACAAAGATAGGCGGCGCAGAGAGATACATGTGCGTTAAAATGATGAATTTCATATCGCGAAAGTTTTGCCACTGGACGTGCTACTTTATATATTATTCTTTTGATATTAACTTGAAACAAAATTTAATTTTCTTGGAATTTAATCGAAAACACAATTGCGAGATTTTATAAAGATTATATAATCGTAAAGTTTATAATTCTTAAAGATTAATTGACGCGATAATCTTTATTTATCAATTTTTCTGATCATTCGAAAATTATTAATGCACCGACAATTCTTTGTGCCGTACAATATTGTCAAACAAAATATCATATTTTTATCCGATGCCTTGCGTAAATATTAGATGCTTAAAGATTAGATATCGTGTAAAGAGAGAGAAAAAGAGAAAGTTTCCAAACTTTTAAACACTATAACATTCCCCACGGGGAGGCGACCGTGAAAAGGGCTCGATCTTGGAGGATTCTCGTTCGTGAATGACCGTATAAATAATGATACACGCAACGTGCTGCCGATCGCGTGGCTTCCGATACGATAAATTGGGGGACTCCATTATCGTCCTCGAACGAGTCGAGGGTGATTCGAAAGAACAACGAAGTTCCTCCGATCAAGGGTCTCCAGAGGAATCTCTGTCCTTTCGAGAAGAGAATTTCCTCCCCCATCTCTCTTCCGCTTTTCTTATTTTCTCTTTCTCTTTATATCTTTATCCTTCACTTGAGCGTCTAGTGAAGATCTCTCCCTGTCGTAACTGACATCGAAATCATGCCTCTTAGATGGCAAATAAGTAGGGTAGGTATGTACATATCGGACTGCGAATTATGACTTTATTATGTTTCCCGCGAAACGATTTTTGGCCCATTTAACTTTGATTATAAGTCGTTACACGAGTTTTAGCCCGCGACGCTGGTTTAAGGGCAGCGCCGGCAATCGCAATGATCACAAATCGTTGAATTGCAACGTTACATTTCTTTTCGAGTAAAAAGATCGAAAAAAACTCACCAAAGTTACGGTGCTTTCTTGACTTCTTGATTATGAAAATGATCACTCACCTGCAACAGAAAGAAAAGAACACAGGTTAGTATGATAAAGCACAACTAGAATTCATTTGATCTGTCTTAATTTCTTGATTGTTAGGAATGTTGGATCGTCTCGAATCATTCTGCGCTTTCATGCTACGCAGCAGTTTAATCTTCACTCAGTCATTGTTTATACTTAATGAGCCGACTCATCTGATTCATCAGCGTTATGCATTCTTCAAAGAGTGGTCAGAATATCTCGTTATCTGTTGAAAATAGTTACTTTGCTCCATCATGTTTAGTTAAAGATTTCGATAAACTCTATCAGTTATTCTCAATTACGATTCTACATAGCATTATTGCATATTTTTATATTTTAGTTTATCCAATGAATTTATGACCTTTTCAACTTTTTCATGTTGTAGAGAAACATATTAAACAATTTCCATCATAGGAAAAGAAAACAAAAAAGAATTATTGCATAAAAGAAGAAAGAAAAATAAAGAAAGAAAAACAGAAAAAATACCAAATTCATTATTTTGCGGAATTGAATCAAATACGAGATTCATAGGTTCATATTCTGAATCTTCTTTTATTGATAAAAGCGCTTTTATCGATAAAAGAAGATCCAGAATATGGGCCGTAGTCTACATTATATATATTCTTCTTCTATTAATACATATGCATTTTTATCAACATTATCTTGTTGTTATAAGAAAGGGAAACCAGCAAAATATCAAAATCGATGTTAAAATAAAAAAAAAGATTATCTAAACTTCTAAAAATTTCAAATATTACGATGAAGTCATCAGCACGATTTAGCAGCACAATTACATAACGCATAGATTTTTACAGACAGTAACGAGATAATGTGGCCACTTTGACAGATGTCGGCTGGGAGCCGCTGTCGCGTTCGAGAGAAAAAGAAGAGGAGAAAAAGAGAAAGAGAGAGAACGCATGTCCACAATACAAGACCACGACCTATATAGAAGCTCGCGTCCAACGCATACGAAGTGGGTGGTCGCCCCGGGATCCGCGCTGCAGGTTGAGCGCCTCTGCGGCCGAACAAATGAATGAGTGTGGGCGAACACGTGACTGGAGAAGCAAGAGCGCCGCTCCAAACCTCCGTATTCCCCACTCCACCCCCTACTCTTTTCTATCTCCTACTCTACAGTGTGTCTTTTCTCTTTTCCTCCCGCGCTTTTCTTCTCCCGCGCAACATAAATGACTCTTGGCTCCGCGAGATACAAACAATGCTTCGACAAAATTGACTTTAGATGAACAAGATAATTTTCAAATATATTTTTATAAAAAATGAGACGCAAGTTGTGTCACAGTTATGATACAGCGTGTCTGATTCGTGCACTTTTAACTGAGATATTTAATGGAACAATTAAGTTTAAATAAATTCTCGTCGCACTCGAAATATCTTTGTGTAATGGAACAAATATTTCATATTAATATTAAAAGATAAATAATGTTAAATAGAAAATCAGAAAAATATTTAGCTTCCTGTTTATATAAATTAAATACGTTCTTATCTAAAGACGAGTTTAGTTAAAAATTTTAATATCAATCGCTTCATTATTTCTTTCGCAATCATAAAAAGCCAACAATTTTATTAAAACAAAATAATCTTTCAAAATAGTCTAATTTTTAAGTAAAATGTCACAGAAATTACAATTTTTTCTATTGCTATTGAATAAGATATCTACTAAATCTAAAAAGCGAGAGATTTCTCAATATATATTTTAATTATAGATATATAATTTGTCATCATTAAAAAACTTTAGTAAATCTGGCATTAAGAGTGTAAACAAAAGTTATGAACATGGAGTCCAATCAAATTTACTTTGATATGATCACCGTAGTAAAATCATCCAAGGTAAAACATGTAAACTCTCTTTCTGCGTTCTTTGAACGACTCGAGACTGTTAAAAGGTTTCATCTCATTCGTAAGAGAAGATATGTGTATGTATATTAGATGTGTGTGATTCTCTCAACTCAATCTTTTTAATTTATAGTCTCACTAGAATTTATAATATCGCATCAAAAATATCAAGACAAAAATGTCAATCATCGTTGTATTATAAGTGACTGAAAATTCTAAATAGAGTGTCGTGTATTAAGCTTTTATTGTAAAAGTAGATTAAATATTCTTTTCGTTTAAATTCAACTGATATTTATTTTAATAGATTTTTAATCAAAGAATTATTAAATCCATAATTTAAAAAAAATGGTAAAAAATATATGTATTCAAACATATTTCAAGTTGTATATTAAAAGATAATTGTAGAAAAAAGAACAACCGACAAAAGAAATCTTTTCCTGATGAAAATGAATCCATTAGCTGTCGGCTAAAATATTGTGTATGCATATGACTATATATAATTCGTGAAGCTCTTATATGGTTCTCGTTTTATCCTATTTCACGAGTGTATGCGGAACGCATCGTATGTGTCAACTTCTAACGTGATAAACAAATATTTTCGAATACATTCGTTTTGGATTATTCAAGCCGATTATTAAGAATGAGTCGCGTAAATCCGCGACTTCGTGTCGCGGCGGTGGCTCGTTTAATTCCGGAAGATGTTAACTTTCACGACCGAACAGTTTCTCTTCCCCCTCTGCCCCCATCCCTGCTGAGTACCGCAACGTAATCTTGTAAACGCACTGCGTTCTCTTCCGCACTCTCCTTCCTTTTTGCAGAGACTTTTTGCGCTCGTCGGCAAAGCGCCGTTTTGCTCGAAGCCGCCTTTTACGCCGCGATGCGGCCGGAAAATTGCAGCGAGATAAAAGTTTAAAGTCGCTCAGCCGGCGTTTACAAAACGCTAGCTGGTGCGATAGCGCGTGGAAGCGAAGTTTGTCCCTCTTTTTGAAGAATAGAAGAGGTCCTTTAGGGAAAGCATGTACCATCATAAGACATGAACGTCGGAAATTAAGAATTATGATAAACGGTCGTATCCGATAACATTATCGCGGAAGAGAATCGATATTAAAATCTTCAGAGTATATTAAAGCACATAATAATATCATATATGTAGCATTTCAACACATTAAAACAAGTCCATTTTTTTAACAAAAAAATTCTTAGATATTTCTCTTTACTTCGCGTGTTAATATTAAAAGACTGATGATTTCAAAATTATTTCTAAATTCAAAGTTCATGCACGTACACATATCCGGCTTTTTTCTAACCAAGCTATTTAAAAACAATAGTAAAAGATACTAAGTCTGTAGTGTATTCGCACTTTTGTTATTTTCTACTTTAATTCGAGAGCCCTAGTCAAATGCACGGAAATCAGGAATTGTTTCTCAGCGAAAAGAAATTGGTTTTGCAAAGGCTTTACAAAGTCTTTTTTCAGCTTGATTTCACGCCACTTCCGAAAGAAACCGTTTGTATAGTAAATATCTCGCGAGTTAAAGAACCGCGGGGCAGACGTCGAGAATGCATCGTGACTCAAGCTTACGTAATCGCACGTACTTACGTCGTATATAGATATCGCGTGCACGCGTGTTTCCTCGTCGTGTGTCGTGTGCTTGCGTGCGCACGTCCGACGTAGACGGCACGGTCCCTGTTTGCAATGACTAATACACGTAATATTGCCTCGACACACACATTACACAGCGTCTTCCGTCCGCGTTTTGACGCACGGCCATGCGAGGATATGCGCATTAGAGCGTCGCTTATACTGGGTGTTCGCCAAGTTCGCCGCGTTTCATCTTCGCTTAAATGTATGTCGGACTTTTCCTTCCAAAAATCCGATAAGTCTAACTTTAATACCGCATGTAAATATCGTATAATAATCGAACCGTAATTTCTATTTCAAGTCCTGTTTGAATTAAATAAAAAATAACATTTGATCTATTTATGCTCCTAAAATTTGATTCACTATAAGACACATGCATATACAATTTCTTTGTGGATCGTAATAAAAATTTAATAATCGCTATAGGATGATAACGTCGATAAACTATCGATGCATTGTTTATAACTCAGGCATTGGAAAGTAAGAGAGACTTTAATAATTGTTTTATGTATATGTACAACGTGTAGGGCTATGCATATGCGCCTATATACATATGCCTGTGTGCATGAGAGTGTCTGCAATCTCCGCGAATACTGTCGAGGATGGAGAATAATGAATATGAGAAACCGGAAGATCCAATATTCAGCGGCTATATTCCATTTTCAGGCAATTATCGGTTTATTTAATTGAACTATTAATTGGATCGTCCGACGTAACGCACACGTCGCGCCACCGTACTTGCGATCAAATTGAATAAACGTCGTGCAGGATTACTTGGGTAAACGCTATCGATTCTAGCTTTCGTTGGAAGAATGAGGGTATCAGGGATATGCGAGATATACTCCATCTTTTGGAGTATTAGATATTCGATTTAAATGTGACTGCGCGATGTAGCCAAGTTCGATTCGATAATTTTGAGTAAAAAAAAAACTCGGAATAAAAAAAAATGAGTTTTCATTCTTCATTTATAAATGTCTGTATGTCTTTGAAAAATATTATATCTTTCGAAATCGAAAAATTTCGAATAATAACAGATGCATCTAATCAAACATAATAATTGTCACTTTATCATGCTTTTTTAAATCATAGATATCAATAGCTACTTGTTGCAAATAATAACCATATATATATTTGAATTATAAATTTAGACACAGTTCGGAAATATGATCTGATTATAAGATATAGTAATAAATAAAAAAAATATTTTAATTTTTTTCTACTATAACGGTGCTTGTCTCATCACTCAATGAAAATTTAAAAACAATTTTTATTAAATCGCGACAGCTGAAAATGAATGGTGAATAAAATATTTATATAATCAAAAATAATAAAGACAGTAATCTCGTATGCAACACAATATAATCAAAACATTTTTCGTTCGTCAATTAAATTCGGTGCTTTCTCTTTAAAAACTTCAATACTGGACTCCCACGTTGAGCATGCGTTCTTTTTTTGCAACACCACTCCGCAAACAAATTGCGCGCAGACTAGCAACGTGCGCAATGTTCGTTGATCTCGCCGAAGGTAGTTAAAACATTTTATAGCAGCACGAAAGGGAGTACACGTGCTCTCTCGCCGACTCAATTATTTTTACACAACCCACGACACTTCCGAAAATCATTTCGCGTTGAATTTTGTCGCGCGAGAGGTCAAAAGATTCCCCAGGCGAAAATTCTAGCGTGAATTTCTTTACATTTTTCGGAACATCGGCTACGGAATAGAACGGAACGATGAGGTCGCTTTGGGCTCACCTCGTGAAGACTCAGGTCTGATTTATTTCGCGGAAATGGTCATGTCTCAGTGATGCTGCAATCGCGCTTCAGCAAAGTATTATTTATGGAATATAAGAGTATTCACGAAAGTCTAAGAATGCGTAAATCTGCAGTTATATTTTTAAAAGACAAGTTTATATACGAATAACATAAAAAAAAGAAAAGTATTACATATAATATCATACAAAATGCATAAAATAAATGTCGATGTGTGCATATACATAATCTTATATGACGCTCTTCTCTTATCAATTTATCCAAAAACTGTCTTTTTTAACGTCTACAACGCTTTTGCATTTCCAATGTACAAATAATACGCTTCGGGATCCATACGTTCCAGAATGCGAATCGAAAGTGAGTAGCACACGTTCGGATTCCCGCGCGAAGTGCCATTCCCTCTCCCTTTTACTCTTTTTACTTTTTTTATATCGCCCCAGCAATTGGAATTGAGTCGTGACGAGTCCCGTCGGTGGTTTCAGTCGGCAGATCCCTGAAAATCCCCATCGGGATCGTTGACCCCCTCCCTCTCGAGCGTCCCGCGAGTTCCGAAGTGGTAAAAGGAAGAGCGGCGAATTGCGATGGTGGAAAGGGCGAAAAAAGAGTAAGAGGACGAGGAACGTGGTACAGCGAGAAAGAGAGGATGGAGATGTATTCCATATCGATACTCTCCTATACTCGGGCTATCCTCTCGCAATATCGTTCGGTATATCACCATCACGTCTGATCGAACTGCTAGTTTATACCTATACCACTCATAACGATTCTCGAGCGTGGGAAAGAAAGGAACGTGCGCCTCTGTTTTCTCTCTCTTTCATTTTCTCTTTCATTTTCTCTCTATTTCTTTCTGTTTTTAACTTTCTTCACCCCCTTCTCTCTATTGTCGTCTAAATATCATAGAGAGATCGAACTTGAGAATGTTAGGTGAGATGAGGTTAAACAAGGTGATCTCGCCAAGTCGAATAAAACTTCTTCCGTTCAAAATGGGAAATCTGAATCGCTGACATCGAAAAGAATAGCTCGATAACCTTGCAAATATCGTCCATTTAAATCATACCGATTTAACGTTATTTAAAGTCCTTATTCTTATTACATCTTTAAAAAAATGTTTTTTTATTAAGATTATTTAAAATAATTTATGAAGAAAAACATCTTTGTCATCTTATATTTTTAGCATCTAATAATCGTAAAGTCGCGTAAACGTATAAATTAAAAATATTTCAATTACATCCATTATTAAAAAATAACGATATATTTAGTAGCCTTCAGAATTTTTTTCACTTCATATTTTTATTATTTTAAGTGGAATATCAATAAAATCAGTCTTCAAAGTATCTTATAATCGTTTACGGATTTCAAAACTTAATTATAATACAATCTTCTAATTTTAATTGCCTAATCCTCTAACATTTTCTATAAAACCATCGTCATACTTTTTGATTTACTCTCTTCCTCCTCGGATAGTACTCTTTTCTATACGATATTTTATTTCCTCTACATTCTTCTACGTGAAACGACATTGGTCGCGCGTTCTACGTTCGAAACATCGATTTATCATGACTTAAAAAAATCTTCTCCAACAGATTGCATGACCTCCTCGAGCGACGATGAGGAATCTGTTACGCGGATCGGCTTCGTAGGGGTTTTAATCCCTTAATGGATCTGACAAGAGTGATTATCTGCGCGCGTCCTTCGGCCAGTATAATCACGCCTGCCATTCCAGCGCCGGAAATCAATCATGCGAGTTAATAACGTTACGAATCGGCGGGCTGTTATAAATCATTCGGTGCAATGCGCGAAAATGAGCCCGGGTCATCTCAGATAGGTATAAACATTGCAGTGGCGTATCGAGAAATATTCAATAAAGTGATACAACGCAAATATACACGCAACAGAAACCTTTTATTGTATAATCATTTATTTTAAAACAGATCGGTTTTTAAAACATCATAAATTTTAATGAAATACAAATGTAAAGTGAGAGTGCGCAATATCGAATTAATATTTTCAAAACATTGTTCGAATAATAAGTTAGTGTATTATGTGATTTCATTATTTAAATATGATATTTACTGTATTACATATTATATAATCTTTATAAATATGATACACAATAATATGCATATATTTATAGCTATTATACGAATATCACAAAATATATATTTTGATTGATTTTAAAGGACTAAACCGACAAATGAACGTGATTACAGAAGAGGGCACGTGCAGAGCTTCGTGAAAGCGTCATCGACGCGGTAACAGGTTCCCAATCGGGATCGATGGCGCGTTTTTGTATGCGGATAAAAAAAATTACTAGCGGCAGATACGTCACAATCGAAACGGACAAAAATGGAAACGTCGGTGAATGCTGAATGGAGCCCGAAATAAAAACGATGACGCAATCGTCGCGACGTAATTAATGAAAATATTTCCTCGCGACAGTCTTTTTCCCCAAACTAACTGGTTATATAAGGATTCAATATCGATCTTTCCGTCAACTCGCGAGGACAACAGCGACGATTACCAAATTACTTTTAACTCGTAGGATTAGCGATAGAAAGTACACAGAAAGATGTGCTACTATATAAAGACGATCTTTCTCTAATACATATTTAATCAGATTGCAATGTCAACTTGCTCTTTAAGAAGTTTCCGATAAAATAAGTTGGCCAGATGTCTTTATTTCCAAGAACATATTCTTTTTCTTTTTTCTTGAGGTATCTTCGAATGTACTCGCGCACTTTGAAATTTGTCTTAGTTTGTCCCAGTTTTTCATTTAAAAAACATGAAAAAGTTATATGTATTTTATTTTGTTTCTTTCACGCCGTTTTAATAAAATTTAAAAAACATCAAATAGAAAATATCATTATTTTATATTTCTTACTACAATTTACTTATTTATATATAAATGTGACATGTATGCGCATTATGCGGAATATATACATCGAATAATCATAAATAATTCATTACTATGATTTTCAGGGTAAATTCTAAGAGAAAATTCTCTCTATGTATACTTAGATAAATTTTAACAATATAAAAAGTCGCAAAAGAAATGGGAAATAAATTTGATATAGAAATACATCAACTCTTATAGGTATATACACGAAAGACACCCTGTAGATGCCTGCGGGTAGAGAATGATGTCAAAAAGAAATCGCATCCCGCGGAATCCGAACAGCCGCGGAAAAACGACGCAACGGAATTCTCGACGAAGTGCACCGGTTTTACGAGGGCTCTCTGTGAATCAGCCGCAGCCTTCCTATCCCTATCCCACTTTGTTTACCTTATTCTCGCTGAATCTCACATCTTATATAGAGTGTACGAAAAATAATGCTGCTTGTAACAGAAACAAAATTTAGCGAAATTACTAATATACTTTAGTAATATTGAGATAAATATCTATGTTCGATTATTCAAGGATTGATTCTACCATGCAAAATTTTTTGTCCTTTTATAATAATAGATTTAATAAATGATAAAAGTAACAGAGCCTATTTTTTATGTCGATTTTTAGTAAGTAATATCGAATGTAATAATCGTAAAGTAAATTGAATGATATAATAATTCATAGTGTATGTGTGTGATAAAATCAATAATTATTACAAAATTATTGTCAAGATTCACTGGCATAAATAAAATTCCGAAATAAAAGTTTCCCTAGACATGAGAATCGTTTTCTGTACACCATATATATTGGCACCCTCCCCGTATCTCTCTGCCCTTCGCAGAGCATCGTCAATCTTCGGCTGCAGCTCCTTCGAATTCCGCTTACTGTCATCGTTCGCATTTCTCACGACCCACGCACGACGCGAACTAGATTTGGCAAACGTCGCAAAAGGAAACTTTATTCTCAGACTGTTAACGCTGTCGCGATTCGAACAAGGCGATTCGTCTTTCTTGTGTCTTCTTATGTGCGTGTGTGTGTGTGTGTGTGTTGTTTCACGTCTTATTCTTTATTTATAATCAAAATCCAAATAACGATATATGATTTAAAAAATCGTCTTCACCACAATGCAAAATTTTATACAATATTTTACCTTTATATTAATCTTTCTTATCTATAAATAAATCATTTAATACATGTTTATTTAAACTTTATTTAAATAAAAAAAATTATAAATATCTTTCTTTTTTAATTTTTGCAGATAAAATAAAATGATTATGAAATAACATTTTTAAATTATGATGAATTAGATATAAGGAAAAAAGAAAGAGTGTGTGTGAGAAAAAAAAAAATTTAAATTTTGAAAATTTTATCCATTTTTTCGATTTTCCGAAAAATATTAATTTTTGCAAGCAGCAAATGTTAAGATTAAACGATCCGTTCAACACTTATACTGGAATGAAATATGCCAAGTTTACGCGTTTTCCATCTCCAAATCGTTTCGTGAGAGGGAAAAGATCGATCGCAACGTGCAGCATGGCGATTACTCGACGCTGCTTTCGTATTCTCCTCGGAAACAAGCGGCCGCAAGTGTACGTTATACCGTCTACCAATTTGCTATTCAATCAAGCAGATCACTGGAATGCAGTTTAAAGTTGTTCCATCCCAATCTCGTCTTCGCGAGTTTCGCGCAATTTCGCGTGGAAGCATACATACATATACATATACGTGTGTGTATATATATATATATATATATATATACATATACATCCGTTTCCAATTTCTCTTTTCCGGAAGAGTCCGCTTATCCACCTCGTAAGGAAACGCGGTTGCTGCGCAACCGAGATTCGTCGTCTCCGTGGTTTCGTCCGCGGTGAAATGTAGAAAATAAGCGAACGAACGAAACCGAGAAAGAAAAGAGAAGAAAAGGTTTATATCCCATCCCATTCTCTCATTACCGAGATATTCATGCAAAGAAATCGGAGATCATTTCCAAATCATGCATGTAATTTGCTCGTTACGTAGATAAAAATAAGAAATAATTTAGCGTGAAAAAAATACTTCGAAAATAAAATAAAAACGAAAAAATAACACTATATATATTTATAAATTTTTACATAAAAAGTGAACATTAACCGTTTGTACATCAAGTTAATATATCATCATCAACATATTTTAATAAACCGTAACATAAGATATATATTTCATATTACATAAGTAATTCTACAGATTTTTAAAATGCAAATTTATCAATGCAATAATTTGAATTGTAATGACTTAAATATATTCTGTATATTTTCAAGAATGTTAAAATAAAAAAAAATAGTTTGAAATAATTGTTAAATTATATCTTAAGCAAATTCGTGCATCTATCAAAGAATAATTGCCTACGATGTAAGATTATTAACATCCACGACGTTTCGTAATAAAGAGATACATCAATGTACAATTCATAAAAAGCGTGAAATAACACGTTTCACTACACGCAGATTCTCGTACGATGATTCTGAACGATATGCATGAATAAGACATGCATGTCAAAATTGAAAGATGTGATGAAAATAATATTCTATACGATCGTAAAATTAATAGAAATAAAATGTTTAACTTGCAAATATTTTGAGAGCCATTCTGATCGCGAAACTAGTATAAAGTAAAATCTTTTTATTCCGCTAATATTTTATTAGAAAATTCCATACAAAACGCGATAGAATCTGTTTATTATCAGAACCCACTTATTAGATGCAATTGACGTATCACTATAGTATGAAAATATTTGGCGCGCATTACTCGCCTCGTAAAAGGCGCCTACGTAATTAATCACGTCGTATCTTTATGCATCTCCGGTCGAGTAACAAGATTATGTTCCCTATTCGCATGCATACCGTCCCAGATCCATAATCATCGCCGTCGAAAGACTCGCTTTTACGATAGATCTTTTTTTTCGCTTTTTCGAGCGGGAAACGCAAATTGTTTATGTATGAGAACGCTCTCGTACGCGGGCTCATGGAAATTACTCCCGAAGCATAGTCATGAACAGTATAGGCAACATGGTACTCCTCCGAATCTAGGAGGAAAATGTCGCAACGGTGGACACATTCAGCGGTTAGTAATTTATATTCATAGAAGCGTTCTTATTTTGAGTTTTATATCTCCCAAGTGTTATTTTGTATTTATATTGAGAAAGAAAAACAAGATTAAATAGTTAGTATTATATAATTCTCTATGGAAGTTTTTTTTTTTCAAAGATTTGTTGGATTTCTATAACATTTTGTGTAACAAAATCAAAATATCGATATAGGTACGCAAAAAGTATTTTAGGCAATATTTCTGCAACAAAGGATGCCCTGAAGCTAATATATATGTATATAAAACATTTCCATAGAAATATAAAAACAAGAAATTATTATTTTGTCAGCATTATAATATATATTATCATTTTCTTGCATATCGAATATGATATAAAAAAAATTTCCGTTTTTAATATCTTCTTTCTAAAAGTCGGAGAATAACAAATAAATTCTTTTATGATAAAATATTATAATAATAATCTTTTCCTGAATAAAGAAAATTGCTTTTTCTCAAAAGAAAGCTTTCTTTTCTGGAGAATAAATATTTTATTCCAAAAAAAGCTTTTTTGGAAAGGATTATCACGCGAGAGGGAAGTACTCGGATCATAAGATTGATTGAATTTATGTGAACACAAGCACGACACAGACCAAACCTGTCACTCTGTTTTACGAGGTAACGAAGGCAGACGGAGAGTGAATTTCGCAGGCTCTCCTCTGCATCTCTTGTTTTCCGTCTATCTCTATCGCTATCTTTCTCTTTCTCTCTTTCTCTCTCCTTCTGTCGAGGAAAGCCAAGGAAGCCGATAAACGGTCTAGACCCGATACGATTAGCCCGCAAATAGGTCGAAGGTGATAAACTCTGATGATGACGCTCTGACCTAGCGCAAGTCGCGAACTTATAAACAAAACGAACAAAATATCGTTCAAGAATGACCCTTTAAGCACTGCAGAATGTATCTGGGATTAAAACTCACTGATATCTTCAAAATTCATCGAACGCGCTATATTTTATAAAGGCTATTGTTCTTTTTCACGCTTTTATGCGAATAAAATAATTTACGTTTATGAAGTATATGTTATAATAAAAATATTGACATTGCTTTTGTATTGACTTTGATATAAATAATTCTCGATTAATAGTATTTCGTATTATGGAATTATCTATCAAAAATTATAAAAGCGCGAAAATTATATTATGTAAATTCCGCGCGTTGAAATTTTATTCATCGTATTTCAATCGAGGACACACGTTTTACACGGTTGTACATATGAGAACTCCTTAAAATATTTCCACATGACAAATAAATTACACATGTGTTTTATATCAGTGTTGAAAAATAAATATATATATTTTTTATCAAAGCATTTTTCTATTATCGACTCGAAAGTACACACACATAATGTTTTATCTTTTTATTGTAAGCATTTAAAGAAGAAAATTGAACATTATATGGGCAATCAGCATATTTTAAACATAACAGATGTGAATCCATTTGAAATTACTAGGTCGGAAAGAGTTAAGGATTATTATCAATCTTACTGAGCTGCACGAATGCAATTTCCGTCTTCGATCGAAGAGGAAGTAGCAGATACAAAATTGATATAGTTTAATCGGTTCTGAAACTAGATCGCAGATAGCGCTGGAGATACTGATAGGGCCGTTTTACGGAGATCGTGAAAACTTTTACGAGAGTACTCCCGATCGAGATATGGAAATACGCACGATTGGTATAACTACCGTATAAGAAAACGTTGTTGTAAGACGGCAGAATGCTCGGACAATCTCAAAGAGCACGTTCGTAAAATGTATAGCAGATAAAAGCTATCAAATACGTACAAGGGAAGAATAACTTCAATTGCGATTAATAAAGTTAATCCCGTTTTAAGATCTTCTCGATTGTTCTTTAAAAGAGGCTTCTTGCAATAACGTATTCCAGATACGATAGCGTAACTAACGTTATATCGCTCAAAACGTTATGTACGTCAAATAATGTATCATGAGTTTAAATGAGAATTGCCATGACAATTCATTGCAGTATAACATTAAATCTAGAACTTCGACATGCTTATCGTTTATACATATAAAGGTATACGCATCGCACAAATATTTTAGTAATTATCTCTTCTAACAAAGATTTTGAAGTTAATAAATAAGAAAACAATTTATACTAAGAAGACATTTTTTCGCTGTATCAAACAAAATAACTATCTGCTACAAGGTAAATTAGTATAATAAAAGCGTCGTTCATTAACCTAACTGTCTACCTGTCAACCTATCCAAATCCTGCTAATTAATCAGGAACGTAACTTTGTGACGGCGCAGTAAAAGCTGATGATCGGCATCATTCTAAGTTTCTGCAGCATTTGAAAAATGACGAATGAAAAGCGGAACGACCGGAAGCGACCTGTTTCACGAATGCAAGAATCTAGATCAGACCTTTCGTTATGCATATATGCATATAATCCATATTTAATCGCTCATATTAGATAGATTCATATATATGTGCATTCGCAAAGAATCTTCGATAATGAGAGATAAGAAGAAGAAAAGTAAAATGAATGTATTCAAGCAAGAGAACAGAAAGGAGCGAAAGAGAGAAAAAAATGAAAAGACGAGAGTATAAGATTACAGAGAGTAGAACGGAATAGAGATAATTACATATTCTGGGACTTATACGAGTCGCTTCAAGCCATGAAAAGAATTATTTGCGAAAAATGTGAAAACTATTAAAGTAATGAACAAGTGAAAAATAAAGATAAAATATGAAGATAAGAAATGTAACAAAGTGTTGCAAAAAGGAATAGAGACAAAAATTAAATCTCTTAAGAACTATGAGTAAAGAAAAAAAGAGTAAAGAAAAGAGTAGAATATGGAAAGAAAAAAAAGAGAGAAAGAACAATAAAGAAAAATCTTCGGATGCAAATATATGGCAAAAGGAGAGAGAAAAGAGAGAGAGAGAGAGAGAGAGAGAGAGAGAAAGAGAGAAAAAGAGAGAGAAAGAGAGAGCGCAAATCGAGAGTCGAAGGGCGGCAGGGTATTAACGAGCAAGAGAACAAAGAGGGAGCGAGTGAGCGAGAATGGAAGGAACAGCGGTGACGGGGGACCGGATCCGCGGGACGGGGACGCCGGGGAAGAGGGAAAGAGGGAGGAACGGGAGGGGAAGTAGGAGAACGAGGACCAAGAGCGGAACGAAGAGGCCGCGAGTCTGACGGGAAAAATCAATAGCGGCGAGCCGGCGAATCCAACCCGTCCAACCCTCTCACTTCTCACCTCTCCGCTCCTCTCCTCTGTCGCTCCCTCTCTGCTCGTAGCCGCCTTCCTGCGCAACCCCCTGCTTCGCCGCGTGCCCTCTATCTTCGTCTCGCTTTTGGGGTCGAACCCGAAGCCCACGCATCCACACGACCGCCCTGGCGTACAAGCCTCTTCCTCTCCCTCCCCTCGACCTCTCTCTCTCTCTCTCTGTGCCCTCCCGCGACGTCGATAGACCCCTCGAGCCTCCGCGGAAATCGCATACCGCGGAGGCTGTACGAGCGGCAAAACAAGAGTACTAGCCTTATTCCGGGACCCTTCGCCCCAATCTTTTCCCTGCCCTTCACCTCCAATTTCCCCCTTCTGCTCACAGATAACGAGATCGAAGGTCAGGGCTAACATGATCCTCCGGGACATCCGTGACGAAGCTGAGAGCTTCGAGGAAAGATACAAGCATTGTTTAAACGTCACGCAGATGTGGTAGAGAAATCAACGACAGCATTATTCTTAAGACTAACAATAACCGAGTTTCTTAAATGCGAGAAAGGAGCATGTGCATATGTGCGAAATATCTTTTATAAATATTATTTGACAAATATTGTATTATCACAGCATAAATGTATTATAAAAATTATAAATTCTACCTTTAAGTTTTGCTTACACATTAAGCAAAGTCGTTGCGCAATAATAAAAATAAAATCATACGTATGTATGTTTTTATATACATATTATATATATACAATAGAATATATGCATATTAGACTCACAATAAAATTTAAAATGCATATTAAACTTCAGTATGAAATTGAGAGTTAAGGACAATCATGTAAGAATGTCAATAAAAACGACACGTGTCTCTTAAAAACGACAAAGAGATACTAACAATGACAATGATAACAATGAAGACGACACAGCCTCGTCGACTAATTATCCGACTCTTAGAACTCAGAAGTTTTGCTATTAAAAATGGAGCTGATCAAACTAAAGTTTCAAAAGGCGAAATTGCGAGAGGTAAAAAAAAACTGAACTTATTGTTAGACCCCCGAAACGGTTAAGCCTGCACGCGAAATCACGGCCGTGATGTCGTCGCGCTCCTTTTTACACGCTCGTTTTACAAGTGTACCAGGACGAGAACACCAGCCGGCGAGGTTGCCACGCAGGAATTTGAATACAATGGGCCGGTCTGAATTTTTATCGGCGCGCCAATGTAAGCTCGCGAACGGAACAACGAGCGAATGCAAATCCCGACGTCAATTAAACTTTAGTCACACCATCGGCTATCTCCATTGTAGGGATCGACCCGACCATATTATTGGCGACCGTAAATAGTCTATAGAAATCAAATGTATAATTTTAATTTCGTGAATTTCTGATGTACAAGAAGTCGGAATAGACGCGACAACAAAGTTTTGTAGTTAAATTTAATTATAACAGATAATTGGGAAAATACGTATAAAAACAGTATAAAAACAAACGTAATTACGTATAAATACAAATGTAATTAGTTTAATACTTGATTTTATATTGACAAATATAAAAAAGTTAATAATAGAACTCTTTATATTCGTCCAAAGTTTATTTCTCGTTTAATAAATTCTGATAAATTGACAGTTGACATTTACAAATAAGGACACAGTAAAGCACTCGAGTGTATTAATAAATACACATGTATTTTTTATCGTATTAATAATAAAACTTTAACCTTTAATTGTACGTGCACGTTGTTTAATTTAGACTTATCGTAATTTTGATCAAAGGATTGCGTCTCTTAAGTTAAGCATCGTCTTACTGTTCTCACGATACATCAATTCTCCAATAGGATTTTTGAAATATGAGATGCGTCGTTTTTAAAATAGACGTTTTATTTATGGGGGAACGTCGACAGGCGGGCAACTGCTTAACTGTCGCGATCAGCGATTCTTCTCTTTCAAAATGCCAACGTCGATGTGACTAGCGCCGACGATTTGTCTCCGGTCGCGGAAACGCCAAGATTTCGCGAAGTAAAGAGGCCCGCGTTCTAAATATACGAGCTTCTAGTGTCGCGCGCGAAGAACCGAGCGGCCCGGTCATTCCGCATCAGTTTTCGTTAACGTGGTCGCTCGGTGACACGTCGTGACATTGCCGCCGTCACGCTTTCGGATTTTAACGCTCACACGCTGATATCAGCGGATGTTAATAGCAATATTGTTACGCGTTGACGCAAAAATAAAAAAAAAGCGTATAAATAAATCCTGATAAATAGTAACAGCCGTGATGTTACATGATTATTATCGAGAAACAAACTTATATATAATAGATGGACTTAAACAAAATAGAGCATAAATAACGTACTATATATAAATGTATACAAATGTATATATATGTAAATTTATATTTTGAACTCTCTGTCACGTTTTGGAACAATATATATATGTATATATATATATATATATATATATATATATATATATATATAATACGGCTTTCGCCTGCAAAAACCCATCTTTTAAAATCATTCATTGTTACGATACGAATTTTCGTATGTCGAGCAATTTTCATGAATATACAGATAAATATAGCGCACTACGCGATGTAATGCATAAATGTAAACAATGCAATGTAGTACAGTAGGGCAGAAAATATCCTATGAA
This sequence comes from Prenolepis imparis, assembly GCF_030444845.1. NCBI lineage: Eukaryota > Metazoa > Arthropoda > Insecta > Hymenoptera > Formicidae > Prenolepis > Prenolepis imparis. The sequence goes on from NW_028141169.1 coordinate 9,146,287, forward strand.
CATCTGTGCGGTTTTGTTTGTGGATTACCGTATATTTCAATGAAAGCGGATATTCTCTATATGCCTTCGGGCATATTACGTTCTCTATAGTAAAGAGCGGAATTCGACGAATTTGACATATCATTCAAAACGAGAATTAGAAGGCAAAAAAATTACACAGAATTATCTTTTTATTTATCTCTATTTTAGGCTTCTATATTAGATATATGTATATATGGATACTTTTACTTATTTTAATTTTATATATTATAATATATTGCTAATTAAAATAAATTTCATCTTTACTAATATTTACACAACTGATAATAAACATGCAATTATATAAATGTTAATTGTTCAAAACCAAGAATTATCTAATATGCTGCAGAATATCGCACTCATACTATAGGTTTCAAAAAGGTAAATCAAAATCTTAGTGTACGACATTTTGAATATGATATTGCAAGCATTCTGACTTTGCAAAATCTTTATATACAACCCCCATATGATTTATCTCGCGTCGTTATTATACGCACGATCTTGTCCTAAGCCAGAGAAACACGTGTAAACCCGACGATATTACACAACTGCTTCCGCCGTCTTTGGTGGAAGCTGATTTTGTGCAGCCGCAGTAATTTTGACATGTTTCCCTTTATTACACATATCAAGTATGTAAGTGCACCTCTGCCTGCGCCGGTGATCGCGATTAATTCGTGAGCTTGCGTTATGAGCTCAGGTGCGAAATTGCTTTCTTCTTATACGTGACTCATGTTCCTACTGAATACCTCTATTTTGCATGCAAAACATTTTTCATCAAAAACAGGCTCACTAAAATAGACTTGAACAAATTTTCAACGATCGTAAAAAAAATGTATGAGAAAAAAAACATAGAAAAAATTAAGAATAAGAATTTTAAAAAAATATATATATGCATACATACGAAGAAAAAGTATCGTTTATGCGCGTATCTTTATTATATTTCATATATCGTACTATACCGTTTCTTTAGAGAAAGTATTAGTTTATAATGTACTACGCCTAGTTATTTGCTCGTAGCAAATATGTATTTCATAATGCGTGTAATTCGATAACTGCGAATCGAGCGTACTACCGACAGAAGTATAGAGAGAAATCGAGAGAAGAGAACGACTCTTGTTCACTTGCAACTTTAATTATGCACAACGGCGTTTTAAAAATGCAAATGCTATATGCTCCACTAGCGCATACACACACAGACACATACACTAGCCGTGCATTAACGTCATTAAAACGTAACATCGTCGCCTCTGCCATTCCGACGTACGATTGCGACATCATTTACTGCATTCGTACCGATTTTCTTGATTTCAATGAACACGTCTTGAATTTGAATTTATATTACTTCAGAATAAACATTATATTGTACAAACGTGCAAACACTTCGAGCAACATTAAATTTTTATGTCGAATTTTTTTCATAAAATTAAAAACTTACACAATTTTCAAAATAAACAAGTCATGTAACCGTCTCTGAAGTAATTATAAAACATAAAAATTTTTATTGCCACACACACACACAAATTAAACAGTAGATTATAAGAAAAACACAATAAAAAAAATACCGCAATAAACTTCCTAAAATAGCACAATTGTTCTCATTATGTTTTATAAATAATTTATTTTTCAAATTTTAACCAAAATTTCTTTCTTTCTATTCGCGTCTATTCTCTCGCATTTTATCCTTCCAAATATAACAGGAAATAATCTTCTCTACAATGCTTTCCATGTCCGAAGAGTTACATAGAGAACTCTGGCGTGTCCGAGCGTCATCCTTCTCTCGACGTTACGCGAAAGGATCAAAGGTCGATGCGAGTTTCATTTTCCGATTTCATGTCGCGCGCTTACGTAAAGGCTTCTACCCTCCCTCTCGAGGGTCCGCGCGTCCATTCTCCGTTAAAATATCGATCGAGAGAGAGCGAAGCAGAATGGTTTCCTCTTCACTCTTCCCCGGTCGGAAACGGATCCTGCCGCGAAGGAGGCGAGAGAGCAAAAAAGAGCAAAAATAAAATCGTCTTACTATTGGACCAACGGAGTATAGGATGCGAGGAGCGTAAACACTTGCAAAAACCTGTGATAAAACCATCGCCGGAAATTTCATCAAATCTGATAAGTTACAGTCCGTTCCACGGAAATGGGTTTGCACAAAGATGTTCGCGTTTCATTCGTTGTTTCGGAATGAAACAATTATCGTGATACTAAAATTCCAAACTATCAAAATTTCAAGTCTAAAACATATGATTTAATTCAATTCAATTCAGTCTTGAAATACCAAACGTCTCACTTAAAACTTCATATAGTTTGAAAATGTTTTCAATATATAAAAATATAAAATTTCAAAGTCTCATGATTCCATAGAAAAAAATTCTGCATGACAAATTATATATCGAAATATGAAGTTTGAAAAATTTTGAAATCATCGAACATTGAAGTCTACAAAAACATGATTTCCGCGTGTACTGAAAATTAATATTTTAAATCCTGAATTTTGAGATATTGTGATTCTGATTCTTTCTGAAAATGTTGAAATCTTAATATCTCTTAAAACATACACGATTAACTTTATCGAAGATGAAGAATTAATTAGGAGAAAGAGACTAACTAATGGTGAATTTACATTGCAAGCCGGGCGTTGTTGCTGCCATTTAATCGCGAGATTTTGCCTGCGAGGGGAATTAATAACTTTAGCACGGCGAGCCCTATTTCGAACCCTCTCCGAACGTCTAATCGATATTCAATTTTACGCCATGCGCTGTCTAGCGTGACTGGCGTCGCCGTTCCGATGGCATCAATTATCCTAGGCATCGGTATTTTGATGGATGGCATAATTCCGCGTCGAATATAATATTCTGGCTGCCGCGACTTTGCGCAGAAATAATACCGCACCGATTCGCATTAACTAGATGCCCTACATTGCGGATTGTAAAGCAGCTGTTTAGATGGATAGCTAGTCTTTCCTTAGCTTATGACAGCCCTCGTGGCTGCACTGCGACAGAAAGTGCAATGCAGCATACCTAGCGAACACACCATACAATTTGCCTGTACTATTTAACTAGTCATGTAACCGAATATAATTACAATATTTCCGATATTTATGTATGTGAAATTTGAACTTTAAAATATTCTTCCTCTCTCACTTTCTCTACATCCTTTCATTGGAAAATAATTTCAAAAATTAAAGTTTTGGAATTTTCAAAATTTTATGTGTGTGGAATTTATAATTTTAAATCATACATATAATCTAAATCATATTAGGTACACTTGAATTTCCTAAAAAATATCAAAGTTAAAGTCATTAAACAAATATTCGGAAGTGTGCATATTTAAAAAGCAATTTTAAACTTTTTTAATATCTCACAATCGTAATAATATTCAAAAATATTATAATTCTAAAAAGTCTGAAAATTTCAAGATTTAAAAATTTCAAATTTTGAAACTACACATAAAAAGTCAATGTATTATTGGAAATTTTGCAATTATAGAAAACAAAGTTTAAAATTATCCAAATCAAATTTTTCTATTGCATAATATACACTTTTCATAGGAAAATAAATCTTGCTTGACATACATTGCAGATTCTTATTGTTGACTATTTTTAATATTATAACTGCTATCAGTATTCACTTAATAACGATTTATCATTTAAAAGTGATGCTAAATCGCTGGAAAAAATGATAAATAATTTTATCGACGCATCTAGTAAAAAAGGAAAAAAGAAAGAGAGAGAGACAGCTCGATCGTTCTAACATTTCGCGATACGGTAAAGATTCAGGTTGTCAAGTACTAAGCCTCGACGTCGATAGTCGAAGGCGTCGAGTGCTCTATTCAATGTCACGGCATCGCACAGAAGGCGGCTTCTTCACGCTCCGCCAATAATCGCAGTGACAAGATTTTAGCGCGTAATAGGTTGCGGATAATTATCCATAATCGGTCTTCGAAGACAGAATAGTGGTCGACGAGGGACGAAGAGCGGAGGGTCCCATAGCTTTAGAGTGGTAGCCTTTCATCCAGATTCCTCCTGGAAAGGATAGAGAGAGAGAGATGGGGGAGAAGGGAGAGGAAAGAGGACAACCACCGTTTCCAGCGACCCTCGTAGACAGAAATTACTCTACTCCGACTGTGTCTGCTTGCAGTCCGTATCCACTCTCGACCCCTGAAGGGAGCTGGTCGATCCGGAGGTAACTACCAACCAGCCCTCAAACGATGTTCAACAGTGCAACCTGTTACGTTGACGTTTGACTACAGTGATTGACCGATCGGCCGAACGCCAGCAACATGATAGACGAGAAAGCAATGCATGTATCGATATTACGATCCGTTCTCTAGAAGCTGCATTACTTGCCTCTGCATATATGTTTTGAGTATTTGCCTTCGATATCAAGAAACGGTACGTCCAAACAACACTAGACTAGAATCTCGTGTAAAGAACTCTAAATGTGTGAAATATCTTACGAGCTCTTTACTATCGCTTTCTATTGCTGAAACGAAGAAGAAACAAAAGTAAAAAAAAAAGCGATTTTAATTACGATTGTCGAAAAATAAATATGGTAGTTTGATATATTAATAACTTTAGCAATTAATCAAACTTTCTTAAAATTTCAAACTAGAAAATTTAAAAATTAAAATTAATTTTTCGAATATTTTTATTTGTCGCGTTTATGCATAAGCTCCTTAATCTTTGTCAATAAAATTTTAACTTCTCAGCTCGTAATTCGCAACCTAAATCGCTTATGAATAGCGGTTATGACGATACTTTCTCTTCGTTCTCTTTTCTCCCGGTATAAAGCGACGCGCGCGGCACTAAGGACGTCTAATTAGTGGCGGCGGTACATTCATTAAGGACGCAGGCCGGTGGAGAGTCCTTTAATTCCACGGTACAGTTTCGTCTGATTTACGTCCTCGGTGTCGCTGCCGCACCCTCGACATTTCTTAAAGCGAATTCGCACGAATTTCACTCTTGATCATCGTCCCGCATAAATCATCCACAATGAAAGAAGAGCGAATAATTGTATAAATAGTATTTCTATATAATAATTATCGTTCGTATTGGTTGAGCAAATAAAAAATATACAACTTGAATAATTAATCAATCAAGAGTTCAAGAATTTAAACAAGTACTTATAATGTGCGCTAAGAATCTTGCGTCAAAAATATTGAAAAATATGCCGATATTCAAAGAAATCATCTTTTTTTCAACGTGTAAAATAATTTCATTATAAATGTTAATGTTTAATTCCATAAATTATATAAATAATGCTAACAATTAACCCGCGAGCAAAATCTAAACTAACTTTATGAGAAATAAATCGAAAACGTATATATATTTCTTGTTTCTCGCAAATTTCTAATTCAATTTTAAGATATAAAACTTTCTTTCAAAATTCAACGTTTCCTCCTTCGATTAATCGGACGAGCAAGTTCCAATATTTTGACAAAGTGACTATCGATCGATGCGCCCGCATCTACGCAAAAACATATTCGAGCACTTTGTGCAACCGAGGTTCGTTCATATATCGATCCTAGATATTGTGGTATTAATGTGTGTACGTAAATAGTGGAGGAGCTAGCGGTAAAGGTATAATCGAATGGAGATGATCGACAAAAACCATCTAAGGGTGGCAATATCTCTCTAAACTATTCGTCCTCGTGCTCGATAAAACAAATATACAATAAGTTAGGATGAAAAACTTTTCTCATAATAGAAAAATATACCTATATAAACTCATTTTTAATATTATTATTAGAAATTTCTAGTCATTATCACAAATTTTAATATTATTATTACATACATTTCTATTATTACAAATATATTACAAATTTATTTAGTAAAGCCAGGAAACTACGGATAAGCTCAAAAGTAACTTAATATTAATTTAAATATGGAATTATTAATATTATTAGCTGAGTAATATCTATTAATATTAACTAAGTATATATGTATAATAATGCACAACTTTGTACAATAGTAATTATGTATTAGCTTGTAAATATCATAAATATTGTTTGAGAGATTGAAAGTTCGATTATTATAACTTTTAAGGAATATTTTTTCGACATATGCATTATAGAGTCTTTGTATCATAAAGAGTTAAAACAGAATGGAATAAATTTAAGAACGAGAAGCACCCTCGAATAATTCATATATATATCTCGTTATTAATACAATTTATACGAAATAGAATGATAGATGTTTTTTCTTTTCGGCGGAGAAAGATAAACCCGTTATAATTGGTCAAAAGCAAAGGAGGTCAAACTCAACGGGAAGTGCGGCGATGATTTCGAGCCGTGGATATATCGTGTAAGATGTAATTTAACATAGTTCGCCAAATGTGTTCGCGCGGGTGTAAGCCATTTGAGCGAATGCAAACTGCAAACGTAATCACGGAATAACCGGGTGAAACGAGCTTTACGAACTTATGTATCGAGTAGGCGTTTTTTCGTGAAATTGCGATCAGACAACTTTTTTACGATGTACGAAAAGGAACAGAATGATAAAAATACGATAAGAAAAATCGTATGATAAACGACAAGTTCAAGGAAATAATAAAAAACAATTTTTCTTGCAAATCATTTGTGAAACACAATTTATATACAAGCTGTTTTATATCTAATTCAAGAAAAGTAAATTTGCTACTGAAAGCTGACTTTCATTTAATGTTAAAATCAAACAGTTAAGTTATTCCTCCGATACTGATAACGTAATACTTTTCTTAATTCGCTATAGCTATTATCGAGGTTTACGTGAGAAGCTAAAAAATGTGCGCTAGCGCGTATCGTCCTGTACACATGTTAAATATACATATCTAACGCACGCGCGATCCCGTATGATTCTTGAAAGTTCTCTTATGACGTCGTCATTTTCTCCTCGTGACGCGGCACGTGACCGCGCACGCGGCTCGACGCAACAACACGCGACGATTGATCACGCATGCATGCACGCGTGACGCACTTACTACTCGTGGGACGAAATGTAAGAAAAGATGTTTCTTTTCCACCTGCGAATATCGCAGGCACGTATGTATATGTAGTGTAGTTCTACATTACTTTCTACCGCGCGAACCCTTGTTGCGATGCCACACGACTTCGACAAATGACGACGTGAATGAAAGAAAGGCGGAAACCGAACAACTCGTATAGTTACATAATATTCATAAGAATAGCACGACAGAATATATGATTCCCCGTTTCATTCGCTTGACATTGAAGTAATCTTGAAGTGTAATTATATGAAACTATATCAAAGATCTCATTTTTATGATATACGGAAGAAGGACGTAACTTGATTTATAGAGCACTTTTTCTATCTATGTCGCCAATCATTCTATGTTCTCGCGCAATTAAACTTCTCGCGTTTAATAAGCCATATCTTATCTATCCATTAAAAGAAACATCAAGTTGAAATTGACATTCGTGCGTGTCTGATGTCTATCAGTTCTAAGAAATACGTATATACTTTTATCGGACAAAGCAGTGTAAAAGAACTCTTAATAAAGTCATCAGAGCAAAATTTCATTCAAAAAGTAAAATAATTAAAAATAAATATTAAAAACAGAGATAAATACCGAGAGACAGCTAAGTCTATCGATTTCACAAAACGTTTATTACAAGTTTTGTTAGCAGAAAAGTGACAAATTTGATATAGAATCTGTCATATTTTTTCCGTGACGTCGGTAGAATTTCAGCAAAAATCGAACAATCTGTCAACAGAGTGTGATTGGTAACAAAAATCGAGCCAATTTTCGTTTCGTAATCGAACAAGATATATAAAATCTGTGGATTTTTATTTTGTTTTACTAGAATTCTATTGTTCCTCGTAATTAAAAAATGTGAAAGAAGAGGATTTCAATATATATATTTAATCTTTGTTTGGTTGCATCATAAAAAAAAATGTTATTTAAACGTATGCGGGGAAAAAAAAAGGTTCTAGAATCGCCTACGCGTACACTATATATATATCGTGTTAAGGATCGTGTGTATACGCGATACGCACATATGCTAATCGTGGATTTAAAAACCCGACGGGAATCAGCTGATCGTCTCCGTGGGTGTTTGAAACCGGGGAAACTTGTTCCCCGCTATGTCGCATGACAAACGTGTGCGTAAGCCGCAGCACGTGATCGAGCATGCAATCCTGCGCAACGCAACACGAAGAGACCCACTTTGCGGTAATGGTAATCAGCGACTGGCCCACAGACTTCCATATATAGAGTGTATATAGTGTTCCGGAACTGTGCTGTGTTGAACCGCTCGATCAATTTAAAATTCATATTTTCACGATACATATATTTTAGAGCAATAATGTTTAAGTTCAAAAAAATGTCGAAGCTTTTCACAGACTATAAAAATAACTCAATTTTTAGCAAACTTTACATATTCGCATTAATATAGAGTTTTAATTTCTAAGACACAGTTACAAGAGTATATTATTATATAATACTCAACATTTATTTAATGCATTTATTAAAAATTGTTATATGTGCTTGTAACATTATTATAATATTGCCTATTAATTATTAAATTGTTTTCGTTATAATTAATTCAGTTTTCATATAGACAACGCACGAGTTTATTCCCATTTTAGTTATGGCTCGACTTTAGTTACGGCTCTGGACATGACAGCGAAATGTCGTGACACCTCGTCACGTAGAACCCTAACACGCAATGATCGATCGCGCAACCATCCGATCGTTCCCCCTCGTCCTGTCCAATGCGCATGGTCGTGCAGCGGTGCATACCGTTGCATCCTGCCGCGACTGTCACTTCGTTGTACCGGACATGCCTCGTTTACAATTATTTCTGCATTTCCTCGAAGGCTTTCCTCGCAATCGTTGCCGTGTACCAAATTGCGACTTTTGACTCGAGCCACGAATCACTTCTCGTCATTTTATTTTCATACGCGATTATTGCAAATTCAAATCACCGCAAATTTTGACTGACGCGATAACGAAACGATAACAATACTGAATCTATTTCCATTCCAGTGCCCAATCTCAACACGATATATATGATACGTAACACAATAAATTTTCGATTTAAAATCATTTAAATAGGAGCTAAAAATTAAACAATCAATGTATCCAATTCAAAGGATTTACAAAATAAAAATATCACGATGATATTCTCAGGAAGAGGAAGACTTATTTTTGCATATTATTGATATACTTGGATGCTACTTTACTTTACGCATTTTCTAAGAATCGCGTTCAATGTTTTAATCTTGAAATTTCTTCTCGGAGAAGAACTTTACATATCGAATCTTATAAATCTCGATCCCCCTAGAGTCGACCTCGTGTGTCGAGAACCGACAAGTTTCCATCGTACGTGGACACTCGGATGCAGCACTGACATTGCCCGATGCAATAACGCGCGGAGAGACATGACGTACATCGGAGTGCACACAGTGTCTGCCATATTGATTGGCTTGCTCGGTATTACGTAATGTCATTAACACGTCGCTTACACACGCGCCTAAGCCCCCGCCGTTCTCCGCAATGTGCAACCCTTCAGTTTCTATAGCGCAGCAACAATGCTTCCCTCGTCCCTGCTCATTTTCCTTTCCCACCGAGCGAATTCGCACGCACACGCGTGTTATCGCAGCGAGAAACACGCGGACGTATACTATTAGACAAATAGGAAGGAAAGGGCGAGGGGGAAAAGGGGGTTTCATGCGCACGTACGCATTTATCAGAGTGGGGATAGATGCACAAACGAATAAAACGTGACGCATAAACCACCGGAATAATGCCTATGACGAGTGTAGAATGCACGCGTAATGACGTACATACGTACGCGCGTGCGCCGCGTTACATTTCCGGTCAAGTTTCAACTAAGAAACAAATAATATCTCAATACTCAGTATCTTATAAAAATTTAATTTAAATTAAGTATTTTTCTGCACAAGAAACTAATCTATTTATGAACTCATATTTCATACAGCAAATATATTTGAAGTCTCGGTATATTAAGTTTTAATAAATTTATCGCTATATTTTCTTCGTCTAACGGATTTATTCGTCGCCGTTTTACACAAAGTGGGTTAAATTTTCTGACAACATTTTTATTAACACATTAATAACATAAACTTTGAATGTTGTATCTATATATAAATAAAATTTAATAAAACTTTTCATTCATCAATATCTATTTGTAATAATTCTAGGATACTATTTATAGTAACGTTTTAATATCGCAGCCCGTCTCACGTGATGTAAGCCAGCTGAATCGATGACAATTCTCTCTCTCTGAACTATTATAACTTTTATCTATAAAAGTATTTGGCTTAAAATATTTTGTACGCACACCAAAGTTTTCAATCAGAATCTATATCCTTGATATTTTTCATGCACGTCCCACGATTTGCTTTTGACAATTCAATGTTTTTTAATAGATTTATGTGGGCATAATTACGCGCGCGTACGTACTTGCATTCGGGCGCATATTTCATATACCATCACGTCCAAAAATAAGTTTGCATATTTTATTTTTAGCGGCGGCTAAGTAAGAGTGCATTCGCAGAGTGCATCAGATATTGATTCTATATCAACATATCGAACTAATAATTTAACTCGAAATAACTTTATATCATTTCTGGAAGATTAAATATATACCTAACTAAAATACAATTTTAGTTTAATCTCTTTTATTATATTTTCAGCGAAGAGCATATACTGCATAATTAAACCTTAAGATTTTAGAAGCAAAAATTATATTATTATATTATATATTACAATATCATATATATAATAATTACAAAAAAATAATTTCTTTAAATTTCGATATTGAAAATTAGCATAAAAATAAAATAAAATAAAAATAAAATATATAAAAATATTATATAAATATATAAAAAATGATAAATATAAAAATGTTCAATAATAACAAGAAAAAATTGCAAATTTTATGTTTGCCGTAATACCTACTATTTATTAAATTTTCGAAATATGTAACCTGAGAAGAAAGCAATAACATATAACTGTTTTTTTGAATATATATTGACTTAAATATCTATTTTCGTATTTATAACAAAAACAGTTTTCGAAATATCATGCTTAGTTAATACCCGATTTTTACTTGTCAATAAACTATTATTTCTTCATAATAATAATTTACAGCTTGATTTTGTGTGTGTGTGCTCAAAAGGATATAATGCGGAGATGTTGGTGGCGACTGTACCGGAAGAAGTCTCACGGCAAAAAGGCTCGCAAGGCCATCAGTACCTTCAACTTAGTACCTTCGGCTACGGCCTCGAAGGTTCGTAGGGTGTTTAGTAGATAGAGGAGAATAAGAGATAAAGGGAGATGGAAAGAGAGGTAAAGACAAAGGGAAATGAGACGAAATCGTGGGATGAAAGAGAAGAAAAGGGCAAGCAAAAGAAAAAGAAGCAATAAGGAGTCTGGTGAGTCCGTCGCGGTTGAAAGGAACTGAGAAACTGAGGAAAGGTGAAGAAAGACTGGAATTTCAAAAAGTAGCACGAGTATACCGTGATATAAGAATAACAAGTGTAGTAATGTGCATAACGGCGGGATGATAAATTGGAAATTCATCTGAAATACAAGCTGGAAATTCAATGTCTGAAAAATGTAGCGTGTATGAAAGCGTGGACTGAACTACGTGAATTTACTCTTCTCTTTCCCGACTTCTCCTATGAGAATTCATTTAATTCTCTGCAATCTCACGCAGTGTTCACAACTGCATAGATACGATAATGTTTTTGTTCGCATAAATTGAACATATTATTGCTTTTTACAAACAAAAAGATTGTAAAATAATTAATTTACGAAAAAGAACATGAATTTCGTTTGTATATTATTCGATTTAATAGAGATTAGATTCAATATAATATAAAAAATATCACTTTTACACACATACACACACACCGATTTTCTGACAAATGATTAAATTTTGCCCACCCTAAATTAATCCTAATGTAATTCGGATATAGTTCGGATGTATATACTTCGTCCAACTGCAGCATTTAATATTCTTACATCATAGTATCGTTCCCTGATGACATTTTACGTCTGTCCTTCCGTCTATAAGACCGATAATACAGTCTACCTAGTTTGCGACAATCCCTCGACTGAAAGAAATCGTTATCGTTTGCGGCCGGTGATATGTAATATTTACGACGAAACTTCCGCCACGCGTTCGCGACTGTTAGACCACCACGATGTATAGAATGATTTTCTACTAACCTACTTGATCGAATCTATACATATATACAAGCATGTTTCTCGTTTCCCGCGCATTTCCCGCTGACCGAATTACAGAAATGATAAACTTGTAAAATCCAGCGAAGCTTATTGTCTTCATTATAAGACAGAATAATAACGTATCGATTAAGCAATATTTAAGCGATAATTAAGCATGTCTCGATCTCTAGTAATGCTAGAATAATACGTATTAATATAAATAAAATTTAAAAAATTATGTTTTGAATTGTTTTTAATTGTTGAACTTCAGAATGTATTCATCCTAATATAATTGAGTGTTAAAAAAAATTATTAATTTGCATCATTTTCGTGATGATTTAATATCACTAGTAGAGTAAATTAATTAAATATATAGACGCTCAGAGTCCGACGACTTCGATTTACACCGCGGAGTGACGGAAAATGTTGGGCATTAAAACTGTGACGGTCGGTGACCGTGCAAGGTTTGGCATAGCCACTTGTTGAGTAATCTACTTAGTTCGACGGACGAGCAGCGCAGGAAGGGATCGGGAATGACGCGATGAAAAAGAGAGAGAGAGAGAGAGAGAGAGAGAGAGAGAGAGAGAGAGAGAGAGAGAGAGAGAGAAAGACGAAGAGAGGCTACACGAAAGTGTTACGTAGCGCAAGCATCTTCATTCGGTAAACTCTTTGCAAACTAGCACTTCTTGTACAGCACACTAATTCACATTATTTTCCCGAAAAATATTTCTTTGCAAATGTATGTAAAATATTACAAAACTAATCTGGATTTTTCCAATCGCTATCAATTCTTCCGTCACAATTTATTTTTTCTCAGGGAAAAATTTTGTATTTAATATAATATAATTAATTAATAAGAGTTAATCGATTATTACTCTGTTACAAAGCAAAGTCCATTTGCAACTAATTAAAAAATATCAAAAAACGATTCTATTTATATTTTTAAAAAGTATAATTAAAAAGTATTAAAAAAATATATATATGTGTATATATATATAAAGAAATAGTCATATAAATTTAGAGTGTCTGCATTAAATAAATCTTGGCGAATTTTCAATGTGTATATAATCAAAATTTTGGCATAAACCAAATTCAAACACGGTAAATTCATTTGCTTTTCGAAACAATAATCTTTGCAGAAAAATATTCCCAGTCGTCTCAGTTACAAAGCAATCTAACTTTACGGGATATAAAAACTAACTGCGAAAAAAATATTCCTCAAGAATAACGCTTTATTTCCTAATGTGGCGTGTAAAATGCTCTACGTGAGCGGCTGTGTCGTGCAAGCCGCGCTAACAACCGAGGATTAAAGTTGTCGTATTTCTTCCGCTTTCTCTCACGCTTCCGCGAACGCATTCCCAGGGGTCCGCATAAATTTCTGCTCCGTGGTTCATGAAAGCGCCCGAAAATATCAGCCGCCCACGTGGTTAACCGCAAATTTGCGAGAACCGCGTGACGGATTCCGCACGCACACTGAGCTTCGTGCCGGATTATGTAAACGCCGCACGGTGGCATTTTTCAGAAAAACTTGGCCAAGAGTACAGCGAGTAGTGAAATAGTAAGGGAAGTGTGTGATTTAATACACTTTAGTGCGATAAATTAATTTATAAACTTGAGATATACGTAACTATATAGATTTACTCCAACATTTCATTATTAATAGTGTTAGTTTTAGTATCTCAAATTAAATTATTACTGTGTAATAATACAATTCTAAAATTCATGTTAAACTTTAAAGGGAATGCAAATAACAAAATCTACCGATATTTGTCGATATAAATTCGCACATTCGGAGATTCTATAAAATCTAACAATTAGATGTTTATAATAATTCAATAACTTGCAGAATTGCATCTCGAATTAAATTCTAACTATAATAAGACTTTAAAAGGCAAGTGATCAAATTTAAAAAAAAATACAAATAAAATCTATCGATATTCTTAATATAAATTCGTACAGAAGATTCTAAAATCTAACAATAAACAAAATTTTCGACAGTTCAATAATTTACAGAAAAAAGCAAAAACTATTAACATTGCGCGGTTATATAAGATTAAATATAGCTACAAAAGAATTCAAAGCCATTATATGATTTTTATGTTAGTATTAGGTAAATACAACTCGCAAAATCGTAGCATTACATGGTGAACATGAAACTCGAATATAGACCCGGGTCTAAAGAGCTAAGCGTCCCGTTATGTTTCCACCGATTTTCTCGCGTTAGATTCGCACGTCGGAATAAAGGGTCGCGTTTGTCAACGAGAGCTCGCGCGAGTTACAACCACGTGACAATGATATCACGTATGCCCTGTATAACTGTTGCGTGCGTGTGCACGTCGAGGGGGATACAAACGTGTCAGCCTAGGGTAATGGACGAGCATAGTGAGTCCATTAAGAAGTAACCGTTGTTCGTCTAACTGGTTCGATACGGCAAACGGGATGATCTATTCATTCGTATATACGCGCTTGCATGCGTGCGCGTTTGTATATGTCGCACTTATAGCGTCCCTACCTAGAGACCTGACTTAGCTTATAATGACAAACAGTAAGGGAAACACATGATTCCCCGATGAGAGAAATATATTCCTATATCTATGCCTGCGATAAAAATGAAAAATACACAAAAACCAAATTATCTATGCATTTATCTCTTTCTTAATTTCTCATTTTATTTAACGTATTCAGCAAGTTTTCTAATCAATTATTTTTCGATTTATATCGTAAGACTTGAGAATTACAAATACAACAATTCAAGTATATTAAGTGATATTTTAATATAAAAAAGATAAACTAAGATGATTTGTTTATTTCTTGTGATAATTATTATCTTTTTAAAAATTGATCTGATTAACATTAGTTATGTCCTATATTTTATCGTAAAAAATTTTTTTTTTAATACGAATCACATATTTATTAACAAAACATTAAGTTACAAAAACTCATATAATACAATGTATGAACAAAAGTATTAAACTGCTCACCGCCTAGATGTTGCACTATTACCCGCTATCTCCTAGAATCTCTTTCTCATTTGTTACTTTTTGGCGCTTATATAACACTCACGGGGAAACATAGTTAATTACCTTATATATTTCCGACGTTAATTTAACGACGCGCACTTTATTTCGCGACGAAAGAGCGAGAAAATATTGATTAGTTTAGATTAGGTTAGGGTTAGATTAGCAATGATCGCGGCAAATCATAGAAAATCACACGATCGTATTTACACAATGCTATCTCTTACGAACATTATTAATGAATAATATACGCACGCACTTTTATAACAGTTTGAATTATCAGATAATAAAACGACGCACAGAGCGTTCCACGATACTTCCTACTCACTCGAATCTCACCACGCAAATGATACATTGCACGCATATCACATATAAATAATACCGCGCTATAATACGAGGGTAAATCAAAAAGTAAAGGGACAAATAAAGAAAAACACATTTATTTTAACCTATGTGGAAAATTTATATATCATTTTTCGACATAATCCCCACCAACATCGATACATTTGATCCACTACTTAATAAGCTTCTGTATTTCATCCTGGAAGAAAGATTTGGGTTGGATGCGTAGCCAGTTATGCACCACTGCAATGACCTTATCCAAAGAAAATTTTTTTTCTCGTAGTATTTCTTTGCTTTTTTTTCTTTTTTCTTTTCATCTTTTCGGTTTATTAAAAGAAGCACTACGAGGAAAAAATTTTTCTTCGGATGAGAAGGTCATTGCAGTGGTGCATAACTGGCTACGCATCCAACCCAAATCTTTCTTCCAGGATGAAATACAGAAGCTTATTAAGTAGTGGATCAAATGTATCGATGTTGGTGGGGATTATGTCGAAAAATGATATGTAAATTTTCCACATAGGTTAAAATAAATGTGTTTTTCTTTATTTGTCCCTTTACTTTTTGACTTACCCTCGTACATGTGTACGTCACGAAAATTCGGTGATTTCTGCGTACGATGTGTTTATGTACAGTGGCCTTTGCACAGTGAGCGAGTGAGCATGCAAAGCGTCTGTGTATCGTTGTATCCGATCATTAAAATTGCTGTAAAATGCATGCGTATAATATTCTTTAACAAAAATAGCATTATATAAATTTGGCTGTAATTTTTCGTTACTGATTATATCGTAACTTTGTTTAACTATTATTTCGGCGTGCTTCGCAAAAAAATTTATAAAATAAAACGCACTTAGTGAAATAGAATTAACATTGAAAATATTATACATATAATGTGTCGCATGATCGTAATTACGGTGTGTTCACAAATGCCATAAAGGGGCGCCAAAATATAAGGTGAGCGAATTATAATTTAGTTAATTTATTTGTTATTTATATAAAATTATAAAATTAATTGTTCGTTTAATTGATAACCCGAATTCATATAAATGTCAAATTAATAAACATATTTGCTTCTATTATATATAATAGAAAATCCTATAAAAATTATTATTGCAATTAATGAATAAAACATTTATTTCTCTATAAGTATATATATCTTAAATAAGTATAAAGTAGGACACATATATGAATATTTCCTCGTTCTTTCAATAATAACATAATACTTGCGTTGAGAAAAGCAACACACCGGTTAAAGAGTTACACAAACTTCCGGAACGCGCTACGCGCCACTTTCAAGACGATATACTACCGGCGACTTACTACTAAACATTAATCGATCGTTATAAATTCCTGAATGTATCGGGGACATAAGATATTACCGTTCGCGGTTACCTGCACGGGATGGCGCATTCACATGTTGAAATGTTAAACTGGGTAAAATGATACCGTGCCTAGTAGGAAAGAACTTTCCTCCTCGGTGTTCTGCAATTTCACTATCTAACTTCCCTATTTTTTTTCTGTTGTGCATATTGTTAACTGTTTTTATACAGGTATACATAGATATAAAATGAGAAATAGTTATTTATTCTATTGCTTAGTTTATACTTAGTTTATACTATAAAGAAAAACCATTTAAATAACTACTCATTAAAGAAAAATAAACATAAATCAATTCTTTTTTTAATGAAGTTCGAAAAAAACATAATTTTCTGCAAAATTAAAGCAATAAAAATATAGTGAAAAATTGAATTTTATTGTACTGTCTAATTTCTCAATTAATTCTTCTGTAAAACATATATAATAAAATAAAATTATATCTATAAAAGTAATTTTTTCTTACTTCTAAAATTTTCTCTTTTAATGCAATAAAATGGAATCTTTAACATATGCGCTAAGTAAAAACAAGATTAATGTTTAATGATAATAAATAAAATAAAATTTTGTTATCGAATATCTAAATCATAATCTATATATTATATATCATTTAATAATGAGCATTCGAAAAGTTTTTACTGAGAATATTACAATTGATATACGTATGTATACCAGTCCAACACATTTTTGAAGTTTATTTAGCTCTGTAAGCTAAAGATGACTTATATTCGAGATGCATCACGTTCATGACATTTTCCAAGCGTCGAAGCATGCTGTTCCCTTTCGACGATCATCTCACCACCGCGACGTAACCCAAACCATTTCGTGTCAGCGACGAGTCAGCGCAAAAACCTATCACCTTACTCGCTTCTATCTACATCCGACCGCCTTTTATCATGTCACAGAAAGCTTTCGCAAGTTCCTCGAAGATGATCTAACAAGACGAGTTCTTATTTTGAATTAAAGTATCATGCAAATGACACAAGTTATCCAAAAAGAAAAGTCAGACTATATACTAATTGTGTATAGTTCATAAAATAATAATCAGAAGATAAATAATGAAGGAGGTAAAATTATTTTTTTAATCTCGCGCGCCACATGTTTTAAAAAAATAAGTATATATACATATACATATATGATGTAATGTATATAATAATATTGTGTGTATATGTATCAATTCATGACTTATTAATGTAGATTTGTAGTATAAATTAGAATTTATTTGAATTAATATATACCACGCCAAATAAATTCTAATTCATACAATGAATCTACATTGCCAAGTTATGAATGATTACGCGTATTACTGTAGAATATGTTCATACAGAAGTTTATTCATTCGACACGCTCGCTTTATACGTTTCGTTTGGGGTACGTTCGGGATAACCATCGAGAATAAACCGCGTGAATTCGCCTTTGCTTCACTCGCATGTGAGCCGCCTTGCGAAAGTTTTTTCACTCGGTGTAAAAAGCACGGACGTAAAAGGCGACGTAAAAGTTGGCCGCAAACGCCGACGCGCCGGGTACGAGGGAGGCCGACGCGTCGTCAACACCGATTCTAATTTAGATAGTCATGGTTAACCACGTGCTGACAATGGCTCGTTTCGGATGATCTCGATAAGCTTATGCGCACCGTGTCGCTCCCATTGCGGAAGAGGCCTTCGACCTCCATATTTTTCGCGATCATTGTACATGTTTAACGGACGAATTTCATGATTTTTTATGCCATCTTAAGCACAAATCGAAAGATTTACTCAAGTTTTTTCTTTTTGTTTTTACGATAAAAAATTATATATATATTTATATTATATATCTATTATGAATTCTTTCATTAGTGTACTATATTTTAAATGATAATATATATTAAATTTTAAATTTTAAAAACATCATGAACGGCATATTTATTATATATTGCGCGTTATATCGTTTCATATAATGTATTTTTAAATAAATATCTTTTTTTAATTATTATAATGTCCCATATTTATATACATATAAATGTATATAATGTATAAATATAGCAATAAGTATATAAAATAAATATCTATAATGCGGTAGAAATATATTGCATAAATATATTTACAAATATATGTTATATATTTCATAAATATATTTGCAAACATACATATCTATTTGCATTGCATTAACACATTCATAAAAAAATAAAATTTTAATATCCATAAAATAGGCAATAAAGAGCTGTTTGTTACTTTTCATATTTATCTGATGTGTATCGAAATGAATACAATAAATATTATATTTGAATGAACACGTTAGATACACGATATTCGATTACACTCGTCACTATGTGTTTTGAACCACTGCAGATAAAACATCGCTTTGAAAGCTGATCCATAGCGTACAATTTTGACGCGCGACAACCACGTATACATATTAATTAATATCAGCTTGAAAGAGATAAATACTGATTAAAGTTAACGATACATGGAATGATGAACGTGGCAGTTAATCGCCGGTTGATTGGGGGCAACCGTCTCTAATCCACATAAATGAGCATTCACTTCAGTGAATCGTTACGTAACAAAAACGAATAAAATGTACACGGTATATAATGATTATATCGATATATACTGATTATATATAATTATAGTGTATGTATGTTATCTCAAATATCTCAATAGAAAGATTAATGCATGTGTTCTATGATCTCGTAAAAGTGTTATGTAATGCCTCTATGAATTTTTAGAATTTAAAAAAAGTCACCCCACAGAAAGAAAAATTATAAATATTTTAAAATAACAAAATTTTTTAAATACACACAAAAGTTTTAAAATTTTTAAGTCCTTAAAGGTCCATGAAATGTTAATTAGATGTTAATTAAAGTCCTACAATTTTCGAGGTTTTCAAGATTAAAAATTTTAAAGTTTTGAAATTGTATGGGATTTGTGTACATTGTTGCTGCTTCTCAAATGCTTGAACGCGTTAATATGCAAGATTGGTAGAACTCGTGAATATTATATCGGATAAGAAAATCTTTAAATTTTTAAAAACGAGATTTGTAAACTTTTCAAACCGAAAGATTCTTATACGTTTACGAATCTATGCGGTAAAGTTTTGGCCGCGTCGAAACGCGTGTAATCGCGCAGCTTTAATGATGAGCGTTTCGGTCGAATAAAGTTCTAGAACATGCGAGAATGGCGCATTCGCGACGCAAAGTCATACCTCACTGCCGACGCAAAGTGGACTAACCCCTTAATTGGAAACGTTGAATGAATTTGAGTGCGGTGGGGAAGAATCGAGCGCGAAAGGGGGAGGAAATGCGGGGCAGAGCAATATGACTGCCATTGTTGTAAACTATAGCGCTCCGATGCTATACAGGAAATCCTCGCGATGCGCAGCCACTCGCGCTCCTGCATCGACCCCGTTCACGTGTTCGCCTATGATTTCTTTTTGTTCTCACACAGCTTTGCCAATTGCAACTATTATCTCTCTCGCGCTCCGAAACTGTCAAATCCAAAAAAATTTGTGTTTGAACAATGCGCGCTATAAAAAAATGTAAAATTGAAATCGTTTTAATTGTATTAATATTAGGATCAATATTTGCGCTAATATTTAGAATTATATATACACTACAGTCCCCATAAAAAAATTTTTTTTTTAATTTATATAATTAACCGCTGTTACATTTTTTTAAATTATAAAGCAAAGCTTTACTAGAACAAGAGATAAGTGGCAATGATATAATTTTAACTTTCGAAAGATATAACTTGCTCTATTTTTTAGAGCAATTATTCAACGTATTTGCGCATAAAAATTAATCATATAAAATTTGTAATCAGATGAAACTACAATCGGTCAGAGGAAATCGTTTTCTTGTTCCCGTTAACGCTATGCACCATCTCGTTCTTAAGCGGTACGCTAATTAGCATCGATTAATTCCATTTCTTATCCACATCGTCGAGTCGTTTAATTGAATCTCTTAGTCGCCGCAAATACGATACGCGATGTGAATTTTAATTCGGTACCTTGGCTTTCGCCAATTGTGGTATACTTAATGATGCTATTTGAAGCAGTTTGAACAAGTAGCTTATCAAAACAATGGATTTAAAAAAGTGAATAGCAATGATACTAAATTTCTTATATAATAATATATTATATATCTCGAGTTTTTAGAAATCAGATAATATTCAAAATTCTAAACAATACGATATGCAATCATTTAGCAATTTAGCTTTCGTTTATTCTTCATGTGTATCTATTATACCTCAAAAATCTGTTTCTTCAAGATTTCTTCAAAATCATTGAAAAATTATAGAGTACATGCGTGTTATCGAAACCTAATGAGAGCCCTCACTGTTAAGACAATCGGTTTTATTTTAATGCGCGATTTTTGTCTCTCTTCTCCCCCCCCTCTCTCTCTCTATCTCTCTCTAAAAAAAAATGCTTTGCGTTCGCATCTTCGCGGTTCAAGTCAAAATGCATCCTGACTCAACGAGCTGCACGATACGACGCGGAACTCCAAAGAGTGCCGATAACGAACGTTATCGAGCGACACGAAGCATAAACATTTATGCTCGCATCGACGCGATCCTCTCGAGCCACCCGTCCTCTCTTGCTCCATCTCGTACAGTCTCCGAACGGCCGGTGCCCGAACGAACGATACGAGCAGCACGTGCGCTCGACAGGAGAAAACGACGAAGCATCTGGCGCGAACGACCGCTGGCGGGATAGGTCGCGGGAGGAGAAGCGGAGGAAGGGGAAGGGAAGCAGTGGAAACGGTACGCTGGGATGCACTCCGCGATGCACTTACTCCGCGTCCATCGTCGTCGTGGACGGATTCCACTGCAATTCGTAACATGTGAGGCATTGGATGTAGCTGTTATATGTAAACGGTACAGTATATCATAAAACGGAAATGTCGAGGGTAATAATCCTGGTGCTTCTATTGGAAGTATATGGCCGATTATTATTATTATTATTATTAACCGTTATAGTATGACGATGAGTCTCTTTAATGTAAAAATGCTTAATCGAATCCTATTTATATGAAGTAGTGCGTTTCTGCATTTTATTATTATTTACGCTGCCGATAATTTCGAGCAATGCGAGAATAAATTCTATGACGTACAGAGCTGGAGAGAGAAAAAAGTTACGAGAGAACAGAATGTCAAATCTTTTATCAATGTGAAAATCAATGTTTACTTCCTTTCTATTAACAGTCGCCTACTCTGTCGGTCTGTCACTGTTAGCCTTAACATAGAAATGTTAATATAGACCTTGTATATAATACGCGAGCGTTCTTCTTTAATAAAACGAAAACATCGTAATCCAATATCTGGGAGAAATTTATAGTTGCGCTAAATAAAGTCGGACAAATGCAACTTAAGCGCAATATGCAATATCGGCAAATATTATTGTAGCAAATTGGAACATGAAAGGCAATAACAATGTATCTTAAATGCAAGTGTTTCAATCTTTTCGCAAAACAAAAATATTATAAATAAAAATTATCACGCGTTATTTGAGAGAATGATATTAAGGCTCCTGGGTGCTCACCGCGGCCATATTGAATTGTGACGTCAGAGGCGAGAAAGCACACGCTGAAAATTCTTAGATGCCATTTTTTAATGAAAAGATATTTCGATTAAACAGCACTTCAGATGGCTTTAGCACACTCTTAAAAACCCCCGAAAACTATCCTTTTCCCTTTATAATCAATCAACATCTGTAAAATGATCGAGATATTAGACATGCGGAATGACTGCGCATGTGCAAAGACCAGACGGACTGGGCTTCATAATATTATTTTACAGCTGTTGATTGATTATAAAGGGGAAAGGATAGTTTTCGGGGTTTTTTAAGAGTGTGCTAAAGCCATCTGAAGTGCTGTTTCATCGAAATATTTTTTTATTTCGAAATGGCATCTAAGAAATTTTAGCGTGTGTTTTCTCGCCTCTGACGTCACGATTTCGACATGGTCGGAAAGGAGCCAGGAGCCTTAATTGCGCTACATTAATAGCAATATAAACGTATAATTCAAACAATGCATTCGATGCACTTTACAATGTGTTATATTAATACCATAATTTGGAAAGTGTCATATATACATATAAATAAAAAAAATGAATTAATGTGCATATATCAGATAAAATTACAATAATATATAATAAAATTTTAAAAAAACTATTGTATATCAGTGATTGAAAATTACATTAATTAAAGTATAATAATAATGAAAATTAAATTAAACAAAAGTATTTCTCTTTATATCTTATAATTTATGTTAATATTCTAGTGGAGTAAATTTTCTTTCAAGTTATATGATCAGTGCTTTCCTCGGTGCACTATTCTTCTTCTAAATTTTCATTTTCCATGTTCGATCGAAATGGCCAACAATAAATCAAAGAATCGCTGTCATAAATCGTAACCCAGGTCAAGTCCGCGACTTGTCCTACTTTTCCTATCGCCGCTCGTTAGTTTTAACGGTGAATTCATTGATATTTAAAGACAAAGATGTAAAACTGTTATACAATATTATCGACCAATAAATTCAAAATACATAAAAGAAAAATTCATAATGCGATATTTTCTGTTTGATTGGACGTGACGCGATAATTTATCTGGACTTATTTAAAAAGCCGAATAATATCAGGTCAGCATAAATAATGTATGTATATTTCAATATAAAATGAAAAAGATCACAGTTAATCACATTTGCTGCTTTTCTATATTAATCTATTAATATATTAATTCGATAATAAATTTACATAGTATATATATTTATATAGTATATGTATTATATAGTACCTAAAATTTGTGTAATTAGCAATAGCATAATAATTTTCTTTTAGAAAATTCTTAACTTGTCCCGATTTGAGAAGCATATATATACTTGGCGTATATACATATATTTATGCCGTACTTTGATCATATATACATATACGTCACGATATAGAGTACAATGTTCAACGACAGTAATTATCACTATTCACAAAACAGACTAAGCGTCATATCGAAAACTCGAGATTCCGGATTTCTGTGTCAATTTTCATCAGATATTCAGCATCTGTTTAACATTTTAACATTAACCTTACAAAAAAAATTATCGATGTTTATGTCGTATATCTCATCTATTTAAATGTCCTTTCGTAACTTTCGATTGCATGCAATATTTCTTTTTATCTCTCTGGCAAGCTTTGGCTTATCTTTCGCCGACGCATGAAACCAAAGGAAGGGGGAGAGAGAGAGAGGAAAAAAGAACCACGATTGTGACGACGGTTTGCCCGATAAGGGAAGAGGCAGCGACTGTTATGAGATTCTTTCTAACGTACGCGATCGGCACAAGGCGCCTCTTGTTCGAGATCTGCGAGCCGGCAAAACGAGATGTTCACGGATAAGAGTGTTCGTCAACCGTGCGAAAGACTGCCGATGCATACATATACATGCACATATACACATACATCCATATATACATTCATATATTCAAAACCACATTCACTGTCGTCAATCCATCCGTTTCCTCCGAAAAGAAATCTATGCGCAAAAGTGTTGCAGGATACACCAGAATTATTATCGTCATTTCTCTCGATTGCTGTCCTAAAAGTCGCTAGCATTGAAGCAACATGCTTGTTTCAATGCCGAGGTATCGATAATTTTCTAATTTTGAAAAATATGAAATAAGAATTATAACAAAATCTGATAGAGAAAATAAAACTTAAAAAATCTTTAAAGTATGTTTTTAAAAATTCTACTCTCTTGAATTTCTTCTTAAACCTTTCAATCCTTAAATTCGCAGATGCATAGATTTACATGTTTGTAAATTTTCGTGAATAATTTTAGTAAATTTAGTAATTTTAGTAAAAAAATATCTTTTTTTTAAAAGACAATTCTACTTAATTTTTTATTGTTATTACATTTTTCAATCACTAATATAATTTTCTTTTACTTTATTATTATTTTGTCCAATACTTTAATTCACTTTTTTCTCTAGTTCAATATCGTGTGTGTGTGTGTGTGTGTGTGTGTGATGTTTTAAAATAATATATTAGCGCTCAATAAGAAAAAATATATTCTTCAGATACATATTGTATCAGTATACATTTTTCGTAAGAAAAGCATTTATTGGTTGAGTCAACAGTGAACACGTGACGATAAAACACTGCGAGGCGAAAAATATTTATTGAAACACTCGTTAAATTGTAAACGGCATCCATCTGCGAATAATATTTCTGATGCCACGACAGGTCGCGTATTCGACGGATACACATTCCCTGGTCGAAATTTGCCATGCCGCATCGTGCTGCATGTTTCGGTGAAATATAGCGGAAATAACGTTCGCCCGCCCCTGTTCAAAACAAGCCACGATTTGCGTTAATATTTCAGGAAAATAAAAGAGAGGGTATTTATTTTATTCATCGATGTTTTGAATACCCAGTTATAGGACGACGCAAAAATCTTCACACATGTTGTTGACAGCAATCGCACAAAATAAATATACTATTAATGCAATATAAAATTGTTCAATATTTATAAATCATAAGAATAAATGTAATATAAATAATTGAGAAATAAAATATATTAATTATACCGAATATATAATTATAAGTCGCAGTAAATTTTTGCTTTTACAGAAAAAATATCATCTCGTAATAGAAATCTTTCTTAGTATTATCAATTTATTAAATAACATGCTTTTTGCGTGACCAAATACGTGTTAAATTACTACTTTCCTCGCTCTCTATATAAATTAAATAAATATCTATAAAATAAATAAATATCTGCTCTTTTTGTATATATATTAAAATTAATTATCAAACCTTACTTAAATTGAAATTAGATAAACGGTTTAATAAAATTTTGATCTGTATCTATATTATAAAATTACAATATGATCCGAACGATCAAATATCGATAAACATAATTAATCAATATGTTATCAGTGCAATTGAATTACTATGCACTTGTTGAAATTAGCCTAAAAATATGTCGAACACATTCATACAAAATGCGTCATCTGTGCTAATACACAGCTCGTCCAATTCAACCCAGACCTATCTAACGTACTATTTATAATCCGCTTTAGAGTGGTACTAATTGGCGTTGTTTAGGGATGACGACGGCGGTGTTCTGTGACTAATCGACTGACGTCTCTCGTTTCGCTCCACATTAAGCTTGGGCAGGCGGAGCAGCGCATGGCAATCTTCGTCATTGTGATCTTATCGCAAAGTGCATAATTCATGCTAATTATTAATCGATCCGGTCGCCTTCGAACATCGAAAAAACACGATCGACATTTGCTAATCAAACGAAAATATCGCGATCGAATATTAAAACTGCAATATCGGCATGAGTATCTTCTTCAAGTAATAATTTATATTTTTTTGCAAAAATATATTTGATTATTGTCAAATGTAGCTCCACTAAATTAATAATCACAATCGAGGCTTTTTCTCTGCTAAATTATTAAAGTATATTATTTCCCTAGGCAACGATTAAATATTAATACCTTCTCACATCCGAGTTAACGTGCTCAGTGAAATTTGTCGGCAAATTTTTGCCGTTATTTCTCCATGTCGTGGCTCTATCTCCGTCACTATGCCTGGTCGCCCATTAAAATGGCCGGGTGCAATTACGTTTAAAAATAGCGAGAGTCGAGAGTAGAGTCTGTTGCGCTTGATTGCATCAGACACTACCACGACAACGACGACAACGATGACGACGTCGACGACGACGACGACGACGACGACGACGACGACGACGACGACGACGACGACGACGACGACGACGACGACGACGACGACGACGACGAAGCGGATGGCGACGGAGAAAGCAACGACGACGACAACGAATACGACGACGACAAGGACAAAGAGGCCAACAACGACAACGACGACAGGGAAACGTCAAAGGTTTCGCTCGTATGCACTTTGCGATCGACTTGCTGTGAATCGATAGTATGCTCGTTCATGTTTTGCATACATTATCGGACAAAAAACTAATACTAATCTCTAACTTCACAGTCGCTATCTTTATTCTTCGTTTGAAAAATTGTCGAAGAATTTACTATAAATAGATCTCAAAGTATAAACTTCGTCATTATGATCTTATCGCAAAATGCATAATTCATGATAAGTAAACATCGATCGGATCGCTTTCGAACATCAAGAAAATGCGATCGATATTCGTTACTCAAACGGAAGCATCGTGATCGAATCAGAGTATATCGCAATGACAAATAAATAATAAGAAAGATATAAAGATGAAATGACATGAAAAATCAAAGCGTCCTAGATTTCACGGATTTTCATTCATTTATACGAATCTTTTGAGCAATAAAAAAGTGTGTTTAATAATAATTCAAGTGACGTTATTTTTACGATGTTTTAATATATATCTTTAAAAAAATCCCCGATTCCGTAATTAAAATATTATTATAAAGTTCGCTTGAAATAAGATTTTGTTATCTGTATTTCTAATTCGTTCTGTCGTAACGTTTGAAAAAAATCATATACCATTTATTTTTAAAGCAGACACATTAAATAAATGCGGATATGTCTGTATATTATTCGTACTATTTCAATTAAATAGCTAGCAAAGTGCAGTTTGGAAAATGGACGAGACATATCATGAAATTGCTCTATTAAGAACAAGCACGCGAAGCACGTTTGTATTTGAGCCACAATTTCTCAGCTGTTGTAAACCTCGCACATTAACTCTCGGCGAGAGTGACGAAAATCAGGCGTAAACTGACGTATGCTTGTAAGTTTCGAGTAGTGTACATTGTTTCCACAACCTCTGGACTGGTCCCAAAACGTTAGTCTAATGTTACGATCGCCGAAGATGTCGTAGCACTTAAGAAACACGCTTATACGAAATCACGAATTTTGAAATGTTTTCGATTGAAAGTTTGGATGTTTTCAATCGAAAATAATTTAACATTTAATATCAATGAATATTCGAATAAGACAAATAGATATCGCATTAATAGTTAAATTATTCTAGTATAACAATCAGATTGATGCTGTATAATTAATTAATCGCGATATTATTTCCGATTTATTACCTATGAATGAATATCTCTGGTAATTTGATGTAAAATCAATCACATTGAGGAAAGGTATTGCATTATAAATCAGGAGATTACATTATAAATGTAGATAGGATAATCTGAATTGTTTAGAATCATTCGCGAATTAATCTATCGCGTAATAATAGACTTTATATCACATTCCCATATATCCGAGTATAAATTTGGCAATATGTTAATGTAAAAGATATATACTGTTAAATAAGAAAGATTTTCCATTAATAAGGATAAATTAATTAGGAACACAGACATGAGTCATACAAATTAAAAATGTCCCCTCGCCCCATTAACTTGGACAATTATCATTATTGACACAGTTTGCAAGGAAATCTCCATGTTGAATGTTCCAAACAATTTGATCGACAATTATTCACATCGAATATCAGCAGTACGAAGTCGAGTCACAGTATCACTCAAATACGGCAAGAAAAATGTAATTTTAGCAACTATTGTTTCTCTAGATCGGATATCATATCATCGTTCCAATATAAAATGAGCAAAAACGTGCATATTTTACAGATGCACTTTCATTTACTATGTGTTAAATTTCTCTTATTGTGTGCATCACGAAGAATTATAATTTACTAAAATTTTACTTATATAAAGTCGCAATAGTATTTCTGAAAAATATTCATACCTCTTTTATGATTTAAAAAATTTACTTCAGAAAAATTTAAAAACTTTTAAATAAACATTATAACAACACATTACAAAATTTATGATGACTTTTGAATGTGTACTATTTAAATAAAGTATATTATTCATATACTCGTACGCTTAAATTGAGTTAATTTATTTCAAGATACCAAGACAAGACCTCTATTTATTACACAAAAGAAAGAGAAATGCGAAAATAAGAATCTCACCCACGCGTACACCTTCCAATTATATATGTAGGATGTAAACAGATATTACAAACTTCGTGAATGCGTAGACAATATAATACACAAGCAACTTAATACTCTCTTAATACAAGTAACTTTGAAAAGGTAACATAGATTCCATGTAAACTCCATGCGCTAGAAAATCTGATGAGAGAATATTGATTACCAACCTTATTTTGTTACAATTTAGTAATAACCCATTCAAAACATAATAACAGGAGTATAAGTTCAACAAAAGTTAATTTACAAATTCATGTTACACTGGTTTTATCGTCCTAGAACATCAACGTGGGATTTCGCGAATCCTGCATTTCGCTCGAAAAGTTACATGTACCGGCATTCTGCACGCCTGCGAAGTTTATAAAAGTTATTTGTCTACATCCTGTAAATGGTTTGCGAAGAAAGAGCAAACTGTGGTGCGAAAAGCGAAGCGAGAAACGAACAGGATGACGAGAAACATGCGAGATAGAAGCACGACTTACGCAACAACGGCAAATAACGTTAATGAGTTCGCTCCTCGTATTCTTTTAGCTATACTTGAAAAGAACTCATTGCTGAAGAACTATTGGAACAAAAACTGGCGACACGTAATTGCAGGACAAAATCGCGTATTATGTATTATATATATACAATCCTATATATAAGATAATTATATCTCCACATTTCCTACACACAAATTATATTATATTAATTATTTATAAAATATAATAATTAATATAATTATAATAATAATATTTATCCTTCCTTTAGTATAATATAATAAAGATATAGTACCCTATGTGTATAACATGGTTATATCATAAATATATTTTTGTTATAAAACAATCATCTTTAAATGTACACGTACATATTTTAATTTAATTCGATAAACTTCCGCATATAAAACATATAAATATCATGGCAAAATAAAATAAATTTTACTGAGAGGTGTTGCCGGCAACTCCTTTAATTAACGCGAACGTACAGATAATAAAAGTGAATAAGATTAGCACGCGGGCCTCATTAAGCCGATCCGATTAGATATCGCGAAAAAATCGACGCTAATGCATGACCGTCTAAGTATTCCGCAAAATACGACCGCGTGCATCTCTGTTCATTCATTTCATAACGTGCTTCCTCTGTGTGGTATTATTACGTGACGTATCGTATATAATTATTGTGTGTGCCAATGTAATAAAGTTTAATCGCATATTACAGAAGAGTTGGAGAAGAAGAGATTGGGATATATTCTATTCTCAGATTTCCTTCCATCATTTATATATAGTTCTCGGAATATATAAAAATATATCATCTGCTTTCAATCGCAATAAGAATATAGTCGAAGAAGCAGAGTACGCGAGAAGATAATAGTCTGTATTTATAAAGCTGTCTATACACAAATTTTGACACATCGAAATGTATCAACAAGTCGTCGTATCAACCTTAGTTTTTAAAATAGACTTGATAAATTGCAAAAATATAAATGACACTACGTAATATAAAGATTGGTATTAATTTCCGTAGATATTAATATTCGTACATATTTTTCATATTTCTTTAAAGATATCTTATTTACAGCAGAATCGATTTTTAATTCAAGATTTTGATCTGAAAATGTTTTGCATCACAGAAATATATAACGCAATATAATATAATGTCTATGTATCATTATTTGAGATCACAAATTAATGTAGATAATCTTTTAGCTTCTAGAAAACACATTTGTAAATTTACAAATAAACGTCGTAACGTAATGCATGAAACTTGGCAATAAAGTGACTTTTCGTATATATTTCTCTTTTTCACAAAAAGGTACTTTTTTAGAGGTAATATATAGCGCAACGCGCTTTATGACACAAAATAAAGAAATATGTTGTTGTAAAATAATAAAAAAATATAAAAATGTGATATTTCCTAAAGTTTCAGAAAGCATACTCTTTCCAACTTTTTATAGATGACATTTTTCGACAATATTATCCGTCACAATAAAGAAAACATTAAATTATAAAAGTCACACAGAGTGTAATAATTTTTAAATCACTATTGAAATTATCGCAACTGACATCCGCTATTTCTCAAAAAAATTTTTTACAAATAATATTTAATTAAATTTTGTAATATTACTTCTTAGTTTTACAGAAAAATTAGAACTATTTAAAAACACACACAATATTTCGCGATGCGATTATGCTGTAAATAGACTTTCCATAAAAATATTATTTTTTAGAGATGATAAAAAGATATTTTTAATCTTTGATATTTCGATGATAAATTGATGTAAAATTGCTTTCACTTTTTTTATATAACGTAATTTTAATTCCATCGGCTTAATCGCTGAATATTAAATAAAACAATTAAAGTGAAAGGTGCATCTTCTAACGGATTCTAACTTCCTTAAAGAAGAATTCAGTCATCAAAGTCCGTCAGTCAGATTCCCGTTAATGGTGGCATATCCTCATTAAAAAAAGCCGCTCTTCAACTTGTCAATAATGATATTTCTCAATGATGTTCAGAACATCGCGAGAAAAACACGTGTCATATAAATCGGTAAATAATGACCGTAAATTATAAACGTATAGAAGGAAATAATATGCAACGGTTTAGACTCGCGCTCTCTTGTAAAACGGGACTCGATCTCGACCGGATGGTGGATGCCATTGCCGCCATTGACATCCATCGTACACAAATTGTCAAATCGACGGGATTCGATCGCTATTACGTGTCTGTCACATACCTGGACTGGTCTGCCAAGACAGACCGCCGATGAACATTTTCCTAGAAAAGAAAGACGATTCCATCAGGTTCGCCGTCCAGCCGCGGATCATTTGGCAGAAGAGGAAGTGGACGCGGGGAGACTGCCAGCAGAGGGTAACTTCCGGTACTACTTTGCAACCCCCTGCGCAGTCTCCCGCCCTCGGCAGCAGGTGTCACCACACATCAACCAACAATCGAACACCCTTTTCACGCGAACACGTCACGACGCGCCCGAAGACCGGATCTTTCGATCGCGGTCAGAACGTATCTCTCTTCCTCGGACCGGCACCTTCGCTTCATATCCTTCTTTTCATCGCATACGATTCCCCCTCACACATAGATCGACCCACTAATCCAGTAACCAAATTTTTGCTATTTTTTTCTGTATTATGAAAGTTTCGTCCATCTCGAATTTGTGCCGCCAGAAGGTGTACGATTTATTTTATATGTTTTATTTTTTCGAAGTAGATTATCAAAATAAATAAATATAAATAACGCATGGAATTAGATTTAAGCAACACGTAATATTTTAGGCGAAAACTTTATTAACTCAAGTCATTTAATTTTTATGGCTGTTGCAAAATTTGAAAAATTCTTTATAATAAAATAAAGAATCTAATGCAAAGTTTAGAATTCTCGCATCTTTCTTTAGATTTTTAAAGTATAAAAAAATAAGTTCTTAAATCTTGGAATATAAGAAAATCAAAAAATTGATAACCATAACAATTCATTTAAAATTCCTTTATCGAAAAAGAGCATAACATGAATGTGTCGCTTATCACTATTCCAATGCGAAAATAATGAGTGCTAATTACGGCATCGCCATAAAGACTTAATGAACACGTAATTATTAGCTAACAATTTGTACGACTGAGCAACGTGCATCTGCCAAGCTTTATGATAATTCTATCACTATAAAGAGAATTTTAGATGAAAACCTTTCGTTATATCAAGATCATCGAACGATAAAAAAAAACGACGGTACTTGGGCTTCTTATTGTTACATAGATCATGAATACAACGCGAACTAGTAAATAAATTAACCGTTCGGAAAAGATCGCCACCGGCTGGTGTAATCGGCGGTCTCTGAGGAAGCGAATCGCACTTCCCGCATAAGTGGGGAAGTTCTCGGCAGTGACCATAATCGATCCACGTACGCGTCATTAATTAGGCGGCTTAAGTATCCGTCAGCGCGCGTCGATAAGGAAACGACCTCCCATCCTTTTCATTCATGATCCCCTCCCTCTTTCACCTCACGGACAAGAAACCCCCTTCTCCCCTTCTCTCTCCTGCTCGCTCTTCATCATCGTCGTCGTAAATAATCGCGTCTCGCATTATTACACGGCGAGATAACGCTCCCGCTTTGTGGACGTAATCACGTGGTGGTGCATTTGAACATCGATTTTCCGAGGCCGCAATATAGCCATCTTCCTCCCACGCGTTCTCTCCTTTGTCCCCCTCCTGCTACCTCTTCCCCCGCCTTCTCCCCATAGTTCTATCGTCATCTAGCTATCCATCCAGATCTTCCGAATTGGAGGAACCAAAGTAGGCTACTATTTTCTAACACGTAATCATCGCGAAAGTTAATCTGGAACTGATTATTACCTCACAGATTGTTTCAATGCGAGAGAATCATTTATTAAAACTTAACATTAATATCATTCAATATTATTATTTTCCTATAAAAGCAGTATCTCTTTTGGTAAAAATGAATTTATTAATTAATATCTGTTGTTGTGTAATTACTTTATGTTGATTATATATTTAGCATGTCTCGACAAAATAAACAAATCAAGATAGTATTAAATTCCGATACTATTATATACTATTTAAGCAACAGATATGTTAAAAAAAATCCAATCAGATATTTTCAGATAGTCAGATATTATTTAAATCATAAATGTATTTATATGTATTCATTAAGAAAAAAAAAAAAAAAAAACCAAAATTCCAATACTCCGACTTTCCTTGTATAAAGAGTTTTCAATACCATACAATTTTCATTCGAATCATTTCATGGGTATATTCATGATATTTCAGAATACATTTAATATTGATACAAATGTCGAATTTTGTTCAAAATTTTTATTGATGCAACCAACATTTTATCATGATTCTTAAAAGCTATATGGATTATATTTTGACAATTTTGACTATTTTCTTATCAATATAATCAGTTCCAGAATTTCTTTAATTTAATATAAAATTGAAATACTACATCTGGTTGATTACTCCTAATCTTAAAAACGTGTCCAATGTGCTTGAAATATCTAAGAAATATAGCTTTAAAAAGTTTGAGTGTATTCAGTAAATTCGATAATTATAAATTTATAATTTTTCTTCTTGCAAATAATTTCTGTATATTGAATGTGAGAAATTATTCAAATTGAACATAAATAGACGTTATTGTATTTTCTCAACACTATTAAAAATAAAATTAATGACGAAATGTCTATCATGTAAAATTAATAAGACAATTTCCGAAGAAAGAAATTTAAACTGTTTACTATTTACTATTTCACGATCGTCAGTACGTAGAACAAAAGTATGATTTAATCAAAAAATATAATTCCACCGAATAAACATTAAATCAAGCATAAAGCGAACACTGATCGATACCTCGCGCTAATAATAGTAACATGATTTGATCAATTCATTAGTCACGAACGAAACCAAATAGAACTATCACGTCTTCCAAACATTTAAGATATCATAACACGATTCACAGTACAATATAAGCAATATCAATCAAGTTGTTATTCCTCAATCGTTATAATCAAAAGTGTGAACTTATCAGTTCCTTATTCACAATCAAAATTGAACGAAACTTTGCCTCGCCCATTAAAGATCAGAAAATATATTAAACCGGATACGAACAATCTAACGAATAGAATCGATTCGATACTTCACTATCGACAGGGTCATCATGTAATCAATTAACCAATCACAATTGAATCTAAGCGAAAGCACGCATTTTCAAATATATCAGATTGACATTAAATTGATCTAGTCATTAATTAAAACGATAATTTTTAAATCTCGTTTAATTCAAGATCACTGCACATTGCTCAGGAGGGGGGTGGAGTCGCGTCTCGTTTCGGGGTAATCACGTGACAGAAGCACGCGTGATTTCGTTGACTCGAAGAGTCAATCCACCACGTGGTCATTACAAGACGTGGTGGGTGTCTTCACGTGTGTGGTGTATTCCAGAATTTCGCGTTCTTTCGAGCCTGCGAAGCGTACACACACGACCTGGCGGCAAATTCGAAGGTGGCGGCATCTCCTTTACCTCTCTCCTCCTTCTTTCCCATTCATCTGACCCTCTTCCCCACCCTCACAACCGCCCCCATCGCGGGGGAGGGGGAGCACCAAACATTGAAAGAAGGCGCCACCGGTCCGAGGAGAGGTACGCATATTCATGCGCCCGGCAAACATAAACACCATGCGTGATCCACGGCGGCATCCGCGTCGTCGACGGTGACCGGCCAGGTTAAAACCATGGGCAAGAGTACCGATCCGGATTTTAGAAAGCGACCGACGTCAACCGGCACTAACACGAAACAGGAAAACAGAAAACACAAGCTTTCCTCGAGAACGAACGATTGCCGCGCGGTATTATATCAACGCACTGAGAACGAATGTGCTCCATTTTCTCCCTCTCGCTCATCCTCTTTTTCCTTTCACATTCTCCCACGCATTCACGCATACATTCATCTTCTCTTGCACCCGCTCTTTCTCTCTCTCTCTCTCTCTCTCACTCACACACACACACACACACACACACACACACACACACTATCTCTCTCTCTCCCTCCCTCCCTCCCTTTCTATCCGTTCGCTCTCGTGTGGTCGATCGTTGATGGTCGATGTAGTGAAACGTTTCGGGGTTGCCTGGGAGTTTGAAACACGAAGGCCGCCGAAGGTTCACGTGGTGGACAGTGACAACCTCCCGCATTCTCTTGTGTTTCCCTCTTTCTCCGTACCCTGGATCGTTCGGCACCTCGGCGGGCGAGCCACTCGCTACGATCTCTTGATTCTGGGCCTCCATAACGGCGCGCGGCGCACAATTACTCGTCGTCGTCGTCGCGAGACTCTCGCGTGTCCGGTGTGGAAGCGACGGCGCTCGTCGGATTTGCTCGCGTATCCGTCCGGAGCGGTGTTTGTCTGTTGTGTTGTGCTAGTTGTTGCTGCTTGTTGACGTTGTTACCGCAATCGCGAACGGTGTCCTCGTCGCCGACGGCAGCGGCGAACGTCGTCGCGGTGAGAAGATGCTCGTGACGTGCGTGAGGAGGTGATGTCACGACCCGCACAAGATTTTTTTTTGGAACTTGCTCGACAACGTCGATGATGCTCCCGTTGCTCCGATTTTCCGAACTCTTCCTCGCAACTTACGTCTTTCCTTTCGTTTTTCTTTCCCTCGCTCTATTTATCTTTCGTTCACTCCGCGAATCACGGAGAGTTGGTTGATAATCGCGGCACTAGAATGCGGAACGCGATTATTGACGGCGAAAAGAAGGTATTGCGATTGGGTTTTGAGGGTCAGAGGATACCCGCGCTCGTCGCGCCGAATAACGACGATGACAACGACGATGACAACGACAGCGGTGAAGATGACGACGACAACGACGAGGAGGACGAGTACGAGGATGATGACGACGACGACTAATAGAGTGTACACGAGGGAAAAAGGCTGTCGACCTCTCGCTCGCTCTCTTGACTCCCGATATTACTCTTCCCTTGTCTCTTCGCCGATTGCTTTCTCCTCTCGCTCGCTCTCTCTCTCTCTCTCTCTCTTTCTCTCTCTCTCTCGCTCTCTCTCTTTCTTTCTCCGCACTCTCCTCACACTACCGACTACTAAAAACTAAGGAGAAGGTGAGAGGTTACGTGGCTGCGCGGTACGGCGACTACTGATGACGGGCGGCGGCCGGTACTCGGACGTGCGACGCGCTCTGCGAGAGGTTCGACGCGACACTGCGCTCTCGGCGCGGGGCGGGGGGAAGGGGCGTCGCGGGGTGAGGGGCATGTGGTGGCGGGTGGCGGTGGCGGCGGCGGCGGCGGTGGCGGCGGTGGTGGCGGCGGCAGCAGCAGCAGCAGCAGCGGCGGCGACGACGACGACGGCGGTGGTGGTGATGGTGGCGATCGTGGTGATGGTAACGGCGGCGGGGAACAGAGAGAATTATTGCGCTTGCGCCATCCCCACACAACGTGCTAGTCGCAAAGAGGAGAAGGGAACGCCACGACCGGGTACCCGCCTCCGGTCGCGGCCTGCTCGCCTGCTCGCACGCTAGCTCGCGGTAGCGCTAACATTAACATTCGCGCTAGTACGAACACGAGCGAGTGAGAAAAACTAGCGTGATACTCGTACGCGAGAAAGGCCGACCACCCGCGCTCCTTCACTACTTGCTCCACTTCCTCGCCTCCGCGTGACCCGCGACCGAAAGCTCGAGCCTCGTGCGAGTAACAAATGCCTTATTGTGGAAAATTTATCTATTTTATTTTTAATTTTATTTTTTACTTCTTCGTCTTTTCTAATCGTACCTTTTTTCGTATAGTTAAAGGATATTTAAAATGAGGATATGCCATCAAGAATCGAAGAAAGAAATAATGATAAGGTATTGTCATTATGCAAAACGGTAGAGATCTAATAATTATTTGTGGTATTTATAAGAGGTTAAAATCATGATGTTTTATCATGATTGAAAGATAGTCAAAGAATTGTGTATTACATGAAGCATGCAGAGTCTCCTATTTTAACTAGAACACATTATCCAAATATTATCTTATGCATTTAATGACTAATAATTAAAATTTTAAATTTTATTAGATGTATTTTTCCTTATGGCCAATTATCTTTCAAATTTATGTAAATATTGCTCGGATTTTTTTTTCACATTCCAAGTATTCTCATGAAATGTAACAAATGTTTCATATATATTCTTTCGACTATAGTGATTTATGCAGACTTTCATGCATGCATCATGTTTTATCGTTCAACCCAATTACGCGAAAAAAAAAGCGGAAGTGACTGTCGACCTACTGCCAGTATGGAAAGCAAGGGGTTAATAGTTGCTCGTTTCCCTCATTCGTGCACATCTCACTCCCTGTCGACTATTAATTTGCCTTTCAATGCAGTGCCGGTGATTATCGATTTGATCGGTCAAAACCTCCGGCAGAATTTTTGCTTGCTTCTAAAGTTTATCGGACCGCGCGTTTCCACTAGTTTTAATAGAACCGTCAAATGAGCGGTTCGTTTGTGCAACAAATCATTCCCAGTCGTTTGCCTTTCGATTTGACGTCGACCTAATCGAATTTTCTACGCAATCGTATGATTTACCCAACGCTTGTGATAATGCGATTTCTCGCGATAATTTGCAATCGCCAGTTCTTTGGCAAAATACTGAACAATGGCTTAATTAAGTCGATACTGCACATTGCACGTAAAAATTTTTTAACGAATTAAATATCGAAAATATAAATTGTTAATAAAACCTTATTCAATTAATTTTAAACAGCTACTTCGATAAAAACTTATAAAACTTAAAATGTTAATTATAAAAACTATTTAATGACCCACCCAATTTGATGAAATTATGTATATAATTGCTTTACTAGACATATTTAAGATCTACATAGCATACTTGAGATCTGTAGACAATTGTATACCGCATATATAAATGCTAAATTTCATTCATTTAAAAAATGTAATCCTACTTATATTTAAAATAATAAAAAGAATTTAATTAAAAAATATATATATAAATCACAGATTAAACAATAAAATTTAATGCAATGTATGCGAAGATTTATATATAAATGTTTCAAACATGTTCATAAATGCGTCAAATATCACGTAGCAATTATCATGTTTACAGGACTAATTAAATTAATATAACTGCTATAAACGATTTTTGCGACTTGTATATATCCATTATATTCAGTAGCTCGTGAGAGGACATATACATATACATCGCAATATGTGGAAGTGATAATTTAACACGCGATATCGACACGTGTCACAATATGTGTATACCTCGCGTGCTACTTTTATTACATTTATTACGCTTCTTAGAATCTTATATTTAATAACCATGACCAATTAATTATATGATTATTCATGATTTCAATATGACAATATGTGCATTGTCAATTTATCGACCAAAACTTCATATATCGGATGCTATTTTTAAAATTACCAATCAATTAAATTAATTAATTTAAAGCACGGAAATAATTTATAAAAACGAAAAAAATTATTCAAAATATTATAATTGATTTGATGTATATGCACACACATATATTTTCTTATCCATTCTACCGCTGTAGAA
This sequence comes from Prenolepis imparis, assembly GCF_030444845.1. NCBI lineage: Eukaryota > Metazoa > Arthropoda > Insecta > Hymenoptera > Formicidae > Prenolepis > Prenolepis imparis. The sequence goes on from NW_028141169.1 coordinate 9,185,212, forward strand.
ATGTTTATAAAATTAACAATTTCTCACTCACCGATTTGCCGCAGTGGAGTTGGAGTTGGAGTTGGAGCAGCCACATTGACCTGAAAATAAAAAATTCAAATTATGTATATAAATATGTATGTGTGTGTGTAAATTGAATATGTTATATAAATTATATTTATTTTCCATACCTCGCAGTTGTCCCGATGTCGCCCGATGCCTCCCTGGGCCTCCTCCTCCTCTCGTGGTAGCACTCGCGAAAACACGAATTACGATCGCCCGACACTTTACACGGCACTCCCGACACGCGAAACTTTACACGCGACGCGTGAGTCACACGCGTATTTCGCGCATTGCACTTGCAATGAGAGAAAAAACGATGCGAAAACAATAATCGCGCGAAGCAACGTTCGGCATTCGACTTTCGTAGTCAAACTCGCGCGCGACGTTTTAACAATGCTACCCCTGTAACAAATAAAATACATACATATATTAGAGCAATCTTTTAATTTCGTATTATAACATACATAATATAAATATGTAAGCTAGATTTAACGATAGATATATCCGCCGGTCGCAACACATTTGCGCGCGCGAAAACATATCAGGTTAGGTTAGGTTGGGTTATGTTGATCGTTGGCGCAGATTTCGCATCGAATTTCTCGCGAAATATGCGTTTCGAACAATTACAACTACATATGAATGTTGAAATTATGATATGCGATTGATAAATATTACAATACAAAAGTGGGAAACGATTATGCTTACTAATTAATCAGAGCGGGACGCAGCTCCAACTGCCTGGTACTCGCGGCGTTTCGGTAATGGCCGCGGCTATTCGCTATTCAAACATCGGCAACTTCACTCTAATGGCGGGCGCGATATTATACACACTAATGACTTAATATTAATAATTAATTGAAACTCGAAAGATGAGATTTATTCGAAAAAATATTAGAATAAGACGAATAAGTATTTTCGAAAATCGACTGGTGTCTCATCTCAATATCTATATAAATATAGATATCCGGTTGTCTTTATTTTAGTTTAATTAATTTTTTTTTTGCTTTTAAAAGGCACAACTCCTTTTAGAACTCATGTAGAACTATAAATTTTTTAAATCCTGATTATTACCGATAAGAAATGGCGTCTCAGGTTGTCCCAAGGCATTTTCGTTGCTTTAATAGCCAGAACTATTTGTTTAAATTATCAAGAACTCTAGAACTATTGAAAAATAAAGCCAAAACTCTTAATTATTTATAAGTTTCCGCGAAATCAGATGCCAGCTTCACAGAATAGACACAAAGAATTATTAAAGTAATTATAACAATTACCAACCATATATTGATTCGATTATCTTATTTGATAATTTCTCATTGCATTATAACTGTTCGAACAGTCTGGCGTGGAAAATAGACTATATGTTCACATGTGTTCTTTTAAGATAGCAGGTTGTCAGTTGCGCGTTACACTATTCTAACGTAATATTTCTTCCCACAATCTCATCCATGGAACAATAACTGATGATCGCATGAGATCCTCACACGCACGAAGAGAATTCTTTTTCTCCTTACTTTTCTTTCTCTATCAAAATCTTGGACAAGAATAGGAATCAAAACGAGCAAAATATAATTGAGCAGAATTACCTCGATAACAATCTTCCTAATTGGAAGTAGAATTCTTATTACGTATTATAAAAGAGCTTATTTTATTATTAACATTTCCTGCATTATTAAATATATTTAAGAATTAAAAGATTTAGAATAAACAATGAATTCTAAATTTATTTTTTTTTTAAATTGAAAAAGATAAAAAAGTTAAGTAATCTATGTTTTAACTGATATATTTCAAAATTCTATCCATTATCGATATAACAAAACAGATGTAATTAAAAAAATTGTTGCATTAAAATTTAATAGGAAAATACAATATATAATTATTTTTTTGCAATATGATCGCTTCTCTCCATATACTTTCTTTATATAGAAATGTTAACATATTTTTAAATGATGCTAAAGAGATGCTAATCTATTAAAATGTCTAATAAAATGGATCTATTAAAATGTAGGTTAATACATTTCTATGACATTGACAATTTTTTGATGTTCCAGATTTTTAAATCAATAAAACTTTTATCGAATATACATAAATTCGCGATTTTTTGCGAATAACAGAACAGAGGGGATTCACAAGAAATCGGTATTCACAATAAGTAGCCGTGAAGGAAAGACTTTCTAAGCTGAAACTGTCGCAGTCGTGACCGTCTGCACCTGATGATATATTCCATAAGATCGTCGGAAACTTGCCAATCACTATTCGGGGATTTACGCTGTCCCAGAAGTGACCCTTCGCGGTAGCTCATACAGAATCGTCCTAAGCTATGACATCGCTCGACTCTAGTGTATCCTTCGGTCGAAAGTCCGTGATCGCGCTTACCACGACGGATTTGCATACGAGGATGAGAGAGTAAGAGAAAGAGAAAGAGAAAGAGAATAATTCTGGTATATATATGTGGTATATATATATATATATATATATATATATATATATATAAAGAAAAGATATTACACAAATAAGAATAAAATTAAAAAATAATTTTATTCTTATTTATGTATCTAAATTTGATTCTTACAAACAAGCCCTCCCCTATGTGACGTGTGCGTGTAATTATTTTTGACATATATTACTTTTTATCGTCTCTTTATTATACAGCTCATTTCATAAACTTTGCGATAAATTTCGAAATAAATTTAAATTTACATTTCGGTTGTTTTCGTCAAAAACTTAAAGTGAGTCATAATTATAGTTTTTTTTAACGTTGAAAATTGAGAAACGGTAGAAAATTAATTTTCAGGGATGTCTTCATCATCGTCTTAGACGCGTTATCTGCTCGAGATAAAATCATATTTCTCCAGTGCTGACAAGAGCTTTATGTCGCCCCGAGCCAAAAAACGATTTTGAGATATTCACGTGCTCGTGAATGCGAAATAAAGGATGCCATGAAGATGATAGTGCCGTAAGCGGACCGTAAGAACGTCGATCAAATTTTTATCGACTTTCTGCGCCTCGTCATACTTTACTTTGCACATAGCCTCCTGTTATACAGATAGTTACGTCAACACTATCAGAGCAAATATATTTCAAATTGATTTCGAAATACGCTATGGAACTGATAATAACCTTGAAAAGTACAATAATTAAAAAAATTAAAACACTAACGTTCAGTCATTAAATATAAAATAGAAAGTTAAGATTGACACGTAGAATACAGAAGTATTATTATCTTTTTCTCCACAAACTTATTAATTAAGAATTAATGATAACGATATTTGCATGACAAAGATTAATTATCCATCACATCTATATGTTCAAACCTGTATTCGGTTGTTCTAGAGTTCTAGGTCTAGTAATATTAAGTCATTAAGTCTATCAGAAAATTATTATATTTTTGATACTTCCACAAAAATAAAAAAAAGGATTTTTTTTAAGAAATATAAAATCCTATTCAACTGTTACACGGCATAATAATTTAATTAATAAAATTAATATTTTATTCTCTGAAAATTCTTTGCCACAAATTATAAATTCTAAAGAGAGATTTATGATATTTTATCGGTTTTCTCATTCTACAATCGCTCCACAAAAGAACTTTTATCACACATTTTATATCAACACCGTAACGCGTCAGAAAGAATCGAGCAGTAAAACATGTAACGAACGTATGGGCAAACAAAACGAGCTTCAATCCGTCGCTTTCCATATCCGCCTCGAAATAACATAGCGGGAAAGATTCGTCAATGCGAATCACTGTTGACCAATAAACTCCGTTGTCAAATGGCAGTCATTGCATGGTATTTTTTGAGCTGGGCAAGGCGCGATCGAGGTGGAAAACGCAGCGTAAGAGAGCAGGTGACAAAATTCAACGGAATTCACCTGGTTTTCTCCGGAGTGGCTGCGAATAACTATGATGAGGAGGGAGTAACGCGGGAGGTAAGCGAGAGAGCCGCGGGGCAATTAGTTAATTGAGTTGATCGATGGATTTCGTTCGCGCGACACGCGCCCTGATTCAACGTCTGATTGAGAGGCTCCCTCGCTTGCTTTCATTGTCTCTGTCTTTATCTCTATCTCTATCTCTCTCTCTCTCTCTCTCTCTTTCTCTGTTGTGTGTATACACGTGGTTCAACGGGCCCCAGGCGTTTCTATGTCGACAAAGGACCGCCGCGGTAACGGTGCGTGTTTCGGAACGCGAAACACCAGGGAGACACGGGAGACGTGGTTTTCGCGGGTAATTAATCCCCTCGTATTCATAGGTGAATTATCTCGTGATCTAATTAGTATTTTGTGAAAGGCAGCTTGCAACGCGATATCGCAAATTTGTCGTATCAGATGATATTTCGACATCGCGCGATAGATTTTCCTCTTTCGAGACGATATCGCATTTGTGATCTATAATTTATATGTTGGCATTTACACTTTCGCATGTGGTCAAGAATATAATTATTAAAGACCTATATAAGTAAATAAGATTCTGTCTGGTTTCTTTCTTCAAATAACACGTAGCAAATATAAAAAGATCTAACGAGGCTCAAACAATCGAGTCTGGTGTCTAGATTAATTAGAAGGAGACGCCATTTAACTTGGACACGCTCGCCTGTCTTCTAATTATAAGCAAATCTGCTTTCTTCTACGATTTTAATCCAAATGAAGGCAAATTTGCCGATTTTATTTATTATGGAAAACTTACCTTTCAACAGAAAGGCCACATCGAGTAACGGAGGTAAAGGCGCAGTTAATCCAGTTTTAAAATGCGCTGCAGACACTCTAATAAGTCGAAACCAGTCAATTAGCGAACTCGCGCCGCCGTTCGTCCTGAGCAAATACCCGCAGGTGTTGAAACGACGTGGCTGGCGATGCAGAGGGTCACATCAATGGACGAAGCTAAAACACATGCGAAAATTCATTTCATGAATAATCGTAGAAACAAGAGACCAAAATCGCATTTCGTAATTTCATAAAATCTTATCCGTTATCAAACATAATTGATTTATATACGTGTATGAATATGATTCCAGTATATTCAGAGTATTATTTCATAATGCAATAGTCTGTCTCTCACAATAAAAGAGAATAATTACATAAATATCACTATATTTTAATAAGAAAAAAAGGGAAAAAACAGTTCTATTTTTTAGATAATTTTAATAACTTCACAATAATTGTTAAACAATAATTCTCTCTTTCTCTTTCTCATTTCATAATTTTTTTATAATCATATTTTTTTTAATATTAAAGGATATTGCATTTTATTTATATTTATGTTCGTTATATACATTGGATTGTATTAAATTATATTAATATGTACTTTTGATTAACTTGATGTAAAAATGATTATTTATTTTAAATCTGCATCATTTAATATAAGAGAAGATAGAATTAAATAATGAAAGCAAGATAAAAGAGTCGTATCGCTTAAGTTTGCTTACAAATATTTCACTTGCACTTTTCGCATCGAATGAAAACTTCTTGACGAAAGGAGAATAACAGGAATCCCGACAATTTATCGACAAGAAGAAAACGCATTCCAACTTTACATAGGTTTACTATTCTCCATACAAGAGTAACATCGAAATCTTAAAGAATAGTCACATCCTTCCTACTTGTCTTCCCTACTTGTTCATGATACAATCTTATCGTAAAGCTTTAAAATCTAATTATATTACGTTAAAATATGATAATACAATTTATTAATAATTTTTTATTAATAGAAGTTCTATTCTATGATGTATTTTTTATGGCAAATTGTATTAACAGAATAGAAATGAATTAATTATGTCGTTTTATTTTAATTATAAAATTATATTTTTTTATTAAAATGTCTTTATTTTTAATTTTTTTTAATTAATCAAACTTTAACTATCCTTTAACAGAAGACTGTTAAAAGCATTTGAATTTTACTTCAATCGAATTTCAATTGCAAATTAAATTTCGTATTGCAACGAAATTCTGTATGAGAAATTTCCGTAGATTGTGGGCTGCTTGTGTATAATAATCGATGCCACTCATTCCCAAGCTTCGCAGCAGTTTCTTACGAGCGTCACTCGGCCTGCTGACTTTCGGCAAAACTTTCGAGCAAACTTCGCAACTCTCACGCGGTAGCGAGTGAATAGCTGAGAGTGACAGCGAACGTTGTTTCGAACACAAAGAGCGCGCTTCTTCTTAAGATAGAAGCGCAGGAGGAGACATAATGTATCTCTTCATTTCGCAAGTTCTCGTGATGACTGGTGTAAAGCCGCTTGTAACAATATCGGTTAATAATCACTTAACCCTTACGTCTCTATATCAACTCATATTTCCTGCTTCGCCAATTTAAATATTATAAAATAACAAGAATATCATAATTTTTTTACATTTTCTTCGATTAAATTTATCGAGATTATACAATTTTGCATAGAAAAATTGCGATAAATCACTATCATCAATTTAAACTTTATTTTTTACGATTAACTGGAATTGTAAAAAAATGCCAAACAGAATTAACTCATTAATTGTGTGATTAAGCAGAATCAAAAAGTTAATCAAGATAATATTATACTTTAATATATTCTTTCTTTTTTATTCTTTCTATTTATGTTTTCGCTACATCTTGAAAAGAACAAACAGCCAAGTTTAGATCACGGAAAATAAATACTGTGTTGATGAAAAGGAACCTCAGAATCGTTTGGAAAAGATTTTCCTTTGCCTTTTCAAGAGACTCGAAAGATCGCCAGTTAAGCGAATCGACTTTGCGAGCAACGCTTCATTCGGGAAAACGTATCAATTAGTCTTATCGCGGTCTGTGTAGAAAACCGCATTCCGAGACTGAACTTTAATTCCATTAACCGTCGCAAAGAGGTGTCTCCGAGCACCACGAAGGCGCGAAAAGTAGATTAGAAACGGTTATCACACGGAACACAGCCACTTCGTGGACCTTAGACGAAGGATCTTGCGAAGTTTCTGAGAGGCTCTATTTCCGCTAGTATCCTTCGTCGCAGGCGGTACATTCTTTGTTAATAAAACTGAAATATGTAAATTTTTTAATGATAAAGCTTTATGCACAATAACCGTGATTTTTTCGATTAGAAAAATATGAATTTTGAAATAACTAAAGCTATGTGATATACAAAAATGATATAAATTTGTATTTTTGTAATAAAATTATAATTTAAAAATATTTTGATATATCGAAAGATCACGAAAAAATTTCACAATATCTGTAGAATCATCATCGCCTCTTGAGAATGATTTATAAGCCAGCCGTAAAGACAACAGTATATAAAAATATAAATCTTATACGTAACATTTAATAGGTAAATATATAATAGCATATTTTTTATTTTTTTTTTTAGTCAAAAGATGAATTATCTAAATAACTTTTAACCAATTAATTCACTAATTTATTTTTTTTTATTTTAGTTAATATTAATATTAAATTTCTGCTAAGGAAAAATGCATATAAAATATATATTTTATACATACTTATTTTATGAGAAAAAAAAAATTACGTAGTAAATAGAAACTCACGAACATGTGCTACCATCTCTGAATACGAGAAAGAACTAAACTTGAACGTTATATTGTATATTATATTCGTGTTTCTCTCAACAAATATCATCTGTGATAATTCGTGATATTAGAATAATATAATAAATTTCTCAACTTTCTAAGCAAAAAAAATTCTAATTAAGCATATTATATATATTATATCAAATTCTAAGTAAAGTTACACATTTTGAAATACATAAGTAAAACAAGATTTAGTTAAAAAATTTAGTGAGTTTTAATTTCAAATAGTGTCTAAAAATAATAAGATATTAAAAGCTTTTTTATTTCGTTAATTGTTTAATTTTTTGCTGAAATAATGCTAAAATTTCTGTTGAGTTTCGAATAATTTTTAAATATAAATAAATAAACTATAATACTAAAATGTTAAAGATTCATATACTTTAATTTATCGCTTGTTTATTGAAATGTTTGTTAAATATTTGTCTATGAAAAGAAATGTTGAAATAATAAATTAAAAATAAAATAATAGTAAAAATATTGCAAAATTTGCTAATCTCTAATGTACTATATTCTATATCACATACAGAAAAAGATTTGTTAGACGTAACACAATAAAATTTTTATATAAAACAATTTCTCCTCTACATTAATAGAAGGTTCTGTAAAGGAATAAAATTCAATCTCGATAAGATGAAGCCGCTTCTCGTCGCTTCGCGCCGCAATTTCTCTCGACGTCGGGACGACGAAGGGGCGGTAAGACGCGAACTCGTGGAAGAAGTTTCGCGCAAATTCATCCTTAAAATGAGGCGCGGCGTAAAGAATCGGGAGCCTCAAAGCTGCAAAAAGGGAGCCAGGCTGCTCCAAAAGGAGAGAGCGCCGGGCGAGCTCGTCGGAACGGCTGGCTTATAAATCGTTCTCGAGGGGCGACGACGATCCCACGGACGTTCCGGAGCTCTTCTCCGCGATCTTCGCGGCAACATCTAGGCGATATATTTTTTGGTACTTCAACGAATTTCGACCCACTTCTCTAGAGAACGACTCCGGGGGATTCGGTTTCCTAACATACCACCGTACGAATTTTCCGTAAAGACGATGCTCTATTTTTTCCGAATAATAAAGTATAGACTGCGCGATAGTATTTTAAAGTATCGATAACGCGAGTCAATAATTTGTCAAATCGACAAATGCAATTTTTGTGATTTTAAAATATAAACTTAAAAATTTCTTTTATATAAACTTGCAAAATTTTTTATTTCTTAATTGAGAAGAATTAATTTCTTAATTTATTAATACAGAAATTATTTTGTTAGAGAAGACTTTCATATAATTTTCGTATGATTTCTCTCTCATTTCTTAATAATGCCATTTTTATAAAAAATGTTTAAATTTATTTCAACTGAAAAGCATTCTTTTCAGTGGACATTTGTATCTACTTTAAACATTTTCTTTTATCAGAAAGATATTTATTTCAGATTTTGAACAAACTTATATTGCTTATGCAGATAATTTGTGTTGACTTGTTACTGTGCTTCGTGCATTTATTCTTTTGTATTCATTTATATGTGACACATTTTCATCAATTCTAGTTAAACAATTAAGTAACGCTATCTATATTGAGTTAAATGAAACTTAACTAAAGCAAGTAACACAAGTTAATTAGTCGTGTCAACCAACAATAGAATCTCTACAAGCTGTGACAGATAATTAACTCATATAGCTCCCCCGTAACTCAAATTAAATGGTTGAATTAAGTAAAGTAAGCAAAAGAAGAGAACTAAATCACAGAAGACATCAAAGCACGGTTATAAAAATTTTTTTCCCTTTTCTCAACTATAGAAAAGCTAAATCTGTTATTTTAGTTTCATAATTTTTTTCTTCCGCTGTATAACTAGTAAAAAATTTATGCTTTACTTAGAGCCTTTATCTCAGATATCTTCTTATTAAACTTCTCACGTAAAAAAATTTCGGAATATTAAATTTTCCCAATTTATATTTTTCAATAAAATTATCCTTATATAATGTATTTTTAAATTTTAACATGAATAAAGAAATATATATTTTAAATATAAAAATTTAGTTTTCCATTTCCTTAGGATAGTTGACATTACAGGCCTAAATCTGTGAATCTATTTCTAAATCTAATACATATAAACTTTATCGCTTGCAGTGTCATCGTCGCAAGAAACGGCGAACTTCACCAGATCTCAACCCTTTTAACACCCTCTCCCATTCTTTGGCAGACGCGCATTCTTTCCCCGGAAGTGGTGGAATTCCAATCGAAGTGAACGAGCGATTGAGCCACCCCGCGGCGTATTCGGAATTGTGCCGAGGCATCAGTCGATTCTCTCTCGACGCCTACTGTCGTTGAAATATGTTCGACGAGGGTGAAAAAGAGCTGACGATATTCATACCCGTTGCCAGCGGGACGGTGCTGGGTGCGAGGCGAAGTGGCGTTTTCCAAAGTCGTCAACAGCGACGGGATAAAAAGGGAGAGGCGAAAAGGGAGGCTAAAGGAACGGGGGCGAAAGGCGAAAGTGTATCCTGCTGTACTTCACGCTACAGCGAACTCGCGAAGCGACTGCAACGTCAGGCGTTTCGTCGACTTCGATGGTGCTCGAATTCGCCGATGTGAAACGTCTCTCTGTCGAGATCGCCGCGCGGCCCTCTCTGTGTATATATTATATATGGTATTGTGCATATTATAGTTTAATATAATCTACTATAAACTTTTATCTTGTTCTTCTAACTGCAAATTCATTGTCGCAATATCACTTTTACCTATTCTTTCTATTTGAATTATATTTGAATTGTATTTGCATTGTTTTTAATAAAAATTTTGACATATATCGATAACTTTTGCATCTCTTTTATCGAGAATTGAATTTTAGGAATTTTAATAAATTGCAAAAGTACACAAATAGATATAAAAAACTTTGCTTATCTGATTTTAAGTATATTATTGTTTAACAGCAGCATGATTAAACTATTTGATCAATTTGCAATATGTAAAGATTCAATTGTTCCAGCAGTTCAAACATAAAAAAATTGAAAAAATTTGAATAGTATTTGTTGTAGACAGAAATACTTTCAAAAGATATCGCCTAACTATATTATTTTACCTGAATTATACCTTAATACCTTTCGATTTAAAAAATCTGAACAATTTCAAATTCAATATTCTGAAGGTATTCGTATTTTTATAATCATTAAAAAATTCCGAGTACAAATGCAAATTGGCTCTCTTCTAGTTTTGTCTACACAATTTGTTTAATTTGATATGGGCACATAAATTTGCAGTTTTGTTCACGATCTAAATGGTCGTCGCAATTGCTACTTCATACCGAGTTTATTTCAAAGTCCTATTCAGATTAATTGGACCGCGGATTTCCTATGATCCGGATAATCCCCGTAATCCGACGAGTGTGAAGGCTTCGGGACTAATTTATACGAAGCAGGGGCTTAAGAAGATCCTACGCTGTCTTCCTGCATCTTTAATTTCCAGGATCACGCTGCCAGACGGTCAAACCATTTTCTTCGCGCAGAAATTTGACTCTGCCATCTTCAATTACTGATCTTTACTTGTCAACGATAAAAGTTCTCCTCTTTTCACGAAGAACGAGGTGTTTCAGTTAAATAATATTCAAATTTCAAACGAAGATATTGAAGGAATCGCAAATTTAATTTAATGCAGGCGAATATATGACAGCAACTTAAAGGATCATTGATTCGACATTATTATACAAGCTGCTCCAAAAACGGTAAAATTAATCGCATGAATGTATTTTATCGTCACGTAATTTTAATACACTTTTGTAAATATGTGTACACAAATAATGAAATAATTTAATTGACAAAGATTTAATTTTACATTATATTTTAGATTAAAATATTTTTTTGTGTACAAACATAAATCATTTTATAATAACATACGATAGATCTCATATATGAATGTTAACAAACATTATCGACTGTTGTATTAAATTTTATTCTGAATAAATACACGCGTTTTGTTTCTCAAATTAATATTCCCAGAGTTCTCTCACTTAAAAATGCATGACAGAATGCATAAAATTGCGAAAGACTGTATAATAATGTCGTTGAAACAGACTACTCTGGTTTATAATTTTTGAAGGGGACTTTGGGTTTTTGGTCAGGATTAGTTTGCGGAAGCTAGAAGAAAGAAAAAGAGAGGAAAGAAGAGTAAAAGAGCGAGGGCACTCGTTATACCAGAAGCGATATTCGCGCGTGTTTTCCCTCTCCATTTTCCGCACGTGCTCGCGTTCTTTCTCTCGCGTTTCGCCCTGCCGGTCCCTCGCGTCTACTCGTCTACTCCCTCTATTACGCATTTCCGGCTCGCTGGACCGGAAACGCTAAGATAAGACGGGTCTGCGGGGCGCGCACACGCACATACAAACAACGACCAAGAAAGCGACGGAGGAGGGTTAGAATGGTCTTATCCGAAAAATGTTACGGCCTCGTAGATGCCATCGATCTTTCGTATAATGAACTGATAAAACGTACGCGAACATATCTTTAAGCAGAATCCACGAATTTAACATTTATATGAATCGATCTAATTCACTGGTCTTTTTCAATTTTCGATGCAAAAATAGCATCTCATTGAAAAAAGGTATACATTCTCAAATTAGACAGTAAAAACTATTTATAAGCGTAGAAAAGATTAAATAATCGCAACACACATGCTTTTCAGAATATTTCTATAATGTGTGAGCCAAATTGATATTTTAATCTTAAATATTTCTTAACACAACAATCTCTTTCCAATATTTCTTATTTTCTTTTAATTAACCGATCAATCAATAAGTGACAACTTTGTATTAATGTGTATATCAATAAGTGACAAAATTGTAATGGAGGAGAGTATGATATCCTTTTATTACAAAAAAAAAAAAAAAGGAGATAACGTATATCCATAAAATTGAAATTATTCTAATTCTCCTATTTTTTAAATAATCAAATCATCCTATTTTGAAACTATTTAATCTGTAGTTTTATCGAAAACTTTTCTTTTAAATTTCTAAACTATTCGTTTACTGCCTACTTGAAGTATATGTACAAAGTTTTTAATTAAAATAATTCAATGCAGTTCTGATATATAAATAAAATCTACATACGAAAAAATAGAGATTTAAAATAGAAGCAAAATTTCAACTCACAATCAGATCTCTACTACTAGTCGATTCGACAGAGCCTATAGATTAAATGTGCTAGATATTTTGCCATTCCGCAGCATCTTTCCAGAGACGAAGATATCGACTGGAGGTGGCGGCCGATGCAGTTGGAGAGTGCTGCATAAGCTTGTTAAGGCAAGACAAGGCAAGACAAGGCGAGACAAGCTAAGACAGGACAAGCCTGCCTCTTCGTGTCCCAGCCTTCGCTTGCAACCCTCCTCAGGCTCGCGCGACGCAAAAACGGAACCTACCATACCGACGTCGTGTCCCAAGAGGGTTGCTCGTCGGATCGAGCGGACAATTTCAAAGAAAAGGGGACGGCGAGTGTGCAGGAGGACGCAGAGAGGCAAGGGAATTGCGAAGGCGCAAGCAGAACAAGCCGCGAGGACGAGAAGGGACTAGGAGATGGCTAGGGGTGGTGTGGGGAAAGGATGAAACTGAAGGAGACCCTCGAGAGACAATGAGGCCGCTCACGAGTGTCGCAGCGAGTGGGTGCTCTTCACTATTGCTAACTCAGACCCTTCAGGCCTCCCAGGCCTGCATTTCGCGCGCCGGCTAATACACGTTGCGTCGCAACCACTACGAACAACTACGGTAAGACATAGCGAGGTCGGAGGCCTCGAGAGAGATGCCATCGTCACATCTGCCGATGTATCCTGATTTTTAATTTGCTCGTCGAATCGTGACAAACTTCCACTTCTACCCGACGTATGTGAACTCGCGGATCGACTAGCACCGAAAAAGGATTGTGTGATGTGATATTCGATTGATAAATTCATTAACAATCGACTGGTTAATTAATTTACATGGGATATTCGGATATAAGAATGAAAGAGTGAAAAAAGACATGTAAAGAATTTCGATAAAGTCAGTTGAAATAGTTTGAAAAATAGTAAAAATTAATTGACAAAATAAGTTTAATTTTTAAATACAAATAGAAGACAAAATGACTACTTTTTTGTTTTCTTTTTCACTTTAATAAATTTCTATTCTCTAGTACGTATATGTGTAAATAATGATCAAAAATTTAAATAAACTTTCATTAGATTTTAAATGTTTCAATAAATCTGCGTTTAAATTAGATAAAAAAAATTAAATTTAAAAAAGTTTAAGTATCGAAAAAAGAATTAAACTAAATGTACGATATGTTGTATTGGCGTTTTTTGCGAAAAGATAATCTAAATATCTAATCTAATTCTGAAAACTGTATCCAGAATTTTTAGAATAGTTTGTAAAAATACTTAATCTGATATAGTTTATATATATAAATTATAATAATTATATTACAATAATCAAATATAATTTAATGATATATAAACATGTGTTGTAAAATGTAATAAAACAAATTGGATTAAAATACGTATGTGAATTTCGGTATAATATCCAGTCAACTAAATTATGAGAATAGGAATAATAGAACGTGACGTTTATTCTTTTCCAGAAACAAAAGCGCAATCTCATTGCCCGACAGTTATAATTCTGGTGTAAGTTACGTCAGCGTTTTCATAAATTACATCCGAAAATGGAATACGGCTTTTCGTTTAACTCATTATTGTTTTATTTTTAAAACTAAATGAAACGGCTGGGATTAAAAGAGAGATTTTTATACATATATATGTTAATACTAACCTCACTCTGATATATATATGTATATGTTAATATATAAATATGTATTTACAATAGAAGTGAAAGCCACATTTGCAATTTCAACATTTTCTGTTTGAGTTGAGCTTTGCAAGCACGAAATAAGTATTTGTTAGAACGATTATTCGTGTATAAAATTTCTTTGATGTTTGAGAAAAAAAAGAGTGCAACTTAAATTTTTATATAAAAAAATACGTGCCTTTATAAATCATATAAGCGATTATAATCGTCAATATGTAATAAAAAATGTAAGTTTGTTTACTTTCAATACCTTAATAAAATGTTATATTTTAATAGTTTTATTAATACAAAAAGATATTACGTAAAGACGAAGAGAATATGCAATTCGACCATAATGAATAAAGGCGAAAACAACAAAGGCGATATCAGCCGGAAATTCAAGAGAAAACGCAATGACAACGAAGACGGAAGGAAACCCCTCCGAATCGTCGCTGCACAAAGAAATCGCAAAACTCGTTTCGCTTCCTCTCAGTTTTCTGGACAGCACCAAATCTCCCTTCAATTTAGTGGCGTCCACCGTCAGCGAAGAACGCACCCGGGTAATGCATCTTCATCCCGCTCGTATTTAACTTGTACGAAAGTTTATCGTCAACTCGGCAAGAAGCAGCCGGCTCCCTCCCCGCGATCCACCCGATATATCCACCCCTACACGCACATCCTCTCCATCTTTCAGCCTTCCCGACGTAGACGAAGAAGACGAGCGTCTTCGTGAGTAAACCGAGAACGCGAAAGACGCGCCATAAAACAACCCCGATGCCAGGCGTCGTCGATACATAATCGCGCGGTCGGGAAAAGTTGCGTTCCTATGCCAGAAATGCGACAACGCGATATTCCGAGGTCCCTTTAAGTAAAGATCCTATCGCGTTAATGTCAAACCGGCGATTCTACATTCCGAGAAGGAAAAACCGAAAGATGTTGCGAAATATACATTCTAAACAGTTCTATATTCTAAACAGAAACGAAAATATCGACGGATATAACATACATCAAAATTCACTCGAGTTTATTTTTTATGCGATATCTTATGTATTATAATTTGTTAAATCTGCGCATTTTTTGAATTTCAAATAATTATATGAAACGTATTATTTTATCACATACAAAACTAAGTTATAATGTGAAGTATTAAAAATTTACTTCATAATTTTATTCCAAACCTATTTAATAGGGAAAGTAGACAAATTTTTTTTATATAATTCATTAATAAGAATTTTAGCAATTATTTAAAATTTAAATTATAAATATATTTAGATAATTTTATGAAATAAACTGTAAATAACGCTTGAACCCAATTTTACTTTAAACAAATTAAAGAATATATTTTTATATAACTAATATAATATTACTTGGATTTAATTAAAATCTACCCATTAAGAGAAAATTTGTGTGTGTATGTGCGAGAGAGAGAGAGAGAGAGAGAAAGAGAAAGAATATTATATATCCCTTTTTAAAAAAGGCATGTTAAGTGCAACAATACTTGCGAGAATCGACTTAACATGCATTTTTTAGAAAGGAATGTTATAATATTTTCAATTCAATTAATATTTTTGACAATTATCAGCTAATTCCTATCAAAAAATATTAATCGCGGATAAGATATTATAATATATTTAAAATATATTACTATTTTAATATTTTCAACATATTATTTTAAAGTTTAATTAGTAAATAACGCTTTATTATCAGCTAATTTCTATTTAAAAAAATATTAATAAAGCGTTAATTTGCTAAATTTTTAAATAATAATATGTGTGTGAAGCTGGCGTATAATTTCGTGAAAACTCGTAAATAATTAAGAGTTCTGGCTTTATCTGCAATAGTGGAACTATTGAAAATAAAGCCAGAATTCTTAATTATTTATGTTTTCACGAAATGAGACGCCAGCTTCATACACCTCCATTATCCATTATCGTCATAGAAATGTTATAAAATAAAATAAATAATTTCTCACTCACCGATGCACATATGTGCAATAGCAGAGTTGTAGAACACAGCACACACGTTGATCTGAAAACAAAATATTCAAATAATGTATATACATATATATGTGTGGGGGGGGGGGGGTATGTGTGTAGACAGGGTGTTTTGAAAGTCTGGAAACGGTCGAATATCTCAATGTAGTTTAGAAAAAAAGTTTTTATTTTCTTACCTTGCAGTTGCCCCGCTGTCGCCCGATGCCGCCCTGGGCCTCCTCCTCCTCTCTTGGTCCATGGGTGGTTGGAAGATCCGCAACACTTATTACAAACTACGCGAAATAGGTGTTTGGAGAAACGTCTCACGACAAACACTCGAACTCGCGAAGCGACGAACGCCGATTTTAAATAATCGCGGATGCCCGACCGCGTAATCCAATGGGTAGATCGAGACGTTCGTTCGTCGCTAAATTCGACACTCGCGACTCGTCACACGCGGCAGATATTTGCGACATTTATCATAAATTGCGCGAAATACGTGTTTGGAGAAACGTCTCACGACAAACACTCGAATTCGCGAAGCGACGAACGCCGATTTTAAATAATCGCGGATGCCCGACCGCGTAATCCAATGGGTAGATCGAGACGTTCGTTCGTCGCTAGATTCGACACTCGCGACTCGTCACACGCGGCAGGTATCTGCGACATTTATCATAAATTGCGCGAAATACGTGTTTGGAGAAACGTCTCACGACAAACACTCGAATTCGCGAAGCAACGAACGCCGATTTTAAATAATCGCGAGATGCCCGACCGCGTCATTCAATGGATAGATCGAGACGTTCGTTCGTTGCTAGATTCGACATTCGCGACTCGTCATACGCGGAAGGTACCCAAGACATTTATCATAAATTGCGCGAAATACGTGTTTGGAGAAACGTCTCACGACAAACACTCGAATTCGCGAAGCGACGAACGCCGATTTTAAATAATCACGAGATGCCCGACCGCGTAATTCAATGGATAGATCGAGACGTTCGTTCGTTGCTAGATTCGACATTCGCGACTCGTCACACGCGGCAGGTATCTGCGACATTTATCATAAATTGCGCGAAATACGTGTTTGGAGAAACGTCTCACGACAAACACTCGAATTCGCGAAGCAACGAACGCCGATTTTAAATAATCGCGAGATGCCCGACCGCGTCATTCAATGGATAGATCGAGACGTTCATTCGTTGCTAGATTCGACATTCGCGACTCGTCATACGCGGAAGGTACCCAAGACATTTATCATAAATTGCGCGAAATACGTGTTTGGAGAAACGTCTCACGACAAACACTCGAATTCGCGAAGCAACGAACGCCGATTTTAAATAATCGCGAGATGCCCGACCGCGTAATTCAATGGGTAGATCGAGACGTTCGTTCGTTGCTAGATTCGACATTCGCGACTCGTCATACGCGGAAGGCACCCAAGACATTTATCATAAATTGCGCGAAATACGTGTTTGGAGAAACGTCTCACGACAAACACTCGAATTCGCGAAGCAACGAACGCCGATTTTAAATAATCGCGAGATGCCCGACCGCGTAATTCAATGGGTAGATCGAGACGTTCGTTCGTTGCTAGATTCGACATTCGCGACTCGTCATACGAGGCAGGTACCCGAGACATTTATCATAAATTACGCGAAATACGTGTTTGGAGAAACGTCTCACGACAAACATTCGAATTCGCGAAGCGACGAACGCCGATTTTAAATAATCGCGGATGCCCGACCGCGTAATCCAATGGGTAGATCGAGACGTTCGTTCGTCGCTAGATTCGACACTCGCGACTCGTCACACGCGGCAGGTATCTGCGACATTTATCATAAATTGCGCGAAATACGTGTTTGGAGAAACGTCTCACGACAAACACTCGAATTCGCGAAGCAACGAACGCCGATTTTAAATAATCGCGAGATGCCCGACCGCGTCATTCAATGGATAGATCGAGACGTTCATTCGTTGCTAGATTCGACATTCGCGACTCGTCATACGCGGAAGGTACCCAAGACATTTATCATAAATTGCGCGAAATACGTGTTTGGAGAAACGTCTCACGACAAACACTCGAATTCGCGAAGCAACGAACGCCGATTTTAAATAATCGCGAGATGCCCGACCGCGTAATTCAATGGGTAGATCGAGACGTTCGTTCGTTGCTAGATTCGACATTCGCGACTCGTCATACGCGGAAGGCACCCAAGACATTTATCATAAATTGCGCGAAATACGTGTTTGGAGAAACGTCTCACGACAAACACTCGAATTCGCGAAGCGACGAACGCCGATTTTAAATAATCGCGGATGCCCGACCGCGTAATCCAATGGGTAGATCGAGACGTTCGTTCGTCGCTAGATTCGACACTCGCGACTCGTCATACACGATGTTCGAAGGTACCTCCATTACTTATCCCTTTGTCAGATTGCACTCGCAACTCGACATCTGCAACATTAAAAGATATTCGAGACATCAGACTATGCGAAACATACAACTCGTGTTTTGCATGTACACAGAATTTTCTCTTAAAATTTACCCTTAAACTCGATTAATATTTTTTATCAGAAATGAGCTGATTAAAGCGTTAATTTACTAATTAAATTTGTAAATAAAAATATGTAAGTAGATATTAAAATAACGATGTTGCAAATAATATATTATAATACTTTAAATTCGAATAATATTTTCTGACAAAAATCTACTGATAACTGTCAAAAATATTAATCGAGTTAAAAGAATTACAACATATTTTATTTAAAACATATTATATCACATTATTATTTTAAAATTTAATTAACAAATTTTCGCGTTATTAATAATTTTTGGCAGATATCAGCCAATTAGAAAAGCGTTAATTTGCAAATTAAATTTTAAAATAATATGTTTCAAAAATTAAAATAATAATATGTTTTAAAACATTATTTTAATTTCTATAACATATTTTTATTTTAAAATTTTATTAGCAAATTAATACTTTAATCAACTGATCTGTCGAAAAATACACAGAGAGAATTTTCTCGTAGAATTTATCCTGAAAATCATGATAATCGTGGAACAATATGATATAGAAAGAATTTTATGAGATTTTCTCTGATTAATATTTATCACAATAAAAATAATATCTATTACAATAAAATATAAAATATGTTTGATCAATTTTACTATGCAGTTTAGTAAAATTAATCAAATATGTTTTATCAAATATATTTTATTGTGATAGATATTTTTATTGTAATAAATATTAATCAGAGAAATTCTCATAAAATTCTTTTCATGCCATATTGTCCCACGATTACCGTGATTTTCAGGGTAAATTCTAAGAGAAAATTCTCTCAGTGTATTAATCGTTTAAATAAACTTTATATATATTTTTTTTATATAATAATTCTTTTTAATATAAAATTGAAGAATAGCGCGCGCATAGCACGCGCTTGTGTTTTGTTCTAGTATTATATAAGAAATAAAATAAACTCTTAAGTTGCCTTTTTTTAAATAGATTTTTTGTTTTTTATACATTATTTTATTCCCTTATATATATTTTTCAGTGCCATCGCCTCAATTATTGGACATGTTACTTAAAAGTCAAAGATATATTTATATCTTCAATAATGAAAAAGCAATCGACACGGAAATGCTAAGCTCTCCGATACGAATAGAAAAACAAAGAAAAAAAAAGAAAAAACAAAAATCGGTACAGCTCGCGGCGTATGAGTAATTTCGTGCACGGAAGAGCCTGTTTTGCAGGGATACGCGGGATAAAGGAGAAATATGACGACACGGGAACGCGCGCGGTTATACGATAGTGCGTTCAAACGGTCGACGTAACGGGAGCGTGGAGACGATAAACGATTTGGATGGCGAAAATGTCCGGTGGCGGGGAGAGATTACGCGCGGTCGCCGAGAGATACCCTAATTCGTCGACTGACTGGCGGATCCTGGCTAAGCCACTATCAGAAGCTTTCGGGTTCGGCCGGAGCTACAGGACGGGACTGGGCTCGCCAAAAACGTGGCTTTATTAGGTATCGCGGATTTGCTTCGAGATCTCGAATCAAAGCGACGCCCTGGGAAATGCAATGCTTGCAATGATGTATAATTCTTTTTACATTACATTATTCGTTTTATTTCATGTATGAAGCATCTAGAATTTATAACTGTTAATTGTCAACGACATTTCTTTAATAATATTTTAACATTTCTCATTTTAACATGACTTGAATATGAATTTAAAGCGATCAGGCTATAAGACTAAGTCATACCTCAAATTGTAAAACAGCAGTGAAATATTAAAAATTTTATAAATCATAGTCTAATATGCTTACAGGACACTTTCCATTATTAATTTTTATTTTGTATCTGAAAATAACACATGAAAAATCCTCAAAAATCTTCAGTTCTTTAGTCTCTTTTATACTTTCAAAAAAGAAATGTATATATTTAGTAATTAATTATTAAATAATTTCAAATATAATTAATTTATTATAGTTATATTTTTCTCTAATTATAATTTTTCATTAATATATACGAATGCTATCGACATAAATTTTGTTTCCTTCTAATCAACAAACATATTAATAAAACACATAATAATTACGTCTACGTTGTACGTTGATATTATATAACGATAAAAAAAAGATTGAATTGAAAAATATTATCGCATTTATAAGAATGGTTCTTGATAGCAAGGCTACATTATGTATATACAATATGATATATAAAAATTTAGCGCCTGATGTTTGTAGAACGTATTATTATATGCTGTCTTGTCATTTGTGTAGTGAGATTTGAGCGCAAAATAGCAACGCAAACCATTCCATGTATTGTCACACTATCTCTCGAGAAATATAATCGTGACAAGTAATAACAATAAGAGATACCAAAATCGTTTGGGTGAATAAGCAGCGGCGATCCTTTTATACGAGCAATTGAAGATCAGCCTACGCGTTTAATTAACGATTAAATCAAACGTGCCTAACGAAACGATGGCTATCTATCAAAATAGCTATTTCTTATATATTCAATCATTATATAAAGTGAATGAAAATGCGAATTTTAAATTATTGTTTTACTGATATTCACAAGCAATAATCATTTCTGAAAATCCTTAGAATAAAATATATTTGGCCTTGCATAATGAATTTTTCAATTTAAGTATATTTTTCAATTTTGAATTATGAAAACGTGAAATAATACATAAATCGTCGTATCAAGAATTCAAGCAATGAAAAAAATTATACATTTCAATAATCATTTCGTACATACATATTATTAATATTAAATATTTCGTGTCAATAACAAAGCTATTATGAGTTCGGCAATGTTTTACTTTCGTGCCGTATAACATACTATTCTCTATACACAGTCACCTTGTTGTCATTCACATGTAAGATAATACAATAAGATACACGTTGTGCGATTAATGTCGAAAGTATCGTGGAAAGTGCTGTTGTCTTCTATTAATTAGTGCATCATGCATAATCAATGATCGTGTTTTCGCGAGTGAGTATCATAAAGAAACGGATAAAAAATTATGGCGTTAGGCAACGACAAAGCAACCATAGAAAAAATAAGTGATTTATTAATTAATTAATTTGACTTATTCTTTATTTGTTTTATTCGATTTATTATTTGCTTTATTATTTGCTTTTATTATTTTTTGTACTTGTAAATTTAATTGCTCTAATAAATTAGTACAATATTTAATCCTTACATATTTTGGTATCTATTACATAATAGAATATTAATCAAATTGCACAAGTAGCTTGAAATGTATAGAAAATTTAAATTAAATTAGACATAAATAAAAAAAATCGATAGAAAATTTCGCAATATATTATATTATATTCTACAACGTGTCAATTTGCTAATTTTTTATAGTCTATCTATATTCATCGATAACTTGTATATATATGATTTAAAATAAAATTGAATGACATAAAATCCAATAATATTGAATAATTCTGACAAAGAGTCGTAAAGGCATCATACCGAAATAATTTTTAACAGGATTGTAAACAATTAAAACTATGTTATTATTATTATTATTAATCTTTTCATTATTCTTTAAAATTCCTATGTGAATGACAACTGTGAATACGATAATGACTCAAAATGGACCAAGTTCTTAGAAATGCAAGCAAAATAGATTTACCGCGGAAACAAACTTCCCAATTAAACTCGTAATCGCCAGGTAATGGCATTTGACTCGTTTTTTATCTAATTTTGAGGATTAATCCACTTTTGCAAGCATTGAAAGGGTTGAGTGCGGCGAAACATCGTTCTCGTTCAACGTTCCTCGGCGATAATGTTGAATTGGAACGATTATGTCGCAATGTGAACGCGATAAAAAAGCTGTTTGAAAGAAAGTTTCCTCGACGAGCGGAGTGGAGCGGAAACGAGCGACTGCCACTGTCGTTTGTTTAACTTTTGCGACGATTCCCGGCGTTTTTGCATCGGTTAGAAGGGCTTTTCCTCCTTCTCTCTTTCCCTTCCCTCTTTTCGTCCTCCCCCCGACCGATTCCTTGCTCTCTGTTCCTCTTTCTAACTTCGCTCTTTTCCCTACTGTCGCAAACAAACAAGCTACAGGCCGAACTTCAGCCTCGAATGTGCTTGGCGAGACTTGTCGAAACCTTCGACAACTTTCAAATGCAATTTTCAAATTCGTTTCAGCGCAGTTTTCGGGGTTCGCGACTTTCGAGTTAGCCGATACACAACTTCAGCCGCGTAAAATATTCGCGAATCTAAATCACGCCTTGAATAGTTAACCCTTTCGACATTTTTAATGATGCAAGAATTATTGCATCGTTAGAGATTTTTTTTTTATAAACTCTTTTTAATAAACTCAATTCTCTTGATACTTTTAATAGCAATGATAGCTTTTATAGCATTTTAAAAAAAACAACTTTTTATATTATTCACAATTTTGTTTTTAATTTTGTTTCTGCACTGTCGATTTGCTTTTGATCCATTTTACGATATATGTATTTATAAACTATCCTCTCAACGCTAATTTTATTCTGTATACATCCTATTCCAATATATCTGTGAGATCTTCTCATATCTACAGGTCATTGGATCTACATCCATGATCTATTTCGTGGAGCGATTCAATATCAGTTTTATTCACTATATATATTTCCTATTCTTATTTCCGAGACTCGCGTATTCCACATTGTCGGCACACTTGGTAACGATTTCGACCATCTTCACAATCTTCCGACAATCTTTTCAATTTCTTTGTGCCGCTCGTTCGTATTAAATTTCATAAATGCAACCTATAGCGCGTCAGGGAAACGTCGAGTAAGAATGAAAATGCCGCGATCTGATCGAGAGAGCACTATCGTTCCAAACTCCGAGAAATCGCGCACGTTATTTATGGAGGCGGCCGATAGCGATAAGAACAGCAAATCGAGCGAACTCACAATCGGACCAAGCTGTATTCAATTCCGGCTCATAATTGTTAAAGTGGAAAAGTTTCAAAGCGCCGTATCGGGCCACCCTCGCGACATCCCTCCCCGCTTCGTCCCGCGAAGGATCCCCGAGAAAGCGAGTGTTCCCTTTTCTTCTTCCGCGTCCCGTTTCCGCATTCGTTTCTACGAGTTCCGGACTGTCGCACGATCCTTTCGCGAGTTTACGATTTCCGTCTACACTGTCTGTACCGCAAAAGGTTTCCTCGTTCTGTTTCAACAATCGGCGAACTATCCAAGAATGAAGGCGTGTTCTTTATACGTTGTTTCTCTCAGAATTAAAAAAAAAAAAAATTCCGCTATTTCTCTCGCCTTATAAAAAAATATGTAAGGCCGTTTCCGTATCATGTATCGTCACATCGTTTTGCAATCTTTTTTTATCAGTGCTCTTGATATCGTAATATAATTAATAATCTTTAGTAATAAAAATTGTGTTTTTTTTTTTCGTTATTTAAATTTACATTCAATTTCAATTTCTCTAAGTTTGTGGCACGAGCCACATTTAGTCAATGTCATATACATTATATAACACATGCCAGTTTATACTATTCTCGAGGAATTTGATCGCTAAATATTAAAGTACTCCGTCAATCTTGCTTTACTAAATTTCACCAGCTGTAATAATACAACCCTAACAAGATTAATTATTAGAATTTTCCCAAAATAATCCTGTCTTCTTCTCTTTTTAATTCTATTATCGAATCTCCTCAATGTTCGTCAAAACGAGCCAAAGACTTGCAATATTTCAAAATCTTTCAAAATCTTTCAAAATCAAAGTCAGATGATTTAATAGGAGCGTGCACACATATTTTATATCACAATATAATTTCATTTCGGATAACAAATTGTTAATTACAATTATTATTATTCTCAAGAGCTGAGAGCATTGTATACTATTTAATTATTAAAAAAGAATACATTATATGATTATAGAGAAATAAAGAATATTACATATATTTCTTCATAAACTGATTAATTATATAAATAAATCCAAAAATGATTACAAATATATATTTCCTGCTAAAGTCATAAAATCATTAATTATTTCAAGAATGCTACATCTCCTGAGGAAAAACTAAACATTTAATAATTTAATTTTTAAATTGAAAATATCATATTATCTCTTCAAAAGAGAAAGAATAACTCTTATCAGACATAGAATTATAGAATATTAAATATTAAATATTTTTAACTTCCGTGTATTTAACGACGCGTTTCAATAAAAATATTTCGCTCGCGACAGCAGCGTGGCGATGGTAACCGGTGTAAAAAAAAAAAATATCAATATCAATTTCAATTGCGGCGAAACTCGATCATCTCCGTCGAAGAAATACTTGCGCGTTTTCGGCTGCCGGCCACAACGGGCCTCCACATCCATTTCGCGGGTATGGAAAAAGCGGTGCGGGAACATCGGGTTATTGACCCCCTTGCTTTCTATCAGGGGCTCTATCGGCGTCCTCCGTCGCGCTACCGGGCGTTTCAAATCGATGTGGCCGGATTTACGAGTTGCGGACTACACATGACGCGTTAAAAGCGAGCGCTTTCACGCCCGGGGACATTTTCCGTTAAATCCGCGCGCGACCGCGAAAACAATTCTGGCATGGCGCGAAAATATTTTTTCGCATGGCGCGAATAAAACGCGAGCATTGCCCCTGCAAAATGCATTTGCTTTCCTCCCGGAAAACAGGATCTTTCATGCTTCGATTCATCGGAATTCGACAAATGTGACACGCGACTTATTCCGTTGCTGCAATTAATTTCGCTGTATCTAAATAAATTCTTAAAAAAAAACCACCATTTTTATTGCTACAGAGATACAAGAGTTACAGTTTGCTCTTGCCCTTAATTTATTTTGTCGCCCTGAGATAACGTCGAAATACTGTATTCAAGAATTGGTATCGTAATTGGAAATACGTTTTAAATCTAAAACGATCCGTACATCATCTCTTTTGCCACGCAAAAGATACATTTTTATTATTATTTCTATATTTTTGCACATTTAAAAATAATAATAAAGAAAAAACACGCGGGTTGCGACACAAGGAGGCGAAACTTGGCGCGTTACCAGTGACTCGCTTTCCTCTCTAACCCATCCACCGCTTCCACCTTCCGATCCCCTTATTTTTCCGTATAAATGCAGTCGGGACGATTCCCTTCCAATTATCCTTAAGAATTAATCCGCTTTTCGACGTTAGCCGGTTGTTGGCGATTAAATGCGCCAATAGGACGCGATGGAGGGTGGCGCCGTACGATGGGTGCGAGTGTGACGGCCGAGGGTGGTTGCACAAACAACAAGATGGCCGCCGGCGGGGCTCCTTCGGCGCCCTCCTTCCCCCCCGATTCTACCAGGGAGTGCGCCGCGACGCCAGCCTGGCCCGCGGACGAAAGGGTTGTTTTGCGAAAGGAGAGAACGCGCGCGTACCTTGTCAATTCTTCCCGAATGTCTGGCCGTTTGAAATATTGGCCGGGCCGGGCCGAGCCAGGCTGCAAAGCCAACCACCACCCTCTTCCTATATCTCTCGACCTCGATCCTCTCTCGCTCTCCCTCGCTACCCCTGACGATCCTGCGGATTCCGCGATTGTTAAAAACAACGAATATCTAAACCCGCGAATTTCTGGGGACTACCGCGTGCACCACAAAATGGGATATGTAGAACGTCGAATTTTCGTTTTCGTTATTCAACGACTTCCGGTAGAACGAATTTATTTTCCTTATGATGAAATCTTTTCAATATAAAATTAGATACGCGCGCGTTAAGTGAAAAAAAAGATCAATATTATACATGGAGCGATCACATGCACCGATATTGAAGCTAGAGAATTAATGTTTCAGATATTAGATCATTTTTATATCTCTTTTACTACGCTGTTTTTATTGTATAAGTATTTTAATCTTGGTAGCTTTTTATTTTCCTACGAAATGCTAAGGTAATTGGGAACTCAATGCTCGGTCATGCAGCCGACGAAAAGATTTGTCCAATTAGTGGAGCCATCTCCAATGACGAAGATAAGACATGTCTCGTCTACATGGCCGATAAGCATCACAAATAATTAACATACTCTGCCTAAATATGAGAGGGACATCGCCCATGCTCTCCACAATTTGTATGATTTCTCGATCCTTAATTTTCTCAATAAAAATAATAATAGAAAGATTAAATAAAAGATTGAAATAGATTAGTTAAAAGATTAAAAGGTAATCCCGAGATTTATTTTGTGATTAAACACAAAAAGAAACGAGAATTAAATATAACATTGAATTTCTATCTCATTTATCAAATTCTTTATTTTATTTCATTCACTTAATAAATGAAAAAGCAGCACTTTTCTCTTTGAGGAACAAAGTCTGCATCAAAAATTAAAACATGAATATTAGATCGTTTATTTTTGATATTTATTATGTTTAAGATAATAAAAAAATTTTTAAACGAGCTTGAAAATAATTTGTTGTATTTCTAATAACTATTTCGTAAATATTTGAACTGTGTGATTGAATTATAAATATTCCCTATATATTGTTCATTTATAATATTCATTTTATAATATTAATCAGATTTGTAGATACTATGCATTAACATTATGTATGCTCCATAGTAATTATAATCACACGTATCAATCTTTCGCTAGACCCGTTTTTGACCTCATTACATGACAGGTGATCGATAATTTTGGTAATTATATCAAAATCAATTTATATCAAAAATTTCGTGTATATATATATATATATATATATATATATATATAATTTAAAAATGACAGAAAAGAAACTCAATGTCATACATGAGATAGACTCGAAAAATTCGCTTGTTTCAGATTGTGTTTTTTTTTCTCGTTTCTTTCGTGTTAAACTCTTTTTTTTTTAACTCGTAAAGCAAATCGCCGAGCGGTACTGGCAAGCGATCGCAAGAGATGGTAAGACGAGGAAAGGGCTCGGGAAGACGTCGAATAACTCGATTACTCGTCGGAGGAGTGTCACTTTGCCAGGCCGTGCATCCAAGTGCGAGCGGAATTTCGTTAAGGCGCTTCTCGTAACCACCTCCACCGTCGCTTATCCGTCGCTTTTCTCGTAACGTCTTTTTTCCGAAATATTCGACGGAACGTTTTTGCGATAATGTCGCGACAGAAGCGAGCACTCGGGATAAATGTCGGAAAATGTGGCACGTAACCGCGAAGAACGATATCGAGCTATTTCAAGGAACATCATATATATCTCAATTTCAATTATTCAACACTCAGTATATTAGCAAATGCTACGTGCTATGATAAGCTGATTTCTTTGTTGTCATAATTAGATATCAATTAAAGAGTTATCTTACGTATAAAAAATAAAATAGTTGTTTAATGTTAAAAATATGTGTTGACTACACATATAACTTATGTCAAAAGTCTAAAAAAAAATAAAAGAAAAATTATTTCAGAAAGATAAACGTGCGACTTTGGTGTTGATTAATTTTGATATACTTATATCATAACTTAATAAAATCAAATATCATTATTAATTAAAAGATTTTTATTTTCAAATAACTCTCCAAATTTTGAATAAGTAAATCAGCCATGGTCATTTTCGACGTATAGTTAATTATGATTATATAACATTCATCGTACATTTCTGAAAATTAGTTAATTTAACTAGCCAAAGATTTTCAAGCAACTTAAATTTTTTTGTAAATAAATCTTATTTTCTATGCATGTACCAAATTTTTCATTTTGTTATCTTGTTAAATATTAATTATAGCAAATAATGTATTTCGTGATATTCTAATACAATATCGAAATTAAGATATCAGTAAGGAGAAAAAGAGAAAGAGAAATATAATTTTAATTTATATATTTATCCTAAAGTGATTCCGTCAATATTCGAATTTACATTTTACACTTGTATATATTTTATTTTATATTATTTATATTCTATTAATATCAGTTGTATTAATTCTTTTAAAGAAATATCGCGTTTTATTAGTTCTTTAAATGTATTAAGTTTTAATAAAACGTGATATTTTTAAGAGAGTTATAATATAGTTGATATTAATAGAATTAATAAAAAAAAAAAGTAAAATATACAAGCGCAAAATGTAGAGTTGAAGACAACAGATCTATTAAATAGCGTATAAAATATATCCTGCCAAGTCATATTCTATCGCACGAAATATAAAAATCAGAGCGGCGAGGCAGAAATAGGATTCCAAGTCATACGCGTTCTAGATGCATCTAGGAAAAATATTGCACCGGCTTATCAGGTTTCGCGAGCAGGCTCCAAATTCGCCCGTGATGTTTTGTGCTCTGCGATATAGTCTGCGATTTCCGAAGCGTCCGCGGAAACTTGGGATGAGAGCTACGAGCTCGACTCTAATCAGATACCGTCTAGGTCGGGTTGGCATCAACAGCCAATCGCATTTACGAGATTGCCGCTCGCTGTTTTTGGCATAAAGGCTCGCGCTTATTTCGCGTACCATAAGTAGATCATGGTAAAACGAAAAGGCACTCCGACTTAAATTCATCTTTTAACGGCCTCGTCTTTATTCGATACGTAAAATATCGAGAATATTGGAGAAATTGCGAAAAATATCTTTCATATAATTTACTAAAGATACCAAACTGCCACTCCCCTTCGTATAAGATTGTAATATAGATGAAATTGCATAATGTGTACTGTGCATAAATGTGCACAGTATGCTTATCAAGAAGTTATTCAAAACATTATGGCATGTATAAACTTTAAATATAATATTTTATGACATACACATTGCTCTTAGTATTTGCCAAAACCAATAGCATGTTAAATATATTCAGATTATTGGAATAAGTCTTTCGACATTTGAGATTTTTTATTTGTTATAACTATTTTAATTCTGTATGTTAAATTATCAGAGAAAGTTAAAAAAGAAGAAAGAATTGCTTACAAATTAAAAAATATTAAATCAATTGTTATCAGAAAAAGTTTACAACAAATTTGCACAATGCAAATAAGATTATATTATATTTCAATATTAATTCCGATATTGCTAAATAACTCTTAAAATATTTTAATCATTAAACTTCTTATTAATAAAAAGTCCATCAAATAAATTATAAAAAATAATGTCTAGAGAATATTTTCTATTTTCTATTTACAATAATTTATAATAAAGCTAAAACATTAAAACTGATTATACTAAAGCAATTTATTTTCTAATTTTGTATATTATATAGTTCTCTACATGATAAAATTTAATATTAACTTTTTTAAAAAATTTATTGATAATTAATCAAAAATAAATCCTGTTCGCAAAAAATCGATACTTTTACAGTTTAATTCAATATAAAGCAAAATAAGAATAATGTATTTGATATATTTCATTAGAAAGACATTAAATTATATAAATAACGCATTGCCATTATTATGTGCAACTTTTGTGCAAATCTGTTGTATATACATGCAATAATTTTATTTGAATAAAATGAAATTATATACATGTGCACAAAATACATCAATAATACTGATCTTTTGCAGTAAAGTGATAATTAAAAGCTCAGTTCATTTATATAATAACAAAATAAAGTTAATTAACTATAAAGTATTAAAGACTTGAATGATGTTTCATGTGAAATAAAAAGTTAATATCATCTCCATCTCTCATAAAAGATAGAGAACTGTTTGATATCTTATCGTTGTGCGCTCGATAATTTCTATTTTGAAATTAGTATTACCATCGAATTTCTCAGTTATCAAATATATAGGAACAAGTGAACAATCCTAATATTATCAATTGTTGATAAGATAGCGATAATAATGATCGTGTATAGATTAAATTTATCAACTCGTGAACCCACGAAATTACCATTTCTTATGAGTCTTATGACTAGCTTTCTCGTGAACAAGTGTTTGTCATTATAGGGCCAACGTTGAAAATAACAGTGGCGTAGATACTGGATTACTGCTGAAAACTAGATGTTGAATACACATACGAGATAGATGCAACCAGCATCTACGACACTGCTATTCTCGGCGGATGAGAAAGTCGACTGTAAGAAATGATAATTTCTTAGAACATCGATTATTACATTTATACAATAATAAACCAAAAATAATACATAAGTACATATTCGACTCACCAACTGCATTCCGATGAATTCTAAATCCTCGGTAATCCTTGGTAATCCTTGGTAATCCCAAAAAACCGGTACTGGACACTTTACACTTAACATTTAATTTCGAGAATCGCAGGATTTTTCTCGATAGTCTCGGTCGGAAGCAGCGAACCAATCACAGTTGAGCGTTGTACAATCGATTCTCCAGTCATAATCTGTAAATAATATAAATGTATCTCTTATTTTATTGCAAGCAGCCATTAGAAGTAATGTTAAAAAGATGGCGCAATAGAAAAAATATAAATATATAATGTATAAATATATAACTATAAAAATATATAATATATAAAGAAATGTTTGCTTCTTTTGTTCTGATCGAAAAATTAAACATTTCGAAATATTTGTAATGTCCATTCGATCGCATTCAACATTTCATGTTGTATGTAACAAAGAAGCATAAATAACGATATTTAAAATAGAGAACAATATGGAGATAAAAATATATTATATATTTATATATAATATAATATATTTATATATAATATAAATATAAATATATAATGTATAAATATATAACTATAAAAATATATAATATATAAAGAAATGTTTGCTTCTTTTGTTCTGATCGAAAAATTAAATGTAATGTCCATTCAATCGCATTCAACATTTCATGTTGTATATAACAAAGAAGCATAAATAACGATATTTAAAATAGAGAACAATATGGAGATAAAAATATATTATATATTTATATATAATATAATATATTTATATATAATATAAATATAAATATATAATGTATAAATATATAACTATAAAAATATATAATATATAAAGAAATGTTTGCTTCTTTTGTTCTGATCGAAAAATTAAACATTTCGAAATATTTGTAATGTCCATTCAATCGCATTCAACATTTCATGTTGTATATAACAAAGAAGCATAAATAACGATATTTAAAATAGAGAACAATATGGAGATAAAAATATATTATATATTTATATATAATATATTATATATTTATATATAATATATTTTTATCTCCATATTGTTCTCTATTTTAAATATCGTTATTTATGCTTCTTTGTTACATACAACATGAAATGTTGAATGCGATCGAATGGACATTACAAATATTTCGAAATGTTTAATTTTTCGATCAGAACAAAAGAAGCAAACATTTCTTTATATATTATATATTTTTATAGTTATATATTTATACATTATATATTTATATTTTTTCTTATATAAATATATAATATATTTTTATCTCCATATTGTTCTCTATTTTAAATATTGTTCTTTATGCTTCTTTGTTACACACACCATGAAATGTTTAATGCGATCGAATTGGCATTACAAATATTTCAAATTATTTAATTTTTCGATCAGAACAAAAGAAGCTAACTAAGCTTTCTTTGTTCTGGTCGATCAATTAAATATTAAATGCTTCGAAATATTTTTTGACGCTAAATCGACCACACCTATAATTACTTTAAACTTCAATTTTTTCAAGTTTGACGACGATTTTCATATGCGACTATACATTTAAAACCATCATTTTCGTATACGAAACTTATTTGTACTTTGTACATGCTCAAGAAAATTGGAGCTTTAATATTGTATCCCAAGTAACAAATTAATGTAATATAAATATTAATTTAATGTTTATTAAATATTTGATATTTCATTAATAAAATATTAATAAAATAAATATTTAATAAACGTTAAATATTTATTTTATTAATATTTTATTAATGAAATATTAAATATTTAATAAACGTTAAATTAATATTTATATTATATTAACGTTAAAATAAACGTTTTTTTAATGAAAAAGGAACTTAATCAATTATTTTAACATTTTTAAAATATCTTTAAAAATGTTTTAAACATTTTTTATACATTATTTTGCTACTTGAGATACTGATTTTTTTCGGACATTGTCAAACAAAAAGAAATAAATTAGCGATACTCAAATTGATATTAGCGTACAATAACTATTGCATACCTAATGACGATTATGTACTAGCTGAATTTCCGCTGCATTTTCGCTTCGACGAGAAAATAACACGAAATATGCAAAGAAATCTTTGTTCGTAGAGCACAAAGAACATAAGTGCCGATATTTCTGAAATATCGCGATATCGATATATTTTCAGAATTGCAGGCAGCGTGTTTACATTACGATGGAACTTTGAAACACTCCCTACAGTGAATCGCGCGCGAAATCCACTATTTGACTCTAATAATCGCGTGAAAATTTCCGGAGCGAAACGACTACACGATTTTCCATGGCGTCCGTTGTTGACTGGCAATTTAACTTTCGAGAATCGCAGGATTTTTCTCGATAGTCTCGGTCGGAAGCAGCGAACCAATCACGGTTGAGTGTCGCACAATCGATATATCGATTCTCTCCAGTCATAACCTGTAAACAATATAGATGTCTTACTTCATTGCAAGCAGCCATCAGAAGTAAATGTAAGAAAGATGGCGCAACGACTCTAATGTAATTTTATCTCCATATTGCGTCTATTCTCAATATCATTTTATGCTTCTTTGTTACATACACGAAACGCTGAATGCGATCAAATTAGCATTACAAGTATTTCGAAATGTTTAATTCTTCGATCAGAACAAAAGAAACAAACATTTCTTTGTTCTGGTCGATTAATCATACGTTTCGAAATATTTTGTTGACTAACTAAATGGACCATCCTATAATCACTTGGCACTCCAATTCTCTACGATGATTTTCAGATGCCACTGTACTTCTGAAACTATCATTTTACGTATACGAAACTTATTCATACATGCTCAAGAAAATTAGACCCTGCTCAAATATTAATTGCGCTTTCTTTCGAACATTCCAATATACAAGTAGCCGAGCACAAAGTAGCAAATTATCGATACTCAAATCATGATATTAGCGTACGATAACGATTGCATACCTTATAAAATGATTGTCCACCAGCTGCATTTTCGCTTCGGCGAGAAAATAAACGTGAAATATGCAGAGGCCTTTCTCCAACCTTGGAATATGATTGCCGGTACTTCTGAAATACAGTATCAGTGTATTTCGAGAATTGCGGACGAATAATGGCGAAAAATATCCGGAGCGAAAGGACTAGACGATTTTCCACGACGCCCGTTGCTGATTGTAATTTAACTTTCGAGAATCGCAGAATTTTTCTCGATCGTCTCGATCGGAAGCAGCGTATTCGCATTACGAAATACTCCCGACAGTGAATCGTGGGTGAAGTTCACTCTTCGACACTAATAATCGGCAAAAATATCCGGAGGGATACGACAGGACATGCAACAAGTCTCGCGATCGCGTCCGTTACGGACTGGGTGCTCAACTTTCGAGAATCGCAGGATTTCTCTCGATAGTCTCGATGGAAGCAGTGAACCAATCGCGGTTAAGCGTCGTACAATCGATATATCGATTCTTCAGTCATGACTGTAAATAACATAGATGTCTCTCTTACTTCATCGAAAACAGCCATTAGAAGTATATGGAAAAAAGATGGCGCAACGACTCTAATACAACACATTTTCATCTCTATAGTGTATCTTTACTCAATATCATGATTTATGCTTCTTTGTTAAATGCATGAAATATTTACATGAAATGTTAAATGCAATCGAGCTGGTATTACAAATGTTTCGAATGTTTAATTCTTCGATCAGAACAAAAGGAGCAAACATTTCTTTGTTCTGGTCGATCAATCAAACGGTCGGAAATATTTTTTGGCCCTAAATCGACCATATACCTATAATTATTTGCATCTCCAATCCTTGAGCGACGATTTTTTATAGGCCATTGTACTTCTGAAACTATCATTTTACGTATACGAAACTTGGTCGTACATGTTCCGGAAAATTAGACCGTGATCGAATACTAATTGCGTCTTCTTTCGAACATTGTCGAGCACAAAGTAGCAATTAATGATACTCAAATCATGATATTAGCGTACAATAACGATTGCATACCTAATGATGATTGAGCACCAGCTGCATTTTCGCTGAATTTTTGCCTCGGCGAGAAAATGACGTGAAATATGCAAGGAGACCTCTCTTCACACTTGTTGCACGATTGCCGGTACACCGAAATCGCGATGTCGGTGTACTTTGAGAATTGCAGACAGCATATTCGCATTACGAAATACTCCCGACAGTGAATCGTGGGTGAAATTCACTCTTCGACACTAATAATCGGCAAAAATATCCGGAGGGATACGACAGGACATGCAACAAGTCTCGCGATCGCGTCCGTTACGGACTGGGTGCTCAACTTTCGAGAATCGCAGGATTTCTCTCGATAGTCTCGATGGAAGCAGTGAACCAATCACAGTTGAGCGTCGTGCAATCGATATATCGATTCTCAAGCTGTAGATTATAATAAAAATATATTATAAAAATTATATATTTTAACTAATTATTAGAAATCGCTATTAAACGCAAATATTTAATGAAATAAATAAAATAAAAAATAGCGCAATCTTTCTTTCATGTTTTATCTCCATATTATGTTTTATCATTATGTATGTGTAATTATTATTATTAATAATTCTTTGGAAAATTCCTTGAAATTCGTTTCCACAAATAACATAAAGAAAAATATTAATTTATATACGATTCCAATTATATCTGTGAATTTGAATTATTAAACAATTTTTTATTACCGAGTTTTTATTAAATGCACTCTTGTTAAATACACTTATTTTTATTATTAATATACACGAGAGAGATTAATATTATAATATACAATTCTATGTAAAAAATATGATATACAAGTACACTTAAATAATCAGATAACAGTAACAGTACATCTACTTTTTGAGATATACAAGTTATAATACACATGGTCTTATATTATATGATATCGATCACCTCATATTCGCTTTATATCTGTGCTCTCTCTTTGGAGATTT
Organism: Prenolepis imparis; assembly: GCF_030444845.1. Taxonomy (NCBI): domain Eukaryota; kingdom Metazoa; phylum Arthropoda; class Insecta; order Hymenoptera; family Formicidae; genus Prenolepis; species Prenolepis imparis. The sequence continues at coordinate 9,221,020 of NW_028141169.1, forward strand.
TATACCATAACTTTATATAGGTATTTTACGAGAATTTTTTTTTATATAAAAGAGAAAAAACTGTTTACACACAATTTTTTTATATGATAACAAAAGTGCATCAAGTCAATATATAATTGAATAATATATCGAATAATCATTAAAACATGATTTTTTATATATCCTAAATAAATCTCCATATATAGAATATAAAGTACTTATTCATATTTTTGATTTCCCAATTAAAGATAATTTGTATGATCAAAAACATCATAATAATTGTAAAAATATTCAGTTAGTAAAAATAATCATGATATTCGGCTTGATATGAGATGCATAATTTCGCACTTTTTTCTATATTAAGAAATTATTAAACATAGCATCCAAGTATGTAAAAAATATTAACCAGTAAAAAAGATTGCAGTAAGTCAAATAAAAAATTTCTTTAGAATTTACCTTTTATTCTCTATTGCAGGCGTCGCTTGTTCATTCAGCTTGCAACATAAAATTCGGAAATGATCTATTTTAATTATGTGCATTGATCTCTAATTAGCACATTCTAAATAGAATATTTTTAAATTTTCAATAAGGTGGCGGTTGATGCTGATAGGAATGTTGTGGTGGTTGACTCAAGTGCCTTTGCAAATGCGTCACAATTTGCGGAGTTGGTTGTTGGCCACCAGCACCACCCTGCTGCTGCTGTTGTTGAGCAGCCTGCTGCTGTTGCTGCTGCGCTTGCTGCTGCGCTTGCTGCTGCGCTTGCTGCTGCGCTTGCTGCTGCTGTATGGCCAACATCTGTTGCCTTATGCGTTGTTGGTTAATGGCTTGTTGCTATATACGTAAGAAAAATTAATAACAATAACTCATCAAATTTTTTAGAGATATTATACTGCTACTGATATGTCTTAAATTGCATACCTGCTGGAACTGTTGATTTTGCTGCAAGCTAACATTGGTCGCTCCTACTCCTGTCACTCCAACTGCACCCGGTTTCCCAGCAGATTGTCGATAAGGAGGAGCAGGTTGATTCTGAACTCCTCCACCCATTGGTCCCATTGCATTCATTGTTACGTTTGGCGCCTAAATGAATAATATATCTTTTTTAATATACATTTATTAAATTTTATAAATGTATTTTGTAATCTTTCTATATGTATTTATTAATATTATATAATTTAATATTATATAACATTATAATTTTCTGTATGTAATCTTTTAATAACAATGTTATGCTGATATGTTTAAAAAATTATAGAAAAGATTCGAATATGATCGATTTAAACCTTAACAATTTTGTAAATTCCATTTTAATAAAAATATTCAAAACAATTAGTAATTTTTACATGCTCATCACGTCTCATATAAAAAATTATCAATTTAAAAAAACTAAATAAAACTAATAAATCTTATGCTTGAGTTAATTATTTTTATCTTATCATAATAACGACTATTATAAATGAACCTGTAAATAAGGTGGCCTCGCAGCACCAGGTTGCATTCTCTGTTGTGGCATATATTCTTGTCCCCTCTGTGGAGCCATCATTTGTTGCTGCTGATTAAACATCATATTTTGTTGTTGATTCAGAATGCCTTGCTGCTGCTGCTGCTGCTGCTGCTGCTGCTGTTGGAGCAACTGCTGCTGCTGCTGTTGCTGCTGCGTTTGCTGTGGCGTTTGCTGCTGCTGTTGCTGCTGCTGTTGTTGTATCATTTGCTGTCCGCCATATCCTGCATAATTCTGATTCATACCTGTAAAGAAAAATTGTTTTAAACTACGCTCGAAATTGTAAAGACATCACACTTTCTCTATTAAACCATATTGATTAGAATTGCAAAGTATAATGTTTCACAACATGTCGCACTTATTAAGTTTATTGAGCGCGTTTTTTAATACGTTAAAGAAAATAATATTTGTTGAGCCAACATATTGAACTAGATCTGTGAAATCATATTTTTATATATATATATATATATATATATATATATATATATATACCTTGTTGAATTCCAGCATATATTCCTTGTTGTTGCTGCTGCTGCTGTTGTTGTTGCTGCGCCGCAAACATGCCCTGTTGAGGATTTATGCCAGGTGCCCCATGCTGTGCTCTCAACTGTTGCCTGATAAACTGTTGCCTCTGCATTCCTTGGAATGCACCCGGTCCGGCGACCGGTGTGGCAGTCGGTGGTTGCTGCTGCGAACCCATGAATTGAGTGGACGGTAATCGCAAGCGCAGCATGTTGGATAACGCTTGCTTGGATTGATTATTCATCCCTGGTCTCTCATAACGCGGACCACCGACCGGCGCAGGCGGCAACTGCTGTCCGTATCCATACTGTTGTGCTGGTGTGTGAGTCTGTTGATTGCCGTACCATTGTTGTTGAGGCTGTGGTGGTTGTCCAGCAAACATCCCAGGTTGTTGCGCAACAGGAGCTTGTTGATTAGCAAATGCCATTTGTTGCAATTGAGACGGTGGTTGCTATTAATCATAAAAGAAAGAAATATTAAATTTAATATATAATATCTCATATTATATTATCATATATAGTTAAACTCACCTGCATCTGCTGTGATATGGGCGTTGTAGGCGTAGCAGCTTTCGCACGTCTATTATGTCGTTTATTTTTCATAGCTTTCCCTTTACCATTAGTATTAGCATTACCTACTCCAGCGTTACCCACGCTGCCGCCAACTCGTCCTGGTGAATCAATACTCATAGGAGTATCTGCTTTGCCAGGTTCCGATTCCTTCTTATCTGGCTCTAGATCTTCCGGTGGTAATGGTGGCGGATCCAAATAATGGCTGGCTTGACGAATTTGACTGTGTGTGTGATATCGCAATAGTTTATGCGCATTTTGATACGTAAGAGGTTTACGTTCCAACCGGACAGCTCTGAACCAAGCCCAAGAAAGTGGTGCAGGATTTTTATGACCTTCTAAGAGCTCCCATGCCGACACTCTTTGAGAATCGCATACTTGCAATCCCTAATTTCAAATATAACACATTAAAAAGAACGTTTATATATTTTTACATAATATAGAAAAAATATTTTTATTCAAAGATATCAATCAAATAAATATACCTGTTTTTTATCGATGCTATCGAATCCAGCAATCTTGTTGCCTTTAGTATCAGTCAAACATCCGACCGGTTCGCACGTGATGACTTCCATAGCCAATTTCGGCAAAGGTAGGAGTTGTCTAACAAAACGAATACTCGGAGAATTTCTATCACCCAATTCTTTCTTCAATTTTTTCATTAAGTTTTGATAGTGTTTTTTATTTTCATCTTTTTCAGACTGCGAATCTGACACTAAAGTAGAGTGGATTAGCGTTGCTAGCATATCTATAACGGTTGTGAAGAGTTCTGCATTATTATTTAAATCTATAACACCATAGCTGACCAATTGAACTAATAAAATTGCCCAGTCCGTCGTAGCAGTCGTATTTCTCTGTATCGTGTCAAATACACCTCCAACGAGACTGAATCTTAATTGCAATGCATCTTGCAACACTTCTCTGGTTTTAGGATCTTCAGAGCCAATATGCTTCTCTTCCTTACTGGTATTCAGAAATTGTGAAAGTTGTGAATGTAGTGATGTCAATAAGCCTTCTCTCTGATCGTCTTGTCCTTTCAAACATGTTAATACCAATGATAAAAATGGCTGATGATTGAACAAGGAGGGCGATTTGGATCTGCCTCTCTCACGACCAGCTGTTTTCGACCAATTACCAGATTCTAATACCTGCCCTGCTACTTTAAGAACTCGGCCTTGTACTGCACTTGGTAACTTAGAAACCAGCGGAGCGACTAGCCATATAGAACCCGATCTTTTATCAGGTTTGCTACTTAAAGTATTGTTCAACTGAAAAACGTCAATTGCAGCTTTTGCGACTGTATCCAACCACTGAGAAAGATCGTTGCAACCTGGCGCAAATTGTTTATACATAAGTTGTAAATCCAGCCACGACATTCTCAGACTCCACTGCTCCAAATTCTCCAAAATATTCGTAATATGAGTTTTCTGATCGATAAAAGCTTCGATTGGAGTTTCAGGATAACAAATCATATGTAATAATTTTTGCGCCTGTCGTGGTATCAACATATTGTCCAACAGCATATCTTGATGACAGAGTTCTTCCGGATTTTGTAAACATCTCTCTAGCACCCATTCCTGACTGCAGATCTGACGTAAAACATGATGAGCAAAATCGGAAAATCCCTTTACATTTTCCGTTGTCATGCCAGCGCTACTACTGGACGAAGACATAGCCAGATCGAGGCCGAGATCGTCGCCGCCACCTAAGATATCACTAGTCCCTAAAATGTGGCTGATCGATAATTCACCAGATCCGCTACCGCTCACACCGACTCCAACTCCGACGCTGGCTGGGCCACCTCCCTTACTGGAATGGCTCAACGGTATATCAACTTTCTTCGGAGGCTGTTTAGTGGCCGTAGCATCTCCTACGACTAATATAGCCTTGAGTACTGCCAATACTGGCCCTACTCTTATATTATTGTGTGCAGCTGCCAATAAGTGCCTATCGCAGCTTAATTTTATGCTGTAACCTCTTGTATTTCCACTTGGAAGGGGATGAGGACTCGTGCTAACCGAGTATAAAGCCGGCTGCGGACATTCGACGGTTTTAAAGAGTCTCAATAATAAATGACAAGTTAAACGCGCACCAGCTTCTGCTTCGATATCAATATCACCACGACCGTCATTACAAGTTTTTACTAATGATGGTAATGCTATATGCACAACAAAATCCTCCAAAGAGAAACAATGCCTTGCTGTAAATATAATAAATCATTATATGAATTATAAGATCCACTAGATATTATATTAGTATGCTATTACGACATTTCGCATTTAATAATCATACATAAAATGTAATATTTTTTTACAACTTACCGATTAAAATTGATGTGAATATAGCCAGAGAATTATGTATACTCAAATCTTGTACATCGACTTGATTTAATACATCAATATAGAAAGCAGAACTATTGGAGGAACAACAAAGTGCCATAAGTACGCCCAACCATTCAGCATTGAGAGCATTGCAACACGCAGTTAATTCTGCACAAGTTATAGCAATGTCATTGAGTTTATCATTATCCGTTTCGCTGCAGACCGCAACAATTGCATTGCAAACGAAACTGTAACGATTAGCCGGTGTTTCGTTTAATTGTCTTGCCCATTGCGGCTCAATTTTTCCACCTCTTCGTGGACTAGTAAAGACATCCACCATAAATTGCGAATTATAAACGTGGCTTGAAGGCGTTGGTTGCAATGTACTATAAAGAGCAGCGCGAATTTTTGGATAAGCGTTACTAAATGCCTCCACTCCGTGTGATTTCGTTTTCAGAAGGGAACACGTCGAATATAAGTCATACAAATGCGCTAATACACATCGTTCAGCAGAACTGCAGTCGCTTGGATTTGAGACATGTTTCACTACTTTGCATAGTAAATCAAACACTGCTGTCGTCTGCTCAGGTGATACTGTAACAGTCATTTAAATGTAAAATGTTAAATGTAAAATGAATATATACATATCATAATTTATATATATGTATATATGAAAAATAGCGATATTAATAAACTTACATAATAAACAACAGTGATATCTTCTTAATACACCAACCACATACAAACTCAGATTTGTGGTATAACTTCTAACTAATTGACTGTTTCTAGTTGTCAACTGGGCTTCTACTTCTGGCAGCTCTTTCAGAATTTGTATACAAACATCGATTAGGCCATATATATTTAATGCCAGTTCCATCAGATCGAACAGAAAAGCTACATGTTCATGGACTGGTAAATAGGATGAACCAGATAATGCAAATGTGTTAAGCATTTCTATAACTTGTGTTGCACACTGCCACGTCACAACATGTTGATCAAAGTAACTCAGATTTTGAAACTTCATAGTGACAGCTTCAAAGTTAAATTCACTTCGAGAATGTTTCTTCACTTTACCACCCTCTGCGACATCAATGCTAAATTTCTTGCCAAATAGTTTACACACCTCTTTCGTCATTTTTTTCACGACGTGTCTGGCCTCATCTCTGACACGTCCAACACCATAAAGTAATACATGTCGCTGATTACAGTCGTGCTGACTACATGTTTCGTCCTGTATTAATAAGTATTTATAAATTAAATATTATTAATAATATTAATAATTATTAAAAACATTGTTTTAAAAATATTTATACATATAATTTATATCCAAACAATTTCAGCAAGTATATAAGAAATATAGGACAATTTAATTAAACAATTTGCTAAAATTATTTGATGAAGAAAATATAAAAAAAAATTACTTGTGGCAGAGGGAAATGGGTAGTGTACAATAAATGCCTGCTATGACTCGATGGCATCTTTGAATCGAGACTTTCATGACCTCCATGTCCAGTTAATGCATCCTCTTTAGGGCTATCTGGTGCATCCATGCTATTTTGTTGATCTTCTTTAATATGCTGTAATATTTTGTCTAAATCGTCATCGATTTTACTATCATCATAGTCCATAGTACGTCCATGATCTGGTACTTCCAATTTAGTTGGTTTTAAATCTATACCCGGAAAGAGACTATCTTCATCGATTGGTTCTCTGTTACTGGGTGTTCCAGGTTTGCTAGCTACTGGACCTAGTTAAGACAAAATAATTTAATTTAATTAATTAAATAATTAATCAATTTCCAGAATATTTTATAATAAAATAGAAAAAAATGCCTATCACTTAATATTAGTGTCTGAGAAATAATTTTTGAAACATACTTTGAATATATTAATATATTCTAGTATCTCTTTTGCGTTTTATTGTTATGTTAAATATATTTAGCACGAGAAATGCATATCTCTTAATTTCAAAATGTAAATTCACATATAATTTTTCTTTATAGTAATATAAACAAATAAACAGATTAAAGTATATACAGTTTTTTTTTTTTGAGATAAGTAAATATATATTAGTATTACCTTGTATAAGATCACCTCTTGAAATAAGAGTGCACATGTATGCATCATGTGAGAAAACATCGTGCCTTATTAATTCCGAGAACAGATGAACTAAATTCGTAAACTGGGCTTTAGATTGAGCTGAAGTATTATCCAATACTGGCGCGTCCACATCCAAAAATTTCATTAACAAGGGTTGAAAGATTGGAAGTACAGGCGGACTTCCATTACTACATGTACTGTCTTTATCATCATTATCATTAGTCTCGCCAGTAACCTCACTCTGTCTCTTTTCAAGAAGCTTAGCGACCGCCATTGCTCTGTGTTCTCCCCAACGTTCGGCGCTTACTGCCCATTCGCACAAAATTTCAACTACTGCTGAATCCTGTTGTGGATTATATTCTGTCTTTGTGTCACGTTCGTTACAGTTATCTTTTGGCGGTTGTGTAAAGATTTTTGCATACAACGTATCGAGTGAATTAGAAGCATCCATTCTATCAAAACTATGTCGATCAAGAGCGTCTAGTGCAGCCAATACTTTAGTAGTCGTCGTTCCAGCACTGCTCTGTTGCCATTTGTCGCACGACCATCTACCTTCCGCTGCTTGAGATCGTGCCTTTATATTTTCTTGCGCGATTCTAAGTTGTTTCATTGTAGGATTGCTGGAACTCGCTGGTGGACATGGCAAAGCTGCAGGAGGACACGGTAAATAATCTAAGGGTGATCCATTCAAAACTGATGGTGCCTTTCCCTCGCCAACGCTATTCCAGACCAGTGCTGTGGGACACTCCAATGTTATGACCTATTGAATAAATTTTTTATTTAATACTGCAATACAATTAATTTAATGTATATTAATATGTAAAATATGAAAAATGGTAACATATTTTATTTACCTGTATTATAGTAGATAAACTGTAAATTATATCTCTGTGATGCGCACAAGTTAAATAATCATTGAAAGCAATTGTCAAAGGATTCAATGGTGCTTGGACAGCAACAGTAGTGTCCTTATTACCATTAACTTCGTTCTTAATAATGGAAGGACTCTGAGGATTGTTGTTACTTTCAATATTATTGCACATATGTGCTAATTTACGACAGCACAAATATGCCAATCGTCTGGCTAATAACTCAGATTGTATAAACTCCTCTAAATATTGTAGAGCTAATGGTAATAGAAGCTTCAGTATACCATCTTCCGAGGGTGAAGATCTAATCTTATCTAATAATTCTAGGATCCATTGTAGCAACTCTTGTCTGTCCAGCAAGCCTTCCTCAAACATGTATTTAGCCAACTGTACACAATAGTGCCATTGTTTAAGCGCTAATTTATGTTCTTCGTTCATTGTACTGCCTGTTACAGGCTGACTGCTCGAAGTAGGTGTTGGTGGTTGATTATTGACAGAATTGTTATTATTGCTTGCATTATTATTATTATTAACATTGTTGTTACTATTATTGTTACTACTGCTATTATTCGTCACAGCAGTCCCATTGCTGTTGCAGGAATTGTTTGTTGTACTACTATTGTTACAGGTATTGGCTACATGATTGCCCATATGATAGTACTCTTGCAGTTTAGATAATTGGTCTTTCAAAAATTTTATCAAGGTACCTGTCCATTCTGCAAGAACAAAAACAATAATGTTTAATATTCTTTACAAGCAAAAAATTTTATACAGATTCATATTAAATTATGATTGAAAAGTATATCATCTAAAATAATTCCATTAATTTACAAATCATTTGCCTAGCTAATAATTCTCTATTCTTCCAATATATTTCATTATTTTTTTTTTTTATTTATCAAAGACAATAGCTATATTATCTGACATATGAAATAAAATTGTATTTTACCTGTGGTTGGATCAGGCAGTTGACGTTTCTTTATCTTGGCCTCTGAAACTGCAACCGTATAAGCCGAACTGAGCTTGATAAACCAAGCTGCTCTCAGCATTGGTACTTGATATTCGCAGAGCATCATAAATATTTCTTCCTTTTTATTGAAGTTTGGAGCTTTCTTCGCGAGAGCGACCAATGGCTTGCTGCCCGAAAGATCTTTAAACCACGCCTCGATGCCGTTTTTAGTTCTAGCTGTCACTGGCCAAAAGTTGTCTTTGGGATTAATCTGCTGCCTCTTCCTGCCAGTGTCGGGCATCGTCGCGAGTTCCTCTTTTTTGGCGAGGATCGCGTTAAAATACGCGCCAACCTTGGCGGCAGTGACATTGGAACTTCTGGCCGTTCCAAACTCATCCGCGAGCTGAGGTATAGTGGTAAAGCCATGCTTGACGTTTGTAAGGGAAAGCTCGTCTTCCTTTTGCTTCGGCTCCTGCGGATAAACGTCTGGAGGGCCTAGCCTCGGCCTCTTCAGCGGCCTTTTCTCATACAATATGCCCATCATAGTACAATTGGATGCAAGAGGTCGTTACACCACGTACACAATCGTGAACATTATTTTTTATATATATATATATATATATATATATATATATATATATATCGCTGGGCTAATTAAATAAGCGGAACTTTGGTGCGTATAATAAATTGTAAATACGCGTAACATATATTAATCAACGTTGCGAAATTTACATTCGTCCGCATCATTACGACTATAATGAGAGTTCCTAGACGACGTACCGACGCCGTTAAGGTCACTGTATCACCGCCTCATCGCTGTTAATTAGATACACTGATGTATGATCGAAGGATCAAAGTTCGTCACGATAGAAGCCCCAATTGAGACTTACATTGCATCTATCTTATTATCTTTTTTTATACAATTACTCACATATATATATTTATATATATATATATATATAGAGCTTACATATGTACTTTAGAAAATTTCAGCTGTTATCAGCTGGTGTCCGCTGGTTTGATTCGTTCATGTATCATCGAGTATCGTGATGGGTATGTCGAGTCAGAACATGGACGTCAGGGTGCCGTCACATGGGGCGTAACTTGCGTAAGCGTAACCAGCGGATCGCCAATCACCGAGTTATTCCGATAGAGCTCGACGAAGGGCTCTATCGGAATAACTCGGTGATTGGCGATCCGCTGGTTACGCTTACGCAAGTTACGCCCCATGTGACGGCACCCTTACGTCCATGGCTAAGAATAATTCAAATAGAAGATACGCGAAATGATAGAGCTCCACAAGCTCTAGTTACTTTTGTCCTGATTGGCTAATCACTAATTCCACTGAACCAATAGATTTTCAGACATTACATATCGCGGATCGGAGCACCAATAAAAAATTATCACGCTAAAATGAACATCAGGCACAGAATGAAGAGAGAGATATCTTCACTTGAATAATACTTGGTTCTATGCGCAACACGGGACGAGAGAGAGAGAGAGAGAGAGAAAGAGAGAGAGAGAGAGAGAGAGAGAGCGCGTGTCGATGTCGATGTGCGCGGTGCGTTCGACTTTTAAGCTTCAAGTGGCGCCGCGTCACGCGGTCGGAATTCGGCGCGCGGAGTGGGGGGCTGTGGTGGGGGGTGAGAGTGGGGGGACGCGCGCGCCGGTGCGCCGCGCACGTGAGAGCGCGCGCAACCCCCCACTCTCACCCCCCACCACAGCCCCCCACTCCGCGCGCCGAATTCCGACCGCGTGACGCGGCGCCACTTGAAGGTTAAAAGTCGAACGCACCGCGCACATTGACACGCGCTCCAATATTATATATTATATATTCTATGGTTGCGCGATTTGAAATTGGCAACACTGTTCATGCTATAAACTATAAACTTTGTGACCATGGACGTAAGAATACCTGGACGGAACGCAATCCTGCGGGGGTGAAGCACAAAGGGTGAAGGGAATGAAATGTCTATAGACACGGATATGAGGCATCTAAGATGGCGGCGGCGGATAATTTCACGGAATGTTATCGTTGTGAATGTGTATAAATGTCTCAACACAGTGTCTATACAAATCTGTGTGTCTCGATTAACGTCGTGCGACGTGAAAATAGACGCTAAATCTGAGGCATCTAAAATGGACGCAACCGTAGACCTTTCACTCCTCAGGAACTACTCCCCGCGTCTAAAAGGGTACTTTACGTTCCGTCCAGGTATTCTTAGGACTAGTCTACAATAGAGTCGTAAGGTCGTAAACGTAAGAAATTGACCAATCACAATTGAATTCGAAGAGAATAATCGACTGTGATTGGTCAATTTCTTACGTTTACGACCTTACGACTCTATTGTAGACTAGGCTTTACGTGCATGAGTCGGAAAAATAATACGTATGACAGCAGCGATGACACTTGTCCACGCGGGACCTTCTGATTGATCCGTCTAGTAAAAATCCCTAGGCATCGAACGTTGCGATTGGTCCGAGCAAACGGGACGCTCCTGATTCCCGCGTCAGATTAAACGGCGCGAAATTCAAAACTGACAACAGCTCCGATTTAAGGATATATCGATGGGGGGGGGGGGCGTTGGAGGACTGGGACTTTATTAGTCATCGAGAGACAGATACTCGTCGTCGCGCACCTCATGACGTGTCATGGCAGCGCTCGAGATGTGATACGCGTTTGCGTTGTGCCTCGCGACGACGTTTCGCGTAATAATCTAATCCCTCGGTAAAGGAAGAAAAGCCGCGGTGTGTGATGCGATCGGATGCTTTCACGTAGGAGAGTTATATATATTTTACGCAGGAAAGGCGAACAGCGGAGCTGCTTTGAGAAGAAACCAGCGATTGCGTCGACGACGACGTCGACGACGACGGCGATGAGAACGACGACGAGGACAACGGCGACGGCGATCTTTTACACGCTGTGCGTATTTCACGGTGCCTCGGCATTCTATTTGCCCGGCCTGGCGCCCGTGAATTACTGCAAGGCCGGCGAGATCACCCCGACCTGCAAGGTATTGGCAGAAATCCCGACCGGTTGGTTATGATCGCGACGGATTTTATTCCGTATCATTTGTGCGCTTTGGTATCTTTTTTTTTTTTTTTTTACGCATTAAATTTTATATCTCTTATCTTATTGATTTCATATATCAAATATTTCAATGACAAATTGAACAAGTGTCATTTCTTTATGATTACATATTTGTATGTCAGAGCTGAAGTGTATTAAATCCATTTTTGTCAGATGTGCTTTTATTCGATCAATGTATTAAAATTTAATTATGTATTTTAATTATGCATCTATTTAAATCTGTTTCAGTCTGACATCAAACTGTATGTAAATCGTCTAAACACGGAGAAGTATGTCATACCATATGAATATAATCAGTAAGTAATATTATAATATCTAAGAGGTTTTTTTATTATATATTTTCTAATATAAAATATATAATTTTTGTAACCATTTTTTAATATTTTACGCAATTTTAATTTAGTTTTGACTTCTGCACGGTGGAAGATGAACAATCCCCAGTTGAAAATTTGGGCCAAGTTGTATTCGGAGAACGTATACGACCGTCTCTATACAAGGTAGAAATAATAAGATCCAAGAATAATTTTTTTAATGCAGGCTTTCTGAAGAAATCAATTAAAATATTGTATTTTTTAGTTGCAATTCTTGAAAGATGTCAAGTGTGCCAAAACTTGTATGAAATCATATACAGGAGGTGATGAAAAGTTTGAAAAGAAGTTGCTGTTATTAAAGAAAGGGATAGCAGTCAATTATCAGCATCATTGGATTGTTGGTAAGTATCAAAAAGCTTTAAGCAATTGAAGATGTATTTGATATCAATTAAACTCGCCTTTTTTTGGATATATTTAGTTACAATTATTTCCTGTAATGCTATTTTATTATATCTCAAAAAGATATTACATTATTTATGTAATTATGTATCTATTTAAAAAATTTTTAAAAAAGGCAAATGATAAATGTGAGCAAAATTATATTGAGCTTTTATGCTTTAATGTATATGTTCAAAAATAATGCATTTATTGAATCATTATTTTATTAAATCGTTTACTTATTTATACTAATTTAGTTTTGTTGTTTCTCTATTGTAATTGATTAACAAATTTTTATGAGAGATTATTGTATAAGTAATATTTCTGAAAAGTTTTACAATTACAATAATTTTAATTATTATTTGTATACTTATAAAAACTCTAATACTCAGTTAATGTATTCCATTTGTGTGTCAGATAACATGCCAGTAACATGGTGTTATCAATTAGAAGACGAGCGACAATATTGCAGTACTGGCTTCCCTATGGGTTGCTATTCCAAAGAGTCTAGATCTCAGCTAGATACTTGTACTATACATGTGAGTAAGACCAGTTACTAATTTTTTTTTAATATTATGAGTTAAATTTAATATTTCTTTGTGTATTTTGCTAGGGTCCATACAACAAACCGAAAACTCATTATTTGTTCAATCATGTGAATCTTACTATAACTTATCATAGTGGTGGTACAGAAGAATGGGGATCATCTTTTAAGGAAAATGGAGGTCGTATCATATGTAAGTATTTGTAAATCAAAACTCATCTAGTTTTTAGCTTTGTTAATTATGCATTAATAAATATTGCATTAATCATATGAGTGTATTTTTTTTATAGCTGTAAAAGTAGTGCCTCACAGTATTAAGCATACTGGTACAATTGATTGTGAAAGTCAAATACCATTAGAGTTACCAGCCAATGAGCTTTCAGTTGGAGATATGTTTCAAGTGATATACACATATTCTGTTAAATTTGTGGTAAGTTTTTATGAAAATAAAATGATATAATAATACAAGAATATCTTAATAACAATTTGCAAAATTTGCCACATAATTTATTATCATATTTGTTATTATTTCAGAAAAATAACACGATCAAATGGTCGTCCAGATGGGATTACATTTTGGAATCGATGCCACATACGAATATTCAGTGGTTCAGTATTCTTAACTCGCTGATAATCGTTCTATTCCTCTCCGGCATGGTGGCTATGATAATGCTTCGCACACTGCACAAAGATATCGCACGATATAATCAGGTACTTATATATCACAATTAATCATTTTACATAACTTTTACTCAAATAGCTTAAATACTCCTTTTAATTTAATAAATACAATTTGAATAGCTTTAACTTAACATAGCTACACATAATCTTTCCTGTATGTTACACATTCTTTTATTTTTTATATGAAAGCGTCTAGATAAAATTTAATAAAATTTTAAGAATTGTTAAAAATAATGCTGTAGAGTATAACTTTATTTAGCATTATAAATGTTTCGAAACATTTGATTGATCAATCAAGACAAAGAAATTTTTGTTTCATTTATTCTGATTGATCAAATGAAACATTTATAACATCAAATGGAGCATGCCTATAAATTAATATACTCTGATTTTCCATTTATATAACAAGAGTTTTTAATTTTTCCAAAATTTAGTTTTATGGAATTATATGCCCTTTTAATTTAATAATTCAATAATTTAAATATTGCATATTCTATACTAATAATACTAAGACATACTTTTAATAACTTGTATTCAATCGCACATAGTTGAACTTTCACATAACAATGTAATATATTTTATGAAAAGGTGAAGGTAACCAAACGTTTTCTTCACTTTTACAAAATTATGATCTGTTTGTCTGTGTTGTGATAACGCAGGCCTACTTCCAGATAGAATCAGGAGAGGATGCACAAGAGGAATTTGGATGGAAATTAGTACATGGCGACGTATTTCGCCCTCCACGTAAAGGAATGTTGCTTTCGGTTCTGCTTGGATCTGGTGTTCAAGTATTCTTCATGACATTAGTTACATTAGGTAAGTCGTATTTATAAAATTAATTAAGAGTTAAATTTATGATTATTTTAGATTACGAAAAATTTAAGTTTAACGTATATTAATTAGATTAAATTCATACATTAATTATTTTTCTTTTACCTTTATCAAAATATATATTATAAATCTAATTTTATAGCATTCGCTTGCTTGGGTTTCCTCTCACCCGCTAATAGAGGCGCGCTAATGACTTGTGCAATGGTTTTGTACGTTTGTCTGGGGACTACTGCGGGATACGCAGCCGCTCGGATATATAAGAGTTTTGGCGGAGAAAAATGGAAATCCAACGTGTTACTTACATCTATGCTTAGTCCTGGGTAACTTATAAATTTGTTAATTTTTCTGCATTTGAAATAAATAAAATAATCTCTTTCTTTTATCATTTATCATTCGAGACATAAATGTATATTACAAGATTATGTTTTCTTTTTCAGAATCGTATTCGGCTTATTCTTTATAATGAATTTGATATTCTGGGTGAACGGAAGTTCAGCTGCAGTACCTTTCAGTACTCTAATCGCGCTTCTGGCATTATGGTTCGGAGTGTCAGTTCCATTAACATTCATCGGCGCCTATTTTGGCTTTAAAAAAAGAGTAATTGTTGATTAATATTATTTTAATGTGATACTTCAATATTATTTTAATGCAAGAACTATATACAATACTGTAAATAATGTCACAGGCTTTGGAACATCCAGTACGAACAAATCAGATTCCTCGACAGATACCAGAGCAAAATTTCTACACGCAACCAATACCTGGTGTCATAATGGGTGGCGTTTTGCCATTCGGTTGCATATTTATACAATTATTCTTCATACTTAATTCTCTTTGGCGAGTATTACAAATATATATCTTTATTAATAATCTTTATTAATTAATTATTCTCTTATAAATCGTTTTTTATAGGTCAAGTCAAGTGTATTATATGTTCGGATTTCTCTTTTTGGTTTTTCTTATACTCGTCATCACATGTTCCGAGACGACGATTCTACTCTGTTATTTCCATCTTTGTGCGGAGGTAAAAATATTTGTATTTTTATGTGTGCGTAATGAGAACTAAATTTTTTTATTAAATATCGTGTAATGTGAATAACATTTTTTCTAGGACTATCACTGGTGGTGGCGTAGCTTTCTCACATCCGGTTTTACTGCTGTCTACTTGTTAATTTATTGTGTACACTTCTTCGTTACTAAATTAGATATTGAAGGCGCCATTTCTACATTCTTATATTTCGGATATACGTTTATCATGGTTTACTTATTCTTCCTTTTGACTGGTGAGTATTATTCATTATATATATATATGTATGTATATATATATATATATATAAAATTATAATGTTTAAACAAACGAAAACAATTATTTCTTTTTCTTTTTCAGGTTCCATTGGTTTCTTCGCCTGTTTTTGGTTTGTGCGCAAGATTTATAGTGTTGTGAAGGTTGATTAAATAAAACTGATGGCGAGAACAATGCCTGTTTGATGAATGTGGTAAAATTAGTGTGAAATTAATTGAAACGAGAATGAGCGATAGTCGATATTATGTAAATTGGCATTATAAAACAAAATTCGTTGCGATAATAATGAGCGAATATTAGTATATTATTCGCGTCGTTATTGTTGAGATGTATCTCGTATTCCAAATATTGCTATAAATACTAAATGTAATTTATTTTATTAATATAAAAGAGATACAGTTTTCGGATAAACACATCGATATCGCGTTATCGACTATCTGACATTCTTCAGAAATATTTTCCCGAAACGTCTAACATCATACATATTGATGACGTATGTTTCAAATATTCACAAAAACTATCTATTGTATAAACATTTTATTTTATTTCTTCGTTTCCGGAACACTTAAAGAAACGTTATCGTGCAAACACGTTTTGGGTTAATATTAATATCTTGTCATATTAAATCTTCGATGTGTTACATAAAATTTGACCAGATTATTTATCGTTTATTAATACATTTATCACTACAAGGAGATGTGACAACGATTTCTTTGTAATTAAAAATTGATAAAAGTATTAATCGTGAGACACATAAGAGAAATCAAGTACAATTCAATTGAATAAAATGTGTTTTTCAAATTATATAGATTTACACAAGTATAAATGTACAAATTAAGAACCAGTCTAATAATTAAATTTTATGTTTCTCTTCTTTTTTTTTTCTTTATTGCTATTACTAATCACTAGTATTCGTAGCCGTGATATATACTTAATAGTCATAATATGCATATTTTCTGTATTCAGATTTTGTAAATTAAATTAACTACAGTGTTAGCATTGACACCCGACGAAGTATTGTTAAAGACGGCCAACTTTGCGTAAATTTTCGTGACCATCCAGTGTATTCCATAGAGCTGAATATATAATTGAAAAATGATGGCATTACCGGATGTTTTGATTGCATTAAAGATATAAAAGTTATTTTAATCATGTGAATATTTTTTAGTTCATTCAGCTATTGTTTTATTATTTAAGACATAATTTTATCATACCAAATTATTATTTTCTAACAATGCAAAGATTTACTTACCTGCAGCAACGAGTTTTTTTTTCAAGTTATGCTCATTTCCACAAAGCTTCCGTAAGGTCGTCTTTAACAATATATCTTGTCGCTTTAATAATATTCTACTTTAATAACATTATCATTTAGTAATGTTATTAAAAATACAAATTATTAAAAAAAATTGAATTTTATATATTTTGCAAAGATATTTATCCGCCGCGCTATATTTTGCGAGACATTTTTCGTTAGGAATTTATTACATACAATTTTACGAATATAACAGACAATAGGCGTTCTTTGTTTTAAGCATAAATGTATTTGCTCTTATCCATGTTCTTCTCAATTTTTCGTCTACAGATGAATAACAAAGTCTCCGATAGGTGTATTGTAAAAAGTAAGCGATAAATGTATTTCTATATATCCTAGTAGTGTATTCTCTTTTTTGTTTAAGATTTATTAATAATTTTACATGTGTCACACTATGGAATATCGGTTATATTTACATATATGTCTTCGTTCTGCGCTAGTCTATCGCACAATTAAAACACTGACGCGACATTTCCAAGTGAAGTCACTACCAAAGTTGAATGACTGGTAGTTGTCGAGTTCGCGAAGATCGAAATAGACTATGGAAAAAAATATTTAATGCGGAGACAGTTTCTTTTTCATCCATCAAATGATGTTCGAGACGTCTTCACAACAACGTTCTTCTACAGTTCAGAGCGACAGTGTTTCCCAATCAGATTGCGTCATGTCCATTCAAGTGTGTACTTGCCAATGTTCAATTTGTAAAAAAAGAAGAAAACAGAACAAAGGAACGAAAATTACTCAATCATGAGTGTCAAGTCTATTCCACATTCGACAATGTATCTCGTCTATTTTCTTCAAAGAGTTTCCCACGTTGTAAAATATTTCATGTGGATACTGCGAGCAGATGTGTCTCTCATATATGGTCTTAACATGATGTAGAGATAAATCAGTATCACCTGCCGTGGTCGATGCAATACACAGTATCACTACACCATGTCTGATCTAATAATTGGCTCTCTGTGGGATAGACAAATGTTGACCTGTAAGAAGTATGGTTTAATTCTGATATATAAGGAGAGGAATCGGAAGGACTCTTGATAGTCATGCATCAATTAATATTATCTGTAAGCGATTTCAAATCAAACTGAGGAAGGAAATACGACAAAATAGGAGATAGAAGCAAAATAAAGAAAGAAAACAACACAGGAAACTATTACGAAACAAATGCTTGAAATTGATGGTCTTCATCCTTACCAGGAAACAAAATCAGAATGTAAACGGAACAAATGTTGAAATGTTAATTTATCATCTTGGAAGTTCTCTCTCTCTCCCTCTCTCTTGATAAAAAAAAAAAAAAAAAAAATATCGTATATCTGTGATAAGTAACATAAAAACAATGGGATTTAGAACTACAAGACTGATTAGGGGGTTGAATGAGTTGATGATTAAAGCTAAATCAAGTTTAGGTTTAGGTCAAATCAGGTCAAAGGAAAGGTATGTTGCCGATGATACATAAATTTTCTCTATTTTCTCGGACTACGTCGACGCCGACCATCCCTGTTTCTGTCAGCACGTCTCATCTCTTCTAGTCTGCGCGCGTGTTCGGCCATGTGTTGTCGTCGCATCTCCTCCTTCACGACTATCTGCATACAATTGTTTAAAATTTTATAATAGTATTGCATCGTCAATCCATTTATTCATTTGATAGTCGAAGTTCTCCCAAATAAAACAAAATTTCATTTAATCGACAAAAGAAAGTGTTGAAGTAGTAAAATTATAAAATGATAAATATTAATTATATTAATTATTTATTATAACTTTCAAAAACGTCTTGTTACTTTATATTTACAACTTTATTTCGATAAACGTTCAAATATTTCATAATGAAGGAACTAATTTACATTGTTATTTCTTACAACTCTTTGATGTTCACTGAATTCACTTACCTGCTCATTTGTAAGCGGCAGCCAGTATATGCAAGGCACCGCCTTCGTCTTTCTAAAGAGATCGTCCAGGAGCTTGGCTGGTGGCGGATCGTCCTCCTTCTTCTTGAATTTGCGAGCCGGCGCCGATAAATGCGCGTCCAATGCTGGGCTTCGACTCCTCGCGCGTCGCTTCTTGTCGTGTTCCTTTTTCTCACGTTCCTTCTCCCTCAGGTGTTGACCATCCTCTTTGCCTAAATCCCATTCTCTCACTACGGTCACCTATGAACAATGAACATGTCCCGTTGAATTGATTGAAAACGTTCCAATGTTTTAAACAGTTTTAAGCAGTATCATGAGCAATATTGTGCAAGTTCTTACCTTAGTTGTGTTGATCTTCTCATCGCGACTCCAATCTTGTTGCCATGGATCCGACGAGAGCGGCTCGGCTTTGCGAGCGATTGGTTGTTCCTTGGATGATTCCCGTGCAACCTCCATGTCCTCATTTGTAGCGTATTCCACGTGGAGCTTCTTGGGATTTGACATAGGCCACGAGATTCCGTGAAGCGCCTGTCTTGTCTCAAAGGCCTGATCCTCGTTGGAATACTGTAATATCAGAATAATTATAAGGTATTGGTCTCTATAGTTCAATAGTAATTATAACATTCTGTATTTTCTATAATCGTACTTCAACAATGCATTTAGATTTAATTCGATCCATCCAGAATCCGTTTTCCACGATGGTGCCAGTACGCGAAAGAAGCTCCTTGATCTGATTTAACGTAAAAGGGCGAACTAAATTCTTGATCAAAAGAATATTCGTAGGTTTAGACGCTGGCGGACTCGGCGATTGCACATGCGGCATCTCCTTCACGATCGATATTTTTCGCCTCGCCGCTGCGTAGGAAAAATTCGAACATTTCAGGTAAAGATTTAATTTCCATTCTAACAAATTACGAATATGAATTACATACCGATGTGATTATCCACTTTTCCCCCATTGCCCTTTTTAGCAGTGCCATTCTTCTGTAAGCTTTCGTCCGTTATTTTATTATCATTTGTACTGTCACTAGAATTGTACCATTTATCGTTACTTCTATGACGATCTTTGTCCTCGTCGTCGTCCTTCGACAGACGAACTTCGTTGATAGATAATGGCTTCGCACCCGGCACCAGCGCCTATCAATATTATCGTTATTGAATTTCGATATTCAAAAATGAAAGTGAGATGCATAATAAAATATTAATAAAAAGTTACCTTTAGTGAGTCGGTCGAAATGGAGAACGAGGGTGCGGTATCTGTAGAAAGTGCCGTTCCCCATCGACGTTTTCTCGGCACACATTTCGGTTCTTGTTCGCTGCCGTTTTCCTGAAATATATATCATTCATTTAGAATACAAATTAAGAAAAATAAAATATTCTTTTGCAACAATTAATAGAGCGTTAAATTAAACATCATATACCTTATTTTGACTATTGGACTCATTGTCGACGCTTGCATCAGCATCGTCTTTTTTGACTTCATTCTTTTCAGCTAATATCCTTGCCGAACTGAAAAACAGATAAAAATTATCAAACTTAAATTACATATAATTAATTTTATACATTATTGTGTGATCTTTTAACTATTTGTATATCATTTATTGATATGTATACAAGAATTGAAATAATAGTTTGTTATTTAATATAAGTTATTTATAAAGTTTAAGTTATTTCTTCAAATTATCATTAAATGTCAAAATATTATTTAAATTGAATTTGCAAATAATGATATATTCAAAAACTTTTAGTAATATCTATTATATAAATTACACGTCTTTTTCAAATAAAATTCTTGTGCAAGGATAATTATTCTTACAATGATCTCTTCAAGTTGACTTTTACGGGCCTATAAGGGACCGTCTGAATGCTGACTGGTGCAGGTTGCTCCGATTTTTCAGTTGTATTTTCTTCTGATTTATCCTGCACAGTTTCACACTGCTCAATCTCGATTTTATCTACATTGTTCGAGTGAGAGTTTGTTCTTTCCGGCGATACCGATCGTTCCTTATCATTTTCTTGCGAATACTCTGTACTTGGTTTTTCATCTTCTTCCTTTTCCTCTTCCTCCTCGACGTAAGGTTTGGAGACTTTACTGTCAACAGTTTCGTCTTCGGAATCGGGTGTCTCGGAATTAGACGAATCTCTATATTTGTTCCGATGTTTTCTGCGAATCGCACGTGGCGACGTTCGGTCGCTACTCGTTCTACTTCTTTTAGGGCGCGACTCATCGTTAGAATCGGACGACGAGTCCACCGGACGATGAGTTTTCGCCTTATCATCCTCCTCATCCTCACTACTAGTGTCTCTATGAAGTGTCTCATTTTCCACAGTAATCTCTTGGCTGAATACTTCTGTTGGTTTTTCGCTGACAGGCTCAGGATCTTTCACAGGTTCAGGATGTTCCACAGGCTCAGGATGTTCCACAGGCTCAGGATGTTCCGCAGGCTCAGGATCTTCCACAGGCTCAGGATCTTCCACAGGCTTCTCTTCCTGAACGGTAACAGCGACATCGACAGCGTCAGCGTCAGGGGGGGGCTTCTCGCAAAGATCATCGCCGTTCGCGGGACTAGGAGGCAGCGCGGTTGTTGTGCTACCCGGCTTACCAGGTTCGTTATCAACGATTTCGGCAGCGCAATTTGCCTCATTTGATTCACCATGCTGATCTATGTTTGGTTTATCGTCAGACAACAAGTTGGCCGAAGTGGTTTCAGGCAGGATCTCCTTTCTATCACTTACCTCTTCGTTGGAGTCCTGACCTGGGTATGAAGAGGAGGGATCGTTCGGCTGTTCAGCGCTACTGAGGGTTCTTGTACAAGAAACCAGTTGCTCGTCCGCCGAGTCAGCCTCCTCTGCAACGCCCTCACCACTTTCTTGCCACTTGCTACTTGACTTAACACTTTTCCTACTCGAAGATGCTGTATCTGATGATGCTTCTGATGTGTTGCGCTGCCTACATAGCTTCAATTTCTGTATCTCGCCGGGTGACGCATCAGCCCTCGCTACTTTCCATACGGAGCCGCCGTTATCCTCCTCATTTTCTGGTGAGTCCACCTTCGTGTCTTTCTCAGTAGAGGAGACTTTCTCTTCGCACCCAGGTGGTATCTGCTCCAACTCTTTACTCTGTAGGCGCGTCTGTACGCTTGTCTCCTTCTCAACTTCCTTAAGTTGTGTGTCTTTAGCTGCGTCTTCGACAATAGCATCTTGCTCGGGCGAAGTAGAAGGCGATCTCTTACGTCTACGCGTCGATTTCCTCGTCGGTTTCTCGACTTTCTTCTCTGGAGATCCCTTCGCTTTATTTCTTTCACTCTTGCGCCTCATACCTAGAGAGGAATAACAAAATTATTATAATCATGCATATTTATAATTTATCCACATATACATAATTATCAACATATAATTATTAACTATGTCAATTTTCAAGTTATACCAATGTTTTCAACCGTAATCTATCACGATGTAGACTTGATCAATTTTTCATATAGCTTAATAATAAAACAATATTTATCTACAATCGCAAGTTTTGCGTTTTATCATCAATTGAGGCGTCAAATACATACAAACCACACACACACACACATATACGCTTGTCTGCCTCCATATTAATTTCGCGCGTCGCGATCTAATGCTGATTGGCGGAAATATACGTTCAGGATCATTAGATCACAATCTATATCACTCGGATCGTCATTTCGATCATCTCGGCACCTCTTTTTGTACGCATTGCCGTCAGCAGCTCGCCGCAGCCAAGGTCGAGGTCTCCTTCGACGTCGTCGATCGATCTCTAACGCATTCCCGGTTTGTGGTTATCGGTGTAAATTCGCGCGCGAGCTTCTCTCGGCGACGGCGATGACTGACGACGGCGATGTTTACTCACTCGATCTCGCTGCGCTGCGTCCGTGCGTTTAATTAAAGGCCTCGTGTCCGGCGGCAGCCTCGGTGACACATAAATATGCCGACGAGAAATTGTCCTCCCGACGACGCTATTCAACAATTCCTTCCTTCGTTCGTGCAAAAGCCACCAATACGACCGCTCGATCAACCATGAAACTATAGCGTCTCGTTAGATGGGTAGACTCGATGGATATTTTTCGCTTCTTATGCCGCGTTTAAATGTTGTACACATGTATTGAAAATTAAGATATGTATTATATTATTTAATTATAAAAAATATAATGTTGTTTTAAAATTCAATAAGGCTATATATTATAAATTTTCCGATAATTGTAT
This sequence comes from Prenolepis imparis, assembly GCF_030444845.1. Taxonomy (NCBI): domain Eukaryota; kingdom Metazoa; phylum Arthropoda; class Insecta; order Hymenoptera; family Formicidae; genus Prenolepis; species Prenolepis imparis. Next base: position 9,244,474 of record NW_028141169.1, read on the forward strand.
TATTATGGAATTAATTTATAGCCAATCAAAATATATGGAGCGTCTGCTATTAGCCAATCAGCTAATTCGTCAAGTTTGCCGGTGAACATCTAAACTTGACCTAACATATGTATACTCGCACGCACGAATTACGTACGCGAGTATACCTGAAGAAATATTATCTAATATTTCTCTCACTCTCTGTAAATATTCTCATAATATAATCATCATTGGAATTTTCACGTATTTTTCGTGACAATTGTCACAGCAGGTGAAGACAATTGCAACGATGACAGCGTTATTTCGTATGAATTGCGTGCAAGGTTTACGCAGAGGGTTAGCTCTGATGACACCCAAGGAGACGACGATATGTCGCAGGATAGCGACGACACCGAGGTATCACGATGAAGCTAACGAGAAATCGTTTGTCAAGAGAAAGTGGGTGAGTTATGGCTTCAGCGAGAAAAACGAGGCCGAAGATCGTCATACCCTGCATGCGACTATGTTCGTCCTTATAACTATAGTCCTTGTGATGGGAACCACTGTCATGGCTTATCTGCCCGATGTCAGAGGCAGGGACTGGGCGCAGCGAGAAGCATTTTTGCGACTTCGTTACAGAGAGGAACACGGACTTCCTCCCATAGATTCCGATTATATCGATCCATCTAAAATAACACTGCCAAGCGATGAGGAATTAGGTGACACTGACATTATTATTTAAAGTGTTAACGATGCTAAGAATTTTGTTTGAAATTCAAGTGTCGTTGCTGCCTACCTGTATCAACTTAGTACTTGTTATAACATTAATTGAGGATTATGTGTATATATAATAAACTCTGCTTTTACAGATTAAAATCTCTTCTCAAATTGATAAACAAAACCAATGATTGTACGATCTTCATCTCTTGTCCTCAATTAAAATAAAATGTTTTGAATTTAAGTTTATACCACTGATTTTATGTATCTATTATTGCAAATATGATTATATCTATATAATTGAAACTTTGTAGGGTAATATATAGAAAATTGAACATAGTATACATATATTTTTGGAATAAATATTAGGAAAGAAATTTTTTTTTGTGTTGCAATATACAATTATGATCTTGTAATTGTTTTATATATTTATGTACAATATTACAATACTATAATAATTATATTATTTTCTTCAGTATACATAAAAAAATTTATATATTGTATTCATGATATTTGTGAAAGAAATTAAACCTAATTTTATCGATTCAAATCATACCCTAGCTTAAAACGAACAAATTAATCCAGTTCTATTTCACTTTCTATTTCATGCTTAAAAATATGTTTTATTAAAGTGAAAATCACATCCTCCTTTTTTATTTAATTTTTAAGAATATGCACTTTACTGTATGGACGTTGACGATGTCAATGTTGGAGCGACAGTGGTAGTGCTGATATCAGGTGAAAATTGGTTTTGCTGTTGAACAGATGAATAGAAAGAAGTGTTTTGTGGGAGAGAGGCGCTAACTGTGATAGGCGGCATTCCTGGCAGTGAGATGGGTGTCGTCACAATATGAGATTGAGGCACGTTAAAGCCTGTGGCCATGGTTACATTATAAACAGGATTTTGTTCTCTTTGCAGTCCTGGAACATTAACTATGCTCGCACCTTGAACAAAATTCTGCTCCGTTTGCTGTCTTGGGACATTAATTGGTCCAGATGGTACTGTTGCTTCATAAGAATTGGTGCTCATAGGTAATGCTGTTGGTAATACTGGGATAGTTGGCATACCAGGAATGTTTGGGGTTGCTTGATAAGTGCCTAAATAATTAAATCAATAAATCAATAACAGTTTAAATAGTTAAATGGTTAAAAGATATTTAAAAATCTCTATTTTTTTTTTTTTTTTTTTTTTTCTACTGAACATATGTATAGAAAAGTATAAAATAGCATCTTGGACTAAAAGTTAATAAATATCTTTAGGAAAAACTTAACAATATATATTTTACGGTAAATTTTAAAGTTTTAATTTTTTCATGAAAGAAATTATGAATAAAAAACCTCTTAATTTCTTACAATTTAGTTTGATTGTAGTTTTGTAATTTAAAAAATTATTTACATAAGGAAATACAATTAAAATTTTGTCATGCTTACCAGGTATGAAATTAACAGGAGGCTGATTCGAAAACGTATGAGGAACTGAACTGGCTGGTGTGTAGCTACTAGCAGCACCAGTGAAATTGAGATGGCTTGTTGTCTGTGTTGTTTGTATATTTAATCCAGATATATTTTCAACTAATTTACTAACTTCTTGTTCGCTTCTCAAACTTTTCACAGTGTGTTCAGAGTTATCCATTGGAGCGGTATAATTTGGCGGAATGGATAAACCAGGTGGTGCATTGATAATTGGATTAATTTCTGCCACAGTAGTTGTAGTAGTCGTTGCTGTTGCTACTTGAGTTTGTGTAGCAAGTTTTACATTCTGAAATAGAAATAATCATAGAATAAAATATACAGAAATATATAATAATATATACATATATAGCAAAGTGTGTGTCTTAAAAGCATTTATAAAGTTATTCTATTATCTATGCACATTGTTAATCACACACGTTTTTATTTTTAGATACAAATATTTATACTTGTGCTAAAATATTATATAGTGAGTCACTAGTGGATCCTGACATCAATAAAATATATACATATTTAATATTCATAAAATTCATATATATGTATATACATATTCATATATATGCATAATCATAAATGTACATACATATTCATATATATGCATAAACATAAATGTACATACATATTCATATATATGCATAATCATAAATGTACATACATATTCATATATATGCATAAACATAAATGTACATACATATTCATATATATGCATAATCATAAATGTACATACATAATTCATATATATGCATAAACATAAATGTACATACATATTCATATATATGCATAAACATAAATGTACATACATATTCATATATATGCATAAACATAAATGTACATACATATTCATATATATGCATAAACATAAATGTACATACATATTCATATATATGCATAAACATAAATGTACATACATATTCATATATATGCATAAACATAAATGTACATACATATTCATATATATGCATAAACATAAATGTACATACATATTCATATATATGCATAAACATAAATGTACATACATATTCATATATATGCATAATCATAAATGTACATACATATTCATATATATGCATAAACATAAATGTACATACATATTCATATATATGCATAAACATAAATGTACATACATATTCATATATATGCATAAACATAAATGTACATACATATTCATATATATGCATAAACATAAATGTACATACATATTCATATATATGCATAAACATAAATGTACATACATATTCATATATATGCATAAACATAAATGTACATACATATTCATATATATGCATAAACATAAATGTACACACATATTCATATATATGCATAAACATAAATGTACACACATATTCATATATATGCATAAACATAAATGTACACACATATTCATATATATGCATAAACATAAATGTACACACATATTCATATATATGCATAAACATAAATGTACACACATATTCATATATATGCATAAACATAAATGTACATACATATTCATATATATGCATAAACATAAATGTACATACATATTCATATATATGCATAAACATAAATGTACATACATATTCATATATATGCATAAACATAAATGTACATACATATTCATATATATGCATAAACATAAATGTACATACATATTCATATATATGCATAATCATAAATGTACATACATATTCATATATATGCATAATCATAAATGTACATACATATTCATATATATGCATAAACATAAATGTACATACATATTCATATTATGCATAAACATAAATGTACATACATATTCATATATATACATATTCAAGTGAGTAATGCATTTTCTTACCGCATATGAATTAGCAGGTTTATGCTCTGGTATACTTCTAACAGGTATTCTGTGCAGATATCCATATCCAATTCCACATCCTAAGCTATAAGAATATAATAATATATATAATATATGTACATACTGCATTATTATTTTTAATAATTAATTAATTGTATCTCAGAGACTTTGAAAAGAGGCTTTTGAAAAGCCATGTACCTTCCTTCTCCACCCCATGTATTATTAGGTGTAATAGTTACTTCTCTGCAGGAATCATCCTTAGTATTATATACATACAATTTAAGAGGTCGTGATTCGTGTGCTTCTATTAAAGTGAATAAATCTTCACTTTCATGAAGAATGGAATCTGCGCCAATGATGTAATCAGTAAATGGTTGTAAACCAGCCAACTCTGTGGGAGATGATGGATGTACTTCCTATGAATTTAAGAATCAAATATTAACCTTTTTTCCACTGTGAAATCATATGTCATTATACGAAATTGACATGAGATCTAACACACTCACAAGCACATGCCAAACATTTTCATTGGCGCCTTCAAACGAACAAAAACGTATACTAACGCCCAATAAACCCTGTCCACCCCATGTCATACTTGGTATAATTTTTGTTCGTCTTACAGATTGTGTTTTACTACTATACACTGTAATTGTTAATTCCTTATTTACACCAGCCTTTAGAAGTTCCTTCAAGGTGTCATTATCTTGGTCCTATTAGGAGCAAATGCAGGATTTTAAAATATAGGTACATATTCTACAATAATTACTGCAACTGTACAATATAAGCATCTTTATCTCGGCAGGAATTAAACGTACTAGTCGAGTATTTCCAATTGCCACAATAAAATCGAAAAATGCTTCAAGTCCTGCTTGCTGCCCAGGAGAACCTTCCTGAACCTATAAAAAGAGAGATACACATTATTGTATATTTATTATATACATACACACACACACACACACACACACACATATATATATATATATATATTTGTATTGTATGATCAAGATGAAAATATTTTTAGCATGTACTATAAATGAAATTTTATTTTCCTAATTTCTAATACGTAACTTTATATTGATAATCAGTAATCATAGCAAATAAGTTATTTATAAGAAAATATGAGATATATATAAAATGTCTTATGTATATATTTATATTTCTGAATTTTTTCATAGCATAAACTAAAACAAATTATGATTTGATTCATTTAATTTTAAGTAGACTTTACTCTGATTATAATTTTAGATTCAATGAGAAAGGAAATATTTTATATAAAAAATTAATAAAGCTTGTAAAAAATGTTGACTTTTCTTAACATTTTTATTGGATGGAGAAATGAATCTTGTTCAAACTTGTAATTTTTTTTACAATGTATAATATTAAAGAGAGTCAAAAAATAATAAATGTATTATGTATGAATGACATTTCTAGTAGTCAATATGTCAAACTTGCAGACAAATTGGATTATGCAGACAGAGCCTGAATTCATCTAAATAAGTAGAAATTAAATAATACTTTATGTTGTGTTCTTTCTATACAACATCTTAGTATGCAAATAAATTCCAAAAACGAATGACACATTTGGAGTAATTAGATGTTCTTGACAGATCACCTTACCCTCAATACATGATAACCTTCTGTTCCGCCTCCCGGTATTTCCACACTATGAGACAATCCCATTTCTGCCGAGAGCTTCTTAGGTAACTTGCGACAAGCAGATAAAAGACATTAAATTAATTGTTATCGCGCGAGACACTTGGAGATACTTAAACAGCAAAAATACGTGGCAAGGATGTTAGAACGCAACTACAGTGACGTCACGACCGCCATGCGGCATAATCTGGTGATATTCAATGTTGTCCAACTTTACCTTCCAAATAACCCTAGTAACAATTTTTTTTTTTTTACTAGCAATTATGTCTGGTTTTCAAGAAACGTGCAGCCACAGCGAAGCGGAGATCCTTCTAGAAAATTACATGATCGATGATATAAAGATTCAAATACAAAGCGTTAAGGAGTAAATCATCATGATCGGTGTAATGTGAAAAGTAGAGAAAAAAATTGCATACTTCTAAGAGAATATAGTAGTAATAGTGTATTGAAAAGCTATAAAACTGCTTTTAAAATATTTAGTAAGTTTTTCAAAGACCTTTAATGCAAGGTTTACCTTTATCTTCGCTAAATTGCAACCCTATATAAAGTAATGAAAAAAATGTTATATTGATAATATATATATATATTATTATATACATTATTATATTTTATATAAAGATTTATTATTAATGTATTTATTTCCTTATATAATTATTTTTCTTATTGAAATCAATTTGCAGGTAACACATAATCAATCATGGATCTGTCCATCAATAAGATTCATCATATTTTATTGGATGCTGCGTTACCATCGACTATTGAAGATCTCAAAAATCCAACAGAAGACTATATTGTGAATTTGTTAAAGGCATTCTTATCACAATTCTATATCGATATAAACTTAATGTATCAGGTAAGATAAATTACTTTATAAATTACTTGTATGTAATTGTTTATATGTTATACACGGATTATATAAACTATCTCTTGAAATAAGACACATATACACACACATGGATTTTTATTTTTATGTCTATCTCATTTATCTGAACAAATTTTTCAGTTAATTCCAGAACAATATACTGTTATGATGTATTACGAGGATTCTGATATAATCAATCTGATAAACTTACACACAGTTGTGACACAAATATTTAATAAGATATTTCTAAATGATTTTTATCTTCATGATATCACTAATCCAGGTACAAATTTTAGTTTAGATTTTTTAAAAAGATTATAATATATATATAATTAATATTCTTGATATTACAAATAAATTTTATAGGACACAAACGACTTAAAAAACATGCAAAATATCTTTCCAATTTTGTATTGTATGCAATGCATAAGAAGCCAGAATTTAATGACAAGAATGATCAAATTGAAGCAACATCAAGGCAACGAGAAGAATTAAAAGAAAGAAATATTCAAGTTGTGGAATTGATTAAGAATAATGCTAAGCATAAATTAAATCAGTCATCTATGATAAAGAAAGTAATAAAAAATAATTTTTATTAAAATATATTTCTGCTTTTAACACTTTGTCACAGCATGCAATAATAAAATTATATATTTTTTATATTAGCTGGAGAGTGATATACAACATGTACTATCACAAACAGAAAAAATTAATAAAAAGGAGTTGCAATATGAAGCAATGAAAAATGAAATAGAAAAAGAAAATCAAAATGCTAAGGAGTTATGTTGTTCTGTTAAAACAACAATGGGAAAGGTAAATATCTTTATTTGAATCTTGATCTTTCATAATAATGTTACATTTTTATTGCTAAAAAAATTTGATAAATTTGTAATGCATGTACAATATAATTTTTAGATGTCTAAGAAAATAGCTGAATTAAAGTCAGAAGTTGTATATTCACCAGAAGAATATCAATTCCGTTTAGATGAACTCAAGGAACAATATAAATTAAAATTAGAAAAACGTGATATAATACGGGAAGGTATACAGGAAAAAAAGCAATCCATAAAACAAATTGGAGAAAAACAAAATTTTATTCCGAAAATGAATGATACTTTCTCTACTTTGATAAATATATATAAAGAGCTGATGTATGTTTTTATTTACATTTAGATTGTACATTATTGTATATATTATGAACACAATTATCACTATTATTCTATTTTATATAGAAACAAGAAAACAAAATTAGATAATATTAAAAAGCAAATTGATTTATCAAATAATATATCAAATGAATGGCAAAGCAAATTAGCAATGCACAAGGATCGAATGGATACAGAAATGAATAAAGTACAGTTACATCGTGAAGAAGATATTGTTCCATTGCTCAACGTGCGTAACCAACTATTGAGGTAATATCATTTAAGATTGATTTAAGAGTCACTTTTTTAACGAGAACCTCTTTACATATTATATTCTTCAGTTTTTATTCATACATATATACATACACACACACACACACACACATTTTAATAATAAAAAGTTTTACACGCACACACACATCTATTCTTTAATTATGACGATAATTAAAATCAAATAATGTTATTAGTGAGAAAAAGGAACAGAAAGCCAAATTTGATGCAAACCAAGCTTGTTTCAATGAGAAATACTTAAAGAAGAATAAATTACAAACAGACATTAAGAAAAAAGAGGAAAAAATTGCAGATTTTATCCACAATTGTCAAGAAATTTACGACAATGAAATTGCTAACGTGAGTTATATTAATCACACTTTGATGTATGATAATTAAATTATAAGTTATTAAAATCTTTATGCTATGTGTATATATATATATATATATATATATATATATATATATAATTATGTACATATACATAATTTTTAAAGTAATATATGAACTCTATTATAATACATTTTTCAATAATATTTTTTTTTTATTTCAGGAACACGAATTATGGGAAACTTGGAAGAAAGAATAGAAAACCCATTTAAAACAAATTTGCACGATATATTTAATAAGATATATTTAGATTATCAAATAAAAATTTAAAAATAAATATATAGATACTAAAAATAAATATGCAGATATTTAAATTTCAATGGACGAGATAGAGCCAGACACGAATGCTAGTGCATCAATTGTAAGGAAAAATTTATTTTAAATAGAAATACTTTTAGATGATATTTTATAATATGATATGATATTTAGATAATATTCTATATAATATATGTGTGTTTTGTTGGAAGAGTTTTATTATTAACTTTAATTATTTAATAAATAATAGTTAATTTTTATTTAAATAATAGTTAATTTAGTTAATTATTATTTTAATATAAAACTTTGTTTTACACCATAAGATCAAGATTAAATTTCTCTGGTGTATTTTTATAATTTTTAATTTTTTAGAACGATTTATTTCGTCGGTTTTTCGATAAATGTGAAGTTGGGCATTTACGTTTTGATTAATTTAGCATGTAGAAATAAAAATAAATTAGCAATATTATAATTTTTCGTGACATTAAGTGGTTAAAGCTTCTCGAAGAATTAAGAAAAGCTCATTCGTCAAATGAAATTAAATCGGGAAATGTGGAATGCAAATCATTAAATGCGAATCAAACGTGAATTTTTGTCAGCAGAAATACGAAGAGTCTGTATTTGATAAATTGCAAATACGACTTCTCATTAACACAAAGAGGCATTAACCATGTGGATCTTTTGTGTAAGAATTGTTTTTGGTGGATTCAATTGATATATATATTCAAAGATCATATGTATATGTATGCACGTGTCGTATGTGTATTCATTTATGTGTTTATTTATTTATATTTATACATTTATATTTATACAATATACAATGTTATCGTTTTAAATAGAGAAACGAAAATATTTATAGAGACTTTCAGAATTTTAAAGCCTTTTTTTTTAAATTTAATAATTTGGAATATTTTTGTATTTTATAGGCATTGATTGGACTCTTCCAACTTATAAGCCTATTGATGTTGTCTGGTATTCTGTTTTCCGTCGCTGCCATTTCACGTTTGATGGAAATAACGATTGTTCTGATATATCCTACAGCTGTATTTTTATTGAGACAGTCCGCAAATTTAATCGTTGTGAGTATAATTAGACAATTTAAATCTTCTACTAATTAATTTTTAAAATTACATATTTTTATGTTTCTACTTTAAAAATCTTCCGATTTTCTCTTTCTCTATAAGAGTTTTATATTATATAATTATTAATAAATATTTTATTAAGCAACATATAATCAAGATCACACAGGGCCAAATAGCCCCGTGGCCAGTTAATTTTGAACACCTGGTCTTGCACAGCTTCTAACAATCCTGTCGGCAAGAATGACGTCCTCGGCGTTTCAGAAACTGTGCGCACTTGTTAAATGTGATCAGTATCTGATTGATCAATCGGAAGGAATTCCTCAGCGAGAAAGAATTCCTCTATCGCCGGAGATGGCTCAGCTTCTCGATACGCAAACTCCTTTCGTGCCATACAAAAAAAGCGTTCTTGAAGAAATACCAGAAGACATTTTACTTTCAAAAGACAAATGTTCTACTACATCATCGGCAAACTATGATATTGATCCTGTGATCGAACCTCTGCAGGATCAATCACAGGATAATAATTCAATGGAGGAGTCAACTGCATGCAAAAATATGATTGATTGCCAATAAACAAAAATTAATTATTAATAGAAAAGATTTTTATAAAAAAATTATGCGAAAACAATTTTTTATATAAATATGAAATATATATATATATATATATTTTTTTTTTTTCTTACAAAATAAATTGCATGACAATCTAGAAGAATGAAATTCTGCGTTTCATGAAAAAATGTGCAAAATTATTTTAATAGATACACTGTATATATAAATGAACGTGTAAAAACAAACGCGGCGAGATAGTTCATTGCTACGTCAGTACGATTGATCGAAATTACATCAAATTAGTTGACAAAATTTTATTTCTGTTGCAAATCATATATTAAAAGAATTTTTTATGTCACAATGTAGTGCCTTATATATTATATTATATAGTTTTTTATTTGCATTAAATTTTAAAAAATTTTAGTTTTTTTTCCACAAATTTATTGAAGAAGAAATGGATGTGAGTCGTTCTCAGATAAATTTATTGTAAAATTAGGCTATTATAACTATTTTTAATATTACAGCTGGAGACTATATTGGTGGATTTGAACGAAAAAATTCCTTGTTTGCGATACATCCTTCGTCCGGAATACGTTCCGTATTTCATCACAGTTGCAACAGTGTTGATAGGATGGCTGCTTATTTCTTGGATATTTCATGTAAGTATCTAAAATTTATTCAACTAATTTATAATTAATCATAATTAATTTTTATGTAGTTAATTTGGATGTTGCTCACTCCTTTAACAATAAGCGCCATTGCCATAGCGCTAATATGTCCAGCAACAAACAAATTGTGTTTCCAACAACTGGGAGCAAATTTAGAAGAAATAATGAACAATTTCGTCCATAAATTTCAAGCACCTCAATAATGATATATGTATATATATATATAAAGACTTGTAATAACATAATATTTAAACTATAAGAATATTACTTCATTTATATTTACATTATGGATCGTATAATTTGTTCAGTTTATACTGCAAATCTTCTTAATAAATAAAGCAAATCTCTTTTTTAAATATTTAAAAAACAAATATATATAAATATATAAAAAAAAATATGTATATATATATATATATATAAGATTTTTTATTATATTATAAAAATTTTTAAACTAAAATTAATGATTTTTTTATGTGCTGAATTTTTAATTGTCACGTGTAATATTTTCAGATAGATTCTTCAATGAACAACATGAATTTGTTCATAAAAACTAATGGAAACGTTTCGAAAAATTTCAACCTCGAATCCGATAACTCTAAAATTGATAAGCATATGATCAGAAAACAAATCACGTGTATAAATATGTCTCATGTTGAAAAAGAACTACATCGGACGGAAAATATATAATAGAGAGAGGAAAATCACAGAAATGGGAATGCAGAGCTCTAAACGGTGAGTGTTTGAATTTATAAATTGCATTTATGAAAATAATATTTCATCATATTTATTAAAAGGGAAAATTTTTATTTCTTAACAACATTTACAAATGTATATATAAAAAAATTTTTTAAATTATTAGACAATTAAAAACAATTTAATAACGATATATGTAAATAATAAGATGTCTATATAGCTATTAAATACGTGTTTGTGTTACATCAAGTAACAAATTATTTCGGCATATGTATATGATTTAAAGATTTAAAGGCTTGTCCTATTCTTCTTCTCATTTTATATTTTCATCGGTTTTTGTAAGTGTCTTAATGCTTTTCACCGGTCTCTGCGGTTTCTCTCTGCTCGTCATTCTTCAATTGAATGGAGCTAGCCTCTCGTTTTTGATTGTTAGAGATATCGTTTATATTTGAAAGGGCTTCTTGTGGGCTTGTATTATTCTCCAAATTTTCACGTGAATCTTGTGAATTCCTATAAAATGGTCCTCCTGCGTTTACGGTGATCTGCGGTACACTACTATAGGGAGTATTTTCCTTGGAATAAGAGTCGTAATTTGTCACAGGATAAGAATAGGTAGGGCTAATATATGTTGGACGATGCGATTGATACGAATCGGATTCATATTTAGGAGGATAATTATATATGACGGGTTGCACCGTGAGTTGCATAGGTTGCTTTTTTTTGTAATGCCTTGCTTCCTGCAAAAAGAAAATAATTTGTTATTCATTATTTATGTGTGTATTGTATTTTATAATATAGTTAGTATATTTAGTTATTTTTTAAATTCTTTTAAAGATTAGAAGTCTCATTTTTTTATAATTGGATGTATTTGTATCTAGAATCGATATATATATATAATTTTCAGCATTCCATTTGTAGCTGGGATCCCTCAATTAATTGCTTGATTAATATTTCGCTTTATACGCATCAAAAGATTCCAAACGCAACACGATATTTGAAATATTTACGGTAGATAGAAATATAAAGTATAGGAAAGTATAAATCGAGGATCGAAGGGAAAACAATTGAGAAGGTTTCATATATGAGAATAATTCTTTTTATTTTTTAAACAAACAATACATATAAATACGTTTTGTTGAAGATACACATTCGATACAACGTTGTAGACGTTGAATCAAAATTTACAATTCAATCTTTAAGTCGCTTGGTCCAATTTCCTTAACGAGGTCACCGAGGATATAAAGAGTTAAATCTGTGCGTGAAACCACAAATATTATGTATTCAAGTCTCTCAACTGCCGGATCTTTTTTAAAGAATCTCTTTATTATAAAAATTCTTTATGAAAGGAATAGAATTGCGTAAATAGGAATCTTTTGATGCTTCAAGGTTTCCTTGTTTTGCTAAGAATTGCACAGTCGAAATCGCACGATATCGCTCATTTATTATCCCAAGATTAATGTGAATGTTGTATGTCAGGTCACTGTCCGAATCACATCCATTTGGTACTCACCGCTTCTCTGGCCTGTGCGGCTAAGATGGGCAATGTGCCATCACTTTCTATGATGCTGGGATTGTATTGCATGGCCATAATCGGGGAGGCTCTATAGGACGGTCCGCTGCTGGTGGGATATAACTTTACGTGATGCTTGTAGGGTCTGGGTTTCGAAAACTGTTCGGTTCGACAACTGCATTCGTATTCTTGCTGAGGTGCTTCTACATACTGTGCAATGAATATATATGTATATTAGAATATATATTAGAACGAAAAAAAAAACATTTTATGTAGTATTGATGCTTTGTGAGATATGATAGTCATTAAAAAAAGTTTGCATAGATTTAAAAAATTAAAATTACAAGAGAGCTCTTAAGAATGCAAATTCAAAAATTTAATAATTCTTTTAATTGACAAATCTTATATATGACGTTTCATACCTCGACCAGTCTTGTTGGTTCTTCCTCGCGGTAGTAATATTCCACGGGAGTCGGTGCAATTAACACTTCGGATTTGCAGGAAGGAGGTGCAACTTCCACTCTCTGTTTCAAAATCGGCAAGTTTTAAATCGTGAAGAATATTCATTATATATCAATAATTAATTACTTCTTTGTTAATTTCAAGCGGACTTTATATATATAATGGAATATAGTATAATAATTAATTTAATTCAGTTAGAGACAATTATTAATTAGAGTTAGAAAGCTAATAAGTAATCTTAATTTAAATAATTCAATTTTTTCAAAGTTTTTAATTATCCAGATATCTAAAATTAAATTTTCATTAAATGTTGAGAATTTTCAGAAGAAATTATCTTCAAATTTGTATCATCTACTAACTTCTAATTTTTGTAATATATATAATTTTTGATATATATTTAGATTTATCTGAACTTATTCTCTTCTTACCTGTGGCATCGGCCTTTCTTTCACTTCCAATTTCGGTTTGACTTCTTGTGGCTTAGGCGGTTGTGGCCTAGACGGTTGTAGTGTTTCCGGTAGTTGAGGTGGTTGAACAATGTGGACCATGTGAATCTGTTGTTGCGGTGCCGGTTGGGGCAGTTGGGGTTGGGGTGGATGTTCACAGGGCGCAGAGAGAGGAGCCGGAATGATGTTAATGATTGGCGTTGGAGCAGGAGCTGCTGCGACAGGTATTAAGGTCTGTTGCGATTTTACTGGAGGCGCTTGTTCTACAACGGAGGGTTGTTGCGGTTGAGCTTGAACTTGGATGAACTGTGGAGCTGGATGAGGAACTTGATAAACGTTCGGCTGAACAACTACTTGAGGAGGCTGTGGTTGCGATGGCACAGACTGGACCAAGACATTCGAAAGTGGATACTGTGGTGCCGGTGCAGCTTGCACCAAGGTATATGGTTTGTAGTCAGGAGTCTTGACATTTAGAATCGGATACTGTTTTTGCTCCTGGTTCTTACAAGGAACCACCTCTTCTTTTCCCGAGCGGAGCTCTACGCAGAAAGTCGTTGACTTCTTTGCCCTATCCTTGTCCGCACCAGTATCTTCTGGCTTAAGGCTTTCTTCGGCGAGCTTGGTCTCCGTCTCGCTGATCGACTTCTTCTCGATTATCTTAGACGAGGGTGCGGCCTGGCAGGCGACTAACGCCAGCAGGAATAAGGCACAACAACTCTTTGAATGCATTGTTCGTATTAGGTCGAAATCGCAGTCGAAACTGAACTGATGAAGCACGACGAGCGCGTCGGTTTTTTAAGGGAATCCGCGACTAGCTGCGAAATCGGAGTAACGACGAAATCATCCACGTTGCTTGCGAAATTATGCGAGCGATTCGATGCATCGGCAAATTTTAATGCATGATTAATCAATATACATACGTCTCCTCGTTATTGCGTGATCGTGGAAACGTGCGTGACCATCATTTTATATAGGTAAAATGAATGAAAAATTACTTTCCCTAAAATTTTAATATTTTGTGCAGAATTATATGAACTTTCGTGTCTTATGTTATTACATATGCAATAGTTGAATAGAATAACAACGAATATCAATATTATTTAAGAGATTTCTAAAATGAAAAAAAAATTAATTGCTTTTTTATTACATACTTAATTTTACATTTAAATAAATAGAAGATAATTAACAGCACAGAGAATTAAACAGTATTTTATGTTGTTCTTTGATAAATGTCTTATTTTTATATAATTATTTAATCTTATCCAATTTTTTTATTACACAGTTCCTAGCATTTATGGGAGAATATTTAAGACAGAATCTATGAAATCTCATAACATAATCATAAAAATATGGAAGGGATAGTAGTAATAAGAGAATCTCGTATTTATTTAGATGTGTAATAAAACATTTTTTAAATTTGTATTAATTGCATAATATATATACATGCTCTGAATTTTTCTTTGTAAAGTAAATTGTTTTTATGAGTAAATACGCATATTACAACAACGCTTGACAATTTGCTGCATAATTATTAAACACTTGCAAAACTGCATTACTTAATTGCATTTTTATGCATGTCGCAATAGGATTACACATACATACATCGCCACTCTCATTTTTTTACGCACTTTTTTTCGCTTATATGTTAAATTCCGCTAACTTGACGAATCCAATGAGAAACGTATTTGCTTTCTGCATGCAAAAAATTTATAGGTCAGCATACAATTTATTCATTCATACGAATGTTCGGAAATATTTCTTTATGTATCTATATTTTTCATTCATATATTTATTTTAAAGATATCATTCATATATTTATTAAAGATCATATATATTTATTAAAGAGCAGAAATAATTCACGTAAAAAAAGTAAACGAAATTATTAATAAAATACAAACGGCAATATATTTGTTCAAAGATAGATTTTTAACAAAATTAATTATTTTTTATAAAATAACAATAAAATGTTTAAATATAATTGTCTATAAAAAAATATATTCGAATTATTTTTAATATTAATTTTTATTTATTTATATTTAATTTTTCTACAATTTGTATATTTTTTACAACTTGAATTTGGAATGATAATAATTTATTAAGATAAAATAGTGTAATAAGACAAAATGAAACCGCACAAATAATATTCTTTGGATTTTTTATTTATTATTGAATGATAATGAAGTTGGAAGCAATTCTTTTTACACATTGTAGAAAATATATACATATATCTAAAATTCTTTTTCAAACAGAACATATAACAAATCTTCGGTTAACTATTAATTTTTATATTATATTATTTATTGCATTAAACATATAATTATATATATATACTTATTATTAATTAATAAACATTAAATAATATGACTAATAATTAAATATATTTATAAAAAGCAAGTTTCCCTTGAATTAAAAATTTTTCTTAAACTAAAGGAAAAATAGAATTTTATTTTATGATAATATTATAAAATTTTATTTATCTTTATATATACATTAAAGTAGTTATTTTAAATAGTTTGTAACTTTAAAACTATTGATTTCTTGAGACGCATTTTTATAAAAAAAAAATTGTAGACTTATTAAAAAGACTTATTCAGATAAAAGATGATTCGTTAAGTATATGATACATCACGTATAATGCTAACAATTTTTTGTTATTATTGCTTAGGTGTGGAAAATTCTGTAAGGGATTCTATCGATGTCGATTCGGTTGGTTCTAGTGGAAGATCTTCAACATCATCTAATAGATCAGGATCAAGCTTCGTCAAAGTCTGAATGTTATCTCTTACATTCTTTTTGTCAAAAATATAGTCGCTATATTCATCCACATCAAACATATCCTTAGATGGAATCAAATCTTGGATATGCGCATCATTCTGAGTAATATCATCTACAAAGAACCTCTCATTTCTTTCTTGCATAGGATTCGCACGTAATATATTATTTTTAGTTTCTGGTATTTTCTGTATCTTCGAGGAATCGATAGGATACTTCGCATCATTTAAAACATTTAAATTTCGAGGAAGGATGTAAGCATTATAGGCATTAATTACGGGTGCGCGATCATTATTAGTTTGTGTTTTACTTTCAAGGATTATATCTTCATTTCCTATATTCTGAAAGTACTTATCATTATTTTCTTCAGAATGCATTTCTAATTGATCCATCTTGTGTGAGTTTTTGCGTATAAAATCCAAGTTATCGAAAAGTCCTTCATCCTGCATTGTTTCCCAAATATTCATATTCTGTTGACGAGCATAAGGATTATATCTATTTTGTTTAGTCTCAATGGTATCTTTTACAGTCTCGTCTTCAAAATATTCCTGATTCATATTTTCCTGCTCCGCGAATTCCTTATGCTTGCTTTTTTCATTTTCAAGATGTTCGATATTCTTTCTCATCGTTGGAAACACTTGCAGCCAATTATTTCTAGCTTTCTGCAATCGATTAATTTCTGCGGATTCCTGGGAGTCCCAATCATTGAAGGACTCTCCATTATCCATCAATTGCTGATCTAAATTCTGAGGAAGCATATAAGACTTATTGATTTGTTCATCCTCAATGATAATTTCTTGTTCTTTCGAGGGATGCATTTCTAAGAAATTATTTTCAGCTTGCTTTAACTGTTCCAGATTTGAAGACTGTGATGAATATTTTATGTCGTCCCAATTATCCAAGAACTCGTCATCTTTCGTCGGCTTCCAAATATTTACATCTCCAAAGGGATGAACATAAGGATCACGTTTGATTTCCGGCAGACTGAAATCTGCGGAATTAAATTCTTTTCGAGGATACGTAAGGCTGTATTGTTGACTAACAAGACTCGGAGATTTTCTGATTTCATTTCTTTTTGCATCGAAGATACGAGAAATCGGATCTCGGCGAGATTGGAAAATATTTTCGATCTTCGGGATGAATCTCTGTGGTAGGATATTTGAAGAAGAAGCGTCTCTTGAATTCACTGAAGGCTCTGCATTTCTATCGGCACGATAAACGACAAGCATTTTACTCGTAGGATCCTCTTTGTCTTTTATATTATTCTGAAAGTTTCCATCTTCTAACGAGGAGCTGAAATATTTATTGCGAGGATTTCTAAAAATATTTTCCGATCTTAAATTTTGTTTCGATGGAGGAATGCGAGCAAGAGGATATCTATCCGTAGATTTATCCTGAGAAAACATTTCCCGCCTATCTAATAATTTCGGAAATTTATTAAGAAAGTTTTTGAAAAATAAATTTTCACTCGCGGATTCTTGTGGAGATGAGAAGCTCTTGTAGTTTCCAAAAGACGCTGAACTTTTACTCGGTAGAATTTTATCATCACGTGTTATATCCTGGGGAATTCCTTCTTGTATCAAACTAGAGTGAATAGAATTTTGGAGCGAATTGACAGGAAAATCTCGTAGAACTCTTGGTTGCAGATTTGATTCTTGTCCTGGATGCCTGGAACATTTTTGTAAATTTTTTGTTCTTTAAATTTAAAACAGGCTATAATTAAAAAAAGTTTGAACTTTTAATTTTTTAAATTCTGGTATTAAATGTCTGAATTTTAAAATTTGGTACTTTCAAATCCTTCGAATCTGACATTTTTGAAATTCTAACACTTTGAAAATTGGAGTCCTGAAATTTTTTAAGAAAAAAATAATTCTATATTTAAATTATCCTTACCATGGTAGCTGAACAGTTAAAGCTTCTGGACAATCTTGACTGCACGAGGGACAGGAAGCTCTAGGAACCCTTCGCGACGATCCGCAAACTAGGATCGCGCTCACGGATAAATAAAATAACAAATAGCGATGAAAAATTCGTCTCGACATACTTAAAAGATTCGAGCAATGGAATTATTACAGCTCTTTATAAACTTGTATACGAAGGATGCAACAAGGACACATGCTGCTGAGAACAAAAATGTTTTCTGCATTGCGACAAATCATTTACTCGCTTTTTACATACATCCGTTAACTTTGAAAAGAATCGCTTATTTGTTTAATATCTCTCATTATTCACTTCCGTGTTCTTTTAATTTTCAGACAGGATACAGGTGATGACATAATATCGCAAAAGTCTCTGGATGCAGTGAAAGAACTTATACATTTTTTGAAAGAACGTAAGAATTTATTTTATGCATTACACAAAATATTTATTATATATATAATATAAAGTTTTAAAATTTTAAAAATTTTTGTTTAAAGATGCTAGAGTGGAAGGACTATTTCGTCGGGCAGGACGTCGTGAGCTTCGACGGCATATTCTTAATTCCCTAAAAAAAGGCCATAAGCCTCACTTTGAAGATTCAAACAATGCAGCTCTGGAATGCGCGGCGGCTTTACAGATTTTTCTCAGTCATTTAAAAAAGCCGATTATGCCGCAACATGTGCAAGAATTGATTCTCGGTAAATATAAATGACGAATAAAAAAATTAAAATTAAGAATGCATTTAAATTATATAAGAGAATATAATAATGGTGAATATTTTTTATAATCGCAACTTATTTGTCGTTTAAAATCGCAACGCGAAAACGCAATACTTATCGACAAACATATTTATAAATTCATCGTCAGCGAAATTCCAGTTCTGGAATTACGCTGACCACATGTTCCGAATTACGATATCATGATGTCAAACTTAAGATATCAAGATTAAAATGTTGACGTCAGGAGCAATTAATCTTTTTCTTCGCCTATTTTTTCAGAGATTTTTATCAATTTTTTAATTTTCAATATTAGATATTTCAATAACTTTTTGGTATATTCTATAAATGTGATATATAAGTAAGTTTTAAATAAATATTTTATGATTGATTAGCTGACAATCCAGGGGTAGAAGCACAAGTTATTGCGCAGGATGCTTTAGGACTTATTAGACAGGATGTCGGTGGTCGTCATGGCGAGCTTCTGATTGACGTCTTGAATCTTTTGAGACACTTGACTTTATCAGGACCTCCATCTGAGTGTTCTGAACTGCGCGGATCTCCCTTACCTATTGCTCTTTTGCCAGTGTTTTTTAATTTATCGGTGATAATATATTTATTTTATTTGTTTAATGTTACAGACGTTATTCTATTAACTTAAGTTTAATTAATTAGGAATTAAAATGTTTTATTCTCTTATAAATTAATTTCCTCTGCTTTTATTTTGTATGATAAAAGTTATGCATTTAAATAACTTCGCAGAATACATTTAAAAAAATTTTTCTTTTCAATTATTTCATGCCAATTTTATTTTACAGCCCGGCGATTTGATACGATGGAAGCAAGTAGCAGCTAGATTCAGCGAATTAATTACGGAAGCCGCCACGCAACTTCATCGGAATGAAGAACAGCGTGGCATTTATACGGAAACTATACTAAATTCCGCGACAAATTATGCCAATGTAAGAAATTCTTACTGGAGAAGAGCAGCTAAAAGCCAGTTACAAATTTTTCGTCTTGTATCAACTTTGCTACGAATCGCACTACGTGATTGTCTTAGTTTTAAAATAATTTTTGATGAACTAAAAAGAAAAAGAACACCTCCAGTATCATTTATCATGTATTTTTAGATAACGTCGATTTCGTTAGAAGAGTCTGAGGAATTAATGAGATTGCAAGAACTTTCTTTATTGTATCCTCTCGTTCGACTTACAGATCATTATAATGCCTGTAAGATATTTATTTTAGTGAAAAATTTTTTAAAATAGTAATTTTGATATGTTAATCTTATTAATATGAAGAGTTTGTAGAAGATTTCATTATTTCAATTCCATTTCTTATTAACGAGCTTTCGTAGTGCGTTAACGATTTAGTAGCATTTGTTGATGATTCAATGTAAAATTTTGCTGACAGGTCATATTGGCGAGATGGCACGTGTCCTCATTACACCGTTACAACATCCGGTCGTCAGCAGGTTACATTCGATAATTGTTAATCCTAATTAGATGATAATCGAGTAAATATGCAAATTATTTCTGGGTATAAATCATGTGTCTATATTGTTGCAATTTTGTTTATGATAATTACTGAGTGACTCAACTGTATCTTAATTAAAATATTACGTTTGTCGGTAAATATTATATGCTGGTCGATGAAGAATAAAATAGTTATTCATTATAAAATTAACGTAAATATAACTATATCTGTAATAGTGAAGATATATTCACATTTGAACAAATATGAATTATGTATTTGCAAACACATATATTTTTGAGTGCCTCTATACATCAAACTGCGAATAAAAATTTGATACACTTAATTAATTACGCTTATTACAACTTACGGAATACAATTTTGCATGATAAAATTAATTTATTACTAATTCATAAAGTAAAATGCAAGTGAAACAAAAATAATTTAAATGTAGGACCTAAATATGTGAAATATCATAATCTGAACTATAATTATTCAAAAGTATTTTTTAAAATTTGACTTTACGCCATTTTCGGAATGGCTTAGACCAGCTCCTTTATAGGCTATATATTGCTGAACTTAAACTGTGCAACATAATTGGAGTGTGACATTTCGAAGTGCGTTTGTCGTACATGATATATCGAAACAGAAATAAAAATTACTTTATAAGCCTACGTATAGAACTATGCTTATGTATATGAAACGTCCCGAGAAATGCTGTAATCAATTACCGAGAGACATATTCTTTTAATAAATTTTTATTTATTTCTCCTTATTTGGAACTCACTAATAATTATATTTTTTAATCTCTTATGAAAAATTTATTTTTCTTTTATAGAAAAATACTGATATTTTATTTGTGGAGAAACCACAGATTAGTATAGTATAATAAAAACAAAATGTATTAGTTATATATCTAGATCTAGTTTTATATACATTTTAAGAAAAATTCTTTAAAGTTTCGAGCAATCAAACTGTTGATTAAGTTGTCAATATAGAATTCATTGAAAGAATATGCCCTTGTTACAGATTCGTGCATTCTCTGGCAACCTGTATATACATAAACGTGAGAAATAGAGAATATCACTTGAATGTTAACCAAATCGACGAAGAGCTGCCGTAGCACCGAGATCAACTTGTCGCGCTAATTTTGTGGCTACGACCAAGAAAACCACGATCGATTCGGTTGCGTGGGCGACTTCGCCGTCGGCGTACTTGGCGCAGGCGAAGTTGGTGTACCGGGCTGCTTCTCGTTTAGCTGATTTCTCAATCTGACTTTCTCGTTTGTCTCGGCCTGCATCTTCTGCTCGTATAGCCGCACATCCTCTAAATTCATGTCGTACCACTCATCAATCCAAGCGAAGGCTTGTCTGTGACCCAGCAGCAGGATATCCCTTATACACTAAAATTTTGAAAAATCAATAAATAGTGAATATTATTTTTTTATGTTGCATGCGCACAATCCATATGCAAATTGAATTAAACATTAATGTGTATCATTCAATATTTTTTAGACAATCTCGACCTTATTGATATTCGATGCTATTATGAAAATCATATCACTTTTTAGTGAAATGTAAGACAAGCAAAAACCTAACTGGATAAGCTTACTCTATGTATAAAATCTTCTACTCGTGTCTGCATGCCCCAGACTTCGAACGACGCGTGAACTAATTTGTACGAACACATTATGGGTTGTGTCGTATCTCTCCAACCTTCAACCAGAGGACCACGTCCTGTTCGTTTTGATTGAAAAAACTTTGGATCCTGTTGCAAGTATTAAAATAAGTGTCTCATTTAGAATAATATGTTAAAAATTAAATGCATGATTTTAAATGAGTAATTTTATATTGTGTAAGCTTACTTCTTCTTCTTTATAATGTTTCGCAGAGATCTCATCGTATGCAATGTCAACGAAATCAACTTCCCGATGGATCAATTCAATGGGTGACAATCCTAAGCACTACAATTTAGTAACGGTAAAGAATTATTATTACTAGTAACATTAATATATTAATTGTAATATTATAAGTATATATAAATACATTACAATACAAAAAGTATACAATACAATACAATAAGTATGTGACAGAGATGCAATAAGTTACTTACATTCTCTGTGGAACCATTATTATCTTCATATCGAGTATTTATTGCTATGTGAAACTTTGGTATAAAGGAACACTGAAAAACAAGGAAAAATTTAAAAATAAAATTTAGGGAATTTTATGACAATTCTTATACTGAATATTACTCACAGTGTATTCTGCAGTCATCAAGAACAAATATGCAAGAAAAAGATCAATATTAATAAGAGTCCAATTTTTTTAAATTGAGAAAATATAAAATTTGAATATTTCATCAATTTTCATTTTTAAATAAATTATTTCATATATAAACTTAATGATGTTTATTAGGAAAAGCATCTATCATGAAATTTAATGAAAAATTGATACAGTATGCTATATAAATATAAATAAAACAGAATACCTGTGATAGTAAAAGGATAATAATTCCATGCTTTCTCCGTCACATAAAATATTCGAGGTAGGATAGACTGTATCCAGTAAGGGAGTTTACTAGAAGGAAAATAAAGCATTATAGTACTTGTCTTAAGAAAGTAGAGATGAAATCATTATGTAATGTTTAAGCTGTCTATATATATACATATATTTCATAAAAATATACAAAATATTTACCTGGAGAGATGAATTCTTTTTTCAGTGTACTGACCCTTTCCATGGACAGGATCTTCGCAGGCAGAATTTTCTACTACTTCTACTCCTTCATCGTTATCAGATTGTTCATGACTATGTCTAGCGATCATATATAACTGGCCAATGCGATACTGAAATGAAATTGATTGATTAGTATAAAGAGCGATTTTTGAAAAGATTATCTTGCAAGAAAAGAATGAATAAATACGCGCGTCAATATATAATAATAATAATAATAATTTTCAGATAAATAGATAATCTTATTATCTGGATACTAAATAACGCACGAAAAGATTATACCTCTTCCGTGGTGAGCGGCATACAAATGCGATATTCCTTCGTGAGAACCATTCTTAATTATTTAAATACTTAACAATTAATCACAGCAATATTAACTGACTTTAGATTAGCGAATATCCCGCCGAGGAATCTCGCCAGAGAGAGAGAGAGAGAGAGAGCGAGCGAAGGAGCGAACTTTTCAATCTTCAGCGTCTAAATGGTCTAATCAGCGTCCGATCGTAAACAATCCGAGGTGCCGGATGAAGTTGGCCGCTTCTCGAACAGATGATCGATGAGAGATCGCAGATGGGCAACTTGAGGGGGAGAAAATCCCTCCTCGGCGATTGGCGACAGTTTCTCCCTGGTTTGGACAAATCGGCGACAATTTCACGTGTTACGTGTACAAAAATCGTGCGGACAACAAATTCGTAGAAATACGATGTGCAGATAACATTGCCGCGCTGGTGACTGCAACATGCGATGGTGAAGCGGGAAGAGGATAAGAAGAAGCGGCGAGAGTGCAGCTGCGAGGTCTCAAGGAAGGAACACGGGCGGAAGATCGCCGATAATCAATGCCAATGGCCTACGAAGCATTATGGCACGAGTACATGCAGATGCCTGTGGTAACGCGGGCTTACACCACAGCCTGTGTCATCACCACCCTTGCCGTGGTATATATTTATCTTCTTTCTTCATCTCTTTTTCTCCTTCTCCCCCTTTTAATCGCGCGTGACAGTTCCACGTACCACGTAGATTGCTTACGTTGTCATCGCACTTCTTTTAGACACATGGATCTCGGAGTCTTATTCGCGGAATCCTCGAGTCTCTAGATTTCTAAATTCCGAGAGACACTACTTATCTCATATTTCTTTCAGATCTTTCGTTTCTCTTCCTAGTTTTAGAGAGATGTCTATATTCATAAAAATGATAAAACTGCGGTATCTTGTGGGATCGTTAAATCTTATATGTTTGATAACTTTATTTATATCGGTGTAATCTCTTTGCTGTCTTTATGTTCAATAATTAAACAAAAAAAGATGATATCTAATAAAAATTCTATAAGAATAAATGCAATTTTTATAATTTATAAATTTTAGTTAAATTAATAATAAACTTAATTAATTGTACAATATAGTGCATTGAAATATATTTGCGAATAAAATATATTTGATCTTAATTACTTAAATATTTCAGCAACTGGACTTGGTATCTCCATTTCAACTGTATTTCAATCCTATTCTAATTGTGGAACAGTACCAGGTATGAAAAAACAGATATGCAAATAGCCACGTTAAGCATTTGACTTCATTATAACAGGATAGTCCTAAAATCATTATTGCTAGATAAAAACTTGCACATGTGTGGATATATACTTTTCTCCATTTCATTGTATTATATACTGCAACAGCTTATATAATTGTTTTAAAAATTATTGAGTTTAGAATTATATTAATGAATTATATCAGAATTATATTAATGAAAATACTCGTTCTAAGCTGTTTTTTAAGAAAGGTTATTTTGAATTATTACAGATATGGCGATTAATAACAACATTCTTGTTTTTTGGAAATATTGGATTCAATCTATTGTTCAATATGATATTCACATATCGATATTGCCGCATGTTGGAAGAAGGATCCTTTCGCAGAAGAACAGCTGATTTTGTAATGATGTTTATTTTTGGCGGAATATGCATGATTGTATCCTTTCGAAAATATTATTTATTATAATAAGTAACATTATTACTCAGGGATTAAGATTGTATTGTTGAAAATATTTTCATCCCTTTTACTATTGTTATTTCTTAACCATCTACAGACTTTTGCATTCTTTGTCAATCTGCTGTTCCTGGGACATGCATTCACAATAATGTTAGTGTATGTATGGTCGCGACGAAATCCTTTTGTCAGGATGAACTTCTTCGGACTTTTAAATTTTCAAGTAGGTCCTTTTTTTTTAAAGCACACGATTTAGATATTATTTATTGTTTATGATGTTATAATTTTTGATATTACGATTTTTTATGCTTGATAATTACTACTATTGATATTATTTTCATATTTTACAGGCTCCATATTTACCATGGGTACTGTTAGGCTTTTCTGTATTGCTTGGTAATACAATATGGGTCGATCTTGTTGGAATGGCGGTAGGGCATACTTATTATTTCGCGGAGGATGTATTCCCGCGGTTAAGAGGCGGTTTCCGGATTTTGAAAACTCCACAAATACTGTAAGTGCTACAATTATTATGCAAAATTAAAAATATTAATTAATAAAATTATCAATCGGGATATTTTTCATATTAAGAAATGTTATCAAATTGAGTAATATTAGATAACAAATTAGAGACTATCAGTGAGAGATAATTATATAATCTTTTTTTTTCTGTAGTAAGACTTTATTTGACGCACATCCTGAAGATCCGGATTACATGCCACCGCCGGAAGACAGGCCAGGTGGCTTCAATTGGGGACAGGAAGCCAATGTGCAGTGATCAAAACATTCAATAGTTCTCTTTCTAATACTGTTTCTTATGTCGAATTACCCGAGAACGTTGCGGAAACGCGCGTCCCCATCGTTGTTCCTTCATCTTTAGAATTATCAATAACTTGATGTTTGGATTTGCGTATGCAAAGACGCGTAATGAGAGAGATGACGCACATAAAGGATAATATCATGATGTATATAGAAGAAATGTAAAGAATAATATACAAAATGTATATTAAAGATCCCGGCATTTTTTGAGGAATCGTCCACAATGAAAGTTGATTATTTTATTTATAAATCAAATTAATCGTTGAGGGAGTTGACACCAAATTCTTCAAGGAAATCGTAAACGAGAAAAAGCATGCAAATTCTTATACATCCTATGTATGTATGAGAACTGGAGATATGTACGTCAGACGTTTATCATCAGTACACTGTTATTCGTTTTTGCATACGAAATTCGATTTTGATATTAACTCTTTGGAAGCCAACCGTTGCGCTTCTAGCATTATTACACACAAAAAATATAATGGATTAAATTGATTTAAAGTGTACAAGTGAAATTATATTTTTCTTTCAATCTAAGAAGATTGTTCTGTAATTAATTTGAAATGTGTAAATCCAACTGTAAAAATTAGTAATTTTAATTGTTATTATGTAGATATATACAATTGTACAGACTGTTTATGTATATGATTCTAATGCCGCTATGGTAGCTTATTGCTTATTTCATCCTATATATTGTAATGGTTACGAGTATTAAAATTTTCATAGATTTATATCTGAATTTTGCAATTTAATAGAAATAGTGTTTTATATGCACGCAAGTGCAACTGAATTGGCATTCCGAGGGTTAAATTTGTCTATCGCGAATATAAACTTCCGATTTTGTGCACGGAAGTTGTAATTTTTCACTCGCGAATTAATTAGATTTACTGTATCGAGAGCGTCACTTTTGTAAGAGCGATATTTGCGATTGGTGGTAACTTTGTGATACATTCATCGTGCTCATAGTTCTTGCAAGTATCAATGGAAGAAAGAGAAAAAATGCCATTGTGCAAGGGATACTATTTTAAATTGTATTAAAGCATTTATTTATATTTATTAATATAGTGAAGTGTAATCTAGGCAACATCTACAAAGTACAAATCGTTAAATATAAACTAAAGAAATAATATATACACACTTCCCACATTTTGTTCATATATGTATATTTGTACTATGTGAATACAATGGAGACTTGGCATTGATTATAGTTAATAACTATCGCTTTTTTTTTCTTTTTTGTGGGAACAATGGAAAAGTAATGTTTTTTTCTTTTCTTATTATAGTCTATTTACTGTCTAACGTTAATAAATGTTATGATAAATTTAATATTTTATTTTTCTTTCGAATTCTTTAATGAAAGAAAGAAAAAAAAAGTAATTATCTTGAATCTTTAAAAGCATGAATTCTTACATTCTAATATAGCTTCATAGATTCAATTTTTATTTGGAAAATAGACATTACTTTACCATGTATAATTAATAACTAATATAACTTTTTCTGCGATCCTTAAAAATGTTATATGAATTTGTTCTGCAGTGTATACTGGTTTAGACAAAGAAAAAGGGAAGCCAAACTTGTGAGAAATAATCGTTCTAATCGTGATTTTTAAGATTCTCGGGTGTTTTAAGTCCTTTAAATATTTTATTCTTTTGAATTCTATATTTAAATCATTATAAGACTCTAATTTTTTTTTAGATTTGCCTATATTTATCTTTTCTTATATTTTTGGGCATTCAGGATCCTAGGATACTTTGCACGATCCTTTGTTTCTTAACTTTTCTTGGATTTTCATATCTTTATATTATAAAGTCATAATTTGATAAATATTTTATATCTTATATTTCTAATTTTAATACAGATGTATGAGGAAGAGGGAAAAGGGTTAATTTTTGACTTGTTAATCCTGGGATTTCTGGCCTCTTATTAGACATTAACATTTATCATTCCGAAAATCGATGTAATTAATGACAATTACATCTTTAATCATTTCCTGTTAGGATGCGTTTGTATTAACTTTTTCAGTATCTCATTAAATATACAAAGCTCATTGATTTTTTATCAATCTTGGTTTATCTGATTATTAAACATTTTTTTTACAGCAAAAACTTAATAAAAAAAATAAATTTATGTAAATGGACATGCGATGACTGACACATAAGAGGACTGAAAGAGTGAATCGACAAGCGCATCCACTACCGCCAAAGAATACGTTAATAATTATCAGAGCTGTAAAGAAATCAATAATAATGAATAGAGAATAAGAAATGATTTTATAAAACCATTTATTTCGATTTAAATAATAAATGATTAAGATTATATATATATATATATATATATATACATACACATATATATGTATATGTATATATAGGATTAATATAATGATGTATAACTAAATACATATACGCAATGACATGGACTATAATACAATGATCATCGGGGCTCTATTGTACACTTTGTTTTATCATATCGCCACCGTTGCTAAAAGCACCGTAATGTCGTCCGGTTTACCACCTAAAAATTTTGAATTTTATTTTTGCATGCTCTTTTTCTTGTCAAGCATTTTTAATTTAAACTTTGCATCTAATAATTTATTCACATTAGCAGATCAAGTTTTAATATTTTTCTAAATTTTTTATGCAATTAAGATTCAATTCTTATAAAAAAAATTAAAAAATTTCAGCACATTACAAATTTAGCTTATAGCTTTGCAGAATATTTTTAAAGCAATTTCTCTGTTTATACTAATGCAAAGCTGCTTGAAATATAAATAAATATATAACAGGATATAAATGAAATATATAACTAATATAGTTTTTTCTCTTTACATACCTATTGCATCAATCCCATTCTCTCGGGCACTTTGAGCAAACGGAGACATAAAGGCGTCGTCAAAGGCCAAACGACGCGCCATCCAGGCTATCGTGTTAGCGACGCACTGTATCTTTGTTGGATCCCTTTCGCCCTCGATTTTCTGCATCTCGGTGACTAGCAACTGGTCAGGCACATTGTCGAATACCCCGTCGGTTGCTAAAAGGATTACATCGCCGTCCTCTACGCCGAAACTCGAAGTGTCAGCAGAGTCTGGACTAAAAAAAAAAAAAAGAAAAAGTAAGATTATTATTTATAAATATTGCATGCATGTGCATATATATATATATATATATATATATATATTAATATATATTAAATATAGCTCAAATATAACGTACCTGTCGCGAAGTACCATATCAGAGTGTCCTGGAGGTGGAAGCGACAATTGGAAGGGAGTGTTAAAATAATGTTGTTGCTCCGAAGAGCGATGCACCACCTCTCCCCTTCGCACGACTACAAAGCCACTATCTCCTATATTAGCTGCATAAATGCTGCTTGTCTCTTTATTAAGAACTATTACACATGCGGTGCTGCTACCTGTACATAAAAAAAATATTGCCGATCAGAAATCAATCTTTGAGCAACATTTTTAATTATATATTGTAAATCAATTTTGAATTTTTTTAAATTTATTTGTTTTTTTACCTAATATTGGTTGTTTATTTTCTAATAATTCGAAATAACTACGCGCTAATAAGCCGGCGGGTTCTGTAGGTGTGAATCTGCCCATAGAGACTAGCCTCTCGCAAGTCCTCATTAGAAAATTGGAAAACTCTCCTGGATCGATTCCATAGTGTCGCCATCCTCCAACTCCATCAGCCACACCTGAAAAATTATAATTTAAAAATAATTAAACCTAATGTGTAATAGCAATTTATATAACATTATCTAAATAGTGCTTAATATCAATTTTATACTCATAATAAAATGTAATTGTGGAAAGGAGAGAGAGAGATATATAGTCATCTATATATAATTATTATAAATGAAAAAGAAGAACATGCGATTTCAGATCAATTAAAAAAATTTATCCTGAAAAATACACTGCAAAATATATTTTACATTGAATCTTGCATTCCTTTTAACTGCATTTTTTGTACTTTCTTGCATTTCTTTCTCTCTTTCTCTTTTTCTAAAAGTTGAATACATACTTATTTAATTTTTTCAAGCGCAGCAACTGTAATATAATGCAGTTGAAAAAAAAAAAACATTTGTTTTACTTTTCTAGTAAATATATTTAGACTCTAGAAATAGCCTGTGAGAAAATTTAGCAATTTAAAAATTTCACATTGTCATCAACGACTCATTGTTACTTCAGAACCAAAGTATAAGTCAGTTCT
Source organism: Prenolepis imparis (assembly GCF_030444845.1). NCBI lineage: Eukaryota > Metazoa > Arthropoda > Insecta > Hymenoptera > Formicidae > Prenolepis > Prenolepis imparis. The sequence goes on from NW_028141169.1 coordinate 9,275,048, forward strand.
ATTCAGATGCACTAATTGTTTAATTTTCTGCAATCGAAGCGAAACGTAATCAAGATTTGAAGAAAGATAGAAAGAGAAAAATTATACAAAAATACAGAAACTAGTTAAAGAGAATAGACTTAGAAAACCCTTTCAGCAGTGTTATATATATATCTATTACATATCTATTTTTTGCTTGAGATAGGTACACAGGATTCCAAGGAAGGGAAAGAGAGAAAAGGGATAAAGTAGAAGAGAAAGTATAAGGGAAGAAAGGGCAAACGTTACTAGGAGTCGAAGAGGATGTGTAATTCGCGTCTTCCTGCCTCACCTATGACCTCGGCCGTCCTGAATTTGGCGGTGAACCAGGCGTCGTCGCCGAACTGGCCCTTGCGTATTCGGCTCCGCGCGAAGTCCTTCGGGAAGCCGCAGACGGCGGAGATGAACGAGGCCTCGCGGCGCCTGCTGCTGCTCGCGACGACCGCGTTCGGTTGCTGCTCGGTGCCGCACGAGGTGCTATAGCTCGCGATGCCGTTCCAGAGCGCGCGCGACAGCAGCCGTCCGGTCCAGTAGATGGATTGCATCGCGCGAAATAATACTAACCAGGATGTCGGTGCTTACCACCAGCACGCGACCAGAGAGGTTGACATCGTAACGCGCATTCTTTTTACTCGATTCTTTCTTCCTCGTCTCGTCTCGTTTTCCTTAATTACCCTACACAGTGGACAGCTCTCACAGTCGTCTCGACGCCATCCTCTCCGTCTCTCTTTTTACAGGCTCTGTCCAGACTCGTGGCCGAGGAATATCGTACACGATGGAAGGATGACGATGATCGAGATCCTCGCGCTTATCGTTTCGTACACCACGCCGAATCCACTGAATTACATGGGGTAGACGAAAGGGTTGGCGTTGACGATAGACTTGGTGCGCGGTCACGTGGCGCGCTGGCGTCGAGACCGATTAGACTTTGCCTTTAGGCTCGCTTTACGCCGCTGGCATTCACGAGAGAGAAATCATAAAAGCTTATCCAAACGATCTCGTTAATGTTTATCGATACAGACTTGTATAAAAAATTAATCAAACTCACGCATTTGATGAATCAATTTTTCTACGTACATCCTTTGCGTATCTATGTAAGTTTGTTCGAAAGGTCTTGAAATTTTGTATAATGCTAATCTATTTCAAATACAATGTTATGGATTTATTAATGGAAAAAAAATTTTTCAACCTTTCTACTTTGTTAGAACGATTTCAGAAATTTGTTATTCGGCACATATGATCATATTTCATGAATTTACCATCTATCAATGGGAGCTTTCCAAGAAATATATGATTGGTTATCAAATAGAGAAATTTTGGGGATTACAAAATTCTCTATTCGATAGCCAATTACATAGCGGTTGAAAATTTCGCTCGACCGATCGAGTTTTATGTCTTCGGTTTCTCATCTAGAGACTTGGGATGATCCGTGGCGTATAATGGCGGAATTAACATATGTATATGTGCACGTGTGACGTGCCCGGTGGCGTTATTACTCCGACGATTCTGCAATTGCGAATAATGTGACAGGTTCCCTCAGCTGGACGATTCGTTTTCAAGCTTGAGATTATATTCCACGATTCTTTGTAGATTCGAGGATGAGTACGATTCTGGAGAAGATCGCCTCCATCGAGGCCGAGGTAACCCTCCTATTCCGCAAAACACAACGAATCTCGTCGCAATTTATACGATTTATATGAATCGCGATGCTTTCCTCTTCCAGATGGCCCGTACCCAGAAGAACAAGGCGACTTCTGGACACTTGGGTCTCCTGAAAGCGAAGCTAGCCAAGCTCAGACGAGAGCTAATCACTCCTAAGGGTGGCGGCGGAGGTGGCGAGCAGGGTTTCGAGGTTGCCAAGACCGGTGATGCTCGTATTGGCTTCGTCGGTGCGTTTCTCGTAATTGCGTCGATATTTTATAACAGCTACAATGTAATCTAATGTTAATCTAACAGAAAAAGTCTATCCATATTCCGTAATTTAATTACATCTTGGAGAATATGACAAAAACTTATAGATTACACGTAATAATATTTTCGTTTCATCTTATGTATGATTTTATGTAAGGATAAATTTTTGTAGGCTTTCCATCCGTTGGAAAATCCACCCTGTTGAGTACACTCGCTGGTGTGTACTCCGAGGTAGCCGAGTATGAGTTTACGACACTTACGACTGTCCCTGGTTGCATAAAATACAAAGGAGCAAAGATACAAGTAATTCAAAGTCTAACCTGGATTATTGATAAGAAATATTTGGTTTTATGTTCTGTACAATGGTTTGTGAATATTTTTTGGGTTAATATTCGTTGTCTTCATAATAAATATTTCTTATTTAAAATTGAGATTTAGAGTCGATTTGTATACAGAAATAAAATCAAGTTAAGATTGTAACAGAATGCATCTTGCAGCTGTTAGATCTTCCAGGTATTATAGAGGGTGCAAAGGACGGTAAAGGACGTGGACGACAAGTTATTGCTGTAGCGCGAACGTGCAGCTTAATTTTCATCGTTCTGGATGTACTCAAACCACTTGGGCACAAACGGCTGATCGAGCATGAATTGGAAGGTTTCGGTCTGCGATTGAACAAACAACCACCAAACATAACTTTCAAGAAGAAGGACAAGGGTGGTATCAATTTACAAACCATGGTAAGAAAACAATTTGTTGAGAGAATAATTAATTAATATAAATAATTTGTATGGCACAAAAAAAACTAAAGTGCTGTGTGTGTTTCAGTGTCCACAAACTGAGCTTGATTATGATACAGTGAGGATGATTTTGTCGGAATACAAAATCAGTAACGCGGATATCACGTTAAGGTACGACGCCACCTCTGACGATCTGATCGACGTCATAGAAGGGAATCGTGTTTATGTTCCTTGCATTTATCTCTTAAATAAAATAGGTAAAATTTTGATAATATTGAATTCTATATCGTTTATATTATATAATAAAAAAACATATTTATGAATGGGAATTTGTTGGCAGATCAAATAAGTATAGAAGAACTGGATGTTATTTATAAAATTCCACACTGTGTACCTATCTCAGCTCATCACAAATGGAACTTTGATGACTTGCTAGAGAAGATGTGGGATTATTTGCAACTCGTTAGGATGTAAGTTTATGATTTAAATATTATCTTATAACTTAATTTATCGTAAATCTCTATCAAAGTTTAATGATTAATTTTAATTTTTTTAACAGTTATACAAAGCCGAAAGGACAACTCCCGGACTATAATGCACCCGTAGTATTAAACACCGAAAAGCGAACCGTTGAAGACTTTTGTAATAAGCTTCACAGATCGATCGCGAAAGAATTTAAATAGTAAGTCTTTTGTATTTTAAATTTTTAGAAAAAAAATTGTGTTACACATTCTTTCGTAGATACTAACTAATTCGTTATGTTACAGTGCATTAGTGTGGGGTTCATCAGTGAAACATCAGCCACAGAAAGTAGGGAAGGATCATCTTCTTTGTGATGAAGATGTTGTGCAGATTGTAAAAAAAGTGTGATTCGTTTTCTTGTGGACATTGTTTAGCAGTGGGTAAATAAAAACTTAACCGATGAGATATAAAATTTGTAAAAAGATTACATTTTAATAAATTATATATGATTGATATATTATATATATACATATACATACATATATATATATATATATATATATATATATATATATATATATGTATGTCATGTATAATATGTTTAAATCATTGTCATATTTGACAGATAGAAAATGCGCAAATGTAATTAATGAAAACCTGTCTGACTTTTGCAGCATTACAGATTTTATATATAACTAGAATAACACAAGCGCGCGCTACGCGCGCGTCATTCTTCGGTTTTATGTTAAAAAAAATATTTTTTTAAAAATAATATAAAATTTATTTAAACTCGATTAATAGTTTTTCATAGAAATTAGCTGATTAAAGCGTTAATTTATTAATTAAATTTTTAAATATGATAAAAAATTTAAATAGTAATATGTTGTAAATAATATGTTATAATATCTTATTCTCGATTAATATTTTTTGATAGAAATCAGCTGATAACTTTCAAAAATATTAATCAAGTTTAAAGTATTATAACATATTATTTAAAATATATTAAAAGACATCAGGACTCTTTCTTGCGCTTATTCAGTGGCAGAATCTGCGAGAAAAATCAGTTTTCACATATTTTTGTTATTAATTTACAGATAATTATTAATGCAATTAACGTGCAATAATACGAGTCTTTTAATATCTTCGATAATTCATCTAAATTAATAGATTATATTTTGCGAAGAGATAAATAGTTAACGAGCAATTGTCTTATTGCGGTCGAAAAATCATCTGAGTTAATAGGGGAACATATTTTGCGAAGAGGTATAGTGTAGCAATATGTGTCTTTTCAGGTCCGAAAAATCGTCTGAGTTAATAGGAATACATATTATGCAAAGAGGTAGATCGAAGTAACGTCGGTAATAAAGGTTGGTAATTTATCGATAATAACGTCGATAATAACGTCGATAATTTACCAACCTTCATTACCAACGTTACTTCGAACAACCTCTTTGCATAACATGTATTCCTATTAACTCAGACGATTTTTCGGACATATTAAAAGACATTTATTGCCGCACTATCGACACTACCTCTTTGCAAATTATATTCTCCTATTAACGCGGATGATTTTTCGAATATATTTATTGCTGCACTATCGACACTACCTCTTTGCAAATTATATTCCCCTATTAACTCAGACGATTTTTCGGACATAAATGACACATATTACTGCAGAGATAGTGCAGTCTGTTCTATAGTTATACATATATATACATTTTTTTTACATTATTATTTTATATTATTTGTTATATATTTTTACATTATTATTATTTTATATATTTTATGCATTATTTAAACAGATAAAAATAAGAATAATAATTAAAATAATTAAAAAATAATGTAAAGAATAATTATATTACTTTTTTTCGAAAAAGTAAAAGTTTGCGCAATTAAGTTATAGAACATTCTATATATAATTATAAAGTTTTTAACAAGATGATCTTGGAAATAATATGATTGATATGCTAAAAATAATCTAAATACAAATGCAATAAAAATATAAATGTGTACATAAATATATATATATATATATATATAAATGCGTACATAAATGTATATATATATAAATGTGTACATAAATGTATGTATATATATATAAATATGTACATAAATGTATATATATATATATATATATATATATATATAAATGTGTACATAAATTAAAAAGTTAAATTTAAAACGGTGACATAAAATAATGTAGTAAATGTAAGTAGTATAGGTCAATAAAAGTAGTATAAATCAATAAAATATTAAAAGTTAATATTTATAATAATAAATAATAAGCAAAATTAATTATTTTGAAACATTATAATTAAGGGATTAAATGCAAAACAGTGATATAAAATAATGATGTAATCAATATAAGTGGTATAGGTCAATGAAAGTAGTGTAGATCAATGAAAGTAACATAAGTTAATAAAAACATTATCAATCAATACATATAACAATAAATAATAAGCAATATTAATTAATTTTGACATCATAAATTAAAAAGTTAAATGCAAAATGGTGACATAAAATAATGTAATAAATGTAAGTAGTATAGGTCAATAAAAAGAGTATAAATCGATAAAATATGACAAGTTAAAATTTATAATAATAAATAATAAGCAATATTAATTAATTTGGACATCATGATTAAAGGGTTAAATGCGAAACAGTGATATAAAATAATGGTGTAATAAATATACATATATATACGCGAAAAGATATAGCAGCGTTAAATTAATCATTTATGAGATATTGACGCTAAATTGAGAATAAAATAGTCCATTGATTTTAAAATGGAATCGCGCATAATTCTGTATTCGCAAGCTACCTAAAAGTTGCCTCTTTTTTGCGATGTTGATTAGCTGCCTCAATTTGCATTGTAAATTATATTCATAACATCGAGAAGCTGTCATTGTGAGGGTTAGCAGTTTGATAGTTTGTCCAAAATAAAATAAAATAAAATAAAATAATAATATGTTTTAATACTTTAAATTCGATTAATATTTTTGACAGTTATTAGCTGATTTCTGCGTCAAAAAATATTAATCGCGGATAAAGTATATATACATATATTATAACTATATATTATAACATATTATTTTATTTACAATACATTATTATAATTAAAATAATAATATATTTTAAGTAATATAATATGTTATAATACTTTATCCGCGATTAATATTATTGACAGAAATCAACTGATAACTATCAAAAATATTAATCGAGTTTAAAGTATTATAACATATTATTTAAAACATAAAAAATTATTTTATTTTATTTTATTTTGGACAAACTGTCAAACACACTGCTAACTCTCGCGATGACAGCTGCTCGATGCTATGAATATAATGCAGTAAATGCACAATGCGAATCGAGACAGCCAATTAGTATCGCAGAAAAGCGACAACAATGTTAATAACATGCCTTTTTTTAGAAAGGGAAATTATGTATAAAATGATCTTGAAGTTGATATTTTATCTTGTCATTTAAACTTTTTTTTCAACTTTTTTTTACCCTTCTCTTTATATAATATACAATGTAAAATATAAATCTATTCTTTATCGTATGGTTATATTTTGGATGGTTTCTCTACTTTAGTATAGTATTTTATAGCATTCATGTTGAGAAAAACACAATTTACAGCTTAAAGATGGGAAAGCTATTTTTATATGCAATAAAATATTAATTTATTTTTTATAAATACACACACATATATACACATATTTTTATATAAAAATTATTTACAAAGTTTGCAAAATATATTCCTTTCTCTGCTGATCCAATAATTTTTCCAGGTGTTTGCATCTTGAATTAACGTCATGGAATTTTTTATCGAGATTCTTTATAGTTAGAACTTTTTGAGTGATTACGAGTTTTATTCTACAAAAAAGATAATTTAATGAATGCGAATACATTGTAATGTATTAATTTTACAACAAACATTAATTTATGTTTATTGAATTTTAACCTGTTGTGCAATTGTGCCATAAATTGATCTCGATTAGCATTATTCTGAATTATTTCTTGATAAAGCGATGCAATCTTATTTTCCAGTTCTCTCTTTTCTGTCTCAATTTCCTGCCTTGTTATCTCTTTTGCATTATCTCTTTCTGTAGTCAACTTTACAATTGTCTACAAATTAAATTACAAATATAATTAAAGAAATTTGTAGCTATCGTAATCTCAATAAAATGTTTATACATTCATAAAATTTACCTCATTCATATTATTTAGATTGGACATGCATTCTTTTAATCTATTTTCCGTTTTTTCAAATTGAGCTTCTGTACATTTAAATCTTTCTTCCAATAATAATAATTTATTTTTATGAATGTTTTCGCTTTTAATTGCAGATTGTAATTTTCCATCGTAATCTTCTTTCATTAGTCTAAAAGTTATTTCGGCAAAATTGTTATAATTTTATTTATATTTTTATTCAAAAATTATATCCTTAAACTTACTCTAATTTATTATCAAAATTTTGCTGCAACTTAGCTCGCATCTCGCGAGATTCTTTTTCCAATCTAGCTATAGCGATTTCTATCTGCTTGTCTCTTTCCTTTTGATAATCATTACGAATTGCAGTCTCCGCCTTTATCAAATTTGCGCGCTGTTGTTTTTTATAATCATCTGCCCATGTGAGCCATTCCTTTCTTAAGGATTCCTCGAAATTTCTCTTAGCAATTTCATGTTGTTCTTTTAATCTTTCTGTTTCTTTCTTTACAGGAAAGTCTATTATTACAGTTTATCTCTTAACAAAATAATAGAATAAAAATAATAAATTTTGTTCTAAAGCAAACCTGAAAATGTAACTGCGTTTGTTGCATCATCACGCTTGTTTTCTGGTCGCGTTTTTTTTGTTCTGCAAGAAGTATAGACTTCTCTCTTTCGAAATGTTCGGCAAATGTTCTTTGTTGCACTTGATAGTGTGTCTCTTGCTCTTCCAGTTTTTCTTTATATCTAATAAAATGTAAAATTTTATTATAATTGATTATAATTTATTATAGGTAGAACAACACAAGCGCGCGCTATTCCTAGATTTTATATTTAAAAAAATGATACTTTTATATAAAGTGTGTTTAAACTTAATTAATATTTTTTGACATACATTAGCTGATTAAAGCGTTATTTTGCTAATTAAATTTTAAAATAAGAATATGTTATAAAAATTAAAATATTAATGTTACAAGTAATATTAAAATGTATATGTAATAATACTTAAAACTCAAATAATATTTTTTGACAGAAATCAGCTGATAACTGTCGTAAAATATTTATCGAGTTTAAGTACTATAAAAAAATATTAATAAGTTGTTAATTAAACTTTTAAAATAATAATAAATTATAAAATTTAAAATAGTAATATCTCGTAATAATATGTAATAATGCCTTATCTGCGATTGTTTCTTTAAAGGTTTCTTCAAGACCTACAAAATGAGCCCTCAGAAAATGCTCTACGACTTTCACAGGCCTTAATTTTTGAATTCAAAGTTTAAACGTTTCTTGCGAAAATTAAGGCCTGTGTGAGTCGTAGAACATTCGTCTTGGGCGCGTTTTAAAGGTCTCTTCAAGACCTACAAAATGAGCTCTGAATAAATGTTTTACGACTTATACAGGCCTTAATTTTTTAATTCAAAGTTTAAACTTTTTTTAAACGTTTTTCATCAAATTTTCGTTGTAATATTTTTTGACAGAAATCAGCTGATTAAAGCATTAATTTGCTAATTAATTTTTAATATAATTTGTTATAAAATTGAAAATAATATGTTTAAAAATATTAATCGAATTGAAATAAACTTTATATTATTCTTTAAAAATATTATTCTTTTTAATATGAAACCGAAGAATGGCGCGCGCTTGTGTTATTCTAGTCCCTTTCTAAAAAATGCATGTTAAATCGCAAGTATTGTTGCCTCCTTTTCGCAATGTTGATTAGCTGTCTCGATTTGCGAGACTGTCAATCAATATCGCGAAAAAGCGACAACAATGTCAATAACATGTCTTTTTTTAGAAAGAGAAAAGATTTATTATAATAATTAATAATAAGCTATAATAATTTATTATAATTTATTATAATTTATTATAATATTTATTATATATAAATTATAATACTAACAACAAATACAGATTAGAATTAATGCACGTAAATAATTAATGTTCCACCTTGCTGTTAATATGTCCTTCTCCTTGGCTAACATTTTCTCATGATTGTCTGTTAATTCAATTCGCAATTGCTCTAATTGCTGATTCGACTTACGCATCGCGCGTAATTCCGTGTCTTGTAATTCCTTTATATGCACGCGTCTCAATTCCTGTATCTCTTGTTGATGTTGCTCCATCATATTGTGCAGCTCTGGTTCTAATCCTTTCACTGTCATTTCCTGTGATATTAATAATCTCTGCGTTATTTATTACGAATTATATAATTATTATGCATTGCATAATGTTTTTATCATTCTTATAATATAAATTTAAAGATATTAGCTACTGGATATCCTTGTATTTTTTCACGAAGGAATTGAGACAACCTTTTCTAGAATAGATTGTTATTTTCAATCATTTTCAAAAGAATTCAAACGAGTCCTTGAATTATATTCGATGAGAATAATTAATATGAATTAACGACAACCTTAATTTTCGAGGTTTTTATCTCCAGCCATCTCTCGCGCCGGATCTTTTCAGATGCAACTATGTTTTCTTTCGCGCGTTGCAACTCGACAGCGTGTCTTTCAGTAATTACTTTCAAATCTCGTTGGATCTTTTGTTCTATATCTTTTATCTGTCGCGCCAGAGAGTCGCATTTTTGCGTGAGATCTGTCTTCTCGGCGATCAGCTGTTCGATAAACTTCTGATGACGTTTTACGATTATCTTATACTTGTTCTCCAATTCCTTCATCTTGGTAGCATTGCAGCGTTTTTGTGACATTACTTTGTCGCATGCCGCTTTTCGTTCGGCCTTTAATTGATTTTTTAAACATTCTATCGTCGCGTTTTTCTCCTCAATCTGCAATCTCGCGATCTCTAAATCATCTTGCTGGCAGTCGAAAATTCGACTGATTTGTATGTCGTTTCTGCTGAAGGAACGATATTTTTTTACTATATATTATATATACAAGATTTTTCCCCCCGTATTTTAGATATAATACCTTCTATATATAAATCAATTAATTATTATTAATATCGTTACCTAGGATTTTTACACGAGATTATAGTTGCTGGATTTTCTGCAATGACATTATTCGGTTGCACATCTATTAACAATAAGTAATATTGTAGATAAATAATTCATTTTAATGTAAACAAAAGTAGAACCTTTTATTCAAACGTGAATTTAAATATAATTAGAAAGGGAGAGAGAGAGAGAGAGAGAGAGAGAGAAAAAGAAATTTAATCTACTAAATTTTAATACCATTTTCAAGATTTTCTAGAAAAGACATTATGTCTTCGTAAGTTGTTGCAATTGAATCACATGTATTTGCGGTGACATCTTTTTCCGGTTCAATCTGCGCTTGATCATATTTGATTTGCAATATTAATCGAATGCATTTACGAATAATATAATGTATAATGATATAAAATATAAATCTGTTTTTATAGCTAAAAAATTAACAAATTTTAACAAATAAAATGTTCGCTTACATGTTCCGAATACTTGTGCAATACTGGCTCTCGATTGATATCGTATTTTATGTCAGTAGCCAATAAATCAACTCGATTGTATTCCGCAGTTTCAATACTGTTATCTTTTTCCAGTTGGTTTATCATCTTGCGCAATTGTTCGAACGAGTTAGACGGCTCGATCAAGTTTTGGTTGAAATCGTGTTTTTTCTCACAGAAATTCTTCTTTTCTACGTTTGACATATCTCTCTGTTTACAGAGTAAAACATGCGCGTTACCGAAGCGAACTGAGCTAAGTTAGTCGACAAACTTTCATACATAGGGGTGCGGGCGCTTTTATTTATGCGTCGTTCGGCGATCGCTATGGCAATGCACGTGTTACAAACAGGGGTGGCGATACCCTTACATGTCGAAAAAACATTTTACAATGCATATGCATAATTTAATTACAGGTGAATTGAACAGGTGAAACGCGGAAGAGACGTTAACGCCTTTTTTTACAATTCTTTTCTACTTGACCAAAATGTATCATATTATTTATATTTATAATATACATATAGTTAAAAAGATTTTATACATCATTCTCTTCAAAGAGTTAGATTTTAAACAAAGAATATATTTATTTATTTTAATAATGTATGTTTCTTTTAATAATTGTATCGATTTTCGTATTTTCAGAGATTCTCGAGCAAAGGATTCGATTGTCTGACCATATGATGGGATTATCTACTGATTTCCATCTGATGTCTTTCATTTCAACTCTCGGTCAAGAAAAATCTGTTCATCGAATAATCCCGAAAAAAATGACACTAACGTTGTGCGGAAGTGCATCGACTTTTACCTTCGGAGAGGGTGTCTTCTCTCAAGATCACCCTCGCTGCACCCTCGGCGGATGGGTGCGAGAGGATGACATTTCCCACATAATAATATAGTCGTGGATGCTGGCTGTCGGTGGCGCTCGCGGGGCGAAGTTTCCTAGGGGTTTCGGGCGGCGGCGGGGTTGGCAAAGCCAACCCGGGGGTGACTGGGACGCACGGGGAGGATATACGTGCAGAGCGGCCCTTCCGACCCCTCGCGGCGGTACGTACCGTAGGAGAATCGATCTAAAACTAGGAGTCGCCGCAGTAACTGCTGGGAGGAAGCCAGTGTTACAATTCGCCCCCGTCGTATGCGCCAGTGAAATCTTAAACGCACGCCGGTTAATCGCACGTACGCACGGTCGTCGGGGCCAGGTACGTCCACGTCGACGAACGGACGTACGTACGTACGTCGCCGCAACCCCTGTTCGTCACGCGCTTCTCCGTTCCATTTGCCCTCTCTCTTGCTCTCTCTCTCTCTCTCTCTCTCTCTCTCTCTCGCTCTCTCTTTCTCTTTCTTTCTTTCTCTCTCTCTCTCTCTCTCTCCCTCTTTCTCTTCCGTCTCTCCTGGCGGCACGGCAGCACAGGGGTGGCCGGCCGGGGGTGGCCGTGCTTTAATCGCGGGGGATATAACGGCGGGTGTTGTGCGCTCCTCGCTCTCGTCTACCTCGCGTACGTGCGTGCGAGCGAGCGGGACGGAGCGAGGTGCGGCGCCGAGGGTGCGACAAGGACCGCGACAGCGTCTCGGTGAGGAGCAGCCCCGTGAGGAAGGGAAGACACCACGGTCGTCGACAGCCAGTGAATCCAGCCAGCCGCTAGTCAGCCTATCAGTAGATAGAGTCTGCTGCTATCCGGTCAGTGGGTCCAGTCGGAGTAGAGTCAGCCAGACGCGGTGTCGCAGCGCGTTTTACCCTCGCGCTCGAGAGACCGAGGAAGAGGAGAAAGACGGAAAGAGAGAGAGGCAGAGACGGTGCAAGAGAGTGAGGGAGAGAGAGAGACACCTTGCGAGGGTGTACGCGCGAGCAGGCTGGGCGGACAGCAGCGCAACCAGAGAGCAGCATTCACCGATATATGATGCGACGTGCAGCCTTCTTCTTCCTCGCCTTGGTGGTCGTTCCTTCGGAATAAAGCCGCGTGCTTGCTGCTGGGACGGTTCCTTACCTGCAGGGCTATGACGTAATGGCAAGAGAGGTATGTACTATCCTTCCGGTAGCACCTTCTCTCCATAATCTCGCGCGCATGCAGCATCCACCCCGCGATCTATGTATTACCGCGGCCGGGAGGAAATTCTCGTGGAAATTCCTCCCTATCTAAATTGCGAACAAAGGAACTCCGTCGTCGTGGAGGGAATCTTCCCTTCGCGGAGAGGACGCCTCTCAGTGACCTATTTTCACGTGACCTCGTGACACCCGACGGTCGGTCCTCGGCTTGCACCCCCCTAGAGTGCATCACCCTCTCGGCAAGGCCGAACAGCCGAAGGGACGAGCCCTTTGGCCCCTTCTTTCTTTCTCGATAAGTTCGCGCTTCTTCTTCGCGAAGAGATTGATATTCGCGCGAATGCTCTAATTTCTCGCTCGCTAATGTTTTGTTCTTTTTGGTTACTTTACGATTGTGCCTATATGATTGCTTTTTTCACAGAATTCTGTCCGTTCAGAATATTTCTCGTTATAATTTCTAATATTTTAGGATTGATTTTGCTCTTTCTCGATTATTTCGCGTATGTGCTTAAAATCCAATCAGAAATATCTTCTTGCTAGATTTTATCAGTTGAAAATTCTTGTGTAACGTTTTCCGATAATTCCTGAGATTCCTAATCCCTTCGCATCCAGCATCCATTGTGATGGACATACTTTTTCTTCATTTGTAATATGGAAGTACATAGTTGTAGAGATACTCGCTGCTGTTGTCCTAGTTTATGAACATGTTCTGAGTTATGATTCGAGTCGTTTATCACCATCCGCGACTTCCAAGGGGAATAATAAATAGGGAGAAAACATATTTGAATGTATCTTTTAATAAATAGAGCATTAGATCTTTGATATTTAAGATTCTCCATTATTTATACGATCGTTTTACTTAAAAAAAAAATTTATTAGAATTCTTTCTCTCTCTTTGTCAATTTTTAAAAAGTCTCCTCATAGGATATTCTTTACAGTGAATTAATCAACAATTATTTAACGATAATTTCTAATTACCTATCTAGCATTAATTAACATTTATCTTTGCATATTCCTATAAAAACTTTTGATCTTTACTCTTATTTCTCTTGGCTTATAATATTTCTTATAATTTTATTTTTACTTTCTCGAATAACTAGAATATTCCTTGACGTTTTGCATATTTATTGTCAATATTTCTCTTCCATTGACAAAGCTTTCAACGACGTTTTTAGCATTAGTAGCATTTTATTCGTTTTCGTTTTATTCACGTATAAAACCGTTTTTGACATTTTTTTCACTCATATAATCCATTTTGTCGCTTTATTCCTTGATAGAAGCTCCTTCATCACTTTGCGCTTTCACAGAATCCTTGCGCCCGTTTTGTCTACTGGCAGAAACTTTCTTCATGTTTTTCCCGCTCATATAGACTCGTCCTCATTGCTTTTCATCTTCTTATTACTTACTAGTCCATCTCACTATTCGCTCGTAGATTTTTCTTCACTGATTTGCAATATCTTAGAATTCTCGTATCATCTCGTATCAGTTTCATTGCTGAAATCTTCTTTTGAAGAAAACTAGGGTACAAACTTTTAACATAAATAGGCTGAGAAAGAATATTTGAAAAAAGGGTATCGAATTTTAATTCGGTTAAAAATTATACAGAGCAGAGTCGCGAGAATGTTACTCTTTCAGTGCTGGAATGCTTTTCTCGTTCGTAGAACGCTCTTTACCTCATTGTATGTTCGTTCGTCGCTACTTTGCATGCTCACAAAATTCTTCTCGTCGTTCTGCACGTTCGCAGACTCTTTCATGCGAAATCCTTATCATCGTTTGTCACGTTTTATGTAATTCCTGTATACCTTTTTGTTTCATTGTAGAAGCTTCTTCGCACATTTGCGGTTTCGTGTCAGATCTTTTAGAATATTTAAAAAAGATTTTTCGGATTTACAGTGTTTGATTGTAATTTGTAAAATAAACAAATCGGGACAGAATAAAAATTAAATGAATTATATATAAGCGTAAATAATCTCTAGATTCTTTATTAAATTTCTTTCATGAAAATTAAGAGAGAAATTTTTCAAGTAAATCCTAGTAGATTTCTTGTTATAGAATGCACCTGAGTTCATGAATTTTAATAAGAAAATCCAAATTTTTCTTCAAGATTATCTACGTATTTAATTGTGTATATAAATAAATACGAAAAAATAAATAAAGGGAAAAATATATAAAAAAGGAGAGATAATAATTTGAAAAAAAAAACAAAACATTTAGCATGAATATTTAAAGACGTTTCAATGCGCTTTAAAAAGACATTGTCATAAAAGGAAGGATTTCGTTAAATATTTTTTTAACGTTATTCTTATTGGTTATCTGAAATTCCATGACTTTAGAACCCTCCGAGTGTGATGAGTTTCAATAAATCAAAAATTCGCAGAGAAATCGTCAGTAGCGGCGGCGATTCTCGACGATACTTCGTTAAGAGATGCACCTGGGTACATCCACGTTGCATAGCTCGCTGCAGCTGCAGGCGGTTCCCTATTTGCTCGTTAGCACGTTGCAATGTTGTTTACTAAGTTCCATCCATGGCAATTTTGCGAATGCGAAGAGAGAGGCTTATATTACTTAAATAAACATTTCAATTTTAAAGCCTTAGATTTTTAAATCTTTGAATTTCTGGATTCTGATGAGATAGAGATGTTGAAAAAGCGCTTTAATAGCTGATTCTGAATTCTAAATTATAATATATTGTATTTATATATACTTATATTCTTTTTATAATTCTTTTACATTTTTATGTAATGTTATTTAGATTATTATATATATATAAATTTATATGTTATAACTTGTTCAGTTTCGAGATTTTTAATTAATTATATCCGTAGATCTTTAATTAATGTTTCGTCATCTTTGAAACCTCGCCTTGATTTAAATCTCTGCATATGTCAATTTTGGAAATTAATTTCGGAGAACAATAAGATAATATAAAATAAAATATAAAGAGTAATAAGAAATAAATGCAATAACTTGTCGTACAAAATAAAAATAAATAAATAAATATAATTTTGCTTTACACACATTCGGTTAAATTTAGGATTCGTATCTTTTGTTGTGACATATATACTTAATAATGATAAATTCTTAACAAATGTAATAATCATATATTGATATAGGTGAGGAATAACCGGCATATTCGGCCACTGTACAGAATAAATAACCGATATTACAAGTTAAGATCGGTTGAACCAGGTCAGTGCTTTCGAGCAAAAACTGCGCACGCGTCCTGCACACCCTTAGCGCCACCCCGTTGAAGACTAGGGACAACCCCAAACATAATGCACCCCTTCAGCTCGCATTATTCCGAGATCGCTAGTGTCGTCGGGATGCAATCTCGCCGATCGAAGAGTGCAAGTGTATCTAGTGCAAAGTATGATAAAGTGTACGAAATAAGCTCGGCAAATATTTGCAAATAAATCGTATAAAATAAATACATTTCTAAAATAAATTAACGAGATAATTATCTCTCAATAAACATCGTAAAATTTTTGAGTGGAAAGTTCGTAAAAAAATTCGTGCAAGACATTATAGTAAGTGTCTAGGCCTTTGCGTATGTTTTTAATACAAATATTATTAAATATTATCGTTTATATATAGTTATACTATTCGATATATATTTAAATCATAAAAGAATTTGTGGACATTTAAATATTCATAATCTAAGAGAAAAGATATATCTTTAGATTCTTAGATGTAAAGAATTTACAATAAAACTAGAGATTTAGAATTGTTCTTAAATTTTTCTTAAATTTTTCTTAAATTAAAAAAAAAATTCTTCGTAATATATACTAATTGCATTAAAGTGTGATAGTTCTAGGCTTTGCATACATTTAAATGTTGATTCTCATTTTCTTTTATATAATTTTTATTATATGTTAATATTTTTATATCGCTTCTATCTTTTTTTTCTCTTTCTCTCTCCGGTGCTTTTTTTTGCCAATTATCAATATATTAGTTGCAGGTATATATTATGGACTTAGGATAATTTTTTTTGGTCCTGTATGTCCTGTATGTCCTGCATGTGTTAATATCATATATTAATCTTTATTTATACAAAATTTGTATAAATAATAAAATAGAAACTGAGCAATGTTCTTTATGTTATGATGTTATTTTAAAAATTAAACAGAGAAATTAAATTTATTAATAAAATTGAATAAAATATTTTATATATGTATACAAGTTTGATTTTTTAAATCTTCTTTTTTGAAAGAATAATAAATGTAGACTTAAACTACTGAACGTATTGCCGTTCTACTTGTTCAATCTTGTGACAATATTTTTAATAGTCCAAAACTGTCGTGTTAATTCCGTTCACGACAGAGTGAAAGTTTTATATGAAAGATTTTATTTATCAGCCGTTCTATATGGTCACTATGTGTATGAAGCATGCTGAGAAATTATTTACCCCACTTAACATCTGGGCGACAAGCGTTTCCCGGGGTCACCTCTTCAGGCCTTCATACGGCTTTTCTTGCCGCGAATTATTTTTAATTTATGTATAAGTTATTGTTCATTTGCAAGGTCCCTTAATTTGCTACAAAGTGCATGGCAAATCAATTTTGATAAATTATTACTTATTTAAATTTCGGAAACTTGTGCAAATTTTAAATACATATAAGGTTGCACAGGATTGCATTCTCTAAAATCTCTCATACGCGCGAGTAAGTAGCAAATTGCGTATCTTAAACAGTGCTGACATAAATCTGCTATTTTACCCTTTTTCTAATGTTCAATATTTTTATTTTTACAAAGTGTTTTAACTCGCATGAACTTTCGGAGACCATTTAATAAGGTCAATAATAAATCGCAAATGTCAACCATTTTTAACTTTACCGTGCCTTAAGGTCCAATACACACTGGCATTTTTTCACTATATTAAAATTAATCGATGTCAGATATCATGCCCTTTCCATCAGAATAGAACCCTTTTCTTTCTCCTTTTCTCTTGATATTTAATTTTCACTTCGGGAACTACATATATCTAATATTTTATAATTTTTTAATTACAAAAATTATAATTTAATAATTATTTTTTTATTTATCACATTTTTAATAACTATAAATAATATTAATATTATTTAGAAGAAAGTTAATTGTGTCTTATTTAATCTTTGCAGGAGTTACGGACCAAGAGACCTTTTAAGATATGGGACAGCTGGCGTAACGTAAGAAAAGGACTGGTTGTTAGCAATTTCGAAGAATTGATTGTCCGGGGTGAGGAATATATTAAAATTTAAAAGATTAGCCGTTAAACTTAATATTAAACGATTAAAAATCGCATTACATTGATGACACTATTTAGATATTAAAACTGCTTCTTAGTATTATCATTAAGGCACATTTAAAATTATGCTTTCGAAATGTCGTATTCATCAAAACAAAAATTTTTTAAATAATAATTTATTATCCGCGCGCGTGCATCTATTGTTTCATAATGCATATTAGCAGCAACTGAGTATCGTAATTTTTTTTTAACAATATTTTACAATATTAGATCACTGGTTATAAGGTATCGCTTTTTATAGAGAAAATTTTTTCATTAAAAAAAATTGAAAAAAAAATTCAAGATCACGAGAAGAAATCAGATATCAGATTTATTTTTTACGAAAAAATAAACGCATATCTCGTTCAAGATAATTTTTGCCGAGTATCACGCGTCATCTTTTCGAGGTATACTTTTTATATTGCATATCAGCAGCAGCTGAGTATCGTAATTTTTTTTACAATATTTTACAATATTAGATCACTGGTTATAAGGTATCGCTTTTTATAGAGAAAATTTTTTCATTAAAAAAAATTTGAAAAAAAGACTTCAAGATCATGAGAAAGAATCAGATATCATTTTTCACGAAAAAAATAAATGCATATCTCGTTCGGAATAATTTCTCCCGAGCATCACGCGTCATCTTTTCGAGGTATACTTTTTACCTGTCCGGCGACGAAGAAATATTTCCGGTCGGAAATATTTCCGCGCGGCGTATCGCAGCGCGGAATTGCATTATCTGTAAAGTTCCTTTGAAAATGTCGCTCCCGCAACACACATTTCTCGCAACATTTCTCAGAGACAAAGCGCCGTTCGTTCGTTCGAGGACACGCCACTATTATTCGCAACTATGTCATTCACACGATTACACGGTACAAGCGACACGTGGCATACGCACACTTATCTAAACGGACACGAATACATAACGCACATGTATACATCCGTACACGCTGATGAACACGTTGAAGTGTTATCGCAATGCTAAACGTCATCTGACACTCACCCCTCGGTCAATCCGTGGTTTCAGGTAAGGAAAAGCTGGGCGTGCCACCAAACGAGAATGTCTCGCTAGTTTTGGAGTCAGACGGCACGCAAGTCGAGGACGGCGAATATTTCAAGACACTAGGCAACAACACGATCCTGCTCCTGCTGCGGCATGGTGAACGCTGGTGTCCGACTGGCGTCGACATCATTCGCGCTGGTAGGTGAAAAGGCCCCATTGCATCCATCGATCTTAGGGGAAATCAGCAGCTTGGTTGAGGGATTTAAGGTTGAAGCAACACGACAGAAAATTCGAAAGGATGTCTAAAGAAAACGAAAACGTTTCTAAAAGCTTTAAAAGATCGCGAGATATCAGGGAATCACATTATTTTTTTATAAATGTATATTTATTTTGAGAAATTAAATTCTCATTGAATTATTTTACAAATAAAAATTAATTTTTTACCTTTAAACCAGACCTTTAAATAATCAACCAAGTAGCTCTTCTTCTACTATCAAATGTCTCGATTTTCTGGATTTTTGAACCCTCGAATATGTAGCTGCTTTAGAATCATACGCGCTGCTATGTAAAGGGGATATTACAACGATCAACTTTGGTTGATGGAAATCGGCAACTTGGTTGAGGAAACTAACTTCGAGGCAACTGATAAAATTGATCAAACTGAATTACACGTGGATCAAACTGAATCCTTACACACACACAAGCCTTTAAACGATCAACCAAGTAGGTTTTTTCTATTCTTAAACTCTCTTTAGATGTTTTAAATTTTTTATCATCTTTTTTACTACCCGAAACCTCTCTTTAGACTTTAAAATCTGTAAATTCTTTAGCTCCCTTAAGATCTATGGATCTCGCACTCTTGCGATGGATCATCGGCACTGATTGTCACGTCTTGCAGCACCAAACACCACCCGTATCTTTGCTTTCGCATCCATCAGTAACTTATAATTTGTTCTCTTTCTGTATTCCCAGCAATTTCGGCGATCCCGAAAATAGTCTGCGAGACGATCCACGCGCTGGAGTTGCACGATGAAACGCCATCGTGGAAAATCATGGACAATAAAGGCCGAGTCACAGTGGTGCTACACTGGGACCAGCGCTCGTCGTCGTCGTCGCAGGTACAGCAGCAGCAATCTAAGGCAGGTCAGGATGCCCAGACCTCCAAGTACTCGCCGACTAAGAAAGTCGACCTAAGCGGCGCTCAGCGACCGTCCTTGGTGATTCAGACTAGCCTGGACAAGCTCGGTTATGATGGCAAAGGAACGCATCTGCCCGGCGAGATCGGCCCGACGCGGTACACCAGCCCGCGAATCACTGTGATAAATCATGACGATATGGTATTGAAACTGTGTCTTATTAGTTCAAGCGTTTCCCATTCTCAGATTCTAATTCGCAATTTCCTAAAATAATTGCATCTGCAATTAAAGGCATTACTGCCACAGATCTTGATAATTTTTTTAAGATTCTGAGAAAGCTTATTGCCAGATATTAAAAAAATAATAATAAAATAAAACACCATTGCATTTTAAATTAATCGATCTCAACTAGAATAAACACATTTTTCAGATTATAATTTTTTAAATCTTATCAATCTATTTGAACCGCCGTACATCGTCTGTAATTAAAGGAGTCGATGCAACATTCATTAATTTTCTAAATTAGTTTTTCTAAAAGCAATTCTTAAACTAATTCTTAATTTTTCTTAAAAATAAGGGCTAGATATATTATACTATTGTGTCGTTAAATTTTTTTATTTTAATTGCATTATTTCTCTCTTTTACGTAACTTTTTTTCTATTTTACACAAACTAAACAATCATTGTTAAACTCATTTTTATTCCAACAACAGCAACCGACACAGCCACACTTGCCGGGCCGCCTAGTGAAACAGGGCACGAATTCGTTCGACAGCACGACCATTCACATTCACACGCCGGAGTGCTCAAACCACATCCATCAGCCAGTCGCGCGAAACGGCAGCCCGGTGAACGGTGCTGACGGCGGCGCCGTCGGCGAGTGCGACTTCCACTGCTGCGCCCTGCACGAGGAGGGTCGTAGGATCGCCGTGCATAAGTCGGTAGCGACGTCACCGATCCAGGATGCGCAGCACGCGCAATATCAACATCCGCATCATCCGCATCAACAGCAACAACAACAGACGCAGACGCAGACACCATCGCCGCAGCCGCCATCCTCTCTATCGGACGGCACTAAGCGACCCGGTCTTAGCAAAGGTCACGTTCGCTTCCGCGACACCGCCGACGAGGAGTCGAGCTCGCGTCTGATCGGCGCGACCGGTTTCCATCTCCACCACAATCATCATCATCATCATCAAGAGCATGACAGCTCCGAGTCTGAGACGGAGAACACGATAATGGAAGACGAGATCGTGACTTCGGAGAAATTTCTGCTTTTGATCGACCAGCTAACGGTCGAACAGAAGCATCATCTTAGCATCAAGGACATCGGCATCATACTAGAACGACTTAGCTCCAAGATCCTCGACGTCGAACGATTGGATCGCGAGAGCGAGAGCGAAGAGTGCTATAACTGGACGATCAAGGCGATCATCCGGGGCGATGTTCTGCGGGAGCTCGGAGTGATTTATAACGGAAACTACTACGCGATTTCGGAGCATCCCGGCTACAAGGAAGAGTCCGAGGAGAATAACGAGGATAATGAAGAGGAAGAGGAAGATAGACTTTAATATGATGCTGTTTTACTAGATAGATAGATAGATAGATTATACACCTATTCCTGGTTATTATTAACTTAGGACATGTAAACGGAAATAAGGACGGGGAACATTATGTGGTTTCACTCTTCGATCCGAGGATTTTTCACCTCCCGAATATTTTGTGATTTTTTTTGAGAGTCATAACATTTCTTGAAGTCTTCCTAATATTTCTGTAATCCTTCAAGGATTTCCCGAGAGCTTCCTCCCTTGAGTCTTCCTAGGATTGCCAAATATTCTTTTAAGAACAAGTAATAAAGTAACGTTGTCTCGTGCCAAATACATCTATGAAAGTTCTACAGAATTAATGCAGAATTTTTAGATTTTTGAATAATATATAACTATGTAGAAATTCCAAGTACCAGACCATGTAAGGTCCAAGATTTGATGTGTATGAATTAAAAATTTTTTAAATCTAGTCTTCTAAGCTTTTCCAAGATATTCTTAGATTTTTTCTAAGATCTCAGAATCCCTGAAAAATTTTCTTTTTAATATTTTTTGATATTATGATCTTGTGAAATTTTAAGATTCTCCTTAAGATTCTGTACATTAAGAATTTATTAATAATTTATAACATTTATTTTAATATCACAATTTTTTCTCTCAAAATTTCTCAGTTCTAGAATTATATAAAGAATACTTTTATGTTTGATTCATAATGTTCCGATATGCTTTTAGAACTTTTTGATTTCAAAATTCTTAAAAACGAATTGCCAAATATTACCATTTTAGATTCTTGTATTTTTTGAACTATTAGAGATACTAGTTTTTCAGATTTCAATAGTTTATTCAGATAAATTTATAATTTAAATCTCTTAAATTTTGAACGCCGTAGATCTTAGATGTTACAAAACATCTTCGCAGACTCTAAACACTGTAATCCTAGGTGCCTTAGATTCCAGATATCCTTAAATCGCACATATTTTAGATTCTTAGATCCTAGATGTCTCGGATCGTAGATATTGTAAATTCTAAATTCTTTAGATCTTTAGATCTTCGTATATATTCAATCATATATATTCAAGCGATCTTGATATGAATTTTAAATTTCTTAAATCTTGACATATTTTCGATGTTTCAGGTCCGTATGCTAAGTCGTTCTCCGCGATTATACACAATTTCTTACAATATTCCTTGTATCTCCTTGCATATTCTGGCTACAAGGTAAAATTATAGTAGAAGAATAAGGAAGAGATTTTAATTTATTGCTATATTTTGCAATTAGATAGAATTAATAAAATAGATAAATAGTAATTAAAAAATGTTTTGTGCAGTTGTTATTTAAATATTTTTTCACTTACTTGTTCGCATTTACGAATATTAATATTCAAATTAAAAAAATTAAAAATAGATCAATGTTTCTTATAAAAATGAATAACATTGTGCCAAATTTTATCAATTATCCATCACTTACGACGACTTTGCATATGAATCTATGAACAGCCTAAAGGTTTTTAGTTTTTTGGGTGTTCACAAAATCTTCGGATCGAAGATAAAGTCCACAAAAAAGCGAAAAGTAAGCGACGTGTGCGAATCGCGTTGCGGGGAAAAATTTTAAGATCGAAAGATGACAGAGGGTAGATCGATGAAAAGCGCTACTTTTCTCTTCCAGAGATGTTTCGTAATAAGAAAAAAAAAAATGAAGAGAAAATAAACCGGGAGAAAAGGAGGAGAGCGCATCATAATGGAATCATGTAATATGATACAACTTTATTAAAAACCTAGTTCTAAAGACGGTTGTTGAGAAATATGTACTTATTAAAACTAGCATGTATACTTGTAGGAAACATTTTTGGGATTACGGACGCCGATTCCGTAACCGTCCACAACACTGCCCTATCTAAAGTGGAAAGACAAAGTAGGAAAGAGTGAGAAATAGAGGAAGGAAAGAAAAAAGAAAATGAACTGAAAGATGTGAATATATACAATGAGTAACGATTTGAGACTCGACTAAACTCAATGATCTAATTCTTTTTCTTCGCTCCGTTTAATGCGCCGTTAATTAATCTCTTATTGCAGGATTTAAATGTAATTTTTTGTAAACTTTTTCGCAATCCTGATTAATTTAATTTTAACTAAATATTCTAAGATATATAATTTAGATTTATGGATGAAAAGTTCTAAAGCAAATAGCCCCTTTTGAATTTTAGAAATTAAATTAAGTTCTTATTGTAAATTACAATTTCTAGAGTATAATTTTTCTCAAATTTTTAACTCTCTTGAGTGATACATTTTAGAATTTAACTCGATTTTTAACTCTCTTGAGTGATACATTTTAGAATTTAACTCGAAAAATGTAGAGCACATTTAAGAATTTTTATCTCATAAATAATAATTAACATAGTGAATCTGTTATATATTTCTTCTAAATAAAATTCTGCAACATGTCTTGCAATAAAGGATTAATTTATACTTTTAATAGGCGCGGTCAAGAATGTGAAAATCTTGCGAAGATGCAAGCTTGATCGTCGACGTCAGGAACGATCGATGATCTCGAATAGCGGATGGATAACACGTGGCGAGCACATGTATCGATCCATCAGATCGCCATAGAATGCTCACTAACGATATTAAAAATATGAATAAATGTAATCGCGTGGCTGCCTTTTATTCATCGAACATCGCGAACGATTCACTGCGCAAAGATCGACTTCAAAGTTAATGAGAAAGTGACGCGACAACAGTGGGAGATGAATCTGTTGGTTTCTCGCCGACGTAAATTCTCGCCGACGTAGACTTGTGAAACATGTTCTCGTAGCCTAAGATCCTTGGATCCTTCGGATTCTCCGATCTTCGATCATCTGGGTACTGGGTTCTTTATATAAATGTCATGTTTTTTATAATCTGAATTATTTAGATTTAGATAATGGATTAATTTGTCGATTTCAATTTTTTAGGATTTTTTTATAAATTTCTTTCAGATTTTATACAATAAATTGTCTAAATTAACAAAATTTTTCCATATTTAATTTTTCGATTTGTTTAGTTGTCAAAATTTATTAATTTTTCTTTAAATCCGCACAATTATTAATATGCTATTTTTCATAGAATCTAGTGCTCACTTCATTCATTTTGGCTCGTTGCAGCTGCGATATTTCAGATTGGATCCGCGAATGAAAATCACATTTCATTCAAAGCGGAGCACATACACAAAGACAGCATCGTTCAAAGCTCTTTACTCTTCCTTCTCTTCCTTTAAAGTTTAAAATATTAAATCAGTGCGTAATTATATAATTTCTCTTTCTGCTTGATAATTGCTAATTATTTAGAAAAGACATTGTCAAGATATTAATTTTTAATAGTAGAGAATTTCATTTTTTCTTTAATTTTATATATTTTTAGCTCTCAAATGGCAATAAGGCAAAGATATTTGAAGAGTTAAGGAACACGTCGTTGTTGCCTCCTTCTTACGAACTATTTTGAATTTTTTTGTATTTATAATAATTTATAAGCTTTTTTTTTATTAATTTATTATATTATCAAAGTTATTAAGCTTTAATTTAACGCTCTTTCTAACAAAAAAATTAATATCGATAAGTATCGAGTTTATTTTACGAGAAGGAAGGAAGTTGAAAGTTTCGAACGGCGCTTCAAAAACACATATGCATACATATGCGCGCGTAAAGATTACGTGTAATAATAAATATAGTCGGAATTATTCGGAATTTACGTTAGCGGATGTATTACATGATTATATAAGTGATATATCGATACGTGTCGGGGATACGCTCTATGTGAAACTTTGCAATTTTAATATATTTCTATTGTAAGTATACTCGAGAAACTGTGTGTGTGCGTGTGTATGTGTGTGTGTGTGTGTTACGTGTGTATGCGTGCGAGATAGAACAAAAGAGAGAAAGAAAAAGACGATGGCACACGACGCGCGGGAGGTATTCGATAGCGTATATAAATATATACATATATACATACATATATATATATATATATAGATATACATATATTATATAATAATACAGCGAACTGTCGTGAGAAAACTACTTTATATAGACGGGTCGTCTCGTTTTGGCCGACTCGAGGAACGCTCGAGGGCGAATTTTGGGGCGACTAAAAAAAAAAGATGCACCCGCATATAGAAGAAGAATTTAAGTTCGTAATTCCGTTCGCGTTAAGATTTTTCCATGTGTCTTATCTCATCTCATACTTCGTTCGCGATCATCTTATCTTTGATGCGCTTTATTAAATCCTGAGATTGTTGGAGTCTAAAAATATTCTGGGTTGCACTGATCCTGCAGATCTCTCGGATCCTTCACGTTCACCGATTTACTTGAATCCTCGGAATCTAGGATTTTACTTTTTGTCGATTTTAGATCCTTCGAATTTGAAATTTCAAATTCCGCGGAGGATCTCGAAGGTATAGATCTTTTTCCAATTTAAAATTTCGTGGTTGTAAGATTATAGGTTTCTTGGATCTTGCATTTCTTGATAGCTAAATTGTTGAAATTCTATTGTTTTTCATTCTATTATTTTTCTAGCATCGTTGCATCATTAAACTCTCCTCATGGATTTTTGAATCTCGATATTTTCACTTTTTAAGATCACGTGTGAAGAAGGAACTTAAGATAATCACAGAAAAATATGGAGAAGAGAGCAAAAGAAGAAGGAGGAAACTATGAATAGAATGATTTCGATTTGTCGAGTCGATCATACATTTTTTTCGTTGTAAAAGAACGCATGCTTTTGCAATAAAAAAAATGAAAAGGTTTCTGCCCCCGAGAACTATTTCATGATAAGAAAAAAAACCCTTTACAGGTTTCTGGTCTCGTAGTGCCACTTTAAATAATAATGAATAATAATATAATAAAATAAAACAACAACAAATAATATATTAATAATAACAATAAAATAATAATGATAAAAAGAATAAAAAAATTGTTATAAGTTGTAACTGTTGTTTCTGGTACATGCAGATACTATACACATACACCCTAAACTAAGGACATGGCCTCCGTTGTTTATTTATACATAACTTCGTCCTATAATCCTTTTGTGCAAAGAATGCAATGTTCTGGAATTATAAACAAACAGAGAAATTAAACCGTATTTCATATATTTCACTTGTATCGCACAAACATAGCAATTATTAGAGTGATTTATTTATATAATTATTACAGACTTCTTGTATCTTTTTAAAACAAGAACCATAAAATCACAGATTCTTGAATTTTTCTTAAATTTTTTTGCAACCCTAATTTCATATGAGATCTTCGATTCCTTATGATCCTGCTAATATTTATACTATGCATGATTCTTATCTATCGAGTAATTTATATTATCTATAATAGAATACTTCTCACACTCTCTTGAATGTTTCCGAATGTATAAAATTATTAATATCGAAGAGTTTTATTTTACAAGAATATACATATTTACGATATGCTATTCTTGTTTATATGCGATTTGTTACTTGAGATATATATTGTTACGATTCTTCTGTCATTTTATGCATATAATAGCGCGACTTTTCCACGACCTATCGATCGATCGATCTGCAGCAAACAACTGACGATCAACGTAAGGGAGAGATCTAGCGTAAGCAACCTCGCATTATGATTACCTCTATGTATCTGCATGACCATATTACAATAACCTTTAACTACTTTTAAAGGGAGAAAAACATAGCCACTCTACTCGATGTAGCAGAAAAGAAACTCTATACAGAGCGTTCCAAAAGTATGTGCCAAACGTGTGTCGAGAATACTCGGTGCTAGTATTTTACCTTCGCGACGACAATCTTTCCCACTATAAATGCCCTCTTGTAATCCTTATTGCGAAAATGATTAAGAATATTTCTTGTAAGCATTTCTTTTGAGCGCTTTTCAAATATGAGATTTTTAAAAATATCTATTTAAACAATAATTCACGGATTTTCCATAAATCTTCGTATATGATTCTAAAATCAAATAGGATAAATTTTTTTTTTTAATGAAATATATGTTGCGAGACATTAATTTTTGTCGCGAGAAATTAATTATTGTCGCGCAAAACTTTCGGAGCATTCTGTATAAATATTCGTATCGATCACGAAGTACATTTAGCATCTCTTGTCGCGTAGCGATTAGCTCGTATTAATGGATAAATGAAGTAATTAATTAATTGCGTTAACTTATGGAGGTAAGATTCGAAACAATGAAGCAGGGGAGTAAATCAAAAGACGGGGATTCCTGCGAGATTTATTCAGGACGAGGTACTTAGGAGGAGTCTTCCCTCGCGAGAGGCACGTTGCCCTATATACACGTATACAATATGCCAAGAAAGCACTCGTACATCATCATGGCTTTATTATGCGATTATTATATTATATTCTTTTCATTGCGTGTATTTATATTATGTGACAAACAAAATAATTCATTAAAAATTCATCAGTATAAGTATAGAGATTTATTATAAATTTAACATATATAATAAGTTTTTTTATATTAAATTATAAAATCTCATGTCTTTTAAATTCTATGGATCTCTCTAATAAAATTCCTCTTGTGTAATTCTAAATCTTCCAAATCCTAGATTATTTATTGTTGAAATGCTTATATTTAAGTTACAGAAATTTTACATTATTTAAATATTCATTTAATTGAATTCTAAGTTACTAGTTACTACTATACTTATGCAACTTCACATAATACAAATACATTATTACATAATCACAGAATAGATTTAAAGCGTCTAATTAAGATTATCTTTTAAGATGAAGTATGGCATGAGTGCTCTCTTCGCATACCATGCATATTTATACATAATATAAACTATATAATATAAACTAATCATGATTTGCAATCCTACAGTGCACTGTCGAAAACGAAACATAAAACAAGTAGTGCAAATTAAGGTTTTTTAAGCATTAACGATGAAAGAAAAAGAGAGAACTAATGTACTGACGATGACGACTTTTTTAACGTTTTATCGCATTACGGAGTATAATATGTGTATATATACATAAATGCATAACATATACCCACGGCAAAAACACACGTAGACCACATGTGTCTATGTATATACATATATATACAATTCATATAATCGCGCGTGCGTGAAAGTGTGCGTGTGCGTGTCTGACAAGTGTGCAGCAAGCATGTAAATAATAAAGACCGTATAATACCATGATTATCCACGAGGATCTATAATTGCCAAGTGTATAAGCCACACACACAATACATATGTTTTATATATATATATATATATATATATATATGTATGTATGTATGTACAATATATATATATATATATATATTACATATGAGTTTGATGCACAATAGCGACAATCGCATTATCCTGTGCGATTTTCTGACAAGCGAATTTTTGCACCACTTTGTTTGTGAATTTTCTTGGAAAATAATGTCTAAACAAATTTGCGATTAATAAAAATACCGACTCAATTTTTTATTCTTTCTAGATTCTTTGGATTCTAGCAGATAATTGGATTAAAGAAACCTCTAAATCCACGGTTGCCTGAATCCTTTCTTCGATTTTTATATTATTCCTTAAATCCCGAGAATTCTTCTGAAAATTTTATTTTATTTTATTTTATTTTTAAAATTATACCTGAATTGTCGCCAACAATCGTTGGTAAAAAAATTCACCAACAAAAAAACGGTGCAAAATTATTTCCGATATGAATATCATCAATAAAATTAGACATTCCTCGTTAACCCTTTCTGGGCATATGTATAATGGGGTTCTTTCCTGGATATTTGGAATTATGATCAGATTTAATGCCATTTGTAGCTTAAGATGTGTAGTCCTATTTTTTTCACTCACAAAAATAGGTAAATCAAGATTACAAAAGAAGATGAAAGTGAAATTTTTCATCCTGTAAACGTTTACCGTATGTAAATTTCGTGGGGTCCGACAGGCCCTACTTTGTGCCAGGCGCAGGAAGGGTTAACCCTTCCATAATGACCGATATAATCGATGCGTTTATTAAAAAGATCAGTAGAGAAGTCGCAGGATAATGCCGGGGGAAAGATTGCTCGATTGTTGAAGAGGAATGTTCCGCGCTGACGTCGAGCTTATAAAGTTACTTAATGTTAGAGGAATGTTTTTACACAACTGCCACTTTACAATGACGTGAGATTACAATTGTTTGTTTCGGTGGCTGACGCGCATGTCTATCGCCGCCGCACAGTATGACATTTTTGCCCAAATTATCGAAGAGAACAAAGATATTTTACCTATCTGCATCATTTTCTTTTATTTCAAGATTATATAATTTAAATACACATATTAATCTAAAATTTATATATTTGAAAAATATAAATTGCATAAAAAATTTTGAATATAAAAAATTAAAAAATAAATTATATATATATATATATTCTTTTTAATGCGAGAAAATATATAATTTTATTATAAATATGTATATTATAAATTAAAATAATGGAATTTTTAATATTAAATTAATTAATTTTCACATGTAAGTTTGATAAATTATTAACTTTTGAATACTAGTCTTGCCACAAATCAGAATCTTGTCTTGAAATTGATATTGACAAATATAGAAAAAGATAAAATTTTCCAATCATTTCCATATTTTAGAGAGGACTCTTTTATGTAGATTTATTAAAATATATATATATATGTATAAAATTTTAAATTGTTACATGTGCTTTCAAAAAATTCGACACTATATATACACATACACACGCGCCATAATTATATATATAATAATTATTAAATTAATATGTTTTGTTAAAATTAAATATTTTTCTGTCAATATTTGATACAATTAGATAAAGTATTTTTGTTCTCCTGAATTGGTAAAAATTTTACACTGTACGTTGATTCCGTTTTCCGCTGGCGCAAAAGCGTTTTTCTGCATTATTTTTCCCCCTCGCCGCAGAAAACGCGACGGCGAATTCTGCGCGTGGCGAGTGAGTTCCACTGCGAACACGAATTTGTTTCTCTCGACGGATTAATATACAGCCGAAATGTACCTACCATACGTAAATAAATAAATAAACAAATAAACGAATAGATGAAACAAAGTGAGGAGGCGGAGATTAGGCCGTTCGAAATCTTTTCTATATTATTAAAAAATAATTATTATTTTACGTTCATAAAAATGCATGTTCTTGTTAAAAATTAATTTATACGGATAATCACTTTTGTTGCACAATTGTTGTGTTTTCTTTAATATGTATATATATTATACACTAATTTATTATTAATCTATATTTATTTAAATATTAAAAAAATGATTTGATATAATCGAGTATTTTCTTATCTAATTTTTAGTTATTTTTACTATGCATGTATCTACAATGTATAGAGAACAATAAATCATTTTTTATATACAAAGAGAATTTTCTCTTAGAGTTTACCCTGAAAATCATGGTAATCGTGGGACAATATGGTATGGAAAGAATTTTATCAGAATTTCTCTGATAAATATTTATCACAATAAAAATAATATCTATTACAATAAAATATAAAATATGTTTGATTACTTTTACAATGCAGTTTGGTAAAATTAATCAAACATGTTTTATCTTTTATTGTGATAAATATTATTATTTTTATTGTGATAAATATTAATCAGAAAAATTCTCATAAAATTCTTTCCATACCATATTGTCCCACGATTACTATGATTTTCAGGGTAAATTCTAAGAGAAAATTCTCTCAGTATAGTTAAAATTTAACATATATTAGATAATTACGTTTACAGTGTGCACATATAAACTAATATATTAAATAAAGAAATTAAATAAGTTTTTAGAATAAATAATTTATATAAACAATAATTTTTTAACAAAAATTTTTGTTCTTTTAGACAATTTTAACAGAGCCTATGTCAAGTGTGAAAAATATAGTATTATTGCACTCACGCTGTCTGTTATAAATAAATAATTCTTAACCGAATCGTCTGCGGTGCAGCCTACGCGGCGACCTATATTTAGAACAACACGTGAATGAATCTCTCACATGCATCGTCGTTGACTTCCCATTTCTCGTATAAACCAAAATCGATTATTACACTTATAAAATAGTTTTGACACACGTGCTACTGTTATTCTATCGTCTTTCATAGTGACGCGAATTATATTTGTTTTGCTGAATGTATCCGAATGAAATTTTATTTTTCCTTTTTCAGAGAAAGAGAAGTTCAGAAATTTTATAATTTACAATTTTACTTCAATTTCCTAAAAATTTTAAACTTTCAGTTCCTAATTTTACTATAATTTTTGGGGGGTTCTGAATTTTTTTATGTTAAATTCTTTAATATACTATGCTTTAGTCATATATTTTTAGATTTTTAATTCTTTTGATTTTGCATTTCTTAAACTTTATAATAATTTATACAAAGTCTTGAAATTTTTCGGGGATTACTCTATCGAAAATAAGATAGAATTCATATCATATTCGATAATATAATTATTGTGCGCAACATTCGATTTTCGAAGAATCTCGCGAACATGAAACAGCTGGGTCAGCTATAAATGACAGATTGTTTTTGCAAGCTGTGCAAGCTGTTGTGCGTTTAAATTTAGAAATGAGACATCAAGACAAAGGCACGCGACAGAATCTGCTGTAAGATTAACCAACAGGTAAGAAGATTCTGATGCAGATAAATCTCCCAGGAATCCGAATCACGCAAACAACAATAATTGAATCAAAGTCTGCAGGAAGAAACAAGTTCGTCCTGGCGTACCAGAAAAATAATAAATGAGGGAAAACAGCAAACTAATTATTGCAATTAAGATTAGTAAGTTCTAAATCTTAAGGAAATTTCGAATAAATCAAAGATTTTCTGGATCCTAAACTTGGCATGTTTTCTTTAAATTTATGTTTTCTCTAAATTTATATTTCTCTAACTTCTCCTTGAATAATAGAGAATTTCTTTGAAATATAGATTTTAAATCTTAAATATCTCCCTTGAATGTTATATTGTAACTCATAAATTTTTCTAGTTTCCTTTGCATTCTAGAAGCTTGCGCTTTTATATATTCCTCGCACTCCAGTTACTCTCACTCTCATATTTGTTGCAAAGCAACTACCTTGAGTTCAGGATTCCTTAAATTCTAGGTTCTACAGATCTTAAATTATTTAGCGTCCACCTATCTAGCGTCTCACGTTCCGGGAATTTTTGAAACCCTACTCTGGTTCACAAGTCCCTAATTCTTTTCATTCCAGCTACTTCGTACCTACAACATCCGCAGATCTCCTCTTACTCAGAGCAATCTCTAACGCTCTTCGCATACCATTACTACTGCACTTCAATAATTCCTCTACTCTTCGTTCCACAATCTCCACCTGATCCACCATCTCCAATGTCTCATGCTCCATTCCAACTATCGTCACCTAATCCAGCTTCATTTCTCTCTTCTTTCTCTCTCTCTCTCTCTCTCTCTCTCTCTCTCTCTCTCTCTCTCTCTCCCTTTCCTTTCCAGTTCACTTGTTTGATTGACGCTAATGATCGCACTATCAATTAGTGGCTTACGTATGCATTTTCTTCATTTCTGCCAAGCGAAACTGAAGATGAAGTTTCTATGATTGATATCTCGATTATTAGTTCGCCTTTGTTTTAATGTTTGTGTCCATCTTATAATACTTTCGCATTTGATCTAATTTTTTTCTACTTTATTAATTAATCGTCTAAATTAAATCTATTTTAAAATGACTAAAAATCTAGAGATGTGACTATGTGACAATCTCAAGTTGACTATAAATGCAAAAGCGATATATTTTTACTATATCTCTTTTTCTTTCTTTTTACTTCTCTGTTTATCAGTTCATCTGTTTCTCTTTTTTCTTCGATGCTGAGAATTACGAAAGGAAATCAAGCTTTATGCAAAATTTAGAATCTCAGACGCAAGACACGAAGTAAGCTTCTTAGTCCTTCATTCTCAACTTTGCGTTCCACTGAGTACTGGATTCTAAGATACGTTCCAGCTTCGTCCCTTCTCTCTTTCTTCGTGCCCCTTCTCCTATTTCCCTATGTATTCACCATTCATCTGAAACCCTCTCTCTTCGCATCCACGTCAGCACTTTCCGCGACTCTTCGTACTGCAGGATCCAGTCAACAGTAGGATCACCATCTCCAGGCGGTTGATGCTCCATGGCAACTCCCGCCACCTGGTCCAGGGTTCGTTTCTCTCTCTTGCCCTGCGCGCTACCCCAGCCAGAGGGGGTTTTCGCATCTCGATGCCGCTTCTGCCCCCGCGGCGGTAGCGAGAAAGCCGCCGGCGCGGCCGGCGCGAGTTATTGATTTGACAGGAATGACGGCAGGCGGAATGGCGCAGGAATCGATAAGAGGAAGTGGTGGTCCAAAGCTGCCGGTGGTGCGCTGCGCGGGGGTGCGCGCGCGCAAGAAGAAGGAAGACCGCTGTTATAGGGGATGCTTTAGAGGGAGCGAACGAGAGAGCGAACCGCGGAGGGCTGTATGGGGGTTGTGGAAGCGACCAGGTGGAGGGAGAGATATGGAAGAGGATCGGAGGGAGAGGCAGAGCGAGAGGAGAAGGACCGGGAGAGAGGGAGCGGAGAATATTTTCATACTCCAGACTCCCGGCGTAGGTAGAAGATGGCAGCCGAGGCGTGATTCGGTCCGGGCAGTTTCCTCTCTTCTGGCCGCGCGCGCGCGAGAATAGCAGGGCCGCAATCCGCTCCGGGTTTGAGAAGAAGAAGTTGCCGGAAAATAGTGTGCTCTCCCTTTGTGGGTCGGTCTCCTCGTTGTCGGTCGACGGTGCCCGTGGCTCGAAAACCCCGGAAGGAAGTCCCCGGAAAATGATTTGAGGAGGGAAATAGAACGAGGGAGAGAGAGAGAGAGAAAGAGAGACTGATTGAGACTAACACTGAAAGAAAGACGGTCCGAAAGAGGGAGAGAAATAGAGAGAGAGAGGCAGAGTAAGAGAGATCCGCTTCGCTCGGCTACGCTCCGCTCGCGCGACGTGTCCGTCTCGCTGTTTTTCTGTCGTTTTTTTCGTCGCCGTATATATTCAATCGCCCGCGCGTACCCTAAAGATCGGTATATAAGATCGGTAGTATACTATCATCGGGAAGATCGAAACCGTAAGCCGCTTCGTACCGCTCCGATCTACTCGGCTTCGCGTGTCGCGTCTGATGAGCAAGAAGGTGATAGATGTCGGTGATTATGCGCGTAGTAATGAGTAATCCTGTAAAGCCCGTCGGGATCGCCGCAGCCGCCATCGTCGCAGTGTTTCACGAGCGTCATGTAATATGGAATTAAACAATGTTGTTAAGACGTAAACATGTTCTGGCTACACTGTGGACTCTTTGTTCTCGTGATTGCCGTACGTGGATTTATTAGCAGCTTAGCCGACACTACATCCAAGCGAGGTAATGCCTGCCTGCTTACCTGCCTGTCTTATTGTTAGTTTATCTTATTGTTAGTTCGCTTGCTTGTCTGGTGTAATCAATCCGAGATATCGGTCCAGAGAAATTATAATGTGATAAATAAAATTCGAGTTTTTAATCAGTTCGAATTTTTGCCTAACTAAGCCATTATATGCTCATCGAAAAGCTAGATGCATCTATTTGGGGAAAATAGCGTGATCCAAGTCGCGTAACATAAGTCCTTTGACATAAGATGATAGAAATTATTCAACGGGTTAACTAGGATCTACGATTCTCTGTACGGATGGCTGCTTGAATGAATGGGTGTAAAGCGCTGATCGTTATGGAGGTATTGCACCTGCCTGCGCACCTTGCTTCGCCACCCTATCCGCTTAATAGTCTTAAGGAGGTAGCACCCATGAAAGGAGAAATGGATTTAAGGCGTCTACGGGTCTAAGGAATATCTAAAATTTCTCAACTGTCGCAAATAATGGAGTTATTTATATAAAAAAACAACAATCTAATTTAAATTAATTTAACAGGAGCATTGGTCCATATTATTTATTGACTAACCGCGTCTGCCTGGTGAACTAGAATAATTTCGCTATAATAATTTCTAGTGTGAACGGATTGTTATCCAGACTGTTGTCTGGTTTATAATTAGACGCGAGCGCGAATTATTCATCGAGTTACCACATTTATCGAGATAGCCGTGTGTAATCATATTAAGCAACGTGTTGTTTGTTCGGTTATAGATAACTCATTCTTAGATTATATAATTATCGATAAGTTTGACAGTTTGATATTCTTTTTGTTGATATTTTTGTTTTTCGTTTTAATATTTTTATGTATTATTTTTACTAAATTTCTAAATTTTTGAATTTATAAAATATATAGATCGATTCGAAATTATTTCAATTAAAATTCTTCGGTTTCTTAAATTAAAAATTTTATTTTAAAGTGTTTTTTAAGAGATTCTTTTTTAGTGTCGGATATATGTACACGTTAAGTTTTATATTTCTTGAATCCAAAGTTGTTTTGATCTTCGATTCGTTGAATTACAGATTCTCCCCGGAATCGAAGAATGTCGTTTGCTTTTAACGTCAAAGAACCTATAATGTCATGTTGGTTGGAAATCTCAGAATTCGAAGAATCCAAAGAATGTAGGATTCATATAATTTAATAACTTAGATTAATCTCTAATAAGGAAAATCTGAACTTTACAAACACCAGGATTTAAAGATTAAAGAGCAATTTAAAATTTAACTTAATATTAAAGCATACAAAAGCATTTAACAAAATCAAAGAAAAAGATTCAGGATCTGCAAAAGTGATATTGATAAAATTGATATTCGATAAAATTAAAAACAAAAAGTTTTAATTGTGTAAAACAAATACGAATTTAAAAAATTGCAAAATGTAATTTAAAAATCTAGAAATTCGAAGTTTTGTGAATATTCGAGAATTTTACATTAAAATCTAAGGAACCGAGAAGAGCGTTCGATCGAGTCCTTGCCGTTTCCAGGATACTGCAGAGAGCTCGCTAGCTCTCTGCATCCTTGAACAAGGATAAGCACCCCATCGGGTTACGATCCTCGACCTCTTAAATTATCGAGTTAAATTCTTACACCCTCAACTTGTCGGGTTCTTGAATCTTTACGTTCTGGATTTCTTAGATATCTTCAAATCTTGAAAAAATTCAATTTTCTGCATTCATGAATTTACATTTTTTATTCTTTAGATCCTTGAAATTTTGACATCTTTAATTTCTTGGATCCATGAATCTTAATATTTTCGAGTCCTTGGATCCTTGAGTCTTTGCGTTTAATCTTAATCTCACAGATCTTTCAGAAAGCATCAGCATTCTCATATTTTAAGAATTATATATCTTATTATATTTTCTTCTTCTCTTTATATATTCTTCTTATAATTTTCATGTTAATTATCAATATGTAATTTTGTGGCGCATGTTTGCTCATTGCAACGATTTTTTATCGCTGTTATGCACAATTTATTATACATGCACTTTCTTGTTATAATATATAAGTTTTTCTTTACAATAGAAAAACGCAAATAAAACATTAGCATAAAATGTAATGTAAAAGTGAATATAAATTGCAAACGGCGAATAACGGAAAAACTACTTTACATTGCAATAAATAAAAGGCTCGCGTCTTTATACCCATTTAAATTAATATAAATCAACTTTGTTTATATTAATTTATGTAAAATCCTATACAGAAACTCGGTATAATATGTCACCACGCGTGTTGCAAGAAGCGTCTTATTAATTTTGCTAATTCTTATTAATTTCGCATGTAATAAAAACCGCTGACCGCGCGCGTGCGGCTCCTCGTCGTAAATTCCGCAGATTCGCGCATTCTGGTATTTGCCGGCTGCGGAAAATGCGAATATAGATCAGCGGAACGATGGTGCTTATGACCGTGCATACGGCACGCCGCGGATTTTCCCCGGAACGGCCGCGGGAAAACGCGACGTCGGGGCGTCGGAATGCGCGTAATCGTTACGTACATTTCCGTCGAGCTTCAAATCCCACCGCTGCATTATTCATAATGTTATAGCGCGGAATTACATCCGCTCGCTCACACTTTGCATGTCGCCGTCGCCGCTCATCGCCGCGTAAAACCGCGGGAGCATGCGAATGTGCGCTTTGCACATGCATCATCGCACCCGGTCGACTTATCGCACCGTCGTATTTTCCCAACGACAACGACGACAATGATGGCGAGAGCGATGCGTTTCTTAATAGGACGGATATTAGTGTCAATGTTAAACGGGCGCGATTTCTCGCGAAATGTTTCAAAAATAATCCTCGAATTTTATTATTCCCACGGATAGAATTTTCAATAAAAGAATGATAGATTCTTTTGTCATAATTTATAAGCTTTATAATATTTTTATAAGCTTCTTAAAAGCCGTTTTAAATAGAGCCTGTTGTGAATCACCAATAAATATTTTAATGACAGCTTTAACGCTCTTTTCATATAATTGGAAAAAAAGAGTAGAATATTGACTGAAAAAAAAACAACGCCTTTTCAGACTTAACTTATTTAGCTTCCTTGGACTATGTTTAAATTTAGTTAAAATTAAAAAAATATGAGAAAACATAATCTTACTTTTAAGTTAATTTCGAGTAAACTTCGATAAAAATTTTCGTTTGGAGCTTAGTTATAAAGTCAGCTAACGCGAAAACTGCACAAGTTGCGTAGCAAGATGGCGCCTAATCATATTTTCGTTAAGGAAAGATCGATATCAAATTGGCCGTAAACGCGACATACTTCCGGAGAGATACGCGTTTATGTTTACTAGATATTTCCATAATCGTAAAATGTGTTCAAGCTGTAGCTATAAGCTTCAATATAAGCATCTATGAAATATTTACAAGTATAGTTGCATGTTACATGATATTTATCTGTAGTCGTTGAAAAATATCATTTGTAAATGATATCATCCCTTAATGCATTCTCTTGCCGTCAGTACTTTGCAGATATAAAAGTGCAATATACATGAATAAATGAGATAACAATAATAATATTAAAGAAATAACTTTCAATTAAAATGCTATTAGATATATTGGGCATTTAAAAAACAATTGGCTATTTTTACAATAAATAATTAATTGTAGTGTCAAATATATCCATATTTTTAAGAACCGATCAAAATCTCTCTCGAGAGACAGAAAATGACATCCGCTATAACGAAGGGTTGTAGCCGACGAATATTTTGTTTACCCGTTGTACGCGAAATCAATCAACTTGTATCCTGCAATTAATCAAGGACGTAAAACGGGAAGACGGCTTGTCGACGAGTTTCCTCGAGCAAGACCCACGAGATTGAAATGGCAGCGTGCCAGTTCTAACTTATTGGCTTTTAATACGTGAATCCGCGGCCGATTTTGCAGCTCGACGAAATAGGACGACAGCTCCTCGAAAAATCGAAATAATACGAAATTTATCGCCGATCGATGACAAGAGTTTAAAAGTTGAAGATCAAATGTCTTAGTTAGAAGGTTCTTGAAAAACCTGATTGTACAGAATATTTCAAACAAACGAGTGCTTCCTTTTATTGCAGATAGAAGTACTCTGTATAATAACAAAAATAATAATACTTGTAATATAATGATGATGATTAGCGCAATATTAGTAAGTACTGAAGAACTATACAAGTTCTAAGCGAGTCGGCATAGTAGATGATTGCATAGTAAAGACAGTCTTTAGGGCGATTAAATGCCCATTCATTCGAGAGAGCACTATGCCTACGTACCTACTCGTTTAACTCATTTCCCCAGTGTGAGTATATATACCTTCCCGTACTATTATATCTACGATTTACGCTTGCCTTTGCTTTCCCTATACTTATAGCATATAATAACATATATAGCACTTTAATATTTCATGTCCAATAATGTAGTATATAATTTAGTATATCATTTCTTAACATGCAAGTATTTTTCCTAATATTTTTTTACACATCTAACAATAAGATTTATAAAGTAAAAAAGAAAAGAGACAGAGGGAAAGAGAGAGAGAGAAAGAGAAAATTAATTATCAATGTAATGTGACATTTTGTCGATTTGTAAAGAATGCCCTGGATCTATTGAGTCATCTTTCACCTATCAGTTCTTTGACCAATCTGGAAT
Organism: Prenolepis imparis; assembly: GCF_030444845.1. Lineage (NCBI taxonomy): Eukaryota > Metazoa > Arthropoda > Insecta > Hymenoptera > Formicidae > Prenolepis > Prenolepis imparis. The sequence continues at coordinate 9,314,834 of NW_028141169.1, forward strand.
CGATATTTTTTTCAAGATTGAACATCTTCAAGTGTGTATGTTATATAGCTTTCCCATTTATTAAGGAGAAATCAGCTCTACAAATTGACGAAAGAACTTGTAGATAAAAGGCGACTTGGTATAGATCTGGGACATCCTATATTTTCGTAAAATGGTTTCCACTGAAATGAGGATAAGTAGGTTTCTTATACAGGAAATACAGGACAATTTGTTTTTCAAATTTCACCCTACTGCTACCTTTCCCGATGGTAGACAAAACGCGATTAATGGAGTTGCGCATAAATAGCATTAATATGTCGACTAAGCTACAAATCGATTCGAATTATCGATCGACGTTGCATTTTAAAGATAGTGATTATACGATAAAAGTCCTGTTCACACATGTGAGCATATAAAGAGCATATAGAGACACGTAAAAGGACGATCGATTTACATACACATACACGCGTGTCCTTCCATTTGTATATATCTATTCGATCGATCTCTCGCGATGTCGTAGAGCGGCGATCAACAGGAAATCGCGAAATAACGAGGCAGTCGACTGCAGAGCGCCTGCAGTCTACATTGACGTATGCGTTGGTAGTGATGACGTAATGAGGGTGGAAACGCGAAGAGAAGGGGAAGGAGGGGACGCGAGAGGGTCGGACGGGAAAGGGGATCTTACGCGGTTATCGAGTGATGGAAGAACGATGGATTCGCTAAACCCTGGAATGCATGATGTGGGTCAATCTGATTCCAGTTTTCCCTACCTTTAAACGTAAATTGTATATATCGGCTATTTTGCTCGAACGACTCCGCGGACAATCGACTTCTCCAACATCTTCGTATGATAATACGAAGAGGAAATGTCGCAGACATCTTGAATAAAACAGGTCGAATGTATCTAGCGCATCGCGTCATGTCGCGTTATCAATGAACGAGCGAAGGACGATCTACCTTATGTTCGAAACGAATTTTATCGTGAATTTCGCCGTCTTTTCCGCAAGTTTGTTGTTGCGTCTCCCGTTTGAATTTTGTCTTCCGTGTGAATTTTGACGTTTTTCGCAGAATTGAAAACTTGGTCACGTAGCGATGAAAATTCAGGGAGGGTAGTAGAGAGCTCTGGTGGTGCGGGACGGCGCGCAGGGGGTTGAACGGACGCTGGGCGAAATTAAATTTCTCGCGGAAAGAGGCCGAGACACCTCACCTCACCGTGATGGCGAGGTGAAAAGAAGATCTCCAATTTTAGCATGATCTCTGAAAGCGGCAACGAAACTGGGCTGTGAGCTGCGAATGCTGTATACGCGAATGATGCTCTTTTATGCGCCTTCGCGCACCCTTTATCTCGCCTCGAAATCGCATTATTAGATTTGTGCAGACGCGATATCTGTCTGCTCGGTTAATTTATGCGAATCGAGAAAAAAAGAATTCGACGACTTGGACGAGCGAGAATGTAAAGAATTTCAGAGAGCCGCTGACGAACGTATTATCGCTAAAGGAAGAATGTGATATCAATTAATGCCGCAGCTGTTAGACTCACCCCTTTCTCATGGCGAGACGTGTCACGTTGCTTGCTCGTGTACAAACAATATCATGGTGGAACGGGGCGAGCAAATTTCCGGATTGTTTTCTCCACGTGTTCCTTAAGACGCTCTGATATCTGAAACATTCCGTTCGAGATTATATGCGATTAGTTTTTTAATTATTGCTGCATTTTATATAACATATATTTATCACTTTTGTACTGTTAAATGTTTGACGAAATGATGAAATGTTATAGCATTTTTAATTTAATATCTAGATTGAATACACAGTACAAATGCACAATTCAATATGTATATATGTATAGTAGATCGATATCAGAAGATTTATAAAAAATTTCAAAACGAAAATTGAACAATATATTTTACTTTAATATATTGTATAAAAATAATAATACTACTAAAATAGTAAAAAGCAAAAATAATAAACGTCTATATTGCAAATACAATAATTAAATTTTATAAAATATTCGTTATTTTTTATTATTCAGAATTATTTTATATATGTATTTTATATATATATATATATATATATATATTTCAGGATAATAATTCTGAATTTTTGAGTTAGCCGCGAATCGTAGTTCGGAATCGAAACTGCTACGCTCATGGCAGATCATTTTTCCCGGATGTCCTCTTAAATCGTCCTCGACGCCTGAGAAATTCCGCTCGAACCTGGCTGCCGCTTTTCCGGCTGACTCCCCAGAACCTACCTCCAGTCTCGTCCATTTTCCTTTTTCGGGAATGACCGTCATCATTCTCTATCTCGATACGCGGCGAATACTGTGGGAACCGGCAAACGGCAGTGACAGGACGTTACGACAAGAGATAAATATGACGACACGGAAGGTTTGCCATGGCGGAAATATCTACTTTGTTAAATTGCAACAATACATAAACTATTAAGTCGTAAACATCTGAAGACATAAAATAGAAAGAATTCGCTAGATTGTTGATTCTTCAGCTTGATATCTTGGATTTTTATTCCAGAAAAAGTTTTAGAGAATTTTACGATCTAATTATATGAATCCTAAACTTCGAGAAAAAAAAATGTAAAACTTAGGTATTCAAAAAAAGAAAAATTAAAATAAAATGCGAAGATCCAAGGATCCGACGTCGAGTTTGGCAATCAGAGGATTTGGCTGTTGAATCGTATCCTGACACGACGAGAGAGATGTCGAAGAGAGGAGGCCAGGACGAGCGCAAAGCGTGGTATTTGTTTTAGAATTCCTACGCTTTACCGATGTTCGAAGTGGCAAAGCGTTTGAAATCTGAAACGAATGCGCGCAAACCTTCATCTCACAGCTAGGAGAGCCATAATCCGCGGAAGAGATGCGTGATATCCTACATGCATGAGGTCATCGCGCGAAGGGAAAAGTGAGCCACTCGGGCGTAATTAATCATTGCCTCCACCCCCTCTGGAATTACGCACCGGTGGTGTATCTTTTTTGTGGGAGAATTTGATATCATGTCGGAACATCATATTTGTGGGAAAAGTGGAGAATTTCGACCTGTGCCGTTCGTTAAAGGCCTTTTATTACACGTGGATATTTTATAGGTTTCTATTTTGATTGCGAACTCGCAAACGCAAATATAATAATGCCCACATTTATTTTTGGAAAGGATTCCTTCTCTATGTTTCCCTCTGCAAAGAGTATTACAATATATGAGAAACATTAGTGAAATTGCATTCCTTTGTTGAGCTTAAAGTCAATTTTTTCTTAGAGACAACAGCGTACACATTTAGATTTAGTTATTTTCAAACTTTAACAGACTACTTATCGAGATATTTAATATTGTAAACTAGGAAATATAATATCTGGAGAAAGTTTCGTTACGAGCAATTTTAAATTGATCAAAGAATTCGTAGACGAATGCACTGTCGGTATTTCCGAGATGTCGCATATACAAGTATTTATTCAACCTGCAGCGTGGAATTCGCCAATCTTCCATAAATGCAGGAAATAAACAGTTGCGACAAATACGAAAAAGGGAGACAAAATTCCGAGATAGAAGGCGGTTCAAAGCGAATCTCTGTTCGTATTTGATTGCATATTTATTCGATTTTAGATCTTTCTTGCGCGCAACGAGGTGTTGACGGGACAAATCAGAAATCAAAAGCCGAGGTGAAAGAAACTAGCACAACTAGGAAAAGTTTAGCTGCAAACACAGATTTATGCACTTTTATTTTAATTCACTTTTCAAGTTAATGCGCGATAATTATGCGATGCACTTTATCACTTTAAAAAATAAATTAAAAATGCATTTTTGAAATGACTTTAATATGCGTCGTTTTTCCTCTTTAATTTTGAATCCCAGGTTTCTTCTTGTAATATTACATGAAGGACTGTTTTCACTCTTCTTTTTCAATTTCAGAATTTCGCTTCTTAATTTCGTTCATGTATAATTGCACGTTTATATAAAAATTAATGTAAAAATTTAAGCATTCGACAGTGCAGAATCTATTTCAAGGATCGAATAATCCTCTAACTCTTAGATTTTCCAAATCTTAATCCGTAAATCTTCAAGTCCTTGGATTTGCGAGGAGTCTCGAAGAATTAAGATAAAAAAAGCAAATAAATTGAAGTGAGCAAAGGGGTTGAAGTTGTGTTTCAACCAATCCGCCATTCACACAGTACTCTCTTCATTCTTTTCCTCTTTCTCCTCCGCTGCCCTCACCGCCTCTCATCCCATAGAGAAACGTTTTCATGCCGGTCTTCGGGATAAATAGTTTGCACAGGAAAAGGATTTCCACGCCGGCAATTTATCTCGAACGTACGCGGCTCCATTAAGCGAAGACGTAACCCTTTGAGTCTGCAGAGAGTAGGATGTTGCGGATTTGGGATTGCGCGTGGATTTAAGGCTGTAATCGCGGGATTTCGGGACGCGCAGGACACGACGACAATACCGCCGATAATTTCGGAGGAAATTATTTTTACGATCGTGTCGAGAATTTCGACAATTTTTATTTTTGTCGGCACGTGTAGATCATTGCTTCTTCTATCACTGCTTTTTCTTCAAAAAGAGAGAAAAAAATAATAATTTAATAAAACTTGATTTTAACATAATTAAAAAAAAAAAGTTTTTGTCACATTATTAAAACACGTTTAATAACTAACTAACTCATTAATTAGTTATAATAATAAATCAATAAAATAAAATTTAATTAAATAAAAAAATATATGTTAATTATATTTTTTATCGCGAAATATAGAGATCTACATATATGTGATTTAATTAAATTTTGTATATCTTTTAAAGTTTTCTCCGTATAAAAGATATAATATTTATGATTTTTCCATTTTTTATTCATTCTTCGATTTTTCGATATGTGCTCATATTTATTTTATCTTTTATATATGTGTATATATACTATATAACTTCTCTAGACTATGAGACATGAAGAATTATGTAGCTGATTCTAAATTCGTAGACTTTGTTATGAACAAAACGAGTCTTTCGCGGAAATAGTTTACGCGACTGCGAAAAGAAATCAATATAGGTCGGCGGGAAGAGTCTTGGCCACGAAAGAATCGACAGCTGCCGCTTTCTGCGGCAATAAAGTTAAGAGGCCTTAAAGTAAAGAGGCAGTTTAAGCTTAAGGCGTTTGCCAAGTAATGTGGTCTTTGTACAAAATGAATTCAACGGAACGGACGAAGTGAGCCTCCATCCTAGAAAGTTTATTTTCCGGTAACGAGTCGCGAAGAAATTTTAGGAACTCGGAAACATATATACCTCGTGAATTTGGCTCCACTGCCTCAGAACCTGCAGTTTCAACTTTCTAAAAACCCCCAGCCTTTTATGAGAATGGGTACAACCGCTCTTGCAAATATTTACAAGATTATAATATATAATTTCTCAACTTGGGAATATATGATATTCAATGTTTCAAAATTCAATTAATTTTATAAATTATTTCAATTTTTCCAGAAAAGTTTTAAATGCCGAAGAGAAAAGATCTGAAAAAGCATATTTTTAATTGACTTAGATAAATAGATTCTTCAATCTTTCTCCTTTTAACTCACGGTATTAAGAAGTTTTTACATCCTTAAACCCTCTCTTATGAATTTCTGCATCCTTGGGCTTTCGTGCGCTTGAACCTTAGAACTTCAATCTACGGCTGTAGGGTCGTAACTTCCGGTACAACGCCGTTAGGCTCAGCGGAAGAGGGGAAAGAAGAAGAGAGAGATAGAGACAAAGGATCATAGAGAATGAAAAGGAAGGGTGGAAGGTAAGAGAGACGGAGGGAAAAGCAATCAATCTTTGAGAGGCAGATGAGTGCGGGAACCTAAAATATAGGGCAACACAAATTTAGTCTGGCTGCCGGTCCACGTCCACGTGTCGACGTGAATGCGCAACCGCCCGGGTTTGTAATCGATATTGCCGACAAGGCACCACGCCCTGCACCTGCGAGATGTGCCGGGATATGCAATGCCACCAAACTGAACCTAGTCGAACCTTGTTCAGGACTATCTCACACACAAATACATACACATATATACATACACACACATACACTTTCTCTCTCTCTCTCCCTCTTCTTTTTCTTTTCCTCTTTTACGCGTGCCCCTTTGCCCTATCTTCTCGAGCGTGCTCCGAAACTTGGACTCCTTTTGAAGCTCGAGTCTTCGAGTTTTAGATAAACCGACTGTTCAGTCCCATACCCGTGACAGCCCGATGCTTCCGACCTTCCCTGGGGACCTTCTCTATCTTCCTTACATACTTATCTCTTTTCTCCCATATATTATTCAAAACTTCAGTCTTCTTCAGAGATTTTTAAACTTCAATAATAGATAACTGGATTGATCTATTTTAATTGAAACTAGATTATTAAATTTTTCATGCAAACGGAGCTAATTTGAATCTAATCAGAATTCTCACGAGTTTGTTTCGCCTTTTCTCGAATATGCTTCGAAATAAGGGATTTCTCCTTTGAAGCTCGGCTCTTCTTTGAGTTCTAGATAAACCGATTGTTCAGTTCTATACATGGCAACACGATGCTTATCTCGAACCTGGCAAGGTTTCCTTAGGGGACGCTTTATCCCTCTTGCGTACTTATTTCCCTTCTCAAATTGTTCAAATTGCTTAAATCTTTTATTCGTAGATTTTCCAATTATTTAATTTTAGATAATTAAATTATTAAACTCCTCGTATGTACTGTATATGAATCTTGTGCAGATTTATAGCTCTTGAGATGCACCTGTGTTTCGCCGCAAATGATATCGTGAAACTTAAGCGATATCAGAGTCCTTCGAGCTCTGCAAGTTCTAGATAATTCAATTATCAAGTTTGTCAAGCGACCGAACTTTCGTCATCTTTCACACTATTTTGCTTTCATTCATGCCAAAAATTTTGGAAGTTTTAATATTGCGTATTTTACATAAAAAATGTGTACGATTGTAAATTATGATAATTTCGAATAACTACTGTCAAATATTTTAAAACTATCCACTTGTCGATGAATATTATATTAATGAATGAAAAAATTTTACGGAGCATTACTCCGGTTTCGCACGAAAGACGCGAAGGGCTCCAGAGGGTTAAGGAACGCCGTTATATAGAGCCGTCGCGTCATTGACTCCGATCCATTCGAGGCCGACTTCGCCCACGGCTGATTTTTTTGTGCTCCAGTGTCGGAAATAGGCCAGTGCAAACCGCTATCCCTTTATCCGGCGTCACGTCTTATGAATTTTAAGGCGAGAAATTTTGTGCGAAAATGAAAAAGTTTCGCTATCCATTCTTGTCCTTACGCAGGATAAAAGTGTAAATATTGCCTAACATCCATTTTCCCCCTGGCTACATGGACGTTCTGCGCAATCCAGATTCAGGATGTGATGAATTGTGCGGTCATTTCGGTTTTTATATGAAAGGAAGACATAGCACGATTTTACGATAATCATACAAAAGAATAAAAAAACTTGACTCAACATATCTACAAATAAAAGATAATATATCTAACATTAAGCAATATAAATAAATTATTTTGTTTGTGTATACATATATACAAATAGAGAAAAATTGGCATTTTCTGAATTAATCTTGTGTAATAGATAAACGAGAAAGTTAAGTAAATACATACGACAATACTATGACGAGCAACTGATGCAAAATTAACGGATTCATTACGGATATGTTTCAATATTGAAATATTCAATATTCGTCATCGTTAGTCCTCTTTATTGTTATAATATTTGACATTTTAAACAAAGTGTTTTTAAAGTCAATAAATAGATTGATTGGACAAAGAATATTTCATACTTTTAAATATCACAAAACTTCAAAATCGGAAATAAAAGCTAATTATAAGCAAAAATGTAATAAAATCGCGTGTGTTTTAAACATTTCATTAATTAACATTAAATACTCCAGCAAATAATATTCCAATTAAAAATCGAGTTTTAATTAGAATTTATCGTAAATGAAAAAGAGTAATTCGTCTTGAAATTTTTTCTCTTAAGAGTCTAACGTTCTGAATATAAGATGTTCAAAATCCCAAGCTTTTGAAAATCTTTTTATTCTCTGTTCTTTTGAGTCTCCATTTCTTGAACATGGTCAACAAAGAGTTTGTTCGGGGAAGTTCGCCAAAGTTCATTTCGTCTAAAACTTTCAAGTGAACCACTAAAATGCCTAAACACATACTATGCTGATGCATTGTTGATCCTTCTGCTGTCAGAGAGTGTCACTTTAAGACATCAATTTTAGCTACTGTAAAAAGTAGTCTTTATATATAGTTACACATATTTGTTTTATATATTAATTGCTTCTTGTTAAAAATTGTTTTTATTTTTGGATGTCATGATCATTGTGTATTATATGTATATATTACATGTATTATATTATATTACATATATAGATATATGTCATATATATGTACTCTGTATAAAATTAAAATTATTTATTAAATCACATATTTTTTCTCTGTTTAGAAGCCGACTACACCTTAGATGATTCCTTCTGGAAAGAAGAGGAAACTCCCGTTGGTAAGTAAATACACATAAACACTATAATATTACATAATGTATGTGTGTGTACACTTTAATTAACATTAGCCCAAAATTATTAACGTTAAGCTTAATTACCGCTAATTACCATTATCATAAATAATAATTACATAGCTTAAAATATATATAATAAGCTAATTCGTAAAATTAATGAAATTCAGTAAGCAAAGCTTTATGAGATCAAAACTGATTTAATTAATTTTTTTAATTAATATTTTTTTCTTTTCCGTGGAATTAATTACAATTTAATATATCAATTGAACTTTAGTTCCATCGTCATTTTACATAACAAATCTATGGTTAACGTTAATTAAAATACCATTGCAAAAAAACGTGCGAAAATCTACCGCAATTTTTGTGCAATTGCGACGGCTGCGGGATAAGGCTCTGCGTAAACAAACCACCGTAAAGTAGAAGGACCGCAATGCAGCACTTTCGTGAGAAACTTGATCCTCGAGGATACGACAAATCCTCGAGAGCGGTTTATTGTTAAGTCAACATCACTGATTGGTCGGAAACGCGAAACTTAAATTGGATTACATTTTAGACGGGGACAATGCACCGAGACAGAACTCGACGGTGCGAATCCCGGCCTAGATATTACGACGATTGTGTAATGGGAAATTTGTCTTAAGAGAAGAAAAATTATTCCAGTATTCAAGTTATTCCAGCTCTATATTTTAATCTGGCTTTAAAAGCTGAGAAAATTCTACACAATGTAACGTTGAAAGCAGGATTCGTCGGAATTAAGAAGCTTAATTAGGGATTAGAATGTAAAGCGATGTTGAGTGTACACGAGTAAACAGGAATAACTGCTGCGGCATAATATAAAATTTAATTTAATATGACATATACCACTTGAATATCTATTATTTATAGAGAAATTTAATTTATGATTTAATTAATTCTAAATTGAAAGCGGAAAACACGTTACATAGACATGCTTTTGATAACAGAGAATCTAGAATACATAGAATTAAGGAGTTTAATTAAAGAATTAAGGAGTTTAATAAAAAACTAAACTTTAAAACAACATCGGGCATTATGTTGTACAAGAATATGAAATTCGAAAATCATTAAAAAAATCTGATTACGAGAAATTTCAACAAAGTCTAAAAATAAACGTTAGAATTTTCTGCTGAAAAATCAATATCATTGTGAAAAAATCTCTGCCTCAACATATATTATTGCAAAGCAAAATATAATAATGCTAGTCATATCGACTAAATTAATCGCAAGATATTTGTCATTTTTTTGCACTGAAAATAATTGGCGAGAGGAAAAAGACGAGAAATGTGTGATGAGCGACACATATGAAAAGAATAAATTAATTGGCGAGTAATCTTGACGTATTTGAGCGACGTGTTTAAAAAAAAGTAAAGACAAAAAAATTGATTTTAGAAATCTCATGCGTGCAAATTTTTTTGAAATAAAAATGAAATGATTATTGAATCACGTAGAATAAACATTATTGCCTCAGAGGAGCTCTCGAATAATCAATATTTATCTGGATAATAATTCTCCACATGCAAAGTGTTCTGCAATCTTTCAGATGAGAGATGAATGGAAATGGTAATGAAGGATATATTGTTTAAAAATAATTATTTGAAGAAATATGAATAGAAATATGGCACACACACTAATTTTAAATTTAAATCATATTATTAATTTAAAAATGCAAAGTTTTAACAATTTATAAATATTAAATATATAATATCTTATAACATGTATATATCTAATGATATAGGAAAAATATGCACGTAATATCAATTCCATGATGATGAGACTTACTTAGGAGAGAAAACTAATTTCTCTTTTACATACATAAGAAATCAAATCAATCAAGATTGAGCAGACTAATAAGTTGATACAGAGGAGAAATGGAAAGAAATAAAATTTACTTTATTACCGCCGTTATTATCGAGTCATATATGAACTAAAATCTCCGGTGATAGTTGAGAGGGCAGGTTAATGGCAACAGCGCGATGAATCTCCCCAAAGTCCATTCGAGATAAAATTAGAGATCGTAGGGGGACGGGTAAAAGAGTGGGGGGGTAAATTAGGGCGTTCGATTGAACGTGGAAATTGATTTCAGGTGAGGTCGAACGACTACTACGCGAATATCGACAAAATCAAGAGCTAGTACGAAATATCGGTGGCCATTACTATCAGATCATCTATCCGGTACAGCTACGGCATCACGAGAAAATGGGGATATCCACGAGAGAAGTCGGCACATCAAAGGTAAAATCACATTGTTTTCTATACTGTTTTTCGCGCGATGATACTTTTTAAATTCAATAAAAAATATTAAATATATTAAAAATTATGGAAAATTATATTATGAAAATTGTATAATTTTTTATGTATTGATATCTTATATATATATATATTTTTTTTTTAAATATATTTAATCGCATTTAATATATTTACATTATATAAATCGTTTTAATATTATAATTATTAAATATTCTCATTAATATAATAATTAAATGTATCTTTAATGCAATTTAGTTTCCTCAAAGAGGTTACGGAGATGGAGGATATCCTAGAGGCAGAATGAGAGTAAGTTTTGTAATATAGAAATACATCTTAATAATTATTAAATTATTAATGTAAGTTTCAAGTAACAAATAATTAAAATATTCCTTAAATATTTAATAATCCTTAAAATATTTTTAGCGATAAAGATTAATTGTGATGTTGGCATTTTCAGACAGGGAGACATTTTCACCGGACGTCCCTTCTGATCAAGGCCTTTAATCACAAATTTCGCCTAGATTTAGAATTAAATACGTAAGTGTAATAATTATAAGGAAGATTTAATTAAAATATTTTTATGTTTAAAAGATTAGTGTTGACAGAAAAATCTTTTTATTGCAGGCAACTTCTAGCTCCAAATCTTATACAGAAAGACTTTTTATCCGATGCGGAACAAATAAGTAAACAGGTAAAATATTTCCAATAAAATACAATTCTATATATACAACACTCTAATAACACTTAAGTACTCACGTGACACGAATCGACATATTTACGATTATTAATAAAAGCGTATTCTTGCATAATTGATTACTTCGCTCTGCAAGCTGTTAAAACGTTAAGTTTAATCAATTGCTTTTGATATAAACGGTTTCATCACCGTGTCAGAGATCTTTCCAGACATGAGCGCTAAAAAGTGCAAAATAAAAAAAAGCTCTTTAAATATCGAGTGACAGAGTTATTTTAATACCACAAAGGAAAAAATGTCACATGTACAAGCATATATACGCTGTGTTGTATTATTTATTTTGCTACGAAACACACAAAAGCAAAGTATTTAGTAAATAAAAAGATTTAAAATTTACATGAGACTTAAGTATTAAGAGGAAGATATACTCGAATTTAGCGATAAAATTTTGGATGGCGTTATTAATCCTTCCAGGAGATAGAACATTGTTATTATCATGGCACTGTAAGAGATTATCCAGGAGCTAGCGCTGCTTTTCATACGTGTAACGGTGTCAGCGGTGTCATTCATTTAGGCAACGAGACTTTCGTCATTCATCCATTCTACGGCGGCGATTTGTCGGTCAGTAAAATTACTTCTCATTAATTATACAATAATAAAATATTAAAATAACCGTGTGTGCGTCCGTGGTACTTTTATAGGAACTATCAAACTTTTTTAACAAATTCTTATTAATAAAATACTTTCAAAATAATATTTTTATACTACAGATTATTAATAAGATTTGACGAAAGATTAATAATTTTCCATGTTATTGCCAAGAATTAGAATAATTTTAATACTTATTATGAAGAGAACGAAAGCCTAATTTGTGACAATTTACCCACGTATAAATTGCGCACTGTGTCGAAATATTATTTGCCGAGGCGAATCAAAGACTAAATCCGAATCAAAGGCTTTGAATTCGAGCTAGCTAATTTGGCTTGATTTTATTACCAGATTAGACATAACTTCGCGGAAGTTTAGGTCGTGCTATAATTAAATGGAATGTCGAGTGTCGGGAACGGGTGCAAGATGGCCGATGAGAACATAAACTATATGCAGGCCTCTCTTTTAGCAGAAACATCCTCACATTATATTTGAAGCCCGAACAAAAGTTAACAAAGGCTGCGCTAACTCGGGAAATCTTGAGTGGCGTCCAAAAAACCGCCGGCAGAAGCACATCTACGGGCTGTCAGAGACCACTTTCGATCGATACAAAAGAGACGTCCGTGATGCAACCAAATACATCGAAACTGCCATCGTTATCGATAAGGCTATGGTACTCATTAATATATATTTTTATTATTTTATTATTTATATATTTTTATTTATTTATACACAGAGAGAATTTTCTCTTAAAATTTACTCTGAAAATTATGATAATCGTGGGACAATATGGTATGGAAAGAATTTTATGAGAATTTCTTTGATTAATATTTATCACAATAAAAATAATAACATCTATTACAATAAAATATAAAATATGTTTGATTAATTTTATTATGCAGTTTAGTAAAATTAATCAAACATGTTTAATATTTTATTGTGATAGATATTATTATTTTTATTGTGATAAATATTAATCAGAGAAATTCTCATAAAATTCTTTCCATACCATATTGTCCCACGATTACTACGATTTTCAGAATAAATAAGAGAAAATTCTCTCAGTGTATATTTTATTATTTATACATATATGTTTAATTTATATATGTATATATATTTATACATATATATATTTTTATGTACATATATAAAATACTTCTCTATTTATATGCATACAGTTTGACAAAAGAAACGGTAGTACCAGAGCTGAGGTTGTTCACGATGCCATCCAAGTCGCTAATATCGCAGATTTGGTAAGTTAGTTACGCGCGTAATTTATTTAATGTCGATAGAATATGCATTAAATTGAATTTCTTTCGCAGTATTTCCGTACGTTAAACACTAGAGTCTCCGTCGTATACATCGAAACTTGGAAAGGTAACAACCAGATGCAAATCGATAACGGTCTCGACATCGGTCGAGCCTTGTTAAGTTTTAACGATTATACGATGCGGAGAATATATCAAGTTGCTCAGGATACCACTCAATTGCTCACGTGAGTTTGTTGTTCGTCTTTCGATTTTTGACCCTTCCCTCAATTCCATTTAATTTCTCTTTGATGTATTTTAATGCTAAACACTAAATATCCTCTATTCCGACAATACTTTCATTTGGCCCAATTATTACTAGTTTTCTGAATAAATTCAAGATATAATCCAATATGCTAGAAACCAGTTGAATAAAATTATTAAATAAACAATTAATAAATTTCGATTATATTCCCGTGATACAGGGGTGAGACATTCTCAGGTGGAGAATCAGGGGTGGCTGTACCATCGACCGTGTGCAGCCCAAAATCCGTAGGAATCAGCGTCGATCTAAATACTTACGAGCCTCATCTTTTAGCTGGTACTATGGCTCACATGATCGGTCACAATATCGGCATGAGCCACGACGATGGAAGTCAGTACATCATGCATTTATCTATTTTAATTTTTAATATGTTAATCGGATAATATTTTGTTTTTTCCGCGAGCGATAACATATTCTGTCAAAAATTCCAGGAAACGATTGCAATTGTCGCGACTGGCACGGATGCATCATGGCTCAATCCATCGTCGGGTTAGAAAACGTTCAACCGTACAAGTTTTCGGAGTGTAGTAAAACTGACTATATAGAAGAATTGAAGACCGGCAACGGCCTCTGCCTTTTTAACAAACCAAACGAGGTAAATAGGAAATCTGCTTGCGATTAATTAATGTTTTGATCGAATTAGAGAGGGATCGGAGGGGACTTCAATTAACATTAATCGGCCGGATCTGCCTTGGGTTATAGTTGGAGCTTAGGAGATCATGCGGAAACAAGGAAATCGACGACGGGGAACAATGTGATTGCGGATCGCTCGATGAGTGCAAGGAGTTGGATCCTTGCTGCGATGCTATCACCTGCAAGCTGACGACGGAGGCTGAATGCGCGACCGGTCCTTGTTGCAGCAATTGCAAGGTAAGATAAGAGAGATAAGATCCGTTTATCCTTTAACGAGCAATCCTTGGAAGTGATACGGAAGTGATAAACGTATCCTGTGCTTAATATTGAAATACATTGCTACAACTCGTCCTCAAAAAAATTTTTCAAATATCCAAAGCAATTTAAACATATATTAAATTATATTAAAAATTATATTAAATTATATTGAAAATTCTTCAGTACTTAGTAAAGTATAAAAAATGGTAAATACAGATTCGTAAAGGGGCAGATAATATAGAGCAGATAATTGCATTTTCATTTCGCGCCACTTATCTGTCTTATCTGTCTTATAATTTAAATTTTTCAAGTATTTTTTAATATATCAATATAAAACTATAGCTCCGTGCCCGCGGGGTCGTCTGCCGCGAATCAATGAACGAGTGCGATTTACCGGAAGTGTGTTCCGGCAATAACGGCCAGTGCCCGCCGGATGTCTACAAAAAAAACGGCAATCCGTGTTCGAACAACGGAAGTTGCTTCAACGGAGTGTGTCCGGCTCTAGATGTGCAATGCGAGCAAGTCTGGGGTTACGGTGGGAAAGCTGCCGATCAGCAGTGTTTCGAGCAGTTCAATTCTAAGGGTTCTATCAATGGTCATTGCGGCACCGACGCCACCGGTCATTTTATCAAATGCGACACGGAGTGAGTAGTCGTTTTTATTATATATAAGATAAGAAAATAAAAAATATAAAAAAAGGACACAACAATCCCTTTCTAAAAAAGGCATATTAAGTCGATTCTTGCAAGTATTGTTGCATCTTTTCCGCGATGCTGATTGGCATATTTTTTATTTAATATTTTTTGACAGATATAAGCTGATAACTATCAAAAATATTAATCGAATTTAAAGTATTATAACATAGTATTTAAAACATATTATTTTATTTAATTTTATTTTGGATAAACTGTCAAACTGCTAATTCTCGCGATGATAGCCTCTCGATGCTACAAATATAACGCACAATGTGAATCGAAACAGTCAATCAGCAACGCGGAAAAGATGCAACAATACTTGGGAGAATCGACTTAACATGCCTTTTTTTTAGAAAAGAATGTTATAATACTTTCAATTCGATTAATATTTTTGACAATTATCAGCTGATTTCTGTCAAAAAATATTAATCGCGGATAAGGTATTATAACATATTTATTTAAAACATATTACTATTTTAATATTTTCAACATATTATTATTTTAAAAGTTAATTATCAAATTAACGCTTTATTATCAACTAATTTCTATTTAAAAAATATTAATAAAGCGTTAATTTGCTAATTAAATTTTAAAATAATAATATGTGTGTGAAGCTAGCCTATAATTTCGTGGAAACTTATAAATAATTAAGAGTTCTTGCTTTATCTCCAATAGTAGAACTATTGAAAATAAAACCAGAATTCTTAATTATTTATGAGCTTTCACAAAATGAGACGCCAGCTTCATTACCGTTATAGAAATGTTAAAATAAATTTCTCACTCACCGATACGTGCAATAGCGAAGTTGTAGTACACAGCACACACATTGATCTGAAAACAAGAAGTATTCAAATTATGTATATATGTACGTATGTGTGTGTATGGGGGGGGGGGGATGTACAGGGTGTTTTGAAAGTCTAAAAACGGTCGAATATCTCAATGTAGTTTAAAAAAAAATTTTTTTTGCATACCTCACAGTTGCCCCGATGGTGCCCGATGCCTCCCCGGGCCTCCTCCTCCTCTCTTGGTCCATGACAGCATTCACGACACTCGCGAAAACACGAATAATTACGATCGCCCGACACTTTTACACGGCACTCCCGACGCGACGCGTGAGACACACGCGTATTTCGTGTACATTGTGCAATGAGAACGATGCGAAAACTATAATCGCACAAATCAACGTCCGTTCGAGAAACTCGCGCGCAACTTATCAGCAATGCTATACCTGTAACAAATAAAATAAATCAACATATTACTGTTTTAATTTTTATAACATATTTTTATTTTAAAATTTAATTAGCAAATAAAAAATTAAATAAATCTTTATTAAACATAAATTCCTACGTTTTTGTTTAAATTTAATTATTATCATATTGAAAAATCCAAATTATTTCAACTGTAAATTTATAAATTTAGATATAATATTGGCTTATAAGTGTCAAGGCAAAAAATGTTTTCTTTCAGACACGTTCGTTGCGGATCTCTTCAATGTCAACAAGGAAGAGAGCAGCCAGTAATCGAAGGAATGAAGGACAATTATTCTAGAACTGTAGCTTCCATCAATAGCCAGGAATATCAATGCAAGTGAGTATTTAATAACCAAGTCAAATTGCTGCGTGCGTTTCTAATCAAATCGAATATTCATATTTAATTAATCACATTTGACAATAACTTATAGCTTTATTAAATTAATTATTTCGATTTGCAAGGTCTACGACTGGGAGAGTGGAAGGATCCGATATGCCAGGTTTGGGGTTGGTCCGTGATGGCACATCTTGCGGCGATAATTTGGTAATTAGCTAAATAATATTTTATATTCAATTTGCGCACTTACAAGTGACAACTGTTATGCGTAGATTTAAACATCTTTAAATAATCTTTTCATTAATCATTAATCCTAGATTCGCATTATACATGAATTGTTAATTATGTATTCTAGATTTGCGTGAATCAATCTTGCGTGAGCTTGTTTCCGTACATGGATCAAGACAAATGTCCTAGTAATCACGATAACAGCGAATGTTCGGGACATGGCGTAAGCATATTTCATGACAAATAATTTAGAGTAATTTACTCCTACCTAATGCGGATGTGACAAATAATAATTCTGATCAAAAATTAAAACAGAAGAATATGTTTGAATTATGTATTTAAAAGATTTGATTTTTAGAGAGTTCTCTCATATCTCATTGAAATTATATATATAATAATGAATTTCTTTGATTTAATGCTCTTTATTGATTTCACAATTATTTATAAGATTAAAAGATTATCGTGGCACGTCGAGTACACCATATATAATTACATACATTAATTTATGTTAAATATGTGATTGCTAAAAATTGTTGCTTTATCGCAGGTATGTACGAACGTCAACAAGTGTTATTGCTATCCTGGTTGGAGCGGTCCGGACTGTTCCATAGCACAACCTATCCCGACGGAACCGCCGACGGAATCACCGCCGACAACCAAACCAACCAATAAATCTGATTCTAAAATGGAGAAGAAAGAGACCCCCTACGGTAAGTTATGTGATTCCTTACACAATTTTTTTTCACAATTGTATACATATAATTAATTTATATATATAGAGGATAAAAGCGGGAAATTGATGCGCCATCATTCTTGCAGAATTTTTTTAAATGTTATAATTAACTCTCTAGCAGGCATATAGATCAATACACAAAACTTCTATATAATTTTTTATACGAATTTCTATTATACGAATTCGTAGTGTAAATCTTGTTTTACTATGTGTGCTTTCTGGAAAGTTAATTGCCTGAAAGGAGTCGAAAAATCGTCTCGACGCACATACGAGTTTATCATTCTTATATCGATGGCTCATTTAAAAAAAACAGCAAATCAAGAAATATGCAATCCGAAATTTAAAGTATAATATTTATAGCTGACGTAGAAAATTTTTAAATTATAATTTTTTTAAATATTATTTAATACGCAAGTGATTCTTTACATGCAAAGCTACGAACAAAAGTTTAAACGACTGCATTTTGCAGATCAATTTGAATATTTAAAATATGCTTTGTATTAAATATTGCTATAAAATCTTATTTGATTATTGTGCTGTTAATATTTGAATTGAGTTTTCGATACAATTATATAAAATACGTTATTTAATAATTATTATTTATAATATGAATATGATATGAGAGAAAATAAATAGGAGTGGCTAACAACTCCAATTTCGCATTAATTTCATATCGTAGAATTTAAGTGTGTTATAAAAATATATATAATACTTATATAATTATTAATTATACAGTCGTATTGCTTGTTTTCGCACTTTGCTATTATTAATTATCGAGTTATTTAACTATTATTAATTATCATTGAGAGTACAGCGGACTTCTATTAAATCATTATCATTATCAGTAATTATGTGATGTAATGATGCATTTGTTGAGAACATTTTATAATTATTATAAAATTTTAATTATTTTCGGCTCTCGGTAATTTATTGTTACTTTTATAAATCTTGTCTAAATTTTTATTTAAAAAATTATATTTACCATAATAATTGTTATATAAATAAAATTGCAATTTAAAACTTTATGAGCTCTAAATAAGCATGTGTATGATTAATCGCAAGAGGAATAAACTAAATAAAATCTATTTAAAGATAATATAAAATCTCGGGAAAGGGAATAACTATCGATAGCCAGATAGAAGTTACGGCTTTTCTAAATCGATTTCACATTCGATCAGTGATAAGCCCTGTCTCTCTTATCGGCGAAAAATTTGGGCCGGAAGTAATATCATTTTCGATAAAAAGAGGAAGTCTACTGTACGTTCAATTCTAGCAATATAAGCTTAGTCGATCAATCTAATCGACTTTAGGCTCGCGATAAGACAGAGTTAAGATTTTTTTGGGGTCATACTATCAGCTGTGCACATAAAATCAGATACGTATGTGAACTCATATATCGTATGAGAGTGAAAAAGAAGGATCCTTTTGTATCCTATTATATCCTTTTAGTATTTTTTCGGTCCTTCCGGATGCGACATCCCCGTTTTTATCCCTTAAGCCATACTTTTAGGCCATTTTGTTGTTTATAGAAAGGAAAAGATTATAAATTAGATTATAAATTAGATTTGAAACCTTGGACTTTTAGATCCCTAGATTTGCTAAATTAAAAAAAAATTGTCTTCGCTTTATATTTTTTAAATTTGCTGTACTTTCCGACTCGCTGTACCTTCCTCTCTCAAATTAAGTAGTATATCTTAGTATATATTATAATATATAAAAAATGATACGTGTTATAAGAATCGCCTTAATTATAGAACTTTCTAATTGCTAACTTCAGATGTTCATTAAGATTAGATCAAATCAGTTTTTTAGCGAGAAGAGGAAGAGATTTCAGAATTTTTGGAGTTAGAAAGTTTTATGATTAAAGAGACGATATCTCCATATATTAGGATGCAATCATCACGTGATGCAATACACACATTCACGTACACAAATAAAGTACACACACATGAGCAGGCTACCAAATGCTTGATCATTTCAGAAGGCACCAACAACAATCTCTCTACAGGATTGATGGTTGTGATCCTGGTGGGTGTCGTGACGGGCGTCTTCCTTTGTTTTGCACTAATGGCTGTTTGCTACAGGTACAGTAACAGCGAGAACAGATCAAGGCCTGTCGTCTTCGTCGTCGTAATTCATGGCTAGCTGGATGATGATGATGATGATGATGATGATGATGATAAGGAGGCATTGCACGCGGCCATAAATACTCTATCATGATATCGATCACTTTTAGCCTATTCTACTCAGTGTTCACTCTTCACATATTCATATAAACGCGAGAGTTGCAGAAACAAAAGTCGCTGCGTTCACACAACGACAGCGGAAAAATTATTTATATGTTGATGTCTCTTATTTATCTTTGATTTCTCCTCATTCTGTTTGGTCCTGCTAAATAAGTTGCAAGAACCGCCAGTATAAATAATCTCTTGAAACTTTCTTCGATCCTATTACGTGCTTTGCAATTTAGATCGCTTGCGTCCTTAGCTCCTCGATACTTCAGCTTTTAGTTCACTTATTGTTAGATTTTAGTTATCTCGCATCCTAGATTCCTTGCTAAGAAGTTCCTCAGAAGAGCATAGTTGTCCTAGATGCTATGGATTTGAGATTATTTAGTTCCCATCACGTTATAGTACTACGCTTCATGAATCTTAAGTTACTTTATATCTTAAATATTTTAGGTAATGTATAGTTAATTTCCCTTAAGATTTTTAAATCCTAGATATATTAAATTATTTAATATTTGAATGTTTTATCACTAATTAAAACAGCCGTTATTAATTGTTAAAAATTCAAATATTGTTTAATATGTGTTTTTCTCTCTCTTTCTCTTTCTTTTTTTCTTTCAGTTATATTTATCAATATGTATTTTTCATAAAAATAGAATGCAGCTGATTTTGTATCTGTATCACTCGCATACATGACAAGTATATGTACATCTTCTTTTATATATTATATATTAATAATATATTGTCACTATGTGGTGTGCTATGGTTGTGCTCATGGCATAGTGATTTATGATCGTGACTATGTTGTTCGAACGAAGACTTTGGTCTTAGTTGATTATTGCGTTTTGAGGGATAGTTGAAAAAAAATGCTGTGAATTAAAAAATAAGGGAGAAGTAAAATCATTTAAACACGAAGAAACAATAAAGTACAAATATAAACTTAGGAAATGTGATGTTTCTTTAAATTTGCTGACATTTCTTTTAATTAATTTCTTAATTACGTTTTATATTACACGTATATTAAAAGAAGAAAAAAGAAGAAATGCCAGACAATTAGAAATAAAAATGTGTCCAATAACGAAAAAGTGTACTTCATAAAATTTTTAGCCGTCCCTCAAAAGGCGACGTCAAAAAAAACTATATAATGTGCCAGCTGCTTGTATGCCCTATGAAAGCATGAAAGAAGCTGAATAGCGTACAACCTATTCGACATCGTCATTTATTGATAATTGTGTGCAATTTGGAGGACGCTTGAAAGTTAGAACAATCGATTTTTTCGAGTCAACGAAATAAGCTCTTTGCGAAAAATCGATATTCTGATGAATTAAATATAATTATATTAACCCTTTCGGCAATTGTTCGCTCAAGACACATTTTATCCTCTATATGATTTAATTTACTTATAATTAAGTATTATTATAATTGTATAACGAGAGAATATTTAAAACTGAAAGGGTTGACAAGAAAGAGAAGCTGTCTTTTTCCAGAGAAAATATGAGCGCAGGATTATGATATGATTCTTGGATTCTCCCAAATCTACGGATCTACATATCATTGAATCCTTGGATACTGTTGTGTGTGTGTGAGATCTGCAGATTTTAATGTCCTTCTCCTTAATGTTGAATTCCTTGATTTCTGAGATTTTTGAAATCTTACAGATTTATGGATTATTCACAGGATTCTTACATGATTTTAGGTTCTTGAATAGATATGATCTAGATATATGGATTCTCAGATCTTGATTCTCAGAGAATCAAGAAATTCTAAAAATCTGTCAAGCATAATCATATTGCCCTGATTATGAAACTTGGTAACTTCAACTTGCAGATTTCAATGCTACGTGAATGAACGCTGAATCTGCATTTTTGAGTTATGAAGTTTGGTAATTAGAGTGATAATGTATATAGTGTTCATTTTAAAATGCAACTCGAAAAAAAATATATATACGTATATAATATTATAATATTAAAATAAATCGCATTAAGTTTGTAATCATATATCGTGTTTTAAGCATAATAATGATAATAATAATAATATTAATAATAATATAAATAAAGCTTCGATTGCATTATTTTAAGAATGAACACTGTGTTAGATCGCAATCGTCTATGTATATACAATAATATACATATATGTATGTCTCTGCTGATATTGGCTTCTCTGTTTCTTGTCTGTTTCTGTCTGCCATCTCTGTCTGTCTGCATGTTGTGGGACGCTCGGATACGAAAATACCGAATCGAATCACCCTCCTGCACTGCGTAAACTACAATGGTGTAAATCCTCGTTTACAAAACAAAAAAATAAATGAACAAACAATAATCCATTTATATATGACGGCGTAAACGATGACTCGCCACATCTGATGACAATGATGATAATAATGATGATGATGATGATGATGATAATGGATAATAATGATGATGATGATAATGATGATGATAATGATATATGCTAATGATGATGACGATGTGATGACGACGAATTACATACATACAATACGCATACAGAGAACTACCACGGCTCTAACACTGTATTTTTAGTTGGTATGCTCATGTCGGTGGTAGGGGGTGTTTTCGTAGTATTTGCTCTGATGGCTCTCTGCTACAGGTCAGTCGTAGTACATAAAAACTTCTCCCTCTGTCTCAGGTTAGTGTGCAGAAACATACACAAGTAGAACTTTTTTCTCTGTGCCCTTTCTTTCTCAATTTTTGTCATTTTTGTCGTTTTCTATCTTTCCATCTCTCTTTTCTTCTCTCTTTCTCTCTGTACGTATGATACGCGGAGTGGAAAAAGTGTGTTAAGAGTGGCATGCTGCTCTTCGGGAAATTTGCAGTGCTGCTTCTTTTCTTAGCATTCAGTTTCGTTGCTTGATGTCGCTTTGATGCTAGTGTCTTAGTGCGCAATGACATAAGTTTTGACATATGTAGATCTAATTTTATTATTATGTCTCTATTTAATAATTTGGTTACACAGTTTGTTCTCATTTAATGATCAACCTATTTATAACAGTATTCTTCTGATAAAGCTAAACATATAGTTTCTAATTAATATAATTTAATATAATTATTTAATATATTTAATACAATTAGGTCTCTTTTAGATCCTTTTTAGAATCCTGAGTTGTAGGCTTTAGTAGAGCTCATATACTATTTTATGCATTTTACAAAAAAAATTGTTTTATTTTAAGAAATATTTATTATTTAATTAAAAGGTTATCGCAAAGTTAGAAGTTTCAAATATTGAACACTCATCAAGAAATTCGATTTCAAATTCCTCGAAGAGAATGATGCTTCGCTACTAATATACTTTTTTCTTTATGCATATACACATTATATACATGTACTCACAGGTGCATATATATGTGTATATATTCATGCCATTTAAATTCTTAGTACTTATTTCTCTTCTACATTTCTTTACTTTAACTCTTTCTTCTTTACCATGATATTAATTTTTTTTTTTTTTGCTAGTGATGAGAAAAGTTGGATATAAAAAAATATTATAAAGTTTTGCCCTTAAACACAATAATTGATAATTAAGTTTGACAAATAATTAATGTTATCTGGAATATTTATTGTATTTCCCGATTAATATTATACGCACATTTCAAAAGTAAAAGTTATTTTTATTTTAGAAAAAAAATTTGAAATAAAGTTTTGTTATTCAAAAATAAAACATCACCCACTTTATAATTCATTTTATTTCTTTTAAAGCTTGACTTATCTCTTTATCTATTTAGCCTTAAACAGTATATATATATATATATATCTTTTTAAAAAATTTATATAATAATTTTAATTTTTTATTTTTTATTTTTTATCTTATCTATGTTTATCTTTTCGTTTACATTTTTTGTAGCAAAATGACGAAATAACGATGAATTAATTATTTAATAAATTGTTAAAAATTTTTTCTCACATTGCTGAACTTAATACCGTTTAAGAGTTAAACTGCTATTTGTTTTTTATTGATTGGTTAATGGGTACTGCAGTGGAAGATGATCCCTGTAAGGGCAGCTGTGGATGTACCAATTGACTGGTTATCTATTTTGCTTCAGAGTTAACTTTTGCATGCCAAAAGGATTCATTGACTTTATAGCAAAAATTGTAAATTGGGAATATTGATTGAAATGCGAATTTTTGTAATATAATTTTGTGTTATCCGTAATAATTTTGATCACAGAATTATGTACGTAGACTCTGATGAGTCTCATCCGCCAGCTTAAGAGGGATTATCAGCGCCAAGTTTGCATCGATGGATTCGTTTGTCAGAATAAATCAATACAAGGACAATCATTGCAAAGTATTGAACATTGTTAAATATTAATAATTATGAGCTGTATTGCAAAGGCTTGCACATTAATGTCAATTAAAATTTAATATTACATTAATTATTATTAAGAATATCGTTATTTATTTCTATATTTGATATGTGTAAAAAATTACATCTATTTTAAAAGATTCAGAATTAGATTTGTATTACATAGACATTTTTATTATCTAGACTCTTTCTATATTTGTCGATTTTTAAAATTATATTGATAAATTCTTTGATTTTCCCGTATGTTATATAATAACGTTATATAAAATCATTTATATTTCCACAAATCCAGTATTCCAGTATTCCAGTTACTTCAGGTAATTCTTTGATGTCAATTAAAATGACTAACAAAAGCTAAGTTTTTTGCAATTAACTAATTGTACATTGGCAAATATTAGTTAATCAATAACAATATTAATCGGTCCATGCAATTGGTAATCCCTCTTAACATCACTAACCATTGAAAAATTTTGCGATACTTTAAATTGATCTCCCGTTAGCCTGCATGTGCTTTGCCACTTTTTCTTGTAATACGAATCGACAAGCTATGCGTAATTGGCGAATTTCTCGCAGAAGGAAGAGCACCGTCCAGAAATACGACCCGCCATACTCGAAAAAGCCGCAGCAGAAGAGTTACAGCGGAGTTTCCGGTAATCATCATGCGGAAGCTGCGGCATTAGACACGGTGAACAAGATTCTCACTTTCGGCAGAATGCCTCATTACAGGTACGACGGTCATTTCGTTGCTTATTTTGCCATTGGCTATTTTGAATTACAAAGATATTCTAATACAATCGAAGAGCTTATCAAAAAAAAATATTGAACTTTGCAAGAAATGGATGAAGTATACAGAGAACGTTAAAATTAAATTTGACAAGTAGGACTCTGACTTGTACTCACGCACAAAGCAGAGAATCGATTTAAAAAATTGTCATTTATGAATTAATATGTTCGTAAATTAAAAAATATTATAAATTTCTGAAACCTAATAGAATATTTTTTAGTTTAATTTTTTGTTTTCTATTAATAATATACTTTAGCACAAAGAATGTATAACAATTTTTGTTTAAAAAGATTTGAAAATTTTATAGAGAGAATAAACATTTTTAATTAATATTTTACTTGAAACTCTTTTTGTTTCTCTTTTTATATAATTGAAATATCTTGGTGTTAATTAAATTATGTTGATTTAAATAAGATATATTGATTACGTCGGAGCAAATCGAGAGATTCGAAATCTTAAATAAATTGCTAACAGAATAATTTACATAATTATAATACAATCTTAATTAATTAGCAATGATATCGATTTTCTTATTAAAAGTTTTGAATTAAAAATTTTTATAATAATGCAGTACAAATTACTACATTAATAGAATATACATATTAATATAAAAAATAAGAGCATCTCATTACATCCCGTTTAATTTTTCATCATATTTCTCATTATATTTCTCGCAATCGACAAATCTTAACATGCATGTTAAACATATTCTTTTATTAAACCATCGCGATGTCCCAGAATACATCCTACAAATGTTAATAAGTATTATGCATTTATCGATGTATAATGTAGGATTGATTGCAGCTCGAAATGCTTCTGTCGTTCGATCGATTTTGAGAAATATCGTCATTATGTAACGATGAACGCAGTTCGCATCTTCCTAATACTATAGATAACTACAGAAAGGGCCAAATGTGATCAATTATTACTATATATATTTAAGATAATTTCTATAATATTTTATTCTTTTGTCTCTTTCTCTTCTCTTTTAATTCTCCTTTTTATATAAATTAATTTTTGATTGTACTTTTGGCTCATTCTGTATAACGAGCTTATTACTAAAAATGCATAAGCAGCTTTCTAAGAAATTAGCTGAAGTTTGCTTGAATCAATGTGACTTTGCGAGGAGTTCGATACCTTTTTATTTCAGGTAAATCTCGACTCCTCAATTTTACATAAGCTTTTAGTATGCGCTTCGTAATGATCTTCCTGATCTTGTTAATTGCGTTAGATTTTTTAATATAAAATACCGAATTTTTAAAAGATTACGAAATATCTAGAGATATATTTTTTGTACATAAAAAATTATTATATAGAAATGTAAAGTTATTATATTTTAATATGGCTTTTGTTCACAGAGCTTTATCCTGATTCATTATACCCTGATAATAATTTTAATTATGACATCACACACAAATTGTAATATTTTATAAATTTTTATCCTCAAGAAATTTTAAAGCTAAAATAATTTGGTTTTTTTCGATGAAATTTAGACTTTGTAAAAAATATTATTTATTCATTAATCCTATCTGTCGGTAGTAAAATCAAAACGCGCGAACGACAGAAAATTACGAGTCTAGCTCGATCGATTTTTTTTTATTCCGCAAGTAAAGAAATGGAAAATGGCATTACACACAAACATTTTATTAACCCTCAATTATTATAAAAAGTGCAGCGCTAATCCCAGTGTATGTAGTTTAATTTATAATTTAAACATAGTAAAAAATAATTGCAATATATAACAATTTTATTTATTTCTGTTAGATATCTATATATACAATTGTCTTCAAACATCTTTTTATATAATTAAATTTTTCAATTGAGATATTTTTTTGATTATTCAATTTTTTAATTCTAAAGAATAATCTATGATAGTTTTTCAATTGTAAGTCTATAAATTAATGTTATAAATAGCTTGGCAAAGAAAATAAGAATTCAAGTAAAATGTATTAAAGTCCATTATATTATAATTATATTATATTATAATTTGTGCACGTAGAGAATATATCACTATTCAACAAATAATAAATTATTAGATTAGTGTAAAGAATATTTTTATTATTGAGAACACGAAAAAAGAAATGCATTTCTTATTGGAATTAGAATGACAAGCAGATTAAACGGTGCACGTGGTAATTGAGGGTTAATAAGAATAGCCGTGGCATGCCTATATTAGTATATTTCTAGCCGCGGCGAGACCCAGCGCGTGCTGTTTCGACCCCCGAATAACGTCGCCGCCACCGACGGGCCAAGAGTCAAGTAAGTCTCATGTGTCTCGTCGTCATTTCTCACTATCAGTCAGTTGGTCCGATCAAGGAATTATTTTTTAAATAGATTTTATAACTTTTTTTTTCAAAAGATAGATTTTTTCGAACAATCCGTTGAAAACAAAATTTAGTTTGATAGACATTTCTTTATTAATAATTGTCATTATAATATCGATTGACAATTATTTCTATCTTTTATTAACTATTAAAAATCAATCAAAATTACCGATATAACAATTGTTAATTAAAATTTGAAAAAACAAGCAAATTGAATAATATCTATTTAAGATTATACTATACATTTGATCAAAGTACATTTGTATATAATTTAACTTTTATTCCTTACTTGGACCATAACATTGCTACGATTCGATCAATTATCGGCAGTCCATCTGCGTCTTAATGACATCGGAAATAGCATTTGTCGCGTTTGCTGTTACTGTAATTACAGTTTCGCAAATTTCTGACGATGTACAGAGTCAATTCTTCTCTGCATCTAATTACGTTTATTAAATAATCCGACCTGGAGAGTCCTCTTTCATTTCTCTTCTCGTATTTCGCACGAAATCATTTTCTGCACAATCGCAATTTCAATAATTCAGCTGACTTTGCAACACACACGCTGTGGTCGAACCAAATATGAACGATTCGATCCTCGCACGCTTATCGCTATCATTTGCACCGATATTATTTTATCCCGCTAGAATTATTTTTTTATTGCATGATAATAAGTGCACTTATGCACGGGGTGTCCCGTTATCATCAAGATAGATATTTTTCTTTCTCCGTAGGATAGAATTAGTGAATCTCGTGTACAGATGATAATTATATAATTAGTTTTTAATTATGTGCTGACGTGCACGATCGTGCTGTACACACGAAATATTCATTAGAAATTAATTTCTCACTTGAAACATTTCATCGCAAAAGAGCATTAAATATCATTAAATATTGTCATCTTTCATTTTCACAATCAGATAGATGCAAGCCCACAATGCAAGACGATTGCAATAATAACACTGCAATTTATCGACAATTTTTTTTAAAATCAATAAATTATAGCACACATTGCAAATGATCTCAATTATATTATATAGTCTATAATTCGTTATAATTTTTTAAATCTTTATTAAAACAGTTTACTTAAATAAAAACATTGTCAATAGCTAAGTAAAAATTCTGTCCCTCTCTACTTGAAGATAAAGATTATTATCAATTAAACGTTTTATTTTTTATAAATCATTGTCAGATTTGGATTTTTCAATGGAAAAAAAATCAGACAGGCAATAATAATATTTAAAAAATGTATGATGAAACAACCCTAATAATAACATTAGTTTCAAAGAATTTACAGTCTTGTTTGCGCATATTCTTGTTTTAATTTTGCATTTGGTATGAGATAAATATTAATACTAAAATGTAATATAACATGAGGTTATATTATTATATTGTTATAAATGAATTATAATGTTATTATAGGATGGAAATACAAGAAATTAAGATTTAAAGATTTTGTTTTTATGATAAATGCCCGAACTCTTTTTAAAGAATTAATTCGATTGAGTTACTGCACATTTTTTTTCGAGAACAAAATATAGTGCAAAGTATCGAGAAAATAATGATAAAAGTAAACATCAATATACGTCTGATCGATTTTTCAGGGAGCATAAACCGCAGCCGAAGAGACATGGCATGGAGGAGGAAGATGGAGGTACGGGAGCAGAGGAGGTTGTCTCTTTCATTGATCTCCCACCAAACAATCTCACAAAGTTGCCTGAGAAGGGAATTTTAAAGAAACACGGTGGTTACGGTATTGTAATGCCTGATAGTTGTAACAACAAGTGGGCGTAATGACTCACGATATCCCGTGAAGAGTAGCTAGAAGGAGTTCGAACTTCGACGAGCCGAAAGATCAACCAGCCGAACTTGTAGCTTAAATTATGCGAATAATTACGTGACCTCGTATCGCGTAGTCACAAAAAGAGAATAATTTTTTTTTATAAAACATCATCATCGTTTATTGAGCATTTTGAATAATAATCAATATTAAATATTTTTTATTTTTATTTTGGAAGATATTAGTTTTAACAAACTGTTATGTTTAAAAAATTATGTTGAATTATAATTATCTATTTTTTTTGACATGTATAGCTTAAGAAAATCAAGTAAAAATATTTAATTTTTGGCATTTTTTCTGATCAGGAAAATATGTTTGATCATGAAGCTAGTCTACATTCATTGACAAAAAAATTTACATATCCATAGAAATGCATCCAATAATATAACGAAAGAATCTCGCACTATTCTCATATGGAAAGCAGCTATACCCATTTTGAAAGCCGTTTTCCATAAGAATAGTATAGGATTCTTTATATATAATTACATGGCAGATAGATATGCAAACGATTTCAGTTTGAATAATCTTATGCTAAGAACAGCCAAAGTGCATGATTGTTGCTGCTGCCGTATCATTGATACGTAACGTTGTTATTTTTATGTATTTTTCTGGATGCTTAAATTTTTTTGTCAATGAGTGTGTTTTCTACTGTACTACTGCTATTATACAGATGTGCTAAATTTGATATTCGTAACTTAGGATCCAAGTAATCAAATATTTTTAAAAAATCTATAATCTTGTGCTACATGCTCAGTTATATCTTTCGATTCTTTGCGAAATCAAACTTCTTACATCAACCCTTCACGAACGTTAACCCTTTATAAATTAATAATTTTCTTATATTTTATTTTTATCACCTGATTCAGCATAATAAACAAATTAAAACAAAAATTCAGCATATATAATTTTACATACTAATATTATTAAAAAAGTGTACTTTAGGATTTAATATTATCCCAAGATATAAGGGGTTAATACAAGTCTATTTTAAAAGAATCTTCTAAAGAACCTTACAATCACTTAACTCTCTCATGTGCATAATCCTAGATGATAAATTTACATTTTGTTATTTACAAATAAAATATATAATATGCAAATACACACGAGAGAGAAATTTATAAATCTCCGAAGAAGAGACGGATTGCGCAAGAAAGAGTTAAAGCAAACTGCACCACCGAGAATTCTCTCTTATGGAGTGGTAACTTTGAGTCACGTGCTCCTTAGGACTAGGTGGAGGTGCAATCGAACATGTGGAGAGGACGTTGAACCAGTTGAATGGCTATCATGAGGACATACTCGAGGTGTTGAAGAATGCGGCGAGTCGTCGCGAACTCGCAGGAACCCCGTCGGGCAGCAGCAATCTTTTGGACGAGGACGCGTTACGCAAATCGTTGGCCGAGTGCGGTTACCCTGATGTTTACCACAAGGACACTGATGGCCAGGACAACGGCATCGACAATGGACAAGAGGAAGACGACGAAGACGACGTGGAGCTACAACCGCCATGCGGCACTATTCGTATACGCACTCTCGAGGATCTCATTCGTCAACTCGAACATCGAGCAACTACGAGGTGAGATATTCTTATTACATATAGCAGTAATGCCGCTTTAAATTGTCAGGTACTTTGACATATCCCCTTAAATGCGTGATATTCGAATATTGATTTTAGAGCTTCAGATCATAAAATTTTTAAGAATTCGGAACTTTGAATTCTTGGATTTTAATACATAGCATTTGCACGATTTTTATTAAATATAATTATTTAAGCCTTTCGCGGAAATTAAAAGAATATTAATGACTAAATCTCTCTCTGTCATCAGACCCTACATGACTGGCCAGATGAGTCCGAGTGAATCCGAAGAGATTCGAATATCTGAGGGCGAACCGGATCGACACTACAGAATCGATTCTTCTGTCTGTAGCGAGTCATCTCAAGGGTAAGAATTTGGGAGAGAAAAACACGCGCGCTTATATCAGACAAGCTTTTAAACTCAGACAACGAGCCAGAAAATTTCGAAAAAAAAAATATCCAGATCATAATTTCGAAATATTCGAAGATGTTTATTACAGTACACAAGAAACATTCTTAGATGTTTTAGTAATAATTTGTAAAATAGATATATTCGTTTGAATTCATAATTTTCAACCCTGTGTATTTACCGAAACAATCGACTAAATACATCTAAGCTTTTTCATACTTTGTTAATCACGATTATTGTCAGCAGACATTTCACACGCTGCTATAACTCTCACTGTGAATTGCTTACTATCTTCTCTCTTTCGCCAATTTATATTATATTAACCCTCTCATACATTAATTAACTAAAATTATTGCAAAAAATATTTTATAACTATTTTATAAATGTCTTTAAATTATATTTTTATAAATTTATCAAGTTGATTTTATTCTCTCAATTAATATATGTAATTTGAGATATAAGTTTTGTATTTGATAATATATTCTATACAAACATATATTATATATATTGTATATGTAAATTTTTGCTCTCTTCACTTTTAATGTATATTTTGATTAGCTTGCAGAAATAAAAAAAAAAGTATAAATGTATAAAAAAAACAAAAAATAGAGATAAGGAAATTAGCAAATTAATTTTGCATTTTGTATGAAAGTAATGGAAATATTTTAATAATTATAATAGAATGAGAGGGTTAACTTATTATCTTATTCTGCTTTTTCTATCTTACGCATCAAAAGGCTGTCAAACTCGACGCATTTATTTATGTATATCAGACACTATATTTGATGTGTTTTGCGAAATCGTAGATTACAAAATAAAACATGCGCAAAGATAATGGAAAAGGATATACATTTAATATATAAACATATAATAAATCTTTACATAGAAAAAATTTATACTAGGTAAAATGCGGAGTCTGTTTATACTAAATAATCGCAACGAGCTTGATAATAATAAATTAATTGCGATGCAATTAAAATATTAGGCGCCGCGAGTGAAATTGTATGAATTCTTTAGCGTCAAGTAAAATTGATTTATCGGTAGCACACAGGTGTGAATGTCGCTGTTGCTGCATTTTAGAGAACATAAACGAAATAATGGATTATATTATAAATTATATAAGCACACAGATAATAAAATAATTATACAAAAAAATAGAACAAACAAAGAAATAGATAAGCGCCCCGAGTATTTTTTTTATATATAATAAATTAAAAATAGTAATATTTCTCTCTGTTTCTAAATTAATTTATCAAATACTAAAAGAGGGATAGGAATGGGAATTTAATAAACTTTTTGAGTAGCAGATAAAAGTTTTAGATAAAGTACGAATGCAAATCGCGTAGACCTATGCAGGAATTGATTAGATTTCCTACGTAGAAGCAGAAGATGTAGTCGCGGCCGCGACGAGGACGCTAGTAGATTCGTCTACGGTAGATATCGTCAGCCGACGTCTCGAAGTCCTTACGGCAACCATCAACACACCCATCAACACTCCCATCAAATGCACCCCGAGGACGAGGGTATTTATGAAACTGCCGATCCTGACAGAGGCTCAAATACTAGGGGTGAAACACCCGATTGTGAAAGGTATCGCAAGATTCTTGCATCACGAAAAATCCTACGGGTCCTATATTAGTTAGATTATTCACTGATATTGACTTATCTCTCGGCTCACGTTTACATCACTCCCACTCATCACGAATCCCACGATAACTCGCGTATACCTCAGATAAGGATGGTGCATGTATTGTTGTTTGTAAAAAGAAAACGAATCAAACTCGTTGACATAAACCGACATCGAAATAATTGTAAACAATATAAAAATTATGGCGCATTTCGAAAAAAAGCAGGATTTTAGATTGAGATTTAGATAAGATTTTTAATCTCGTTATGTATACATCGCGAATTTTTCAAGAATATATCAAGAGAATATTCAAGTAAAAAATTATATTACAAAAATTATTGCTATTAGCTAAGAGGACTTTGAAACTTACGTAAAGTATAAATGGACTCGGCATATAATATTTAATTTGCAATTCCACAATTGCATCGTTTGCAATTGCATATCTTATAAAAAAAAATCACATTGATTTAAAAATGTATATTAATAATAATATAATTTAAAAGATATTGAAAAAAGCAAAATGTACATGAAAGTTTGCACGCTTTTTCGTTCGCTTTTGCATTGTGTGAATGTTACTCTAAACTTTAAACAATCGAACAACACACATATCCGGCCAGTGAGCTCGATCGAGGACGTCCCGAATCTACTCCAGATATTCAAATAGCGTT
This sequence comes from Prenolepis imparis, assembly GCF_030444845.1. Taxonomy (NCBI): domain Eukaryota; kingdom Metazoa; phylum Arthropoda; class Insecta; order Hymenoptera; family Formicidae; genus Prenolepis; species Prenolepis imparis. The sequence goes on from NW_028141169.1 coordinate 9,348,432, forward strand.
GTTCAAACATTGTTATTTGTGTTTTTCAAATAACTAAAGTTCGCGTTTTTTTAAAAAGTTTTATTTAACTAAAGTTAGCATCTCTCTAAATAGATCTGGGACACTTGATAAAGTTTACAATTATGGTCGAATCTCGCGCATGCCGCTTCTAGTATTTTGCATTGCAAAACTTGCAAAATTAAAATGCAGAACGAATCTTTCAATTTTTCAAGCGATTGTAAGAGACATTTCCAATTCATTTCTCAATCAAATGATTTACATTGCGACCGATGTACGCACTTATCCTTATCTGAAGTTTTTCTTCGTTGGTATGTTTGAAGATAATGTGTACATGTGTACAAGGAATGTTTAATTAAATAGAATTGTAGTGATGAATCGTAAGGCTTCGCACGCGCGCTTTGAATGTTTTAATTAACTTTTTTACTTCTTGTGTATACGTGATACTTTCTCTTTAAAGTTAAAGATTAATTTTTCATAGATAAAAAAATGATAATAAGTAATTGTCTGCATTTTGTATAATTTATTCACATCACATCTGTTACTTTCTTTAAGCTGCTAATTAATTTTAAAAGCTGCTAATTAATTAAAATTTTGAAGAACATGATTATAAAAATTGACCGATATCAAAAGTGATATATAAAATATCACTTTTTATATTTTTTTCTACTTTGTATTATAAAGTATTTTTTGTATATCATCGAGTGGATATAATAACGATAGAAATAACAGCCTGGAGAATAATCACGTATGCACCGAAGCTTTTGCTTCTTAGGTCGACTTGGCCTTCCGGTTGGCTCCGTTTACCGAATCTTATTGTTACGTCCCGCGTTCGAATGCAGCATTAGTGGCGGTGGACTAGATCCAATGGGCTCGTGTAATCTTATTATTTTCTAGTGATGCATTTATTCAAGCTCAACAACAAGTAGCCCGGTGGACTAGTGAGGACGGAGGAGGAGGAGTGCAGCACCGGCCGCCGCAGCAGCCACCTCCACCACCTGCGATGCCGTTGCCGGTGCAGCAACAGCAGCAGCAACAGCAACACCAACTGCCGGTGGAACAACTGCCATTAAAGCAGCGCGGCTATTATCCATCTCCCCCACAAACCGAAAACAGCCCCGACGCTGGAAACAACGCCGAGGTCGAATCTGCTCAATCCCAACAGCAAACGCTAAGCGACGTTCGCGGAATCGATGTTAATCATTTGCCTAATATTAACAAACGCCCACTAGACGATAACTTTAGTCTAGATTGTAACATAATGAATAATGGTTCCCCCAAAGAATTAATTACCAACAACACTAGTGATAACGAAAATACTGCCCTACTACCCCCCACGCATTTTCCCGAGTACAAGCATTGATAATTAATTAATCGATGACAGATAGTGTCCGAGGAAAAAAGAAAGAAAAGGGAAAAAGTCGTAATAATAATAATAATAATAATAATAATAAAATAATAATAATAAGAATAATTAAACAGTATAGTGGTGTGACAATGATGACGATGATGACGATGATTTAATCTCGAACTCGCATTTTATACTGCATAGTGTAAATAACGATAAAACTGTAATTGCGACGATTACGACAACAACAACAACAACAACAACACGTATTAAATTATATTAAATTCAATTAATCTATATGAAATGTTTATTAATAAACATTAGTAAAACGATTTACTCAAATTTCATTGTGTTTGTTATTTCATCTTTTTGCATGCAACGATTTAGCGCGATCGCGATTAATGAATAAATTTATTTATTTCATCGAATATAAAAGCAGCTCGAGAGAGAAACGCATCTCCTGCGTTTTCAAATTTTATATAAATATATGTCTTGTTCCATGTATGTACATACATATATACATCATATACATGTAATGCAAAAACTCAAGAAGCTTTTTGAAAGATTCTTTTACATACCTTTCTGATCCTTCGATGCAACAATATCTTTTCGAAGCGACGCGACGATTCCCTCAGCCATGTTTGAAACTTCGCCAACACACACACAGCAGTGCAAAAGTGAAGTTAACGACAACTTTAAGAAATTAACATGATTTACGTAAACGCCGCAGTATTATTGTGATATTCAAGAACACAAAGACGCGATCGATCAGTATAATACACTTTTTCAATTAGTTCATATTATTTTTCCGATATTTATATATAAAAGAGCGCACCTCTTGTTAGTGTTTACCACATGCGGCAGCCATGCTGAACGAGTCGAGATCTCGAGATTTCGAGATCTCGAGATTTCGAGATCTCGCGATCACGTGACCAAATCGTCACGCAGTCACGTGATCATGTGTTCAGTTTTGCGTCGCTTCGACGCGCGCGATGTGATCGTAAGTAGATCTAACCTGACCCAGATTTGACCTAACATAACATAACTATAAGCGACTTGTCAATAATGAAGGATGCATTGTACTGGATATGAATGATCATGTCTTATCAAGAATCATCATTTTGCACAATGTATGATCGTCAAGACGATTATGATCTGGACGAAGACAATGAGGAATTCTTGGAAGAAGACAGGGATGCTGAGGAGCAAGATGATAGCGATGAAGGTATTTCTGTTTTATAATAAAAAAATGATATATAAAGCTTACATCTCGTGTTTAGCTTTCATTTTTAGAATTATACACTTTCTTTATGACAAACACTTAAAATAATATCGAAATATTTGTATAAAACTAATGGAAATTTTTAGATACTGAGGAAGCGAGCGAAACTGATATGGGAGAGAGAAAATCCGAGGAATATACAGAAATTAAAGAACAGTAAGCTTAGAGAGAAAACAGTCGTATATCAATAATGAATTTAATGCACGAAATGTATTCGTATATTCAATTTTTCAGAATGTATCAAGATAAGTTAGCAAGCTTGAAGAAGCAGCTACAGCAATTGAAAGATGGGACACATCCTGAATATAATCGCAAATTAAAACGCCTAGAAGCACAGTATAAAGAACGGTAATTAATTTGTCATTATTATTAATAAATAATAATTATTTGTGGAAAACTTTAATAATCGAATTAAACTTTAATTTTTTATCAGATTGAGATTGAATATAATTTATCGAGACTATTTGACGGAATGGGTTGAACGAGATTATATATTAGAGAAGAAAGCAGCAGTGAAAGAATTTGAAGAGAAGAAAATTGATCTGAAGGACAATTTGCTTACTGATATGGAAGAAAAGAGGAAAATAATTGAATCAGATCGTCACACAATGGAACTCACTGGCGATTCGATGGAGGTATTGGAGATTATGATTGCTGAAATAATATATATATTTTTCAACATTATTTTGATTTTTTTTTTTTTTGAATGTTTTTTAATTTAACTACCCCCCTGATTATTATTTTGTTTGTTGATCAGGTGAAACCAGTAATGACAAGAAAATTGCGCAGACGTCCCAATGATCCAGTACCTGAAAAAGTGGAAAAGCGACGAAAACCACCTCCGGCATCAGTAAATTATCTGTTGGAAGAGAAAGAGATCGAGCTCGACTTGAAAGCGATCAATCGTGCGAAAACGTCCACTGCTGTTCGCAAACCAGGTGCACATCTACAAGCTGTTTCAAAATTCATGAATATTTTCTAGTATAAAAGTTCTTGAAAAACTAAGTAAAAATTTACAGTTTTTTATTTCAAGCAATTTTTGATTAGTACTTAACCATAGTTTGTAATTAATTACATTTAAGTTCTTATACTTTAAAAACTATTGCTTGGAATAAACCATGTAAAGATTTATCTTAGTTTTTCTTACTATAGTATTCTGTTATGCAAATTTTAAGACATTCTATGTAAATAAATGTAAAAGGACATATATATATAATGTATGTAAAGGCTAAAAATAAGAAATAAATTTTTTTAATAAATAATTAAAACTGTTTGTTTTTTTTACAGTAGTTTTACCACATTACAACGCAGTAAATATATCATCTCAACATATACCGCAACCATCTGAAACTCCATTGGTAGAAACTAGGATAGAGGACGGCAAATTGTCATACGAACGAAGATGGTACTTTTAATTTATTTATGCTACTATTTTCTATTCAAGCTTGGTTTTTTATATAAATATAGAAAAATACTTTGATCGAAATTTTTATTAACAGGTTTCACCGTGGCCAACCTGTTTATGTCGAAGGCAAAGATCTTAACAGATTCGCGGCGCATATTTCGGCAATTGGCACTGAAGCAGTAAGTATTCGAAATATTAAATAAATCGCACATCATCGCAAGGTACACATTTTTTTCAGATCTGGGTGAAAAAGGTTTCAGACAGCAGCAAAGTACGCATTTACATATCGCAATTGAGTCGTGGGAAGATCTCTATCAAACGACGGGCTTCTTAATTAATTAATTTTTCAATTAATTTAACATCTAGATTTATCAGAGCTCGGATATGTTGCGTTTCTCATTTCTAATTTCTAAAGTAGGATTTTTCAACGTCAAATTGACAATTTTCACAATGCTGGACTTCTGCCACCAGTAAAACCATGCTTTTTGATGATATTGTAATGCCATATAAATCCAGACGAAGAAAGATAGAATCAGTAACCCCATCATTGACAACAGGGAATAGGTGGTCCATCGTGCAGGTGGAAAATTGTCATAATTTTTCATAGCGTAAAAATCCGCAGCGACTACGCAGATGTAGGAACACGCAATGGTCACGGGAATAACTACGAGACATCTGAGTAAATCTGCCTTCACACTGCGAGCGTACATTTGATGCTCATCTTGATTCAAGCACAACCAGACTACGATGGAGCGGAGAATTTTGTAACGAGGTGTTCGTTCCACTTTGAACTCGTAGCCGCACAATTCACAACTATTCCTATTGCTCTCTTCTAACCATCGCTCCAAACATTTCAGATGGATTGCACCCATCGTTCCCTAATCCCAGTTGTCATATTTGTAATTATGTAATTATTGAAATGAAACATTTTTTCCAAATATACGTTTTCTGATCAATAAAATCAAATGTCATTCCATAGATTAATATATGTGTGATTTATTAAACAAATGTAATGAAAAATATATAAAACTATGATTTTCTACATACTAGGTCTGGGTTTTTAGATATTTGAATTGTTATTTATAGAATTTCATTCTGTCGAACCTTGCACTTGCACGGATATATAACAGGCAATTCTTGATTAAGGTCATAACAAATGCGACAGTTTATATCTTCCATTGAATCGCACGATGATAATTTGCTCCTTTTATTTGAAGTTACAGTATTTTCCAGATCTGATTGATTTATATATGATGCTGTTTCCTGTTCTAATTCCATTTCTATTTCTATTTTTGAAATTATGCTATCTAACACGCTAGTTATTGAATTACTTTTTGCAGTCATAGTGAGAGAATGAGAAATTTCTACAATTATATTCATAAACAAACAACTGCATAAAACACAAGACAAATGCATTCAAATTTACAGATGCTCTTCTTAGAAAAGGGACTTAAAGTGAAGAGAATTCTTTATTATTGTGTATAAAAATTTGTATTATGTCATAAAGTGGATACAATTGAGTTAGTCGCGTGAATATCTTAAAGAGCCATGTAATTCTATGTGCACTTTGTAATAATTAATGAGTAAACTATAAACGAATGTTTGTCACTCCGCCATCATGTCCACACTGAGGCAATCTTCTCCCATATTACTAGGGGACGTCTCAAGTTCTCCAATTTCGTTCGACTCGCTAGAAATTTATTTTAATAATTAGATTTTTAATTAAAGATGCAACAAATACGGAGAAAGGTAAAAAAATTATTAATTACAGAACAAAATGCTTACCTGTCCAAGGAAGGATCATTACTGAACATTTCCGTTGGAACTGTAGGTGGTGCTTTTTCTGGTACAAGTTCCAGATATGTTTGACGAGATTCCAAATGTCTCTCCACTTCCTCAGGTGTCATGTGTCCATCAGACATTAAAGACATTGGAACCGTATTATTTAAGGATTGTACCTGAGAAAGATACATACTAGATCAATACTCTTATATTTGGTTTTAAAATATATTATGCAGCTATAAGTGCACTTACTATAGGTGTATTGTTTGTTTTAGCAACTTTTGGCGTACTCTTTTTTTTCTTGCTGGTACTGAGTGGTTTTGTAACCATTGACGAATGATGAGAAGTATGATTGTTGACATTCATCTCAACTTTTTTCCTAAAAATTTCATATATAAATTATTAAATAAAAATTGTTTTCTCTGCATTATTTTTTTTATTATATCATATTTATTATATGTGACAAAATAAAAGTTTCTATTATATTATTATAATACAATATATGTATAATTAGTTTAACAAGTTATTAGTTGAATAAATTTCAATAACTTCTTGTTAATTCAACATAACATTTTTTTTTGTAACATCAAATATATAACTTTCTTACCTTTTAGAATTATCAATACGAACAACTTCTTCATCAGATGACTCTGTTTCATCACTTTCACTGAATGATGCATCTACTTTTTCATATTGCAGCAGGCGATCCAATAGGAAACTCTTGTCTCTATTCACCTTGAGCAGTTTTCTTTGTGTAGAACGCAGAGCTTCTTGAAAACACTCATTTTCCTGCAACACAATATTTTGTCAAATTAAATATGAAAGAGAAAAAAAAACATTAAACACAAAGATGTTCCTTGCATACGTAAATGAGGAATTTCAGCTTCCTTTTGAGATTGCGGTACTGGTCCTTATAGTTAGGCACTTCTTCCTCAGGACTATCTTCATCGTCTTCCTCTTCTGCATCTGCATTGTTGTTGGCAATGGATTTGCAATACCATCCTCCCAACATTGATCATCTGCAACTACAAGTAAAAACTTTCTTAAAAATAACAGTATTTGTCAAAAATTTGCTATCTACTTTCACTTTGATCGACACTATTTTACTTAATGTTGCAATACAAAAGTTATATTACGAATTATTATTATATAAAGTTAAACTAAAAAATTAAGTATAATCTGAATAAAGAAAAATATCTTATCACACACAAAGTAAATGAACAGAAATAAGATAAACAAAACAATCTTCAGAAACGCACTTTGAGTATCTTCTGGGAGGTTAAGTCGCGCAAGAAACGCGTAGACTTATTCGTCAGCTGTTTAATCGTGCGAAGGAACAAATGTTGGGCTTTAAGTAGCTCCGATATTAACGGCGCATTTTCCTTTGCACTCACTTGAAACCCCAAAATGATTTGTCGCACGTTGCAAGCGCTCGCGGCGGTCGATTATTGCGAAGATAAATAAGCTGTTTATGACTGGCTTCCATTCTGAACACTTTATCGATTCCAGTAACTTCAGCGCCTTGCCGGTCCAAAGAAAATTTGCGTCAACATTGCCAACGTCGAAAAAAAAAAATATGTTCTACGGTAAAATGTCACTAGTCGTTTAAAAATTTGAGCAACACGTGTGATATGTGTGTATTCTGATTGTGAGAAACATACTTATTAATATATCGAGAAGAATTAGAATATTTTATATGTTATAAATCAAAGAATGAGAGGAGGAATAAGTATTATTTTTAATTAATTAACGTTATCTTAATTTATTTTTATTTCATGATAGAGAATATTATTTTCTTTTGGATCTGTCTTTAATATATGTGTGTGTGTGTGTGCGTATCTCTATCATAATATATTTAAAAATTTAATAAATTTTACAAAATTGTAATTGATTAAAAAGATAATTATATATAATATATAATAATAAATAAACTAATAACTAATTAGATAATTCTAATTAGATTGAGATGGAGAGTAAAAGAAATTAGTATATATATATATATATATATATATATATATATATATATATATATGTTAAATAAGAAAATAAGAAATAATGCCAGATTATAAAGAACTAATTCATTTCATCATTAACATAAAATCATAAATACGAGTCAAAGACAATAAAAAATTATATGCACTTTATATATCATAATTTTATTATGCGCAAAGTAATAATATATAGATAGATTAAGTAGTACGAGTCAACAATTTCGCACTACGTTTAGCCTTTTCGTCGCGCAATCATTTCATCATTAACATAAAATCATAAATGCGAGTCAAAAACAATAAAAAATAACACGCACTTAATATATCGTAAATTTATTATGCGCAAAGTAAGAATTTAGATAAATTAAGTAGTACGAGTCAACAATATCTCACTACGGTTAGACTTCTCGTCGCGAAATCACTTAATTAATAACATAAAATCATTAATGCCGATCAAAAACAATAAAAAATTGTACGCACTTTATATATCGTAAATTTATTATGCGCAAAGTAAGAATTTAGATAGATTAAGTAGTACGAGTCGAACAATATCTCACAACGGTTAGCCTTTCCGTCGCGCAATCAATCAGCTATTTTCGAATAGAAAGATGAGATGCTGACTAAATTTCAACGGTTCTGCTATCTCTAAAACAGTTCTCGCACAGTTGCACACATGTACAATACCCTTCCATAGAGTTTATTTGATAAAAATAAATAGCAAATTTTTTTAAGAATTAAATATTAAGAAAAACTCTCATTTTCGAATAAAAAGATGAGATCGGGCTAAATTTCAAGAGTTCTGTTATCTCTAAAACAGTTCTCGTACAGTGGCAATCATGTACAATGCTCTTCCATAAAGTTTATGTGATAAAAATTAATAGACAATTTTCTTAACAATTATTCTTTACGAAAAAATCGAATTTTTGATAAAACAAATGAGATCAAGCCAAATTTTAAGAGTACTGCTATTTTTAAGACAGTTCTTAAAATGTTGAAAATTAAACTTTTCCAACCGCGGAACCCATACGGCGCGGATTCATTTTACATGTATTAGACTAAAAAGTTTGTAGGTTGGTATGCTGATGGTACCATCGTAATGTGCAGTCAATGTAATGTTCAAATAAATGAAAGAATAATTTTTGGCGCGTTTAAAAATATTGAAAATTAAAATTTCCAAACCGCGAAACCCATACGGCGCGGATTCATTTTACGTGTATTAGATTAAAAAGTTTGTAGGCTGGTATGCTGATGGTACCATCGTAATGTGCAGATGATGTACAGTTAAAATATAAGAAAGATTAATTTTTTGCACGTTTGAAACATCAAAAATTAAAATTTTCAAGCCGCAAATCCCATACGGCGCAGATTTATATAACGTATATTAGACCAAAAAGGTAGTACGCTGGTATGCTTATGGTACAAAGATAATCTGAAAACAATACACTATTGAAATATATATACGATGAATTTTTAGCTCGTCTTTAAATATTAGAAATCGATACTTTTTTACCGCTGACCCTATGCGACGCATCCTTAATTTATGTATAGCAAATGAAAAAGTTTGTACGCTGTTGTCTGCTTGGTACCAAAAGATTCTGTAATCAATGTACTAACAAAATGTATAATCGATGAATTTTTGGCTCGTCTTTAAATATTAGAAATCGATACTTTTTTACCGCTGACCCTATGCGACGCATCCTTAATTTATGTATAGCAAATGAAAAAGTTTGTACGCTGTTGTCTGCTTGGTACCAAAAGATTCTGTAATCAATGTACTATTAAAATGTATAATCGATGAATTTTTGGCTCGTCTTAAAATATTGGAGATCGATACTTTTTACCGCTGAACCTATGCGACGCAACATTATTTTATGTATATCAAGTTAAAAAATTTGTACGCTGGTGTCTGTTTGGTACCAAATGATTCTGTATTCAATGTACTATTAAAATGTATAATCGATGAATTTTTGGCTCGTCTTAAAATAATAGAAATTGATACATTTATGCCGCTGACCCTATGCGACGCATCCTTAATTTATGTATAGGAAATGAAAAAGTTTGTACGCTGTTGTCTGCTTGGTACCAAATGATTCTGTAATCAATGTACTATCAAAATGTATAATCGATAAATTTTTGGCTCGTCTTTAAATATTAGAAATCGATACTTTTTTACCGCTGACCCTATGCGACGCATCCTTAATTTATGTATAGCAAATGAAAAGGTTTGTACGCTGTTGTCTGCTTGGTACCAAAAGATTCTGTAATCAATGTACTATTAAAATGTATAATCGATGAATTTTTGGGTGGTCTTTAAATATTAGAAATCGATACTTTTTTACCGCTGACCCTATGCGACGCATCCTTAATTTATGTATAGCAAATGAAAAAGTTTGTACGCTGTTGTCTGCTTGGTACCAAAAGATTCTGTATTCAATGTACTATTAAAATGTATAATCGATGAATTTTTGGCTCGTCTTTAAATATTAGAAATCGATACTTTTTTGACGCGGACCCTGTTCGAGGCATCCTTATTTTATGTTTTTCGTATTAAAAAATTTGTACGCTGATGTCTGCCTGGTACCAAAAGATTCTGTAATCAATGTGCTATCAAAATGTATAATCGATGAATTTTTGGCTCGTCTTTAAATATTAGAAATCGATACTTTTTTACCGCTGACCCTATGCGACGCATCTTTAATTTATGTATAGCGAATGAAAAAGTTTGTACGCTGTTGTCTGCTTGGTACCAAAAGATTCTTTAATCAATGTACTATTGAAATGTATAATCGATGAATTTTTGGCTCGTCTTAAAATATTGGAATTCGATACTTTTTACCGCTGACCCTATGCGACGCATCCTTAATTTATGTATAGCGAATGAAAAAGTTTGTACGCTGATGTCTGCTTAGTACCAAAAGATTCTGTAATCAATGTGCTATCAAAATGTATAATCGATGAATTTTTGGCTCGTCTTTAAATATTAGAAATCGATACTTTTTTACCGCTGACCCTATTCGACGCATCCTTAATTTATGTATAGCGAAAGAAAAAGTTTGTACGCTGTTGTCTGCTTGGTACCAAATGATTCTGTAATCAATGTACTATCAAAATGTATAATCGATGAATTTTTGGCTCGTCTTAAAATATTAGAAATTGATACATTTATGCCGCTGACCCTATGCGACGCATCCTTAATTTATGTATAGGAAATGAAAAAGATTGTACGCTGTTGTCTGCTTGGTACCAAAAGATTCTGTAATCAATGTACTATTAAAATGTATAATCGATGAATTTTTGGCTCGTCTTAAAATATTGGAAATCGATACTTTTTACCGCTGAACCTATGCGACGCAACATTATTTTATGTATATCAAGTTAAAAAATTTGTACGCTGGTGTCTGTTTGGTACCAAATGATTCTGTATTCAATGTACTATTAAAATGTATAATCGATGAATTTTTGGCTCGTCTTAAAATAATAGAAATTGATACATTTATGCCGCTGACCCTATGCGACGCATCCTTAATTTATGTATAGGAAATGAAAAAGTTTGTACGCTGTTGTCTGCTTGGTACCAAATGATTCTGTAATCAATGTACTATCAAAATGTATAATCGATAAATTTTTGGCTCGTCTTTAAATATTAGAAATCGATACTTTTTTACCGCTGACCCTATGCGACGCATCCTTAATTTATGTATAGCAAATGAAAAAGTTTGTACGCTGTTGTCTGCTTGGTACCAAAAGATTCTGTAATCAATGTACTATTAAAATGTATAATCGATGAATTTTTGGCTCGTCTTTAAATATTAGAAATCGATACTTTTTTACCGCTGACCCTATGCGACGCATCCTTAATTTATGTATAGCAAATGAAAAAGTTTGTACGCTGTTGTCTGCTTGGTACCAAAAGATTCTGTAATCAATGTAATATGAAAATGTATAATCGATGAATTTTTGGCTCGTCTTTATATATTAGAAATCGATACTTTTTTACCGCTGACCCTATGCGACGCATCCTTAATTTATGTATAGCAAATGAAAAAGTTTGTACGCTGTTGTCTGCTTGGTACCAAATGATTCTGTAATCAATGTAATATTAAAATGTATAATCGATGAATTTTTGGCTCGTCTTTATATATTAGAAATCGATACTTTTTTACCGCTGACCCTATGCGACGCATCCTTAATTTATGTATAGCAAATGAAAAAGTTTGTACGCTGTTGTCTGCTTGGTACCAAATGATTCTGTAATCAATGTACTATTAAAATGTATAATCGGTGAATTTTTGGCTCGTCTTTAAATATTAGAAATCGATACTTTTTTAACGTTGACCCTATGCGACGCAATTTTATTTTATGTATATCAAGTTAAAAAATTTGTACGCTGGTGTCTGTTTGGTACCAAAAGATTCTGTAATCAATGTGCTATCAAAATGTATAATCGATGAATTTTTGGCTCGTCTTTAAATATTAGAAATCGATACTTTTTTACCGCGGACCCTGTGCGAGGCATCCTTATTTTATGTTTTTCGTATTAAAAAATTTGTACGCTGATGTCTGCTTGGTACCAAAAGATTCTTTAATCAATGTACTATTGAAATGTATAATCGATGAATTTTTGGCTCGTCTTAAAATATTGGAAATCGATACTTTTTACAGCTGAACCTATGCGACGCAACATTATTTTATGTATATCAAGTTAAAAAATTTGTACGCTGGTGTCTGTTTGGTACCAAATGATTCTGTATTCAATGTACTATGAAAATGTATAATCGATGAATTTTTGGCTCGTCTTTAAATATTAGAAATCGATACTTTTTTACCGCTGATCCTATGCGTCGCATCCTTAATTTATGTATAGCGAATGAAAAAGTTTGTACGCTGATGTCTGCTTAGTACCAAAAGATTCTGTAATCAATATACTATTAAAATGTATAATCGATGAATTTTTGGCTCGTCTAAAAATAATAGAAATTGATACATTTATGCCGCTGACCCTATGCGACGCATCCTTAATTTATGTATAGGAAATGAGAAAGTTTGTACGCTGTTGTCTGCTTGGTACCAAATGATTCTGTAATCAATGTACTATCAAAATGTATAATCGATAAATTTTTGGCTCGTCTTTAAATATTAGAAATCGATACTTTTTTACCGCTGACCCTATGCGACGCATCCTTAATTTATGTATAGCAAATGAAAAAGTTTGTACGCTGTTGTCTGCTTGGTACCAAAAGATTCTGTAATCAATGTACTATTAAAATGTATAATCGATGAATTTTTGGCTCGTCTTAAAATATTAGAAATTGATACATTTATGCCGCTGACCCTATGCGACGCATCCTTAATTTATGTATAGGAAATGAAAAAGTTTGTACGCTGTTGTCTGCTTGGTACCAAATCATTCTGTAATCAATGTAATATTAAAATGTATAATCGATGAATTTTTGGCTCGTCTTTATATATTAGAAATCGATACTTTTTTACCGCTGACCCTATGCGACGCATCCTTAATTTATGTATAACAAATGAAAAAGTTTGTACGCTGTTGTCTGCTTGGTACCAAATGATTCTGTAATCAATGTACTATTAAAATGTATAATCGGTGAATTTTTGGCTCGTCTTAAAATATTAGAAATTGATACATTTATGCCGCTGACCCTATGCGACGCATCCTTAATTTATGTATAGGAAATGAAAAAGTTTGTACGTTGTTGTCTGCTTGGTACCAAAAGATTCTGTAATCAATGTACTATTAAAATGTATAATCGATGAATTTTTGGCTCGTCTTAAAATATTGGAAATCGATACTTTTTTACCGCTGACCCTATTCGACGCATCCTTAATTTATGTATAGCGAAAGAAAAAGTTTGTACGCTGTTGTCTGCTTGGTACCAAAAGATTCTTTAATCAATGTACTATTGAAATGTATAATCGATGAATTTTTGGCTCGTCTTAAAATATTGGAAATCGATACTTTTTACCGCTGAACCTATGCGACGCAACATCATTTTATGTATATCAAGTTAAAAAATTTGTACGCTGGTGTCTGTTTGGTACCAAATGATTCTGTATTCAATGTACTATTAAAATGTATAATCGATGAATTTTTGGCTCGTCTTTAAATATTAGAAATCGATACTTTTTTACCGCTGACCCTATGCGACGCATCCTTAATTTATGTATAGCGAAAGAAAAAGTTTGTACGCTGTTGTCTGCTTGGTACCAAAAGATTCTTTAATCAATGTACTATTGAAATGTATAATCGATGAATTTTTGGCTCGTCTTAAAATATTGGAAATCGATACTTTTTACCGCTGAACCTATGCGACGCAACATCATTTTATGTATATCAAGATAAAAAATTTGTACGCTGGTGTCTGTTTGGTACCAAATGATTCTGTATTCAATGTACTATTAAAATGTATAATCGATGAATTTTTGGCTCGTCTTAAAATATTAGAAATTGATACATTTATGCCGCTGACCCTATGCGACGCATCCTTAATTTATGTATAGGAAATGAAAAAGATTGTACGCTGTTGTCTGCTTGGTACCAAAAGATTCTGTAATCAATGTACTATTAAAATGTATAATCGATGAATTTTTGGCTCGTCTTAAAATATTGGAAATCGATACTTTTTACCGCTGAACCTATGCGACGCAACATTATTTTATGTATATCAAGTTAAAAAATTTGTACGCTGGTGTCTGTTTGGTACCAAATGATTCTGTATTCAATGTACTATTAAAATGTATAATCGATGAATTTTTGGCTCGTCTTAAAATAATAGAAATTGATACATTTATGCCGCTGACCCTATGCGACGCATCCTTAATTTATGTATAGGAAATGAAAAAGTTTGTACGCTGTTGTCTGCTTGGTACCAAAAGATTCTGTAATCAATGTACTAACAAAATGTATAATCGATGAATTTTTGGCTCGTCTTTAAATATTAGAAATCGATACTTTTTTACCGCTGACCCTATGCGACGCATCCTTAATTTATGTATAGCAAATGAAAAAGTTTGTACGCTGTTGTCTGCTTGGTACCAAAAGATTCTGTAATCAATGTACTATTAAAATGTATAATCGATGAATTTTTGGCTCGTCTTAAAATATTGGAAATCGATACTTTTTACCGCTGAACCTATGCGACGCAACATTATTTTATGTATATCAAGTTAAAAAATTTGTACGCTGGTGTCTGTTTGGTACCAAATGATTCTGTATTCAATGTACTATTAAAATGTATAATCGATGAATTTTTGGCTCGTCTTAAAATATTAGAAATTGATACATTTATGCCGCTGACCCTATGCGACGCATCCTTAATTTATGTATAGGAAATGAAAAAGTTTGTACGCTGTTGTCTGCTTGGTACCAAAAGATTCTGTAATCAATGTACTATTAAAATGTATAATCGATGAATTTTTGGCTCGTCTTAAAATATTGGAAATCGATACTTTTTACCGCTGAACCTATGCGACGCAACATTATTTTATGTATATCAAGTTAAAAAATTTGTACGCTGGTGTCTGTTTGGTACCAAATGATTCTGTATTCAATGTACTATTAAAATGTATAATCGATGAATTTTTGGCTCGTCTTAAAATATTAGAAATTGATACATTTATGCCGCTGACCCTATGCGACGCATCCTTAATTTATGTATAGGAAATGAAAAAGTTTGTACGCTGTTGTCTGCTTGGTACCAAAAGATTCTGTAATCAATGTACTAACAAAATGTATAATCGATGAATTTTTGGCTCGTCTTTAAATATTAGAAATCGATACTTTTTTACCGCTGACCCTATGCGACGCATCCTTAATTTATGTATAGCAAATGAAAAAGTTTGTACGCTGTTGTCTGCTTGGTACCAAAAGATTCTGTAATCAATGTACTATTAAAATGTATAATCGATGAATTTTTGGCTCGTCTTAAAATATTGGAAATCGATACTTTTTACCGCTGAACCTATGCGACGCAACATTATTTTATGTATATCAAGTTAAAAAATTTGTACGCTGGTGTCTGTTTGGTACCAAATGATTCTGTATTCAATGTACTATTAAAATGTATAATCGATGAATTTTTGGCTCGTCTTAAAATATTAGAAATTGATACATTTATGCCGCTGACCCTATGCGACGCATCCTTAATTTATGTATAGGAAATGAAAAAGTTTGTACGCTGTTGTCTGCTTGGTACCAAAAGATTCTGTAATCAATGTACTATTAAAATGTATAATCGATGAATTTTTGGCTCGTCTTAAAATATTGGAAATCGATACTTTTTACCGCTAAACCTATGCGACGCAACATTATTTTATGTATATCAAGTTAAAAAATTTGTACGCTGGTGTCTGTTTGGTACCAAATGATTCTGTATTCAATGTACTATTAAAATGTATAATCGATGAATTTTTGGCTCGTCTTAAAATATTAGAAATTGATACATTTATGCCGCTGACCCTATGCGACGCATCCTTAATTTATGTATAGGAAATGAAAAAGTTTGTACGCTGTTGTCTGCTTGGTACCAAAAGATTCTGTAATCAATGTACTATTAAAATGTATAATCGATGAATTTTTGGCTCGTCTTAAAATATTGGAAATCGATACTTTTTACCGCTGAACCTATGCGACGCAACATTATTTTATGTATATCAAGTTAAAAAATTTGTACGCTGGTGTCTGTTTGGTACCAAATGATTCTGTATTCAATGTACTATTAAAATGTATAATCGATGAATTTTTGGCTCGTCTTAAAATAATAGAAATTGATACATTTATGCCGCTGACCCTATGCGACGCATCCTTAATTTATGTATAGGAAATGAAAAAGTTTGTACGCTGTTGTCTGCTTGGTACCAAATGATTCTGTAATCAATGTACTATCAAAATGTATAATCGATAAATTTTTGGCTCGTCTTTAAATATTAGAAATCGATACTTTTTTACCGCTGACCCTATGCGACGCATCCTTAATTTATGTATAGCAAATGAAAAGGTTTGTACGCTGTTGTCTGCTTGGTACCAAAAGATTCTGTAATCAATGTACTATTAAAATGTATAATCGATGAATTTTTGGCTCGTCTTTAAATATTAGAAATCGATACTTTTTTACCGCTGACCCTATGCGACGCATCCTTAATTTATGTATAGCAAATGAAAAAGTTTGTACGCTGTTGTCTGCTTGGTACCAAAAGATTCTGTATTCAATGTACTATTAAAATGTATAATCGATGAATTTTTGGCTCGTCTTTAAATATTAGAAATCGATACTTTTTTGACGCGGACCCTGTTCGAGGCATCCTTATTTTATGTTTTTCGTATTAAAAAATTTGTACGCTGATGTCTGCCTGGTACCAAAAGATTCTGTAATCAATGTGCTATCAAAATGTATAATCGATGAATTTTTGGCTCGTCTTTAAATATTAGAAATCGATACTTTTTTACCGCTGACTCTATGCGACGCATCCTTAATTTATGTATAGCAAATGAAAAAGTTTGTACGCTGTTGTCTGCTTGGTACCAAAAGATTCTTTAATCAATGTACTATTGAAATGTATAATCGATGAATTTTTGGCTCGTCTTAAAATATTGGAAATCGATACTTTTTACCGCTGAACCTATGCGACGCAACATCATTTTATGTATATCAAGTTAAAAAATTTGTACGCTGGTGTCTGTTTGGTACCAAATGATTCTGTATTCAATGTACTATTAAAATGTATAATCGATGAATTTTTGGCTCGTCTTAAAATATTAGAAATTGATACATTTATGCCGCTGACCCTATGCGACGCAACCTTAATTTATGTATAGGAAATGAAAAAGTTTGTACGCTGTTGTCTGCTTGGTACCAAAAGATTCTGTAATCAATGTACTATTAAAATGTATAATCGATGAATTTTTGGCTCGTCTTAAAATATTGGAAATCGATACTTTTTACCGCTGAACCTATGCGACGCAACATTATTTTATGTATATCAAGTTAAAAAATTTGTACGCTGGTGTCTGTTTGGTACCAAATGATTCTGTATTCAATGTACTATTAAAATGTATAATCGATGAATTTTTGGCTCGTCTTAAAATATTAGAAATTGATACATTTATGCCGCTGACCCTATGCGACGCATCCTTAATTTATGTATAGGAAATGAAAAAGTTTGTACGCTGTTGTCTGCTTGGTACCAAATGATTCTGTAATCAATGTACTATCAAAATGTATAATCGATAAATTTTTGGCTCGTCTTTAAATATTAGAAATCGATACTTTTTTACCGCTGACCCTATGCGACGCATCCTTAATTTATGTATAGCAAATGAAAAGGTTTGTACGCTGTTGTCTGCTTGGTACCAAAAGATTCTGTAATCAATGTACTATTAAAATGTATAATCGATGAATTTTTGGCTCGTCTTTAAATATTAGAAATCGATACTTTTTTACCGCTGACCCTATGCGACGCATCCTTAATTTATGTATAGCAAATGAAAAAGTTTGTACGCTGTTGTCTGCTTGGTACCAAAAGATTCTGTATTCAATGTACTATTAAAATGTATAATCGATGAATTTTTGGCTCGTCTTTAAATATTAGAAATCGATACTTTTTTGACGCGGACCCTGTTCGAGGCATCCTTATTTTATGTTTTTCGTATTAAAAAATTTGTACGCTGATGTCTGCCTGGTACCAAAAGATTCTGTAATCAATGTGCTATCAAAATGTATAATCGATGAATTTTTGGCTCGTCTTTAAATATTAGAAATCGATACTTTTTTACCGCTGACTCTATGCGACGCATCCTTAATTTATGTATAGCAAATGAAAAAGTTTGTACGCTGTTGTCTGCTTGGTACCAAAAGATTCTTTAATCAATGTACTATTGAAATGTATAATCGATGAATTTTTGGCTCGTCTTAAAATATTGGAAATCGATACTTTTTACCGCTGAACCTATGCGACGCAACATCATTTTATGTATATCAAGTTAAAAAATTTGTACACTGGTGTCTGTTTGGTACCAAATGATTCTGTATTCAATGTACTATTAAAATGTATAATCGATGAATTTTTGGCTCGTCTTAAAATATTAGAAATTGATACATTTATGCCGCTGACCCTATGCGACGCAACCTTAATTTATGTATAGGAAATAAAAAAGTTTGTACGCTGTTGTCTGCTTGGTACCAAAAGATTCTGTAATCAATGTACTATTAAAATGTATAATCGATGAATTTTTGGCTCGTCTTAAAATATTGGAAATCGATACTTTTTACCGCTGAACCTATGCGACGCAACATTATTTTATGTATATCAAGTTAAAAAATTTGTACGCTGGTGTCTGTTTGGTACCAAATGATTCTGTATTCAATGTACTATTAAAATGTATAATCGATGAATTTTTGGCTCGTCTTAAAATAATAGAAATTGATACATTTATGCCGCTGACCCTATGCGACGCATCCTTAATTTATGTATAGGAAATGAAAAAGTTTGTACGCTGTTGTCTGCTTGGTACCAAATGATTCTGTAATCAATGTACTATCAAAATGTATAATCGATAAATTTTTGGCTCGTCTTTAAATATTAGAAATCGATACTTTTTTACCGCTGACCCTATGCGACGCATCCTTAATTTATGTATAGCAAATGAAAAGGTTTGTACGCTGTTGTCTGCTTGGTACCAAAAGATTCTGTAATCAATGTACTATTAAAATGTATAATCGATGAATTTTTGGGTGGTCTTTAAATATTAGAAATCGATACTTTTTTACCGCTGACCCTATGCGACGCATCCTTAATTTATGTATAGCAAATGAAAAAGTTTGTACGCTGATGTCTGCTTAGTACCAAAAGATTCTGTAATCAATGTGCTATCAAAATGTATAATCGATGAATTTTTGGCTCGTCTTTAAATATTAGAAATCGATACTTTTTTGACGCGGACCCTGTTCGAGGCATCCTTATTTTATGTTTTTCGTATTAAAAAATTTGTACGCTGATGTCTGCCTGGTACCAAAAGATTCTGTAATCAATGTGCTATCAAAATGTATAATCGATGAATTTTTGGCTCGTCTTTAAATATTAGAAATCGATACTTTTTTACCGCTGACCCTATGCGACGCATCTTTAATTTATGTATAGCGAATGAAAAAGTTTGTACGCTGTTGTCTGCTTGGTACCAAAAGATTCTTTAATCAATGTACTATTGAAATGTATAATCGATGAATTTTTGGCTCGTCTTAAAATATTGGAATTCGATACTTTTTACCGCTGACCCTATGCGACGCATCCTTAATTTATGTATAGCGAATGAAAAAGTTTGTACGCTGTTGTCTGCTTGGTACCAAAAGATTCTGTAATCAATGTACTATTAAAATGTATAATCGATGAATTTTTGGCTCGTCTTTAAATATTAGAAATCGATACTTTTTTACCGCTGACCCTATGCGACGCATCCTTAATTTATGTATAGCAAATGAAAAAGTTTGTACGCTGTTGTCTGCTTGGTACCAAAAGATTCTGTAATCAATGTAATATGAAAATGTATAATCGATGAATTTTTGGCTCGTCTTTATATATTAGAAATCGATACTTTTTTACCGCTGACCCTATGCGACGCATCCTTAATTTATGTATAGCAAATGAAAAAGTTTGTACGCTGTTGTCTGCTTGGTACCAAATGATTCTGTAATCAATGTAATATTAAAATGTATAATCGATGAATTTTTGGGTGGTCTTTAAATATTAGAAATCGATACTTTTTTACCGCTGACCCTATGCGACGCATCCTTAATTTATGTATAGCAAATGAAAAAGTTTGTACGCTGTTGTCTGCTTGGTACCAAAAGATTCTGTATTCAATGTACTATTAAAATGTATAATCGATGAATTTTTGGCTCGTCTTTAAATATTAGAAATCGATACTTTTTTGACGCGGACCCTGTTCGAGGCATCCTTATTTTATGTTTTTCGTATTAAAAAATTTGTACGCTGATGTCTGCCTGGTACCAAAAGATTCTGTAATCAATGTGCTATCAAAATGTATAATCGATGAATTTTTGGCTCGTCTTTAAATATTAGAAATCGATACTTTTTTACCGCTGACCCTATGCGACGCATCTTTAATTTATGTATAGCGAATGAAAAAGTTTGTACGCTGTTGTCTGCTTGGTACCAAAAGATTCTTTAATCAATGTACTATTGAAATGTATAATCGATGAATTTTTGGCTCGTCTTAAAATATTGGAATTCGATACTTTTTACCGCTGACCCTATGCGACGCATCCTTAATTTATGTATAGCGAATGAAAAAGTTTGTACGCTGATGTCTGCTTAGTACCAAAAGATTCTGTAATCAATGTGCTATCAAAATGTATAATCGATGAATTTTTGGCTCGTCTTAAAATATTAGAAATCGATACTTTTTTACCGCTGACCCTATTCGACGCATCCTTAATTTATGTATAGCGAAAGAAAAAGTTTGTACGCTGTTGTCTGCTTGGTACCAAATGATTCTGTAATCAATGTACTATCAAAATGTATAATCGATGAATTTTTGGCTCGTCTTAAAATATTGGAAATCGATACTTTTTACCGCTGAACCTATGCGACGCATCCTTAATTTATGTATAGGAAATGAAAAAGTTTGTACGCTGTTGTCTGCTTGGTACCAAATGATTCTGTAATCAATGTACTATCAAAATGTTTAATCGATGAATTTTTGGCTCGTCTTAAAATATTGGAAATCGATACTTTTTACCGCTGAACCTATGCGACGCAACATTATTTTATGTATATCAAGTTAAAAAATTTGTACGCTGGTGTCTGTTTGGTACCAAATGATTCTGTATTCAATGTACTATTAAAATGTATAATCGATGAATTTTTGGCTCGTCTTTAAATATTAGAAATCGATACTTTTTTACCGCTGACCCTATGCGACGCATCCTTATTTTATGTTTATCGTATTAAAAAATTTGTACGCTGATGTCTGCTTGGTACCAAAAGATTCTGTAATCAATGTGCTATCAAAATGTATAATCGATGAATTTTTGGCTCGTCTTTAA
This sequence comes from Prenolepis imparis, assembly GCF_030444845.1. Lineage (NCBI taxonomy): Eukaryota > Metazoa > Arthropoda > Insecta > Hymenoptera > Formicidae > Prenolepis > Prenolepis imparis. Next base: position 9,370,315 of record NW_028141169.1, read on the forward strand.
ATATTAGAAATCGATACTTTTTTACCGCTGACCCTATTCGACGCATCCTTAATTTATGTATAGCGAAAGAAAAAGTTTGTACGCTGTTGTCTGCTTGGTATCAAAAGATTCTTTAATCAATGTACTATTGAAATGTATAATCGATGAATTTTTGGCTCGTCTTAAAATATTGGAAATCGATACTTTTTACCGCTGAACCTATGCGACGCAACATCATTTTATGTATATCAAGTTAAAAAATTTGTACGCTGGTGTCTGTTTGGTACCAAATGATTCTGTATTCAATGTACTATTAAAATGTATAATCGATGAATTTTTGGCTCGTCTTTAAATATTAGAAATCGATACTTTTTTACCGCTGACCCTATGCGACGCATCCTTAATTTATGTATAGCGAAAGAAAAAGTTTGTACGCTGTTGTCTGCTTGGTACCAAAAGATTCTTTAATCAATGTACTATTGAAATGTATAATCGATGAATTTTTGGCTCGTCTTAAAATATTGGAAATCGATACTTTTTACCGCTGAACCTATGCGACGCAACATCATTTTATGTATATCAAGTTAAAAAATTTGTACGCTGGTGTCTGTTTGGTACCAAATGATTCTGTATTCAATGTACTATTAAAATGTATAATCGATGAATTTTTGGCTCGTCTTAAAATATTAGAAATTGATACATTTATGCCGCTGACCCTATGCGACGCATCCTTAATTTATGTATAGGAAATGAAAAAGATTGTACGCTGTTGTCTGCTTGGTACCAAAAGATTCTGTAATCAATGTACTATTAAAATGTATAATCGATGAATTTTTGGCTCGTCTTAAAATATTGGAAATCGATACTTTTTACCGCTGAACCTATGCGACGCAACATTATTTTATGTATATCAAGTTAAAAAATTTGTACGCTGGTGTCTGTTTGGTACCAAATGATTCTGTATTCAATGTACTATTAAAATGTATAATCGATGAATTTTTGGCTCGTCTTAAAATAATAGAAATTGATACATTTATGCCGCTGACCCTATGCGACGCATCCTTAATTTATGTATAGGAAATGAAAAAGTTTGTACGCTGTTGTCTGCTTGGTACCAAATGATTCTGTAATCAATGTACTATCAAAATGTATAATCGATAAATTTTTGGCTCGTCTTTAAATATTAGAAATCGATACTTTTTTACCGCTGACCCTATGCGACGCATCCTTAATTTATGTATAGCAAATGAAAAAGTTTGTACGCTGTTGTCTGCTTGGTACCAAAAGATTCTGTAATCAATGTACTATTAAAATGTATAATCGATGAATTTTTGGCTCGTCTTTAAATATTAGAAATCGATACTTTTTTACCGCTGACCCTATGCGACGCATCCTTAATTTATGTATAGCAAATGAAAAAGTTTGTACGCTGTTGTCTGCTTGGTACCAAAAGATTCTGTAATCAATGTACTATGAAAATGTATAATCGATGAATTTTTGGCTCGTCTTTATATATTAGAAATCGATACTTTTTTACCGCTGACCCTATGCGACGCATCCTTAATTTATGTATAACAAATGAAAAAGTTTGTACGCTGTTGTCTGCTTGGTACCAAATGATTCTGTAATCAATGTAATATTAAAATGTATAATCGATGAATTTTTGGCTCGTCTTTATATATTAGAAATCGATACTTTTTTACCGCTGACCCTATGCGACGCATCCTTAATTTATGTATAGCAAATGAAAAAGTTTGTACGCTGTTGTCTGCTTGGTACCAAATGATTCTGTAATCAATGTACTATTAAAATGTATAATCGGTGAATTTTTGGCTCGTATTTAAATATTAGAAATCGATACTTTTTTAACGTTGACCCTATGCGACGCAATTTTATTTTATTTATATCAAGTTAAAAAATTTGTACGCTGGTGTCTGTTTGGTACCAAAAGATTCTGTAATCAATGTGCTATCAAAATGTATAATCGATGAATTTTTGGCTCGTCTTTAAATATTAGAAATCGATACTTTTTTACCGCTGACCCTATGCGACGCATCCTTAATTTATGTATAGCAAATGAAAAAGTTTGTACGCTGTTGTCTGCTTGGTACCAAAAGATTCTGTAATCAATGTACTATTAAAATGTATAATCGATGAATTTTTGGCTCGTCTTAAAATATTAGAAATTGATACATTTATGCCGCTGACCCTATGCGACGCATCCTTAATTTATGTATAGGAAATGAAAAAGTTTGTACGCTGTTTTCTGCTTGGTACCAAATCATTCTGTAATCAATGTAATATTAAAATGTATAATCGATGAATTTTTGGCTCGTCTTTATATATTAGTAATCGATACTTTTTTACCGCTGACCCTATGCGACGCATCCTTAATTTATGTATAGCAAATGAAAAAGTTTGTACGCTGTTGTCTGCTTGGTACCAAATGATTCTGTAATCAATGTACTATTAAAATATATAATCGATGAATTTTTGGCTCGTCTTAAAATAATAGAAATTGATACATTTATGCCGCTGACCCTATGCGACGCATGCTTAATTTATGTATAGGAAATGAAAAAGTTTGTACGCTGTTGTCTGCTTGGTACCAAATGATTCTGTAATCAATGTACAATCAAAATGTATAATCGATAAATTTTTGGCTCGTCTTTAAATATTAGAAATCGATACTTTTTTACCGCTGACCCTATGCGACGCATCCTTAATTTATGTATAGCAAATGAAAAAGTTTGTACGCTGTTGTCTGCTTGGTACCAAAAGATTCTGTAATCAATGTACTATTAAAATGTATAATCGATGAATTTTTGGCTCGTCTTTAAATATTAGAAATCGATACTTTTTTACCGCTGACCCTATGCGACGCATCCATAATTTATGTATAGGAAATGAAAAAGTTTGTACGCTGTTGTCTGCTTGGTACCAAATGATTCTGTAATCAATGTACTATCAAAATGTATAATCGATGAATTTTTGGCTCGTCTTAAAATATTGGAAATTGATACTTTTTACCGCTGAACCTATGCGACGCAACATTATTTTATGTATAGCAAATGAAAAAGTTTGTACGCTGTTGTCTGCTTGGTACCAAAAGATTCTGTAATCAATGTGCTATCAAAATGTATAATCGATGAATTTTTGGATCGTCTTTAAATATTAGAAATCGATACTTTTTACCGCTGAACCTATGCCACGCAACATTATTTTATGTATAGCAAATGAAAAAGTTTGTACGCTGTTGTCTGCTTGGTATCAAAAGATTCTGTAATCAATGTGCTATCAAAATGTATAATCGATGAATTTTTGGCTCGTCTTTAAATATTAGAAATCGATACTTTTTTACCGCTGACCCTATTCGACGCATCCTTAATTTATGTATAGCGAAAGAAAAAGTTTGTACGCTGTTGTCTGCTTGGTACCAAAAGATTCTTTAATGTACTATTGAAATGTATAATCGATGAATTTTTGGCTCGTCTTAAAATATTGGAAATCGATACTTTTTACCGCTGAACCTATGCGACGCAACATTATTTTATGTATATCAAGTTAAAAAATTTGTACGCTGGTGTCTGTATGGTACCAAATGATTCTGTATTCAATGTACTATTAAAATGTATAATCGATGAATTTTTGGCTCGTCTTAAAATAATAGATATTGATACATTTATGCCGCTGACCCTTTGCGACGCATCCTTAATTTATGTATAGGAAATGAAAAAGTTTGTACGCTGTTGTCTGCTTGGTACCAAATGATTCTGTAATCAATGTACTATCAAAATGTATAATCGATAAATTTTTGGCTCGTCTTTAAATATTAGAAATCGATACTTTTTTACCGCTGACCCTATGCGACGCATCCTTAATTTATGTATAGGAAATGAAAAAGTTTGTACGCTGTTGTCTGCTTGGTACCAAAAGATTCTGTAATCAATGTACTATTAAAATGTATAATCGATGAATTTTTGGCTCGTCTTAAAATATTGGAAATCGATACTTTTTACCGCTGAACCTATGCGACGCAACATTATTTTATGTATATCAAGTTAAAAAATTTGTACGCTGGTGTCTGTTTGGTACCAAATGATTCTGTATTCAATGTACTATTAAAATGTATAATCGATGAATTTTTGGCTCGTCTTAAAATATTAGAAATTGATACATTTATGCCGCTGACCCTATGCGACGCATCCTTAATTTATGTATAGGAAATGAAAAAGTTTGTACGCTGTTGTCTGCTTGGTACCAAAAGATTCTGTAATCAATGTACTATTAAAATGTATAATCGATGAATTTTTGGCTCGTCTTAAAATATTGGAAATCGATACTTTTTACCGCTAAACCTATGCGACGCAACATTATTTTATGTATATCAAGTTAAAAAATTTGTACGCTGGTGTCTGTTTGGTACCAAATGATTCTGTATTCAATGTACTATTAAAATGTATAATCGATGAATTTTTGGCTCGTCTTAAAATATTAGAAATTGATACATTTATGCCGCTGACCCTATGCGACGCATCCTTAATTTATGTATAGGAAATGAAAAAGTTTGTACGCTGTTGTCTGCTTGGTACCAAAAGATTCTGTAATCAATGTACTATTAAAATGTATAATCGATGAATTTTTGGCTCGTCTTAAAATATTGGAAATCGATACTTTTTACCGCTGAACCTATGCGACGCATCCTTAATTTATGTATAGGAAATGAAAAAGTTTGTACGCTGTTGTCTGCTTGGTACCAAAAGATTCTGTAATCAATGTACTATTAAAATGTATAATCGATGAATTTTTGGCTCGTGTTTAAATATTAGAAATCGATATTTTTTTACCGCTGACCCTATGCGACGCATCCTTAATTTATGTATAGCAAATGAAAAAGTTTGTACGCTGTTGTCTGCTTGGTACCAAAAGATTCTGTATTCAATGTACTATTAAAATGTATAATCGATGAATTTTTGGCTCGTCTTTAAATATTAGAAATCGATACTTTTTTGACGCGGACCCTGTTCGAGGCATCCTTATTTTATGTTTTTCGTATTAAAAAATTTGTACGCTGATGTCTGCCTGGTACCAAAAGATTCTGTAATCAATGTGCTATCAAAATGTATAATCGATGAATTTTTGGCTCGTCTTTAAATATTAGAAATCGATACTTTTTTACCGCTGACTCTATGCGACGCATCCTTAATTTATGTATAGCAAATGAAAAAGTTTGTACGCTGTTGTCTGCTTGGTACCAAAAGATTCTTTAATCAATGTACTATTGAAATGTATAATCGATGAATTTTTGGCTCGTCTTAAAATATTGGAAATCGATACTTTTTACCGCTGAACCTATGCGACGCAACATCATTTTATGTATATCAAGTTAAAAAATTTGTACGCTGGTGTCTGTTTGGTACCAAATGATTCTGTATTCAATGTACTATTAAAATGTATAATCGATGAATTTTTGGCTCGTCTTAAAATATTAGAAATTGATACATTTATGCCGCTGACCCTATGCGACGCAACCTTAATTTATGTATAGGAAATGAAAAAGTTTGTACGCTGTTGTCTGCTTGGTACCAAAAGATTCTGTAATCAATGTACTATTAAAATGTATAATCGATGAATTTTTGGCTCGTCTTAAAATATTGGAAATCGATACTTTTTACCGCTGAACCTATGCGACGCAACATTATTTTATGTATATCAAGTTAAAAAATTTGTACGCTGGTGTCTGTTTGGTACCAAATGATTCTGTATTCAATGTACTATTAAAATGTATAATCGATGAATTTTTGGCTCGTCTTAAAATAATAGAAATTGATACATTTATGCCGCTGACCCTATGCGACGCATCCTTAATTTATGTATAGGAAATGAAAAAGTTTGTACGCTGTTGTCTGCTTGGTACCAAATGATTCTGTAATCAATGTACTATCAAAATGTATAATCGATAAATTTTTGGCTCGTCTTTAAATATTAGAAATCGATACTTTTTTACCGCTGACCCTATGCGACGCATCCTTAATTTATGTATAGCAAATGAAAAGGTTTGTACGCTGTTGTCTGCTTGGTACCAAAAGATTCTGTAATCAATGTACTATTAAAATGTATAATCGATGAATTTTTGGGTGGTCTTTAAATATTAGAAATCGATACTTTTTTACCGCTGACCCTATGCGACGCATCCTTAATTTATGTATAGCAAATGAAAAAGTTTGTACGCTGTTGTCTGCTTGGTACCAAAAGATTCTGTATTCAATGTACTATTAAAATGTATAATCGATGAATTTTTGGCTCGTCTTTAAATATTAGAAATCGATACTTTTTTGACGCGGACCCTGTTCGAGGCATCCTTATTTTATGTTTTTCGTATTAAAAAATTTGTACGCTGATGTCTGCATGGTACCAAAAGATTCTGTAATCAATGTGCTATCAAAATGTATAATCGATGAATTTTTGGCTCGTCTTTAAATATTAGAAATCGATACTTTTTTACCGCTGACCCTATGCGACGCATCTTTAATTTATGTATAGCGAATGAAAAAGTTTGTACGCTGTTGTCTGCTTGGTACCAAAAGATTCTTTAATCAATGTACTATTGAAATGTATAATCGATGAATTTTTGGCTCGTCTTAAAATATTGGAATTCGATACTTTTTACCGCTGACCCTATGCGACGCATCCTTAATTTATGTATAGCGAATGAAAAAGTTTGTACGCTGATGTCTGCTTAGTACCAAAAGATTCTGTAATCAATGTGCTATCAAAATGTATAATCGATGAATTTTTGGCTCGTCTTTAAATATTAGAAATCGATACTTTTTTACCGCTGACCCTATTCGACGCATCCTTAATTTATGTATAGCGAAAGAAAAAGTTTGTACGCTGTTGTCTGCTTGGTACCAAATGATTCTGTAATCAATGTACTATCAAAATGTATAATCGATGAATTTTTGGCTCGTCTTAAAATATTAGAAATTGATACATTTATGCCGCTGACCCTATGCGACGCATCCTTAATTTATGTATAGGAAATGAAAAAGATTGTACGCTGTTGTCTGCTTGGTACCAAAAGATTCTGTAATCAATGTACTATTAAAATGTATAATCGATGAATTTTTGGCTCGTCTTAAAATATTGGAAATCGATACTTTTTACCGCTGAACCTATGCGACGCAACATTATTTTATGTATATCAAGTTAAAAAATTTGTACGCTGGTGTCTGTTTGGTACCAAATGATTCTGTATTCAATGTACTATTAAAATGTATAATCGATGAATTTTTGGCTCGTCTTAAAATAATAGAAATTGATACATTTATGCCGCTGACCCTATGCGACGCATCCTTAATTGATGTATAGGAAATGAAAAAGTTTGTACGCTGTTGTCTGCTTGGTACCAAATGATTCTGTAATCAATGTACTATCAAAATGTATAATCGATAAATTTTTGGCTCGTCTTTAAATATTAGAAATCGATACTTTTTTACCGCTGACCCTATGCGACGCATCCTTAATTTATGTATAGCAAATGAAAAAGTTTGTACGCTGTTGTCTGCTTGGTACCAAAAGATTCTGTAATCAATGTACTATTAAAATGTATAATCGATGAATTTTTGGCTCGTCTTTAAATATTAGAAATCGATACTTTTTTACCGCTGACCCTATGCGACGCATCCTTAATTTATGTATAGCAAATGAAAAAGTTTGTACGCTGTTGTCTGCTTGGTACCAAAAGATTCTGTAATCAATGTAATATGAAAATGTATAATCGATGAATTTTTGGCTCGTCTTTATATATTAGAAATCGATACTTTTTTACCGCTGACCCTATGCGACGCATCCTTAATTTATGTATAGCAAATGAAAAAGTTTGTACGCTGTTGTCTGCTTGGTACCAAATGATTCTGTAATCAATGTAATATTAAAATGTATAATCGATGAATTTTTGGCTCGTCTTTATATATTAGAAATCGATACTTTTTTACCGCTGACCCTATGCGACGCATCCTTAATTTATGTATAGCAAATGAAAAAGTTTGTACGCTGTTGTCTGCTTGGTACCAAATGATTCTGTAATCAATGTACTATTAAAATGTATAATCGGTGAATTTTTGGCTCGTCTTTAAATATTAGAAATCGATACTTTTTTAACGTTGACCCTATGCGACGCAATTTTATTTTATGTATATCAAGTTAAAAAATTTGTACGCTGGTGTCTGTTTGGTACCAAAAGATTCTGTAATCAATGTGCTATCAAAATGTATAATCGATGAATTTTTGGCTCGTCTTTAAATATTAGAAATCGATACTTTTTTACCGCGGACCCTGTGCGAGGCATCCTTATTTTATGTTTTTCGTATTAAAAAATTTGTACGCTGATGTCTGCTTGGTACCAAAAGATTCTTTAATCAATGTACTATTGAAATGTATAATCGATGAATTTTTGGCTCGTCTTAAAATATTGGAAATCGATACTTTTTACAGCTGAACCTATGCGACGCAACATTATTTTATGTATATCAAGTTAAAAAATTTGTACGCTGGTGTCTGTTTGGTACCAAATGATTCTGTATTCAATGTACTATGAAAATGTATAATCGATGAATTTTTGGCTCGTCTTTAAATATTAGAAATCGATACTTTTTTACCGCTGATCCTATGCGTCGCATCCTTAATTTATGTATAGCGAATGAAAAAGTTTGTACGCTGATGTCTGCTTAGTACCAAAAGATTCTGTAATCAATATACTATTAAAATGTATAATCGATGAATTTTTGGCTCGTCTAAAAATAATAGAAATTGATACATTTATGCCGCTGACCCTATGCGACGCATCCTTAATTTATGTATAGGAAATGAGAAAGTTTGTACGCTGTTGTCTGCTTGGTACCAAATGATTCTGTAATCAATGTACTATCAAAATGTATAATCGATAAATTTTTGGCTCGTCTTTAAATATTAGAAATCGATACTTTTTTACCGCTGACCCTATGCGACGCATCCTTAATTTATGTATAGCAAATGAAAAAGTTTGTACGCTGTTGTCTGCTTGGTACCAAAAGATTCTGTAATCAATGTACTATTAAAATGTATAATCGATGAATTTTTGGCTCGTCTTAAAATATTAGAAATTGATACATTTATGCCGCTGACCCTATGCGACGCATCCTTAATTTATGTATAGGAAATGAAAAAGTTTGTACGCTGTTGTCTGCTTGGTACCAAATCATTCTGTAATCAATGTAATATTAAAATGTATAATCGATGAATTTTTGGCTCGTCTTTATATATTAGAAATCGATACTTTTTTACCGCTGACCCTATGCGACGCATCCTTAATTTATGTATAACAAATGAAAAAGTTTGTACGCTGTTGTCTGCTTGGTACCAAATGATTCTGTAATCAATGTACTATTAAAATGTATAATCGGTGAATTTTTGGCTCGTCTTAAAATATTAGAAATTGATACATTTATGCCGCTGACCCTATGCGACGCATCCTTAATTTATGTATAGGAAATGAAAAAGTTTGTACGTTGTTGTCTGCTTGGTACCAAAAGATTCTGTAATCAATGTACTATTAAAATGTATAATCGATGAATTTTTGGCTCGTCTTAAAATATTGGAAATCGATACTTTTTTACCGCTGACCCTATTCGACGCATCCTTAATTTATGTATAGCGAAAGAAAAAGTTTGTACGCTGTTGTCTGCTTGGTACCAAAAGATTCTTTAATCAATGTACTATTGAAATGTATAATCGATGAATTTTTGGCTCGTCTTAAAATATTGGAAATCGATACTTTTTACCGCTGAACCTATGCGACGCAACATCATTTTATGTATATCAAGTTAAAAAATTTGTACGCTGGTGTCTGTTTGGTACCAAATGATTCTGTATTCAATGTACTATTAAAATGTATAATCGATGAATTTTTGGCTCGTCTTTAAATATTAGAAATCGATACTTTTTTACCGCTGACCCTATGCGACGCATCCTTAATTTATGTATAGCGAAAGAAAAAGTTTGTACGCTGTTGTCTGCTTGGTACCAAAAGATTCTTTAATCAATGTACTATTGAAATGTATAATCGATGAATTTTTGGCTCGTCTTAAAATATTGGAAATCGATACTTTTTACCGCTGAACCTATGCGACGCAACATCATTTTATGTATATCAAGATAAAAAATTTGTACGCTGGTGTCTGTTTGGTACCAAATGATTCTGTATTCAATGTACTATTAAAATGTATAATCGATGAATTTTTGGCTCGTCTTAAAATATTAGAAATTGATACATTTATGCCGCTGACCCTATGCGACGCATCCTTAATTTATGTATAGGAAATGAAAAAGATTGTACGCTGTTGTCTGCTTGGTACCAAAAGATTCTGTAATCAATGTACTATTAAAATGTATAATCGATGAATTTTTGGCTCGTCTTAAAATATTGGAAATCGATACTTTTTACCGCTGAACCTATGCGACGCAACATTATTTTATGTATATCAAGTTAAAAAATTTGTACGCTGGTGTCTGTTTGGTACCAAATGATTCTGTATTCAATGTACTATTAAAATGTATAATCGATGAATTTTTGGCTCGTCTTAAAATAATAGAAATTGATACATTTATGCCGCTGACCCTATGCGACGCATCCTTAATTTATGTATAGGAAATGAAAAAGTTTGTACGCTGTTGTCTGCTTGGTACCAAAAGATTCTGTAATCAATGTACTAACAAAATGTATAATCGATGAATTTTTGGCTCGTCTTTAAATATTAGAAATCGATACTTTTTTACCGCTGACCCTATGCGACGCATCCTTAATTTATGTATAGCAAATGAAAAAGTTTGTACGCTGTTGTCTGCTTGGTACCAAAAGATTCTGTAATCAATGTACTATTAAAATGTATAATCGATGAATTTTTGGCTCGTCTTAAAATATTGGAAATCGATACTTTTTACCGCTGAACCTATGCGACGCAACATTATTTTATGTATATCAAGTTAAAAAATTTGTACGCTGGTGTCTGTTTGGTACCAAATGATTCTGTATTCAATGTACTATTAAAATGTATAATCGATGAATTTTTGGCTCGTCTTAAAATATTAGAAATTGATACATTTATGCCGCTGACCCTATGCGACGCATCCTTAATTTATGTATAGGAAATGAAAAAGTTTGTACGCTGTTGTCTGCTTGGTACCAAAAGATTCTGTAATCAATGTACTATTAAAATGTATAATCGATGAATTTTTGGCTCGTCTTAAAATATTGGAAATCGATACTTTTTACCGCTGAACCTATGCGACGCAACATTATTTTATGTATATCAAGTTAAAAAATTTGTACGCTGGTGTCTGTTTGGTACCAAATGATTCTGTATTCAATGTACTATTAAAATGTATAATCGATGAATTTTTGGCTCGTCTTAAAATATTAGAAATTGATACATTTATGCCGCTGACCCTATGCGACGCATCCTTAATTTATGTATAGGAAATGAAAAAGTTTGTACGCTGTTGTCTGCTTGGTACCAAAAGATTCTGTAATCAATGTACTAACAAAATGTATAATCGATGAATTTTTGGCTCGTCTTTAAATATTAGAAATCGATACTTTTTTACCGCTGACCCTATGCGACGCATCCTTAATTTATGTATAGCAAATGAAAAAGTTTGTACGCTGTTGTCTGCTTGGTACCAAAAGATTCTGTAATCAATGTACTATTAAAATGTATAATCGATGAATTTTTGGCTCGTCTTAAAATATTGGAAATCGATACTTTTTACCGCTGAACCTATGCGACGCAACATTATTTTATGTATATCAAGTTAAAAAATTTGTACGCTGGTGTCTGTTTGGTACCAAATGATTCTGTATTCAATGTACTATTAAAATGTATAATCGATGAATTTTTGGCTCGTCTTAAAATATTAGAAATTGATACATTTATGCCGCTGACCCTATGCGACGCATCCTTAATTTATGTATAGGAAATGAAAAAGTTTGTACGCTGTTGTCTGCTTGGTACCAAAAGATTCTGTAATCAATGTACTATTAAAATGTATAATCGATGAATTTTTGGCTCGTCTTAAAATATTGGAAATCGATACTTTTTACCGCTAAACCTATGCGACGCAACATTATTTTATGTATATCAAGTTAAAAAATTTGTACGCTGGTGTCTGTTTGGTACCAAATGATTCTGTATTCAATGTACTATTAAAATGTATAATCGATGAATTTTTGGCTCGTCTTAAAATATTAGAAATTGATACATTTATGCCGCTGACCCTATGCGACGCATCCTTAATTTATGTATAGGAAATGAAAAAGTTTGTACGCTGTTGTCTGCTTGGTACCAAAAGATTCTGTAATCAATGTACTATTAAAATGTATAATCGATGAATTTTTGGCTCGTCTTAAAATATTGGAAATCGATACTTTTTACCGCTGAACCTATGCGACGCAACATTATTTTATGTATATCAAGTTAAAAAATTTGTACGCTGGTGTCTGTTTGGTACCAAATGATTCTGTATTCAATGTACTATTAAAATGTATAATCGATGAATTTTTGGCTCGTCTTAAAATAATAGAAATTGATACATTTATGCCGCTGACCCTATGCGACGCATCCTTAATTTATGTATAGGAAATGAAAAAGTTTGTACGCTGTTGTCTGCTTGGTACCAAATGATTCTGTAATCAATGTACTATCAAAATGTATAATCGATCAATTTTTGGCTCGTCTTTAAATATTAGAAATCGATACTTTTTTACCGCTGACCCTATGCGACGCATCCTTAATTTATGTATAGCAAATGAAAAGGTTTGTACGCTGTTGTCTGCTTGGTACCAAAAGATTCTGTAATCAATGTACTATTAAAATGTATAATCGATGAATTTTTGGCTCGTCTTTAAATATTAGAAATCGATACTTTTTTACCGCTGACCCTATGCGACGCATCCTTAATTTATGTATAGCAAATGAAAAAGTTTGTACGCTGTTGTCTGCTTGGTACCAAAAGATTCTGTATTCAATGTACTATTAAAATGTATAATCGATGAATTTTTGGCTCGTCTTTAAATATTAGAAATCGATACTTTTTTGACGCGGACCCTGTTCGAGGCATCCTTATTTTATGTTTTTCGTATTAAAAAATTTGTACGCTGATGTCTGCCTGGTACCAAAAGATTCTGTAATCAATGTGCTATCAAAATGTATAATCGATGAATTTTTGGCTCGTCTTTAAATATTAGAAATCGATACTTTTTTACCGCTGACTCTATGCGACGCATCCTTAATTTATGTATAGCAAATGAAAAAGTTTGTACGCTGTTGTCTGCTTGGTACCAAAAGATTCTTTAATCAATGTACTATTGAAATGTATAATCGATGAATTTTTGGCTCGTCTTAAAATATTGGAAATCGATACTTTTTACCGCTGAACCTATGCGACGCAACATCATTTTATGTATATCAAGTTAAAAAATTTGTACGCTGGTGTCTGTTTGGTACCAAATGATTCTGTATTCAATGTACTATTAAAATGTATAATCGATGAATTTTTGGCTCGTCTTAAAATATTAGAAATTGATACATTTATGCCGCTGACCCTATGCGACGCAACCTTAATTTATGTATAGGAAATGAAAAAGTTTGTACGCTGTTGTCTGCTTGGTACCAAAAGATTCTGTAATCAATGTACTATTAAAATGTATAATCGATGAATTTTTGGCTCGTCTTAAAATATTGGAAATCGATACTTTTTACCGCTGAACCTATGCGACGCAACATTATTTTATGTATATCAAGTTAAAAAATTTGTACGCTGGTGTCTGTTTGGTACCAAATGATTCTGTATTCAATGTACTATTAAAATGTATAATCGATGAATTTTTGGCTCGTCTTAAAATATTAGAAATTGATACATTTATGCCGCTGACCCTATGCGACGCATCCTTAATTTATGTATAGGAAATGAAAAAGTTTGTACGCTGTTGTCTGCTTGGTACCAAATGATTCTGTAATCAATGTACTATCAAAATGTATAATCGATAAATTTTTGGCTCGTCTTTAAATATTAGAAATCGATACTTTTTTACCGCTGACCCTATGCGACGCATCCTTAATTTATGTATAGCAAATGAAAAGGTTTGTACGCTGTTGTCTGCTTGGTACCAAAAGATTCTGTAATCAATGTACTATTAAAATGTATAATCGATGAATTTTTGGCTCGTCTTTAAATATTAGAAATCGATACTTTTTTACCGCTGACCCTATGCGACGCATCCTTAATTTATGTATAGCAAATGAAAAAGTTTGTACGCTGTTGTCTGCTTGGTACCAAAAGATTCTGTATTCAATGTACTATTAAAATGTATAATCGATGAATTTTTGGCTCGTCTTTAAATATTAGAAATCGATACTTTTTTGACGCGGACCCTGTTCGAGGCATCCTTATTTTATGTTTTTCGTATTAAAAAATTTGTACGCTGATGTCTGCCTGGTACCAAAAGATTCTGTAATCAATGTGCTATCAAAATGTATAATCGATGAATTTTTGGCTCGTCTTTAAATATTAGAAATCGATACTTTTTTACCGCTGACTCTATGCGACGCATCCTTAATTTATGTATAGCAAATGAAAAAGTTTGTACGCTGTTGTCTGCTTGGTACCAAAAGATTCTTTAATCAATGTACTATTGAAATGTATAATCGATGAATTTTTGGCTCGTCTTAAAATATTGGAAATCGATACTTTTTACCGCTGAACCTATGCGACGCAACATCATTTTATGTATATCAAGTTAAAAAATTTGTACACTGGTGTCTGTTTGGTACCAAATGATTCTGTATTCAATGTACTATTAAAATGTATAATCGATGAATTTTTGGCTCGTCTTAAAATATTAGAAATTGATACATTTATGCCGCTGACCCTATGCGACGCAACCTTAATTTATGTATAGGAAATAAAAAAGTTTGTACGCTGTTGTCTGCTTGGTACCAAAAGATTCTGTAATCAATGTACTATTAAAATGTATAATCGATGAATTTTTGGCTCGTCTTAAAATATTGGAAATCGATACTTTTTACCGCTGAACCTATGCGACGCAACATTATTTTATGTATATCAAGTTAAAAAATTTGTACGCTGGTGTCTGTTTGGTACCAAATGATTCTGTATTCAATGTACTATTAAAATGTATAATCGATGAATTTTTGGCTCGTCTTTAAATATTAGAAATCGATACTTTTTTGACGCGGACCCTGTTCGAGGCATCCTTATTTTATGTTTTTCGTATTAAAAAATTTGTACGCTGATGTCTGCCTGGTACCAAAAGATTCTGTAATCAATGTGCTATCAAAATGTATAATCGATGAATTTTTGGCTCGTCTTTAAATATTAGAAATCGATACTTTTTTACCGCTGACCCTATGCGACGCATCTTTAATTTATGTATAGCGAATGAAAAAGTTTGTACGCTGTTGTCTGCTTGGTACCAAAAGATTCTTTAATCAATGTACTATTGAAATGTATAATCGATGAATTTTTGGCTCGTCTTAAAATATTGGAATTCGATACTTTTTACCGCTGACCCTATGCGACGCATCCTTAATTTATGTATAGCGAATGAAAAAGTTTGTACGCTGATGTCTGCTTAGTACCAAAAGATTCTGTAATCAATGTGCTATCAAAATGTATAATCGATGAATTTTTGGCTCGTCTTAAAATATTAGAAATCGATACTTTTTTACCGCTGACCCTATTCGACGCATCCTTAATTTATGTATAGCGAAAGAAAAAGTTTGTACGCTGTTGTCTGCTTGGTACCAAATGATTCTGTAATCAATGTACTATCAAAATGTATAATCGATGAATTTTTGGCTCGTCTTAAAATATTGGAAATCGATACTTTTTACCGCTGAACCTATGCGACGCATCCTTAATTTATGTATAGGAAATGAAAAAGTTTGTACGCTGTTGTCTGCTTGGTACCAAATGATTCTGTAATCAATGTACTATCAAAATGTTTAATCGATGAATTTTTGGCTCGTCTTAAAATATTGGAAATCGATACTTTTTACCGCTGAACCTATGCGACGCAACATTATTTTATGTATATCAAGTTAAAAAATTTGTACGCTGGTGTCTGTTTGGTACCAAATGATTCTGTATTCAATGTACTATTAAAATGTATAATCGATGAATTTTTGGCTCGTCTTTAAATATTAGAAATCGATACTTTTTTACCGCTGACCCTATGCGACGCATCCTTATTTTATGTTTATCGTATTAAAAAATTTGTACGCTGATGTCTGCCTGGTACCAAAAGATTCTGTAATCAATGTGCTATCAAAATGTATAATCGATGAATTTTTGGCTCGTCTTTAAATATTAGAAATCGATACTTTTTTACCGCTGACCCTATGCGACGCATCTTTAATTTATGTATAGCGAATGAAAAAGTTTGTACGCTGTTGTCTGCTTGGTACCAAAAGATTCTTTAATCAATGTACTATTGAAATGTATAATCGATGAATTTTTGGCTCGTCTTAAAATATTGGAATTCGATACTTTTTACCGCTGACCCTATGCGACGCATCCTTAATTTATGTATAGCGAATGAAAAAGTTTGTACGCTGTTGTCTGCTTGGTACCAAAAGATTCTGTAATCAATGTACTATTAAAATGTATAATCGATGAATTTTTGGCTCGTCTTTAAATATTAGAAATCGATACTTTTTTACCGCTGACCCTATGCGACGCATCCTTAATTTATGTATAGCAAATGAAAAAGTTTGTACGCTGTTGTCTGCTTGGTACCAAAAGATTCTGTAATCAATGTAATATGAAAATGTATAATCGATGAATTTTTGGCTCGTCTTTATATATTAGAAATCGATACTTTTTTACCGCTGACCCTATGCGACGCATCCTTAATTTATGTATAGCAAATGAAAAAGTTTGTACGCTGTTGTCTGCTTGGTACCAAATGATTCTGTAATCAATGTAATATTAAAATGTATAATCGATGAATTTTTGGGTGGTCTTTAAATATTAGAAATCGATACTTTTTTACCGCTGACCCTATGCGACGCATCCTTAATTTATGTATAGCAAATGAAAAAGTTTGTACGCTGTTGTCTGCTTGGTACCAAAAGATTCTGTATTCAATGTACTATTAAAATGTATAATCGATGAATTTTTGGCTCGTCTTTAAATATTAGAAATCGATACTTTTTTGACGCGGACCCTGTTCGAGGCATCCTTATTTTATGTTTTTCGTATTAAAAAATTTGTACGCTGATGTCTGCCTGGTACCAAAAGATTCTGTAATCAATGTGCTATCAAAATGTATAATCGATGAATTTTTGGCTCGTCTTTAAATATTAGAAATCGATACTTTTTTACCGCTGACCCTATGCGACGCATCTTTAATTTATGTATAGCGAATGAAAAAGTTTGTACGCTGTTGTCTGCTTGGTACCAAAAGATTCTTTAATCAATGTACTATTGAAATGTATAATCGATGAATTTTTGGCTCGTCTTAAAATATTGGAATTCGATACTTTTTACCGCTGACCCTATGCGACGCATCCTTAATTTATGTATAGCGAATGAAAAAGTTTGTACGCTGATGTCTGCTTAGTACCAAAAGATTCTGTAATCAATGTGCTATCAAAATGTATAATCGATGAATTTTTGGCTCGTCTTAAAATATTAGAAATCGATACTTTTTTACCGCTGACCCTATTCGACGCATCCTTAATTTATGTATAGCGAAAGAAAAAGTTTGTACGCTGTTGTCTGCTTGGTACCAAATGATTCTGTAATCAATGTACTATCAAAATGTATAATCGATGAATTTTTGGCTCGTCTTAAAATATTGGAAATCGATACTTTTTACCGCTGAACCTATGCGACGCATCCTTAATTTATGTATAGGAAATGAAAAAGTTTGTACGCTGTTGTCTGCTTGGTACCAAATGATTCTGTAATCAATGTACTATCAAAATGTTTAATCGATGAATTTTTGGCTCGTCTTAAAATATTGGAAATCGATACTTTTTACCGCTGAACCTATGCGACGCAACATTATTTTATGTATATCAAGTTAAAAAATTTGTACGCTGGTGTCTGTTTGGTACCAAATGATTCTGTATTCAATGTACTATTAAAATGTATAATCGATGAATTTTTGGCTCGTCTTTAAATATTAGAAATCGATACTTTTTTACCGCTGACCCTATGCGACGCATCCTTATTTTATGTTTATCGTATTAAAAAATTTGTACGCTGATGTCTGCTTGGTACCAAAAGATTCTGTAATCAATGTGCTATCAAAATGTATAATCGATGAATTTTTGGCTCGTCTTTAAATATTAGAAATCGATACTTTTTTACCGCTGACCCTATTCGACGCATCCTTAATTTATGTATAGCGAAAGAAAAAGTTTGTACGCTGTTGTCTGCTTGGTATCAAAAGATTCTTTAATCAATGTACTATTGAAATGTATAATCGATGAATTTTTGGCTCGTCTTAAAATATTGGAAATCGATACTTTTTACCGCTGAACCTATGCGACGCAACATCATTTTATGTATATCAAGTTAAAAAATTTGTACGCTGGTGTCTGTTTGGTACCAAATGATTCTGTATTCAATGTACTATTAAAATGTATAATCGATGAATTTTTGGCTCGTCTTTAAATATTAGAAATCGATACTTTTTTACCGCTGACCCTATGCGACGCATCCTTAATTTATGTATAGCGAAAGAAAAAGTTTGTACGCTGTTGTCTGCTTGGTACCAAAAGATTCTTTAATCAATGTACTATTGAAATGTATAATCGATGAATTTTTGGCTCGTCTTAAAATATTGGAAATCGATACTTTTTACCGCTGAACCTATGCGACGCAACATCATTTTATGTATATCAAGTTAAAAAATTTGTACGCTGGTGTCTGTTTGGTACCAAATGATTCTGTATTCAATGTACTATTAAAATGTATAATCGATGAATTTTTGGCTCGTCTTAAAATATTAGAAATTGATACATTTATGCCGCTGACCCTATGCGACGCATCCTTAATTTATGTATAGGAAATGAAAAAGATTGTACGCTGTTGTCTGCTTGGTACCAAAAGATTCTGTAATCAATGTACTATTAAAATGTATAATCGATGAATTTTTGGCTCGTCTTAAAATATTGGAAATCGATACTTTTTACCGCTGAACCTATGCGACGCAACATTATTTTATGTATATCAAGTTAAAAAATTTGTACGCTGGTGTCTGTTTGGTACCAAATGATTCTGTATTCAATGTACTATTAAAATGTATAATCGATGAATTTTTGGCTCGTCTTAAAATAATAGAAATTGATACATTTATGCCGCTGACCCTATGCGACGCATCCTTAATTTATGTATAGGAAATGAAAAAGTTTGTACGCTGTTGTCTGCTTGGTACCAAATGATTCTGTAATCAATGTACTATCAAAATGTATAATCGATAAATTTTTGGCTCGTCTTTAAATATTAGAAATCGATACTTTTTTACCGCTGACCCTATGCGACGCATCCTTAATTTATGTATAGCAAATGAAAAAGTTTGTACGCTGTTGTCTGCTTGGTACCAAAAGATTCTGTAATCAATGTACTATTAAAATGTATAATCGATGAATTTTTGGCTCGTCTTTAAATATTAGAAATCGATACTTTTTTACCGCTGACCCTATGCGACGCATCCTTAATTTATGTATAGCAAATGAAAAAGTTTGTACGCTGTTGTCTGCTTGGTACCAAAAGATTCTGTAATCAATGTACTATGAAAATGTATAATCGATGAATTTTTGGCTCGTCTTTATATATTAGAAATCGATACTTTTTTACCGCTGACCCTATGCGACGCATCCTTAATTTATGTATAACAAATGAAAAAGTTTGTACGCTGTTGTCTGCTTGGTACCAAATGATTCTGTAATCAATGTAATATTAAAATGTATAATCGATGAATTTTTGGCTCGTCTTTATATATTAGAAATCGATACTTTTTTACCGCTGACCCTATGCGACGCATCCTTAATTTATGTATAGCAAATGAAAAAGTTTGTACGCTGTTGTCTGCTTGGTACCAAATGATTCTGTAATCAATGTACTATTAAAATGTATAATCGGTGAATTTTTGGCTCGTATTTAAATATTAGAAATCGATACTTTTTTAACGTTGACCCTATGCGACGCAATTTTATTTTATTTATATCAAGTTAAAAAATTTGTACGCTGGTGTCTGTTTGGTACCAAAAGATTCTGTAATCAATGTGCTATCAAAATGTATAATCGATGAATTTTTGGCTCGTCTTTAAATATTAGAAATCGATACTTTTTTACCGCTGACCCTATGCGACGCATCCTTAATTTATGTATAGCAAATGAAAAAGTTTGTACGCTGTTGTCTGCTTGGTACCAAAAGATTCTGTAATCAATGTACTATTAAAATGTATAATCGATGAATTTTTGGCTCGTCTTAAAATATTAGAAATTGATACATTTATGCCGCTGACCCTATGCGACGCATCCTTAATTTATGTATAGGAAATGAAAAAGTTTGTACGCTGTTTTCTGCTTGGTACCAAATCATTCTGTAATCAATGTAATATTAAAATGTATAATCGATGAATTTTTGGCTCGTCTTTATATATTAGTAATCGATACTTTTTTACCGCTGACCCTATGCGACGCATCCTTAATTTATGTATAGCAAATGAAAAAGTTTGTACGCTGTTGTCTGCTTGGTACCAAATGATTCTGTAATCAATGTACTATTAAAATATATAATCGATGAATTTTTGGCTCGTCTTAAAATAATAGAAATTGATACATTTATGCCGCTGACCCTATGCGACGCATGCTTAATTTATGTATAGGAAATGAAAAAGTTTGTACGCTGTTGTCTGCTTGGTACCAAATGATTCTGTAATCAATGTACAATCAAAATGTATAATCGATAAATTTTTGGCTCGTCTTTAAATATTAGAAATCGATACTTTTTTACCGCTGACCCTATGCGACGCATCCTTAATTTATGTATAGCAAATGAAAAAGTTTGTACGCTGTTGTCTGCTTGGTACCAAAAGATTCTGTAATCAATGTACTATTAAAATGTATAATCGATGAATTTTTGGCTCGTCTTTAAATATTAGAAATCGATACTTTTTTACCGCTGACCCTATGCGACGCATCCATAATTTATGTATAGGAAATGAAAAAGTTTGTACGCTGTTGTCTGCTTGGTACCAAATGATTCTGTAATCAATGTACTATCAAAATGTATAATCGATGAATTTTTGGCTCGTCTTAAAATATTGGAAATTGATACTTTTTACCGCTGAACCTATGCGACGCAACATTATTTTATGTATAGCAAATGAAAAAGTTTGTACGCTGTTGTCTGCTTGGTACCAAAAGATTCTGTAATCAATGTGCTATCAAAATGTATAATCGATGAATTTTTGGATCGTCTTTAAATATTAGAAATCGATACTTTTTACCGCTGAACCTATGCCACGCAACATTATTTTATGTATAGCAAATGAAAAAGTTTGTACGCTGTTGTCTGCTTGGTATCAAAAGATTCTGTAATCAATGTGCTATCAAAATGTATAATCGATGAATTTTTGGCTCGTCTTTAAATATTAGAAATCGATACTTTTTTACCGCTGACCCTATTCGACGCATCCTTAATTTATGTATAGCGAAAGAAAAAGTTTGTACGCTGTTGTCTGCTTGGTACCAAAAGATTCTTTAATGTACTATTGAAATGTATAATCGATGAATTTTTGGCTCGTCTTAAAATATTGGAAATCGATACTTTTTACCGCTGAACCTATGCGACGCAACATTATTTTATGTATATCAAGTTAAAAAATTTGTACGCTGGTGTCTGTATGGTACCAAATGATTCTGTATTCAATGTACTATTAAAATGTATAATCGATGAATTTTTGGCTCGTCTTAAAATAATAGATATTGATACATTTATGCCGCTGACCCTATGCGACGCATCCTTAATTTATGTATAGGAAATGAAAAAGTTTGTACGCTGTTGTCTGCTTGGTACCAAATGATTCTGTAATCAATGTACTATCAAAATGTATAATCGATAAATTTTTGGCTCGTCTTTAAATATTAGAAATCGATACTTTTTTACCGCTGACCCTATGCGACGCATCCTTAATTTATGTATAGGAAATGAAAAAGTTTGTACGCTGTTGTCTGCTTGGTACCAAAAGATTCTGTAATCAATGTACTATTAAAATGTATAATCGATGAATTTTTGGCTCGTCTTAAAATATTGGAAATCGATACTTTTTACCGCTGAACCTATGCGACGCAACATTATTTTATGTATATCAAGTTAAAAAATTTGTACGCTGGTGTCTGTTTGGTACCAAATGATTCTGTATTCAATGTACTATTAAAATGTATAATCGATGAATTTTTGGCTCGTCTTAAAATATTAGAAATTGATACATTTATGCCGCTGACCCTATGCGACGCATCCTTAATTTATGTATAGGAAATGAAAAAGTTTGTACGCTGTTGTCTGCTTGGTACCAAAAGATTCTGTAATCAATGTACTAACAAAATGTATAATCGATGAATTTTTGGCTCGTCTTTAAATATTAGAAATCGATACTTTTTTACCGCTGACCCTATGCGACGCATCCTTAATTTATGTATAGCAAATGAAAAAGTTTGTACGCTGTTGTCTGCTTGGTACCAAAAGATTCTGTAATCAATGTACTATTAAAATGTATAATCGATGAATTTTTGGCTCGTCTTAAAATATTGGAAATCGATACTTTTTACCGCTGAACCTATGCGACGCAACATTATTTTATGTATATCAAGTTAAAAAATTTGTACGCTGGTGTCTGTTTGGTACCAAATGATTCTGTATTCAATGTACTATTAAAATGTATAATCGATGAATTTTTGGCTCGTCTTAAAATATTAGAAATTGATACATTTATGCCGCTGACCCTATGCGACGCATCCTTAATTTATGTATAGGAAATGAAAAAGTTTGTACGCTGTTGTCTGCTTGGTACCAAAAGATTCTGTAATCAATGTACTATTAAAATGTATAATCGATGAATTTTTGGCTCGTCTTAAAATATTGGAAATCGATACTTTTTACCGCTAAACCTATGCGACGCAACATTATTTTATGTATATCAAGTTAAAAAATTTGTACGCTGGTGTCTGTTTGGTACCAAATGATTCTGTATTCAATGTACTATTAAAATGTATAATCGATGAATTTTTGGCTCGTCTTAAAATATTAGAAATTGATACATTTATGCCGCTGACCCTATGCGACGCATCCTTAATTTATGTATAGGAAATGAAAAAGTTTGTACGCTGTTGTCTGCTTGGTACCAAAAGATTCTGTAATCAATGTACTATTAAAATGTATAATCGATGAATTTTTGGCTCGTCTTAAAATATTGGAAATCGATACTTTTTACCGCTGAACCTATGCGACGCAACATTATTTTATGTATATCAAGTTAAAAAATTTGTACGCTGGTGTCTGTTTGGTACCAAATGATTCTGTATTCAATGTACTATTAAAATGTATAATCGATGAATTTTTGGCTCGTCTTAAAATATTAGAAATTGATACATTTATGCCGCTGACCCTATGCGACGCATCCTTAATTTATGTATAGGAAATGAAAAAGTTTGTACGCTGTTGTCTGCTTGGTACCAAAAGATTCTGTAATCAATGTACTATTAAAATGTATAATCGATGAATTTTTGGCTCGTCTTAAAATATTGGAAATCGATACTTTTTACCGCTGAACCTATGCGACGCAACATTATTTTATGTATATCAAGTTAAAAAATTTGTACGCTGGTGTCTGTTTGGTACCAAATGATTCTGTATTCAATGTACTATTAAAATGTATAATCGATGAATTTTTGGCTCGTCTTAAAATAATAGAAATTGATACATTTATGCCGCTGACCCTATGCGACGCATCCTTAATTTATGTATAGGAAATGAAAAAGTTTGTACGCTGTTGTCTGCTTGGTACCAAATGATTCTGTAATCAATGTACTATCAAAATGTATAATCGATAAATTTTTGGCTCGTCTTTAAATATTAGAAATCGATACTTTTTTACCGCTGACCCTATGCGACGCATCCTTAATTTATGTATAGCAAATGAAAAGGTTTGTACGCTGTTGTCTGCTTGGTACCAAAAGATTCTGTAATCAATGTACTATTAAAATGTATAATCGATGAATTTTTGGCTCGTGTTTAAATATTAGAAATCGATATTTTTTTACCGCTGACCCTATGCGACGCATCCTTAATTTATGTATAGCAAATGAAAAAGTTTGTACGCTGTTGTCTGCTTGGTACCAAAAGATTCTGTATTCAATGTACTATTAAAATGTATAATCGATGAATTTTTGGCTCGTCTTTAAATATTAGAAATCGATACTTTTTTGACGCGGACCCTGTTCGAGGCATCCTTATTTTATGTTTTTCGTATTAAAAAATTTGTACGCTGATGTCTGCCTGGTACCAAAAGATTCTGTAATCAATGTGCTATCAAAATGTATAATCGATGAATTTTTGGCTCGTCTTTAAATATTAGAAATCGATACTTTTTTACCGCTGACTCTATGCGACGCATCCTTAATTTATGTATAGCAAATGAAAAAGTTTGTACGCTGTTGTCTGCTTGGTACCAAAAGATTCTTTAATCAATGTACTATTGAAATGTATAATCGATGAATTTTTGGCTCGTCTTAAAATATTGGAAATCGATACTTTTTACCGCTGAACCTATGCGACGCAACATCATTTTATGTATATCAAGTTAAAAAATTTGTACGCTGGTGTCTGTTTGGTACCAAATGATTCTGTATTCAATGTACTATTAAAATGTATAATCGATGAATTTTTGGCTCGTCTTAAAATATTAGAAATTGATACATTTATGCCGCTGACCCTATGCGACGCAACCTTAATTTATGTATAGGAAATGAAAAAGTTTGTACGCTGTTGTCTGCTTGGTACCAAAAGATTCTGTAATCAATGTACTATTAAAATGTATAATCGATGAATTTTTGGCTCGTCTTAAAATATTGGAAATCGATACTTTTTACCGCTGAACCTATGCGACGCAACATTATTTTATGTATATCAAGTTAAAAAATTTGTACGCTGGTGTCTGTTTGGTACCAAATGATTCTGTATTCAATGTACTATTAAAATGTATAATCGATGAATTTTTGGCTCGTCTTAAAATAATAGAAATTGATACATTTATGCCGCTGACCCTATGCGACGCATCCTTAATTTATGTATAGGAAATGAAAAAGTTTGTACGCTGTTGTCTGCTTGGTACCAAATGATTCTGTAATCAATGTACTATCAAAATGTATAATCGATAAATTTTTGGCTCGTCTTTAAATATTAGAAATCGATACTTTTTTACCGCTGACCCTATGCGACGCATCCTTAATTTATGTATAGCAAATGAAAAGGTTTGTACGCTGTTGTCTGCTTGGTACCAAAAGATTCTGTAATCAATGTACTATTAAAATGTATAATCGATGAATTTTTGGGTGGTCTTTAAATATTAGAAATCGATACTTTTTTACCGCTGACCCTATGCGACGCATCCTTAATTTATGTATAGCAAATGAAAAAGTTTGTACGCTGTTGTCTGCTTGGTACCAAAAGATTCTGTATTCAATGTACTATTAAAATGTATAATCGATGAATTTTTGGCTCGTCTTTAAATATTAGAAATCGATACTTTTTTGACGCGGACCCTGTTCGAGGCATCCTTATTTTATGTTTTTCGTATTAAAAAATTTGTACGCTGATGTCTGCATGGTACCAAAAGATTCTGTAATCAATGTGCTATCAAAATGTATAATCGATGAATTTTTGGCTCGTCTTTAAATATTAGAAATCGATACTTTTTTACCGCTGACCCTATGCGACGCATCTTTAATTTATGTATAGCGAATGAAAAAGTTTGTACGCTGTTGTCTGCTTGGTACCAAAAGATTCTTTAATCAATGTACTATTGAAATGTATAATCGATGAATTTTTGGCTCGTCTTAAAATATTGGAATTCGATACTTTTTACCGCTGACCCTATGCGACGCATCCTTAATTTATGTATAGCGAATGAAAAAGTTTGTACGCTGATGTCTGCTTAGTACCAAAAGATTCTGTAATCAATGTGCTATCAAAATGTATAATCGATGAATTTTTGGCTCGTCTTTAAATATTAGAAATCGATACTTTTTTACCGCTGACCCTATTCGACGCATCCTTAATTTATGTATAGCGAAAGAAAAAGTTTGTACGCTGTTGTCTGCTTGGTACCAAATGATTCTGTAATCAATGTACTATCAAAATGTATAATCGATGAATTTTTGGCTCGTCTTAAAATATTAGAAATTGATACATTTATGCCGCTGACCCTATGCGACGCATCCTTAATTTATGTATAGGAAATGAAAAAGATTGTACGCTGTTGTCTGCTTGGTACCAAAAGATTCTGTAATCAATGTACTATTAAAATGTATAATCGATGAATTTTTGGCTCGTCTTAAAATATTGGAAATCGATACTTTTTACCGCTGAACCTATGCGACGCAACATTATTTTATGTATATCAAGTTAAAAAATTTGTACGCTGGTGTCTGTTTGGTACCAAATGATTCTGTATTCAATGTACTATTAAAATGTATAATCGATGAATTTTTGGCTCGTCTTAAAATAATAGAAATTGATACATTTATGCCGCTGACCCTATGCGACGCATCCTTAATTTATGTATAGGAAATGAAAAAGTTTGTACGCTGTTGTCTGCTTGGTACCAAATGATTCTGTAATCAATGTACTATCAAAATGTATAATCGATAAATTTTTGGCTCGTCTTTAAATATTAGAAATCGATACTTTTTTACCGCTGACCCTATGCGACGCATCCTTAATTTATGTATAGCAAATGAAAAAGTTTGTACGCTGTTGTCTGCTTGGTACCAAAAGATTCTGTAATCAATGTACTATTAAAATGTATAATCGATGAATTTTTGGCTCGTCTTTAAATATTAGAAATCGATACTTTTTTACCGCTGACCCTATGCGACGCATCCTTAATTTATGTATAGCAAATGAAAAAGTTTGTACGCTGTTGTCTGCTTGGTACCAAAAGATTCTGTAATCAATGTAATATGAAAATGTATAATCGATGAATTTTTGGCTCGTCTTTATATATTAGAAATCGATACTTTTTTACCGCTGACCCTATGCGACGCATCCTTAATTTATGTATAGCAAATGAAAAAGTTTGTACGCTGTTGTCTGCTTGGTACCAAATGATTCTGTAATCAATGTAATATTAAAATGTATAATCGATGAATTTTTGGCTCGTCTTTATATATTAGAAATCGATACTTTTTTACCGCTGACCCTATGCGACGCATCCTTAATTTATGTATAGCAAATGAAAAAGTTTGTACGCTGTTGTCTGCTTGGTACCAAATGATTCTGTAATCAATGTACTATTAAAATGTATAATCGGTGAATTTTTGGCTCGTCTTTAAATATTAGAAATCGATACTTTTTTAACGTTGACCCTATGCGACGCAATTTTATTTTATGTATATCAAGTTAAAAAATTTGTACGCTGGTGTCTGTTTGGTACCAAAAGATTCTGTAATCAATGTGCTATCAAAATGTATAATCGATGAATTTTTGGCTCGTCTTTAAATATTAGAAATCGATACTTTTTTACCGCGGACCCTGTGCGAGGCATCCTTATTTTATGTTTTTCGTATTAAAAAATTTGTACGCTGATGTCTGCTTGGTACCAAAAGATTCTTTAATCAATGTACTATTGAAATGTATAATCGATGAATTTTTGGCTCGTCTTAAAATATTGGAAATCGATACTTTTTACAGCTGAACCTATGCGACGCAACATTATTTTATGTATATCAAGTTAAAAAATTTGTACGCTGGTGTCTGTTTGGTACCAAATGATTCTGTATTCAATGTACTATGAAAATGTATAATCGATGAATTTTTGGCTCGTCTTTAAATATTAGAAATCGATACTTTTTTACCGCTGACCCTATGCGTCGCATCCTTAATTTATGTATAGCGAATGAAAAAGTTTGTACGCTGATGTCTGCTTAGTACCAAAAGATTCTGTAATCAATATACTATTAAAATGTATAATCGATGAATTTTTGGCTCGTCTAAAAATAATAGAAATTGATACATTTATGCCGCTGACCCTATGCGACGCATCCTTAATTTATGTATAGGAAATGAGAAAGTTTGTACGCTGTTGTCTGCTTGGTACCAAATGATTCTGTAATCAATGTACTATCAAAATGTATAATCGATAAATTTTTGGCTCGTCTTTAAATATTAGAAATCGATACTTTTTTACCGCTGACCCTATGCGACACATCCTTAATTTATGTATAGCAAATGAAAAAGTTTGTACGCTGTTGTCTGCTTGGTACCAAAAGATTCTGTAATCAATGTACTATTAAAATGTATAATCGATGAATTTTTGGCTCGTCTTAAAATATTAGAAATTGATACATTTATGCCGCTGACCCTATGCGACGCATCCTTAATTTATGTATAGGAAATGAAAAAGTTTGTACGCTGTTGTCTGCTTGGTACCAAATCATTTTGTAATCAATGTAATATTAAAATGTATAATCGATGAATTTTTGGCTCGTCTTTATATATTAGAAATCGATACTTTTTTACCGCTGACCCTATGCGACGCATCCTTAATTTATGTATAACAAATGAAAAAGTTTGTACGCTGTTGTCTGCTTGGTACCAAATGATTCTGTAATCAATGTACTATTAAAATGTATAATCGGTGAATTTTTGGCTCGTCTTAAAATATTAGAAATTGATACATTTATGCCGCTGACCCTATGCGACGCATCCTTAATTTATGTATAGGAAATGAAAAAGTTTGTACGTTGTTGTCTGCTTGGTACCAAAAGATTCTGTAATCAATGTACTATTAAAATGTATAATCGATGAATTTTTGGCTCGTCTTAAAATATTGGAAATCGATACTTTTTTACCGCTGACCCTATTCGACGCATCCTTAATTTATGTATAGCGAAAGAAAAAGTTTGTACGCTGTTGTCTGCTTGGTACCAAAAGATTCTTTAATCAATGTACTATTGAAATGTATAATCGATGAATTTTTGGCTCGTCTTAAAATATTGGAAATCGATACTTTTTACCGCTGAACCTATGCGACGCAACATCATTTTATGTATATCAAGTTAAAAAATTTGTACGCTGGTGTCTGTTTGGTACCAAATGATTCTGTATTCAATGTACTATTAAAATGTATAATCGATGAATTTTTGGCTCGTCTTTAAATATTAGAAATCGATACTTTTTTACCGCTGACCCTATGCGACGCATCCTTAATTTATGTATAGCGAAAGAAAAAGTTTGTACGCTGTTGTCTGCTTGGTACCAAAAGATTCTTTAATCAATGTACTATTGAAATGTATAATCGATGAATTTTTGGCTCGTCTTAAAATATTGGAAATCGATACTTTTTACCGCTGAACCTATGCGACGCAACATCATTTTATGTATATCAAGATAAAAAATTTGTACGCTGGTGTCTGTTTGGTACCAAATGATTCTGTATTCAATGTACTATTAAAATGTATAATCGATGAATTTTTGGCTCGTCTTAAAATATTAGAAATTGATACATTTATGCCGCTGACCCTATGCGACGCATCCTTAATTTATGTATAGGAAATGAAAAAGATTGTACGCTGTTGTCTGCTTGGTACCAAAAGATTCTGTAATCAATGTACTATTAAAATGTATAATCGATGAATTTTTGGCTCGTCTTAAAATATTGGAAATCGATACTTTTTACCGCTGAACCTATGCGACGCAACATTATTTTATGTATATCAAGTTAAAAAATTTGTACGCTGGTGTCTGTTTGGTACCAAATGATTCTGTATTCAATGTACTATTAAAATGTATAATCGATGAATTTTTGGCTCGTCTTAAAATAATAGAAATTGATACATTTATGCCGCTGACCCTATGCGACGCATCCTTAATTTATGTATAGGAAATGAAAAAGTTTGTACGCTGTTGTCTGCTTGGTACCAAAAGATTCTGTAATCAATGTACTAACAAAATGTATAATCGATGAATTTTTGGCTCGTCTTTAAATATTAGAAATCGATACTTTTTTACCGCTGACCCTATGCGACGCATCCTTAATTTATGTATAGCAAATGAAAAAGTTTGTACGCTGTTGTCTGCTTGGTACCAAAAGATTCTGTAATCAATGTACTATTAAAATGTATAATCGATGAATTTTTGGCTCGTCTTAAAATATTGGAAATCGATACTTTTTACCGCTGAACCTATGCGACGCAACATTATTTTATGTATATCAAGTTAAAAAATTTGTACGCTGGTGTCTGTTTGGTACCAAATGATTCTGTATTCAATGTACTATTAAAATGTATAATCGATGAATTTTTGGCTCGTCTTAAAATATTAGAAATTGATACATTTATGCCGCTGACCCTATGCGACGCATCCTTAATTTATGTATAGGAAATGAAAAAGTTTGTACGCTGTTGTCTGCTTGGTACCAAAAGATTCTGTAATCAATGTACTATTAAAATGTATAATCGATGAATTTTTGGCTCGTCTTAAAATATTGGAAATCGATACTTTTTACCGCTGAACCTATGCGACGCAACATTATTTTATGTATATCAAGTTAAAAAATTTGTACGCTGGTGTCTGTTTGGTACCAAATGATTCTGTATTCAATGTACTATTAAAATGTATAATCGATGAATTTTTGGCTCGTCTTAAAATATTAGAAATTGATACATTTATGCCGCTGACCCTATGCGACGCATCCTTAATTTATGTATAGGAAATGAAAAAGTTTGTACGCTGTTGTCTGCTTGGTACCAAAAGATTCTGTAATCAATGTACTAACAAAATGTATAATCGATGAATTTTTGGCTCGTCTTTAAATATTAGAAATCGATACTTTTTTACCGCTGACCCTATGCGACGCATCCTTAATTTATGTATAGCAAATGAAAAAGTTTGTACGCTGTTGTCTGCTTGGTACCAAAAGATTCTGTAATCAATGTACTATTAAAATGTATAATCGATGAATTTTTGGCTCGTCTTAAAATATTGGAAATCGATACTTTTTACCGCTGAACCTATGCGACGCAACATTATTTTATGTATATCAAGTTAAAAAATTTGTACGCTGGTGTCTGTTTGGTACCAAATGATTCTGTATTCAATGTACTATTAAAATGTATAATCGATGAATTTTTGGCTCGTCTTAAAATATTAGAAATTGATACATTTATGCCGCTGACCCTATGCGACGCATCCTTAATTTATGTATAGGAAATGAAAAAGTTTGTACGCTGTTGTCTGCTTGGTACCAAAAGATTCTGTAATCAATGTACTATTAAAATGTATAATCGATGAATTTTTGGCTCGTCTTAAAATATTGGAAATCGATACTTTTTACCGCTAAACCTATGCGACGCAACATTATTTTATGTATATCAAGTTAAAAAATTTGTACGCTGGTGTCTGTTTGGTACCAAATGATTCTGTATTCAATGTACTATTAAAATGTATAATCGATGAATTTTTGGCTCGTCTTAAAATATTAGAAATTGATACATTTATGCCGCTGACCCTATGCGACGCATCCTTAATTTATGTATAGGAAATGAAAAAGTTTGTACGCTGTTGTCTGCTTGGTACCAAAAGATTCTGTAATCAATGTACTATTAAAATGTATAATCGATGAATTTTTGGCTCGTCTTAAAATATTGGAAATCGATACTTTTTACCGCTGAACCTATGCGACGCAACATTATTTTATGTATATCAAGTTAAAAAATTTGTACGCTGGTGTCTGTTTGGTACCAAATGATTCTGTATTCAATGTACTATTAAAATGTATAATCGATGAATTTTTGGCTCGTCTTAAAATAATAGAAATTGATACATTTATGCCGCTGACCCTATGCGACGCATCCTTAATTTATGTATAGGAAATGAAAAAGTTTGTACGCTGTTGTCTGCTTGGTACCAAATGATTCTGTAATCAATGTACTATCAAAATGTATAATCGATAAATTTTTGGCTCGTCTTTAAATATTAGAAATCGATACTTTTTTACCGCTGACCCTATGCGACGCATCCTTAATTTATGTATAGCAAATGAAAAGGTTTGTACGCTGTTGTCTGCTTGGTACCAAAAGATTCTGTAATCAATGTACTATTAAAATGTATAATCGATGAATTTTTGGCTCGTCTTTAAATATTAGAAATCGATACTTTTTTACCGCTGACCCTATGCGACGCATCCTTAATTTATGTATAGCAAATGAAAAAGTTTGTACGCTGTTGTCTGCTTGGTACCAAAAGATTCTGTATTCAATGTACTATTAAAATGTATAATCGATGAATTTTTGGCTCGTCTTTAAATATTAGAAATCGATACTTTTTTGACGCGGACCCTGTTCGAGGCATCCTTATTTTATGTTTTTCGTATTAAAAAATTTGTACGCTGATGTCTGCCTGGTACCAAAAGATTCTGTAATCAATGTGCTATCAAAATGTATAATCGATGAATTTTTGGCTCGTCTTTAAATATTAGAAATCGATACTTTTTTACCGCTGACTCTATGCGACGCATCCTTAATTTATGTATAGCAAATGAAAAAGTTTGTACGCTGTTGTCTGCTTGGTACCAAAAGATTCTTTAATCAATGTATTATTGAAATGTATAATCGATGAATTTTTGGCTCGTCTTAAAATATTGGAAATCGATACTTTTTACCGCTGAACCTATGCGACGCAACATCATTTTATGTATATCAAGTTAAAAAATTTGTACGCTGGTGTCTGTTTGGTACCAAATGATTCTGTATTCAATGTACTATTAAAATGTATAATCGATGAATTTTTGGCTCGTCTTAAAATATTAGAAATTGATACATTTATGCCGCTGACCCTATGCGACGCAACCTTAATTTATGTATAGGAAATGAAAAAGTTTGTACGCTGTTGTCTGCTTGGTACCAAAAGATTCTGTAATCAATGTACTATTAAAATGTATAATCGATGAATTTTTGGCTCGTCTTAAAATATTGGAAATCGATACTTTTTACCGCTGAACCTATGCGACGCAACATTATTTTATGTATATCAAGTTAAAAAATTTGTACGCTGGTGTCTGTTTGGTACCAAATGATTCTGTATTCAATGTACTATTAAAATGTATAATCGATGAATTTTTGGCTCGTCTTAAAATATTAGAAATTGATACATTTATGCCGCTGACCCTATGCGACGCATCCTTAATTTATGTATAGGAAATGAAAAAGTTTGTACGCTGTTGTCTGCTTGGTACCAAAAGATTCTGTAATCAATGTACTATTAAAATGTATAATCGATGAATTTTTGGCTCGTCTTAAAATATTGGAAATCGATACTTTTTACCGCTGAACCTATGCGACGCAACATTATTTTATGTATATCAAGTTAAAAAATTTGTACGCTGGTGTCTGTTTGGTACCAAATGATTCTGTATTCAATGTACTATTAAAATGTATAATCGATGAATTTTTGGCTCGTCTTAAAATAATAGAAATTGATACATTTATGCCGCTGACCCTATGCGACGCATCCTTAATTTATGTATAGGAAATGAAAAAGTTTGTACGCTGTTGTCTGCTTGGTACCAAATGATTCTGTAATCAATGTACTATCAAAATGTATAATCGATAAATTTTTGGCTCGTCTTTAAATATTAGAAATCGATACTTTTTTACCGCTGACCCTATGCGACGCATCCTTAATTTATGTATAGCAAATGAAAAGGTTTGTACGCTGTTGTCTGCTTGGTACCAAAAGATTCTGTAATCAATGTACTATTAAAATGTATAATCGATGAATTTTTGGCTCGTCTTTAAATATTAGAAATCGATACTTTTTTACCGCTGACCCTATGCGACGCATCCTTAATTTATGTATAGCAAATGAAAAAGTTTGTACGCTGTTGTCTGCTTGGTACCAAAAGATTCTGTATTCAATGTACTATTAAAATGTATAATCGATGAATTTTTGACTCGTCTTTAAATATTAGAAATCGATACTTTTTTGACGCGGACCCTGTTCGAGGCATCCTTATTTTATGTTTTTCGTATTAAAAAATTTGTACGCTGATGTCTGCCTGGTACCAAAAGATTCTGTAATCAATGTGCTATCAAAATGTATAATCGATGAATTTTTGGCTCGTCTTTAAATATTAGAAATCGATACTTTTTTACCGCTGACTCTATGCGACGCATCCTTAATTTATGTATAGCAAATGAAAAAGTTTGTACGCTGTTGTCTGCTTGGTACCAAAAGATTCTTTAATCAATGTACTATTGAAATGTATAATCGATGAATTTTTGGCTCGTCTTAAAATATTGGAAATCGATACTTTTTACCGCTGAACCTATGCGACGCAACATCATTTTATGTATATCAAGTTAAAAAATTTGTACGCTGGTGTCTGTTTGGTACCAAATGATTCTGTATTCAATGTACTATTAAAATGTATAATCGATGAATTTTTGGCTCGTCTTAAAATATTAGAAATTGATACATTTATGCCGCTGACCCTATGCGACGCAACCTTAATTTATGTATAGGAAATGAAAAAGTTTGTACGCTGTTGTCTGCTTGGTACCAAAAGATTCTGTAATCAATGTACTATTAAAATGTATAATCGATGAATTTTTGGCTCGTCTTAAAATATTGGAAATCGATACTTTTTACCGCTGAACCTATGCGACGCAACATTATTTTATGTATATCAAGTTAAAAAATTTGTACGCTGGTGTCTGTTTGGTACCAAATGATTCTGTATTCAATGTACTATTAAAATGTATAATCGATGAATTTTTGGCTCGTCTTAAAATAATAGAAATTGATACATTTATGCCGCTGACCCTATGCGACGCATCCTTAATTTATGTATAGGAAATGAAAAAGTTTGTACGCTGTTGTCTGCTTGGTACCAAATGATTCTGTAATCAATGTACTATCAAAATGTATAATCGATAAATTTTTGGCTCGTCTTTAAATATTAGAAATCGATACTTTTTTACCGCTGACCCTATGCGACGCATCCTTAATTTATGTATAGGAAATGAAAAAGTTTGTACGCTGTTGTCTGCTTGGTACCAAAAGATTCTGTAATCAATGTACTATTAAAATGTATAATCGATGAATTTTTGGCTCGTCTTAAAATATTGGAAATCGATACTTTTTACCGCTGAACCTATGCGACGCAACATTATTTTATGTATATCAAGTTAAAAAATTTGTACGCTGGTGTCTGTTTGGTACCAAATGATTCTGTATTCAATGTACTATTAAAATGTATAATCGATGAATTTTTGGCTCGTCTTAAAATAATAGAAATTGATACATTTATGCCGCTGACCCTATGCGACGCATCCTTAATTTATGTATAGGAAATGAAAAAGTTTGTACGCTGTTGTCTGCTTGGTACCAAATGATTCTGTAATCAATGTACTATCAAAATGTATAATCGATAAATTTTTGGCTCGTCTTTAAATATTAGAAATCGATACTTTTTTACCGCTGACCCTATGCGACGCATCCTTAATTTATGTATAGCAAATGAAAAGGTTTGTACGCTGTTGTCTGCTTGGTACCAAAAGATTCTGTAATCAATGTACTATTAAAATGTATAATCGATGAATTTTTGGCTCGTCTTTAAATATTAGAAATCGATACTTTTTTACCGCTGACCCTATGCGACGCATCCTTAATTTATGTATAGCAAATGAAAAAGTTTGTACGCTGTTGTCTGCTTGGTACCAAAAGATTCTGTATTCAATGTACTATTAAAATGTATAATCGATGAATTTTTGGCTCGTCTTTAAATATTAGAAATCGATACTTTTTTGACGCGGACCCTGTTCGAGGCATCCTTATTTTATGTTTTTCGTATTAAAAAATTTGTACGCTGATGTCTGCCTGGTACCAAAAGATTCTGTAATCAATGTGCTATCAAAATGTATAATCGATGAATTTTTGGCTCGTCTTTAAATATTAGAAATCGATACTTTTTTACCGCTGACTCTATGCGACGCATCCTTAATTTATGTATAGCAAATGAAAAAGTTTGTACGCTGTTGTCTGCTTGGTACCAAAAGATTCTTTAATCAATGTACTATTGAAATGTATAATCGATGAATTTTTGGCTCGTCTTAAAATATTGGAAATCGATACTTTTTACCGCTGAACCTATGCGACGCAACATTATTTTATGTATATCAAGTTAAAAAATTTGTACGCTGGTGTCTGTTTGGTACCAAATGATTCTGTATTCAATGTACTATTAAAATGTATAATCGATGAATTTTTGGCTCGTCTTAAAATAATAGAAATTGATACATTTATGCCGCTGACCCTATGCGACGCATCCTTAATTTATGTATAGGAAATGAAAAAGTTTGTACGCTGTTGTCTGCTTGGTACCAAATGATTCTGTAATCAATGTACTATCAAAATGTATAATCGATAAATTTTTGGCTCGTCTTTAAATATTAGAAATCGATACTTTTTTACCGCTGACCCTATGCGACGCATCCTTAATTTATGTATAGCAAATGAAAAGGTTTGTACGCTGTTGTCTGCTTGGTACCAAAAGATTCTGTAATCAATGTACTATTAAAATGTATAATCGATGAATTTTTGGGTGGTCTTTAAATATTAGAAATCGATACTTTTTTACCGCTGACCCTATGCGACGCATCCTTAATTTATGTATAGCAAATGAAAAAGTTTGTACGCTGTTGTCTGCTTGGTACCAAAAGATTCTGTATTCAATGTACTATTAAAATGTATAATCGATGAATTTTTGGCTCGTCTTTAAATATTAGAAATCGATACTTTTTTGACGCGGACCCTGTTCGAGGCATCCTTATTTTATGTTTTTCGTATTAAAAAATTTGTACGCTGATGTCTGCCTGGTACCAAAAGATTCTGTAATCAATGTGCTATCAAAATGTATAATCGATGAATTTTTGGCTCGTCTTTAAATATTAGAAATCGATACTTTTTTACCGCTGACCTATGCGACGCATCTTTAATTTATGTATAGCGAATGAAAAAGTTTGTACGCTGTTGTCTGCTTGGTACCAAAAGATTCTTTAATCAATGTACTATTGAAATGTATAATCGATGAATTTTTGGCTCGTCTTAAAATATTGGAATTCGATACTTTTTACCGCTGACCCTATGCGACGCATCCTTAATTTATGTATAGCGAATGAAAAAGTTTGTACGCTGATGTCTGCTTAGTACCAAAAGATTCTGTAATCAATGTGCTATCAAAATGTATAATCGATGAATTTTTGGCTCGTCTTTAAATATTAGAAATCGATACTTTTTTACCGCTGACCCTATTCGACGCATCCTTAATTTATGTATAGCGAAAGAAAAAGTTTGTACGCTGTTGTCTGCTTGGTACCAAATGATTCTGTAATCAATGTACTATCAAAATGTATAATCGATGAATTTTTGGCTCGTCTTAAAATATTAGAAATTGATACATTTATGCCGCTGACCCTATGCGACGCATCCTTAATTTATGTATAGGAAATGAAAAAGATTGTACGCTGTTGTCTGCTTGGTACCAAAAGATTCTGTAATCAATGTACTATTAAAATGTATAATCGATGAATTTTTGGCTCGTCTTAAAATATTGGAAATCGATACTTTTTACCGCTGAACCTATGCGACGCAACATTATTTTATGTATATCAAGTTAAAAAATTTGTACGCTGGTGTCTGTTTGGTACCAAATGATTCTGTATTCAATGTACTATTAAAATGTATAATCGATGAATTTTTGGCTCGTCTTAAAATAATAGAAATTGATACATTTATGCCGCTGACCCTATGCGACGCATCCTTAATTTATGTATAGGAAATGAAAAAGTTTGTACGCTGTTGTCTGCTTGGTACCAAATGATTCTGTAATCAATGTACTATCAAAATGTATAATCGATAAATTTTTGGCTCGTCTTTAAATATTAGAAATCGATACTTTTTTACCGCTGACCCTATGCGACGCATCCTTAATTTATGTATAGCAAATGAAAAAGTTTGTACGCTGTTGTCTGCTTGGTACCAAAAGATTCTGTAATCAATGTACTATTAAAATGTATAATCGATGAATTTTTGGCTCGTCTTTAAATATTAGAAATCGATACTTTTTTACCGCTGACCCTATGCGACGCATCCTTAATTTATGTATAGCAAATGAAAAAGTTTGTACGCTGTTGTCTGCTTGGTACCAAAAGATTCTGTAATCAATGTAATATGAAAATGTATAATCGATGAATTTTTGGCTCGTCTTTATATATTAGAAATCGATACTTTTTTACCGCTGACCCTATGCGACGCATCCTTAATTTATGTATAGCAAATGAAAAAGTTTGTACGCTGTTGTCTGCTTGGTACCAAATGATTCTGTAATCAATGTAATATTAAAATGTATAATCGATGAATTTTTGGGTGGTCTTTAAATATTAGAAATCGATACTTTTTTACCGCTGACCCTATGCGACGCATCCTTAATTTATGTATAGCAAATGAAAAAGTTTGTACGCTGTTGTCTGCTTGGTACCAAAAGATTCTGTATTCAATGTACTATTAAAATGTATAATCGATGAATTTTTGGCTCGTCTTTAAATATTAGAAATCGATACTTTTTTGACGCGGACCCTGTTCGAGGCATCCTTATTTTATGTTTTTCGTATTAAAAAATTTGTACGCTGATGTCTGCCTGGTACCAAAAGATTCTGTAATCAATGTGCTATCAAAATGTATAATCGATGAATTTTTGGCTCGTCTTTAAATATTAGAAATCGATACTTTTTTACCGCTGACCCTATGCGACGCATCTTTAATTTATGTATAGCGAATGAAAAAGTTTGTACGCTGTTGTCTGCTTGGTACCAAAAGATTCTTTAATCAATGTACTATTGAAATGTATAATCGATGAATTTTTGGCTCGTCTTAAAATATTGGAATTCGATACTTTTTACCGCTGACCCTATGCGACGCATCCTTAATTTATGTATAGCGAATGAAAAAGTTTGTACGCTGATGTCTGCTTAGTACCAAAAGATTCTGTAATCAATGTGCTATCAAAATGTATAATCGATGAATTTTTGGCTCGTCTTAAAATATTAGAAATCGATACTTTTTTACCGCTGACCCTATTCGACGCATCCTTAATTTATGTATAGCGAAAGAAAAAGTTTGTACGCTGTTGTCTGCTTGGTACCAAATGATTCTGTAATCAATGTACTATCAAAATGTATAATCGATGAATTTTTGGCTCGTCTTAAAATATTGGAAATCGATACTTTTTACCGCTGAACCTATGCGACGCATCCTTAATTTATGTATAGGAAATGAAAAAGTTTGTACGCTGTTGTCTGCTTGGTACCAAATGATTCTGTAATCAATGTACTATCAAAATGTTTAATCGATGAATTTTTGGCTCGTCTTAAAATATTGGAAATCGATACTTTTTACCGCTGAACCTATGCGACGCAACATTATTTTATGTATATCAAGTTAAAAAATTTGTACGCTGGTGTCTGTTTGGTACCAAATGATTCTGTATTCAATGTACTATTAAAATGTATAATCGATGAATTTTTGGCTCGTCTTTAAATATTAGAAATCGATACTTTTTTACCGCTGACCCTATGCGACGCATC
The DNA here is from genome assembly GCF_030444845.1 of Prenolepis imparis. Classification (NCBI taxonomy): domain Eukaryota; kingdom Metazoa; phylum Arthropoda; class Insecta; order Hymenoptera; family Formicidae; genus Prenolepis; species Prenolepis imparis. The sequence continues at coordinate 9,410,290 of NW_028141169.1, forward strand.
CTTATTTTATGTTTATCGTATTAAAAAATTTGTACGCTGATGTCTGCTTGGTACCAAAAGATTCTGTAATCAATGTGCTATCAAAATGTATAATCGATGAATTTTTGGCTCGTCTTTAAATATTAGAAATCGATACTTTTTTACCGCTGACCCTATTCGACGCATCCTTAATTTATGTATAGCGAAAGAAAAAGTTTGTACGCTGTTGTCTGCTTGGTATCAAAAGATTCTTTAATCAATGTACTATTGAAATGTATAATCGATGAATTTTTGGCTCGTCTTAAAATATTGGAAATCGATACTTTTTACCGCTGAACCTATGCGACGCAACATCATTTTATGTATATCAAGTTAAAAAATTTGTACGCTGGTGTCTGTTTGGTACCAAATGATTCTGTATTCAATGTACTATTAAAATGTATAATCGATGAATTTTTGGCTCGTCTTAAAATATTAGAAATTGATACATTTATGCCGCTGACCCTATGCGACGCATCCTTAATTTATGTATAGGAAATGAAAAAGATTGTACGCTGTTGTCTGCTTGGTACCAAAAGATTCTGTAATCAATGTACTATTAAAATGTATAATCGATGAATTTTTGGCTCGTCTTAAAATATTGGAAATCGATACTTTTTACCGCTGAACCTATGCGACGCAACATTATTTTATGTATATCAAGTTAAAAAATTTGTACGCTGGTGTCTGTTTGGTACCAAATGATTCTGTATTCAATGTACTATTAAAATGTATAATCGATGAATTTTTGGCTCGTCTTAAAATAATAGAAATTGATACATTTATGCCGCTGACCCTATGCGACGCATCCTTAATTTATGTATAGGAAATGAAAAAGTTTGTACGCTGTTGTCTGCTTGGTACCAAATGATTCTGTAATCAATGTACTATCAAAATGTATAATCGATAAATTTTTGGCTCGTCTTTAAATATTAGAAATCGATACTTTTTTACCGCTGACCCTATGCGACGCATCCTTAATTTATGTATAGCAAATGAAAAAGTTTGTACGCTGTTGTCTGCTTGGTACCAAAAGATTCTGTAATCAATGTACTATTAAAATGTATAATCGATGAATTTTTGGCTCGTCTTTAAATATTAGAAATCGATACTTTTTTACCGCTGACCCTATGCGACGCATCCTTAATTTATGTATAGCAAATGAAAAAGTTTGTACGCTGTTGTCTGCTTGGTACCAAAAGATTCTGTAATCAATGTACTATGAAAATGTATAATCGATGAATTTTTGGCTCGTCTTTATATATTAGAAATCGATACTTTTTTACCGCTGACCCTATGCGACGCATCCTTAATTTATGTATAACAAATGAAAAAGTTTGTACGCTGTTGTCTGCTTGGTACCAAATGATTCTGTAATCAATGTAATATTAAAATGTATAATCGATGAATTTTTGGCTCGTCTTTATATATTAGAAATCGATACTTTTTTACCGCTGACCCTATGCGACGCATCCTTAATTTATGTATAACAAATGAAAAAGTTTGTACGCTGTTGTCTGCTTGGTACCAAATGATTCTGTAATCAATGTACTATTAAAATGTATAATCGGTGAATTTTTGGCTCGTATTTAAATATTAGAAATCGATACTTTTTTAACGTTGACCCTATGCGACGCAATTTTATTTTATGTATATCAAGTTAAAAAATTTGTACGCTGGTGTCTGTTTGGTACCAAAAGATTCTGTAATCAATGTGCTATCAAAATGTATAATCGATGAATTTTTGGCTCGTCTTTAAATATTAGAAATCGATACTTTTTTACCGCTGACCCTATGCGACGCATCCTTAATTTATGTATAGCAAATGAAAAAGTTTGTACGCTGTTGTCTGCTTGGTACCAAAAGATTCTGTAATCAATGTACTATTAAAATGTATAATCGATGAATTTTTGGCTCGTCTTAAAATATTAGAAATTGATACATTTATGCCGCTGACCCTATGCGACGCATCCTTAATTTATGTATAGGAAATGAAAAAGTTTGTACGCTGTTGTCTGCTTGGTACCAAATCATTCTGTAATCAATGTAATATTAAAATGTATAATCGATGAATTTTTGGCTCGTCTTTATATATTAGTAATCGATACTTTTTTACCGCTGACCCTATGCGACGCATCCTTAATTTATGTATAGCAAATGAAAAAGTTTGTACGCTGTTGTCTGCTTGGTACCAAATGATTCTGTAATCAATGTACTATTAAAATGTATAATCGATGAATTTTTGGCTCGTCTTAAAATAATAGAAATTGATACATTTATGCCGCTGACCCTATGCGACGCATGCTTAATTTATGTATAGGAAATGAAAAAGTTTGTACGCTGTTGTCTGCTTGGTACCAAATGATTCTGTAATCAATGTACAATCAAAATGTATAATCGATAAATTTTTGGCTCGTCTTTAAATATTAGAAATCGATACTTTTTTACCGCTGACCCTATGCGACGCATCCTTAATTTATGTATAGCAAATGAAAAAGTTTGTACGCTGTTGTCTGCTTGGTACCAAAAGATTCTGTAATCAATGTACTATTAAAATGTATAATCGATGAATTTTTGGCTCGTCTTAAAATATTAGAAATTGATACATTTATGCCGCTGACCCTATGCGACGCATCCTTAATTTATGTATAGGAAATGAAAAAGATTGTACGCTGTTGTCTGCTTGGTACCAAAAGATTCTGTAATCAATGTACTATTAAAATGTATAATCGATGAATTTTTGGCTCGTCTTAAAATATTGGAAATCGATACTTTTTACCGCTGAACCTATGCGACGCAACATTATTTTATGTATATCAAGTTAAAAAATTTGTACGCTGGTGTCTGTATGGTACCAAATGATTCTGTATTCAATGTACTATTAAAATGTATAATCGATGAATTTTTGGCTCGTCTTAAAATAATAGATATTGATACATTTATGCCGCTGACCCTATGCGACGCATCCTTAATTTATGTATAGGAAATGAAAAAGTTTGTACGCTGTTGTCTGCTTGGTACCAAATGATTCTGTAATCAATGTACTATCAAAATGTATAATCGATAAATTTTTGGCTCGTCTTTAAATATTAGAAATCGATACTTTTTTACCGCTGACCCTATGCGACGCATCCTTAATTTATGTATAGCAAATGAAAAAGTTTGTACGCTGTTGTCTGCTTGGTACCAAAAGATTCTGTAATCAATGTACTATTAAAATGTATAATCGATGAATTTTTGGCTCGTCTTTAAATATTAGAAATCGATACTTTTTTACCGCTGACCCTATGCGACGCATCCATAATTTATGTATAGGAAATGAAAAAGTTTGTACGCTGTTGTCTGCTTGGTACCAAATGATTCTGTAATCAATGTACTATCAAAATGTATAATCGATGAATTTTTGGCTCGTCTTAAAATATTGGAAATCGATACTTTTTACCGCTGAACCTATGCGACGCAACATTATTTTATGTATAGCAAATGAAAAAGTTTGTACGCTGTTGTCTGCTTGGTACCAAAAGATTCTGTAATCAATGTGCTATCAAAATGTATAATCGATGAATTTTTGGCTCGTCTTTAAATATTAGAAATCGATACTTTTTACCGCTGAACCTATGCGACGCAACATTATTTTATGTATAGCAAATGAAAAAGTTTGTACGCTGTTGTCTGCTTGGTATCAAAAGATTCTGTAATCAATGTGCTATCAAAATGTATAATCGATGAATTTTTGGCTCGTCTTTAAATATTAGAAATCGATACTTTTTTACCGCTGACCCTATTCGACGCATCCTTAATTTATGTATAGCGAAAGAAAAAGTTTGTACGCTGTTGTCTGCTTGGTACCAAAAGATTCTGTAATCAATGTACTATTAAAATGTATAATCGATGAATTTTTGGCTCGTCTTTAAATATTAGAAATCGATACTTTTTTGACGCGGACCCTGTGCGAGGCATCCTTATTATATGTTTTTCGTATTAAAAAATTTGTACGCTGGTGTCTGTTTGGTACCAAATGATTCTGTATTCAATGTACTATTAAAATGTATAATCGATGAATTTTTGGCTCGTCTTTAAATATTAGAAATCGATACTTTTTTACCGCTGACCCTATGCGACGCATCCTTAATTTATGTATAGCAAATGAAAAAGTTTGTACGCTGTTGTCTGCTTGGTACCAAATGATTCTGTAATCAATGTACTATCAAAATGTATAATCGATGAATTTTTGGCTCGTCTTAAAATATTGGAAATTGATACATTTATGCCGCTGACCCTATGCGACGCATCCTTAATTTATGTATAGGAAATGAAAAAGTTTGTACGCTGTTGTCTGCTTGGTACCAAATGATTCTGTAATCAATGTACTATCAAAATGTATAATCGATGAATATTTGGCTCGTCTTAAAATATTGGAAATCTATACTTTTTACCGCTGAACCTATGCGACGCAACATTATTTTATGTATAGCAAATGAAAAAGTTTGTACGCTGTTGTCTGCTTGGTACCAAAAGATTCTGTAATCAATGTGCTATCAAATTGTATAATCGATGAATTTTTGGCTCGTCTTTAAATATTAGAAATCGATACTTTTTTACCGCTGACCCTATGCGACGCATCCTTAATTTATGTATAGCGAATGAAAAAGTTTGTACGCTGTTGTCTGCTTGGTACCAAAAGATTCTTTAATCAATGTACTATTGAAATGTATAATCGATGAATTTTTGGCTCGTCTTAAAATATTGGAAATCGATACTTTTTACCGCTGAACCTATGCGACGCAACATCATTTTATGTATATCAAGTTAAAAAATTTGTACGCTGGTGTCTGTTTGGTACCAAATGATTCTGTATTCAATGTACTATTAAAATGTATAATCGATGAATTTTTGGCTCGTCTTTAAATATTAGAAATCGATACTTTTTTACCGCTGACCCTATGCGACGCATCCTTAATTTATGTATAGCGAAAGAAAAAGTTTGTACGCTGTTGTCTGCTTGGTACCAAAAGATTCTTTAATCAATGTACTATTGAAATGTATAATCGATGAATTTTTGGCTCGTCTTAAAATATTGGAAATCGATACTTTTTACCGCTGAACCTATGCGACGCAACATCATTTTATGTATATCAAGTTAAAAAATTTGTACGCTGGTGTCTGTTTGGTACCAAATGATTCTGTATTCAATGTACTATTAAAATGTATAATCGATGAATTTTTGGCTCGTCTTAAAATATTAGAAATTGATACATTTATGCCGCTGACCCTATGCGACGCATCCTTAATTTATGTATAGGAAATGAAAAAGATTGTACGCTGTTGTCTGCTTGGTACCAAAAGATTCTGTAATCAATGTACTATTAAAATGTATAATCGATGAATTTTTGGCTCGTCTTAAAATATTGGAAATCGATACTTTTTACCGCTGAACCTATGCGACGCAACATTATTTTATGTATATCAAGTTAAAAAATTTGTACGCTGGTGTCTGTTTGGTACCAAATGATTCTGTATTCAATGTACTATTAAAATGTATAATCGATGAATTTTTGGCTCGTCTTAAAATAATAGAAATTGATACATTTATGCCGCTGACCCTATGCGACGCATCCTTAATTTATGTATAGGAAATGAAAAAGTTTGTACGCTGTTGTCTGCTTGGTACCAAATGATTCTGTAATCAATGTACTATAAAAATGTATAATCGATAAATTTTTGGCTCGTCTTTAAATATTAGAAATCGATACTTTTTTACCGCTGACCCTATGCGACGCATCCTTAATTTATGTATAGCAAATGAAAAAGTTTGTACGCTGTTGTCTGCTTGGTACCAAAAGATTCTGTAATCAATGTACTATTAAAATGTATAATCGATGAATTTTTGGCTCGTCTTTAAATATTAGAAATCGATACTTTTTTACCGCTGACCCTATGCGACGCATCCTTAATTTATGTATAGCAAATGAAAAAGTTTGTACGCTGTTGTCTGCTTGGTACCAAAAGATTCTGTAATCAATGTACTATGAAAATGTATAATCGATGAATTTTTGGCTCGTCTTTATATATTAGAAATCGATACTTTTTTACCGCTGACCCTATGCGACGCATCCTTAATTTATGTATAGCAAATGAAAAAGTTTGTACGCTGTTGTCTGCTTGGTACCAAATGATTCTGTAATCAATGTAATATTAAAATGTATAATCGATGAATTTTTGGCTCGTCTTTATATATTAGAAATCGATACTTTTTTACCGCTGACCCTATGCGACGCATCCTTAATTTATGTATAGCAAATGAAAAAGTTTGTACGCTGTTGTCTGCTTGGTACCAAATGATTCTGTAATCAATGTACTATTAAAATGTATAATCGGTGAATTTTTGGCTCGTCTTTAAATATTAGAAATCGATACTTTTTTAACGTTGACCCTATGCGACGCAATTTTATTTTATGTATATCAAGTTAAAAAATTTGTACGCTGGTGTCTGTTTGGTACCAAAAGATTCTGTAATCAATGTGCTATCAAAATGTATAATCGATGAATTTTTGGCTCGTCTTTAAATATTAGAAATCGATACTTTTTTACCGCTGACCCTATGCGACGCATCCTTAATTTATGTATAGCAAATGAAAAAGTTTGTACGCTGTTGTCTGCTTGGTACCAAAAGATTCTGTAATCAATGTACTATTAAAATGTATAATCGATGAATTTTTGGCTCGTCTTAAAATATTAGAAATTGATACATTTATGCCGCTGACCCTATGCGACGCATCCTTAATTTATGTATAGGAAATGAAAAAGTTTGTACGCTGTTGTCTGCTTGGTACCAAATCATTCTGTAATCAATGTAATATTAAAATGTATAATCGATGAATTTTTGGCTCGTCTTTATATATTAGTAATCGATACTTTTTTACCGCTGACCCTATGCGACGCATCCTTAATTTATGTATAGCAAATGAAAAAGTTTGTACGCTGTTGTCTGCTTGGTACCAAATGATTCTGTAATCAATGTACTATTAAAATGTATAATCGATGAATTTTTGGCTCGTCTTAAAATAATAGAAATTGATACATTTATGCCGCTGACCCTATGCGACGCATGCTTAATTTATGTATAGGAAATGAAAAAGTTTGTACGCTGTTGTCTGCTTGGTACCAAATGATTCTGTAATCAATGTACAATCAAAATGTATAATCGATAAATTTTTGGCTCGTCTTTAAATATTAGAAATCGATACTTTTTTACCGCTGACCCTATGCGACGCATCCTTAATTTATGTATAGCAAATGAAAAAGTTTGTACGCTGTTGTCTGCTTGGTACCAAAAGATTCTGTAATCAATGTACTATTAAAATGTATAATCGATGAATTTTTGGCTCGTCTTTAAATATTAGAAATCGATACTTTTTTACCGCTGACCCTATGCGACGCATCCATAATTTATGTATAGGAAATGAAAAAGTTTGTACGCTGTTGTCTGCTTGGTACCAAATGATTCTGTAATCAATGTACTATCAAAATGTATAATCGATGAATTTTTGGCTCGTCTTAAAATATTGGAAATCGATACTTTTTACCGCTGAACCTATGCGACGCAACATTATTTTATGTATAGCAAATGAAAAAGTTTGTACGCTGTTGTCTGCTTGGTACCAAAAGATTCTGTAATCAATGTACTATTAAAATGTATAATCGATGAATTTTTGGATCGTCTTTAAATATTAGAAATCGATACTTTTTACCGCTGAACCTATGCGACGCAACATTATTTTATGTATAGCAAATGAAAAAGTTTGTACGCTGTTGTCTGCTTGGTACCAAAAGATTCTTTAATCAATGTACTATTGAAATGTATAATCGATGAATTTTTGGCTCGTCTTAAAATATTGGAAATCGATACTTTTTACCGCTGAACCTATGCGACGCAACATTATTTTATGTATATCAAGTTAAAAAATTTGTACGCTGGTGTCTGTTTGGTACCAAATGATTCTGTATTCAATGTACTATTAAAATGTATAATCGATGAATTTTTGGCTCGTCTTTAAATATTAGAAATCGATACTTTTTTACCGCTGACCCTATGCGACGCATCCTTATTTTATGTTTATCGTATTAAAAAATTTGTACGCTGATGTCTGCTTGGTACCAAAAGATTCTGTAATCAATGTGCTATCAAAATGTATAATCGATGAATTTTTGGCTCGTCTTTAAATATTAGAAATCGATACTTTTTTACCGCTGACCCTATTCGACGCATCCTTAATTTATGTATAGCGAAAGAAAAAGTTTGTACGCTGTTGTCTGCTTGGTACCAAAAGATTCTTTAATCAATGTACTATTGAAATGTATAATCGATGAATTTTTGGCTCGTCTTAAAATATTGGAGATCGATACTTTTTACCGCTGAACCTATGCGACGCAACATCATTTTATGTATATCAAGTTAATAAATTTGTACGCTGGTGTCTATTTGGTACCAAATGATTCTGTATTCAATGTACTATTAAAATGTATAATCGATGAATTTTTGGCTCGTCTTAAAATATTAGAAATTGATACATTTATGCCGCTGACCCTATGCGACGCATCCTTAATTTATGTATAGGAAATGAAAAAGTTTGTACGCTGTTGTCTGCTTGGTACCAAAAGATTCTGTAATCAATGTACTATTAAAATGTATAATCGATGAATTTTTGGCTCGTCTTAAAATATTGGAAATCGATACTTTTTACCGCTGAACCTATGCGACGCAACATTATTTTATGTATATCAAGTTAAAAAATTTGTACGCTGGTGTCTGTTTGGTACCAAATGATTCTGTATTCAATGTACTATTAAAATGTATAATCGATGAATTTTTGGCTCGTCTTAAAATAATAGAAATTGATACATTTATGCCGCTGACCCTATGCGACGCATCCTTAATTTATGTATAGGAAATGAAAAAGTTTGTACGCTGTTGTCTGCTTGGTACCAAATGATTCTGTAATCAATGTACTATCAAAATGTATAATCGATAAATTTTTGGCTCGTCTTTAAATATTAGAAATCGATACTTTTTTACCGCTGACCCTATGCGACGCATCCTTAATTTATGTATAGCAAATGAAAAGGTTTGTACGCTGTTGTCTGCTTGGTACCAAAAGATTCTGTAATCAATGTACTATTAAAATGTATAATCGATGAATTTTTGGGTGGTCTTTAAATATTAGAAATCGATACTTTTTTACCGCTGACCCTATGCGACGCATCCTTAATTTATGTATAGCAAATGAAAAAGTTTGTACGCTGTTGTCTGCTTGGTACCAAAAGATTCTGTATTCAATGTACTATTAAAATGTATAATCGATAAATTTTTGGCTCGTCTTTAAATATTAGAAATCGATACTTTTTTACCGCTGACCCTATGCGACGCATCCTTAATTTATGTATAGCAAATGAAAAAGTTTGTACGCTGTTGTCTACTTGGTACCAAAAGATTCTGTAATCAATGTACTATTAAAATGTATAATCGATGAATTTTTGGCTCGTCTTTAAATATTAGAAATCGATACTTTTTTACCGCTGACCCTATGCGACGCATCCATAATTTATGTATAGGAAATGAAAAAGTTTGTACGCTGTTGTCTGCTTGGTACCAAATGATTCTGTAATCAATGTACTATCAAAATGTATAATCGATGAATTTTTGGCTCGTCTTAAAATATTGGAAATCGATACTTTTTACCGCTGAACCTATGCGACGCAACATTATTTTATGTATAGCAAATAAAAAAGTTTGTACGCTGTTGTCTGCTTGGTACCAAAAGATTCTGTAATCAATGTGCTATCAAAATGTATAATCGATGAATTTTTGGATCGTCTTTAAATATTAGAAATCGATACTTTTTACCGCTGAACCTATGCGACGCAACATTATTTTATGTATAGCAAATGAAAAAGTTTGTACGCTGTTGTCTGCTTGGTATCAAAAGATTCTGTAATCAATGTGCTATCAAAATGTATAATCGATGAATTTTTGGCTCGTCTTTAAATATTAGAAATCGATACTTTTTTACCGCTGACCCTATTCGACGCATCCTTAATTTATGTATAGCGAAAGAAAAAGTTTGTACGCTGTTGTCTGCTTGGTACCAAAAGATTCTTTAATCAATGTACTATTGAAATGTATAATCGATGAATTTTTGGCTCGTCTTAAAATATTGGAAATCGATACTTTTTACCGCTGAACCTATGCGACGCAACATTATTTTATGTATATCAAGTTAAAAAATTTGTACGCTGGTGTCTGTTTGGTACCAAATGATTCTGTATTCAATGTACTATTAAAATGTATAATCGATGAATTTTTGGCTCGTCTTAAAATATTGGAAATCGATACTTTTTACCGCTGAACCTATGCGACGCAACATCATTTTATGTATATCAAGTTAAAAAATTTGTACGCTGGTGTCTGTTTGGTACCAAATGATTCTGTATTCAATGTACTATTAAAATGTATAATCGATGAATTTTTGGCTCGTCTTAAAATATTAGAAATTGATACATTTATGCCGCTGACCCTATGCGACGCATCCTTAATTTATGTATAGGAAATGAAAAAGATTGTACGCTGTTGTCTGCTTGGTACCAAAAGATTCTGTAATCAATGTACTATTAAAATGTATAATCGATGAATTTTTGGCTCGTCTTAAAATATTGGAAATCGATACTTTTTACCGCTGAACCTATGCGACGCAACATTATTTTATGTATATCAAGTTAAAAAATTTGTACGCTGGTGTCTGTATGGTACCAAATGATTCTGTATTCAATGTACTATTAAAATGTATAATCGATGAATTTTTGGCTCGTCTTAAAATAATAGATATTGATACATTTATGCCGCTGACCCTATGCGACGCATCCTTAATTTATGTATAGGAAATGAAAAAGTTTGTACGCTGTTGTCTGCTTGGTACCAAATGATTCTGTAATCAATGTACTATCAAAATGTATAATCGATAAATTTTTGGCTCGTCTTTAAATATTAGAAATCGATACTTTTTTACCGCTGACCCTATGCGACGCATCCTTAATTTATGTATAGCAAATGAAAAAGTTTGTACGCTGTTGTCTGCTTGGTACCAAAAGATTCTGTAATCAATGTACTATTAAAATGTATAATCGATGAATTTTTGGCTCGTCTTTAAATATTAGAAATCGATACTTTTTTACCGCTGACCCTATGCGACGCATCCATAATTTATGTATAGGAAATGAAAAAGTTTGTACGCTGTTGTCTGCTTGGTACCAAATGATTCTGTAATCAATGTACTATCAAAATGTATAATCGATGAATTTTTGGCTCGTCTTAAAATATTGGAAATCGATACTTTTTACCGCTGAACCTATGCGACGCAACATTATTTTATGTATAGCAAATGAAAAAGTTTGTACGCTGTTGTCTGCTTGGTACCAAAAGATTCTGTAATCAATGTGCTATCAAAATGTATAATCGATGAATTTTTGGCTCGTCTTTAAATATTAGAAATCGATACTTTTTACCGCTGAACCTATGCGACGCAACATTATTTTATGTATAGCAAATGAAAAAGTTTGTACGCTGTTGTCTGCTTGGTATCAAAAGATTCTGTAATCAATGTGCTATCAAAATGTATAATCGATGAATTTTTGGCTCGTCTTTAAATATTAGAAATCGATACTTTTTTACCGCTGACCCTATTCGACGCATCCTTAATTTATGTATAGCGAAAGAAAAAGTTTGTACGCTGTTGTCTGCTTGGTACCAAAAGATTCTGTAATCAATGTACTATTAAAATGTATAATCGATGAATTTTTGGCTCGTCTTTAAATATTAGAAATCGATACTTTTTTGACGCGGACCCTGTGCGAGGCATCCTTATTATATGTTTTTCGTATTAAAAAATTTGTACGCTGGTGTCTGTTTGGTACCAAATGATTCTGTATTCAATGTACTATTAAAATGTATAATCGATGAATTTTTGGCTCGTCTTTAAATATTAGAAATCGATACTTTTTTACCGCTGACCCTATGCGACGCATCCTTAATTTATGTATAGCAAATGAAAAAGTTTGTACGCTGTTGTCTGCTTGGTACCAAATGATTCTGTAATCAATGTACTATCAAAATGTATAATCGATGAATTTTTGGCTCGTCTTAAAATATTGGAAATTGATACATTTATGCCGCTGACCCTATGCGACGCATCCTTAATTTATGTATAGGAAATGAAAAAGTTTGTACGCTGTTGTCTGCTTGGTACCAAATGATTCTGTAATCAATGTACTATCAAAATGTATAATCGATGAATATTTGGCTCGTCTTAAAATATTGGAAATCTATACTTTTTACCGCTGAACCTATGCGACGCAACATTATTTTATGTATAGCAAATGAAAAAGTTTGTACGCTGTTGTCTGCTTGGTACCAAAAGATTCTGTAATCAATGTGCTATCAAATTGTATAATCGATGAATTTTTGGCTCGTCTTTAAATATTAGAAATCGATACTTTTTTACCGCTGACCCTATGCGACGCATCCTTAATTTATGTATAGCGAATGAAAAAGTTTGTACGCTGTTGTCTGCTTGGTACCAAAAGATTCTTTAATCAATGTACTATTGAAATGTATAATCGATGAATTTTTGGCTCATCTTAAAATATTGGAAATCGATACTTTTTACCGCTGAACCTACGCGACGCAACATCATTTTATGTATATCAAGTTAAAAAATTTGTACGCTGGTGTCTGTTTGGTACCAAATGATTCTGTATTCAATGTACTATTAAAATGTATAATCGATGAATTTTTGGCTCGTCTTTAAATATTAGAAATCGATACTTTTTTACCGCTGACCCTATGCGACGCATCCTTAATTTATGTATAGGAAATGAAAAAGTTTGTACGCTGTTGTCTGCTTGGTACCAAAAGATTCTGTAATCAATGTACTATTAAAATGTATAATCGATGAATTTTTGGCTCGTCTGAAAATATTGGAAATCGATACTTTTTACCGCTGAACCTATATGACGCAACATCATTTTATGTATATCAAGTTAAAAAATTTGTACGCTGGTGTCTGTTTGGTACCAAATGATTCTGTATTCAATGTACTATTAAAATGTATAATCGATGAATTTTTGGCTCGTCTTTAAATATTAGAAATCGATACTTTTTTACCGCTGACCCTATGCGACGCATCCTTAATTTATGTATAGCAAATGAAAAAGTTTGTACGCTGTTGTCTGCTTGGTACCAAATGATTCTGTAATCAATGTACTATCAAAATGTATAATCGATGAATTTTTGGCTCGTCTTAAAATATTGGAAATTGATACATTTATGCCGCTGACCCTATGCGACGCATCCTTAATTTATGTATAGCGAATGAAAAAGTTTGTACGCTGTTGTCTGCTTGGTACCAAAAGATTCTTTAATCAATGTACTATTGAAATGTATAATCGATGAATTTTTGGCTCATCTTAAAATATTGGAAATCGATACTTTTTACCGCTGAACCTACGCGACGCAACATCATTTTATGTATATCAAGTTAAAAAATTTGTACGCTGGTGTCTGTTTGGTACCAAATGATTCTGTATTCAATGTACTATCAAAATGTATAATCGATAAATTTTTGGCTCGTCTTTAAATATTAGAAATCGATACTTTTTTACCGCTGACCCTATGCGACGCATCCTTAATTTATGTATAGGAAATGAAAAAGTTTGTACGCTGTTGTCTGCTTGGTACCAAAAGATTCTGTAATCAATGTGCTATCAAAATGTATAATCGATGAATTTTTGGCTCGTCTTTAAATATTAGAAATCGATACTTTTTACCGCTGAACCTATGCGACGCAACATTATTTTATGTATAGCAAATGAAAAAGTTTGTACGCTGTTGTCTGCTTGGTACCAAAAGATTCTGTAATCAATGTGCTATCAAAATGTATAATCGATGAATTTTTGGCTCGTCTTTAAATATTAGAAATCGATACTTTTTTACCGCTGACCCTATTCGACGCATCCTTAATTTATGTATAGCGAAAGAAAAAGTTTGTACGCTGTTGTCTGCTTGGTACCAAAAGATTCTTTAATCAATGTACTATTGAAATGTATAATCGATGAATTTTTGGCTCGTCTTAAAATATTGGAAATCGATACTTTTTACCGCTGAACCTATGCGACGCAACATCATTTTATGTATATCAAGTTAAAAAATTTGTACGCTGGTGTCTGTTTGGTACCAAATGATTCTGTATTAAATGTACTATTAAAATGTATAATCGATGAATTTTTGGCTCGTCTTTAAATATTAGAAATCGATACTTTTTTACCGCTGACCCTAAGCGACGCATCCTTAATTTATGTATAGCAAATGAAAAAGTTTGTACGCTGTTGTCTGCTTGGTACCAAATGATTCGGTAATCAATGTACTATCAAAATGTATAATCGATAAATTTTTGGCTCGTCTTTAAATATTAGAAATCGATACTTTTTTAACGTTGACCCTATGCGACGCAATTTTATTTTATGTATATCAAGTTAAAAAATTTGTACGCTGGTGTCTGTTTGGTACCAAATGATTCTGTATTCAATGTACTATTAAAATGTATAATCGATGAATTTTTGGCTCGTCTTTAAATATTAGAAATCGATACTTTTTTGACGCGGACCCTGTGCGAGGCATCCTTATTTTATGTTTTTCGTATTAAAAAATTTGTACGCTGATGTCTGCTTGGTACCAAAAGATTCTGTAATCAATGTGCTATCAAAATGTATAATCGATGAATTTTTGGCTCGTTTTTAAATATTAGAAATCGATACTTTTTTACCGCTGACCCTATGCGACGCATCTTTAATTTATGTATAGCGAATGAAAAAGTTTGTACGCTGTTGTCTGCTTGGTACCAAAAGATTCTTTAATCAATGTACTATTGAAATGTATAATCGATGAATTTTTGGCTCGTCTTAAAATATTGGAAATCGATACTTTTTACCGCTGAACCTATGCGACGCAACATTATTTTATGTATATCAAGTTAAAAAATTTGTACGCTGTTGTCTGCTTGGTACCAAATGATTCTGTAATCAATGTACTATCAAAATGTATAATCGATGAATTTTTGGCTCGTCTTAAAATATTGGAAATTGATACATTTATGCCGCTGACCCTATGCGACGCATCCTTAATTTATGTATAGGAAATGAAAAAGTTTGTACGCTGTTGTCTGCTTGGTACCAAATGATTCTGTAATCAATGTACTATCAAAATGTATAATCGATAAATTTTTGGCTCGTCTTTAAATATTAGAAATCGATACTTTTTTACCGCTGACCCTATGCGACGCATCCTTAATTTATGTATAGCAAATGAAAAGGTTTGTACGCTGTTGTCTGCTTGGTACCAAAAGATTCTGTAATCAATGTACTATTAAAATGTATAATCGATGAATTTTTGGGTGGTCTTTAAATATTAGAAATCGATACTTTTTTACCGCTGACCCTATGCGACGCATCCTTAATTTATGTATAGCAAATGAAAAAGTTTGTACGCTGTTGTCTGCTTGGTACCAAAAGATTCTGTATTCAATGTACTATTAAAATGTATAATCGATGAATTTTTGGCTCGTCTTTAAATATTAGAAATCGATACTTTTTTGACGCGGACCCTGTTCGAGGCATCCTTATTTTATGTTTTTCGTATTAAAAAATTTGTACGCTGATGTCTGCCTGGTACCAAAAGATTCTGTAATCAATGTGCTATCAAAATGTATAATCGATGAATTTTTGGCTCGTCTTTAAATATTAGAAATCGATACTTTTTTACCGCTGACCCTATGCGACGCATCTTTAATTTATGTATAGCGAATGAAAAAGTTTGTACGCTGTTGTCTGCTTGGTACCAAAAGATTCTTTAATCAATGTACTATTGAAATGTATAATCGATGAATTTTTGGCTCGTCTTAAAATATTGGAATTCGATACTTTTTACCGCTGACCCTATGCGACGCATCCTTAATTTATGTATAGCGAATGAAAAAGTTTGTACGCTGATGTCTGCTTAGTACCAAAAGATTCTGTAATCAATGTGCTATCAAAATGTATAATCGATGAATTTTTGGCTCGTCTTTAAATATTAGAAATCGATACTTTTTTACCGCTGACCCTATTCGACGCATCCTTAATTTATGTATAGCGAAAGAAAAAGTTTGTACGCTGTTGTCTGCTTGGTACCAAATGATTCTGTAATCAATGTACTATCAAAATGTATAATCGATGAATTTTTGGCTCGTCTTAAAATATTGGAAATCGATACTTTTTACCGCTGAACCTATGCGACGCATCTTTAATTTATGTATAGCGAATGAAAAAGTTTGTACGCTGTTGTCTGCTTGGTACCAAAAGATTCTTTAATCAATGTACTATTGAAATGTATAATCGATGAATTTTTGGCTCGTCTTAAAATATTGGAAATCGATACTTTTTACCGCTGAACCTATATGACGCAACATCATTTTATGTATATCAAGTTAAAAAATTTGTACGCTGGTGTCTGTTTGGTACCAAATGATTCTGTATTCAATGTACTATTAAAATGTATAATCGATGAATTTTTGGCTCGTCTTAAAATATTGGAAATTGATACATTTATGCCGCTGACCCTATGCGACGCATCCTTAATTTATGTATAGGAAATGAAAAAGTTTGTACGCTGTTGTCTGCTTGGTACCAAATGATTCTGTAATCAATGTACTATCAAAATGTATAATCGATGAATTTTTGGCTCGTCTTAAAATATTGGAAATCGATACATTTTACCGCTGAACCTATGCGACGCAACATTATTTTATGTATAGCAAATGAAAAAGTTTGTACGCTGTTGTCTGCTTGGTACCAAAAGATTCTGTAATCAATGTGCTATCAAAATGTATAATCGATGAATTTTTGGCTCGTCTTTAAATATTAGAAATCGATACTTTTTTACCGCTGACCCTATGCGACGCATCCTTAATTTATGTATAGCGAATGAAAAAGTTTGTACGCTGTTGTCTGCTTGGTACCAAAAGATTCTTTAATCAATGTACTATTGAAATGTATAATCGATGAATTTTTGGCTCATCTTAAAATATTGGAAATCGATACTTTTTACCGCTGAACCTACGCGACGCAACATCATTTTATGTATATCAAGTTAAAAAATTTGTACGCTGGTGTCTGTTTGGTACCAAATGATTCTGTATTCAATGTACTATCAAAATGTATAATCGATAAATTTTTGGCTCGTCTTTAAATATTAGAAATCGATACTTTTTTACCGCTGACCCTATGCGACGCATCCTTAATTTATGTATAGGAAATGAAAAAGTTTGTACGCTGTTGTCTGCTTGGTACCAAAAGATTCTGTAATCAATGTGCTATCAAAATGTATAATCGATGAATTTTTGGCTCGTCTTTAAATATTAGAAATCGATACTTTTTACCGCTGAACCTATGCGACGCAACATTATTTTATGTATAGCAAATGAAAAAGTTTGTACGCTGTTGTCTGCTTGGTACCAAAAGATTCTGTAATCAATGTGCTATCAAAATGTATAATCGATGAATTTTTGGCTCGTCTTTAAATATTAGAAATCGATACTTTTTTACCGCTGACCCTATTCGACGCATCCTTAATTTATGTATAGCGAAAGAAAAAGTTTGTACGCTGTTGTCTGCTTGGTACCAAAAGATTCTTTAATCAATGTACTATTGAAATGTATAATCGATGAATTTTTGGCTCGTCTTAAAATATTGGAAATCGATACTTTTTACCGCTGAACCTATGCGACGCAACATCATTTTATGTATATCAAGTTAAAAAATTTGTACGCTGGTGTCTGTTTGGTACCAAATGATTCTGTATTCAATGTACTATTAAAATGTATAATCGATGAATTTTTGGCTCGTCTTTAAATATTAGAAATCGATACTTTTTTACCGCTGACCCTATGCGACGCATCCTTAATTTATGTATAGCAAATGAAAAAGTTTGTACGCTGTTGTCTGCTTGGTACCAAATGATTCTGTAATCAATGTACTATCAAAATGTATAATCGATAAATTTTTGGCTCGTCTTTAAATACTAGAAATCGATACTTTTTTAACGTTGACCCTATGCGACGCAATTTTATTTTATGTATATCAAGTTAAAAAATTTGTACGCTGGTGTCTGTTTGGTACCAAATGATTCTGTATTCAATGTACTATTAAAATGTATAATCGATGAATTTTTGGCTCGTCTTTAAATATTAGAAATCGATACTTTTTTGACGCGGACCCTGTGCGAGGCATCCTTATTTTATGTTTTTCGTATTAAAAAATTTGTACGCTGATGTCTGCTTGGTACCAAAAGATTCTGTAATCAATGTGCTATCAAAATGTATAATCGATGAATTTTTGGCTCGTTTTTAAATATTAGAAATCGATACTTTTTTACCGCTGACCCTATGCGACGCATCTTTAATTTATGTATAGCGAATGAAAAAGTTTGTACGCTGTTGTCTGCTTGGTACCAAAAGATTCTTTAATCAATGTACTATTGAAATGTATAATCGATGAATTTTTGGCTCGTCTTAAAATATTGGAAATCGATACTTTTTACCGCTGAACCTATGCGACGCAACATTATTTTATGTATATCAAGTTAAAAAATTTGTACGCTGGTGTCTGTTTGGTACCAAATGATTCTGTATTCAATGTACTATGAAAATGTATAATCGATGAATTTTTGGCTCGTCTTTAAATATTAGAAATCGATACTTTTTTACCGCTGACCCTATGCGACGCATCCTTTATTTATGTATAGCGAATGAAAAAGTTTGTACGCTGATGTCTGCTTAGTACCAAAAGATTCTGTAATCAATGTACTATCAAAATGTATAATCGATGAATTTTTGGCTCGTCTTAAAATATTGGAAATTGATACATTTATGCCGCTGACCCTATGCGACGCAATTTTATTTTATGTATATCAAGTTATAAAATTTGTACGCTGGTGTCTGTTTGGTACCAAAAGATTCTGTAATCAATGTACTATTAAAATGTATAATCGATGAATTTTTGGCTCGTCTTTAAATATTAGAAATCGATACTTTTTTACCGCTGACCCTATGCGACGCATCCTTAATTTATGTATAGCAAATGAAAAAGTTTGTACGCTGTTGTCTGCTTGGTACCAAATGATTCTGTAATCAATGTACTATCAAAATGTATAATCGATGAATTTTTGGCTCGTCTTAAAATATTGGAAATTGATACATTTATGCCGCTGACCCTATGCGACGCATCCTTAATTTATGTATAGGAAATGAAAAAGTTTGTACGCTGTTGTCTGCTTGGTACCAAAAGATTCTTTAATCAATGTACTTTTAAAATGTATAATCGATGAATTTTTGGCTCGTCTTAAAATATTGGAAATCGATACTTTTTACCGCTGAACCTATGCGACGCAACATTATTTTATGTATATCAAGTTAAAAAATTTGTACGCTGGTGTCTGTTTGGTACCAAATGATTCTGTAATCAATGTACTATTAAAATGTATATAATCGATGAATTTTTGGCTCGTCTTAAAATATTAGAAATTGATACTTTTTTGACGCGGACCCTGTCGATGCTTCCTTATTTTATGTTTATCATATTAAAAAATTTGTACGCTGGTGTCTGCATGGTACCAAAAGATGAAAAGATAAATATTATAATTGTTGTATAATATGTAATTAACGTACAAGCTGTGGATCGAGAATGCGCTACGAATATTTCGAAACATCATTCTATCTTTGTTCCATATTAGTAGCACATTGTCGACCGCAGCTTATATTGTATAGTTGAAGGAAATAAATGGCGCCCGCGAAGCGCGCGCTTTGTAGTGTTCTAGTATTTTAAAAAATAATTAGCAAATTAACGCTTTAATCAGCTGATTTCTGTCAAAAAAGCTTATTAATAAAGCATTTATTTGTTAATTAAATTTAAAAATAATATGTTATAAAATATAAAATAGTAATATGTTGTAAATAATATGCTATAATGTCCTATCTGCAATTAATATTTTTTGTCAGAAATCAGCTGATTAGAAAGTTAATTTAATAATTAATTTTTAAAATAATAATATGTTTTAAATAATATGTCATAATTCTTTAAACTCGATTAAAATTTTTGACAGTTATCAGTTGATTTCTGTCAACAAATATAAATCGCAGATAGGTTAAATTATTATAACCTTATTTACTACATATTACTATTTTACATTTTATAACATATTATTATTTTAATATTTAATTAACAAATTAACACCTTATTAATATTATTTGTCAGAAATCAGCTGACTAAGAAATTAATATGCTAATTAATTTTTAAAATAATAATATGTTATAAAAATTAAAATACTAATATGTTTTAAATAAAATATTATAGTACTTTAAACTCGATTAATTTTTTGACAGTAAGCTGATTTTTGTTAAAAAATATTATTATAGTTTAAAGTATTATAACGTATCATTTATATCATTATTATTTTAATTTTTATAACATAAATATTATATTTAAATTTAATTAGCAAATTTAGCACTTTAATCAGCTGATTTTTGTGAAGAAATATTAATCGAATTTTTATTTTTTTTCAATATCATTCTTTTTAACATTAAAGATAAAAATATATATTAGATATATATTTTATTATATATAATTAAAAAATTTTAATTTTCAATATTTTCAAACGCGCCAAAAATTAATCTTTTATATATTTCAACAGTACATTATATGCACATTATAATGGTACCATCAGCATACCAGCCTACAAACTTTTTGATCTAATATACGTAACATGAATCCGCGTCGTAAGGAGCCAGCGGCGTAAAAATTTTAATTTTCAATATTTTAAAACGAGCCAAAAATTAATCATTCATATATTTTAATTGTACATTATCTGCACATTACGATGGTACCATCAGCATACCAGCCTACAAACTTTTTGGTCTAATACATGTAAAATGAATCCGTACCGTATGGGGTCCGCGGTTTAAAAATTTTAATTTTTAAATGTTTAAAGCGAGCCAAAAATTATTCTTTCATTTATTTGAACATTACATTGACTGCACATTACGATGGTACCATCAGGATACCAGCCTACAAACTTTTTGATATTATATACGTAATATAATTGCGCGCCGTATGCGATCGGCGGCTTAAAAATTTTAATTTTCAATATTTTAAAACGCGCCAAAAATTAATCTTTCATATATTTTAACTGTACATTATCTGCACATTACGATGGTACCATCAGCATACCAGCCTACAAACTTTTTGTTCTAATACACGTATAATGAATCCGCGCCGTATGGGGTCCGCGGTTTAAAAATTTTAATTTTCAATATTTTTAAACGCGCCAAAAATTATATTTTCATATATTTTAACTGTACATTATCTGCATATTACGATGATACCATCAGCATACCAGGCTACAAACTTTTTCATATAATATACGTAATATAATTTTCCGCCGTATGGGGTCAGCGGCTTATAAATTATAATTTTCAATATTTAAAATGCGCCAAAAATTAATCGTACATTTATTTCAATAGTGTAATGTTTGCAGATTATTTTGGTACCATCAGCATACCAACCTACAAACTTTGATGCTGGCTAAATTTCAAATGTTCTGTTATCTCTAAAACAGTTCTCGTATAGTTGCACACATGTACAATGCTCTTCCATAGAGTTTATATAATAGAAATAAATAGAATATTTTTTAAACAATTATTTTTTACGAAAAAATCGTATTTTCGATTAAATGGATGAGATCAGGCTTAATTTCAAGAGTTCTGTTATCTCTAAAACAGTTCTCGTACAATGGCAATCATATACAATGCTCTTCCATAAAGTTTATGTGACAAAAATAAATAGAACATTTTTTTAACAATTATTCTTTACGAAAAACTCGATTTTTCGAATATAAAGATGAGATCGGGCTAAATTTCAAGAGTTCTGTTATCTTTAAAACAGTTCTCGTACAGTGGCAATCATGTACAATGCTCTTCCATAAAGTTTATGTGACAAAAATAAATAGAAAATTTTTTTAACAATTATTCTTTACGAAAAACTTGTATTTTCAAATAAAAAGATAAGATCAGGTTAAATTTCAAGAATTCTGTTATCTTTTTTTACTGCAGTTATTTTTGTAACATATTATCTTGTAATTTTCTTTTATCGCATATCGGTATTGCAATATTGTCATCCTTAATCCCTTCGGACCGACAGAAAACAATATCGATCCTATAAAAGTAGCACATGCGCCCTAAAGAATATCCTTCAGCTTCCGCGTGTGCGAGGGGTGAAAACACACCAAGTTCTTATTCGAGAAATATCAGTGAACATGAACAGCCGATTCTGATATCCTTGTTAATACGTAATAGTGCATTTCGTTCTGAGAAAGATGAATACTGGCTTGGGGCACGATCCTTTGCCATCGTACAACATCACTACTCTCGGTGAGTTTGAGAGACGAATAATCCTTATATCTTTTTGAGCAAGATTTATTCTACCTCATATACGCGTGAGATATCAAAATTTTTTATTCATAAAATTATACGAGAAAAAAATAAACTGCTTTTTCTCATCTTTAGTCTTGATAAAGAAAAGCACAATAACGAGAAAACGTCTGTCATATGAATGAAAAGTTGTTGCACGTAGAAATATTGCCGCGTTGATGTGATTAGAAAGTTTATGAAAAGCAATAAATCAATCTATTGGTTCTTTTTCATTCTTTTGAAGGAAACACTGCTCTCTGCTTGTGGCAACAGCCGCAACATATTTTATTTCAGTTGGCAAACTTCTGCTTCGCACTGTCATATTCGGCACCGTCCTCTAGAAAGGGGATTTTGTTCATGCATTCAGTGTTAATCCTGGGTGAGTAATTAATAATGCAAATTCTTGTAAAGTATTTTCGAAGAAACTTGTCCCAAAATAATATTCTATTAAAAGAACGTGAAATAATTTGCAAATTTTATCGCTATTTGCTACTAATTATTTGTATGCAGTTTTATCACTCCAATCTTAACTTGCAATTATTAAATTCTTTTTTGATTCTATATATATAATATTTCTTTCAGGTTTTATGTTGCTATCAGGATGGGCTTGGCACGTGATATGCGCACCAGATATCTTCTCCTGGAACTTCAGCTTTCTATTGCTCAATATCGGTCAATTAGTCTACATCGTTTATCAGATGAGACCCATTAAATTTGATCCCGAATTGGAAGAAGTTTATCACGCGCTCTTTTATCCTTTCAAAGTAAATTTTTTACAATATTATTGTAAATTCGTAAATGATACATTTTCGAAAACGTAAAATGAATAATAATTCGAAGATAAAATATATTTTTTTTATTACAATTTAATTTTATCTTGAAGTTAATTCGCTTTCCTTTTTAACTCAGGTTTCACGATTGCAATTCAAGCGATTAGTATCACCAGAGTTTGCGACAATAATGTCTCTTCACGCCGGCGAGGCATACGCGATGCAAAACCTAACGAGAACAGATAGATTAGGTCTGCTCCTCATTGGCAAAGTTAATGTCTTGAGCGATACTAATTTTCTACATCCCATATTGCCCTGCGAATTCCTGGATTCACCGGAATTCGAAAGTTCCCGAGCTTCTGTCGACGATAAATTTAAAGTATGACACTTTGTTCATTTTATATCTAATTATTAAAAATCCTAAATAAAATTAAATCTTTCAGGTATCTATCATAGCGGCGAGTTCCTGCAGATATTTGTTTTGGCAAAGAACAGCTTTGGAGTATCTACTTGTGAAGGAAACTTATCTTGCAACTGTCTTAACCACGCTGGTAGCAAGAGATATCGCAACAAAGCTGTATGCTATGAATAACAAGGTATTATTTTTGATAAAAGAATAAAATTAACTTTTATACTTTTCAAAAATTAAATTATAATAATATATTTTATTTTCGAATTTTTATTGTAACAATCTAGTTCTTTCTTTTTCTTTAACCCCCTTTTATTTTTTTTAATTATATTTTTATAACTGTTTATAAAATTATATACTCTTTTAATTAATGTATAATTAAATTAATTAATTTATGTAATAAAATATTTAAGAGATACATTATCTGCTTACTAAATTTTATTCTTTAATTTTTATTCCGAAATAATCTTATTGATATCTTAGATAGTTACAGACAAGGGGTCACACTTGGACATTCGTCTTCCTACGATTAGCGCTGGTTTAGGCATCAGCGGCGAATATAGAAGTCCTCGAGCTTACAGACAGGCATTGATCCGCAGGAAAGAAACTAAGCCGACATCTAACAATAGTACCTATTATTTAACACAGTAGATTAAATTAAATAATCCAAATTATTCGTTTAAAAAATTCTGTATACTAATATACAAATTATTTAAAAAAATATTTTATTATATTGATTTGTATTTATATTAATTGATTTTTATATTAATTGATTGTATTTTAGTTAGCAACGTCAAATCCAAAGAACGCGCGGCGAATAATTTAACGAAGAAGGGTGCGCCGAACATGGAACCTCTTCCGGAACTACCGTCCTGCGATGACCTGGCCTCCAGCGGCGTGGAGAGCTGGTTGGATTCTTCCAGCAAGTATCACAGTTGTGAAATCGTTGACGAGGAATAGCATTACGCTTCCTACTCGAATTACGAGAGTTTGCTCGGCGATGCCGAGGATACCGAGCACGATATACAGCTCTTCGACTACAAGAACACGGATTGTTGGAGGTCATATGACGACTAACGATAAAAAAAGTGACGGCAAATAAAAGCGTACGCTTTTACTTCCGTTCACACTGTTGGACTTTAATAAAACCGCCAAGACGGTTGAATTTTAAAATATTTAATACTACAAATATCATAATTAGACATCCCTTGAATTTCTGTTAGCAAATTCATCATCAGAATTCATCGAAGAATAGATTCCTACTAGCCGCAATATTGTACGATATATTCTGTAAGTTTGTGTGTTGCCCAGCAACGAAATTCGCAACGAAGGCACCTTTTGAAAAGTATGCATATAATGTAAATTTAATGCTTTGTACATATTTGTAAATATTCAACTTGACGACGAACTCGGAGGATGGAAATTCTAGTCTGAGAAAAAAGGAAACGATGCTTACGAAAATATTTTAATAAATTTTCGAAAAAAGCTAAATGTAAGTAAATCTAACATTTATAAGTAAATGCACACAAATACGCCTATAAAAATTTTTGTAAATATCAAGATCGATCAAAGAGGATCGAGTTAAACAAGAATTTCTTATTAAAAAGATTTTTACAAAAAATATAGGAAAAATACTTACACATAACATATTTAATTAAATTTTAAAGCAACATATTTATAATTAAATAAATAAAAACTTAGAGTAGCGTCAACAAAAAGCGTCTTGTTATCTCAATACTATCGATTATTTTTATTTCATGATTTTATCTTTTACCAGCTCCTAGATGTTCTAAAAAAAATATCTTGAAAAGAGTGTAAAAATGAAAAATTAATTTTTATAAATATTTAAATATTTATAAAAATTGTGTTTATTATCATTAATTGTACGTTGTTTGGTTTGCATTGTTTTAATTCAATTGTCAAATTTCCCAGGAAATGTTTTCTTTAATATTTTGATAAATTTATATTTTTTTATGCATGTTACACAAACACACACACACACATACACATCATAAAAAGAGCTAAATGAGAGAAGAATACAGCAAACAGAAGAAACTTGAAAGTAAGAAGCGAAAAGGAAGAAAAAGAAAGATAGAAAGAAAGAGTATTGTTGCTGGTAATAGAAGAAAACCATTTGAAGGTCTTTCGAATGAGACTCACAGAGGAGCAATCTCTTTGGCTTCGAAAAGAGGGTTGACAAATTGTGGTGCCATCTACGCGGAGGGCGTGGCGCTAGTTCCAAGGGTGGTTTAGTGTCGCGAGAGACCCCAGAGGCGCATCATCGCACGGAGCGCAACCCCCCGAGAGTACACAGTTTCGCGCCCTCGGATCAGGGTGGCTAAGAGCGAGAGGAACGCGCGCTTGAGCGATCGAGCGAGCGTGAGGGGGTTGAAGGTGGGCAGGTGGGCAAAGTGAAGAAGGGGCGACGAAGAGAAGGGGTGAGGAAAGCTCCGTTTCGGGTGACCAACAAGAGAGCAAGCCTGGCGTACTCCGCGCGTACATCGGCGTGCGGAGATTCCGCGCGGAGATGAGCGTATGAGTGGTGTCGCCGTCCTGAATGCCTCGCTCTTCCTTCGATGACGTCGTGGACGAGGAGGATTCCGTACGGAGAGCGGCAGAACGTCATCGCCATCTCCACCATCGGCAGGACGAAGGACACATCGCCATCGAGGACCGTTTTCCATCGCTTCTGGCAGCAGTGACCATGGCGTCAGTTTTGCCGTGTAAACAGTGCTCCAGCGAAGGATACGATCTGTTTTCCAGATTAATGATGCTGTCGTTGTGCCCCTGCTGACGAGCGGACGGAACATCCGGTGCGTTGAAAACAAGGGATGCTGGAGAGAGAGAGAGAGAGAGAGAGAGAGAGAGTGTGTGTGTGTGTGTGTGTGTGTGTGTGTGTAAGATAGAGAGGGTGAGTATGAGAGAGAGGGGAGAGAAGGAGGAGAGAGATGAGAGAATGTCGAGCAGCTTCCAATGAAGCTACCAGAGGAGAGAGTGTTGACGATAATCTCATTTTTTTCGTAGCGTGTGATTGCGTTGGAAGTTGATGGAGAATCGTGAACGAGAGAGTTGATAAACGTGTGATGCGTGAATGTTATTGATCAATAATATGATGAGAACACGCATCTTGGACGCACGGTTGTTGACTCGCGAGGGATTGTAGCGTAAATCATCGGTTGTACTCCTTATTCCTGTAAGTTCCTCTGATTTCGATGTAGTGGCAAGAATATCTTTCCAAAAAGCTTCAGGAGAGTTCTAGAGAGAATGAAAGAGAATGAATAATATGTGATTGCTATTGATCCAAAGTGATGCATTTAAGGCGTGTATGTGTGTGTATGTGTGTGATAGCTGGCTCTTAAATATTGTGAAAGAGAGAAAAAAATCTTTTAATTTCATCACCTTTAATTATCTGTATAGACAAGTTATAAAGATTGAGTTCAATTGGTTTGTAGTTGATGTAAGAATACATGATGTTCTGATTTACGAAACGCTGAAGGGGATGATTCGCGTTTAAAGAATTTCACGAAAGTTACGAAGAACGACAATGATTGTTTGAATTGATGCCATGTCGCAATCAGTAGAGCTTAATTGGGTTACGAATGAAACGATTGATAAGCAAACATTGTTAATGATGGTTGAGAGTGAAATGTCTATTCAACTTGCTGTCTGTATGTAGTGAGGTGCTTTGTAATAACGATGAGAGTAATGTGACAATTATTTAAAAGTGATAACTTTGTGATGAAATAATGATATTTTCTTTCACTTCTTTGACAAAGTTATATTCTGAAATTATTCTAAATTAATAGAAGCTTGAATTGTTTCCAATTCAAATTAATTGTGAAATATGCATCCGCAGAGAGTTCTCAATTAATTTTTAACAAAAATTTCAGTCAAAAACTCTTTAATTTAAATTAATCGAGAAATATAAGACTCTTTAATGGTGATTTATTTCAAACGCGATTCGAGTGTTTAAAATTTAAATTTAAAAGAGAATAAACTTTTTTTATACGCTTGTTCACTTTTTGATATTACGTGAAAGATTAAAAAATCTAAAAATTAATTCGAAAAAAGATACTTCTTCGCGTTTTATTAATTAAATTCTAATTCAAATTAATGACAAAGTAGCTGGGCGCTTATAATCACTTCGCGCGAGTTAATCATGAAAACTCAACTAACTAGCGTTAACTCGTCCGAACTTTGTAATACCAAGAGAGACAAGATTGTGACGCTTGTTTATCTTTTTAATAGTTCAATGAAGGATTCTCGTTGATTCCCGCAAATTCCGTGTAATGTTTCAGGCATCTGCGACGAGGCCGCGAAGAAAGCGAAGAAATGTTTCGTTAAAAAGCAAATTAGAGCAGACTCGCGATAATTATTGTGACTCTATTTGTGGTGAGATCTACGTGAGATCCTCTCCTTGCGTAGCAAGCTTACCGAGAGATTACAAAAAGTAACTGATCGCGATGGTATCGCGTGCAATGATGTTCGTTCGCATCGCGGGTTTCGACGAGGACAGAGGAAGCCCAGCGTCTTCGTGCTCGCTGCTGTCGTCGCATACTCACAGTAGACTGAGGTGTATCATCCTGCACTTCAAAAGACATATCGCTTATCCACCATAAGGTAAGAAGATATTAGCGTTTAAATTAAATAAATCGGAGCATGGTAACGATTGAGTCATTCGATTGAAGAGATTGCAACTGAAACGACATGCAAATGAAACATTAGACGTAAGTTGCAAATAATGGAAGAAAATACATCTTTTTGCAAAAATAAAAAGTTGCGTTACAAGAGAAATTAAACACTTTTTAGCCATTAAGATCTCTATCTCTTACGTGATAATCTCTCTAATCGTGGTCGCGTTCGCGTTGTCTCGACGCGAAAAAAAAAAAGGAATTAATTGTGACATGCGACGTTAGAGCATTTACCTGTTGCTTTACGTTCGTGCAAAGAGGCGACGAAACTTGCAAGTAACGGGCGGCTAACTTTGTAATTCGTAGCAATTCTGCGAAACTGGACATTATCTTTCAGTCGTTGAAGGTAAACGAAGATGAGTAATATTTTAGTAAAAGAAAATTTAATTCTGAAATCGCGCAAACTGATTTAATTGTGAAAATGTCAAAAGTATAATTTGATTTTCATGATACAATAATATAGGATATGAATTTATAATCTAATCGAAAATAAAATTGTAATTTAACTTGGTCTCCACGCAATCAGATTTAATTATAAATTATTATTAGCATAATGACTAGTACAATGTTGAATAATTTAATATTTTACGTTTATAAAAACTGGTCAGGCTGTGCGATACGCTTTTGAATCTCTCACAATATGACGCAATATTCATATATTTAAGCTTGCAACTGCACGTGTATCAATTTTGTATTCTGGATATGAGTAAGAAAATAAAAAGAATATATCTGTCTCGTTGCTAGAATTTGAATTCGGATCACGTTTCGCTGAAACTGGAGGCTATACATATATAGTCCATTTGCCGACACGTGTGTCGCAGTGTGTAGCGGCCTTTAAGAAGGAGGGTTGCACGTAGTAGACCGCGTGGTTCCTCCGTCACCGTCGAAAGGGTCGATAGCCCTCTCTCCCTTCGCACGGCGCTCGCGCCAACCCCACATTATAGACAGTTGCTTTCAGCTGTTGGCTATTTACTACGGGAAGAGACTACCCCATCAAAGTGTTTTACACCATAGTCATCGACCTTCATAGTTTGGGGGACTAAATCTCTCTTCTTCGTATCATTGATACGCATTATTCCAAATCGTTTCGAATGAAATCTCGTAAAATTCGAAGATTTCTTTGCACCCTGTGTTCGTTCCTTCTCTCCCGTCTGGGGGTTAAGATTGCCACTTTATATGGTAAGCAGTATCGTGCTTCGCAAGTCTCGGGAATTTTACGCTTAGCTGTAGGTTTTACTACTTGTCTGAGGAGTAAGCTCTTTACTACTCACTTAAGTACAAAAGGATTTACGTACCCGATAAAAAGCGATTTGCTGAACATCAAGCATTGTTAATGCACAATTAATCTATAATACTTAAGAAGAACTTGAGAAAAAATTTACAGTTGACAATTAATATGTGCATAAGATGAGAAAAATATAATAATCTCACACTCAAAAATAATAATCTCACACATGATTCTGGTTTGCTTATAATGTAATCGCGAATTCTAGACTCAGAGCTCGAGAAAATCACACGAAACAATTTACGTGCGATAGACTCGCGCACGATAAACTTGACGGGGCAACAAGTGTTTCCGGCGCAAATCCAAACGCAAGTCCAACATATTCCAGCGAAGATCTTCATGACATGGCAAACGGCATTTTTGCAAGAATTAAAATTTGCTTAATTTTTTGCCGACATTGCTATTTTTTTAAATTTTTTATCACTATTCTCTTCATTATTAAATCTAAATTCTATTATGTGGATCAATTTTTTTTTAATTATTAATTTTTAATAAAATTTGTCTGAGGAATAATACAATTTAATATCTTATTTATGTTGTTTAAATCCAATTAAAACAATAAAACGGTAAAAATAAACGACTGTTTTTAATTAATCTTTGATCAATCTTTAGTGTAATTCTTAGTGCAGTCTTTTGAAACTTAAAAAATCAAAGATTATTTATCTATCAAATCATATCCATAAATTTCCAAATACAATATTTCATATACTGAAATCACAGATAAAATAAATGCAATAATATTCAGTGTGAGGAGAGAAATCGCGGATACAATAGCTCACGGGAAATTCCGATGATGGTAGGAAATGAGCGAGCCATTTCCATGCAGAGCATAAGAAATAAGTAATTCCATCAGCATAAATTGAATTGTCTGATCAAGCGTCGCAGTTCTGTCTTCTATGACTTGTTGGTTACGATTTGAGTGAGATTCAGAGGATAGGAGAGTAAAGGGTTGGCTTCGGACTCTCAATATGCGGCTTTAATCTAATTCGAAAGCTGTCCGACAAGCCACCGCAGTCCATCGTAAAACGAATCGGGAGTGACAGAATGTGTTCGCTCGGTAATTCCAGGGTGATTTTCAGAATGGTCACGTAACGTTATCGCTGTTGAATTTCAGTCATTTTTCTCATTTGCATTTTTATTGCCCCCTTTAATCTTTTTGACTTTATATCAGATAATAGAATGATAGAATTAGTTTTTAAGCGATCGTTTGCATATTTTCTTTTATAATGTATATATTATAAATAGAAATGTATCTTTTGCATGGTTATAGGCTATAGTATAGGAAATTTAAATATCTATGTTGAAATTTTTTCCCCATATTTTCAATCTTCCAAAAATATACTGCAATTAGTGGAAGCAAAATCAACGTTTTCTATACCGCAAGCCGACATCTTCGAGGTCGGAACAAAGTGGCAAACGGAAGTAAAATCTCAAGGAAGCTTGTCGTCACGCAAGCCATATCTTGCCCGTCGACAAGATTATTTTCATATTTTCAGGAGACCTAATTTACATACGGACTCACGGTATAAGCAATAAAAGAGAGCATATCGGTCTCTTCGTTTTTTCCCGATACATTATCGATGCTAATCTGTTGGCTCGAATCGAGGGAAGCCAATTAATGTGATTTGAATAGAAACGCGATCACATTTCACGATCCGATATTCGATCTTCTGAAATATTACTGTATATTATTCTACTTTATCATTTCTTGATCTTTCGCCAATTTCGATTTATTTTTTTCAAGCAAAATTATTAATTTTGTAACACCAAAATTAAATCTAAAGAAAAAGAAAAATGCAATATGCAGTTATTTAAAGTAGTCGAGATAAATAAGACACTTAGCACATATCGTGCATAATATACGTATAAACATGTTTGAATCGCGTGACTCTATGAGATTACCATGCATTTTTCTTTACACCATCGACCCTTTGCGAAACTTTTTCTGAAAACTCTTTTCAGAATCAAATCTGAGAATGAGTTCGAGACATAAAAATTCGACACGTTGTAAATGTGCAAGCTGCACACGTTGCAAGGCGGCCTTTAGAGCCTAGCGTAAATCACCACACCCTGTTATAATGTCACGTGATTTACCCTGACCCAGCCGAGCCCACATAGAACCCGCGAATAAGTCTTCTGGGGCGATAGTGAGCACGGTAAGTCACGAAAGCCTCTCCTCCGCTTTCGTGCTTAATTAGCATACGAGCCAAGTCGATACAACGGCACGATGACCTTGAAACTTTTCGTCTGCCTGTTAAGAGGTATCTTCGGTCAATTCGTTCGTTTCGTGCGAATTGCCTCTGCAACGTCATCGAGTGAATCAATCGATCAACACAAACTGGAATACAATTGAGGTAACATTGAATAGTAGAAATAGTTCAGAATCTCCTACGATAAATAAATGAATAAAGACAATTCAATTTTTTAAACCCACAATAATAATCGCAAGATTTATATGCAAAAATCAATTTATACCCGTGTAATATTTTTTTTATGCAACTGTACAAAACACGCAGCTAAACAAATTAATATTACATCCGTGAAGTATTCTAAAATAAATATACATTTTTACCTTTACAATTATTTATAATGTAAATTGAAATTTTAAATAGAAAAAGATTATACAATGATAAAAATATTCTACTCAAAATATTTATGAAATATATTATTAGTATAATTGGAACTCACACGGCATAGCAACTAGATGCAGCAACTGATGAAATCTATAGTTGAAATCTCGCCAGTAAAGCCGATTATCTCTGGCTACTTCACGTTTCCGTTCGCGAGAAACGGCTCACGTCACAAGAGAGATTTAAGCTAAAGGATATCAAGATACGATCAAACTTGTATCGCGGCGCGGTCTAAGCCGCGAATTAGAATTTGCATAACGAAACGGACGAGCTGCCCTTGCAGCAGGCAGCAGGCTTAACTCTTTAGGGATCGCACGAACGCGAAATTAAGTTAATACGTTTAGGGAAAACTAGACTGTGTATCACAGAGATAAATCAAGCTTTAACAGTATAATGGTTTACCCTAGATGTAATTAGCTCCAGAATTCGTAATATAATACGACCTATATAACCGCTATTTTAAATACATATTCTACGTTGACTATTCGGAGTATCTCGGTCATCAATTTATAACTCTTTTCAAACGAGAAAAATATCTGACGAAAAAAAGTACTTATATTTATATGCACTCTTTTACGATATGGCACAAAATGTTGCAAAAATAGATGAAACTCTCATTCATAAAGTGAATAATAACTAATTAAATATAGTCTTGGGTACAGATTCTGGATACATATATCACTCTCTGTTCTTTCGTAGTTAAATATAAAGAATATTCAACTGTAAAAAAAGAACTGTCAGAATCATCTGATCTATAGTTACCCACGTGTATTCATGTCTCCTACGTATCCTGATCTTGGGTTCCAGTTTACACCTATTGTACGGTAGTTGAATCAGGCCGGAAAGGGTGTCCTAACGAATTTCCGTTCGATGGAACGTAGTTCCGTTAAGCGAAAGCGTGGCACAGGCCCACCTCGGACGGAAATATCGAAAATCGAATAATAATATTGAATCATTCCGAGAGCGGAATTCACGCTTATTGGCGCGTGCTGTGTCAGCGGAAAAGACTTTTAAACGACATTTCTGGCTGGTTGCACAGCTCGCATCGATAGCAGCGTCCTTCGCAATAAGAGATAATCGAAATTCCTCTTTGCGTAATTTTATTTTCTTTATTAGTTTTTATAAGATTGCGCAAACCGACGACGTTTTTATTAAGTCGATTCTGAATCAACGATATAGATTGCTTTTCTTTACGGAAAAAGGAAATGTGTAAAATTATTTTAATTTATATAATTTGATAAGAGAGATTTTATTATCACATATATATTTCTCTTTTTCTTTTTTTTCGTATAAAAATAGATATCAGTATTTTCGTTATCGTTAGATACCTAGTTTCTAATTCTGAGCAAGAATTGCATGCATTTATTATTCTTTTCAATCTGAGAAACTTATTAGAATGCAATTTGGTAGTTTTAGCTTGTATAAGAAATCACATGAAATTGTTGGATCAAAACGGCAGCAAGAAATAAACTTTATATGAAATGAGTTTTGTATAAAACCTAATATCTTGTTTTATCGTATAAAAAAGTTATGCAGATCTTGGAAGAGAGAGAGAGATCTATAAGCTGGCACACCACGTGCCAAGAGGTTTTGTTCGGTTTCGCGGTTTGGAAGTCATTCGCGCATTTTCGGGGCACAGTTCAGCTTGAAAGCAGATAAGATCGACTTTTCTGGGCGATGACGTAATCGATCCTTAACTGCATGCTATTTTCAGGTTTTCGCCGTTTGGTCAGAAAATATCCCGCGAAATCTTTAGGCCGGCGCGGCGGCGAAACGAAATACTAAAGTCACGCAGCCCTTCGGCGTGACCTCGAAGATAATAAAGCTCAGATATTGCATCCCAAATCACGAACAGCCTAATCAATATTCCAAGTTAATCGCACAGTTGTTTGTGGCTTCCATTGTAAATCTGACAGTCAGTGATTAACTGTAATTTCGATATATTAAGGGCAAGAATATATAGTATCTACAGCACTCTGAAATTCAGTTCAAGCGTATCTGATATACGGTTAGTGAATATCGAAAAATTGTTCGTACGAAGAAAAATCCCTCTGACTCAAAATACGACAGTAATTGGTCGCTAACGTTCGTTTGGCAATCAAGATTTTAGATTTTGGCTAGATTCTCGTTAATCGATGAAGAGATACACACTTAGTAATATATTAAAAATATCTTCTCGAAAAATCTACAGCATTCGATTTTCTTATTATCAAGGGGAATAAATTGTTTTATTTTTTAACAATTTTAATTATTGTAAATTTTCTATAAGATTCTTGCAAAATAACATCAAAGTATATCTCTTTACAACCATGAAAATATTTAAATAGAACATATATAATAAGAATTGACAAATATACATTTTTAAAAATCAACATTTAAAGGGGACCAACGCTCTTGGTATTGCAGAGGTCGATGGTGATGGCACGTGTCACGCGCCCTCGACAAAAAATGGCGAACACGACTGATTCACCCACGACGGCCGGCGGCAGCCTCCTCTCGTCCTCGACGACGACGCCGTTCACCACCTCGTCGACATCGGCGGCGACCTACTCGAGCGAGGGTTATACCCTCAACTATAGCGGTCTGCCCAGTCTGGGCGGCTACTCGCTGGACGACCTCAACTACACGGAACTGTGGCTGGACGTCTGGAACGGCACCGAGGTCAACAACGTCACTGAGAGGCTGAACGCGACAGTGTTGATACCGGGTGGCTACTGCGACGAATGGGAGGCCGCTCAGCACAAGCTCTTCCAGGTGAAAATTCGCTTTTGAAGATATTAAAGTTAAATTTAATATTAATAACTAAGTTAATAATAAAGTTTAATTAAATATAGCCGGGATTAAATTGGATCTCCTTTAAATTTTTGATGCAATATTGGATTATCAATGTCTTTTTCTCCCTTTTTAGAGAATTAAAAAAGTTTTAGTAGTAATTATATTAATTTCAGGCAGCGAATTTATTTTTTGCGGCTGCGTTTTTGGTGCCGCGCTCGTTCAAGGCTTCCGTCTTAGCTCTTCGCACATTTCTCACGGCGGGCTTTATGTTGGCGGCTCTCTGGGCCGGAATCACTATCTGTGCCCTGGACGCTATGTTGTGGTGCTTGGCCCTCGGTCTGCTGAATGGTATTCACTCATTGATACTCGCCTGTCGTTTCCTGCCCCCTGCTCTCAGTCCTGAATTAGCCGAGCTTTACTTGAAGCTCTTCAAACCCTACAAGGTCAGCAAAAAACACTTCCAAGAGCTAGCGAAAGAGGCGAGAATACTTAAGCTGGATTCCGATCAGACGTACGCGACGGAAGGAATCACGCCGGCAGATAAAAGGCTGTCCATTCTTTTACGAGGAAAGTGAGTATCCTTCTTTTTAATTAAAGATTAATTCTTTCCGAATAAAAAACGTAATTTTCTGTAAAAGGAGACTAATCTTAATAGAAGACTAATTAAAATTGTATTAATATAGAGAGACGCTGATACTTTTTTATATTATCTCTATGATTTTCATAAAGTGAAATTAATATCGAAAAGAACAGGATCCTACAAGATCTTTTCATAGTCTTTAATTGATCTATTTATTAACTGCATTAATCCATTATCGTATATTGAAGAGAAACGATTTTACTCAATTTCTTTTTTGTCGAGCGTAGAAAAGTCGCTCGTCGCGTAGTTTCGATATTAAATCCCGCTCTCGATTCCAGACTGAAGGTAACTTGCGACGGGGCACATTTGCACTATATCAGAGCTTACGAATTCGTCGACTCACCCGAATGGGAAGCCGTGCACGAAAGCGACGCCGACGTCTTCCAGGTGACAATACGAGCCGAGGAACCTAGCACGTATATCTGTTGGACGAGAATGAAGTTGCTCAGGGTGCTCCGGCACAGGCCGCTGCTCAAGATCGTTATCAACACCCTCATCGGTAAGGACATTACGTCCAAGTTGTACGCCCTTAACGAGCAGCTCGCTGGTGTCGCGACTGCCAGTGAGAACGCCACGTCGAATCCTTACAGGGGAGTCTCGAGAAGCGTCAGCGTCGATGCCGTTAACACGGAAACCGCTGGAAGGGTTCGATCGACGACTTGGACGACGCAAAGGCGGTACAGCAATCCGCGTAATGACAGTGAGTGTCGTAACCTTTTCCTTGAGATATTAGAGATGACAGTTACTTTATTCATATCCTTTGTATTGTAGACCTTGAATTTTGATCTTTTACGTTGCAAAGGTTCCGATATACATTCACGTCATTTCACATTTACTTCATGCAATTTAGTGTATTATCTACCCTTCGCCATAATATTCAATAATTCGATTTATAAAACTGGTCGTTTAATCGGCACGTTCTCACAAGTTAGATGTTAGATTTTTAAAGGCGAAGAGAAAAGAGAGTTCAAGTATCAAGAGATGCTTGCAATTTTTCTGCCCTCTACCCTTCAGGGAATTCCCCAGCCCGGCATTCGCATCAATATTGGCAGCCGGTGGTGGCCAACCATTTTCCGCCGACTTCGCCGTTCATTCAGAGCCAAAGCCTCGGCTACTCGTTACTGCCGCAGGGTGTTCAATTCTCGCCGCCTCCACGAGCACCCGCGCTATCTCACTCTCCCGTGGCGCGACAGCGAAGCGGGGGTGCTGGCGGCGACTACACCCTGCTACCTCAAACACCGAAGCTCGAGAGAAAGCGATCGAGAAAAGGGACTAGAGAGGTGGGTCGATGTCATTCTTTGACTTCATTACGTTAACCTCATTATGAAGATAATGGCTTGATTGCCTTTTGACGCAAAAGAGATGCAGCGACTATTTTTAGATATAAACGAAACAAAAGAGACAAGCACAATTTTTTAAAACAAATTAATCAAACGCATAAAAATTTTATCATAATCATTAAAATTAAACGATATTTTTTTTAGAGATTTTTAATTTTAATTAGACGTCACTTTATGCTTCTAAACTAAGTATAAAATATATCTCAATAAAAGTTAATAATTTCTATTTTATTTTAATCTCTCTCTTGATATATACGGAGAATGTCACGTATAATAATATGTGATATTGTTTGGAAGAGAACAATATCCTTATCGCGTGCCATCATTAACGCTTCTCCTCTAAACAATCAAACTATACATGTACTGCACTATTACAAGCTATTGCAGCAGTCCTGATTGTCATTCCAAGTGTACTTTATACGCTACGTACACCTAGATATATTAAGAGGAATTTGTGGACTTACCTTTCAAGCAAATTTGCGCAGCAAATGTGCATGAATTCTCTAGTGTGCTTAAATGCACTGTAATTATAGTTTCCAATCCTAACACTAATTATATTGTCTTATATGTTTATTGTTATGAGTGTTTCTCCATATGTTTGCGTTTATCAAGGCTTTGACCGATTTAGAAATAATAATTGATCCATTTCAGCAGCTTAATAAATAAATATCTAAATATCGTGCGCTTCCAATAATACATTGCATATATAACAAAATAAAAATATCTTCTAGTATTTTTAAATAAAAATTGCCATTTTACTGCATTTGACTCGCTGATCTGTCAACGCGATATTGTCTGCGTTGTCGAATAAATAATTCCACGTCGTCAAATCGATCTCTTTTATGCAATTTCGCATGAATTTATAAAATAATGATGTTCTCCACAGGTGACTTTCGAGACACCGGTATGACGCTCAGTTAACGGGGAAGGTCCTGCCAGCGTGCCTCTGCTTTCACTGTCGCCGCAACGCTCTGCCTAGCCCCGTCGTGGTCTCGTTGTCACCCCTGAAACACACCGCAAAACTCACTCTTTAAACTTCCGCGTGACATCAACGAATGGCCTACCTCCTCGAATGGGAAGGGAGAATGCGACGATCTCGGTACGAATATACTTTTTCAGATACCAATGGCAATTTTCTTGGTACCGCGTTAATCGTAAGAGAAAACACGGGAAAACGAAGTTGTTGCGGGTGCAGTTTTGGGGTGTGCCGTTTGATTTTCATATCCTGCAAGTGCCACGCCTTACATAGACACGCACGCACGTGAAATCGAAACCGCAATGAGACGGTGGAAACAATTCCGATGTTTCTTCCGAGGATCGGAACGATTCGTCGGAGATGGGACTCGAAAGGGGACGTGAATTGTTCGTGAATTAACGTGGAGAGGTGGAGTAAGCGATGATGAAGAAAA
Organism: Prenolepis imparis; assembly: GCF_030444845.1. Taxonomy (NCBI): domain Eukaryota; kingdom Metazoa; phylum Arthropoda; class Insecta; order Hymenoptera; family Formicidae; genus Prenolepis; species Prenolepis imparis. Next base: position 9,448,861 of record NW_028141169.1, read on the forward strand.
TCGTAAACGAAAGACTAAATATAGAATTTATTGTATCGATGAGCATCGCCTCTCTATGTACACACACCTTTACATCGACTGTGATTACAACGGATATAATTATTAAGTATTTCAGAGAAACGCTGATTATATACACATACAAAGAGACACGTGCGTTAATTAGCTGCCGCGGTAATCACACACGCATAATCAATCCTAATCGCTTGCGTGAATTCAGGTGTCCTCCGTTAAAGTGTGTGATACGATTTTCAATTTTGAATAATCCTGTATATTTACAAGATTCCTATTTTACACAGATTTTTTATTTGTTTTATATTTTTTTCGACATTTTATACGATTTCTGTTTTCGATTTTCTGTTTCGAAAGGTTTCCGTGAAACCTTTTATTTTTTTTTATACAAACGTTTGCTCCCTGAAATTATTGAATTTTTATGTACTTTTACAGTATTATATATATATACCTTTTATATAAAAATAAAATTATATTATATAGCGAAAGACATCTGAATAGCACAAATTGGGATCGTTGTATAAAATTAGTGCATAAAATGCATTCACGATAAATGTGATATGTCGAGAAAACACGCAGCAGATTCTATCCGGCGAACTGAAAAAAAAATCCATTTGCACTCCCTTAATCAAATATAAAAACGCGTTAAATAAATAAACAGAAAAAAAATCGTAAACGAAAGAACTAGAAAAGTGAAATGGAAAAACATGCCGAATAACCCAGGAGTAAAACAATAAGTGCTTCGTTAAAAAAAGCCTGCAATAAAGTGCTTCGAAAAAAAGTAGTTGATGGCGAGATACAAATTATAAAACAAAGTTTAATTATTCACGCAAATTAAACGGAAAAAAATATGCGTTGTGCATAACGTAGAAGAAAAAAAAACATGTGTGTTTGTATGTTTCTATGTTTATATAATCGCCGCGTGTGAGAGCGAGGCTGTAGAAGATCAACAAAGACGCACAAACGATTAAACAAAACACGTGAAGGAAATAAAATTAATTAAAACGGCTGTGTAGAGTCGAGTGTAAATGTTAAACAATGCAAAAAATGGCTGTAGAGTATTGTAACGTTACGAAGGAGTGTGTGAAGAGTGTGTTTCAAGAGGCGCACGTCGGAAAGGATCGCCGTTGTTCAAGTAGAAGTTACTTTCGTCAAATCAGGCGAGATATCATTGTAATATTCTATCGTTACGTAGTTGCTTTTGTAACAACTGGACATATATATATATATATATAGCACATCGAAATATAATAACTTTATATATTTATAATAATCGAAATTTTGGAAAGACTGAGTTTGCTGACTGGTATTGTAAGTTTGTTAGTTTTGAATAATATAAATTTGCAGTATATCTCTCTAGATTTGATTAATTATAGCAGTATATATTTGTCGAATCTTTTTTAGGATTAATTTGTGATTCCGAGAAAACTTCTTTGCAAGACTGATCTATTTTCCGACGTAGACACGAGCCTAAAGTACAGATGGATTTGTTTGAGTGATCTTTGTCGACGTTGCGTCAAAAGAGAATAAACGAAAGCGAAAGAAATTGCGCGAGAAGGAAACTGCAGCAGCGACACATCAACATCAACATTGTATATTATTATTATTTACGATTACAATATGTTCGTTGACTATTATGTTAGAAATATATAAAAACTACATTGAAAAATGTGAGGTGTAATATTAAGAATGAGTCAATTTATCCTGATTCTGACTTTCGGTTTTTCTCGCTATTATTATCATTTATGATAGAATAATTTAGTAATTGCAAATAAAAATTATATAATTTTTCAAATTAATATTCTAATAAATAGAAAATATATAAAAATATCAAATCATATAGATGCAATTTATATAAAACATAATACTTATTTAAAAACATAGAGAATATTTTTAGAACAATATAAATTATCCATTTAAATAAGCATATATCATAAATTAACAGTGTCTTTTAAATATCCAAAAGATTATCATATAAAATATAACAAACAAATAAAAAGATATAAATATTAAAACTGAAATTTTAATTTATCGTTAGGATTTGTTTTTAAAATTATCAAATTGTAATACTTGTTACAAAACAAGTAATATATGACAATCAATGGTTTATTTTTATTTGAACTCCTTTGTCATCGAACTCATATATTTTTAATTCCTTATCGTCGTCATCGTCATCAATATAATCCTTATCTCGCGGAGAATCTACAACATGTTGACGCTGATGGGAGTGATACTTCTTCTTTTCCTTTTTTTGTGGAAATTGTATGACTATGACATAAGGTTTATCATCCTCAAATGTATCTGAATCCTCATAATGCGGTGCATATCTATGTAATAATTAAAGTAAGTCAAAAGAACAGTTAACAAAACAAAACATATCAAATTATTAACTAAATTAAGTAAAGATAAAATTTTCTTAAACAAATATTACTGATTTTACCTGTGATAGTCTGGTTCATGGTGGTGATATTTAGGCGGTTCTATTTTTTTAGAATGATAGTGTTTTGGAAGAGGATGCCATCGTGGTGGTCGCCGTGAATGGCGATTGTAAAATTTATATGGTCTTACAAATTTATATGTTTCACTAAATTCCATTAATTGCAATATTAAGGCAAAAAGCACAATAATCACAGATAGCTGGAAATCATTATTATTTAATTAATATCGATTCTCGCAACCGAGGAAATGTTTATTCTTTTCAGTATTAATTATAATCTTTTTAGTATTAATTAATTAACTTACCTGCATTTTCGTGTAATGTAGAATATTCCTTTAATTAATACAAATCTCTCTCCAACGCACTTAATCCGTCTTAATTAAATTAGTAATTAAATGAATACATAATTGATTTGTACACATGTACAGAATGACATTTCTAGATTCTTTTTATCATCTCTTTTTTTATACCAACAGATATTTGTTAATTTACTTTACAAACAAAAGTTTTATATCACATTTAAAAAATGCACAGATATCACTAACGACAAGTTTCATCGATTTTAGATTGTTATTAATATTGTGTCAATTTGTGTTCTTTCCCGAAATAAAATTCAGGACGCATAAATCCTCGTACATCACTGAGATTTTGGATGAAGAGAAATGTTCGCGTGGCCGGATAAAACTTGAATGGACCGAAATGAAATCGATAACTCAAGTCTTCGAACGAGCGACTTTCTTTTATATATTCCCTTCCATTTCTTCTATATCGCTAAGACAATACATGTATAATATGTAGTTTACACATGTCGTCCTAACACTGAGATCACATTTATTACAATTTTTTTCAATAAAGCAGATTGTTAAGCAAAATATATATTTAAAATATATATTTTTAAAATGTGCTTTTTTCTCAAATAAAGAAATGGATAAAATAAATTATTTGACAAATCAAATTATATATATCAAACGGCATACAATTTAAATCAATGAGAGAGAAATCAATGATATTATCGAAATACATAATAATTAAAAATATGAAAGATTATATTCAAGCAATGTCATGCACAAATTGCATATATGTATGTGAATTATGTTGTACTAGTTATTTTCTCGACTTATAGAATATTAATATTGTTTGTAATTTTGCAGATACGCGCGTAGATGATCGAACTGGTATAAGAATGTTAGATAAAAGAATTTTTTTGCAAAGTAGCTACCAACTAAATATTTTTACAAAAATTTTTAAAAGTTTTTATAAATCTAATATATATTGTAAAGTGCTTTTCTATATTGAGAGAGATATTTTTCGTCAATAACGTGTATAAATTAAAATTAAAATATATTCCTATATATTTATAGAATATATTATTTTGTTAAAATAAACGTCACACACTCTCTTAAGAAAGTGACAGCGTAAAAGAGATGTTTACGTCGAGAAATAGTTGCAGCTGATGAGCCGTGAAGCCAGCAAGAGAAAAGTGAATGAGGACATCTATAAAAATACTTTCGAGATACTTTCAAACATGTATGGTACATGTATACGGGTTTACTTTCGAAGATTTCTTTAGAAAGAGTGTTCATTGTTGTGAGTAAAGTTATTGCTCCGCCGTCCATTTCATCAATACAGTCATAATTGAGATCCTGTGTTCGCGTTCTTGACTTTCTTTTTCTAATTATAGAAGAGAATATATATTTCGCGCCGTATATATATACAATCACTATAAATTAAAATCAAGGACACATCTTGTACAGATTTTTATTCAACTCTTGGAAGATTCTCTCTCTCTTGGAACATTAAGTAATTAGCATAGATTCGTATGCTCAGTTCATATCGTAGAAGTATAACTCATACATTTTACATTACTGCGTATTATTGTTCTCGCTCTATTTTGTGCCAAATAATAATTATGATTTAATTAAATCAATTAAAGCTTATAATAAATTGTGACAAGATTGCTTACTCAGAATAATCAGTTATCTATAATTAATCGCTTAAAAAATACATCATTTTTAGAAGACACATTGTCGCTTTTGCATAAAAAGCAAAAAGCATTATATAGAAACATGTAAATAAGTATATATATAATCACACATTACATTAAAGTTAACAGTATATTTTAACTAAGTTCGCTTTCTTCTTATCGTACAGCGTCTACTTTCACTATAATTTCACGATTAAATGTAGTACTTTACGCTTCAAAGAATGTGTACGAATATTATAATTCATATGTATTTCTTATAATCTTCTCAGCACTTCTGGTAGTAAATAGATGTTTAAAAATTCTTAGCCTAAAGAATTAAAAGACTTTCGAAACAATTGCAAAAATACGTAAAAAAATTGTCAGCTTAGTTAAATATCTGCTGTAAATGTAGATTTTCAGCTTATAAAAATTCTTATTTAGTTATAGATAAAAAATATATATAAAAAAAGATGACAAAATACAAGATATAAAAAGGGAAATGGTGAAAATGGCAATGATAGAAAAACATCCGGAATATTTTGACACTGCTTATAATTCTAATAATATAATCGCTACGATGGTTATAGCAGTCAGTCATTATCAATAATGCTACCAGTAGATTTCATTTAACGACACTTGAATACTTTCTATAAGCAGTAATCGCATCGCCACATTGAATTCGCAGATCAAACTCACTCTTTCCCTTTTCTAAATTTAAATTAAATCTATAAATAATTAGGAAATATTCATACCCCTATCATTCTTATCACATACACCTCTTCTACTCGTCGTGTCTATTTCTAGAAAATATCTAGACTATAATAAAATTTGCCAACCTCTTTTCTCTCAATAATTTAATACTATTTCGATTTTAAATTACGTTTAAACCAACTGAAGTATAATACTTACAGATCCTATCCGGGCTGATCATAGGAAATCATAGGAAATGTTATGATTTTACAAAGATAGTGTTCTAATTGCACTAGGATTAATTTCACAAGGATTGTATATTACACATTCGTCTCTTGAGGCTCGGTACAATCAGTGGGCTTGATCTCCAACCACCAGTCGTTGGGATAATGATATTTTTGTAATTCTATGCCTTCTCGGGGCACGGGCATCAGTCGACCACCAAATTGTTTCGCCGGTAAGGGCGGTATTACTAATTGCGGTGGAAAACACTGTAGACTTGGAGAGAACTCGCAATCCGGAGGCAAGACCCTTCTGGTCCAGCCGACCCTCCTCACCATTTGTGTCTGCGTCATATAAGTGTCAAGTGACCAAACTTTCCGAAAGTGTTAGTGTAACGAAGCGTTCTATAATAGATATCTCTTTCTTTCTTTTTTTGGGGATAATCTTTAAAATATTTTTTAAATAAAAAATCTTAAAAGAGATTTCAATGAGATTAGATATTGTACGCTTCATAAATCCAAAATTAAGATGATTTTTTGTAAGTTTGGCAATAATGTCTGGGTCGTAATTCTTACAAATAAGGAGCAATAAAACGCCGGTTTATTACCGGTTTATAGACAAACGCGCTGCCAAAGGAGTTATCTTTATCCTATGTATGAATACGCTGCAGAGTACATAAAAATCATGGATATTTCAGTTTTCTTAGATCTTCCATAGAAATATAAAAGCAATAGCACACAAAGCGTCGAACTGACATTCGCGTGCCAGATACATAAAGCGTAACTTACTGAATACAAATACTGCTCTCGACATGAAAGCAAGAAAGAAGTTGAAGTTACAGCCGGCGATTAAAGTGACAATAAAATGAATCTAAATATGAGACGGATATTAACCAAATAATAAAGTGAGAATAACAAAACAATAAAGTGACAATAACAGAACAATAAAGTGATAATAAAATAGATCTAAATGTGAAGCGAATATTAACGAAACAAATAGTGCGCATCTTCGAGTTTAATCTTTAATTTTATCTAAGAATGTATCTTTGCATCCCTTTTTAAAATATCGTGTCCTTTATATTTAAATTTCAATTTAAAAACTTTTTCTTAATATAAAATTTATTTCGAATATAATACTTTTTTATGCGAAAAAAACGTTTCTTACCACTGCGTCTTCCTCGAAAACCACCACTTCTACTTTGGGTGCATCTTCGCCGACCTCGTGCTCCTGTATCCTATAAATTCCCGCCGCATGAAGATAGGTTGCACTCAGACCGACCTCTCGAAAGGCCTTCGTGATCAAGGCATCGTCGCGGAGAGTGTCCACCAAGCATAATTCCACTTTGCGAGCCCATGGCAGTGCACGGCCTATACGAACTTGACCCCAAAGGCCGCCCAGGCAGAGAAAGTGAACGATGCCCAACTTGGTGAGAACCAAATGAGCTCTGGAAAAATTATGAAAAGCCATATTTGCATATGTTCAAACAAGATTTTTCATTCTAATATTTTAAAATTAAGATTTTCTTTTCTAAGATTTTTAATTTTTTTTTCTAAGATTTTTAATTTTAATATTTTAATGTTTGATATTATATATTATATATTATAATAGTTGTATGTAAGCTTTACATATTGCGGCGAGATTAGAAAGATAGTTATTTTAATGTAAATTTAATACGAAACTAATTGAGCGTGAGTTTCCTAGACATATTTTGTGTATTCTTTGTGATTTAATTTTTTCAGGTCTTCTCTCTGAATAAATATGGACCTGTAAGCGAGATCATGTAATTTCTCGGTAAATTCTTCAGGCACACTACACGGTTGCTGAGGAATTTCTTGCCGGCTGAGGCTATACCAGAAGAGTACGACCATCAAAAAGAACGCTGCTAGAGCTCGCATAGGAGTGATGCGAAAGCGTCTCCGTGGGCAGAGACTCATGCTGATATCCTGAAAATCAGAAAGTGGTTTCAATCAAAAGTATTATCAAATATCATACAGGTCAATCTATAAATAACTACAATATGTAACTTGACTTGAAATCTCAGACATTTAACATATCGAAGAAATCGATAATATAAGAAAGTGTCAGTGTTTTTAGATAAACCTGCAGATTCTTGAGAGTATTCGCTTATTTAAAAATAAAATTCTTCAAGTGTTTTTAAGATTCTTGGATGTTATTATATTCTGTATTTTTAAATTTTTATTCTCCTTGAACCCCATAAGCTTCGATTTAGCTTAAATTTTAACATTTTTTAAGATCATTTTTAGATTGTCTTTTCTGCTTCTTAGATTTTAAAATTTATTCAAACATCTTGATTGGATGTAATAATTTAATTACTTATCCATCAACCAATTTGTTCGACGAGGTCGACATAAATATAAGAAAATTTACACGAAAAACACACATTGCCCGAAGAATATGCATGACATTAACAATACGTCTTTCAGACAACACTCGTCTCACGCAACATTGATCACACAGAATGAACTGCAAAGAACCTACAACACTCGAGCTACGTACTCGCGATGTGCGACGTAGTCATGACCCACGTGTGATCAGACTTCCTTGAATTTCTCCTTTATGTTTTTCTCACCCTCCACGACAAAAATCGCTTTCTCGTGAAAACTCCGACACTCAACCTTTGACATGTTCAACGCGGCAACGTTGCAGGCTATTGATTTTTCTGTTCTACCGACAGCTTCCTCAGAAGTGGCCTCATGTCAAGATGAAGAGATGAGAAATAAGAGCTAAACCATTTTATTAATCAATAAGATATTTGCCTTTTTAATTTTCCATTGCCAACTCTATTAATAATATCTGTATTCTTAACTCTTAAACTTGAAGAGGGAAATTATTTGTAAACATTTTGCAGTATTGATTTTTCTATTCTATTAATAAATTTTCTGCTTTAGAAGAATATATTTTCTTCAGCATAACTATTGATAATTCTATTAATTAAAAAATAAAAGATTAATACATATTTTTAGCTCTTTTAAAAAATTCATGTAATTAAATAAAATTAATCACTACTAATCCTAAAGAAAAGAAAATATAATAAGTGGCAATATTTAAGAGAATACCATATCTAACAAAGTTCGCAGATCTCTATGTTGTAGACAGCTTTTACGTGAACGATAGTAATCTTTATATAATGTATTGTGATGATAAAATGTTAGCATTTGTTTTATTTTTAATTCTGAGAAATATCTATTTTTCATAATCTAACAGATATTATTTTTTTCACAACAGAACATTAATAAGCGTTTACTATTTATATATGCAAGAGTCTGAGCAATCATATGTCGATACTGGTTCTCTTATATCGATTTGTGGCATGGAAGTAAACCTAGTTGTAAATGTAATCGATTGTCAGTAGTAATAGGGCTCTTTAAATGTTGCAAAGATATCTCAAAAGATAGAGAGACCATTCTAAAATATATTTATATATTTAATATAAAATTAAAATCAAAATTCTGCCAAAATTCTATAAATTTTACTTTATCGCAATCATATCAAATTTTTCGATCTTATAATGATTTCCTTGATTATATTAAAAAATTTGATTACAGATTTTTTTATTATAATATATTATTTAATTGATTATGCAGTATTGATAATGATATTTCCGATTCTTTTATATATATATATATATATGTCACATACATTCTTATACTTGTCAAAACATTTTATCTAAGAAAAATTTCTGTAGCTTCAATGCTTTTCGTTAAAAACAGATTACTCCTAGTAGTTCTAATTTCAATAAAAAAAGTTTTTATTACATATTAAATTGAAGCTACAGATAAGTAATTGTATAATACAACTAATGAGTATAAAATAAATTTTTTGCAAAGTTTATATTATAAATATTGCAAAATGATTAATTATTCTTGATGATGATATTATGCGGCGAATATATTCAAGAAATTTTCAAGAAAAACCTACATGAACTTGAACAGATTTTGAACGCGCCAAGAAAAGATTATTTTCTTTCTTTAGAAAAGATTATTTTGGAATACGAGAGGTATAAGTATCTTGCTTGAATTTGAGTGAGTCAAGACCAAAAGGGATATGTAGATTATGAAAAGGGCGCGAGATAAACGAGCAACGGCAGCGAGACGTGAAATTAACAAGCAAAAATAAAACGTTTCCTCGATAATCTCGGTTGCTCGCAGAATTCCCAAACGGCGTGTGCGCTTCTCCGTTTCTCGCTCTATTTACTTTTTCTCAGAGCTGAATGAGTTATCGCGTCGGAGAACCCCCTGGGTTATCCTAATGAGCAGAAACGCCAATAAGCCAGTGCGTTTTCAGTCCTCGACAGAGGGATGGTGAGTTCTTATGTCTTATTTTTAAACGGAGTGCCTGTTGACGAATTTGCGGACGTGCCGTAAATGGAACGCCAATAATATCTTTGTCTGTCCCTTATAAGGGCGTTTAAATATGACATGGCGCCAATGGTGTTAATGATATTTCCTTTAAGAAGTTTGATGATAAAAACGAGTTATAAAACATAAAACAATTCATAGAACAGAGTCTACTACTTTAAGCCTTCACAATAGTTAAACAATTACAAATGAAGAAATTTTCTTGAAGTATACTCTAACTTTTAATGTTATTACAAAAAATGACTTATTTAAGAATAAGAAATAAATAAAAAGAAAAATTTTCTTTACGATTTGCTGTGTGTACTATTTATAGTTTATACCTATGTTTCGCGAATATAAATCTTAAGATTCGAGAATATTATTACAGTATCACGAGCAATTACGTCAAGGCGGGCATTAATTTTCCGCTACCGGGGTCGGCATACGACGTCAGGATACGAGCTCTCTCCGGAATAAAGGAGTCTCGATCGGGCGAGGCTGGAGAAGAAGCTGGAGATCGGGAACGAGAAAAAGGAGGAGGATGCGCCAAGAAAGAAAAATTGCGCTCGATGTCGTGGAAACAGGCGAAGCAGTAAAACAAACGGTCGGACGTCGCGCTTCTCTCTTTCTCCGCTTCTAATTTTGTCTTCTCGTCCCGGCCAGTCCTTCATCGTGTATTTTCGTAACGCGTGTCACCTAAATCTAAGTGCCTTATCTACGCGCTCTTCGAACGTCAAATCCTGAGGTCCGTCGTCGGACCATGTGCTTCACCGTTCTTAAAAGAGTATATAAATTTTAGGATAAATAAACTTACGCGCGCACTAAGTCAGAGCAATCTTAAAATGAAATGGAAACTTATTAGATTGATTTGAAAAATTAAGATAACTGCAGAAATCAGGTAAAAATAATGCTTTCATCGTATTAATTGGAAAAAGAACCTCGCGTACATATTTATAATATATTGTATAAAGGTATTTAATTAAAAGTGAAAAACTATAGAAAAATAGAAAATATACATATAAATATATACTCATCTGAGTAAACTTTTGCTTTTTTGAAGAAAAGAAAAGAAAATTTTTTAATTATTATTTTTTCATGAAATCTATGAAGGACCATGAATTTTTGATTACATTTAAAGACATGTGAGTGACAAACCGCATGACGACTGCACTGCTATGGCCAATGATACTGCATCAATATCGCATTGATACCGCACTGATGTCGCACTGGCACTGGTACTCCTCCACTGATACTGCACAATTAATTTTGAAAAATTCAGGGAATAAAATATGCCGTGTGAATGTACTTCATACTGGATTAAATATTTTCGTAATGACAACTAACTGTGTGCGCACAACCGTTTATAGTAGCGTTATCATAATATATATACCATGACCTTGTTGTCACTTACATGACGAGGTAGAAGGTAGCGGCGTGATGTGTGTGTGTGTGTATGTGTGTGTGCCTTGTATATCGTATTATTAATTATTATCTCTCGAAATACAATCGCAATTATTTATTATCAGTTTGATATTAAAATTATCCTAAAAGCGATTGTATCTGTTGACAACAGAGATATCATTATAACGAATGATGCGTGAATTTGATCACGTAATTGTCGAATAATGATGATATTGAGTGGACGTAGTTTCATAATGCATTTTTGCGTTGTTCTCTAGGTAGTCGAAATGTAATAAAGTACAATATAAACTCGCGTGCGATTAACGTCGAGAGCAAAATTTCGCGTGATCGTCGTATTTTATATTCTTGATTACTTCGCGCGCATATTTTCACGAGTGAATGTTAAAAACAACAAAGGATGAAGAGAATGAGAAAGGAAGAGAAAGCCCGGAATGATAATGGAGTATAGCTGAATGATTGGTAATTTAAAAATAATTTATTTAATTAATTATTTTTGCTATCTGTGAAATAAATTGATTTGTTATATCTTGCATTTACATCTCTTTGCATTTACATCGTTGTATAATAAACTATACATAAAAATATTATAAATTTTGTTTTTTAAAATACTTAGAATATTTTTTATTTTATATAGAAATATCTCTGCAAGCGATTATTTTAAATGCATAATTATTCAGACTATTTAAATAAAAGGAAATAGAGAGAATTTTCGATAATGTATTAGATATACTTGTATAAGAAAAATGACATCAGAAGAATTAAAGATCTTATAAAATCTTAATAAAATCTTTTTCTGGCAATTAATTAAGAAGTTGAATTTGCAATATAATCCATCATCTCGCATACGATTAATAAGTCGTTTTTTATACTGATAAACATTTCGTTCGAGAAAACAATAATTTATCTTTTTCGCACTTCGATAATTTTGAAATTCGATAATTCGTAATTAATTCATCGATAATTCGTAATTAAGAATTCGTAAACTCCGAATGTCATTAATCCTAGACAATCGTAGATCGGTGCTTCTCTCAAACTATTTTCCTTTGCATTCGAGAACCGAAAAGTCGACACGATGATCTCGGCATTCCACGGAGCTCGCTCACTATCGCGAAAACACCGACAGCCTTTGAGGCCCTTTTCGCCGACGACCGTCGAGGGTTTTTACCCTCGTGGAATCCACGAAACGCTTTTACGTACGCGCTGGACCCATTGAAATACAATTCGCGTTCTCCGATCTGGTCCATCAGCCTTTTCGTCTTCTATCCTCTCTCTCCTATGGACCACTCCTCATCGGTAGATTGCCCTTCGATTAACCACTAATCTGCTCTCTAACGCTCTTTTCCGCCGCTTTCTCTTGCGATCAATCTTTGCCAATTTTCTCAGTTTGGTAGCGACATATATTCATATTGAATGATTCTATGTCGAAATAGGAAGAAGAGGAGAAAAATAGGTAGAATTTTTGTAAAGAGGCTAAAAGAGAGAAGAAAGATAATAAAATGTAGGATTGAAATATTAATTTCAAAGTATCCAGATTCTGTATAATTGAGAATTCAAATTAAATGTCACACACGAGGTTCATAGACGTAATTTTCAAATGTTACAATTACGATGCAATCCTGGCGCGAACAGAAGCACCGCTGTAAAGATATCGCGCGTGTTTTTCGTGACAGGAGAAGAGAAGCGATAACGACCTACCGGCGCGAGCCAGCGTTGACAACGCTGAAGAGACGAACCGTGCGGTCAATGCGCGTTAAACGTCGGCCGCGTAAACGTTTAACGTTCCCCTGAAATATATGGACATTCCGCGACATTATTTCGAATACGTTTCGCCGGTCGTTTTTACATGTCGACGTAAATCACGCTGTGTTCGACTTCGCTTCGCATCTCTCTCTCATCTCTTCGCTTTTCTTTCAACTCTCGGGGTTCCTAGATTACGAGAATCTTGAAATCTTTATTCCAGAATATTGATCGTTTTTTTTATTACTATGCGCTACACTAATCAGAAAATCAGTGAATATATGATAATAGAGAGATTCGATTATTTTTTCCAATAGAAATTTATCTCTTCCAAAGTGACAAATCATAAAAGATGTAAGTTTGCAAACTTGTCCGAAATTATTTGACGCACTTTTAATGATTATGCACGAAGAGAGATATATGGTATTGCATTTTACACCGAAAATACTGACGATCGAAGCGTGTCGACGTTTCTTGCGCGGCGAGTAATGGCGTAGTTAAGAAGTTAATTTATGGAGAACGCATTCTGCGTGAGGAATCCGAAGAAGGAGACGGATCGCACTGTGTCCACGTGTCGCCCGTCGCGCAGAAACTGTGACGATATTAGTCGACTTCTTCGACGACCGATGGTGGTCACCTGGTCGATCGGTGGAACCGTTGCACGTTTGGTGACCGTGGAGAACTGTCAGCAAGAGTATACCGTCGTCACCGAGACGACGAGTGACGGTAATCTATGCGTACAAATGGCGAAGGACACCTGTTCATTCGGCGACGAGTACCGAATGCGTCATACTCGATCAGTTGATCGAGTAATCAGTTGATTATACATACACATCTACGCATATCTTTTGATTCTTCTGCGCAAAATAATTTACGTCAAGAGAGCTAATTATTTTCTAAATGTTTATTCTTTTCGCGAGTATTCAAGCGAGATACGTTTGCATAGCGTGACCTTGTCACTACAGAAAACGATAAGTTAAGATAAGAAGAGCAAAGATACAGGCGAGTTCTCTTTATCTATATTTCAGCAACTGTAATATGTATATTTATCTTGCACAAAAGAAACTCTATCTATTCTCGAAAGCAGCACTTGATGTCGAATCTAAAGTCTTTTGCTTCTCTAAAGATTCACGATTCTTTTATTATATTAACTTTTACGAGAAATAATATAAGAAGTTTAAACGAAAAAAGAACAAATGCTCAGAGATATTCACCTCATGGAGATTCATCTCATTATCACGATAGGAAGAGAAGGAGAAACACCATCCCAGAGGGGAGGGCGGAACGGAAAGATTCCTGGAAGGGGATGAAAATTTTTATTTGGCGTTTACGAGCCGATTCAGGGCTGCGGAAGGACCCTGCCCCAAGGAAAGGACGCTTTAATATCCGCTTATGACGGCTATGTTTCACAGTCTGAGACACCCACTCGGCCCCATTCCGCCCCATCAACCCCCATAGTGCGTTTAATTTACGTGTTTTCGCGAGTTATTCGCTCTCCCATCCCCCTGCGCAGCCCTCGTCGAAGAGGGTCGGTTGCCATGGCGATGCCGGGCGTCCCGGCACCCAATCGTAGGGCGCCTACACCGAGTCGACGTCGGCCCTGCGAGGACGACAAGGACGATAATAATTGATGGGGAAAGCAGGGTGCCACACCGGGGGTTGTGCGGGGACGGACGGACGGGTCGGCGGTTTCGTGATGGAGCGGGGGGTTAAATCGACAATCGAAAAGCGCCGCGTTTCGTCCGCCACTCGGAAGTTCATTGCGGGATAAAAATAAGAGGAAGGATTTGTCGGGAATACCCTCGCTTTCAGGCAAGACGAGGTCGCTAACTCGGGAACGCAGGAATGCGAAAGAAGGCCGAAGTACTTAAACAATCCACAAGCAGCAAAAAAAAAAGAATTAAATTATTCAAATATTTAAAAACGGGTCTCAAAAATATCTAAGAGTTAACAAAATTCATTAAAAATTTGTACAAATTCAGATGTACATACACTGAATGTTCTATGTGATTCGAAAAATCTATATGCAAACGTACATGCGAAATATTTCTTCTTTTTTTCGTATCTAATATAAATATCTAAAATAATTACATCTACATATTTCAAAATGAGAAATGTCAATGACAGTGTCGATGTCCGGATTCTTTAAATCTTTAAAAAAATCTTATCGGATTTGCAGCATCACTTCAGGTTAAATAATTAAGAAAAAATCCGAAAAATCAGTGATCTCTTATTTCAAGCCGCCTCGCATCAATTGGCAGATTCGCGTATCTAAGAGTCCATGAGAAGTACGGATTCATCAGAATCCAACACGGAAAGAGGCTCGCGACTCGCGCGGTACCTACGCTATGCGACGCTCAAATTCCGGTGACTTGTGGTGTCACTCGTTGAATTCCGCCGGGCCTAACGACGATTTCCTGTTCGCTGTGCCGAGGACGAAGAGTATTTCAGATACGTACGTACCAGGCGACGTACAACACACGACCGCCTCCTGGACCAACGCGCGGTCTGGGATTCGCGAGAGATGAACATTGAAACGAGGCTCACCTCCTCTGTCTCCCTTCTTAGTGGTTTATCCTATGATGCTCGTTCCACACATCGCAAATACGGTCCATATTCCAGTTATGGTCCGATGACAAATATTCCTCTGTCTTGCAATATATGCATAGGAACGAAGAGAGAAGTAAATGTTTATGAATGTTAAACATGCACTTTCTTATCAATTCTAATATAATTTATTAACATTAATGCGCACATCGATTAACGCGGAATAGAAAGACGTAACTAATTGCGATTCCGACCGGCGATTCGTCGTCCTGTGTGAAGAGATAAACGCGATTGTGTTTGAGATCGTGGTCCAGCGCGAAGACAAGCGAAGATTTTATCTCGGGCGCGAGGACTCTCGAGGACCGAGAAAGAAGGGCTCTCTTAAGCTCCTCTTTTTCCTCTTGCTTTCTTTCTGTATCTTCAAGGTGCTACTGCAGATTTGCATGAGATCAGTTACCGATTAACGTCGATAGGATCGCCGTTTGACTTCGAATTGACATCACTGTGGTTCCTGGGATTTTTTTTTTTTAATTAATTTAGTCTGCGAAGAAGCGTGTTGCAATAATTTTCAAGATTTTTCTTTCCTTCTTATCTTTCTGATCATTCTGTATCTTACAAAAATTCTGGGTCTTATATAAAAAATTTGTTAAATTTTATTTGAAAAGAGATACTGCGTAAATTCCGTTGATTGCAAATTGAAAAGAAAAGATATAATCAACTTTGTTGATTATTTATTGATCGCGTTTATTTGCACAGCTGTTGGCATCAGTATAAATACGTTCGTCGAAATCCAAAGCAATGTCAGCATTAATAAAATCGCGAACTGAACAAGATTGTTTGAAAAGAAAATCGTAGTAATCATGTTCAACGTAAGTGCTCATTCATCATTAATCCGATTAATCATCAGTCCGATAATTATATAGTGTTGATTTTGATTGTGTCGAATAATTATTTCGGAAGAGAGAAAAAACTGTGCAAGCCTTTGTGTCAAATTTCTGACAATGAGTGTCACGATATATATTACATTAATTTTTTATATTTTATACATAGATTTTGTGCACTGTGCTTTTCTTTTCAAATCATAAATTTAAAAAAAACTTTATATTTAAATAGTATTTGGAACATAAAATAATAATGTTGAAATATCTAAAAAAAAGTCTCAAAATTTTCGAGAGAATTATTTTGACAAATTATAAGATAAAAAAAAACTTATAAAATTTTTTTAATCTAACATTCTACAATAAAATAAATGTCTAAATTTGTGAATTGATTTTGGAAAGTATAGGATATTGATATATTTGAAGATATTGCAATCTTTCTCTTTCAAATTTTAATATTAATGAGATAAAAAGATGTATTATAAATATGAATAAAATATATAATTTAAAGAATATCTTTTCTATTAATATTGCAGAAATCTTGGGCTTTTGTTATAATAATTATTGCTGCCATGATATTGATGGCGCAGGCCAGATGGTGGAATCGGATAAAAAATCAGGGAGGAAGCCGCGCAAGCCACGAATTTGAACCCGTACTTATCTAATTATAATTAAACGATGATCTGCCTTGGATAATCCAAGAAATCATAAAGCTGCAAAATCCAAGAATATTTATATATCAATAAAATTGTAAAAATTTTAAAAATTAGTATATGTATATTGAAACACATTTCAATAAACATGTTGTATGAAATATATATCTTATTTTTTATATTCAATATTATATATTGGCCAATTATCGGTCTATCAAAGCACGCAAATCAATGTCAACGCAAACTTATCCATTATACCGAAATTTCGCGGAGGGACGGACATACGGCAATCGTGACATTGTATGCATATCAGACAGTTGGGCAACGGAAACTTGCGTTTGTATCCACGCAATGACTTATGTACACTTCCGATACATTTGTTAAACGAGTACTGTGACTGTGTTTGTCGACTTGCTCGGTGCATTAATAGATATATGGCCAAATAAATTACATACATTTCTTGTGGATCTTTGTTTCATTTTACTCCGATATTTTTGAAAAAAGAAAACACATTATCTGATTTTATTAACATAATAATTAAAGGTCCCAACTAGAGTTCAACAAACTGTAACGTTATTATACAATGCTTATACTGATTGGCTTGTCACGTTTCTATTTCTACGTTAATCTTCTTCGCATAATCGTAAAGATAAAAATAAAGCCTCTCGAAAGATCCGGAAGTCGCTCAAAGATCGCCGACGACGACTACCTCGGGCTACCGGTTTCCTCGCGAGTTCCAAGATAAAAAGATATCGAAAGGGGTAGAAAAGAGACGAGAACGGAACCAGTGAAATGCGTGAGAGGATCGACAGAGAGGAGAAAAAAATCAACGATATCGAATAGAAAAGGACGCCTTGTAGCCGCACATTCGGGACATCGTACGTCAGAGGGGCCCGAGCCCGTGGGAACACGAGATGCCTTACGGGCCCTCGACGACGGGGGCCCTGCTCGAGGCCCCCCTGGGCCCGTGCTGCAGGTAGATAACGAGGGTCTACCTAGACAAGTCGGGCAACGAAGAGAGCACGAAGGGAGACAAAACGAGCACGCATGGGGGGGCGTGAGGGGGAGACAGAAGGGTGGGAGAACCCCCTGGTCTCTCCCTCTCTGAGGTGACACCGCCGAAAAATGCTCGCCGGCATTCCTAGACATTTTTTCGGCCTTTGTCGAACGCGCGACTGTACGACGTCGCATCACGGTCGGATCGATTTGATCCTTGGATCATAACTCAATGCTGAGTTTCGCATCGAGCTTACGAGAGCGTATATGATTTTCTGATTAATTCGGAAATCATTTTTTTTAAATATGAGAATTTGAATAAAACATATAATTTTTTATTAATTTTATAACATTAAGAGATTTTCGCGAAAAAAATTAGCGATTTATTAGGATAAAGCGACTCTTGATCGGACCTTCGATTTAATTGATAATGCAGTTGGTTTTGGGTGATTTTTCGCGAATCACTGTGCACCTGCCTTCTCGCGAGAGCGTTCTAATGGACGGCGAACCCTAACGACACGCTGAATACGCCAAATGAGACGTGACTGGAAAAACGAGTAGGGATCGAGATGCTTGCCCATAGTAGGACTTTTAAAGGGAACCCACGTGCGCCTGACGGTGCACCCGCGTAACTATTGTTATACCAATGCGCTTCGGGAACAATCACGATGAGATAAATCATTCCGCTGCTTTAGGATTCTCTTTTTTAGTTAGACAAATAAAGGCAGCACTCATACGTTTATCCTCGAACTTTTTGTACTCTTGTTTCTCTGATATATAGAAAATTAATGTATAAATTAATTAATTTGTTTCCTTAACTTTTAACATTTAAAATATCATTAATTACAAAGCGTGAAAATTTTAATTTAATGTTATAATAATTATAAAGTTGCAGAAAGAATAGAATAATTTAATTCAATTTTTGATAAGAGAAAATAAAATGATAAAAGGTCTTAAGAATTTAAGCAAATCTTTAAAAATGTACTATATTCTACATTGTTTGATAAACAAGAACGAAAGTCTCTGTATCGTTAGAACAATCTAATTGTAAGATGGAATCGAAGGACGTCCGCGAATATAGTGCGAATCTCGTTGACGTCGGATCCGTTCGCAAGACGCTCACCTCGTTGCGTTTTTGCTCTGCATAAATGATGAGCCCGAGTATTTTAATGAAGACATTCCGCAGCTGCTTGTCGGTTCCTTGGCGCACGACGACGAGAGAAAGAGGAAGGACAAACCCCTTGACTCAGATAGACACCTCTTACTTCTCATCTCATCGACGTCTCAATGACGCAGTAAACAATAACAAATATAATTTTATATACATAATATGTAAAATATAATATTCATATATTAATATAAATACATCAAACAATTAATTATAAAAACGACTTTTAAACGACAGATATATTGACAGATATTAAATAATATTAATAAAATGAAAAGTTATAAGTAAATCTTTTCTGTGTGATAATTACGAATTTCATGAGGCCATACATTATGGATAAATGATTTATTATAAATATTTGTTGATTATACGTAAATTTCATTAGAGAAAATATTACTTCTATTCTACATTTCTAGTTTAATTGTCATTGTACTCTATAAGATGTGTACACTTTCGTAAAAATTGCAAGACAATTCTATCGTGATGTATAATGAACTTAACGGATATTTTACCAGTGGCTTCCGGACTTCCGTCCTTGAAAAAGATGTCCTACCGATCGTAGTTGACCAGTTGCATTCCTCAGTTGGAAAATCGCGACGCCATGGAATGCTCGAATCATGCTCCCTAATTCCCCGATGATCCGGGCCGACTATACGAAGATCTACCGCGGTCTACGATCTATACTTGAGGAGACATCCTGCGCGGCAGGTAGCCTCTTGCGCGAGGAGGGAGACTTCTGTCAGCGTGGCCGATGGCCGATTATATCTATACGTTTATCTACGCCTATGTCAGCCACGAGAGATAGCCGAATGTTCCTGTTCTATGTACGAGAGAACATGCGGCTCGTTTATGTAATAGGGGATTCCTACCGTGGACAGCGTGCTGGTGGCAGGAGGAAAGGGACGAGGTAAAGAAGGGAGAGAGGAGAGAGATCCTATATTTCCTCGATCATAAATCTACCTCGTGGGAGAAGACGCTGATATCACGTGGGGTCCAGGGTGAAGACGAAGGTACATCGAGGCCGATGGTAATTTTGGGTAAAATAGGAATTTAAGTAAATCTATAGAGAGAAGAGAAGCTTTCAGATATTTTTTTTCTATTTCTTCATCTTTAATCTAGACATGTGCAAACTCTTGTTATTCGATGCACGTCAGTTAGAAATATTTGTTTAAAAAATTTAGTAATATAACATCAAACGAAAGAGATGTATATAAAAGAGAGCAAAAAATTATATCATAGAAAACTATTTCTATAATTAAATTAATTGATCGAAAGATTGGAAACATGCAGCTTTTTTAATTCTATCAAAATTGCTTGATACAGATGATAAATTTGGACTTTGACAAATGGTCGACAAATTCAAAGAAAAATTAATATTCATATTCACGGTCGAGCCATTTATTGCGCTAGTGCAATATCAACGATTCGACCCCCTTATATTGTCCCGGTAAGTTACAATAAAGAGGGGAGCTCACATGTATTTGGTATTTAATTACCGCGAAGTTTGAGGGGTGAGAGAGTATTTGATTATTTACCGCGCACCTGTTTTGATGCTTCTAAATTGTTTGTCTACCAAAACAAAATTTTACAAAAATTTAACAAATTTAATCTTTATACTATGTGTGCGTGACATTTTTTCCAATTGTAGTTTCTTTGATATATAGAAGTTAAATTTTTTAAAAATAAAAAAATTGATGGACATAGAAAGTTATTATTCATTTTGATATTCTGATTTCTTTTGATTTCAATTTTTAACTAATTAATTTTTGGTGTCATAGAAGAAATTCAACTGCGTTTAAATTTGCATATGCGATCCTATCGCGGGCATAATAGGAACAGTGAATAAACTATCGACCAAACAAAAGCCAGTTCGGTAATTACAACAGCATGATATATTCTAGAGTCTGGCAATAAATCTCGCTTCTATTCTCCCTTCCTCTCTCCATCTTGCTTCAGCCTTCTCGTCTTCCGTATATACACGGTGTTTCTACTATTATTCTTTCCCATTCATTTACTAAACTCTTTGAAGAATTTAAACGTTAAAATTTATTTATACTAATTTAAGTTATATTGCAATTAGCGTTAAATATATAATTTAATTATTCATAATTAATTCTTTCATTAAATTTCTGCTAATAGAAAATTTAATCCAATTATGTGAAGAGAATGGACACCTTGTATATCGGTCGTTTTTTTCTTATCCGAGAATCGAGGCTGGGACCTTTCTTTGTTAGTTGTTGCCATATACGCGAGGATTTATTTTATTATATGTTAGATTTAGTGGCGGCTACCGTTTATTGAAATTAGAACCCGATCGGAGATTACGAGGCAACAACGGGGCAACGTCCGTCGTCATTATAAAACGCTTAATTACCACTAAAGCAAAACAAACTCGACAAAACTGACACATTACAAAAGATTTCTTCGATAAACACAAAGTTATCTCACGTTTAGCAAAACTTAAATGTATTTTGAAAATTATGTCTCGGAATTTAAGTGTCACAGAAAAATAATAGGACTATTATTAATCATGATAAGTTAAACATACTGTTTAACGATGTAGATTTTTATTAAGTCAATTTTGATTCCATTTCATTAATCTAACAAGTAAAATAAAAGAATTAAAAATAAGATAATATATGTATATTATCATCGATAGAAAATTAAATTATTTTGTATGTACAATGTCTATATCTTTACCTATTTTTATAAAAATGTTATTATTTTATATAAGTCGATATAATTTAAATGTATAACTTTATCATCTCACACAAAGAGAGAAAATAAAATTATTCTAGTAATATATCTAAAACAGCAATGTGGAAACCAGGAAGTTCGGCATTTCGCCGTTCTTCACGTGGGTCTCACGTGGTTTCCTGTCGGTAGTTTTTCCGCGTCTAGCCGCGGCATATGCACGATTGCGTAAGAAAACACGGGGATCATACGAAATGGTAGAAGAAACGGAACAGACTGATTTATGTATGCTGCCGGGGCGATGTCCCGACTAAGGTCGACGATATTAAATTGCCGGACAAAATGCGATCCTTTACAGAACATTTATAACGCATAAGCTGACATCATTGCTACATATGACAATAAAAAATATTCGAATTATTCTTTGTAAAGTACTATTATATAACTATATTTGTGCACTGGAAACTTTCAAGATACAATATTTAATATGTCGCAAAACAATGTTAAAATTATGAAGTTTTGAAATTATTGATTTGTGGTACCTTCTTAAATTAGAAAATTAAACAAAAATTTAAATTTAAATTAAAGAAAATTAAAACTAAAAAAAAAATTGCGCGTATTTTCTTACATCTCAAAAACAGACTCAATTCTTGTATTTTATAATACATGTTAAAAAACAAGAGCGTATTTTCTGTCAAATGAAATTAAGACTGATTTCTTGTCAAGCTTTCTTTTGATTTATGAATATCGCTAAATTCAATAATGCCCGATAGAAACTCGAGATAGTAGTGATAATTTATTAAAGGCTTTAGACATACATACACACAATTTATCTTGAAGTAGACACGGACTAAGAACAGCATATGCTTTACACGTGATAACGCGCGCGTCGATCATCTGCGCGTTTCCTCCTCGTCCGAAGTGACGAAGTTAATTGCTCGTTTTCTCATCTCGTTAGCGTTACTTCCGCCTACGTCGGGAAAACAAATGCGCAAGCCCACGTGTTACGGGCTTAAATTAATACCCTTGAGTTATTAAGCTGCATGTAGAACATTGAATTTTCTCCTAGAATCTCGAACAGACAAAATGCCTCTTAGTGTATTTCCTTTGTTAATCGAAAATCATTTCTTCGTAGGAAATGTAGTATAAATGAGAAAAATTACAGTTTTAGCGCCAAAGTTTTAATAGTATACTTGATGTTACAATTTGCAATAATTCGCTTACCTGCATTTTTCAAGCGACGAGACAGAAACCCATTGGACAGAGAACAAATTAAACTTCCTGTTCTTATTACGTGCTCGATTAACTTTCCGTGCCTGGAGCATCACTAAATTTAAGGATGTGTAATTAACCAGGGTGAGCGTAACGAACCGCGAGAAACATGAAATGAATCCTATTTCCCTCGACGGAAAATTGCTTTTAGGAACTAGATGATTATAATCAATGAAAGAAACATAAGAAATGTATAAAATAAAAAATAAATTATTGAACCTTAAAGCACATTTCTCCACCAGAGAATGATAAATGTACTCTTATTAATGCGATATTAATTTACCGCATTAAAGAATCTAAGAAAATTAAAGACAAAAATCTGAAGATCGAAAAAAGTTCGAAAAATTTTCGTTATTTTGAAAAAATGGTATCGACGGTAAGTGAAAAAGAAGCAAATAATGTGATATGTGAATTATTTATTTAACAATTAGGCAGGCGATAACATGAGATGGATACGATGTGCTTAATGTAAGTAATACGGTAGTGATTATACCGGACAGATACTAAACGGTGAAACAGCGGGTGTGAAAGATTTGAAAGATGAAGAGATAAGATGTACGTAGGGTGCAATTAGGGTGCAAAGAATAATAGTTGACTCGTCGGATAATAACTATTTTAATTTGCTAACTCTCTCGAGAAGATTTTATATCTGCAGCGCCCATTGTTCATGATACATTAATAATAATAATAATAATAATAATTAATAATAATATATTTATATATATGGCAAGATCATTGGTCAATAAATACTTCACTTAAATCGGCAGCTAAATTTGCCAAATAATTATTTGCTCTAATCTTGTGTGTAATGTCTCGATTTAAATTTGAGAAGAATTTTTCTCTCCCCCTGTCTCTTTCTCTTATAGTTTTTAAATTCTTACCTTGTTTTGAATAAATATAAATTGTCGAATGCTGCTCTCATTTAGTCATCGCGTCTGAAGTAAAAAATTCAAATGTAATGTTTTGTAGCATAAATCGAAGACATTATTATATAATTATTTGGGAAATTTAGGTGTGCCCTGACGGTCTAGATCGCGCTACACTATTGTATCAGCTTCTCATTGTCAGTCACATTCTCATCATGGCCAACCTTCCTTTAATTTCAGACAGCAGTCACTATAAAGGTAATAGTGCGCGCAAATAATTCGTCTAATACTATCCTCTTTACGCTAATAGTAGATCCTTAAAAGACGTAGGTAACATTATGTACAACGATGAACAAGCGACAACGACGAACGCTTAAGCGTTGTTTTTGCTCAACAATGTCCTTGTTCTTTTTACGTTTGTATTTTTATACGATCTAATCACGTCATTAAATTTTCTCATTAATCGAAACACAATCGTTCAGTCGTCCTCTGAATTTAAGGAAACCGCATGCCTTCTGCCGATTTCCAACGCTCGATCCTAGAACCAGTAAAGGTCCTTGGAATCCTGAACTTGAGACTCGAGTCCTGCAACATGGAAAGAAGAGAAATGTCATTAAATATACAATTTTTATTTAACCTCTTAATATTTCTGAGCTTTTCATAAAGTAAATAATAAGTATAATAATTGAAATTGAAATTTTATTATATACTTACAAAAAAACAAAATATTTCTTTTCTTAAGATTTTAAATCAGCTGCTAAAATATTCTGTAATTGTTCGAGAGCAACATTATACGAAATAAAAGATCTCATATAAAGACTTTCGGCATTCCAGTGAGAGATTGCTAAACGTTATACAAGCAATCAGCTGTTTGAAGCTGCTTTCTGATTTGAAAGGCGTCTCTTGTCGTTGCATGAAATTATTTATCGGCAGTAATAAAAGGAGAGACAACGTTATGACGGATGCGAAGGTGCAGAACTGGTGATGGCACCCGCTGAGCAACACGGACGAACAAACGGATGGACGAACGAACGGATAGATAGATGAGGCCCGATGTCACGAGACCGGTCAGTTAAGATCTCACGTCTCTTGCGACCGAATTTATCTCTTATCTTGATATACCGAAGATTGAACTGACAGATCATCATCGCCGATACAGCATCCTTATATAGTTCGAATAGAGGATGCTGTATAATTGTTGAACAGTTTCACGATATAAATGCGGAACACTGTATTTTTATCTTTGCTTAGAATTGAGAGAACAGATTCATAATTCATAAGAAAAAATAATTATATTTTAAAAGAAAAAATTAAATAATTATTTAAAAGAATGTTAAAGATAAAATATCTTTTCTCAAAATAAATATGTATAATACAAAAATGTCATGAGATCAAAGATATTAAAGCTATGCAGATATTTTTTCAATTTCTTTTTTAATATTTCTTGATCGGATCGACCAAGCTTTATCTTCGATTATCGTGCAACATATCGATGTTTCGACATCATGAATTTCCAGCACGTGATACGGGAGATTGAGTTTGTATCCATCGATACACACGTGTCGGCACGTGGACCCGTATCTACCTGCTTCAAAGTCAGCATGCGACCTATGGTGTGTCGCCTATGGTATTGGCGTGCGAACCTACATGCACGGATGCGAGTACAAAAGACACGATCGTATGAGTAATCGTCGCATGGAACGCGAAGTATTATTTGATCGAGAGTCACTGAGCTAGAAAATGATCGAGAATAAGGCATTGGTGGAAGGAAAAATATACTTTTAAAATTATCGCGGTCAAAATCGATTCTCTATTATAAAAATATATAGTGACAAATTAAGTAATAAAATGGAATTATAGTAGAATTAAGTTAACTATTATTTGAAAGAACCGAGGACTTATAATTTCGAAATTCTAATCTTTTTAAATTTATATTGTAAAAAATATAGTTTCAAGAATGTAATGAGTCAGATCATAATAGTTTTTCTTTTATGCAGGTATAATTATACTGCACAAATTAAATGCGATATACATATACATATATATTGTGTGACTTTTGATATCATTAAATTATGTGTATATATACATGACAAAATATGTATACATGATTTCTCTATGTAAATTATAAATTGTTGTGGCGTTTTTCGCACCGTTAATTTATCTAAAATGTTATTTTCTAAGATTAAATTTTTAGTAAGATAGAGAGAAGAAATTCTTGGCAATTTCCGACAAAACGTTTCGTTTCGCCGGTTTCCTTGGAGTTTGTACTCACTTCTTTGTCGGTAGGACTAAAGAGAATTCCTTCGCGCAGGATCTTGCGCTGCTCTTTGATATCACGATATTGAATGTTGGAACATTCATAAAGGTGCGTCTGTCCGTAACTTTGTATTCCGCCGATTTGTGTGTGCGTTTGAGGTTTCAAATGGAAACATCTTGTTCTATACGTTTCTTAAGAATATGATAAAAAAAAACGCGGTATGCGATTTCTTCGCAAAATGTTACCTTAAAGTTTATACAAAAGTCAATTAATAAATAAAATTAAGAGTAACGTTATATATACCATTAATATTTATCATCTTGTTACACAATATTAAAATATAAAATATAATTTATATAAATCAGTTATTAATAAAATGCGTGATAAAAGGAGTAGAGATAGGAGAAATGCGTCGATTATAATTATTAAATTACGAATAATTAAATTAATACTACGAGATTTCTTGAGTAGGAATCAAATTTCATTCAAAATCATAAATCCTCCTTGATTCTATTAATAAAGGAATCTCATCCCTTGAAAATCGCGATAATCCAGTGTGGTCATCAGTGTGGTAATCCCTATGACGTCGTTAATCCTTCACGAAAATCCTGAGCGGAAAGGCCAGCGTGTAATCCTCATGGGAGAATGTCCTAATTCAATACGTCCTGCGATATCGCAAATGCCGAGCATAATGCGCCATAAGTGTCACCGACTAGGACGATTTATGCGAACCGCGTATATGTGTTTTCGCCGACGCACATGCGAAGCCCGATACAGAGGGAAAATGGCGATGCAAGGGGTGGTTTGGTAAATGGTGTGTCGAATAACCCGAACAATATTGCTCGACGTTTGCCATATTATCCTGGAGTCACCCTCTCCGATGTTTGCGGCAAGAGAGCCACATGAGAACTGTCTAATTTCGAGATGAATTTAATGATGAATCGTGACCATCAATTTTAATCATGCTTAGCAAGTAGAAAATCAATTGTACATGCAAAAAAGTTTATGTAAAAATTTAAAAAACTGCCTGTTTAATTGATGGTGCTTCAGACGATGATTGTATTTAAGAATTAAGATCCTTAAATACGATCTTAAGGATTTTAAACAAATAATCAATCAAGATCGCTTTTAAGAGTTTCACAAATCTCTGTTCATATATAATATTTTCTCCTATCTGCCAAAATAAGAAAAATGTGATATTTATTTTGTACTCAAGGACTGTTAAATATATGTTTTGCTTTTATAAGCACGGGTTTTCGTTTCTATTTATAAGAACGATTTGGAAGAAGACGATTATATTCGACAATATTGCATCCGACACACGTCGGTGATCCCGAAGAGATTTGGGAAGTTTAATTTGTAATTAATAGTCGCTCATCGATGCATACGAGTTCGCGAGGGGTGCCGGTCGACCGAGCTTACAACGAATTCAAGTATATTGGATTCCAGAGACGGCGAGGGGTCTGACCCTTCCGCCCCCATTGATAAGGGTCATCACAATACTCGCCCTGTGTGCGCGCATCTCCCGCCGGTGAAGGGATAGCAAGGGTCGACTCCTCACTTTTTGCAGAGCGAGGGTGTTCGATTTAATTTAATTTCGATGCCCTTGTTTCTGTACGTCGAGCGCGTTCTTCACGCGGTGAGAAAAGTGATCGTCTTATATTCAGTGTAACGGGAGACGCAAAGAATTCAAAGAACAAGAACGATCCAAAAAAATCGATAAGTCCTCCTGGAGATTTCAAGGTTTTTAATTAAAAAATAATAAAAATTTAACATTCTTTTTATTTCAAAGCGCGAAGCTAATATTTGGAGAAACTGGAGAATTCATAGAATAATCATCTCTCTATAAAAATCTAGAAACCTAGATGAAGAACAAAATGCAACAGTGTCGATACTTTTAAAATCCTAGATCAGGGAATTAAAAGGGATCAAAAGGAATGGATTAAAAAGGAAAGGGACACCATGAATTTCTCGCGTTCGCCAATGCGGCGACCTGTCTGGTTCGCTTCGTTCGTAGCAAAGCAGAGTCGAGTTTGAGAGATCGATAGAACCAGCAACTCTCGACCACTCCCTCCGTTCGCAGGCTGACCAATCGAGGATGGTCATCCCCGACTCTGGCCTGAGTTTGGTCTCTCTTTTCCCTTCTTCTCATGCAACGGTGAATTACGTGACGTCATTGTACGACGCCATTTTCGAGGCGCGTGCCAGAAAGCGTACGAATGATCGGAACACCCCGACGGATTACGTCGCGCGAGATGTTCTACGAAGAATGTCATGCTAGACGCGAAAAGATACTTATTATTCTTGACTCCTAATTTGGGCCTTAAATTTTTTTTCTGGATTCTAGATTAAATGAATTCTGAATTTTCACGTAGAAAGGGAGATCCTAAATTTTTTAATTTTTCTCCGCGCGATCCTAGATTTCTTATATTTTGCATTAAAAATCCTCATTTTTTATTTTGTTATTTTCTTTTTTGATTAAAATTATTTAGATTAATCAATATTCCTAGCTTGATAGAAGACCGCTTTTTTGAGTCCAGATTATATGGTTCCTGATTTAATAAATGCTAAATCCATAACATTCTTTGAACTTGCATACCTTAGAATCTTAGTTGCTAAATGGTTTAAAGCACAGCATCTTTAGATCCTGCCCTTGGTTCGCTGCATTCCGAACACAGTTCATTTATCAGAACAGTAAGAATGTTGAGCTTGTTTATCTAAAACCAGACTACACAGATTAGAATCGTACTTGTGCCTGTATTGCATAATAATTCATTCTTCATCGTATATTTTGAAATTAATCAGTTTTATAGCACATTAAACATTTTTTTATATCAAATGCAATTAATCTTTTAGATAAGTTGGACTATAATTTATTTAAAATCAAACTGTAAATCAAAGTTGTGTACACGTGACAGAACAAATAATTCTCCGCGTCATATCGAATTTGTCAATCTACTCTCTGAAAGTAAATTAATGGCAACGTCATAGAAGGTGTTTTAACACACAGTTGTTTTAGCATGTTATTTCTTCATGTTCTCCAACTGCATTCTAAATTCTATAAAGAAGTGCAATGTCTGAATTCCTTCAAATTCTTTTAGATTTAATACAAAGGTTATCATTGTTAAAATTAATCATTTAAATTAGAGCGATGATATGTTGAATAATAGCTTAAATATGATTAACTTTATTGAGAAAGAAAATTATTAACAATAAAGTTTGAATTTTAAAACCTTGAAATAAATCGATATATATCGTGAGTTATTTTAGCACAATTTTCAAAATTGAACTTGAATCGTTCTCTAACGATTCGAGTAATTCACTCCACCACTCGACAATATCGAACCGTTCTCCAATATTGAAGCTAACGTGACGGCTTCTCTCACGAGGCGAAACAGCAGCGGCAGGTCGCGAAATAAAAGCAACATGACGGACATCTCGCCATGTTAAGACGCGGACATGTCATCCGGTAATTGCGATTTATTTCTCTTAATCGCCGCGTAAACGGCAGCCGATTTATGCGATTCGAGTTAATTTCGCGCAATTATATAATTACCGAGCCCGGCAGCCATAGTGCGGGCAGCGAACCTAATCGGTTTGAATCGAGCGGAGCTCCGTAATGGTAGCACTTAAATTTAAAGGCATTTTGACGACTTTGCGCGCACTTGCAACTCACCCCCGTGGTTTCAACTCGGCCTTAGTTTCACCCTCTATTATCTTTCGAGACCCTCGATCCTTCGAGGAGACGCTAATTTCTGTTGTTAACAGTTGTGAACCAGAGTTTGTTTTTGCAAATTGATAATGAATGCTTTTCTTTACAAAATTCATATTATATACATATTTTTTAAATTTGTTAATTTAAAAAAAATCAATAATTCAAGAGTTTACTTATAACTTGTATTTAATTGCGTTACAAAAAAAATTTAATTTAAAGACTTAAATTTTTAGATAGTAAGATTATTCCTTATATAAAATACTTCTGCTGCTTTTCTTCTAAATTCCTTTCGTTTATGTATATATTTCTTTCTTAAACATACAAAGCATTATACTTATGACTTTTAGTTTTATCCCATTAGATTTTCCATCGCTCGAATGAGAGGGTACAGTAAGAGGGATGGTAGAGGGTTGGGATTCATTTTGCGGCGCGATGCTTGGTCTCGGCGTATAGCAAAGTGAGGGTACAAAATCGATACTAGACCTCCTCTCCCTACTCGGGATGGATGTCACTGTTTCCGTGCTTGGCAGCCATGCCTTTCGTCTAAGGAGAAATTCAGATAGTCTTGGATCTTGGCAGCCGCGTTGAAGTTATATGGGATTCAAAGGATCTAAGTAAAAATTTTTGCAAAACTAGAAAATACTTGCAGATTTCATTGTACAATAAAAATCCAAGCAATATAAAATTGAATCAAGAATTTGAGAAATCCATAATTCAAGGAAATTATGTATGAAGGAATGCGCAGAGAGACTGTATAGAGAGAGAATCTGAAAATTAATTAAAGTAGTAAACAAAAGATACGAGAATCCTGATTGGAAGCACAAGGTCGAAGAGAAAAGAGATAACTAAACGTAGGAATAAAGTCATAAAAATAAAAATAACGAAAATTACAACATATCGATGTTTCCACAGAAAATTCCGAAGACTATATGCGAACTATTGTAAGACTGCATCAAGATGAGAGAAAGGAATATATTGAGAAAAGTGGTCTCCATAATCATGGGCGTGGTTTTTCACGGTTTACTGCATCTGCATCTCATGTTTGGAAATAAAAGTCGATTATGTCACTTTTACCGAGGAATAAATTATTTAATGCGATTCGATGTAATAACAAAAAAAAATCAAATATATAAATAATAAATATTTCTTCCCCAGTTATATAGGAATTATAATATTATCAATCTGTTCTTTTCGGAACATTTCGCATACATAACTATACGAAGAGAAGAAATATTTTAATAATATATTAGATTTGTTTCGGCTAGGAATATGTTGGCAATTTTTCCTCGCAAAAAATTAGATCAGCGATGAAGAGAAATGCCATTTTTCTATGCCGCATAATTTAACGCTATTTTTCTACCTCGCATAATTCACCGACAGAGGAGCGGCGCGTTCAAGGAACGAGGATGCGAGCGGCGGGATCCTGGCGGCGACAGGAGCGAGATGTTTTGCAGACTCGTCCGCGGCTTTTTGTCCTACGGACGATTTCGGTGGGTGAACATCGAGCCGAAGGAGGACGCCGTATGGATCGCGGCTCCCATTAAGCTCTTATTAATTGCGAGCATCTAAAGGACCGACCGATCTTTCTTGCTCTACCTGCCATTCCGTTGGCCGAGTAAAGCTCGTCCTGCTGTCGTTCGACACAGTCAGGACATGGTAGGATGCTTTGATGCACCGTCGATATGCCGACGATTCGTAGTCGCGAGTATATCGGATGAAATAATGAGGATTTATGATAAATCGAGAATAAATCAGCAATCACGTATCTTTCAAAAATATTTGAAAATTTTTCTCAAATAATTTAATTAATTATTTCATGGCTTTACGGGTTTTAAATCGTGATACTAAAAAATTATGAACAATATTGTCTAATGTTTTGTTTAGTTCGATTAAGATCACATTTGCGTCAAGAATTAATTGATTAAGTTTAATGGCTTGCTCGACAAAACGCTTTTATCTTTTTATTTTACGGTAAAATTAAAAATTCGAATCTTTATTTTAATTAAACGAGAAGCTTTTCGAATATTCTGTCCTTCGCTGTGATAAAAGCAAACGCGACGATTTCGCGATCAGTTTCTCCGACGACGAAAGAGACTGCCATTTATTTAAATAGACAATTACTTTTAGAACGAATCGTAAATAGACATGCTCTTAGAACGAAGGGTTGTTCTCGGAATCCATTCGCCGTTTGGTGAAACCAAAAGTCTACTTACTTACCGGAGAGGGGTGTGTAGTGGCCGTGAGGATAGGGCGGCGCCGAGGAAGCGTCGACGAGGGACTGCGACGGCGTCGTCGACGTCCACTCCTTGTAGGATGCTGCAGCGTGCGCGTGATGCGCCGCGTGGTGAGATGTGTGGTGGCCGAGGCCGCGTGCACCACCGAGCAAAAGGCCTCCGTAACTCGCCGCCATATTGTGATGGTGGTACTCGTGCACAGCTCTAAAAGAAAAAAGAAAAAAAAAATGCGGAAAAATTCGCGATCTCTGAGTTCGCGAAATGGGAACCGTGGATGACGATGTGAGTATATAAAAATGGAGCACATACAAATTTTCAGGTCAGAGATAATTAAAATTAACCACCGACATGACGTGTTTTGGCGTACGAGTTGGAGATGCGTTGCATTAAACTGATATAAAAATAGTATCGCATACTTCAACGTGCCAATATGGTTGCCTTAATTACAGCATGATTGGTATTTAAATATCAATGAGGCGAATTAAT
The DNA here is from genome assembly GCF_030444845.1 of Prenolepis imparis. Taxonomy (NCBI): domain Eukaryota; kingdom Metazoa; phylum Arthropoda; class Insecta; order Hymenoptera; family Formicidae; genus Prenolepis; species Prenolepis imparis. The sequence goes on from NW_028141169.1 coordinate 9,481,465, forward strand.
ATATACGCCATCAGTAAACCGATTAAATCTTACTTTAAGATGGGTGTAAAGTTGTATATGTATAAATATAAAAAAGTGCGAAATAAAAAAAGTTAATGGAACATTTTGGATGAGAGACGCTCTAAAGAGGTAAAATAAAAGGTAGAGAAAAAGAGGGAAAAAGAGATGCGACGAAGAAGAAGGATAGCGACGCGAGTTAAAAGCGAAAAGAAAGAGCACGAGCATGTGAAAAATACTGAAAACCGTCGGGAGCAGGTAACGCCGAGATCTTTAACACTGATCCGACCACAACCACTCGTATAAATTACGAGTCTGTCACCGTCGCCGTAGGAAGAGGACGGAAGATATTGGCGACTTATTTTTTTTCCTTTCATTCAATTTTTCCCTCACCGCTCCTTTTTCCCACGTGTAACTTTCTTTTCGTATTGTATCGTATTTTAAAAATATTTTTACCCCCATGAACATTTATACTTCTTAATGAAATCTTCATATGTAGATCACATATACTAAATGCAGTCGTTGAACTTGAGTATATCAATGCAAAGATTACATTAAACATTGTCATGTTCCGTGAATGTAGAATGAAAATTTAAGCCATAAAGAAACGGAGCAATTTGCAATTATGAAAAAAGCAAAAAAAATAATGAGTCAAACGGTTAATCCGACTGAACATCGTACTTAGAAAATATATATCATTTATCTCACTAATTAATGTCCGAGCTGCGTAGCCATCCATTTAATGGCGAGCTCAATAGAAAAATCTCCAGCATGTGATCCCGGTTTTACGTCTTGTGATTAAATGCTGGAATCACACAGCGATTGCTCGATGCGCGCATTTAAGAATCAATGAAACGTCACGAAACACGGCGCCGATATTCAAGCAAGATTGTAAAGAATGCTTATTAAGGGGCGGGAAAAAAATTATACTATTTATGCAAAACGAAGAAAAGATGTAGAGACATAAAGAAAGAACGAGAGAGAAAATAAAGAAAAGCGACACAATGATCGGTAACACTGACCTGTGGTGGTACTGCGGGTAATGCCATGGATCCGTCGGGTACTCGTAGACATCACCGGGATGCTGACTATTCCAAAAGGAAGGGGGGAAATTCCTCATGGACATGGGAGAGATATTTTCTGCAATAAAAAAAGAAAACAGTTTCAGCGACGTGCGCTTTTAATGGACTGTGCGAGAAAACGCGTGCTTACGAAAAATATCTTCAAGAAGAAAGAAAGAGAGTGAGTGAGAGAAAAAGAAAAAGAAAAAAAAGAGAGAAAATTCTTTTTATTGTCCAGGTGGACATTCTTCGTCTTCAGAAAATATCCGAAATAATTGGGAGATCTCTTATCGATTATTTCGGTAATTTTAATTCTTCCCGAACCCTTTGACACTTCACCATCGGAATCTGATTGAGGAACGTGTTATTCGCAGCTGTACAAATATATCGCGCCATTTATTTTTTGTTTTTTTTTTTGTTTTTTAGAAGTCGATCGTATATTATTAAGGGAAACGATGTCTGGGAGGAGGGAGCAGGCAGCGTCATAAATACCGGTAACAAACCGATGATCCTTGAGTGATGAATTCTACCGATAACTCGTCGTGTTTCTTTTCCCCGGGGAGAGAGAGGACGATCTTCTCCCGGAAAACGGGTTCTCAAGCAGTCGCGCTTCCACCAGAGAAACCCCGCTCGTTCTAAGTAGCGGAAATAAATAACGCCGCTGGCCGGCTAAATCATCGTAGTTTGTAAGGACGGAGTAAATTAGCAGCCGGTATGCCTCTCGTAGCAGATAATCGAAGTGACTTAGCCGGAGATGAAATCGCGCGCGCGGGGAGGGAATTGGAGGGTATAAATCGTGGACCGTGCGGTCGACCTCGCGTTGGCCCACAACCTTCGGGCGCGCGTTTCGATTGGCCGGGGGGATGGGTAAAAAAAAAAAAAGAAAAAATATAAAGAAAAGAAGAATCCAACGTGAGCGAGGACCGCGCGAGAGGATTGCGGGAGGATACACGACAAGCTTCTGGCTTCAGAGTGGCCGCTTGTAAAACAACCGAGCGGTACCCTTCTGCCTTCCGCCGATCCGATCCCGTGGGATTCTGCTTGCCGTTTAGCGAGATCCTCTAAAATCCGTGGGAACGACCGGGGATATTTTAATAAAGCTTCATCAATCGATTGTGAAAAATATTATTGTCGTAATTGTATTAATTAATCGCATAAAGAGTATGATTAATTGCAAATGTGATATAAAATAGATCATATATATTCGATCGACAATCACAAATGTTATCAAACTTTTTTCTGAGAATTAATTAGAAAGATTTTTAGAAAATTAAAGTCACAGAGAAATATTTAACAAAATTGAATACAGAGAAATATTTCAAGAATTAATCGCAATTAAATTAACATACATTTAATTTACTTTTAAAGAGTAATTATATGACAATTTAAAAATTCCATGTCGTCATCATATTGTCACCACGACTATGATACTTCAATCCACGGAGAGACGGGAATATAGCCTCGTGGGACCGATTGCGACCCCTCTCTCCTCTTTCCCAACTAGTATCTACCTTGGTCTCGGTTCGCCGACTGTCCTTTATTTATTAACGCAATTAAAGAAACAGAGTGTCGACCGTCTGCGGCCGGCTTTATTCTTTGCCGATGCGCGGCACGATCGAAAGAGAGAAAGGATATCGTTCTACGTAAAGGAGAATGGGGGGAGGAACGGGTAGAAAGGGTTGTCGATGCCTGGTTCGCCAATAAGTACCCGTGTGTTCTTTAGAAGTTTAGAAAATGCCGACGTTTTAATCGACGACTTGCGAATCACGATATCGCCCTTGCAATCGCAGTCTTAAATAGCGAAATTAATAGTAAAATATTCTCTCACAGAGAGCACGTAACTACTAGCTATTTTTCTCTCGTTCGTACCCAATCCCCAAAATAACTATCTTTCAATAAAACAGTTTTCATTTACTTCAAATTGGAACCCACCGTATTTTTTCACAAGCCAATTATTCGAATTCCTTTTTAATTCCAAGAGTAAACCTTTCTCCATCCAGCCAGTCAACCTCCTCCTCTTTCCCTCTTTGTTTTGGCAGTACGCGCGTATTAAGCTTAAAGCTGCTTCAGTCCTTGTACGTACGTTACCCGGCATTCCGCGGCTAAAACTGTCTCCCGCGATGTCGCCCCTCTATCCCTTCTCCTTTTCTCTCACAATGTCTTTCCTCAGCCCTCCTCCACCATCCCTCTTTTCCTAACGCAGAAGCTCTTAATTTACCTTTCGTACGAGGACGGTCGCGGGAAGTTAGAGAGAGAGAGAGAGCATAAGAGAGGACAAAGGGCGGAAGGAGAGGAAGGGGAGAGAGTGGTGAGGCGTAACAATTAGGTCGTGTTGTCTTGAATTCTAAGCAGGCTACTGAACTGATCCTCGGCACCTCGTAGTCCGGGATAAATGCGGCCTTAAACGACACCGATATAGACGAGCTTGCCGATCGCTTGCCAAACCCACTCGCGTGCTGACAACCCTCCCTCTTATCCCATCTTCTGCCTCCCATCCTCTCTTGCGGTCGGGAGATGCTCCCTCTGCTCTTTTCTCCCCACTGTTACCCTGCCCTGCCCTGCCCGCGTTTTAAGCTTGGCGCGAGTACGACAGGCGAGTTACAATTGTCACGAGGCTTGTTAGCCTTGTCGCCGACTAATGGCATACTTTATTACCCGCTTCAGAAACGTGTCTCGGTGTTGCTCGACTTCATCGAGATCGAAAAGATAGACCCCGATAAACGTTGCGAACTTTAATTATTTTAGAGCTCCCAAGGTAGCCATATATACTTGTAAGTTTTATAATATAAATATACATAAAATATACGTATTTTTTTAAATAAGCTCCCTTCGCTTCAATACAGAGCTAGATAATTTTATCCAGATTTGATTTACTCACCCTTTAACTTGTCGTGAGCGAGGGCTCTCTGAAAGTGTTCCTCGACTTCCGACGCCGCGTCGCCTCGATAATGCGTGAACACGACGCAGTTCGCATTAACGTATTGCGCCCTGCTCTCGCCGTCGTCGGAGTCTTCAGTGGTACCAGCACCTACACCTGCGCAAGTGAGATGTACGAAAATACGTAGATATAAAAAATTGACGAAATCGTACGTCGCTTCAAATTGAGACAATTAATCGTCCACCTTACCTCCGTCTGTCGATCTGTCATCGTCCAGTGTTCGCGAGGGTTGCGAGGTGGTGGTTGCGAGGGGTGGTCGCGGTTGCGGCGTTGGCCTTGGGGATGCGGGACTCGGTGCGGACCCTACGGAACCCGCGCTACTCGGCTGACCTTGAGGGACACTTCCGCCGGTTCCGCAGAGCTCGATACCAGCTGCTTCCAATGACCTTTGATGAACATTCAGCTGCAACGAAACGCGATTCATGATATTAATTTCGCATGCAACCTTATCAATCCTTGAAATCTTATTCTTTTTTCACAACACCGCAAAACTTTCTTGATTTTATATGCGAGAATTATTAGATCTTATTGTTGTAGGTCTTATTATGTAGTAAGATTCCGATCGTTGTAAACACACGAGAATTAATTAATAATTTTTTAACTATATCTTGCAGCTAAAAAATAGGGCAAAAAATATCACGTAAATTTTGGCTTTTAAATTAGAAGTATTATTAAATATGATATATATATATATATATATATATATATATTTATCTTTTTATATCTTATTATTAGATTTTTATACTTTCTTTTTCTTTGTTTCTCAATTTCCAAAGTAGTTGCAGTTGTAAAATTCTATCTGCTATACTGAATTCTTTTTAATTTCAAATCATAAAATAGCAAAATTTGTCGGATATCTTTTTAGTAAAATACAATGGAATAAATAAATAAATATGAAAGATTTGTCATAAAAAAGAATCACATTTGCTTATGATATGTAACGCGCAATCGTGCTATTTATCAGTTATTGGATTAATGATAAATTTGCTTAACCAGTTAGCCGCTTAACATTTGACCAATCGTTAATAATAACTTTAATTAGTCGATTGATACAGTTTACACGATCGTTGCGACAAATTGATTATACAGATGGCATATTAAAGAGCGAAGAAAAACGCGCTGAAAAATCTGCTATAAATTCCGATTTCTGGAATTTGGGAACCTATAGGTTACTTTAAAATAAACCAGGTACTTTAAACAATTTTTTAAATTAAATTAAATTTAAATTAAATTTTTTATTTTAAACTTAATTTTTTATTTTAATTTCAAACATTTTTCAAATTTTAAATCTTTATGGCTATGAGAACATGGATCAAACTTTTCGACGATAGCAATGATATAATAATTTCTATATGCACGTCTACTTGCACGATATTTTAAACTTTCGTCGCACGACTTCCTCGATCATTCTGTATCTTATACAATGTCAACGTCTTGTCGCAGTCGATCAACGAAATTCTCGAACGGCAAATCGTGCGAACCAAGAAATGTGGTCGACGATCGCATTGCTCGCGTGACGCAGTGATCGCGATGATGGCACGAGAAGAGAAATACGAGCGTGTAAATACCGGTGCGTTTTAATGGCGATAGCCAGGATTTTCCGCGTTACATCGAGGCCATGCGTTTTCTCGTGCGCTATAAAGAGAATGTCAACGACGAGAACGGTGGCCCACGTTGTCGGCATCCTCACAATTCGACACTGCAGCGGCCTACCGATTCAACCCTTTCGGCCGCGCATTCTTCAAGTGAACATTATTCCTCAAGATTAGATGATGGCATACACGTACAAGAGATGCTCGACTTTTAAAACATGAGAGGTAGCCAAACCTATCTTGCTTTGCAAAAGTTTAATTTTAAAATTTGAGGTAAATGTTAATTGTTTATTATCGGAAATTATATAACTGATGGACTAGACTTGAAAAATTAAATAAACTACAACACTTCTCGTCTGTCATAAATTAATCTCGATTGATGGGTAAATAAATTTACATTATCGTTCTGACAGTCCGTACTGATTTTATCGCGTAGATATGTTTTTTAATTAGTTCCCCGATGGTGCTGGAGCAAGAATGCGTATCGATGTCTAACAAATCACTGCAAAATCGTGCTTTTCCTGCCCTCTCGTCGGCGGCGAGGACGAGCCGAGCGTTTCGTTCGCCACCCCGCCAATTACGTGCATGCATCAGCGGTGCACGGAAATAAGCTGACGCTGATGTATGCGTCGGTCGGCGGAAGGGTATGAGGGACGATGCGAGAAGGAAGCGATGAGGAAGAGGAAAAAGACGAACGGCTATGCCACCAAGAGAGAAAGAGATGCTATCGTTATCTATTCCAATAAACTCGGACTCGACGCGCTTCATGGTGCAGTACATCACCGTCCTGATGCACAAAGTGATGACGAGCGATGACCCGGAGGTAGGCGTCGTCAAACGCAAGTACATTCGCTTGTCATCCGCGGCCTTTGCGACTGCTGATTGGTAGGCGGTTCGCGATGAAAGGCGGGGTAGCTTTATAAGCTCGGTGCACATAACTGCAAATATTGTCGGAGACTCGCGCGAACTTCGTTGGCGAACACGTATTCCGGACGATTGCGTCAGAAATAACGAGCACCACTTGGTGCGCTTGTGTAACTATTAAAGTAGTCGACGACGTCACTAGATTTAAATTGACAATTGGGATTTATCTGATCAGGATCTGTCTAATTGTCTCTGAGAGGTTCTAGATTCTCTACATCATATTTCATATAGATTTTGCTTAGGTCTAAGGAACATCAAACAAAATTATAACGGAGTAAACACATCAAAAAATTTCAAATTGAAAGATTATTATCTTCTCTGTTAATTTATTCGAAGCTTCAAGTATTATTTTTTATTTTTAGGCTGACGCCCGTTCAATCGATGCCTGTTCAATCGCACCGCGCGAAAGTCACCGCTCGCGAGGATGAGAGGGCGCGTAGGAGATTAAATCAAGGGGAGCTGCGCGGGTCTTCCATAGATTACCGCGCACGGTGGAACATCCAGCGCCGGTCGGCCGGACGACAATGTGGTAATTAATTGAAGCAAGACCGTCCCCGACAGCCCCTCTTCCTCTTTTGCTTTTTCTCCCTTCTTCGCTTCGCAGCCAACGGCTCTCTCTAGCCAAGAGAGAAAGAAAAAGAGAAAGAAAGACAGAGAGAGGGTGTAAGAGAGAAAGAGAGAGAGAGAGAGCTGCTCGCGGCCTTTCAAAGCATTCCAAAGCGCGAGTCCGCCCGTTCCTCTCCACGGCCTCCGTTCGCTTCTTCTTCTTCTTGCCCCCTTCCTCCCTCTCACCCTCTCTCGTTTCCACCCGCCCTTCCTGCCGGTGTCGAGTCATTTCACGAAAGGTCCGAGAGACCGCATCTTTATTTCTTTCTCTTTTGTCTTATAGATCTCTCGACTAGAGAGACCTACGATATATATATCGTATAGGATCTCTTAGCTCTCACAGATCGTAGCTCTTGATCCCAGGCTCATTGATTTCGAGAGAGTCCTTATATTTGAGGTTCACTGAACTGAATGTCACTTGATTCTCCTGATTCTCGAGTTGTTAATTTTCACATCTAACAGATGTTATTCCACGATTCTCTTCATCGTTCAGTATTTAAGGGTGACTTCATCGTATAAAACAGCATAGGAAGGAATGGAGGGAAGGTACAAGCTGATACTATTTATCTCGCGCGGCTACGACGGACAGCTGAAGGTGGTAACGAGCAGGTAAACCCTTTAGTCAAACCTGGACCGCGCGTATGCGTTTGCATTTATATCGCGAGCCGGCGATATTATTCACGGTGTGTATCTTTGCGTCGGAGCCGCATTAAGCGGATACCAGCGCGCTTCTTTCTTGCGGTGGAATACCCTTATCAGCGGGTGGCACACCGTTTACTCATTTGTGGACGTCTGGTAGCACTTAGCTCTTATTATGAAGCGCAATCCTGCGGGAGATAAAGCGAATAGTACACGCTAAAGTCAGACGATTAGCTGGAACCGCGAGGCAGGAATAACGAGCGTGGGAAGTGAAGAAGAAATAGGATGTAAAGGGTGTAAAGGACTCTCCCGGGATCTGGGAAGACCAGGGTCAAGGATACTAAAAATATGAAATATCGAGTGTTCAATCAATATGATTCTAGTTATGAATCATCACGCTGAAGAAGTGCATTCGAAAAGCTTGAAATATGAAAAATGCAAAAATCAAGAAAAATATAGAATGCAACGGATTTAATATAACGAATTATATAAAATAATAAAAAATACGTAAAGCAGATATAAAATATTGTAAATTTAAGTTAACATTTAATTTAAGTTTACAATTAACGACAGGCTCGAAACAGAAGAGACTGATGATCGAAACGATAACACAGTAAATTCTCTCGTTATTCTGAGGTAGCATCGCGCGCTTATAGGATCCATCGATCAAATCAGGAATCAAATGAGGAATTTCAGGCATCTAGCGACATGATGTTGTTTATCTCGAGACGCATTCGCAATCGCGGAGACACCGCGTTGACACCGAAAGGAAGACTGTCGAAAATATTATGGCGAGGAAGCGTTACACGCGTTTCAACGTTATCTCCTTGGATAATCGGCTGATGTTTTTGCGTAAGATGCTAATTGAGACGAGCGATAGCTCCTAGAGGAATTCTTCGATTGACGCGTTTACCGTCTTCGCCAACACAACGTTAGCCGATAACTGTCCGCGGAGAGTCTGTAAATCGTTCAATTAATTAGCGCGAGGCGCAAGTATGATCGAAATGATGCGTCGTTAAATTCCAGCTGGAATTCGGCTCTATTTATCGGCTTTACGATTATGCTACTGGGCAAAATTCATAGGGTCAGTTTATTCGGACCGCGTCGGAATTCCCACGAGCACGATACTTTTCGTGCGAATAATAACGTTTATCGTCGCGTTTGCTCTCAATCTGAATTATTGTTACTTGAGCTCATTGTCAGTTAAATTGCTAATTTTTCCCATCGCATACGATTTTGGCGTAACAATAACTTTCAATACATTATTTCTTGATCTAAGAAGAATTAAATGCAATTCAATGATAGATAATAAGCTTAAAAAATAAATAAAAATGTTAAATAAAATTTTGTTCACCTAAAGATTTACCTAGAGATTTAATTATTAAAAGAACGAGTATCAAATTTCTTGCTATTAGAAAATTTCTCAGTTTTTCCATTAAATCTCCCAGATAAATGTGATTTAATGCTAAGAAATTTTTCGACCTGGTAAAATTGCGCCGGATCGATATAGTGACGTCTAATACGATTTTGCTGTAATTTGTCGGCGAAATCGCGGCATCGTCCACCTGGCGAAGTCGCTAATGAACAAAATTTAAAAGCGAAGGTAGCCCATTCGTTCGGTGGCGTGGCTTATCGATAGTAGCGATCCCCACACTCGGACTCCTCTCATCTTCATGGAAGATAGGAGAATCGCGTCGATGAATGGCCGTGTCTGGCAAACAAATTGCAAGATACGCCATGGCAGCTTGTTATCGTCTCCCTACTCCGCACCGTCCTTCACCTTCTTCGCATAGAATAATCTTTCTCAGCCATTTTGAATTATTTTCCGATAAAAAAAAGAGAGTAGAAGCCAACAATGCAAAATCTAAGAGATTAAAAGGATGAGAAAATATTTCTGCCATATAATTTCAGCAGATAATGATTTTGAAAATTATTTCAATTGTGCGATTTTAAAATTGCCGTTCATATGCGTTTGATCTTAAAAACGTCAAATGATTTATAAATTCAAGATAATATCTAAACGATATCTAAACGAAAATCTCTGAAGAGATGTAAAAATAGCCATAAATATTTACAATTTTCGGCAAGAGAGAGGATAATTAAAATCTTAGAATCGCGGACACACAGTGAGTTTCAGAATCCAGATATCTCAAAATCTGGGAACGCTGAAGAGTCATAGCGGAACGCTGAAGAGCGCGGCAAGTCTCGCAGTAACGGTGAGCACAGCTGGGACGTAAACATCGCGTTTTTATTAGACAACATACTCAACCGCGAACTTTCAATAAGCTGCCGAGGTACATAGTAATAAGCTGGTAATGGTCCTGGTCGGCGAGAGTATAACCCACAGACGCTGCGGTAGGTAGCCGTCGTTACTGGGCACCGTATTGGATCAGGTCTGTGATAAGAGAGCGTTAAAAGCGCCTTGCATCTCGGGACCTTCTCACCGCTTCTGTTTTTTTATTTTTTATTTTTTTTAATCAGAGTTCGATCTTCGATTCAAAGTCATTCAATTTTATCTATTCTACAGCCAGATTTTCGAAACAGCTTTAAGATTTAAGTAACAGATTTTAAGCAGCTCTTACATGAAAACTTTTAAACGATATTTAAAAAAATTAATTTGTTGATTATTCGAAAAATTATTAAAATTATGATGATGTTCAAGCTTGATTAAATTAGAATCGAAATTAACATCTCATGGCGAAGTGAATGCTGAAGAACGTTAAGAGTTACGAGTGTGCAAATAATAAACTGTCGGATACTAAGACGTAACCGATGAGATTTCACGAATAATTCTCGTCGATCGTGTCGGCACTCGCGTTTTTTCCTGATTCATTATAGCGACGAATGAGCCGACCCGGAGATCGAGGAACGCAATCCGCGGCGCGATTCGATTAATATTGAACACTCGCCGACGACGACGACGGCGCGAGGCTACTGCCAATCGATCGAATCCTAACTTTTCTCGCATAACTCGGAAACTTCTTCATCGCATGCTGCGGATCAATCATTTTTTTCCGCGCATCCCATTACTCCCGATGCAAAGATATTGAGGACACTCGCTCGACTCCGTTTCCGATGCAGCGAGGATTTTTATTATATCGAAAAGAAGAAAACTCGTTTCTCTTTCCTCGTATTAATAATTAGTTGGCTGTCTCTCTTTATTAAATCTGTCACAAAGTGCGATTGAAAGAACGCTTTAAATTAGACACATAGTAAAGGATCTTTATCATTTTTTTTAGATTTCTTTGCATAATATCGAGAGTAAGAACCGAGTATCAATTTGAATTCAATGTGCCAGACGTGAATGATAGTGTATCAGTTTTAAGGAAGAATTAATTTTCCTTGAAACTAATTAATTGTGCAAAGAAGACAAATTTTTCTCGGTACGATACCAAGAAATTAAATCGATCTCAATGCGAGATTTTTATTTTTAATAAATCTCTATGTGTACTCCCCCCTAAAGAAGCGTAGGCAAGAAAAATATCGGTTCCTAAAATATTTAGCAGAGCAAAATATATCGATACCTTGATTCATCGCGAATGCCTCCGGATCCGGAATGCTCGAGAGCGCGTGCGGAATAGCGGACGCGGAACGTAGCGATGCGCGTGTCGCAAAGAATGGCGATCCTAGACTAAAAACAGAACAGCTCCAAGGAATGCAACGCATTGCGGCACACCTTGCTACCGGCGAGTTGACAGCAAGTCCAACACTCGCGCGGCGAGACGGACTTACGACTCGATCATCACGTGACGCGCGTGAGATATGGCAAAGTCGCGCCAATAATTGTCGCATATCCCGACAATTCCCGACGACTATCTTGTCGACCAGCATAACATGTTACTTTCCACAAGATTTCAGCAACGAGCGTTTGAAGACTCGAGCCGACACATGATCGTCTTATATAAATTCGATTAATAAATAATTTAATACAGTTTCCATTTAAATTAATTTATAAAGTCAAATGTAAAATATTTAAAAGATTTAAAATAATGCGTCTGTTTCATTCTACTGTGTATAATATAATACAATATTTTATTCCTCTCTTTTTTTTATAAAAATTATTATTCTAAAATTCTGTCATACAAATGCATTTATATGTCATGTGGGAATCACGTGTTCTTTTTCATTTGACGTTTCAGTTACGTTCCGCGTGTACTACGTCAGTGTTCGACAATGTGGAGGCAACTAGGTTGAGAAATCTGTGCCGAGTAATGGCGTCCGGTTGCAGATCATAAATAACAACAGGTCGCGTGGCTTCCGCGATTCTGCGAAGAGTCGGCGCCGATTTCACTGCATAAAAGCAATGCGGCGATTAATTTTCGCGGACACAAATCACGCTCTCAAGGATCAGTCATCTGATCGATCGGTCGTGAGTGAGCGAGGTGAAACGAAAGTAAGCGGCCATAGATGCCGAGAGTTCAATAAGAATTCCTATCGGTTGTATTCCATTATATTTCCGAAAAAGTGAAAAATGCGTTAAAAAATAGGGAAGGTTCTGAATAAAAAGGGAAAAGGTACACTTTCTCGCACAGAGTCGAGAATTTGTTAAACATGTGGGGGTACATATTGTTTTATAGTACTTGAAATTACACGTTAGGACTTTAAGGCTTAAAGGACCTTTTCGCTGCACATATGTGAACACCACAATTCACTTGCCATCATTATCATGTTTTAATAATTATGATGTTTATATTCAAAAAATTATGCTAATAAAAATTATATTCAATTTGCAGTAATGAATTATCACTTGTAATTTTTATATATAAATAAGCATTGTATTATTTTGTATTTTTCTATATTTTTAATATAACTTTTTTATTAGCTTAATTTTAGTTTAATAAATTATTCATTGTTAAATTAATTAATATTAGACGATCGTAAGATGTACCCACCTCAACTTCGAGAATGTCTTTTGAAGAATTTCTCGCAAAAATCTTTCAAAGTCGACGCCTATGCTTCTGAAGGGAAGGAAAAAAGGCAAAAGGCGTCTCAATGGCGACACGAGCCCGCTCCGTGGAAACTGGCTCTCGAGGAAAACCTCATTCAATTCAATTCTAATGTCGCAGAACAGAATCGAGTACTCGATCTCGAAATAGCGGCCTGAAAGCTATTCCGCTCGGCATTTACGATCGTTCCGAATGATGAGAGTATATTCTCACTATGCGAAGATTGACGAGACGAATTGTGATTTTTAAAAGGAATCCGGAAACTAGAGATTCCTGGAAGGTACGAAAGGTGAACCTTTCGTAGACCAGGATCCGCGGAATAACGTATAGATATTATGGGCATGTTCCGATATACACTGCCAGTACTGAAAAGCTATAGTTTACGTTATATTATATATTTTCAGTACTGGCAGTAATATCGGAACATGGGGTAGGTATATAAAATATGCAAAGCGGATGCAAAATTCAAAGAATCTAAGGATCAAAGGTACGTTGAATTTTGGGGTGAAATAGCTTTCGTAAAATACTTGTAATAAATGTTAAGGCATTTATGACGTTTATCGTAGTATCGTAATCGTTCTAGATAGCTCGCGTCGAATCTGGCATTCGGGAAATGCACGGTCGCGCGATCCTCCCTCGAGTCGGCGCGGCGGCGCGTCTCTCATCGCCTTTATTAACATTAACGTACATTCATTACACCCACCGCACGCCGACACGGGGGCAACATTGAGGCTCGTCGACGTATTAGCGAATCTTACGGAATGCTTATGATTTTACGAGCCTCTTTAATATGCGTTTAGCTTCCGCCGGTAGCTCGGGCTCGCGATGCCTCCGGCCTTTCTTCCCTCTCGTCGCGACCATCTCCTCCGACTGCCGCCTCCTCGGTATGCCTCCGTACGACATTTTCTGTTTAACCTTTGAACCCTCTCGAGCCCGGGGCGGCAAGTGCATTCCAGGCAGAGGCGGCGATCGTTGAAAAATCCGATCCACCGAGCCCGAAAACATCTATATCGAATTCGTGGCGAAAAAGAGAGCGATCCGAATCGGCTATTCGGACATGATCGCGAAAAGAGATATTTTTTGTTGAAGAATTATATATTTTTGAAGTTTTTTATATTTTTTATAGATTGATAAATTTTATAAATTTTTTATAGATTTTTTCAGCATATTTTAAGTCATTGAATCTTTAAAATACGCGAGGTTTTGGTTCTCAAAATTTTTAGATCCTTGAAGAGGTATAGGATCTTCGAATATTTGCTCTCCGTGAAATTCAAGATGCAGATATTAAAGCTAAGTAGAAGACGCACTGTCGTCTCGTTTTCAACAGTACGTAGGCGATCACGGTTCACCAAGAGGGAATTATGGACGAAATGCCGAGACTTTTCGCGGATCATTTTTCACTCCTGTAATCGCTCGTCTCATCTCGGCACTCGTGACATTGCACTAGCTGACAGTGACGAATCGACAGTCCTCGAGTCAATCCTTGAGTCATCGGGCAGAGCCAGTGTCTTTCTGTCCGTCGCGTCTCGTGACTAATGAAAATGTCCTGCTAGCTCGGAAATGAGAAATAAGAAGGGCACCATTCCCACATTATCTTTCGCGCGATTGCATAGCGATTAACGATTAGCGACGCATTGAGATAAGTTTGTGTCGATTTAAATTGGATAAGAGATAAAATAATATGAGATATATATATATATATATATATATATATATATATAAATATTGTGCTCGATTCTCATAAATTTAAATTTCTTGAATCCGATAAAATGATAAAAATGTTTACTTAATTAACAATCGAGTAATAAATGTGTTAATATTTTTAATTATTTTAATTATTGCATTTTAAATTAAAATTTATAAAATAATGTTAAAATACAGCAGATCGTTTCTATTAATATTCATATCTTAAGATGACTTCCGCTAATTCTTCGAGGTAATGATTCCGTCAAAAATGCAAGTCGCGACTGCCATGCTTGTTGGAACGCGCAGACGCGACGCGATAATTGCGAAACACAATATAATTGCACGATATAATTGCCCCTTTGTTTCTTCAATTACACGTCTAGACTGGCGGTTGGCGCGTATGTGACTGAAGAGGGAAAAAAAAAGGGAATGAAACGCCTCGTCGGGAAGAAGAAAAGGCGAGATACGCGACCGGTAAAAATTTATGATGGCTAAGAATTTTTATAAAATTATCTTTCTCTTTTTTCTCTCTTTTTTTCGCACGTGGATGCTTGCGCGAAAAAATGTTACAGAAATAAAGAGAATATTATCTAATGCGTAATAAAAACCTATATAAGTTTCAAGCCAGTTCTCTTAACTGTTTAACTCCGATTTTATTTATCTTGAAACACTAATAAGAGTTTAAAATATTAAAAAAAATATGATATTCACAAAAATGGTAATTTTAAATTAAATATAAAATTTTGGATTGCTATTTTAATTATAACAACCATCGAGATTTGTTAATAATTTTGCAGCTTTACGTTTAAAGCTCGATTCCTTGGATTCTTGGAATGTTGACTCTTTCGGTCCACGACTTTGTTGAGTCCTTGAATTCTCGGATCATCGTATCCTAACGTGCGCAGTAACTCAATGAGTTAATCTCCGATCAATTAACAGTGAATTCTGTGTTTGCGCAGGTACTTAGGTAAGAATTTCAATTAGTGGACGAGGGAGATGGGGAGGAAGGGAGGAGGAGGGACACGATCGAAGGACTAAGACAATTAACGGAGAGTTCGCCGAACAGGGTCGCGCTTCCGGGTTTTAACGAATCAACTACGGATTAATCGGATTCGTGATTTTCTTCGCACGTGAACCTTCTTTCTCTCGAATCGAGTGTCAAACGAGTGGTGGCCGCATTAACGCATAATTGAGCCATCGTCGCGACCTCTCTAACTGCATTCGTTACAAGATATGTGCCGAGATACTTTCATACACGAGAGGTATGCATCTCGCCTTTTTGCATTAACTCTCGAGAGATTTTCCCGTCTTAGATCTAAATATTTCCCAACGCAATAAAAATTCTTTTCATTTTTCATTTTATTACATTAGAGAATAGAAAAAAAATATAAAAATTAAAATATTTTAATACTAAATAGTTTATTTATATATCTGTCGCATCGTTGATAACTGATAAGGCTAACAGAGTTGCGTAACAATATATTTTTGTATGCTTTTTATCGAACGATAAGGGTTTGGCGAGCATTAAGGTTAAAGAAGATGCAGAGGAAAGGGTGCTTTGTGGTAAGTTTTTCGCCGAAAATGGGGAAATTTGCTGGCTGATGAAGCGAGCGAAGGAAAGTTTATGAGCCCGTCCGAACGGGCGGCTAATTTTTAAACAAAGCCTAATTTCCGCAACTTCATAGCATAGTCGCGGTCGTTATTACTTGCCGGGATAATAAATGATTATTACGCCGTCGCGAAGAAAGGGCAAGATGAGGATGCGGAAGTGAAAGGAGGGTGGGCGAAACGCTTTGATGTCTTCTCGCTCGGGTGGAAGCAAACCGAGCGACAAACTCTTCGATATTCGGACGATGAAGAGCACTTTCTCGTCCTGGGGAGAGGTCGGGAGGCGAAAGACCGCGGTACGGATGCTTAGAGAGTCCTTCCCCCCGTCCTCACCTTCTAACAGCTGATTATCCCTTCCTTCGTGTTAAATATATTTCGGAGTGTACCTTGCCAGATTACACTTTCATTGTGCTTTCGCTCTCTTTATAATCTCGATCTTCTCTTTCGTTCCCAAAATACACGCTCTTGTCCCTCCCCCGTTCTCCTCCTCGCTCTCCAAAATTTCTCTCTATCTTTCTCTTTTCTCGCCCTTTTCCTCGCCGACAGGTCGTCAATGAAATAACTGCGAACGGCGCTGCCAGACATGTGAAATTGATGAAAGTATGCGCGCTGCACGCATTCCGCTCGGGTTTGCCGTCGCGCGGAGCGGAGCGGACTCGCGCGAGTACCTATGACGACGACCTTTCTGTGCTCTCTTTCTCTCCTCTCTCTGTTCTTTATTAATGAAAGAACATTCCCGGCGAGATTCTAGTCCCTGTGCGCAAATAAAGAGGAATCTCGCGCGGAAATCAACTCGTTCGCGCGAATGAATGAAAAACAGATGGGTACACGTGAAACCCAAAATCCATCTCTCGCTCTCGTCTTTTGATCCCTTTGAACGGGGGGCGAGACCCAAGCAAGACTGCCATATGCATTTTAATGTCGACGACTTTGGATACATCCAATTACGAAGCTCGTCGCGATCTCGCGAGTTATTCGCGTCAGCCGGAATCTGCATCGATCAAGCCGCTAATAAAGTCGGAGGCCGACCAAATATTTTGTCAAGGACTTGACGTGCGAGCAACGCAAAAGCATCCGTGTTAATTTCCCCTTGTGTTATTATCTATATGAATAATTTCAAACAAAGATTCTACAATCCTGAAATTTTAAGTTCTCGCGAGTTCCTCTTTTCGATCAGAATATTCAAGAAGACTGAATTTGACAATTAAAATACATTGAATTTTAGTTAATTAGAAGAGATTAAGAATTAGATAATTTATTATTTAAAATCCTACATTTTCTTTAAGCGAAGGTTAACGTATTCACTTCTCTCACTTAACTTCAAAAGGTGAAGGGTCAAAATTTCACGGTGAAAGAGTCGACACTTCATCTTCCTGGGACAAACTGGAAGGAAAAAGACAAAAACCAAAGAAAGAGAAAGAGAGAGAGAGGGGCAGTTTCGGCCTTCGGGCCCCGTGGAGACCCGCTGCGCAAAGATGTACGGATAAGGGGATATAAATGGGTCCTCGCCGCAGTCCGAGGGCAAATATAGACCAACATAGGACATTAGGGGGAAAGGATTCCCGATGAGCTGAACGGGACCGAATAGCACTGGTATGGAAATGCGATCGGTCTTTAAACGTCGAACCGCGCACAGCTATGTTAATTCCCGCGCGTGTTAGCCAAGGTGTAACTTCTGTTTATCTTCGTATCGGTTCCCCGGCCAGATTTAACGAATACGGACAGACCACCTTCGAGAAACGAGAAAATCAGTCGCACACTGTTCTCGGTAAAATCGTGTAATTCCTTGTTCATCTGTAGTACAAATACGTTTTATTTTTCTGACGTGAGATGTAAAGTATGCTTAATATATTCGGCGATTGTTTTTCTTCGTTACATAGATTTAGATTTCAGTTGTATAAAATCGAAGATAAATGTGAATTTCTCAGATGAATTTCTCACTGATAAATATTTATTTGATTTTTTAATAGAAAAGATGATAAAATCAAATTTGCCGGAAAATAATGATAATCAATAAAAATATCACAATTATCATTGTTAAAACTAATTAATAATCGATAATAGATTAATTTTTTAGACAACTTTTTTACCTGTTTCTTATGTGTTTTAGAGAGAGAGAGATATCCCGCAATTATGTGTAAAATATTGCACGAACTTTCGAAATATCTCGGAGTCTCGTATATAACGTGTGAAAAATGTGAGCTTCGATTCTTGCATCTTCCGGATCTTCGCGCGCGTGCTCATTCATTGTTGAAGGCTCGGCGCATCTCGCCTACCGATCAGATCCGACGTGATGGATTCACTTCGCGTGGAATGGAAACGCGAGTGACGGCTACGAGCGGCGACTAAGAACGGAAAACGAATACACGACAATCGTCCTTTTTCTCGCGCGTCTCCTCGGTACATGGCCCGCAAGCATAACTTATGGGCAAAAGGAGCGAACTCTCCTTGTAAAGCAAATACTGTTAAGAACCGACATTAATGATCCCCATTTATATACCGCCCGGAGAGTACTTTGCGATTATACGAGATTGCCGAAATGCATAATCTCGCAGAGTTGAATTTTGTTTCGGATAATTAGTTGTTATTTATGCACAATCAACAATTCTCAAATCGCTATAATTTTGATAATATTTTAAAGACTCTTACAGATTTTTATTTTGAAAACTCGAATCTGAGAACATTATATTTCAACCTAATGAAGAATCTAAGAATCGGATTTATGAAAGCAAAATCTAAAAGATGTAAAAGCAGAAACTGAAAATCTCAATACAAGAAATATTGATGATCCAAGGAATACAGCATCCAAAAAATTTATATATATATGTAATTTTATAGACCTTCATATATTTTACAGAAATATTGACAAATTGCAAAGTATCTTCTTCCACGTAAGAATTATAAAAGCAGCATTCCCTCTCTACATAGATGTTTAAAAGTGATGTACGCTATGTATAATGCACGTCGGGTTGGTAACGGATTTATTAAGAGAAGGTGAAAAATGAAAATGCTTCGTGCGTGAAGTAGGCAGCTGTTGCGACTATTTGAAAGGAATTTCGAGATTAGAGGAGATGCCGTTGCGGCCAATGAATCATTCCGGGCACGCGATTTCTGGCATTCAAAGGAGGCGTTAAGTGATTAAACGACCAGTTGTCATCGGTGACATTAACATATTACGTTCTCCGCACGTAGAGTTAATGTCTTGTATCCATCCAAACCGCCTGCCGTCACGCGGAAAAGAATTATATATGATGGAGACGACAGTTCTCCAAGAAAGCGTCAAAATGATTGTCAACAAAGAGAAAGGTAGGTCTGATTCTCCGGTAAGAAAAAATACTAGGAAGTTAGTACGCATTCTTAGGCAATCAGATAAATAGCTTTCTAGCTAAAGGTATGACATACTCGATGCAATTTTCACATGTACTTAAACTTTCCAAATGGATAATAAATAATCAGGATGAAAAGTTTGCAATCAGTAGATAAAGACGCGATAAGTCAGACTTTCTGCTGGGCATGAGAAATATCTGTTTTATATAAAGTTTAAAGTTATCGTTCAAATAAATTTATTATTTAAAACCGTGTGAATTCTAAAATATGTTGTATAATATATTTTTCAGATAATATCATGTTAATTGATAAACAATTGTTCCTTTAAAATTTTAACAACAAAAATTTCTAAAAAGAATTAATAGTAATTTTTGTGTTTTAAACATGTCAAAATATGAAGTTTAAATTCACTAATAAACATCGATGAATGTAAAAGGGAAGCTGCGAAAATTCGGCGCGTTGGAATCAAGAGTAAGGCTTGCAGCAAGGCTTGGACTTAATTTAATGGAAAGCACGGTGTTGGCGTAAAGTGAGTTAATATAGAGGTCCTCCCTCTATGAGGAGCGAACGCTTCTCTAGTTTCTCAGGATAATACAGACACCGCATGCTATGATGCGTGCAATTAAGGGCACACGCGAGAAGGATCCAAGGAACTTGTAATCACAGAATGTCGAGCAGGATGTGTATCTATTGCAAAGACTCATTCAAAATCATATATACAAGACGTCATATTAAGATAGTAATATCAATTATTTAATAAAAAAATTAAAATAATTGAAAAATTATTTTCAATAATAAATTATAGAGATCATAAGTTACTTGTCGAAAATCTGAAATACATGGTTACCGCAGGTTGTACATCGAGTTTAGAGTTCAGTGACATTTGTATCTTTTTGCTTGGTCGATCTTGTTCATTTATGAGATTAAAGAAGTCTATAAGACACAAGGTGACAGCCCATCTTCCAAAAAGTGATTTATGCTGACATGACTAGTTACCGGCTAACTTATGGTGTTTACCGATTCAATTAGGGATACAACCGGCGGCCCCTTAAAACGAGATACATTTGTTTCGACATTAATTTACGGAAACGACCCGCTGTCATAACAAAACTATAATAGACCTTTGGTCGGCTGGCGTATCGCCAGGCTTTAGTGGTCGCATAAAATGCATCGGAATGTTTGCCCGCTACATTGTCCTCGACCGCATTGTATTATAAATTAAATTGTCAAACTATTTTTATCACATTTGTCTTAATCACATATCGCAAAGTATTGCGCACAAAATCGCCGCATCTCGAAATAAAAATTACGCGGAAAATAATTATGTAAAGTGAATGCTTGATAATCGTAACGATAAAATTATTAATTAACGAGTTTGCACTCTCTTTTTTCATGAATTCTTGTGTCAATTAGTTCATGAAGTTTTTTATGTAGTATAGTACACATTAGATATACATATTCTCTTAATAACGTAAAAATTAATATTGATGTTTTAACATCCTATATGTTGCTTATCATCATAATTACGGATACTCTGTTGTTCCTTGCTAACTTCCTAGTTCTTCGGCTTAAAACAAAGTAGTTGTTTGTTAGTTTAAGCCGTCGGAGAGCTTTGGAGAACGTCTTCAAAAACGAACAAAATATCGACAAGCATGCGGCGTTTTTGTAGCTAAGACAATGTAGTCTGAGTATTCTTCCTTCAGCACGACGACGCCGGAACGTCGAACAACGCGTCGCCTCTATATTTACATGCCCCAAAGTCAGTGGCCCGCTCGAGTGATTCATCATGGAAACAGATGCTGGGATCCTAGACCATTCTAATGTTAAATTTTTAGACCGATCCTGAGTCGCGAGTAGAAACTCGAGGAAGTTGAAGTTCGTTGGATTCTAATTCTTTCGCATCCTAGATTTCTACGAATGATATCTTGAATTTTAGTTCCTTCTCTTTCCTCCTTTTTTTTTTAATTAAAAAATTTTAATCGATTAAATTCTCTAGACGTTGTTACATACATGGTCCTCGAGAACCGAAGGGTTGAATTAATCTTCGCCAGGCAATGAAGCGAATGAGAAGCGATTGGACGAAAATATTTTTGCTGGGCTAAACGTTCGTCGTTGACGAAAAATCTGCGGCAACACGAGGACGGCAGCTGGTAGGCGATGCGACAAATCATAGTCTACTGGACAGCCTACACGTCGACTGGCGCTCGAGCGTCCCGCGCAAAACCGAGCGAGCACGTGCAAGCCGAACATAGCAGTGTAACCGGTGGCGGATCTCTAAACTCTCTCTCTCTCTCTCTCTCTCTTTCTCTCTTCCTGTCTCGCGAGTCCTTTGACGGATCACCCTTAAATTTATGAGGCGCCGTTCTGGTCTTACACTCATCTACTTAAACAGCCAGAGTGTCTCAGTATTCTCGACGAGTTCTCAAATGTGCAAAAAACATATAGCTACAGAGCGTCTAAAAACTACTGGTGAACAGAACTGGTGAACAGAAGATCCTTGGACGAATTTGAAAAATATTGTTGAATAAAAATTTCCCTTAACGAAAAACTTGATAATCAGCTAAAATCGCGAGCCTTTCGAGGATAAACGGACGCTGCATCCTGATCAGCTGCATTCGGATCGCACGAAGCGATTAATTAGAAATTGTTCGACGATATCTAAGCGAGAGATCGAGTCGCGAACAAGCGACATTCGTCGGTATCTCTTTGATACATCAACTGCCCGACCGGACCAGTTCTCTGCTTGCCGTCCGGTCCAAATAATATCTGGCCCAACACACGTGTCACGTGGTAGTCGGCAACCAGAAAGAGCCGGCGAATTGCCTATCGATGCGATCGAGGATTTCAGTTCGATCATTTTCTTCGACGCGCGCGTATCCCTATATAGGATATTTTGACGGAGAACTGGCTCTCTCTAACAACGCAGAATCTTAACATTATTCTCATTCTTGTTAATGACAGGTGGCCAAAATATTTAAGCTGAAAAAGTTGCACCTAAGTATACAAAACGCAGTCATCCTCGAAGTTATGTTAGCGCTTCCATCTCCAAGGATGTTCAACTTTCGCTGAACAAGTATCGATTTCGAGCTCTCGAAGAAGAGGAGAATTCTACAAATTCTCATCTTCCTCGGGAACACGCCCGTATATTAGTTTCCCAAAAGCGACAGGTTAATACAATCACATTCCATTAGTATTCTGTTAACGGAATTGCCTAACTAGACGAAGAGGAGAGAAAGTCCTCGGAATCCGCGTCGGTGCGAGAAAATAGACAACTCGCCGCGCGGAAAGGCGATGTCGGGAGAAGTAAAAGGAAGAAATTCTGAAGAGGGAGGGGCGAGAGAGAATTCCGCGGGGTTAAACAGCCGGTATTTCAATAATGGAGTCTTATCGCCGGCTACCGCAGAAGTCCGAGGTCCTCGCAGCGCCGACGAAGTCGGCAGCTGGTGGCGCATTCGAGTCTCAGCCTTCCGAGTCAAGTCGAGTCACCGAGCCTCGACGATGTTTATTAATTCGCTACTTATCCCGCGTACGCGCGGCTCGTTTCTTCCGAGCGATGAGAAAGTAGCTGCGTTTAATATATATCTCTTTAAATTACGTGGTTGCGCTAATCCTCGACGAGATCGCCGTCAAAATCGTCAATATATATGTCGTAAATATACTATTTCATGATATGATTAATCAGTAACTATATATAAGAGTTAAACGATTATTTAATTTTTTATTAATTGCACTTAATATTTAATTAGATCCTGGAGAACGTGTGATGTGTGTATTTATATACGTTTCGTAAAGTATTAAATCTAGCATAATTTTTCTGCCACCAATAAGAGTATTACAAGAATAGATAGATAGATTTTAGAGCTCTTTCCTTAGAATTTTGCCAGGTATGTAGAAACGACGATGTCACGGTTTCATCCCGAACTCTGACGAGAGAAATGCGTCTTCACCGCAACGCGTGTTCATCAAGAATCGCGCGAAGTTATAATAATGTACGGGGAGAGAGAGAGATAGCCCAACGTGTGTCTGGATTCCAGACTTCTGACTTTGCCCGATGTTTGCCGCAGTTAATCTCGCGGTGGTGCGCGTTTCGGCGGGATTACCGGGCGTGGCCGCTCTCTTATGTGCGTAATTGCGTTTAAATATATACACGAGCGAGTGTGGTCGCGCGCGAAATGCGCGCGAGGAAGAGTTCCTCGCGGCGACGAGAGGACGCGCAGAGGGTTGCAGCGCGTGTGATTTGTGGCTTCGGCTTCGTAACAAATAGACACGCGGGCATTTTCTCGGACACCGGGTGTGCGCAAAGTGAACAAAGACAAATGGGCCAGCCGCGCGACGCACGTGACTAACGACGAGCGGGCTGATAGCTGACGCGGGATTTTTTTTCGCCAAAAGATTCGATCGCCATCGATTCTTCACCCTGATGAACTGATACATCTCGAGGGATAAGGATAATTTTAAGCCTCTCGCGAGCTTCTTTAGACGGCAGGTGAAAATTCGATTTAGGGAATATGATTAGTAAAAAATGTCACGATATAATCTTTCCTCACGGTATATGTATAATTTCTTCATTGTTCTTTTCCTTTTGTTCAGGATATCTGGAGATCCTAGAATACGAACGGCCGTGTGGAATCGAGGTTACGAGGATACGATACGGGATCGGCGAGATCTCGGAAGATCTCCAGGGTCTCTGGACGTTTTTTTTTTTCCGCTGTCGCAACAAGCGACTGCGAGTTCGTCCATGGACATGTCCATCTGTCCGCGCGCGATCTGCAATTCAATGCAACCGCCTCGAGCAGAAACGCATCCGCGCTCTCTGACGAGAAGGACACCAATCCGACGGCACAAAAGAAGCGGCTGCCGCTTCCGCGATACTTCCTTCTCCTTGCTCGTCTTCCGCCTCGTGTTCGCCCTTGGATATTATTCTCATTCGTCAGCGATTTGTAAATTAAATTTATTAATTAATAATTTGTAGTTATCTTTCTCTTTAGATCAAAGTCTTATATTGCTGTCAGTTGCGATTGTGTTACATTTACAGAGATCTCTCCCTATGATTAAAAAAAAATATCATCTATAAATTGTAAATGGATCCTTAGGATTTATTGAATATATTTGATATATCGAATATGCCACGTGGTGTATACGTTCGATTGAAGAATGTCTGTATTCTCTGATTGTGAGAAACGAATAGTATTCGCGAGCGGTTACGACAGAATCATCATCATTCCGGTCTTTGGGCAGCCAGATCAGGTCTTAAACCGGGAGCGGCCCGATCGTTTTTTGCCCGATGAGCAACGGATTGTCCACCGTGTGTTGTCTTTACCTGGCGCACGCTCGTGGTACCCGATTCCCGATACCTGGACGCCGTTTTATCTCAGCCACGCGGTCGCCGATCTCCGCCGCCGCGCTGGGTCACGTATTAATTTTTTCGTTTAAACCGGTAAGGCGAGTTCACCTCGATTTCGCGACGATTCGGTGAAAGTTTTGCGCGTCCCTTCTTAGGTCGCTCTGCAACTGCGACACTGACCGTCGATTTTTTTTGTATCGCGCGATGACGTCCACATAACTCGCGAATCGAATGAATCGTTCAATATTTTTGTCTCATGCGATTTGTACTGGAAAGAATTATATATAACGAATGGAAAACTCTAAATGTATTTATTCTCCGCAAAATTAAAAATATTTTAGTTTCATATATACAAGAAGGCTCCCTCTCTCTCTCTCTCTCTCTCTCTCTAATAATGTTTGTTAGTAATTAATAATTTATAAAATTAATAAATTGTTTCAGATAAAAATGCTTCGTTTTGACCATTAAAAAATATTCGAAAAAATTTGTTTGTTCGTGCGATTATATCGATGTAAAAATGTGCGAGAGAACGCATCATACAGAATATGTTTTCTGAGAAGAAATGAACAATAGGTAACATTTATTGCATAATATATGCACACGGGGTCGGATGCCGGGAGGCTGGTAGAAACACCATTTTCCCGTTTAACTGGCGATAAAAAAGTCAACGACTCTCGGACTTCCAGATCCTGAATTTATCGAGACCTCGCAACACCCCTACTTACGGCTCTCTTTCTATCCGTACCGCACCGTTTGATCGTACCGCGGTCGAGGATGCCGTTGCTGTACCGGTCTGAAGTATCATCGTCGTCATGGCGAACGTCTCTCGATATTACCCCATCGTATGCCTTTTATTTTCAATTTTTCTTTCTTTTTATCTCTTACGTACATTGGCGTGCAACAAGGAAAAGTCGGTGCACAGATTCTATCCCAAGCTTTCGACGAATAAATTGCATTAACTATATCATTATCACAAATTATTATCTATTTAATGAAATTAGAATTTATAATCGTCTCTCTACAAGATGGACTTAGGATATTTGGAATAAAAATCATTGATTCTAATGTATAGAAGTATCTATTCAAGCGCTCCTGACAGATTGTGCGAAATTTAAAATGAAAGACGAAATAAAACATTTAAAAATTCCTCAAATTTAAAAAATTTGAAGCATTCTTAATGTACATCTAAAAAGCAAAATAATCCAGGAACAGTTATATTTTAGATTCCAAAGATGAGGAATCTGGGATCCATAGCCACCCTTGATTAACTTCCAATCTAAACGTCTATAAAAATTCGATAATTTAATTTAACAAATGTAATTTTTCGGCATTTCTCTTCGCGTTGCATTGATTTTCGCAGATGATATAGCGAGAAGAATCGCGCGCCGCGGAGAGGGAAGGTTTCGCCGAGATGTCGATGCTCCCTGCTCGGCCGAGCACGACGAAAACGGCGATCGTAGTTCATACCCGGTATAGTAACGCCTTCTCGACTTCGACAGGGTCAGCCGGTCGAACGGGCCGGCTTTTACGACGCGCAGATTGATCGTAATTAATTCGTTTTTCCATACGCGCTACACGGGCACCTTGGCAAGATATCGAAATGCCGCGCCGATATCAGCTGCTCGCGTGATCGCGCCGGCAAATATTGAAAGCGATTCGCGCGATGGGAGCGAGGGGTTGAGAAGGAGAGGAAAGGGCAAGAAGAGACTCCCTACTGTTGGTCTCGCGTTAGAAAAATGTTGCTGCTCATCGTCTGCTGGTCAAGGGGTTAAGTAAAGACGTAAGCGTAAAGAGTCTTGCGTGCTTCTCTCTGGGAACTCCCGTGCGCGCCCGGGAAGCGTTTAAATGTACCGCTCGCTTCGCTTCTTCTTTCTTTTACGGACGAGCGCGCGGTCGTTCCGCGCGCTTTATGGGCGAATTTTCTACGTGACTTGTACAGTGGCGTAGATCCCCGAAATTCGCACCCAGGAAACGCTCCTGCGAGAGATCGATGATGAAAGAGGGTGACCAGAATTCGAGCTCGTTTCATCGAATGAAACGGAGGAAAATATGTGACAAAAATATATGAGATAAAAAAATATTAATAGGATATTATTATTAAAGTAATATTTGGCATATAGTCTTGCAATAATACAATACATATGTAGTTCCAGATATCTCTGTCTCGAGATTTCGATTTTTTGATTCGTACATTTAAATAATTCGATGTATGTACGAAAATTCAACAAAGATATTGATATTATATAAAAAGTATAAATTATTGCTAGATCGAAAATCTTTAAGCCATACCAATGCATCAGAGGCTGCATAATCTCGCTGTCATATATATATATATTTTTTTTCATTAATGAACGCGATCATTAATCTTTATTCGTGGCTGATTTGAGATGCGAGATTGTATAATTCCACTTTCTTGACTTATAATTTTATGGAATTTTAATCGCGACTGTGTCGGCTTCCCGCCTCGCGGCATCGCGATCAACAGGTCGAGTTCCATTCGGCTGCCGGGATCGTTTCACGATTTGAGAAATCGGCGTCGCATTCTGCGGCGATTTTCCGCGACAGGTTGTATAAGCGTTTGCGACAGCGATCTCATAGGTGGAATGCAAAGAACGGCAGGAGAAAGGGCGCAGGGCTCTCTGGCGATCTGGCCCGAGAAACTAGTCCCGGTGGAAATTTATTCCGTCGAAGCGAGAACAACAAATTACCGGACGGTAGTCGATCTCTCCTAATACGACGCGACGGAAATGCCAGAGCTTGAAACTCGGCGCGGTATCGACACTGCGCGAAAGATTGATAACATACTGACAGTTCGCTGAAAAGTAAGTCGATCATTCCGACGATAGTCTCGTTAATTATTAATTATGAGAGAAATAATGACAAGTGAATCAAATTACGCGAATGCAATGCGTTAAAAATATGGACAAAATCTGGGAGGAAAGCCTAGGTAGAAAAAATTCGAGATATTGAAATTGCCTCGTAAAAATTAAACATGCATTTTTATCGAACAGAATTATTAATAAAATCAATTTTATATTGAATTAAATAATATACTTCTAATCATTCCTTCATGCGACATGATAGATTAGAGGGTAGAAGGATCCTGCTTATCGTTATCGCTATTATTTTTCCTCTTTAAAACAGCATCGCGACTAAGTCAAATTGATGAACATGCAGATGGCAAAGCGGTGTCCTTCGTTCTTTAATCGCGAGGGCAACGAAGAGAAGGCGCACCGAGGAAAGAAGGGAGAAAGGGGGTAGGAAAGAGAAATATAATAAAAGAAACCGTGGCAGGAGGCTGCTTTAGCCAGGCCAGATCCCGACGGGACGATAACACGAGGACACATCGCCACCTCGGCGCGACGATCGTAAAACTTGGTCAGGTAAAGGCGCGGTCCGTTTGAGACCTGCTGCTAGGAGGACGGACAGGAGCTGGTTATAGGATAGGTATTATAGTCTCGAACCGCGCGCTGTCGGTCTATCTCTCGCGAGGGATGCGCGTCCCGTACGCGTATCCTTCGGGGTGGTCCTGGCGACGACATCGGTTCATTAATCGGCCAGATACCCGAGAAAAATGTGCTTTTACGACTACTCTTTCTTCCTCACTCTATCTCGCCTTTGCTCTTCCACATTGCTCTCTCACTCTCAATCTCTCCTTCCTTCTGCTCGATCCACGTTGCCACGGTGTCTCTACCAGTTTTGTGAAGGAGGCGCCCGGTGGCTTATTATCGTTCGCCGAGAAGATCGCGAAGGGAAGGGGAACCAGGTAATTACTGGGTAGAACTCGATTAACGCGATACTTGACAACGTTGTTTCGGTTTCGTTCGCGATCGGCGGTCGATACGTCGATTCGGGCTCCGAATTACACGAGTTTATAAAATTATCTGCCCTTAAGTGCCCTAGATTCTACGTATTTTGAATTCTATTAGCTCGAAGTTTAGATTCTCCTCGGATCCCGGATATGTTGAATTCTAGTCTCCTTAAATGCTAGATTCTTCTTCAGTTCTAAAGTCTTCGAGACTAGTTTCAATTTTTTTTTATATGTCGTGAAGAAGGCAGATAAAGTGTTTAAGATGAATATTAATGAAAAATTTCTTGCACATTTTTTATTAGATAAATATGTACTCGTCATTGAGTATATTAAAACAGTCTATTAATTCTACCTTTGATTGTCGAGTGCAAACTGCGTGACATAACTTGCGACTATGTTGCAAGACTGTACAGCGATGCAGTCTCCGAATGTGTGCATTCGCTGCGCGTAGAAGAAAAGACAGTCGAGTAACGAGAGTGCTAATGAAGGATAGCCCGGTTCTTGCGAGCTTCTCTTGCGACCAGCACCTGTCTCTTCTTCGGCGCACGCGTTTCTCCGACGAAACGATCATGCGCTTTGCGATCTCTGAATTTCTTTCTCTATTGCCTAATTTTTTTGCGAGCCTTCGCGAAGATGATATCAGTTGATGATATCAGTTGACGGATTTTATGATTATTCTTAATAAGGCTTTATTTCAAGGAATATAATTATATATTCATATACATCAAGTTCTCTTCAGCAAATCTTTTTCATTTAAACAATGATAAAGACTATATTGATATAATGATACTTAAAGTTTCTTTTAAAGTATTTTTTAAGGAATTAATGAATGTTTGCGGTCTCTCTTTCTCTCTAAAGAATCGCGACACTTCGTATATCATTCTTCGCGAGAGGACTCCTCGCCACGAGTTGAACCCTCGCTCGTTTACTCGGCCAAGCGAGCGGGAACGATAAAGCATGGCGATTTCGGTGCGTCTCGTGAGAAAACGACGCGCATTTTTAACATGCGTCACATCGGTACGCGCCTTCTCGTACGCATGCACGTTGCAACCGACACACTGCGAAAAAACACTAGCGCGGCTATTAATTCAGAGACCACGGGGACAGAGAGAGCGGAGACCGGCAAAGGAGCAAAATGAGCGGCGCTTCTCAGGGCCCTAAATAAAAAGAGAAGGAGAGAGATTTAAATAAAAGTAAACTCGTGTCGTGCCGCGGCCGCGTGAACTACCCGGGCCCCCGAGGATACGAGCCTCCCTCTTCTTCCCTCGGGGAAGCCTCGTTCGCGGAGAACCTGTCCTGTCCGTCTGTCCAGGATCGGCTTTCCCTCTTTGCCTCCTCTTCGCTCGTATCGCGCGCGCTTAACGCTCTTGCCGGATGTTATCTCGCGATCGCGATTACAGGAGAGAAAGAGAAAAGTGGCGAGAACGTCGGGATGTTTGTATTTCTACAATGTCGCTGGAAGATTGATAGATAAATGGACCAACGACGCTCATAACTATATGTCTTTAAAAAAAGAAAGAGAGATATAGCCGGCTTTCTTTGATTAATTAAACTCTGGTCAATATAAAATTATATTTTAAATAAATTTTTGAACAAGAATGCACATAGACGTGTAGAGTAGAAAAAAATTCCAATTTTTAATTGAAAAATTGCAATTAAAAATTCCAAGTACCCGAGGAAATAGAAAATCTTTAGAATTCTGAAATTTTTAATAAAACTTCCAAAAATGTGCATTACTTTATAATCTGAAGATATCAGGTTTGAATTTCTAATTTTTTATGATACGAAATTTTTTAATTTTGCACAGTTTTACTTTTAAAAGATGTAAAAAAGTCTGCTTCTTCCTTCTTTTCTTATTCTCATTTCACCTCATAAATTTTAATACCTTTTATTTTATTGAGAATATATCGAGATAAATATAACAAATTATAAAGATTTTAGATCTTTAAATCGTGGTACTTTTTTAAATTCCTAAATTTTTACTTGTTATAATTAAAATTTCATGAATTGCAATGTTTCATTTTATGATGGAGTCTCCCAATAGTACTATACAATTTTTTATTTTTTGATGAAATTTCCTAAGTATATATAATATATACTTTTTTAAATAATATTTAAAAAATATTGTCATTTAAAGAAAATTCTCGCACATTTTCATACTTAAAATGTCTTCATTTTCCGAATAGCTAAGTTCTCAAGAATTTCTCATTGCATCATTAGTTACAAGTTTAATACTATCCAAGTGAGAGAGAGAAGAAATTTGGTACTGGAAAAAAGAAACGTTACTTTCTCACCGAGCCGGAAAAGATGGCGAAACGGAACTTGACACCCCACGGTGCACTCACAAATGCATGGATGAGTGCTCGCCGAGGGCAAGGGCACGCCTGATCTCCCAGCAGACAAATTAAAATGATGCACAGACGATTCTACACGCGTTATTCGAGAAAACTTCTTCCTTCTTGCCTTGGTCTCGAAACTATTTCAGGACGCGCATAGTTAGGTGCAATATTATTTCGTTCGCAGTGTTCCTCGAGTTCTAAGAAAGGCCACCGGACGATATTCGTGGATACGAAGGACTCGAGAATCGAGTGATTCGAAGGATTACTTGCTATTCGACAACTCGCGAAATTGCGATTTGAGAATCCTGGTCAGCAGATTAAATAAAAACCGAGGAAATTCAAGGATCGAGAATCAGAGATCTAAAGAAAAGTTAATCTATCTTCAAAATTCAAAGAAACATAATAACTTTTAGCAAAAATTAAATTATGTTTGTATATAAAAGATACAAGACTTCGAAACGAATAAGTATTTGCTTTCTTCAATTTTAACTCATTTCCATTATTGTACTATTCCTCATAATAAGATTTTTTGTAAATGAAAAAATTATATATTTTATTATACGGTATAGAGTTATCTCCTTAGTTTAATTTATATGGCAGTAAAAAATGCTTGTTCGCCATAAATGTGGAAATAGTTTTGATATAAAATACTAGCGAATCTCGTTATAAATGACCGCAGTTCTTTTATCAATCGCGCCAAACTTAATGAACGCAAGTCTGTTTTTAATCGCTTTGGGCGATTTAGGATTAGACCGGGTACAAGCGTTCCAAAACCGTGTTATAAAAATGTGCTGATAAACCACTTTAAAAATATGGGCATCCTGACGTATTCTATTAACGCCTTCGCCCATTTTTTTACTTCGTCTATTAACGACAGATTATCTCGTATCGTAGTATCATTAAATAAATTAGTCAATCAGCTGTCAATCGAATAATCTATATATACATTTTATTTATTTCAATTATTATATAAACACTGAGCGATAGAATTTGTTTAATTTTATATTATATTTTATTGTGTATTATATGTATTATATTACATTATATATTTACAATATTTATTTCTAATTTTACTGTTAATGATTTTTATACAGATTATTGAGATTGACAAGGAGATTGACAATTTACATCTCTTTTCTCTCAAAACCAACGGAGTTTTCGATGAGAATGTTAAACCAATGATCGAAATAAAAATCATAGACTCACCCTGTCATATTGATGCGTCGCCGTAGCCGCCGGGAAGGGTTGAAAGGGCGCCGGCCTGGCTGGACTGTGGTGGGCCGCGTGCGGATTAGCGTGGGGATGACTGTGCGAGGCCGCATGGGGGTGGGTCGGATGCGGCGGCGGTGGCCGGTGGGTCTGGTAAAGGTAAGGATAATATTGATACATCACATCGGAGCAGCTCATCACCCCGCTCGGGCCCGGCACCCCAGAGCTGGCCTGCAGACTTGCGTACCCGAACGTCGCACCACCCTTTTGAACAACACCACTCCTTAATTCGTCCTCCAATTCCGTCGATGGCGCACTGCGGTCGACTCAAGCGTGAAGAATCATTAAGAATCACTAGATTCGACACTAAGGATAATAGTCCTGTAACACATAGCGACAGTGAGGTAGTTTAATGTATTGTTTGTCAACAGTTCTGATATATATGTAAATATATCTTGGATAATTCCAGTTTCTTCTTTTTTTGTCGATGATTCGAGACAATCAATAATTTAAATAGTGTTTTAAATATTTAAAATTATTCACGATTTCTCGAAATATATATTAAATCAACGCTATAATTAGCAGTATATTGTGCTCATAAAAAATTGGATAGTATACTGTTGAATATTGTTGTGTTAACATTCTTATTTTCTTTTATTTTTTTTACACCATTACTTTGATTGTCCAAGATACGTTTATTTAAAAATTTATCAAGTCACTAAATTAGCACACAGGAATGATAATGAATGTATTTCGGTTATATACTACTTAATTTCGATATTTACAATTTTAGGATGTATCTCGCGCGCGTTTACCCAAATCTCAATCGCACAATTTATTTTTGTCTAATTATATTATTATAGAGAAACATTTAATTTTTTTTACAGCATTATATCATAATCACAAAATGCTTTAATGTTTATATTGCAAAGAAAGCAGAAGAAATAATTGCGAAAGATTAGGCATTTGCGAGTTAATCACAGTAAAATATTCTCATGAATTTCGTTCAGACACAATTCTTTCCACTTTTATTAAAATGCAATATATGCAGAATATTTTTAGCAGGTGAAAGAAACAGTTCCACGCGTTTTTCCTTATTTCTCGAGAACCACTGAACTATTACAAATATACGTAGCTAATTCTTCAAGCTAGTTGAAGCGATGCAAGAGATTGCACAAGTCGATCGCTCTCCTTTCTTTTTCCTTGGTAAGTGCGTCGTGCAAATGCCAAAGAACTCAGATAATTGTCATCAGTTAGATATGTCGAATTGCGACATATCTCTTACTTGCGAAGAATTCTACGAAGATAGACAAGGTAAACAAAGGCATATGCTAAGCCTATACCTGGTAACAGTCTCGTGTGAAAACTTTTTCTTCTATGATTTTATTTTCAGAAACTTCTCAGAATTTTTTTGCCAATAATTAATTCTTGTAAAGTTTTCTTTCCTGTTCAAAACTTTTCTTCGTTCGGTATCTTCTTCCAAAACTTTACAATATAAATCAATTGTCACTGATCAATTGACAACAATTTGTCATATAAAATTACTTCTAATGACACGCACGATTTTCTTCATGACTTCTAATTTAACAAATTTTAATTGTTCTCAGTTGCAGTTGATGAAGCTGTCTGTCTATTTTTTTTCGTTATCAACATTTCATTGACACTTCACTTAGCTAGTAGCAAGAATTGCTGTCACCGCTTTCGACACTTCATTTCATACGTCATACGCAGGACCACCTGCAGTTCAAGATGACACGTACAGTTGTACGTCTCGCTACACAGTTTATTCCATGGATTTTTCCGCCGATCTTGACGAATCGATTTATTCTCGGCTAGATTTCCTGGAGCAGTAAGACTCCGATCGCGATGTATTTGGATTGAACGCGGAAGACAAGTGGCAAAGGACGATCAGTTGACGAGCGAAAAACGAGCCCTCACCCTCACAACGTGAGCGGAGCGTGTCGCCGCTGGTGGTGTGTCTCTCATGGGTGAACACAGACTGAAACCCCCCAGACACGACACCGTGTGTCACCCTCTCTCTCCCTGGAGCTTGTCGCTGTCTTTTTCTGAACCGTCTCCGTCGCCGTCCTTTTCGTGCGAGCGGCAATGCCGCATGTCCTCTTCCTCTTTTCCGCCACCCCAACATCAGGTCAGATTCGTGGCGACAGAACCCGCCTCCTGGTAGTGCCAGTGTTAGCCAATCGCTGTGCTCGACTGTTGGAACCAATCGCACTTGGCCTGCCACTACCACGAGTTCTCCCCGTATTGATCCCACAATGAACCCGACTGCAGCTGTGGTATTAAGAAGTTCGTACTCGGGTTAAACCACCCCCGCCGACCATCTCCGCTCCCTGCCACTTTCTACCCCTCCCTCTGACTTCTTCGTGGTCTTCATCCTCTGCTACGGTCACCTCCCTTCCATCCCAGGCAACCATCCCCGCAGCTCGCATAATGAGTCTTAATTAACAGTTTCGTGGTGTTTTGGGAAGCTTAATTTGCCATGGCGAAAGGGAGAGAGAGGGGGAGAAGATGGCGTCTTCAGGATGGAATTCCTACGGAAATGTTGCTGTCGTGGAAATCACATTTTCACGCGGCACCGATCGACCGACTTATGGTCTGATTTCAAGTTGCAAATGCCGATCTTCAAGATGAATTTGAATTTATACAAGAGTAAATGAAGAGGAAAAATGCGTTGAATCGATCCTTAATATTATAAATAAATAATCTAAGTGAATAAATATGAAAATATTAGAGAGAGAATACTTCTTCAGATATTGAAATAATTCAGAGAATATTAGAGCATAGTAAGAAGAGTGATATGTAAAACCGTATACTTTATTGGTGATACATACATTAAAACATTTTTTCAAATATCTTTCATTTAATATAATCGCTTGATAATCATGTTCTAACATACTAGAATAATATTATGAAAATACATATTAATAGAGCAAAAAAAAATAATTAAATACATTAAATATATTGAAAACGTTTAACAAATATTCCCGTATATGCCCGTTTTTTCACTCTTAATTTTCACCCTTTTCAATTTGCTCGACTTTCTGAAAGAAATACCAGTGGTAACGTTGCAAAAAAAAAAACTATTCCATGTTCCTCTTTGTTAAAAATCTATATCAACTATTCGATGAAACAGTTCTTGTGCAACTGCTTCTTGACCTCGAAACTGCAATTTGATTGCATATTGCATATGTCGATCGATTTTTCTTCTTAAACGGAATCTACCATCGACTTCAAAATTTTAAACAAAATCATCAATTCGAAACTACTGTAGACTTTGAAATAAGCACTCCCATCTACCTGATGCTTAACTGGAATATTAGATTATGATTCAAATTCGATCATCTGTTCGTATAATAGGCGAACGTTTTGGTTGCTGCCCACAGGCGCTTACGGAATGTTACTGTTCGCTAGTATAAAGCACTGAAGATCGACTTCTGATGTACGAATATGAGCCAAAAATGATATTTATTTTATTAAAATTGAGTGTATTTTTTTCGCATAATATTTTCAATAAATAACAGCTGTCTATAAATTTAATATGGTGATGAAATTGATTTACAATATTACTACATTTATATTGCAAAAATGTACATAACTAATATTATATAATTTACACATAATACAATTATAACAATAATTAAATCAAATTATCTTATATGTAAATTATTAGTATTTAATGAACTTAAAAGTTTGATTCACAACTATTAAATGACACAAGGTAAGAAAGCAAAAAGCAACTTCATTTTAATTATTAATTGAAGAAGAAAATAAGAGACGAGACTAAGAAAAAATGACAAGAATCTACAAGAGAATCATGCAGATGAGATTTGTGTCAAATGGAGAAAGCTTGATACTTAAATAAAGTTTAAGATTTTCAGGCTTTTTCGTCTACGTCATTCCTACGGGACATAACCGACTCTTTATCTTTTTATAAGTGCAAAGAGAATTTTCATCTCATAACAGCAACCGGCTGCCGAGGTCGATGCCTTCGCGATAAAGAATGAGGGACATTCCCAGTTCGCGGATTATTGATATCTCTGTGAACTTTCGCTTTGATTACGCAAAACGTATCGCTCTTCTCATATGTATTATTTTTTCTACTATTTTATCTTGCAATTTCAACAATCTATACTTAATGATTAAGTGCATATGATATGCACTTGCATTTATGATACTGTTTATTTTGCATACTGAGTTGTTTTGCGCAATTATATAATTTATAATTTTGCACACTTTATATTTTTTAAAGTAATATAAATATAAAGATTAAAATAGGCCTTGAAGATAACTTATGATTTCTGACTAAACTTTTATATTTTATTTTAAAGATATTAATGTGTATGTGTATGTGTGTACAAGAGTGTGAGAGAGAGAGAGATAGATAGAGACAATATAATCGTAAAAATTAAATTGTAAAAATATATGCATTTTATATTAAAAGAAAAATAGAATAGATCGTTATTCTAAAAATGTTTCGTGATATTAAAATCTTCAAGTACAAAAACCAAATAAATTAATATATTTCGCTTCATAATATTTTTATTAACAATTATATTTTTATATTATTTAGAATATTTATTACTTAAATAAAAGATAAAAAAATTATAAAACTGGCACACATGACAACATTTATCATTTAATTTGTACTCGTCGTTCAAATATGGACGAGATAAATTAAATGAGAAGAACATTACTCATATCATTGGATGCAGGTGCGATATGTGCATTGTTGTGACAATGCAAGTGTTGAAAGAAACACGTAGTGAAAGCCTTATACATTTATTTACTACGCGAGGATTCCCCGGCGCGAGCGATTGCTTGCGTGAGCTCAACTCATAGGCGCACGAAAGTCACTGTTGGGTATTACCCAGAGCGACAGATAATGCAACAGGAATATTGGGAAAACATCCTGGGAGTACATCCCCGAATCGCGACAATCTGTATATAAACGACCGAGGTAAGGCAGACAGGCATCAGAAGTCATTTCGTAGTAGAAACGAAAACATTCCTTACTTTCTCAGAGGAATATAATTAATATCAATCATGAAGCTGTTAATTTGTGTCTTGGCCTTATCAAGTGCTATCGTTTATGCGAGTGACGATTGGGAACAACCGACCACTGATTTGATTCTTCCAGAAGTAAGTAATTATTATTTAAATAATACCAATTAAAATAAATCAAAGTTAAAATCTGAAATCTGAAAGTTAAAATCGAGAATCTTTATTTTAAATTCGAATTTATAGCTAAACTTCTTATAAATCTTTTTCTTAATTTACACTTGATCATTAAATTGTTCAAATTAAACGTATATCGATGATTCATATATTTAAAATTAAAAATAAATTAAAAATAAATTAAAAATAAAATAAAATTTTTTTATAAGCGCACGCTACCTCATTTGACGTAGCGTGAAAAATGAGTAACGTGGCTATGCATACATTATAACATGTTGCGCTGTAATTACCTTGTATTTCTCACGTGACTCACAAAGACAGATCTGGACTTGTCAGATCTGGAAATTGTCATTGAATCAGAATTTCCTGAACTAAAAAGAATCTTTGTACTTTCGCGAATGACTACCGTCATACTTATATGTAATTTATAAATATGATAAATAAAAAAGCTGTCTTTGGCATATAATAATATTCTTCGTATAATATAATATCGTTCTTGTGTTTTCACATATTACTGTGTCATTAATTTATCATAGACGTCAAACAAGGCAGCATTTATTATTTATTAAAAAATATCCGATATATGTATAATATTGGAAGTTTTTTTATTTTACAATTAAATGTAAAATTGATATTCAATCTAGATAATTTAATAACCAAGTGTAAATTAAAAAAATTTATAAGAGAGAGAAAATAAAAATTCAGTTATAAATTCAAATTTAAAATAAATATGTCGATAAAGAAACATGTATTTTGTACAAATGTACAAAAGAATTATATCTGGAAGAAGAATTATACAAGGTTATTGATCTTTCTCTTTCTTTATAGAATCTGCGTTCTCGTCGTCAAGCCGAAAAGAATTCGATAACTTTTCAAGGCACGCAACCTCTGAGCGGACCGATGCGCCAACCTAGCTGGGATCTTAACGCTAACCGCAATATTTATAACAATGGTCGTACAACGGCGGATGTCTACGGAGGATTGAATAAAATACCTGGACAACGAGCGCAGCCGCACTTCGGCGTCCAGGCTGAGAGGAACTTTGGCAATAACGGTTTCATCAGAGGTCATACTCAGTTTCAACCACGTCCAGGAGGACACGGACTCTCTCCCTCGGTTGGTGTAAGCGGTGGCTTTCGCTTCAGGCGAGAGGCAGAACCACAAGGAACTTCAATAAATTTCCAAGGGACGCAACCTCTGAGTGGACCGATGCGTCAACCTAGCTGGGATCTTAACGTTAATCGCAATATTCATAATGATGGTCGTACAACGGCGGATGTCTACGGAGGATTGAGTAAAATACCTGGACAACGAGTGCAACCGCACTTCGGCGTCCAGGCTGAGAGGAACTTTGGCAATAACGGTTTTATCAGAGGTAATACTCAGTTTCAACCACGTCCAGGAGGACACGGACTCTCTCCCTCGGTTGGTGTAAGCGGTGGCTTTCGCTTCAGGCGAGAGGCAGAACCACAAGGAACTTCAATAAATTTTCAAGGGACGCAACCTCTGAGTGGACCGATGCGCCAACCTAGCTGGGATCTTAACGCTAACCGCAATATTTATAACAATGGTCGTACAACGGCGGATGTCTACGGAGGATTGAGTAAAGTACCTGGACAACGAGCGCAGCCGCACTTCGGCGTCCAGGCTGAGAGAAACTTCGGCAATAACGGTTTTATCAGAGGTAATACGCAGTTTCAACCACGTCCGGGAGGTCATGGACTCTCCCCTTCGGTTGGTGTAACTGGTGGCTTTCGATTCAGAAGGGCAGCCGAAGATGCCGATGAAACAATATCTATCGAAGAGTATTAAATCTTAAGCTAATATTTAAATCACAATAAATTTGTGTGTATATTATATATACACACAAATTTATTAATAAGAGAGAGACTGCCATTTTTTAAATTAATACTCTTCAAAAATTGTTAATATTATATTTATCTATGCGTAAAATATGTATTATTTTACATATTAAATTTTGAGGCTATTTCACATAATATTACATAAATATGCATGTATTTAATATCATTTATTTATATAAATAAAATTTTATCAAAATATTTTTCTGTATATGTACATATTTAATAATTACTTTATGTTATCAATAAAATAGTTGCCATTAGCATTGAGATCTTAGAAAAGTTGACGCATTGAATCGCTTAGAGGCTGCGTGTCGTGGAAACTTAATGGCTTTACATTAATTATATTCTCATTCTTAAAATATTTCATAATCAATTCTCGATTTCGAAGATTATAAAAATGTAATTGCACAAAATAAATTAAATGTCTTTTAATTCTAACTATTTGTAGAGTAAATAATCGAAACAGCCGAAAACATGTAGCGTCTCGACAAACACTTGACCGTATCAAATCGTCTCTAACATTAACACCGGCCGGTGTAATCTCGCGTGTAACTTAGCAGGTTCCCGAACGACTTAGCACTTCCAAGCGACGGGCAAATCCAATAACCCTCGACAAGCGTGACAAGGGCGCAGAGTTTTTTTCGCGGGAGGTCTCCGGACAACATGACGATTAAACGTTTTCGCCCGGGCGAGAGGAACAGTAGTCATCCTGCACGTGGCCACTTCGACAATAGGCAGATAGAAGGGGCGAGGTGAACCCCCCCGCTGCCTAATAGCTCGGCATTAAATTTGTCAGTGATATTGCCGGATGGGATCGCCTTGCCCTCTCTAGATCATGAATGACGCGGGACGACTGAAATATGCCGCCGCTCATGCTTTCATCCCCATCGCGAGGGGGATGGCTCGAATATATGCCAGACAATAGGAAGCAAAGACACCGCTCGAATAAACCCTCACGTTTCGAAGTGTTGTTCTTTTTCGCCACGTGCGCCGATCGAAAAATTAGCGTTGTTTGATCATTGATGAAAAAAGATATAGGAATTTAAAAAGTACTTATTAAATATCGAGATCTTAAATTATTTTGTCTCACCTCAAAATTTAAACAAAGTTTAAACGCTAAAGAATATTAAGGTATAAATATAAGAAACAGGGATCTAAAAAATTTTTTATATTAATTTAAAATAATTTTACGATATCTCGCAAAAGGAATTTTTCAGAGAAAAACTTGCAAGTCTTAAGAAAATAACTTCGAAGGACGAAAGCAATTATTAACTCTGCTTTTTCAGCTGACTCGTTTAAAAGTATTTCCGGTAAATAGCGTTTACTGCCGATCAGGTGACTTCGACGAGCAATTCGCTCGAGTGGATCGCCGCGAGAAAGGACGCCGCGATCCAAGGATGCTGCAAACCATGTTTTTTGACAGATCGGCAGCAACGGTCCCACAAAAGGAGATTGTCAGGAACGCCGAAATAGCAAATTAGAGAATTCCAAAGAATTCCTGTCTCTTTATCTCTCTCTCTTCTTCTTGTTTTATTCTTTTTTTTTTCATCGTATATGATTTTTCTCAAGCCCGGATATTAAGAAATATACTAAGATTATACTAAGCTATTTATTGACGTTTTAATTATTGTTTTAAATTTAATTTTAACAATATAAATATTTACTTTTATTTCTATTATATTATTATATTCCTTTGCATGCATGATATCATCATTTCTTCTCTATACAGGAATTTGGAATTGAGAAAAGGGAATCAAGACAACATAGATTAATGCGATGATGATCTTGGGAAATGAATATGGCGATATGAGAATCCGAAATAATCCGAAGAGATATCTTTATTGTTGCAACGACTAACAATATATTACTAATACAACAGTAGCGCCGATTCAACGACGAAGCTGCGAGCAGCTTATAATTTCAACCATGCCGTCGTTGACAGAATCGATTAATCATCATGCTCTTATTAAAACGCCTAAGAAAAAGCTTTGAGCTTAACATTAAGCGCGAAACGACGACGAGGACTTTTGGAAATAAGGAAAATAGAATTTGTTAAAATATGATTACAATTTTATCGATCGTGGAATGCATTCTCATGGCGATACATTTTGCTCTATATTACTGTTCTTTTCCTGCTCTTTCTTTTCTTTTTGTTCGTCTTCTTGCTCCAGATATGTATCCCATTTTTCTATTCGCGCTTCAATCTCCGCATCAGTTTCTGTAATTCTATAAGGCATATTTCGATGCATTAACAGCTAGTATATTTTTCATTTCAGAACAGTCTGTAATG
Source organism: Prenolepis imparis (assembly GCF_030444845.1). Taxonomy (NCBI): domain Eukaryota; kingdom Metazoa; phylum Arthropoda; class Insecta; order Hymenoptera; family Formicidae; genus Prenolepis; species Prenolepis imparis. The sequence continues at coordinate 9,522,840 of NW_028141169.1, forward strand.
TGAATTCTGCGACAATTTTAAGAAATGTCTGCAATCAGTAATGCAATTACTACTAGCGTCTAATTGAATAAAGACTACAATATCAGTGATGGATAAATGGTGCGAATATCACAAGAGACACTCGACTTCTTTCTCGAGTCAGGTGAGCGAAATTATACAAAAGTAACAAATTGAAATATTTCTCCAAAATATAGCAACATATTATACCGTAATAATTTATATTTCTTTATATATTTTTTTAAAACAGCAAATCTGCAAGGAAATATAGAAACGTTTCAGGTTCCTGATTGATCCAGGCGCCTGTTCCAGCAACTATCGGTGTTGACTCTAAAGTCGACATAGTAGGATTCTGCAATGGAATAAGACTTACTTGTATTTGGTCTTGCCGTCCCAGATCTCCGCTGATATCTTCCTCTGGCTGAACCAACGGCCGTTCAGAAGCTGTATGCAAGCTTGCGCCTCTGCCGGTTCTCGGAATGTGACTTGCGCTACTCCTTCAGGATGTCTCTAAGAACAGAAGACAAATACAAGGCGCCCCACAAAAAATATGAATCAAATGCACACCGATTCATTTTATTGAATCACATTTTAACAGCAGATTGCCTTGAAGCCAATATTAAACAGATATAGGGAATTAAACAGAATATAGAAAAAAATAATTTTAATTAAAATGTAATTAAAACTTACTTTAGAATTTTGTTTTGCTGAATAGTCTTTCTGTTTAATTGAATACTTGAAAAAAATCGTAGAAAAATCCGTAGAAATAACATATTTTTTAACAAATATATATATAGTATTATTATACTATATATTCAGGTTTTAGTTTATAATTTTCAGATGTTAATGCCAGATTTCGTATCTTCTTTCTCATTTGCAAAAGAATTGTAGACGTTCTAGAATTCCATAAAACTATCAGCGGATCTCCTTTGATCCATTGCTTTAACAAGCCGCACGACAAGCATGGAAAGGAATCACATAAAAGAATATGATTCACTCTAAACCATATTGGCGGTAACATGTGCTTTCAAGATGAGAAAAATGGCAATGAGATGCCTATAGTAAATTAGGTAGCGCAGAGTATGAAATACCCCTCGCATAGTTTTTAGAGTCGATGCTATTTAAAGTCGCAACAAAGTACGAAAAAAATAAAATGTATTACGTAGATTTTTGCTTTGCAGATAAATTCATCAGCAAATTCAATTCTACATATAAAGACTTCAACCTTCAGATAATAACCAAATAGACAATTAGAATGCGCATGGGTGCGTGACAATAATATCGAGCAGCTCTACAGAAAAATAAAGAAATAGAAAAATACACGCGGACAGAAATGTCACACGTCGTGCGAATGGAATGTACTTTGACATTGAACAGTTTCACGGTAGAGGCGCAAAGACTGGGAGTATCTTGCCTCTCGCCTCTCGATTTATGGGGGTTAGGGGCATCCCCTTTCGAAGGCGTTACTTTACTCTCGTCTATTTCATGAAATTCAGTCGTTAAAAATATCCTGAGAAGGATCGATCATTTGATTCAATTTGAAGATGCAACAAAGACGATTTAAACAAAGGTTTTAGACATGTTTAGAGAGTTTGTTTTTTAAATTCGCAATATTCATAGTTTTTAACATATTAGAGAATATAACTAGAAAATTTTAATTATTATTTTAATTATGATCAATTATATTTAATTATTCAACGATTAAACTTAATAGCACTTAACACAAGGAGAGTAGCACAAACGCACAAAAATAAAATAGAAAAACTCACGTCATAAATGACGACCTTCCTGACGTCGCCGCACTTGAGACACTCGGACCGAATGTCCTGTTGGTACTCTAAAAGCAGCTGGACATCCCTGTCGAAATCTTCCGGTGCGAAAAGGTTCTTTATGATAACAACCCTTTCGCACTTTAGCGGTTCGCCTCGCATGCGCTCTGGTCGCCAGTCGAACAATCTAAACAAATAATTGCACAAGAATGTGAAAATATGGTAGAAAGAATTGTATTTAAATTAATCATGACTGTTTTTTTCCAAAGATTTACTTAAATCTTCAAATTTTTATTAGTAGTCGCAATCTTCAAAATCATCGCTTCTATATAGTAGCGAACTATTGGGATTCTATGCATCTTTCGATTCTAATACATACTATACACGTTATATCATGTCACTATTATCATTATTAGAAGTGACGTTCCTCAATGATTAAAAGATGCCGACAAATATCGCTGGTACAGCACAAATTGCTGCATAATCGAGAACAACTCGTCAGCCGTGAGAATAGTCACGATGATCGACAGATCGTGGCTCACGACTCTGCTTCTCGGAATGGCTCGGGGGAAATAATGTCGATAGGAAACGATATAGTGTAACGCGCGTAGATTCACAACGGATGTCGAAAGAGCGTGTTGCTGCAAAGACTACTTCCGGCCGGCAAACGTGGGCCCGGTCACGTTCGCCGATAACTGGTTTTCGCAAAGTTCAGGGCGTTGACCCTGCGCTCGCGACCTACGCCGGATAACGAGACGATGCAGACGATAAAAATGACAGAGAGATGCGTCTCGCGACCGAACAATACGATGAAATATGACATGGCGTGAGGAGATTTTCAAATTGATATTAAAGACGCATGAAGTGTCTCATAAATGCCGTTAGCAGTACCTTTTTTGAAGATAAAGTCATTTCATTATAATTGCTTCTATATTTTTCATAATTAAATTTTAATTCAATTGTAATTGAATCGTTAAATCAATAAATGTTATAAAAGCATCCTAGATCAAGCATATTTTTTCCTACATTTCTTAGGAGAAATGCTGGATTTCGCTCTTTCGTCGCTTATACAATAATACATTGATATATTGAGGCAATCGATGGTAGTCGGCGCGATCATACATTTCGATTAACGAATTAAGTCTCCGTTGCAATCTTCCTGCAAAGTGCACCGTGCCTGTATATAATTTTAGGTCCGCCTGTATGCACGGACCGGCAGACTAAATGCGGGTAATCGACGTGTGCAGCTGCCTTTGCCGGAACCGCCAACGCCAAGCAGTCTGGCGGCTGCAATCCGATGGCAGAGCACAATTATAAAAGCCTTTACACATCGCAACACGTGTTGCACGCGCGAAAGACACGTACATATGTGAAAAAGTATTTCTTTTAAATTATCGCCCACACACAACAACCCGAGCATCGTGATTCGAAATCATCTCGATGCGATGCTGCTTTAGAACGAGCCGCTTGCGACACGTGTACGTAACGCAGTGCACATAGAGACTTTAATAAGATACACACGCGTGACGGCACGGATCCACGCACCGTGGATGAAACGTATCTTGATTTCCCCTCCGGGGATATACGCCGTCTCGCACGGACGCGAGCGAAGAGAGAGATGAATGGACCGAGGAGAAACCGAGGAGAAACGCGACCATCCCGATTTTGCAACGCGATTCACCGAACCCGAATTATACGGAGCGACTCGGCAGGAAGTGACACTACGCTTTAAACCGACGAATAAAACGTGTGCAAGCATTTCCAGATAAATTTATATTTATAAAATATAAATAAATAATGATATAGAAATAAATAAAAAATAATAGAAATATAATAGAAATAAATAATAGAAAAATAATAAAAATATAGATATAAATTTAAATGTATATTTTAGAACACACGCGCGTGTGATTATTTAATATTAACGTTAATCGTTTTAAGGTTCGTCATTCATAAAATTTGTAGAGACTTACTTTTCTTGCATCTTCTTCTGCCGCTCCTTATCCTTTTTTTTCCGCTTCGGTTTCAGCGCGGGATCATACGCGCCCTTCATTTGGAACTTTGCCCTCTGGACCGACAATGTTTTCCCTCGGATTTGCGAGCCGTCTAAAATTTTCAACGCCAGATCCACCGACTCGACCTGAAACAAATATTAAATAACCGATGATAAATCGCACGGATTCATGAAAGTTTATTGGAAATTAAACAAGAAACGCGGATGTTGTGTTATTTAACAAACTTTTGCGCATCTTATTCCGATAGTAATTAACACAGGACGTAAAAGAGACGGCGTTAATAGGCTGCACTTCCTACTTATTGTACCAAAGTAATAGAGTTGCCATTGTTGTCTTACAATGTGTGCGATAAGTCCATGTGATAAAAATTCGCGATCGATTTAAACATGTTTTATTAACCGGGCTACGCCCATGACAATCGCCGAAAAAATAAATTCCGGCTTACATGCGAAAGGTTTGGCCCTATAGATTTATGAAACGGGCGTATTCTCCATTTATATATAATGGCCATTTAATTAAGCGGATCGACCCTTTCATTGCGCAATCCGGTCTTTCGACCATCATATATGTAATTCAAATTTGCTCGATTCATCGCGTTAGTCAAGCAAATTGTGAACAAAATCAGTTTATACATCGTATTATTTTTATTAATTATTTTGAAGATACTTATAAAAATTCATCCAGGTTTTTTCATCGCGCAGAGAAGATATGCTCCATAAAACTTTAGTAGCACGTGCGAAAAAAAACTATGACTAAGGATGAAAGAAAAGACTAGAGATCAGAAAAAGACTGAGATTAAACATGAATCCCGAACTTAAGTCGCCAATGAGGGCTTATATCGTCAAAACTAAATTATATTTCTGAGCATTCTTAATGGTTTCAAAGAAGCACCATAGAGCTCGTAGTATAGCTCGAAGTCATAAAAACTTAAATAACTTATCGCTCTCTAAAAACATAAACGTTATATAGACGTACATATAGACGGTCAATTCTGTATTCGCATGCAACATCTCGAAAATTATTTTAAGCTGTTACACCATCGTTCATTCCGAACGTCCGATGCGTCTGGGTGGTCGAAAAAAAATATTGTATGTTTAAAATATGTGTATCAGAAATAAGCGAAACTGTTCCCGCGGTAATGTGTGTCACGCTTATTTACAAAACCCGTAAAACATAAGCCGCTTAGGGCCATTTTAACCGTGACTTCATGCCACTTATATAGACGGAAATAGAACAGAAAATAAATGACAAGAAATAACTATATTTGCTGACTTCCTCCATTCTTCAAAGAAAGATACGATAAATATCGTGAATCAACAGATGGATAAATATAAAAGGTACGTAGATTGAGAATAAGCAAATTTTATAGTTTACGAAAAAATTTTCGGAGAAAAAATAATGTAAGCTCGAATACAATTTTGCATTTTTCTGAATATCTTAATATACAATAGAACGGCTGGCTCTTGTTATACGTGCATTCGGCATGATAATACACGATGAAGCAACACGTGACGAGAGTGTCTAAATATGCATACGATGTGACGCTGGCGATAGATGACGTAACGATCCCGAGACAATTCTCCCTTGTAACGATGACCTAAAAAATATTTTCCCTACTATACTCGATATCTCGAGAAGATCGAGAAACCAAGTGTAGAGAATATTCCGGGAAGTATTCAGAGGCGATCGCAATAATTTACTGTCGACCCACTTAAGCGAAATTCCTAGATTCCAAGCGATCTGCCATCTACTCCATCGAAAGACTGAAAATAAGAATAATTTTCGACACGATTCGAAATCGAGAGTTTAAAGCAATGAAATTTGAAGGAGTTAGCTGAAGAGAGGAAGACGCAAACGCTATCGACGCTGTTTGCTCGTCTGGGCACGTAAGAATTTTAGACTCAAGGATATCCACACACGAGAAATAAAGAGTTGCGTAAATACACCTTGAGAACCTGCGGACATAAAGGGCCTCGCTATTCCTTTGATGCATCATCCTGCAACACCCACGCGCCAGACAGCTTCAAGGCTCCGTTCTTTTTTCCCCTCTCTTTTAACACGTCTAGCTTTCGTTTAACCCTTAACCAGCGGGACGCGAACGGAAAGCGACGCGATCGCTGACGTCATCATCCTCACAGGACATGCAAAGTGATTTAAATAAGGATCTCCTTTCTCAATTCCTATCGCATGATCTGTCTCTTTCATGAGACAGCATTATTTCGCGCCGCGTTTATTAACGCTGTTAGGTCAAGACCTGTATCAAGACAGCAGTATAGTTGAGAAAATTAAAATCACGCAATATTCACATATATAATTATTTTCTTCTATTAAGATTAGCTTCTTGGAAACAAGGCTTGATTTAAACTCTACTCCGCTAAACAAGATTAAGGTGGAGAAGCTACGAGCTACGTGCACACGTGCACTAGATAACGCGTGAAACGATGATCTACATAGTCGACATGCAGACATAGATTATCGTTGTTCACGCGTAAACGCCCAGCGATGATTAAAATGCTGGTTTTATGCTCGGAATGTGATTCCAGCCTTTCCAGACTCTGGACCAATGAGAAACGGGTCTCTACTTATTGTCAGAATACTCGACCACCCAGACGCAGGTTCCCGCGATCATCTCACACACAGCCTATGTTAGATCGCTGCAATTACGGTATACCCTCGCATCCAGTTCATGTTAAATTACACACGTTTCTCTAGTTGATATACACGTAAAGCGTCACAATCGTCAATGGTTCTCTTAGAGAGAGAAAAAAAAATATATAGGGAAAAATATTTACAAGTTCTCTCTCTTTTTATTTATATATATATATTTTTTTTAATTTAGAGTACGTATTAAAATTTTAGAAATTTCTGTAATTAACACCTTTACGAATAGTGCATATAAATATCGCGGTAATAGTAGATTGGACATTTTCGCATTTCATGATTGTCTTTCTACGTGCGTAATTAAGTCTCGTTTCCCCTGTGTAGGCATGGTTACATACTAAGAATACATAAATTAGACAATTACGTGACTGCTTGCTAAGGTGGTTCCCTGATAAGATAAGCTTCTCTGAACGTATACATTGCGGTGCGCAATTTCCTTAATGACTAATACTTAACGACATAACCGCGTACGCATAGCAGTTTAAAATCTTATAGAATAATTTAATAAAAAGTCAAGCTGCGCTTATCGCGCTGTGTGATCAAGATGCTGAATGGATACACAAAACGGTACGTGCGTGTATATAAGACAGCGTCGGAAGCGCGCATTTATCTGCGTGTAACGTTGATTAATGACAGACGATGAGATTTCGAGGAGACCATGGATCATCGTTATTGCGGGATGTCGTGTTTCTAACACGCCTCGAAATGAATACTGACGTCCCCCCTCTAAGCAACTATAGTTAGCCGACGTCTATTATCATTACGTACTGGCGCCCGGCCAAATTTCTCGCGGGGATGCATTAAATACCGTGCTTGCACACGCGACAAGAAAATTTCCTGGAATTCTCCAAGAGCAGGAAAGATCTTTCATCGAAAAGGACTTATTTATCCAATCGATCGTACAAATAAGAATATCAATTCTGAAATAATCCCCAGCAAATCCAACATTTCAATCATTACTAGCATTTACGCGCGAACGATAATAAGTCACAATTTACAAACAAATATTCCTCTAAGTTTACACCGTTGACGATACTCTTATATTATCTAGCATATTTTGCTGCATTCCAGCCACTGCAAGTTCCGTAATTGTGAAGAGACAAGTTGAAGTGTAAAGCTAAGAAGAATGTAGAAGGCTCGAGAATACTCGCCCTCGGAAAAGAGGCTGTCGATGGAAAAAAATTTTTCCAACGACAATTGAAGATCATTTAAAATCCTGTCTCGACTAGACAGCAGAAATCCCTCGAGCAACATTGTAAAAATTTTAGTGCGACATGTCATCATCCTCTTAATATATCTTGTCATTTTCAGACAGAAAAAAAGGAACAAGGAATAAACGATAAGACGTGTTGAACAAACGGCGTTGACGTCGCGTTGAGTTAAAAACGTCGTAAATAACGAAAATACCTATATATATATCGCGCGTCACGTTGACTCAGCTGAGAGGTCAAATTATATTATCATCAGAATGATTGGCGCTACGCCTACGCTATTGACATTTAAGATCGCGTTTGTCCCACTAATTTGCATTCGCGCAAACATTAGAGATGAGTCAGAGACAATTGCGCTCGATGATCGCGCATGCAAGTTTCATTGCATCGTGGCCGATTTACAGTCGAGGTCCAACCGAACATATCATCGCGAGAAACGTGAGCCGAATTTTTATAGCCCAATTTGCTTCTCGAGATGACGACGCCAATCAAGAAGTCCTTTCGACTTAAAAAGTTATGAGAAAAAAATTGTTATACGAAATTTCATGGTTTTTATATTGGAGCAAATTTAAATCGATATGAAAGTTGACAGGTAAATGTAATAAAATGCAATTTAAGATCGATAAAGTCTCTTTCCTTAGAGATACCAACATTCATTGAGAAATAATTTTATTTTACATTAGATGCAACACTGTGTCTTGCAGCGCGATATCTCAAGTGGTACCAGGCAGCTCCGGTTTCTCTCGAGAAGCATATTTCGGGATGCGTTTCACTTTGCAGATAAACGCCGACGGAAGTTGCAGGGTATCTATCCGAACTAGTAAAATTTATTCATCAAGATACGCTTAAATTGGAGTAAAATAATGTTTCCTAATGACGCATAGAACATATTGCTGCATTTTATTAAAAATGACTATTTATATATATATTTGCGTAAATATTGCAAAGAATAATTCGCGTTTGCTCTGTCTCTTCAAATATTCGTATGATACTAGACTGTCCTTGTAAGTTCTGACGGTCAAATTCATTCGATAAATATTTCTTCTGATTTACGATAAACGATGCATCCTCTCGCCGTTTCGATTGTTCTCACAAACCGTAAAGACTCCGCGATAAAACCCTCCCCATATTAGGTCTCTCCTAAGAGACGACACCGCGAGCGGATATACGCGCGGTACATTTTGCGAAACCGGTTTCCGGAATTCCATAAAGTCCGAAGTGTACGCGAGCGCGCAGGAGCGTTCGCAAAAATCGCCGTTTTGTTTCTCATCGTTTATTTTTTTGCGCCGCAAAAATGGAGATGAACCGTTCCTCGCCGGCGGAACAATTAGGAAACTGTTAACGCTTCGGTATCTAACTATAACGATGTCGCTCCGGAAATTACGGCTTTGCAAATTACGCCGATGAGAAATTTTCGCGCAAAAAAAAACAGATTATGAATGAATATGAGAAACATCTGTTACGGCGATCCTTTCCTTGGCCTTTTGGCGATTACACGGCCGAAGAATGAAGTGTTATTTAACCCTCTTAGGAGCAAATAATAAAATCGATGAATGTTTACGAATATATATATTCGGATGTCACCTGTACTCGCAGTTTTAACGATCTACCTGACCTTCCCGCTGGCTCGAAACAGCCGAGCTTCCTTTCGCGGCGATTGCACGTGGAAGAACGCGTCTTGTAAATCTATAGTCAGACAGTCTCATGCCGCAGTGAGATCGGGTTTTCCTGACGCTTCGATTGCAATGGCAAATGCTTTGATGTCTGCGCGGTATGACTGCATCATAGTTAAACTTAATTTTGGGAGAATGCCAAATTTTTCAGCTCTACCGTTGATCCATCTTTTTCACAGAATTTTACTTTCTTAATATATATTTCTGGGTCTTTGAGAGAGAAATTTAGCGACACACGAAACGTGCGTTAAAAGTGCGTGCGAGCTTGCCTAATATGGAGATGTAATGCATGTCTCGAAACAGAAATGCATGCCTTTTAATTTTAATTGAATTAAATTTGAAGAACTATTACACACATCTGAAATATTAAAGTTCAATTTGTAAAGAAAATAAAATATATTTATATTCTATTCTAAATATTTGTTCCATTACATTTGAAGAACTTAGATACGAAGTGAGATTAATTCAAGAGCCCGGAAGCTCAAGAAATTGTTATGCTACATACTAATAAGACTATACAAGCATGTGAAAACGTAAGCTAACACTTGTAAATGATTGACTTGATGTCATATTATAATGACGTAACCGTATGGCGATGATGATTCTCAAGCCATAAACATGACCACTGCATCTACATCTCCATAATGCCTGACGCAATATCTAGAATTACTTGAATCTGTCAATCGCTCCGTTGTGATTTCAGGCACGCAGTCGTCAACCCATCCCAAATTGCAATTCCGCGAATTACAGCATTCCCAGTGTACCTTTCAAAGCATCAGGAATGCGCAAATGAATCGCCGTCATAGTAGTTTGAACGTAACCACGTTCGGCCACGCTGTCATCCAAACGTAGAGCCCGTATTTAGGTGATAAAAAATAAAATAAAATTCATGCTTCTGTCTCTCCCTTTTTGTGTGATGTGTCAAGCGTATAAAACATTCCAACGCTCAAACGCGCAGTATTTAAATATCATAGGTTGTTTGAACGGGCAATATTTAAATGTTATAAATTATTCTGAACGTGATATTTTCATCACCGTGTAAATTACAAAAATGCAATGTCGCTATTTATACATTCGCGTGCATGGTATGTGCACAGATACGTGCATGTAAAAATAGCTATCTATGATACAGAAAAAAAGAAAAGAAACATAGATATATTTAAATTATGCAACTATGATAACAATTGCAAGCTCGTACAGAATGCATAATTATCATGAATGAGCAATCAGTGTTCTTTTCAGAGATATTAAATAAAATGTCACAGATGACATTTCTATATACATGTCTATTCTCTTATAATACAATAGTCGAAATTTGAGAATGCATTTCATATTTTTTATGTGCGCCCGTGCATTGTATTTCCTCTCTCTTTATTTCTCAATCTCTTTCTCTTGATAGCAGTCTTTGACTTTTTCCATCTTATTATCGTCACGTCTCTGCGAGTGATAAGTAGAAATTATTAAACGTAAGATTCGCGAAATCCGATTCAACGGTAGCAAATTACGTTCTTTAGTTCCGTGATATCTCAGACTTATTTGCGTACTAATATTTCTTGTTATCTCTGCTACTACATTTTAATCAATTCAATTTAGCCGTAACTCCCTAAAAGATACTATCGGACAGATAGACGTTAATGCACCCAATTGGCAGCCTGCCATTAAACGGAAACGCTGGTCTGCTAGCACACGATGATATTTTAAAAGTAGGCTCAATTTGAGGTCATCGCACTTTGATATATGTATACTATCTATATAAACATATTGTTAACTATATTATAAAAATATCGAATTTGTCAATGGCGGCATAATCACGTTCTTACATTGTCAATTAATTAGAAATCATAAATCACAAATTTCAAGTAATAAATAAACTTTCATCTAAAACATTATCCAATGATTAAGTGCAAACATTAAAAATTGATAGACAAGAGTGGATAGAAGTTATCGCCGAATAAATGATTCTTCCATCTATAGCTTGATTAATTCTCCGATAATTCCAAGTTATAATCGTAGTAAGTAACAAGCGACTGCTTTTACATATTCATTATTCCTCGCTTGTTTTTATTTTTATATTTATATATTCTGCGTTATTTCATAGAAAAAAAAAATTTTTTTTTACTCTTCTCTAGTTTCGATATTCTGACAAAATTCCGACCTAAATTTTCTCGATACTGATTGTGAGTGGTCCCTTCTCTCTGAACACATTCTGCTGCAATTTTCGATGCCGAGAGATTTTAACTCTATTTTGATTGCAATATTAAGTACAGAGTATATAGGTACTTTAGCTTTGTTGTCGCGTAGTTTCTCAAACATTTCGCGAGTTGTCGACGTATAGCTACTAGAGTTTATTCAACAATTCTTATATCGTTGACGCGCAATTATCGCGCGTTCTATGCTTGCTAAGTTCTTAATATCCTTGAGTCGATTACTGGCGTTATGCAAAACGTGAATAGAAATCATTAAATGTGCGCGTTTGCAAATACCACGTACAGTGATAAACTATTTCGAAATTGCTTTAAAGATCAAGGTAAACCCCAGATTAAAGGAATATAAATTTAAAAATCGTATTGCTCTAATTGTAACAATTTTGCATAAAATGTTAATGAAAGAGAGAGAGAGACAGAAAGTTTCTAACAGTACGAAAAACATAAATAAATATTATACATATGAGTCGCTCTGCGGCGTTTCCTATGAAAAATTTCTTCGCGTGTGGGAACATTATACGGGGGTTCTTCGTAAAATACGCAGAAATCGCGAAAGCGTATTTGTCATACAGTCCGCATGATATATCGCCATGAATGTGTGTATGTTACTGCGTGAAGCGCATTCGTGTTGATTCGAATAGAAATCGGAGTAAGCTAGACAGATTCTCTCTCTCTCTACGGCGGATCTACGGCGCCTTGGATTCAGAAAATGATCGTGGTAGCATCTGGCGCTAGGGGAAGCGCGAGAGAGAATTCCTCTCGTAAGCTCGCGAAGCGCGCGAAGGTACGCGCCGAGCGGAATGGAAGCGGCTGCTTCAGTCGGGCACGAACCTTCGTCGAAGAACGGTCTCCGAATGATCAGCGCAGTCCGGGCCACCCTATATCGATCGCGATAAAGTATCTGTGATCTCCGGACAAAAATACAGAGGGGTGTAAAAGCGAAGCGGTCCATTTTTTTTTCCTCTCTCCTTCATCGCACGAATTCGCGAAACGGTACGATTATGACGACGCGTGAATTAAGAAGCGAGACGAGGTTCAAGGAACGAGAATGAGGACGATCCTGCGCGCGTATCGCGACCTTTATATCGAATATTTCGACGAGTAAGCGACCTGTGGTGCGTAAACATGTGGAAGTGTTGGGTCCTGTTGCTTCTGTGCTTCGCAGGTAATTAATCGTTTAAAGTGCGCGGTACAGATTTAAGCAGATCGCGGTTGATTCTAATGATGAGAGGGATGAGTCCGAAGTGTTAACGGGGAGATATGAAGTGGGTAAACACGGCAAGAGTCTAAGAAGCGATTAATTCAAAGAGAAAGTAGTGAAAAAGATAATTATTAATTATTGAGACGCAAACAAGTTTAATTAAAAATTTACGGAATAACGTATTGCATGAAATAACACAGACAAAATAGCATTTTTTTATATGACGATTGATATATGTTAATTCGAATAAAAATTATATTAAAACAAATGAAATATTGCGGTAATAAACGGTCATTTATTTAGTGAAAAAGAATTTGATGAAAGAATCATTTAATTATGTCTCTTTCTATAATTATGTATTTCCTCTAGTAAAGTAATATGTAATTCAGTATTATCAAATAATTAATTAATATTTAACTTTGCAGTTAATATAATAGTGCAGTATTTATTGAAGTGCCAAATGCAATTTTGTTGACTGCGAAAATATAAAGCATTATTAGAGCAAACGGAATAGCTAAATTAATTTTATATGTATTGTAATTTCATAAAATTCAATTTCTGCAACATGTTCGCCCGCGCGTTATTGATTTATTGAGTGATATAAATTCATTAGAAACTCAAACTCCAGTCTTTGTGAATTTAAAAGCTAAATGCCGCTAAAATCTTGATGATACTTAAGATAATTCATGTGATGTAAAAGGATATAATCGTGAGAAGATATCTTTCGCTGCTGAGAGACAGCAAGTTGCTTGTGCCTATTAGTAGTTACGCACTTTGCTAATTGGCAACCTAATAACAACTCTAAGAGTTACGATAGTGCAACGTATAATTATCTACATGATTTTTAAAATTACCGTAATAGTACCGTAATAACCATAATTTATCAATATCTATTTTGATGTATTAAACAATAACAGGTGAAGATAATTGGTTTATGCGGAGTCTGTTGTATAGAATTATATCGGTAATCTATATCTTTAAAAAAACTGTATAACTTGTATAACTTTTTTTTTAAAGAATTGTTCATCTCTATTTTATCTTTCATATTTTATCTTTCTTTAATTTAAATACATTTGTTTTCTCTCTCTCTCTCTCTCTCTCTCTCTCTCTCTCTCTCTCTCTCTCTCTCTCTCTCTCTCTCTCTCTCTCGCCAAGACAATTTTTTTAACGCCTTAATAAAAATCTCGAAGAAAACCTTAAAAGGGATGCACGTTGCGAGATGCATACTTTATATCGGACACACGTGAAATTTCTGCATATAAGATTAACCAGTCTGCAAGTGGAACGACTATGTTGCGCAGACAGTTTCGGGACGCGCATATTTTACCAAGCATTTTCTAATGGAAACCGCAAATAAATTAACGAACGATCAAAGTGCATGTCTTCATACAAATAGACAGATAGTTTCTGAGCAAACGCAGGAATTTATTTTCGCGAGATCGGATCTAGGCGGAAATAATACCGACAAAACGATACCATCAAATCTGCGTCGAGAATAGTTTTGATCAATCGCGGCTATCATAAACTTGCTTGCGGCTATTGAAGAGTAACTTAGAATTAAAGTCAACAATGTGACTGTTATGTAAACAATTTCTCGCGGTACTATTTGATACAATTTTCTTTCAATTGATAAAAAATAATTACAATCATTACATCGAAAAAAAAAAACTGACCTAAAATTAATTTTCTTCGGTAATGGTATATATAAACTACAAGTTAATTGATTAATTACTAATAATACCAGTTTGTTCGTGAAAGTGGAGATAAATTCTGGAAATATGAGAAGAATGTTCATCCAAGACATCGAGGTTCGCCTTGTCCCATAAATGTTACATGAATGAAAGTGCAAGTTGTGGGTAGATATATACCATAGATATAACTCCCTGTCATGTCTATCGTTCGCAGTCGATTAGACGAGCTTGAAAATATCGAATGACTTTTCCTTGAAGGGTATAATATGATCAAACGACACTATCGATAATGAGTGCTGTATCCTTATAAACTTTCGATTTTAATTACCAGCGACTTTAATTAAGTTCAGCGGACATTAAAAAACATTTTTTTACTGATATATTCATTGATTATGTTTTGCAGGATTGACACAATTTCTAGATTTACAAATATTTTCATATTGTGAAAATAAGCAAAGAAATATATCTATATATTTTTTACAATCTTCTTAAATGGAAATAATGAACGCTTGGGAATTTAATATTAATAATAATTATCTGTAGCTGCTCATTTATGTTTCTAGAAATGGTAAAAAATAAAATTTTGCGTAACTTTTCGCATGACTGAATATTTACGCGAATAAGCAGTCGCTACACGATATTTTCTGCCGCTAGTAAAAAGTTATTTCAGTAACAGACAACAGTTTGCACACCTGTGATAAAAAGACGCATACGATTAAATGATTACACAAAGGAGATACGTGCGCGCGAACTTGACAAAAATTTATTGTTCCCCATTTAACACCCATAAATGTCATGTTTCTAAGAAATAAAGCTCTATGAGTCATCGATTTTGAAAATTTTAAATACGCGAAATACAGAATAGGAAATCTAATTTTTTTTTTTGTATCAGTATTCGTATAAAGTAATT
The DNA here is from genome assembly GCF_030444845.1 of Prenolepis imparis. Taxonomy (NCBI): domain Eukaryota; kingdom Metazoa; phylum Arthropoda; class Insecta; order Hymenoptera; family Formicidae; genus Prenolepis; species Prenolepis imparis. The sequence goes on from NW_028141169.1 coordinate 9,538,172, forward strand.
TTTGTATATTTGAAAAGTAGGAAACTGGGTGAATTTCCACATTTAAAGATTTAGATATGGCCTCTCGGAACCTGAGAATTTTAAGTCAAAATGAAATATGCAACATACGCGCTGGCCATCTCGTTTGTTCGCATTTTAAAGCAAGTTGTATATATCGCGGTATCCGAAGCTGCAACAAACTTTAACATAGTTCGCAAATTTGCATGAAGTTGAAAGCAACGGAATGAAAAAAAAAAAAAAAAAAATTCCAACAAGAATATTTTATAAATTTCGTAACAATTTCGCGAACAATGTATTTTTTTTAACAAGAAAATTTTTCAATTATTTAATTAATTTTACTTCTACGATTAAAGTTTGTTTTGCGCTCAGTTCTAATTATTTCAAATTGATATGTGTGCATAGTACTACTTTCAGCTGATGACTAATTAAAATCGATCGTACTGTAATTAAGAGGCGTGAAATTGTAGTCAGCAGCTACTAGTTTTTATTATTCGTGGAAACTAGTTCTCGCAGAATTCTGTCAAATAAATATACATTTGAATGCCCGAACAGACTCTGACTGCAATCACTACGCTTTAACATGTGCTCCGAGTACTAACTGACCGATTAAATTGATTTAATCCATTTAAATTTGACCCATTTAAATCTGCGATCTCTACAATGTAAATATCGTATACTTGTACAAGTGTATCGCAGCTTAAAAATAAGATTCCGCGAATAGTAATTAAATGTCCATTTAGAAGCTGCTACGTAATACAAATCTAAACTATACTTAGCATAAAGCGGTATGTGTTCTTTATGCTTCTTCTTATTAGCAATTTGAATAATGATTCTGTCAAAGTTAAATGCATAAAATAATAATATAATATGATAATATAAAATAACATAACGCCACATATTTGAGCTCGATTAAAATGCAATTTTATAGTTCACTGTTTTTCTATATTATCTTATGTGATTATATTTCTTTTTACGTTCCTTATAATTATATACTATTAATAATAAAATAATCAAACTCTCTAAACTTACTTTTTAATTCATAAATCTCATGTCGTTTATCATCGAGATCAAAACTGATATCATGATATTAAAGCAGTTATGTTATTAGAATTATCTAATTTTATAATAATTAAATATTTTTCAAACTTGCTCGCTAGAGATATTAATATGTGAATTGAATACTTGCTATGATAAAATATAATAAATATAATAATAGGTTCTATCGCGCGTAATTGTCGTGCGAACAAGAATGTATTTCCTATATTAAAGGCCTGCGGGCTTCCCTGTATAAAGATTAAATCTCTGGTATTTATTAATAGTCATACGATGCTAGTTATGTATCATAAATGAAATTTATGGCGGTGTGTGTGTGCCACGAGATTCATCTACGCGACAATGACTCATAGAGAATGACTTTTTGAGTAATTAATTGGATATATATGACAATCATTGGCAATGTGCGCCTGCTGCGCTGCCTATATTCTTTCATAACAGCTATATTAATTTGTAATCAATGTCGACACATGTCAGGCAAATCCTTCTTATGATTTTTCACTAAATTTTCAATACTAATTGCTTATTTTTTCGATATTTTCGAACATTACACAATCTTCAAAATGTGTCAAACCATTTATATTTTGAGATTCTCATTAACTGACGTCTTAAACTGGCAGTTAAATTATGTATACCTATTGTATGCAGTATCTCGTACTGCTGTCGTAAAAAAATTGCTTTATCTTTACCGGTCCCACCCGAAGAAGCTGTCACGCCCTAAAAAGTTTCAATCAATAGAATTGCTTAATTCTCCGCGCAGGAGGATTATGTAAAATTATAATGAATAAAAATTTCTTTCTCCCCTTTATAATAATGCATTTTTTTCTCATGTGTTCTTTTCTTTTTAGATAAATTTCATATAGGATTACATAAATGCATATTTGTGGAGAATATATAAATGCAGAGATAAAACTATGATTTAATATATGTTTGCTTAAATAAATTAGAGCACAAACAGACGTCCCATCAAAATAAGCTATTTGTGTCACAACGATAAGCCTGAAAACGTTGCGAATTTGCTATCGTGCGAGAAATGGGAAAGAATCTATTTTATGAGACAGTATTCGATAATTCAATGCTCGATATTATCTTAGCTATGCAATGAGGTGGCGCCTAGTCACGCATGAACCGCAGACGGCATTACATAATGTTTAAATTCCGCTCAAGGCCACGGAACAAAAATGTATTCATTCGGAACGAAACGCGCATCAGATATGCGCATAAATTATATAAGTAAAAGAGAAAATTATGGATTTTAAAATATCGAGATTTATATATCAGAACAAGAAATTTCCGCCGAAACGCCCGACTGTATTGGAAATTACTGATGCTGAAAGAAACGAGTTTAACCAGCGAAAAATATCGGAATAATCTGAATTTTCCATTCCTCTATGATTTCATATATATTATAGAATATTCAGAAATTTCTCAAAATCCCTACTGTGTGACAAGATTAACGTATCTGAATTTTCTTTCCAGGCTTATCGTCGGCCGTTTCGGACTTGTCAAACTTCGGCGTTAATTCCTTGACGACTAATCAATCCAGAACAGTGCGACAGCACGAATCCGTGAAACGATTCGCGTGTCCCGTAGGATTCTTTCGATTGAAACGATTCTGTTATTATTTGAGTGCCGGTACAGCGCCATGGAGGGACGCGTACTTCCATTGCAAGGACAGAAATGCCACCCTGGCTATATTGGACAGAAACGGAAAGGAGAGGATGTTGAGAAAGTACTTGATGGGGGATCAGTTCAGTGAGTATAAGCTATTCTTGTCTTTGACGACTATAACGCCGCGCAACTCCGCCTAAATCCGACAAAACTCGACAGCGAAATTGGAGCGGTGGATCGGCGGAATTTTCAACTGGCAACAAATGGCCTGGGAATGGGGTGTGACGGGTGAGAAGATGGTTTTCCAGAGTTTCGGGAAAATGGAACCGGAGAAATCTGAGAAGTACGCGTGGCATTGTATCATAATGGATCCTACAGTGAAATACAAGTGGAGCGCGAGAAGCTGCTTCGAACGGAAGCATTATATATGCGAAGTGCCTGCCGGTCGTTTAGGTGAGAAATGCATTGAAAACTCGAAAAATACATTCAGTAAAAAGAAAAAGCCATCGTACTCAAATCGATTGTGATACAGTTTATAATTGATTTTAACCGTATGATATTTTTGCCTCGTTGCAGTAAGAAGACGCAAGAAGTCGGATCCTTTTGCGCCGCAAAACCAAAGACTAAAGTCTAGAAAGAAGGGTAAAAAGTACTTAGACGAACAGAGGAAGCTAGAAGGAAGAAATAAAAGTCGAGCAAACTGGAGAAGAAACTGGACGGAACAAGGAGAGAGTGAGCAATGGGCTCATGGTGTCAAATTGGGATCGCGACCACCTTCCAAGTATGATAATTCAATTTTATGTTAAATAAATTGTGAGATTTAAAAATTAAAAAACAGGAATTTTTAAACATCTAAATTGCTACACAGAGAGAATTTTCTCTTAGAATTTACCCTGAAAGTCGTGGAAATCGTGGGACAATATGGTATGGAAAGAATTTTATGAGAATTTCTCTGATTAATATTTATCACAATAAAAATAATAATATCTACACGTTCAAATATGAAACATGTTTGATTAATTTTACTATGCAGTTTAGTAAAATTAATAAAACATGTTTTATATTTTATTGTGATAGATATTATTATTTTTATTGTGATAAATATTAATCAGAGAAATTCTCATCAAATTCTTTCCATATCATATTGTCCTACGATTACCATGATTTTCAGGGTAAATTCTAAGAGAAAAGTATCTCCGTGTAATAATCAAAATCTTCTATACGATTAATGATCCTTTCAAAATTGCTTTTTATTTTTTATTATAGTACCAAGCTGACGCAGCCTAGAGAGCGCACGCGACATCGTTCGAATAGAACCCGTTTGCAACCAGCTGTACCAAGAGTTGCCCAAGTGTTGCCTCAAGGGCGAGAATACGGCGCTTTTCTGGGCAGCAGATTCAATAGCCATCAGTCACAAAATTTGGACATGGATAACGTTCTTTCGCAGTTCCACAGTAAAATAAACGATTTCGCGCGGGAGGAGATTTTGTTAAAGCCATAAAGAAGAAGCGTAAATCACTGATAATAATTTGTTATAATTGCAACCTTGACTTTATTACTGCTCTATTAATAACTTACTACGTATATGCAACTAAAAAAAGTAATACTTGCAATATAAAATGTTTGCTACAATGATACTATCGAACTGCCAATATGGTTGGTATTTCTACCAACATCGGTTAACTTTAAAACCTCCGGTTAAACTATCTTTGTCTCTTTTTAAAAACGTAGCTGAAAAAAGACAAAGATATAGTTTAACCGTAGGTTAAAATTAACCGACGTTGGTAGAAACAGGCCTATGTCGACACAGTCATCACAATGTACATAAGTATGGTTGCAATTGTAAAAATAAATTTTGCAGAACTGCGAAAAACTATTGCACAATCAAAATTAATCTTGGAACAGATTTCTTAATATTCATTCTTGAATATTCGTAAAAATTTCAAAAATATATTGATTAGTTAATAGGTCAATCATAAAATATAAATATGATAAATAATAATAAATAACGATCATACGATATTTATGTAACTCATTATCAATTGCATTCGATATTATTAAAGACACATTCATCTAAATATTCCCTATATTTATCTATCACAATAGCACTACAAAAAATTACTTACTATCTCTTTATACCTATCTTTCTCTATCTCACGATTTTGAAAACGACGTCTTGTGCAATTAATTAATTGTAATATAAATAAATAGTTCACGTGAATAGTTCATGTATTGATTAAAAATCTAAAGCTGCCGATTCTTGTCACTGATATTCGCTACGGATTGCGTCACATGAATTAAATAATCTACTATAATTATCATTCGATAATTATCTTATAATATCGATTTATACTATAATATCGATTTATACTATAATTTATGCTATAAGAATATATCATCAGTTTTTATAAGTGCATTATGCAGTCAGATAGTGAATCAAAAAGCAAATTTGTGTTCGTTATTTTTTCACCGCTTCGTCTGTAAATATATCAACATAGGACTATCGATATATAGCCTCTGCGTATTTAACGATGTATAAATAAAATATTGATACACGAATTCTTATAGTGCAATCGATATTGTTAGTAATATTAAGAAAAAAGTCAAAGATGATCATATTAACTAAAGTATATATAAAAAAAGCTCGTAAAACATACATATATTCCTACCTTGATGTAAGTACAAAGAGCATCTCCCTTTGGTTCACCATTGCCATCTCTGTACAGCTTGATTTTGTCCTTCCCTCTTTCGTCCCTAGCTATGAGGCCACATTTGGTGAAGAGTTCCGTGAGCTCCTTCATAGTAATGTCCAGAGGTAGGCCGGATACGTAAATAGCGGTATTATGTGCCTCGTCGACCTCAAACCAAGTTGGTGGTTCCTGAGCTTTTCGCTTCGCTTCCATTCTCCTCTGTTCCTTTTCTTCTTTAGCTGTCTGAAGCTCTTTTGGCTCTGGTGGATTTGGTTGTGACGCACTAATATCTGTAAAGCCATAACTCATTTGATACTTGGCCATGAAATCCTGATCAACTTTTGGAAACCAGGCATTTTTCTCCTTATCCCAGAAATATGCACTGCCGTCACTTGGATCTGTATAAGTGTGCGTATCATTCTCAAAGCCAAAAGCACCAGTTTCAGTACTAGCTTCAGGAACAGAAATTTCTTCCTCTTCCTTTCTATCAGAGTTTTGTTTGTTACGAGAGCTCTTTTTATCATCTTCCTTCATTATCCATTTATTATTTTCTCGATCAAATTTGTAAGTAATGTTTGTTGCTTGATCGGTATAGATATAATTTTGCCCATCAAACTCATAGTTCTTCATAGAATCATCTTGTTTCTCTGATTCTTCCGTGTTTTCTGTGACTGACTGTGTATCAGCCATCTTCAACGGTTCATTAAGTTAGCTTTCAAACAATAAATCTGTAACAGAAAGATAAAAGTTGGTATTGATAAAAAGTTAATTTTTACTTATTTTGCAAAAATCTAAATAATGTTGTATATATAGCGTAGACACCTGTCGCCTAACAACTCATATTAATTTAAGCAGCATTATTTAATTATTATTGATCTATATCATATAATAGAGAAATACAATACAAACGAAAAGAATGCAGAATGTTAGGCAAATATTTATAAAATATGCAAATAATGTAATATATTTTATTTTTGCTTATAAAACACTTGAAATAGTATATTAATTATTAGTATTATATCAAATTAAGGGTAAAAACATGATTTGGAGCACGGAATAGTTTATATAGAAATAAGGTTAGGAACTGACATAGAACAATACTTTACAATACTTACCAGTATTTAAACCACTGATAAATTCCGCAGGATTCGTTGGGATAATTAATAAATAATTCGTGAATTTAAAACAATTATAGTGACAAGAATTACATTCTTTAACAATTATGCATATAAAATTACAGCGAACGAGACTTCAGCAGGTTAGATGTGGTACGTTATGAAATTATGAATAAAGTCTTGTTTAATATCGCCATCTATCACTATTTATATTAGAATAAAGAAACTAACATATCACAATTTCTGAACACTGTTGATAAAATCACCATCTGTACTAAATTTTTAATTCCTTTTACATGTTTTAAATAATATAATACTTTAATATATGTTATAATACTTTAAACTCGATTAATATTTTTGACAGTTATCAGCTGATTTCTGTCAAAAAATATTAATCGCGGATAAAGTTTTATAACATATTATATTACTTACTTACAAAATATTATTATTTTAATTATAATAATATGTTGTAAATATACTTATAATATATATACTTTGCCGCGATTAATATTTTTTGACAGAAATCAGCTAATAACTGTCAAAAATATTAATCGAGTTTAAAGTACTATAACATTTTATTTAAAACATATTATTATTTTAATTTTTATAACATATTATTTTATAATTTAATTATCAAAAAATATTAATGAAGCGTTAATTTGCTAATTAAATAGTAAATATAATAATAAATGCGATATATAATTCATACATATATAAATCTATATGTAAACTCGCCTCTAAATGTACAAGCACTGAGAGGTTCTAATGACTCGATTATCTTTACCGAAAATTACTCGATTTTTGTCACTTGAAATTTCGGTCTAATATACAATGAAATTACAAAATAATCTCACAATTTATTCAGAAGACGATATACTATTGCGAATAATTGCGTTAATTTGGTTCGATTATCTCTTTGTCGGCTTACCTGAATGGATTATTATCGGAGCTCGAAGTTTCTGCGTCTTTACGCCATGGCAGTCCCGCGCGAAAAAGGAACATGAAGTTGCTGCAAAAGCGCGCGTAACAAGCAGGGTGCGCAATCGATTCTTAAGCAGGATTTTTAAGTAAAATTTCGATAAAAACGGCATGTAGACATTATAGATATAATAAACTCGATTATAAATCTATATAAATTCGATGATTCTAAACATGCAGCACTTGGAAGATCGATATAGGAGAGAAGGATCTAATGGCTCGATTATTGTCACCGAAAAATTCGCTCAATTTTTGTCACTTGAAATTTCGCTCTAATACGCAATAAAATTACGAAATAATCTCACAATTGATTCAGAAGACAATGCTATTGCGAATAATCGCGTCAATTTGGTTCGATTATCTCTTTGTCGGCTTACCTGAACGGGTTATTATCGGAGCTCGAAATTTCTGCTTCTTCACGATATGGCGGTTTCGCGCGAAAGAGAAACAGGAAGTTGTTGCAAAAGCGCGCATAGCATGTTCGACCAATCAGAATAAAGACGCCAAAACTTCCTGCATTCTGATTGGTTAAACAAATGAAGTATTTGTAGCGTTAAGTGGAATCGATTCTTATGTGCGATTTTTAAAACTTTAATGAAAACGGCATTTAATTATAATAAATAAATGGACTATAAATTTATTTAAAAAATCAACTTTAAATGTATTAGCACGAAAGATAAGATAAAATAAAAGGCTCTAATGAGTAATTATCTTGCCCGAAAAAATAATCCGTTTTTATCTCTAAATTCGATCTAATATACCATTTATGTGTTATTTCATACTTTCTTATATTCATATATGTATATGATTTTCATATATGCATTTTCATATATTCATAAACAATACCACAAGAAAAGAAAGAGATTTAATTAATTTTTATATAATATTATTATTTTAAAAATTAATTAGCAAATTGACGCTTTAAACAGCTGATATTTGTCAAAAATTAATAATAAAGTAAAAATTTGCTAACTAAATTTTAAAATAATTATATGTTATAAAAATTGAAATAGAAATATGTTGCAAATAATATGTTATAATACCTTTTCTGCGATTAATATTTTTTGACAGAAATCAGCTGATATCTTTTAAAAATAACAATCAATTTTTAAGTATTATATTATATTATTTAAAACATATTATTTTAATTTTTATAACATTATTTTAAAATTTAATTAGCAAATTTTCGCTTTATTAATATTTTTTGACAGAAATCAGCTGATTAAAGCGTTAATTTGCTAATTAATTTTTAAAATAATATGTTTTAAATAATATGTTATAATATTTTTGACAGTTATTAGCTGATTTCTATCAAAAAATATTAATCAAGAAGAAAGTATTATAACATATTATTTACAACATTACTATTTTAATTATATTACTATTAAATAAATTACTATTTCTACCATATTATTATTTTAAAATTTAATTATTAAATTAATGCTTTAATCAACTGATTTCTGTGAAAAAATATTAATCAAGTTTATACAAACTTTATTATATTTTTCTTTAAATATTTTTTTTAACAAAAAATCGAAGAATGGCGCGCGCGTAGCCATATAAATGATTTAGGATCAGTCTAATCATTTTAACTTCATCTTTGTGAATGTTTGAGTGCATTTTCATTAAAAATTAAATTCCAGGTTGATTATTTAATTACTTCATTTATATTACACTCGTCATACTTAATTAATTATAAATTATATAATTAAAATAAATAGTCCTACAAGTGTGAACATTTGTCACGTTAATTATATGTTCTGCTGACAGTTCTGGCATTTTCTCAATAAAATTAAGTCGATAATTATTAACTTTCCAAGAGCTACGATGCGAAATAAAAAAATTCTCGTTGATCGAAGTCGCGCAAAATCGAAAATTTTCCAAATCCGATATGTGTGAAAATTTGTCACGTTAATCAACTGTTCTGTTTAGCTATTTATAAATTATTTACCATTTATATTATTTTCAAGATATACATTTTTCGTTTTTTTTTGTTTCCTCGATAGTAATCCATTTTAAATTATCATATTATAAAATATTTTAGGTTTTATTTTAAAATATTTAGAATAAAATATTTTTGTAGTAATTCATTTATCTTTTTTAACATTTTATATAATATTTCACAATATTGAATATTAAAGTCTTTAATTTATAATATTTAAATTCTATAATTACTTATATTATTTATATATAAGAATTAGATTTTATATATTTTAATTGTAATAAAAATGCAAAGAGAACGAGAAAGTGGGCGAAGTCGATCATTTTCGACACTATTGGAGAACCGCGTCGTTCGCTCCCATTCTTTATTGTGTAAAGAAAACAGCGGCGCGGTTGTGCCATTAGAAATTGATTTCTAGTTGCTAGGATACATGGTGGTCGCCTTCTCGAAAGCGCCAGCACCAGCAAGCATGCCCGCCTACCTGGCGGTCAGTCGGCTACAAGTTGCGCGGCGTAAGGTGCACAAGCATGGGCCTACCAGACATAGAGACTATACCCGGTAAAACAAAAATAAAAGAAAAAAAAAAAAACGCGAGAAATGTGTGTAATGCACGCACCTGAGACAGTATATTGCACGCATAAATTTCATCACGCACCTCAAATTATTCTATAATAGACCGTGTATATAATACTGACCCGCGATCGATCCTTGAAAACGACGCACGGGCACGGCTCCCCCGACATTATTAAAACCCCCGCACGACGTACCCCTGCTTCACCCCGTGCCGGTTGTCAGCGTGAAGTAACGAGAATCGATACCTGTCGCTGTTATCAAACGATCACGAGCACGTATGCACGGCGTGTACAGTGCAAGAAAAATTTACAGTCACTCGATGACAAATAGATTCATTAAAATTAAGTCGCAAGAATTTTAAACACATTTAAAACTATAATATTTTACTGCATCCTGCGCATTCTTATAATTATATTATTTTGTAAAGCGTTTACAAGTGCTGCTACCAGCACAATCCGACCATTAATCGGCTAATGCTACCATAGTCGTGGTCACATGCAAGTCATGTATGTGCGCATTTGTATCATTAACTTACTGGCGTTATTACACGTTGCAAGTTGTGGCGAAAAAAGAGGTTCTCGAAGTGCCGTTTGATTCGTTTAATAAACTCGTATATTTATAGATCGTATATTTATGGTGCACCATAAGCACGAATCGACGTAATATGTAACAAGATCCAATTGAAGAACGTCGATTTTTATATAAAACGAGAATCATTATTTCCTTTCTAGATCCCTTCAACGATATTTGTTATAGGCATATTTATACATGTATATTGCTTATAAATTAATTTATCTGTATTTTTTTAAATTTTGTAAAATGTGTTAATCCTTTATTTCTTTCATACTTGCATTTATAATGTGCGATATATATTTTTAAGGCGCACACAACACAGTCTTTCTCTACTGAACTTTAGTTATATCTCTAATTTTGATATTTTAATCTTATTTTTCTTAATGTGTGTTTTACATATGATTGGCTTATTATTCGCGCGTGCACGAACAATCGCTATCGACTATCAGATGATGTAGTACACATATATTTTGCAGAGCAATTTGGTAGAGCTATTAATCGACCTTTAGGTCAACAACCCTAGAAAATATGCAAACTTCGGTACTATTAATCTTCCACAAAGCTGTGAATATATTTGCTTTCATTTTCTCAGTATTTTATAATTTCTCTTACAAATTCCATGATATTAATAATAAAAATATTAATTTCAGAGAAACCTAAACTGAAAAATTCTAAAAGTAATTTAAAATGAATAATTTAGGAGTAATATAAGATAAATCTATAATTCTCAAAATTCAAAGTTAAAGATATTTAAGAACTAAAAATCCTTAAATCTGAGAATTAATAATCTGAGAAGTTGAAACCTTGAAAATTTAACAATAAAAAAAACTATTAAAAATCTAAAAAAAAGTTTTAAAGGTCTAAATATTATACATGTATCTTCTTTTTTGCATAATATTTCACATGAAGAGTCTCTAACGGGATAATTCACGTTGAGATAGCTTGCATTGCTTTCCGACGAAGGACAGATGCATAATGAATTATGCAAAAGGCCGCTGTTTGAACTTTTGATAAGAGAGACGCAAGCGTAAATCTCAAAGGATTTATCGCCAGTTTTGCGTTATTGACCTTTGCGCAAAGAGAGACCGAAATACCGCTGTTAATTTCGTGTTGAGACGGCATTCGGTATCTTAACGCTTTTCCGGTCCTTTTTACTTCGCGCTGACTTAATCTATGCTAAAGTTATGCAACGATAAAATTTGCACTCAAACTATATCCATGCACTACCCACAGTGCTTAGAAATAGAAAAATCTATAAGAGATGCCGACAAAATTAAGTTCAATTTCTTTGAGAAATTATTTCTATTTACTTTTGTTAACACGCAATTAATATAATTGAACAACAATGCTTATCTTCTTTAACAATTCTTCATTTTTTCTAGAAATAATGGTAAAATATAGACAGCTACAAAAGCGTGGAAAATTTTAGAAAACCGCTATATGTATAATTATACTTCCTATACATGTTGCATTTAAAGTCATTATGTATACTTTTGCTCGAGTCGAAGATTAAAGATCGCTACAAGTGGTTCCACGTGCAATATAGATGATGTATCCTTGTGTAATATGTATATATGTATATTTATAGCTTTAGTAGAATAATATGCAACGATTGTAATCTTGCATGCTCCAAATATAACGACGCAACACGGATTCTCTGCTATATATGTAGAACACAATTTACGAAGATAATTTCAAGTATAAAGTTTTGATTAAGAGATTTCAAATAAAACGAGATCCGCGTATAATCTCGTTGTTTTTCGAAGCGCAGATTTCTAAATGCAAAATCTGTCAATCGAAGAAGAAATTCGTTCAAAGATAGAAACCTCGATTCTCATTTTGCCTTCAATATTTAACGATTGTATCGATCTTTGTACATTATAGAGACTGGAGCGGTCTTCACGATCGGTCGTAGCAGATTTGCGGACAATGTTGCGTCACACTTCTTCATACGTAAGGATCCGGTTGTCGCCATTGAGTGCGGAGATGAACATTCTGCCGTTATTTGTCGTAAGTTTTATGCATATTTTTTTTATAAAATAATTTAAAATTAAACTAAAAGAGTGGCTATTGTCACTCTGAATCCAGGATGGAATTCAGATTAGATCAACCCTATTGAAGGTATTCTCTTAAGTAGAATTAGTGTATTATCACTGAAACAGTGGTTTTAGTTATAAATATAGCACTACAAACAATGAAATCTCACTGAAAAAATTATTTAGTGATCGTTTTAATATCAGTGATATTTCAAAATGCCTCTTATATTATACTATTATATAGAATAGAAGATAAATTCGTAGCAATATATTTTGTTAAAGTAATATTTGAATTTGACCAAGAGTCTTGCTTATTTCTTGTAAGCTTATCACATCTTAGAATAAAGAAATGTAATATGCATATTAGTTATACCAGATCTCTGCCATAATCAGTAAAAACAAGGCGGAGAAGCAAAGTGTGAGTATTTTCAATGAAAATCAGTGAAATTCATTGATTTTCGATGGAATCGTGTTACTGTTTTATTCAGTGACATTTTCATTGATTCAGTTTAAAAAAAATACTCATCAATGCACAATAAATCTAGATTAGATCTAAATTTAATCCAGATTGGATATAATTATATATTATCAAGGATATTAGCTTAAATCATTGAAATAATAGCGAGAATATTGGCTCAGATTAATTTGAACTAATCTCGAGATGCATCTAGCTTGAATCATCAAAATATAAAAAAAGGAGACGATATAGTTTATGTTACCTCCGTTGAATATCGTTAATCAATGTCGTGTAGTGTAAAGTTGATAGTAAAGCGCACATTCGTGAGCACATATACATAATGCTTACAAACAAAAAAAACTTATAATCCACAAAAGTATTTCTATCAGAGAGAAAGAGAGCTATCTCTCTTCTTATCTTCTATAAATTTAGTTGTACAATATTATTTTAAATATTATATGCCTCGAATATTTGTATTCCATAGTCTGATTTTTATCGATAAGACATATTTAAATTCTTGAATTTTGATTGCTATGCTATAAAATTTGTAGACTATAATATGATGGTTCATATGATTTACAGCTTCTGTAGCATGCAACGTAAAGGATATATATATATATATATATATATATATATATGTATGTATATATATATATATGTATATAGTCGGAGCTATGCTCACATAGGAATACCCACTGTCCAGTAAATCGATATTGAACACGCAATGGTCAGTCTACGCCAACATTGTTGGCGTTATTAGCTTAACGCGTCTCGAAAAAAATTGCATTATTATTTTGCATACAAAAAATGTTACATTAATAAAATAAAAGCAATTATAGATAATAATTGCTATATTTTAGTATTCCCAACAACTCGCTAAGATTAATATTTAATCCATTCAAGATGCAAATTTTATTTTGCTCGTTTTATTTATTAATTTAAATATCATTTATTTTAAGATCCCATAAATATATTTATATGAATTTTCTTCGTGTATAGTTTCCGAGATTTTTTTCTGGAGATTTTAGAATCAATTTTACTCTTGCATAAGATTAATCGCTATTTTTAGTACCGTAATCAAATTTACGTAAGTTTATTGCTAGTGGATTTATATCTGAAAATGCTTTTAGATTCTAGATTCCTTGAATTCTCCATATTACATAAGTATAAAAATATCATCTTAACGTCATGAATAGTTTCTGTGAAATTCTGATTTAACGAACATATCTTTCATGCTTGCTTGGAACGCCTTTGCTTGCTTTTTATTCCAGAGACCGGCAGACTCTTCGTCTTTGGCAGTAACGATTGGGGCCAACTGGGTCTGGGTCACAAGAATCACATCAGCAAACCTTCGTGTGTAAAAAGTTTGTAACTGCCTTATCGTAAAGTAACAAAAAATTTTGATATAAATAGAACCATTATTTTTTTACGTTTTATACGTTTAAATGTTGCCATATTATTTTTTGCGCTGATAAATCATTCAAAATAAGTGTCTAAGAATATATTGCTTTCTTCCAAAGCTTCTAAATCTTTATTTACTCTTCGTTTATAAATGATATCAGAATTTTATACGCACTAAATGTCGAGAATAATTTTTTGCCAAACTGTTCGTTTAATTAAGTGCTGCTCATGATTTTAACGAGAATCTCATTTGTTATAGTCCTGAAACCAGAAAAAGTTACACACGTCGCATGCGGAAGAGCGCACACGTTAATATGTACAGGTGAGCAACGACGAGTAATGTCTATGCAAAATATCTCAATCATGCTTTCTCTCGATTACATATACCGAAATTGATTACATCATTCGTTTCAATGACGCGGTAACAAGTTTTATAGATATAAAAAAAATAACTCGACAAAATGATTATTTCGAAATAATAAATGTAATACGGTGTATCTGCGAAATACCTTTCGTATGTAAGTATGTATACAGGTGTCATTAATAGATGAGAGATATATTAAGTGAGCATGCCGCTTCTATATGTAGCTTTGCGTGTCACGGACTTCGACGAATATTCGCCGAGTCATTCAACTTCAAACTTGTTCTCGTTTGAAGGGATCAACGTGATAAGGATTTCTAAATGGCACGTCACTTTACTAACTTTCCAGATAGGAATTCGAGATGTTAATTTGTCAACAGACTGAAATTGCTTCTGGCAAATAATTCGTGAAAATGTATTCACAGTTAATTTTATTAATTTACCTTAATTAATTTCCTATTAATTTAATAATTCAATTATTTTTTATAGTTTGCTAAAAACAGAAACACAATTTTAATTGACTAATTAAATCATGAAACACATACACATTTTTTTAACTTGAAATGTTTTTTCTTCAGGAGCACAGAAAATCTTTGCGTGCGGCAGTAATCAAGAAGGTCAATTGGCCCGGGAAAATTCCGCGATAGGCGATAGCTCTAGTTCTCCAATCTTGGTCTACGATTGCGGACTCGCCGGACCCAGGATTGTACAAATTGCAGCAGGATCACATCATTCAATGGTTTTGACCAGCGACGGAGGAGTTGTCGCTTGGGGAAGTAATCTGGAGGGACAGTTAGGATTGCCGGGAGTTTCGGGCCTTGTTAACAAACCTACAAAGGTTCCTATTCCTGAACCGGTAAAAGAAATCAGCGCAGGATATTATCATTCAGCTTTTTTGACCGGTAATGGATGACTTTATTTCTACGTAAAGTAATAAGCTATATAATAACTTTGAAGTATATGTATAATAAAAGCATATAAAGATATGTTTATATTTTTTACGAAACAGGGTATATATTTTTTTATATTTTCTCGCTTTTATAGCATCAAAAAAACATTTCAAGACAAAGTTGATCTAATAATCTTAAAATCCCGTTTTAAGAATCTACATATATAAGGATTCTGAGACATACTTTTCACGAGATAAAATCATTTCCGCTGTGGCCCGCTTAGAACGATTCGCACGAGCACGAGAAGTTGTAAAATATATTAGCGTGTGTGCAATTCAACCATCACACAGTTTATTTCCAGAAAGCGGTCTCGTTTATGTCTGCGGCGAGTCGGAAAGCGGTAAACTCGGAATCGATGTCAACTTTTCTACGCAAGTTGCACCGAAGCAAATGCAGTTGCCAACATCGGCACTTCATGTTACCTGCGGCGGTCATCACACTCTCGTGTTAGCAGGTTGAGATCGATCGATTTTGACACCTATATATATTTTTCCGATACTTTGGCACATATTCGCAGATTTCCGAATAGATAGAAGAATTTACACATTTCGTATCTCTTTATTTTAACTCGATTTAAAATACGACATTGACATATAGTTAAAAATTTGCCAATTGCTGATTAATTGTTTAAATTGTTAGAAAATGGCAACATTTACTGCTCCGGCAGTAACGCCAGTGGGCAGCTTGGAATGGGCACGAATGTCAACGAGATACACTTGCCAAAACATCTTGCACGCGGGTCTCTTCAAAATGAAAAAGTCGTCAAGATTGCTTGCGGTGAAAGTCACAGTGCTATTCTTACTGGTAATTAAAATTCTACTGTCGTATTCTTTTAAATCCTTAGATAATAACTTATTATCTAAGGATTATATCTTAGGATATAAGGATATATCTTATTAACAATCGTGTTAATTATTACTAACAGAACTTGGCAAACTTTTCACTTGTGGTGACGGGCGACATGGTAAATTAGGTCTGGAAGAAAACGAAAATAATGTTCACGAAGTCACATTTGCTGCCAAATATCAGGAACTCTTCATTACGGATGTAATTTTGCTTGTTTTGCTTAAATAAATATTTATCGTATTTTTATCCGATTCTCTCTAATTGTTTTCTTATTTTATAGGTTGCATGCGGAGGATGTCATACAATATTGGTTGGTCGAAGACACGAGATGGATCAATCGCAATCGGATTCCACTGTAAATGTAACTAGATCACACATAAGTTATAAATTTAGTAATAAATTATATACTATTAATCTTTTAAATTAAATTTATTATTAATTAATTTTTAAACTATAATAATATAATTTTATTTATGAGCTATTCGTTAATTTCAGGAGTCAGCCACGCAGAACAAAAGTTCTTTACCT
The DNA here is from genome assembly GCF_030444845.1 of Prenolepis imparis. NCBI lineage: Eukaryota > Metazoa > Arthropoda > Insecta > Hymenoptera > Formicidae > Prenolepis > Prenolepis imparis. The sequence continues at coordinate 9,555,286 of NW_028141169.1, forward strand.
CCTTTAAAGCTTCCTGTAAATATGCAGAATGAACATCGAATGGACACTACGGAAAAATCGATACACGAAAAAGATGATTCACATCATGTCGAGAAAATCAATGAAACACCAAAACATAATGATATTGAAACGAATTCAAAAGATTCGTCAAAGGAAAATTCGGATATTGTCAGTAATGAAAAAATTTCGTCTTCGGCAAACGATGAAAAAATCGCAAGTCCTAAGAAATGTTCAGAAACTAGTCCATCGAAAAGTTCAAAAGAAAAAGTCGAAAAATCACAATCGACTGATGAGGAAGATGAATCAAAGAATAAAGAAAGCGCACAGAATGACGAAAATACTGAAGATAAAATAGATAATGAAAGTAAAGATGCTCAGGAAAATAATGAAAACCAGAAAAATAATAAAAATGTGGAAAGGACAGCAGCGACAGTAGCGCAAGGTGCTGAAGAGTCACGCACAGAAGCAGTTTCGAGGATACAAGAAGAAACGGAACAAGAAACGTCGACAAATCCCACACCACCGCCGAAACCACCGAGATTAAAATTCGGAAGTATCGAAAATACGAGCAACGAGAACGATTCCTCACGAGAGAGCAAAAAAGACGAGAACGAAAAGAAAAAAGACGAGGAAGAGACAAAGACGAGTGATGAGCCTGAAGACTCAAGCTCAAAGTTACTTGGAAAATTGAAATCGGCAGAAAATATTACTGAAAATATTACTGAAAAGATTGTGGAGACTATTGAGAATTCGGTAGAAAAAGTCAAGGAGGATGTACACGGTGAAGAATCAGAGAAAGTAGAAACGGATGGCGCGCAGGACGATGCTGATGTGGTGCAATCTCCGGCACCGCGAACAGGTTGGTCAAACAAACTTTATTTTTGTCTCTTCCTTGTTTCTCTGTAAAAAGTAAGAGGTCAATCAGAAGCATCGATTAGAATTCATTCTGCGAAATAGAATTTCTAACATTCGAGAGATATCAGACATTAATTTAAATGGAATATTTAAATTCGCAAATATATTATATAATCGATTATTGCCTTTTAGCTAAGATGGCGAAGTTGTTTAAAGGAAAGAGACAGGAGGTAGAGAACGGAACTAAAATGAATAGTGCAGCGAATCCAAAAGCTAAGGTAAGCTTTCATGGAAAAGATACAAAATTTCCCTCATATTATTTTAATTTTATATAAGAATATTATATTAAATATAAAATTTTTTCACTTTTCAGTCAAAGACATGCACCGTTCTGTGATCGAGAAGACTTTGAAGAAACATTATATAATCCATTATATTTTTTATAAAATACTTTTGATAGATTTTCGTCGCTGGGACCAATACGCGTGGAACTGGAAATCTCCTCCAATAATCGAGCTCGATTTAACATTAATAAGAGCTTGTCTTCAACCATATATTTACAATAGAATTAATTTAAATTTCTTCTGCATCATATATCGCATCGATTTCTATTTCTCGTTACGGCGACGAAGGGTTTTAATAAGAGCAATAATTCACTGACTGTATCTAAGGCACTCTGGATATATATTACATAGAAATTGGTCCCATTTTTAATATATAAATTTCAGAAGAAAGCATAAATCTATAACTATAGTGGATAAAGAGTAGATGAGTGTCAGTTGAGTGTGAAAAATGTGTACAGTGATATTTGGATAAAGGTATTTTATTAAATTTCGGTTATAAAATTCCGTTCGCGCTAGAACAAGCTTACCCTCTACAATGTTTTTTTTTTTTTCACTCTCGGAATATATTAAAAGTACTTAAAAAAACCGATATACCGATATAACATAATTGCATTACATTCTCGATGTATCACTCATTTGATTAATCGTCAAGCCGTATTTAACTTATAACGCACCGATATCGATTAACAGTAATCATGATTAATCTAAATTTGTGTCCTTTTCGATGTTCTTTTATAGCTGGAACCGCGCTCCAAATCGTTAACCGGATATTTAACTTTACGTAGCAATATGTGTAACAGTAAAATTGTCGGGGCGTAACTGACCTTACTTCTAATCGACGTTGTTTCGCCACACGATTGCTGGCAATGGTATACTTAACATACGATCACTAATATTGCACTAGATTATGGCCGAGTACGAGTGGGACACGTTGAGAAGAAGCATCGTCACGCGCAATCTTGCCATGATCGACACAAGTGAAAGTTTCGTCCATTCACGTAATTTCCAATGAAGCTTCTCCTCGTTGCTCTCCATTCAAAACGCGAATTGCATATTACAGTATAAATAAGAACGGAATCACAGACACAATAATATAATCAATAATATAATCTTGGGATCTCTCGTAAAGGTATCAGGTAATCCCTGATTAGTACGTCCAGAAGCGTCCGTTAAATCCCAAAAATTTTCTTCCATACTAATAAGAGAGAAACACTATATATATATATATATATATATACGAATATTATAATGGTCGTATCGGTTAACTCTCACGCATTGTGAAAGATCGTGAAGGATTCTTTGGCGAATTTCGATTCCATTTAAACAAATAAAACTCTTCCGCGAATTTCGTCCGAATAAAAATTCGCGCAAAATAAAAGAAAGCCTTTCTCCGTGTAAAATAAACCAATTTGGCTCCGCATATTCTGTAGTTAGTTAATTAGTTGTTTTGATCATCAACAGCGAGACTTTGGTGTACGCAGTCAAAGAGGACGCATTTTATATTACGCCACATATCGTATCGCAGGTACTTATCCAATATTTTTTCTATTACAGCAATATTAATTAATGACGCCTAGATTTATTTTTTCCTCGATTCTTTTTTTTCGACGAGAAATAAATCAATTATTATTTATTTGATAAAACATGTATACACATTATAAATTCATACACAATTAATCCTTGGAAAAAAATCTTTAGAATTTTTAATACTTTTGATTGTTAAATCGAATTTAAATGATATGTGGCTTCAAGAATCCTAAGCTAATCCTACGAATTAATGCCGAGATTTCTTAAATCTTAATTACAGTCTAGAAATACACACTAATGTGTGCAGTTTATGGTTATATTTGGTAAAATAATTTTAAAAAATCAAATACATCCTAGATTAATTAAAAGACTCGTAGCCTTTCGGCAAGTTTTATGAAAGAGTCATGTAAGAGTTCTTAGATATATATCTTGTTGACAATTAAAGTCTCGATGAAAAGAATCTATTTGTCCTTCATGCAAGTCTTCGCGATTCCTATATTCTTCAAACTCTAAATACCTTAAATTATATATGTTAATCAAAATCCAAGTTAATTGACTCATAGATTATTTAGATTTTTCTAAGTCATGCTTTGAGTCATAGGTGAGCCTTAAATCTCTAAACGCTTTAGGTTCTAATTATCTTAATTCCTGTGAGATTCTTAAATTCTGCTTATCGCGATTTCTTTCAACACACTGTCACTCTTTAACGAATTTTTTATTAAAAAATTTTGCAATTAAATTACTTCGCGAGAGAAATCGAGACTAAGCGTCATTAATTATTTATCGCTCACGTTACGATCACTATAATTAAGGTGCACACTTACTTATACAGCATCAGCATTTCTAGCTAATATTAGAATTCATAGACAAAGCAGCATGTCCATCAGGTCTCTATCATGTCCTGCTTTTCGTCGAGGTCGATATTACTCAATAGGATATAAGAATCTCGACTGACAAGCAAGCGATGCTGGCCGTTTATCAGGAAGGACGAGCCCCTCCTGATAGTCTTCTTACCGAGCTCGATCGCCTCGTGCGCCAACACTGGACTGTTATACGCCTTCACGAACACTGTAATGATGACAGTCAGTCCGACTAGAATCATACCGTATGTAATGCAGGGTACAGCGATGTCGGCGAACGTGGTCGCAAGATAGATCCACCGTCTGATGGGCGGCGTGAGCTCTTCTATACCCTCCTCGAGCCACATGATAGGGAAAACTATGTCGGAGAAATTCGCGACCACTCCAATGTTACGCTGTTTCTCTACCTTTAGATTTAATTGGACGCGAACCTTTGCTTCGACGGGCACACCGAGTTTCTAAGAGCGGAAAAAGAAAATGATTTTTTATATATAAAAGTATTTCTAATTTAAATTATCCCAGATCGTAGAAATCATGGATTTTTAAGTAACTCGGATATCAAAATTAAGGCGTTCTCTTTTAACTATAATTATTTATTCTCACGATCAGTTTAAGCTTGATAAATAAATTATCATAAATTTATTATTGATTTGAATAAATGTAAAAAAAATTGTTTTTCTTGTTTTGCTTACCGGTTGAATTTTGAAATATGTTTCGTGTAGATTTTGAACTGGTTTGAGTCCGTCAACGGCATCTAATAATTTAGGATCCGCTTTATAAAAATGTGGAAACGAGAGATAAACCGGTGCACCTGAAGTAAGAAAATGCAAGTTGGATAAATTTCACGTTTTATGCCTACGGGCGTCCAAGAATCTCCTTAACATTCTAGACGATTCTAGAATACTTTTCATAATACTCACTATACTGGCACGGACTAATGTCTTGCAAGCCTTGCGGGGGACAATTGGCGATTCCGTCGGAGCAAAAGCACTCATTCTCCGTAAATGTCTCGTTCGGTTGATCGAAAACTATATCCGGCGGAGTATATAAATCCGCTTTGATACCCGTTTTTTCTACCGGTCCGCGATATTGCAACGGTAATGTTCTGCAGAGATCTTTATCCCACAAGTGAACGATATCTGAGCCGGTCTGATCTCGTGGTGGAAAGAACGATCCTACACGAAGAGAGCATTTAAAATTTACTCGTGACAAAATATGTCAACTCAACGTTTCATTGAAACGAAAACTCGGATAATCGAAGCGATCGAAATCTTAACAAACTATTATATCTTTTAGATGCGCGAGGAATTTACCTTCCGAAGCGATAATGGAGTTACAGGGTGCTGTCGGCCAGTATGGCAAATGATCAAGCCCGTTTAATCGATTTATTAGACCGAACTCTTTCATATCCGTATGTCCGGTGAATATTGTGGATATCTCGCTCAATGTGCCGTTTCTCTATAATTTTGATTATAAATTGCGGGCTATATATTGGCTTGCACGTGTAAAAAATTTTTAAATTTAATTATTTTTTATAAAATATATAATATAAATAATTAAAATATGACATTGTAAAATTACGATAATACAATAATTATCGCCTATAGCACTTACTCCGAGAAGAAGGCCCATTCTGCTCATAGGCCGTCTTGTTTTGGGAAGAAATCGATATCCGAGGCTAACTAATGGGTCGTCATAGCCAAAGACGAGTTCCTGCGCTGTTACAGGAACGAAGGGTTTCATGTGCATTCCGCTCAAGAAAATTGATAATCCCATTGTGATGAAATGTGGAAGACTCTTGCTTTGCGTCGAAAGTGTCTATATAAAGAAAAGGAAAATATTTTACATATATCTTCGAATTATTATCGAGAATAAGAAAAAAAAAATAAATTACATAAATTTTCTCTATATAAAAAAACAATATATATTATTTTATTAAATATTTTAGTATAATATTAATTTGTGTGTTATAAACTCACTAGCAAAGGTATATTCGGCACTATCACTTTGATGTTTCTGTCTCTAGACATTTCAGGTACAAAGTTCAGAATTTTCTTATGCTGATAACTGACGGTTCCGTTATTGTGAAATACAATATTAACTTTTTCCATATCCTCTCTGTTAAAAAAATGCACATTTATTATAAAAAATATGCAAATACGCAACCCGAATGAAGCATCGTTCAGACAGTTTGCATACTTACAAGCGCGCTTCGGGATAAAAAATATTAAGAAACTACAGTAAATACAAAGATACCCAACTGTTCGTAGAAGAAATATATTTTAATGGTAATTTCAGGATCTCGTGCAAATTTACAATACAAGTGCAAGTGCACTTACCGATAAACGAACGGACCGATTTCCTGGAGCTTTGGCTTCTCATTAAACTGCAGGAAGTTCTCCGTGTTGGTTACATTAAATATGTAGACTTTGGTTAATCGTGCTACGCCTGGCTTTTGCCAATATTGAAAGGAGAGCGAGCCATTCCATAGTCGCAGTTGCTAGAAAAGCACGATAAATCGCCGATATTATTACCGGCGTGTTGTACGCGGTTTCTCTCCGGTAAGTTAAAACTGTGATCTGTTGCACGTGCGCGTTTTATTTCGAATAATTTATCGTAAGATTTTTATTAAGGTTGAAACGGTCATTAATCATTGAGTTAATCTTGAGATAAAAAATAATGACAGGTTCTCATTAGTTTTTTGAATTGGTCAATTCATAGATTAAACGCGCGATATATTATTTATTGTTAGAAAAGAGGTCACATATACTTTTTTCAGGAATCATTATTACGTGATTAGTATATGTGCATGATTGGTGCACATACTTTGAATATCTATCTTACATTAATGATTCAGATAATTTCCGGTGAAATTAAAATAGAAGAAGTAAAACGAGAGTTAATTCCATGGATTTTATTCCATATAGATGAAAGTGGATTTTTAAACTCACTGAAGTGAGAAATGCTTTCAAGATTCTCTCTTTTATTCTTTTTGTGAAAAATGTTGTTTTCGTTTTTATTCTTCTCGACAGGAAGAAAATATGCGGAAAGGAAAAGTACAAGAATAGAAATATAATAAATTTCTACTCATGTTGAAAAAATTTGTAGTAATTCTAGTGAGTAAAAACTTTAAAACCGATTACTTCTATGGAAATTAATCTAATTGCAAATAATTAAAGAGCTACAAATCATGAAATAGCATTATCATAAAAAAAATATCGTAATAGAATCATAATTTCTTCTTTTTTACTATAACAATTATAAATTACGGTAATAACACATTTAAAATATTTAATTAATATGTGATTGAGATTGCAATAATATAATAAAATTAATAAATTAACATTTTTCAAGAATAATTCATACATGTATAATCATCAGATTTACAATTTAAGTTGTGCAAGTAACATTATTAATAAAAATTGCACATATAATAATATATGTTCAATTTATGATTGACAATCATAAATTAATTTGCAGACAGTATACTTCTACGTACGTTAAGTTGACCTTAGACAATAAAAGAGATTCGCGAAGTTATTTACTGCGAATGCAAATTACTCGACGACAAGTATGGGCCATAAAAAATATTGAATATTCATTGCGTCAGACATACTTTGTCCAAATACGAGCATATATTCTCATGTCTTTGCAGGACTTGAAAGTAAAATGAAATCGAAAGGCAAGAACTTGTCAAAGTAATCATTACACATGACTCATTGATGATGTATCGCTTACGGGACAATCTTGTCGCCTAAACACATCAACAAAATTTTTTCAATCGTGTCAATCACAATTAATGCAATCAAATTAGTGCATTATATACGATCATCTGTTTTGATTTGCTTTTAATTACATATTTATCTCTAATTCTATCTATGTGCTCTAAATTACATATTTGCAATTGACTATTACATGTACTACTTCTACCTAGAATAACATATATATATAATATATATTTAATTAATAAAATTAACAATTTAAATGACATATTATATGTTTATAGATAATTCATCAAATTTTATTTACATTATTTCAATAAAATAAAAATGGAAGATATACAAGACACAAATTTTTAAAAATTTTGCGATAACTATATTACATATTTATCAAATGTATCGAAATGTGTATATTCAAAGGGTTTCATACTTACTCTTAAAATGAGGTAATCAACCCACGGTATGCTACTGAGCACTATGCCGATTACAAGTGCAAGAAGACCTAGACAGATTGCTGCTATCCTACCTACAAAAACAAAATAATACTAATATTAATAATGCAAGTGTCAAAACGTATAGTATTAAATATATGCACACTTAATGCGCGTTTGCGCAAACAATTTTTTTTATGGACAGTTGTGGGCATTATAGCTATCTACTACTCATAGAGCAAGCATTGACCTACATTTGAAAATTAGTGCCGAGTATCAAGCATTGCGTATATTGGGTAACTCATGTTCTATAATTATTGGCAACACTTTTCAGAAAAATGTATTATACGTAATAATACTTAGTATTCAATAATATAGAATAACATTTTACATTTCGAAAGAAAATCAGATAAAGTGATAGAATAATTATTTTACTGTATCGTGCGATATACGATAAAGTTTTTGCTTACGAAATTGCTATTATATAACTGAATATAAAAAATAACTTAATTGAAATAATTGTGTGCGTATGTATGTGTATGTATGTGTATATAAATGTTATATATATAATAATACAACTACACGTTTATACTGAATAAATTATTAATACAAAATAGAAACGCTTACTTCGTATAGAATAGTGCGTAAATAACCTGGAAAATATATTACGAAACACACTTTCCATAGCAATAGCCTAGGATCTTAGAATCAAGATTAAGCAAGAGACTCTTTGCTACCAAACTGGTAGTCCCTGTTATTTGTTGAGAATTTGTAAATCCTTAGAAGATTTTAAACGAAGATTCCATGTAGATAAAAACTTACATATATTATATTTAATCGCTGCGTGAAACAAATAAAATTTCACGAATTAATAAATTAATTTGTATTAAAAGATATTTTTGACAGACAGCGATTAATCTACAATTTCATTTGTACTTATATATATATATGTATGTACATATCTGTATATAACATTATACATACATGTGTGTGTAACTATAATTTTTAGATAATCTTTATCATTCTGATTTTAGTTAGAGCGCTTCCAAGAGGTTTGCGTAATGATTATAGGTGATTAGTGTTGACATGAACTGCCGAAGTACGTATTGCTAATAAACGACGTCAATATTTCTTGCGACAAATTACATCTTCGCGCTCGTTAATGTATACGATAAAAACTGATGATTTATCATTTTTTATAATTCAAATGCATTTAACTGAGTGTCATAATGCTTTGTTTGTTTTGTTGATAATTATTATTAATTTTAACAATTTGCAATAAAAAAAATTACACATAATGTGTCTGAAAATCATTATGCAAATCTGATTGACACTGAGTGATTGACATTTGCACATTTTTTTGCTTAGAAAGCGCATAAATAATGTTAATCGAACAAAGTTCCGAAATGTTATGTATTTGTGACGGGCCAGATGTATAACTTGCGCTATAATTCGAGCGTTTCGTTACATAATTGTTACGAGATCCCAGCATCATTGGGAATTCTTCATTACGTATAAGTCGGTCAACATGCTTTCACTCCCGAATTAAATGTAGGACGCTAATGATGCAATTTTGAAATTACCATCTAAAGCTCCGATGCATCGATGCAATGCATCATATTGCACATTAAAGTGCGCTCGCAATTATGAAAAATATTCTGGTATCAATTATTTACGGTAGATAAAAATAAGAAAAGTACCTCTTTATACGTTGTTTGATTCATCTTTCTTCATCAACTATTTGCTTGTAAGCAAATCCACACTTCCATTACAATGAGCGCTAATTGCGACTGGAATTATCAGTTCGATAATAGTAAATGCAATCTTTATGGAGACGTGAATAGCGGACAAAAAATAAAAATATCGAAGCTATAAAAAAAAAAAAAAAAAGGAAAAGAAAAAAAAAGAAAAATATTCGGCGATCTGGCCTTTTAATCTTCTCAATGAAACTTGCAAAAATTTCGTTGGTCAAGGAATTCACCTGGGGCCACTCAACGACCTTGAGTTGCACAATAATGACTGAACAAATATTGACGATTGCGGACGATTTTTCTTGACGAACTACATATCAAAGGTATTTTAATACAAAAATAAATTAGATCAAGGTTATTCTCTTTTCTGTCTTCTATGCTTTTTCTAATTTTCTAATTTAGCAATAGTTTACGCTGTGAAAATTTTTTGCCCCATCAATATTTTATTTCTGAATTTTATTTTTAAATATTATAATTCTCGTCATCATTCTCAATTATTTGGAATATTTTATTTAATTTGTCAGAAAAATATTTTTTGCTATATCTTACAATTAGTTGTATCTGGTTCGACCTACTAATTCATATAGAAATGCATATCTTGCTATAATTTCGTTGATTTAATAAATATATAAATTTATAGATTTATAAAATACTTTTTTAATTGACATTCTTATATGGAAGTCTAATTAAATAAGTATTAGCAATCTCTCTTTCCTTTTTCATTCTTGCTGTTTCCGTTAGCAGAAAACATTATACGATTACTCAAACTGTATCCGCATTCTACATACCTATATCCGCATGATTTTTTCCCAGTTAATTCGATTTAGTTTCGATGAATTGCTTAACAACATTATCTCTCTATCTACATATGATCGTAGTTTCTATTTCATGTATATTTGCAATCGTTTCTCTCTCTATATAAGAGACGGTTCAATTTTCTTCACAAGAGACCTTTCTACAAGAATTCCAATATATAAGTGAAGATTTATAATATAGAATTAATATGACTCAACATAAATTAAGATTCATTTATAATCTTCGTTAAAAAGAAAAGCAAATGGAATATAAAATAATAACAAAAAGTATTTAATTTACGTCATAAAATTAACTGCACGTACCGTACCGTAAATTATACTTAAGTATGTAAATAATTTGATCTTAAGAGTTATATATAAGTATATATAAGATTGCCATTCTAAAACAATTTCGTTGGAGTGAACAGGTAAATCAGTTTTATCACACACCGTATCGATTACAGATATATCGGAAGCTGATTGTCCGCGATATTGTCTAAAAGGGGATCGGGGTAGCGTAAATAAGTCTCTTGTACATGAAAGCAATAATAAGCGCCGCGCGATTGAAAGGATCAACATATCAGCAAACGCAACGCTTGTTCGGCAATTTATAGTTCGCATACCACAGAGAGAGTGCAAAATAACTCGCGCGCTGCTCACACAAAGCTACGTGGTGCGTGGTATTTGTTAACCGTGAGTGGTATAAATTATCCGGGGACCGTTGCGCAACGCACCTTGCGATCTCTCCTTTCTCAGATGCCGGCCACCGGCCAGACATGCCCGAAGTTCGATTTCTTAATCTGACCTCGAGAAGATGCGTGCTTTAAAAAAAAACGCAAAACACCGATCTTGCCCTAATTAATCAGTCATTTTTCTCCAGTATTCCGCGAATGACCGATAATCCGCGAGTAATAATCTACTATCTCATCGCGGTCATTAACTCGTTCCGTTCTAGTTTCGCTTATTAATAAATTATTTATTGTTCGTAAAAGAAGTTAACAGGATAATTATATTAATATTATTAAGAAGCAAGAGAAAAATTATCAGAACAGAAAATTCTTGATTAATTTTTGCACGAGTAATTGTTCACTCCTTTCCAATCAAAAAGATAAAGCGAATAATTCTTTTGGAGGCGTTAAAGATTAATCGTCCCCTTAAAAACAATGCTATTATACGCTTATAAATTATCTTAATTTTGTCGCGCAAAATACGAGAAATAAATCATCGATTATCGGTTGCGGTTGCGATGAAATAGCGAGCGACGTTTGAGCAGCTCGTTAAGTGAGATTAATTTGCAGATTCCTCGGAACATAAAATCAATGTGAACATAGTTGACGATCCTTTAATCACGGTGGCGTGATAAAAGCCGCTGAATATCACTTATCGCGGTCTAACTATCGGTAATTGTACAAGCGGTGCTTAATGGCTCATTGTTTCCCTCTTATTGAGTTTAAGGAGCTGTTCAGTTACAAGCTGCACATTACGTAACTCGCGGTTAACTTACATCGTAATCTCTGCGGACTCTTGGCATTACACTGCATACCATTACTTTGCATAGCAATTCCGAGCGCCGGAAATATGATATGGATGATAAACGCGATTTTTATTGCGATTTTTATATCGCAAAAGAGAAATTAGAGAAATGAAAGAGATTTGAGGAACTTTTGAATATTTGAGAATCGAAAAATAGAAGAGTAAATGTCAAGAACTATCAGGAATGGGAAAGAGGAATTTAAAAATATAACAATCTGAAGCTTTTTCAAAATTTAAAAATTGAAAAAACTGAAGATTTACTCCGCAAAATTTATTTGCGCTTTTCAGGCTTTATATTTTCCACTTGGTATTATTTCTTTTTTATTTTGTCTTGATGAAGAAAATAAAACAGTTCTCTTTTATAATGATCGAAAGAGCGAAATCATCTCTCTCTCTACGAGGAATTTCTGAGAAATGTCCCTTCGACCTTTTCGTTGAATTGCATTCCATGATCCTATTACATACATTAGATGGTACATCAGTGATGTATCATCGGCTATGTAATATGCTAATGCTATTTCCGGTTTGAGAGGCAGTTTAAAAAATTCCGGACGGACGGATGCAGAACACGTTCGCGAGAATCATCTGTTCATCACTTGTACCAACCGTTTATCTCGCGCGGGATATAACCATCATAATAGAGATTACGTGATTGCTTCCTACGGCTTGAAAGCAGAAGGAAAGTTTTCCCCATATCGCGTCGTACAAATCATCTGCGGAGATGTTAAGTCAAATTGCACACGAGCAACGAAAAAAAACATCGAATTCGTTACAACCTTAAAAAATTTCTCAATTATTATATATTTCTTGTCTTAATTAATTCTTCCAAAAAAATTAATTAATTCTTATTAAGAATTCTCTATAATAAATACGCGTAATTCGTGCAATTTTACATGGAATTCTCGTTCCCACGTGACACTTAGCGAAATGAATAGAGAAATCCTCTTAGGAGAGAGATATCCGAAAGGCCCGGAAGGTATATACGCAGCGTGTCTAACGATACCCAGACATCAACGTATTTTAATTGGCCGCAGATGCATGTCCGCGTTCCTATGTGTTACAAGCAGGCAGCCGCCTTTCGTTCGTTACATGCGGTAATGTCGCCGCGGCGATTTCGGAGCCGCAGCATCCGCGCGCGGTGCGTGCGTGCATGCGTGCGTACGATGCACGCGTGTGCAGTTTCTCTCGATATATTGCGCTGCGCCTACCTAGGCTGCGCTGCACCGTCTCCCTCTCACCCTTCTCCTCCTCCTTCCCCCCTTCTGTAAGAGCGAAAATTCTCCTTCCGACGAAGTGCAATCACGATTTTGCAACGTCTCGCGCACTGAACTCGTCGTCGCGCGAACACGCAGCTATAGACTTATAGATGCAGCTGCGTGCTTGTGCGAGAAACGCTAGCTACTCGCCGGCTAGAAAGTTTACAGTTTGCGGAAGAAGCGGATACCGCGGTACCCGCTTACGGGAAAGCTTCCTGTAACTCGTACAGGATGTCCCTGATTAATTTCTCTTTGATCCCTTGTACATATACTATGGAGAACGATGAATTTCTATTGACTGTTGTTTCTATTGATTGTCCCCCATACGCGAGATATCGATGTCTCGTATATTGCATAAAGATTTCTCGCGCGCATTATATTATAAACTTTCTTACTTCATTCAATCTGAAACTTTTCATTTGTATTATATAGGTCAGGATTATGTCGGATAAAGATTCCTCGAGGGGGCTTTCTCAAACAGAGACGACACATATGTACACTATATACTACTTGATACTATTAGAGCATAACACTGATGATCGTCGTAAACGTCAATCAGTAGCCGCAATGTAGCCTAGATACCGTTTATGTGCCTATGGCACGTCTCAGTTTTCTAGTGGAAGAGTATTATAGATCTTCTTGAAGCTAGACATGGTTAATTATCTCAATGAGAGAGAATCCGTGCCATGAGAGCTTTTATTATATTTCTAGAGCGTTACTTTTTCTCAATACGGATTGTATGAACTTTTTGTGATTGTCGCGTAAGAATTCTGTAAGGTTGAAATATTTCTTCAGGCAGTAAAGCAATTTGCAGTAATAGTATTTGACAATACGTCACTTTTCGCGTTACTAAATAGCGGGCAAATCCGAAGCGAAACGGGCCATTATATTACAATTTGTTCCGGTCAAAGTCTTGTTACTTCATTCATAAATTCGCCATGAAACAAGATTAAATTATATAAATAGTGATCATATTTTTCGAAATAAGACATAGACAGAAAATAAAATTGTTTTCCAAAATTAGTTATCTAATAATTATAATTAATAATAATTATTAATCTAATTTAAGTATACATTTTACATATATCTTTATGATAATAAAACGAAAGGAATGATATATACATATTTGTTTGCATATTAAACTATTTAGTATATATAATTTAACATATCATTAAATGCTATTCTTAAATATGTTACGCAAAACAAAAAGTCGATTAGTTCATTGGAAATTGTGTTTATAAAACAATAATATAAAAAATTAAATTCTTCGTATGACTAATATCGCATGACTAACTATTGCACTTCTCTTATTTATAACACATTCACTTTCCTTCATTTCATTATCAAAGTTCTCGCATTTAAAGCAAATCTACTTGTCTAATAAGATTCTTAGAGGGCGAGAGGCTTTCCTTGGTGCATAATTTTGCGCAATTTTACTAATGCCGCAATAAGAAAAGAAATAGAGTCATTTACGTGCACGCGTTTCACGTGCACACTTGACATCGAACTCTCCCCATAATTCCTAAGCGCGCTTGAAAACGATTTCTTTGCTTGCCTATCATGCATGACGCGAAAATGATAGCATTCGGGTCTTAACATTTTGCGAATGAAAGTACGATTGTAAACCACAACACTACGTCAATATGAATTATTCTGTGATTTTTCTCTTAGCTATAATATATTCCGAGAAATTTATATAAAAAATGCTTATATTATTTTTATTATTGCTGTTTTAATATTAATATTAATAATTTTAATATGCGAATTAGAAATAACTTAAGATATAAAAATTTTCACGTGGAAATAAAAAATTGCGTGTGATATCATTGCTAAATAATACTGAGATAAAATGAGGAAAGATAAAAATATTCGAAATGATTTTTACAAAAATAAAAATATGTATAGCGATAGAAGATATCCTTGTAATATAAAAAAGATAAATCTTTCATTGGTAAAAAAAACGCTATTGGAATGTTTAATAGTCATCATTTCTTTTCTCTCTTACGAGTTTTTTTTTATAAACCTGCATTAGCAATTTAAAATCTATTCTATCCGGCTTCTCATCAATTTATAAAAAGTTGTATAACAAGAACAGTTGTATCTCCGATATATAAAAAATCAAGGAATGTTTGCCAATTACATTTTAATATTTATAACTTTCTTATAATAAATATTCAATATAATTTTTAGAGATCACAATCACTTATTCTATAAATAAATAAGTTACAAAAAAATTTATTTATATGTAATTAATTGAACTGAGAAATGAAACATATATACGAGCATCTCTTCTTAAGCTAAAACAACTTTCATAAATTTCATTGCTAAGTTAATATTGACACAAGTCTTGATACAAGAATTTAATAGCAATAAATTACAGTGCAATAAGAATAATATTTTCGACCGAGTCGTTGCTATGACTTTTGAACCTTTAATAAAATAAGAGATCGGTGATAGGCAGTCCAGTGAGATGAATTAAAAATAATTAATGACAGCTCCAATATAAATAAGATAAAACAAAATATGTGAAAAACATCCATTCTAAAGGTCTTACAGCCCGCGAATTTATGGATCAATCACGATTTATGACTTTATCAGAGCAAATATATAGATATTTAACAAATTAAACGAATCTGCATGCTTCGACCATGAAAGGCGGATTCGTCTGATTTTATAATTAACGAAGTTGCTTTATACGATTATTAATCAGAAATATCAACGAACTGAACTTCGTCTTCGATTATACTATAAACGTCCATAATGAAATATATGAATGCTTTCGGCAGACTTTTTGAAAAAATAGGGATAACAGAGTAAACAGTCAAAGAAATATATATATGATCACAATCTACATCGTACCATAATATATATGGTGTCGCATTGAATGCTCTTCCAATCGCAGATGCTAAAGATCAAGGTAGCTATATGATTTAAGAAACCTGGAATGCAAGTCATCTAACGTCAAAAAAACCTTGAAATGTAAATTTTATTGAATAATCTAAGAACTCTGATACTTATCGCAACTGTATGTAAAATAGTTTGTGACAATTCAAAAGATATGTTAACGTGAAGATGGCTCGAGAAAAAATTGCATTAAAATAATTAAACAGAATGTAAACAAAAAAGCTTTTCTCTATACATCTTGCAATTTTAACTGCGCTTCAGCTTTTATAATTCTCTCGGTGATTTAGTGCGAGAAAGACGTTCATTCGGATCATTTCTCGATCTAAAAAGAAAAGAAAGACGAAAGAAACTAAATACCAGAAACGAATACTATTTCGCTTAAAAAGAGGATGATAGAAACGCGCAATCACACATTCTGCTGGAGACGCAATCTCGGTTGTAAAACCTTTCACATTTTTCTCTAATGACACCTTAATCTGAACTGTAGTCCCAGACCTTCGCTTTGATCCCGCTCGAGAATGCCATGAAACGGCCATGCAACTTTTTTCGAAATCCATCTAATCATTAAAGTGTCTAATGCATCGAACTTACGACATCCGGTCCAGCCATACTTATTATACATCGATCCATAGTCACGCAAGCCATATGTCTACAAGATGATTGCAATGTCTTAATTGAAATAAAAAGAGCATAGAGAACAGATATAAGTATCTTGAAAGATATATACACTTTTCACGTTTATTTCGTAATTTAATTTATTTAAATGATTTTTAATACGTATATATAATAAGCTGAACTCAACAAATATATCTATCACTTTTTGATCAAATAAAATATATACACTTGTATTGATTTGTTCGGAAAAAAATTTTCTATATATGTATTTTTTCTTTTTTTAAAATAAAATATATACGTGGAGTAGACATCAAATATAAAAATATTAATATAATTAAGAAATTTTTCTGAACAATCTAATATCTTGTAAAATTCTACTTTGATGTTTCATTGAATGATAATATACACTACTGAACTGACAGTAGTATGCTGCAAAACAATTCCTACAGCAAGCGATATCATTTTTTCCTCGCGTTTCAAAAAGATATTCTATTGTCGCATACACGTAAAATTAATCAATCAAAAGTGATAATTACCTGCGCTGTATCACAAACAATCGGTTTCACCAACTTCTCAGAATCGTTCTCGTTTTTATTCATTGTTATTCGTCGGCGATTTTATGCTAATGAACTTCTTGCAGAAATAAGGAAGCGATTAAATGGCAAAAAGTTCTAGGATTGAGTATGCATCTCACTGTTTTTGTCACATACAGGCCAAGGAAGCTAATCTCATTTAAATTAATGTGATATAAGTTATGATATTTACTCTCATTAACATTTGTTTACTTTAATATGACGTTTCGTTTCGCAGCGAATGTGACACACCTGTACTTTTACGATTTTTTTCTTTTTTTGTAAAAGTTATAACAATTGATGGATTCATTTTAAATAGCCGTGCTCGGCGCCTAAAAAAAAAAACTTTATCAACATCGTACCGTGTTTAATATTATTTCTATGAATAGGTATCTTTATTGCATGATATATTACGAAAATTATTTCTTCTTATAGATCAATTATATAGAACAATTATTCGATTCTATCTTTTAATAAAAATTTTTTGAGTCCTAGATTTTTTTTATTTCTAAATTATTATTTGTATCATATCATAATAAATCTAATCTAAACAGACTAAACTCGAAATTGTAATTCGAAGTTTAGATGTGTCTCAGCTTTCCGCTGAATTATATTTTCTATTTAATTATATTATCAATTTTCAACCTTATATTATCTAGAATTAGAGATCTTTAAATCTAAATAATATACTCGAATTATTGACAATGAGACACGAGGAGGAAGTATTGATTAAGGAAATTTCTATGAGACGTGCTTACTTCGTGTTTATGATATATCTCCAGTAGTACTGATTGCACACCAAAATGACGTAACATACTTATTTTGGGCAGCTCTTCCACTTATTATCTCATGGTTTCGGTTGCTTAACAATTGTACGTAACACATCACGAGGATGCGAGGACATTCATGGTGTCGATTCGGAAAGTATGCGTTTACATATCGAGAGAGTGGATCATCTGTCTGTAATGGACCATGAACAGGGCCGGTTTCACTATATTTATGCAATGATTGAATCCTAACGCAAACCTAATCATCAATCATTATATACATACATCATGGACAATACTATTTTATAAGATATCTACAATTTCTCATCCTTCCTTTATATAAGTTATAGTCTTACATGAATTTAAACATGCCTATGGTACGATAGAATTAAACGATTTCTTTATAACATGAAATTGAAAGAGAGAAAAAAAGAAACTACCACAAGACTAATTAAAAAAATAAATGCTAAATCTATCTATCAATGTTCGAACTATTATATTGCTCTTTACCTATTGAATTTGAATTGATATATCGAATTTGAAAATTGATATGTTAAACTTTGATCAAGATTAAAATAGAATAATTATATAAATGTTTCATCTTGACTTCTTGATTGACGAAAAGACTGCCACTTCGATTAACGCCTGGAGCCAGCCCTGGCCATGGGTGAAAGTGATCTCAAAATCGTCGAAGTGACCAGCCCTGTCGAGTGTTCGCGCCAATTATACTCCATGAATAATATACATGCGTTTTGCAACGATCGCGTAAAAAACACGCGACAACGTTGCGTATTTATGTTGTTGGCAGTAACGATTTTGTAACTCCGACTACATTCCGAAGAAAGGGATTGTCTGGATCGAATTGAACGTAAAGTCGCAGCAACGCGAGCCTTTTCACGACGAGCTGAGAATACACACGTGTTTCATTCAAAGTGTGAAGGTCCAATGGTCTTATATCATGACTTTGCAGTTATTCTAGTAGAGGAGATCATACAGAGAACGTAAGGTTTAGATCTTAAAACTTTTTAAGGTCAAAGTAATCTACAATCCAGGTGCTAAAGAACGTAAAATATGAAGATGCTAAGTAAGTACGATATCTTTGTTAGTATAATGCATTAACTCGTCGATTTGACTGTCACGGACTCGACGAGAGGCGGAATTGTTCTACACAGGATTTTAATACAAGTTATGCGACAGGTCGCGCAACCGCAAAATTGCGCAAAACGGTTGGGTCTGCTCGCTGTTTCCGGCTGGTTTCTTATTGCAGTGCAAGTTTCTTAATCTTAGGCGACGTATTTTTTTTTTACAAGATACGAGTCATTCAACGTCACGGTCAACTATCACCGTCCGGTACATCGTAAGAACGGTCGATATATAAGAACTTTCCGTTTCAAATCACCTTTGACTTACATTCACACACTGAGAAAAAAAATACTGTTGAATCAACAACATTTTTTTCTCAGTGCAGTAATTCTTTGTTTAACTCTTTGACGTACCATCTTTTTCTACAACGTCTCTATTTTTAACATTAAATAATAGTTTAAAATTGTTTTAACGTTCATCTTTTATTGCAGTCTATTTCCATGACTATTCACTATTCGCTATCGGCGACAATGACTTGCTATCTTCCGACAGACTTCATCGAGAGTGTTTTGCTCTATGACAATGATTCGAGGAATTTTCTGACACACAAACTTCGTTTTAAATTAATTTACCGTTGAAATGGGGAATTAAACGCTAAACGGATCTCGGGGAATGACGAATGAACTTCGTTCATTGGGGTGTTGTCGTTAAAGGCTCGTCAGGCTCATCGGAGTAAAGAGAACGTAAATTGAAATATTATTTGCTCGTGCGGGATTTCCCGCATATCGTTATGCGAAATAACCGTATAGTTAAGGACACTAAATTGATTTGTACTGACTCATAGCAAACTATACGAATTAGCATAGTAGAAGTGACCACTTTTAAATTTCAGATTTCTCGGATTCTACATGATTTGAATTGTATATATATATTTGCTGGAACTCGACTTACTTGTCTCTGCTAAAGATCTGAATCTCGATACTTAATCTTACAAGAGCGAATCATTCGTGCCGATACATTGATTCTATATTTTATTTTGTCTTAAACATCTGTCATGTCTGAAAATTTAATTGTCATAACTCAATAAAACTATATCAATTAATAAAATTTGCATTTTATAATTGTAGGTCACAAGATCATCGATATTTATCATTGTAATTGTTTCGGACACTACTAGTGAATAGAAAGCACACGATCTTGACCGTGCGAGAGTGCAGACATCTCTTCTATGACCTTCTATGACCTTCGATCTTTCGTTATTGAATCCATGCCATTTGAACCAACATCTCGATTTCTCGAACGAGAGTACAATGCCCTAAAGAAACTACCGACCTTGAGTTGCCGTGCACAATTCACTGTAGGAATATTATATTTCATATAGGAAGTCTACCGATACGAAGAAGCACAATACATTGCGAAAATTAATTAGAAAACAATTTGAAATTTTGCAATAGAATTAAATTTCATGAACATTTAAAATTTTTAATTGCTAGATTATTCCGCTGAGAAACGGAGGAATGCACTTTTTTAGCAAATCGGCACACATTTGAAAGCGCTCTTTTAGTGTTTTAAGGTCAATGTTGATCATATTACATTGGCGTTGCAAAGTTAATTTAATTCGTTAATTGTAGTTCTCTACAGCAATGCAGAAGCTTGTTCTACTAAATACAATTAAATTATCAATCATTTTATCTCATTCAAAATTTTATAGTAGTCAAATAAGGTCTTCGTTATACAGAAAGAAAACTTTACAAGTGTTTCACATGAAAAGACAATAAATTCGATATATCTATGCGGGAAACTTGTCATAATTGACTTTAGTGCGAGAATAACGATTTTTTTTAACGTCAGGATTATGTAAAAAAATTATTATAATTATACAAACATACGATTATATATTAGATCAAAGTATCAATTAATTTCGCTAAGATTCTGAAGATTCAATAAGAAAATATTTAAAAAGGATAAATAAGTCGCGAATATAATAAATCATGAGATAGAGGATAAAATGTGACTACAAATAGATTTGATCTCAATTGTATTCTATTCCAAATAAAATTACGCGATATAAATAAGATACAAATCAGTTCTTCTACGCAGAACTAAAAGTTTGTCTCCTTGATCTTATTTTGATCCACATGACCGTCAAGTAATTTTGCTATTAAATGTATAAAAATTATTGCACGACAAAAAACCGAATAGATTTAATATAATCGATAGCTTGAATGTAGAATAATATTGAAAATCGATAGCTTGAATAATCTTACAACACTACTTTAATTCGGATGCAATTATGTTTCTCTTTCTTGCAAAATATCAATGTACAAAATAAAGAGTGATGTTTTTACGCACAGTTTTTTCTTCCAGTTTTAGATAATCTTGCATATACATGTTATGGCTTAATACAACTTGTGATCTTTTTGCAATTACGCTAAAACTTTCATTACGAGAAAATTGATGTAATTTGATTGATGTAAGTATGTTAATAACTTCCGTAATACAAGAAAATAATGCGATTTTCTACAAATAATGAAGCTACGATCCATGAGTAATTTATGTTAATTTAATTTGAACTTGAAATAAACTTGGCGTACTGACCGTTTATTTGTATCCTATACCAAGTATAAATATATACTGAGATTTTTGAACGCGGATCGCTACATAAAAGCGTTGAATGCCTCCTTTATCAATGGAACATCATTTTCTTTTATAATTTATTGCCATTTATTTTAATTGCCAATATTAAGCATGAGATTCACTGATTGTTTGAATACTCAACCGAGAATTTTGTGTCGTAAAACTTTCAATTTTTACTCGTTCATAACGCATCTCGTCTAAATCAGCATCCAATGACTCAAAGAAAGTATACGACTTCGAAGATGTTCCCGCATACAGAATAAGTTTTAGCTAGCATATGTACAAGATGTATAGTCAGACTGGTTATTCTACTTTTGTCGAAGTAGAAGCAGGCGAAACGAATTAAGGAGTATATCATATCAGATGCTCTCTTATATATGCGCGTGTGTGTTGTGTGACCCATAATAGAAGAAATGGAAAATGATGACACCGCGCTTCTTCACGTGACGTGACACAACGCGGTCAGACACGGGCTCACGTGATACGATAATGATGCGTATACATATATCTCGCCTGCTTGCAATCGCCAACCTGTATATCATAACGCTATATGTAATGACAGGACGTGGCCCCATCGCATTGCAGGATGAGTGTATTAGAAAGTCGATAGCACGGATCTATGAATGTGGCATAGTAATGTCAATGCATTTCGCTACGATGTATAATGGCTAAATAATTTGCGCGGTGCATTCAATAATTTATCATGCTTCTTCAATCAAAGACTTATTCACCCTTCGTCCTCGATCGCTAAATCCTTAGCATCTCAATCGAGTGTTTTGGCAACGATTATGTTACGCTTTTCAAGCACACTCTTACGTAGTGTAATAATAAATCTTATTATTAATCCATAACCGATCGTGAAGATTTCGCAAGATATACTGTTGATTTAATCATTCCTAATGGCACGCAACCGATTATACTCCACTCTTTCTATTCTCCAATTTTTTTTTTTTTTATAATTTGACTTGATTATGCTTGAGCGAAATGATTGCACAATTTGCAAAGTTCGAATAAAGATTTATATCGCGGATCATTATTTGTATTATAGATCGCTTAATACGAGATTTTATCATGCAAACTGCGTGATCTCGTCATTAACGCGAAAGCTTTAAGATATTGTGATAGTAGTAATCTTTTTTTTGGGGCAGCAAGAGAAAGCAAGAGAAAGAGAGAGGAAGGAACTATTTACAAAAAAAATCCTCGACTTCCGGAAATAAAACCGTTTGCGTGGGGAAAAGTTAAAAGAAAGATTTTGAGAATGATAACGAGATTTCGAATTACGTAAGCGTGTCTATCTCGCGTGATGCAAAGCGTGAGTGAAAATCGTGCCTCGCTTGCCGTTAACACCGTGTTCGGCAAAAACAAGACGAGCAGAAATTCATATTTTTCCGCGGAACCTAACGGTATTGCGGAATGAAGGATACCGTCGCAGGATGAAAACGTTTGCCCGGAAGGCGAAACGGCATAATACGGCAGAAATAGTAAAGAGAAGAAATTTCTTTCTTTTTTTTTAGCCTTAAAGTTTTTAAACAAAATTTGTGTTGTTATATAGTTTTAAAATTATATTTTTATAAGAGATACGGGCGAGATATTTAAAAATGGCGGAAATATGAAATTTCACACATGAATAATGTATTAAAAAATTCTGATGCTATAAGGAAGTCATCTCACTGTCTCTCTCTATTATATACTCTCAAAGATTTGAACGCCGGATAAAATATTAGCAGAGACTTTAATGTCGGATAGTGCTGCATTTTATACTTGCTTTATACAATTCTATTTTTCTTCAATGCTTCGAATAAAAAAATTAAATTAAAAACTTTTTCTTTATATAGCGAGCGTTTCTATGTAGGATATATTACATATAGGTATCATATATTATTGACACATGATGTGTATTATATATATTTAACTACTTTCTTTTAAGAAATTCCTAGTAATCGAAAACTTCGATTTCTCGAAATAGCAATCTTTTACGACAGGATGTCACCGTGAAACGTGTCGGGGCGATAGTGAAGCGTAATCGAAGTGATGCGTAACGTATAACTGTGCTGTGCAACCTGTCCTCTATCACTCGCGTTCCACTGACCCACTGCACTTTGGCCTCAGGTATGTTGCACAGAGTGTTTAATAATACTCGTATATATGTACAAGATGTTTCGCTGCAATCAGTTCTCTTGTTAACGACTCTTCCGTGACGGCTATTTCGTAGAAAACTTTTAAAACAATTTTATCTGTGAGATTTAATCTGATAAAGAAATAACGAAACTTCTCTAATGTAAGATTTCATTGCCAAGATATTTTATCATTAATGTCTCAGTTTCATTATAATGATTACTGTCTTTTATAATCAGTTTTTATAATCATCATCAGTTTTTATAATCAATCTTCTATAATTAATCATTACTGTCTTTTATATCAGTTGAAAACAATTTTTTAATGAAATCGCTACTGATTATGTTACATCGCTAATCATGTATTAATTATTCTTACGATTTGCATTAAGTCTACCGTGATATTACTGCTTTATAGAATACAGAGCCATTAAACATCGATACTGAATTTCTGTCTTAAACCCAGCGAGAAATGATTGGTCGAATCGACGTCAATTCGATATCAATTCAACCAAACCGACGTTGATTCGACCACCATTTCTCACTGGGAAATGTGTTAATATTATTAAACGTATGCATATAGATTTCTCTGATGTCTAAAATAATATTCCTCCTATTTACGAAGCACAAGCGGAAAGGAATAACGTACAGGTTCGGTGTACTGAATTTCATGCATTCCGATGTTCATTTAAGTGGTCTAATTAAGATGACTTGCTAATCTATAACTATCTTGCAATTATTGCACTCGGAATTAGGTATACTGCAATTTAATCAACATAACATCCTGAACACGTTTCAATCATGAATCGCATGTCTCTATAAATTATGCCAAAACATGCTTCTAATGGAGTAGTCTTCCTATGCCATTATATTACATATTTAAATTTGCGGTAGTGACTGTTTAACATTTTTCACCGTTAGAGCTTCAGAATAAAAATATGAAAAGTGATAAATATTGTATATTATCTTTTTCTTTCACGAAAGCAAAAGTTATAATAAAAAAAAAATTATATTAAAAATAAAGATATAAAAAAAATTAAGTATTTTAGAAAGTATTTTCACACAATACATGTTTTATATCTTTAATTAAAAATTTTTTAAATACGAGAAGAAAAGAAAAGAAGCCTAATTAAATTTTCACGAAGAGAAAGAAAAAGTAAACAAAAAAGCAATTAACTAAAAGATTTATATGTGTCAATCTAGATAAGACGGTAAATCAAGAATGTACCGTGAACGTTTGCACAATACGGATATAATTTCGAAATTTTCACTAACTGCATGTAGCTTACAATGTGATAATCTTAGGTCAGAGATAATCTAGATACTAGTTGCATTAAATGTTCCAAACTTTCTCTCAATTAAGAATTTTCTGAAAAACTTGAAACGCATTTCTCAGCAAAAATATCGACTTCAAATATACTTCACTTTTAAATCAAGTAACTTATTTTGAAATTTAAAAAATATTTATCTTGAAACATTTTAATTAAGTAAAAATATATTGACAAATAAGACCTCTTATCAAGAGACAAATGATTGAATTTCAAAGTAAACAGTCATTACGAGAGTAACGATTCATAATTCATGATGGAAATATCGAGCGTCGAAGAAAAAATTAATTAATATTTAATAGATACAACAATAAGGTTTCTAGAGATTAATAAATAATTATACTATAAAAAATCTAATTTGCTTTTTGCTCGTGCGATTTTGCAAAGATTAACATGAAGTACGGTATCGCAATTCTAATCGATTACACGGCACCAACTATGACGAATGTAACGATAACTCTGCAATTTCGTTATTCATCAAGATAATCAGAGAATACATCGACTATATAATGAGAATTGGCTACACGACCTTACGTGCAACGTTAATTATGCACGCTCCTTGAACGTGGCAAGAGTTATGGTGCGCTACAGTAGCTCTCACTTTGATACGATTTAATCAAAGTAGGGGATCAAGATAAGACACTGCTTCGAAAACAATACTAAAAATTAAACAAAGATATTGTTTCAACGCAGGTATACAATAAATTTTTAACATTAAACATTTTTGGCTATGTAATCTTCAATAAAAGAAATAACAATGTAAAGTTGGGAGAAAAAATGTGATTAATATTGCCAAAGTATTAAGAATTAAAAGATAAAAAATTAAAATCTTCAATCTTCCGCTATAAATTCTATTTTATTATATATTATATATCATATAGAATTTATAGAGATGAATAAAGTATTTCTAAAATATTTTATATATGATCTCACCTTATTACAAAGCATTAAATTTAGCTACTTGACATTTAATTTATATTCCAAGCGCTAATAATTATATGATCAATTTCGCCAACAACTGATAACTTATTCATAGGATAAATTTTATCATTCTCCCTTTATAGCTATAAAATAAGACATAGGAATTTATTTCACCAATCACATGTTGTTGGTGCAATTAAGTATCCAATATATAACGTGTAATTTAGAATGCATTCTAAACATTCAATAAATTATCGTATGTCACTTGTAAAATAACGAATGCATTGATATAAATCCAAGTACCTTCCGAGCATTCGGACTCTCTCGGAGAAACTGACGGAGAAATTGTTTGTCATAAACCATCCACCATTTTTCTTCACCGATTAACGTGACTTGCGTATCCAAGCGATACTTGAATTAGCTAAATATTTCATGGCAATCAATTGACGCTAAATTGACTGTCTTTCTAGAATAATTAAAAAAGCTACCGCGTGAGAATAATAGTAATTTATAATTCATGCTGCAACTTTGTTTCGGTCTGATTGCCGGCATGTATCTCGCGTGTATCTAACAATAAGTTATCATTAGTCGCGGTTAAGGATCACGATTTATAATAAATCGGATTACCACCTGAGAGTTACGTAAAAGTGAGTCTCGCCGCTGCTTAACATTTACGTTCAAGATTAATAAGTAGCACTCTAAGGTTTAAATAACACTGATGTTATAAAACAGCGATGACGTAATAAAAAAATCAAGATAGAAATATCAAGATAGAAATATATAAAAGAATTGATGCCGAAATTTTCGAGCGCGAGAGATTTCAATGTCAAACTTATCGAAACTGTCTATCGTTAACTATCGTATTATTATGAAGAATGTAGCAACTCACCGTGCCTGAGTTTTCCCTTCTTCGAAATCAGCAAGGATAACGGCCTCGGCACTTTTTCGGGACAAATATTGTCACTGTTGTCAGTCCTAATACCGAAAAGGGCGTTCCTGCCGACTTTCATGTACTGCCTGCCCATCGCCTTCGGAGACCCCGTCCCGAATAAGGATGTGATAAACTTCATCTTCGATTTTTAATTGATTCAGGAATCGTGTAGAAGAATAATTTTCTCTTGAGTTCGTAGATCGATAAAAAAATCGATTTCACTCAAAAAAAAACACTAATAAGATGATTTTACATTAATTAGTCTGAACCAATCACGTCACTTTCATTCAACTCAGTTTTCAATGGTTGTCTGCGATTTATTAAATTAATAATATTTCTTAAAAATATAATATTTAATAAAAAATAATATTAATGTTTATTTTAATACACTTTTATTTAGATTGGCTCTCAATAATCCTCGAACAGTCGATCTTCGATTGATGAATAAACCATCAGCCTCAGTCAAATAAAAATGCATTAGATAATTCTTGGCCAGAGCCAGGTGGCTAATTAATCGTTCTGATTGAGAGCGCGTTGATTCTGAATTGCATCTACAGGGGATCATCATTATCCTCATCATCATCATCATCATCATCATCATCTGGCGTCACTGCGCCGAACATTGTTCTCGCTACGAGTGCGTACCTGCGTCGTCATTATCGTCGGCGTTATCATCAATATCGCCTCGTCGTCGTCGTGTCGATAGCGCGGTTTCGACAGGTACCACCACACCACGTGTCTCTCACGTTCGTATTACGCACTGGACTTTCACGCCTGGTCCAGGTGGGATTCGCGTTACCCCGGCTTCACTTTCACTCGTCGTGATCTCGTCGTTGGTCCTTCATTCTTGATTTTTGCCTGAAATGCGAAACCAAATCGAGATTAAAAAGAGAAGGTGAAGGTGGTGAAAAAGAAATCGGCCAGGTCAATCGCGACCGAAAAAAATTTAACGAAGAGCAAGCCGCGAATATACACGTTCTGCGACGTAACCGACTGTTTGCCATCGAACACGCATTACGTAAATGCAAAGTATGCATTTATGTGAAAATTTTTTTCGTTGCGACTTCGTCGTGTCAATATTAAAATCGTATGGTCAAATTTATGAAAATATCGCCGTATAGTAGTTTTGCGCACAATAATCTGCTAGCCGCATCTTTCTTATGGACATTGTAACATAAAAATCGACATTATATCATTACCACACGTAACAAGAGAATTGTATCAAATTATATGTGTGTGTAAAGATATTATTTATTTTAAACTTAAATTAAATCTAATGTGCTAGTAGGGATTTATTTTTGATTTTGTGTATGACTATATCAATCAATGTCAAGATTGCAAACTGTGTTGTAATTTCAAGCATTTATTATATGACATAAAAATGCATAAGGTCGGCATAAGAAGTGACAGATCATATATTTACATATAGCAATATGTATTAATATTAATCAACAAAGAAAAAGAAGTTTAGTTCCCTTGAAAATCCACGTGTGTTGCAAAAAAGTCGATTGACAATATCAAAGATCACGGAACGAAGTGCAGCCATGAAGAAACGATGCACGCAAATAAATAAGATATATAACACGTACAATAGAAAAATAGAATAATTATTATTACGTGATAGTTCGTAGAATATATGTTTAAATGCAAATAAGTTAATACGTTTATATGCAACTATTTAACTTAAAGATTTCTCGCTAGACTAATAAAAAAACCACTTTGTTTGTCTGTCTCAAGTGCAAAAATCAATCATGTAAATTTTATATATATATATTATATTTTATTAATTATATTTTATATATTTTTATATTTTATATTTTATATATTTTATACATTTTTATAATTATATTTATATATATTTTATATTTTATTAATTATATATATACATACACATATGTATGTGATTATATAATATTATATAATTATATCCCAGTGTGGAGATACCAGTAAACTTTTAAATTATCATATAAATCATAAAATTATCGTAATATATTTCTGAAAAATATGAATAAATAATAAAGTTTTATTTTTCAATTAATTTGTAAATCAAATCAATCTAATCAAAAATTATAATAAAATTATATTATATCAAAATTAAATTACGAGATAGATGTAATGTTTGAAAGTTAATAAAAAGACTGTCTAAATGCGATTAAAAATACGCAAATACTATTAATCTCTAAAAGACGCTGTATATAAATGGTTAATTTTTTTAGACTGATAATCTAATACATGTACAGTACCGGCCAAAATTATATCACCTTTTGATTTTTTCAGCATAACTTGTTTAGTGCATGGATCTCTATCAAATCATAACATGTTTTGAAGGTTGGTATAACATTGAATTATAATTCAATATATGTTATACCGTCCTTCAAAATATGTTATGATTCGTGTAGAGATCCGTGCACTTTAAAACAAGTTATGCTGAAAAAATCAAAGGGTGATATAATTTTGGCCGGTACTGTATACTAGTTTAAAATCTTTAATATCATATATAATTTGTGCTAATTGTCTTGTGATGTATAATTGCTACTTTAGATGACCTGCTGAAACAGTGAATTAAGCAATTATATTGCTGACGCAGAATTGTCGCAAACATCGTCTTATATTTATAATTATTTTATTTACAAAACAACGTCACGGTCAATTGCTGCAATTATAGTAACGAGACAAAAGTTTTAAAATACACGTCAATATTGTAAAAAGATCGCACGTCAAATGAACCATTTTTTAATCCTTAAATGCGCGTAAACGTAATCTCAGAAATGTATAAATATAATCTGTGTTTCAGTAGAATACCTTCTCTCGTCGTTATTTTTATGCTTGACGCGTTTTACACAACTTATTTTAATTTTTAAAGACTCACAGTTAATCATGAAAATAATCGTCTGACAAAATTCGTCAAAATCAAATTTATTGCGTAACAATAAATAAAAATATCTCTTTATACTTTTATATGATCTAACAATAAGATTTCTGACACGTAATTTAAATGGATGAGTCGTTAATAAGTGGCGTCGTTAAACATGTTTAAGAATGTGATGTTTATTTCTTCGCGTTTATTCATCTTTTTCGCATGACTTTGGGAAATACCGGTGAGAACAGATCGGTTAAAACAAATGTATGCGTAAAATTAATAATTTATCTTTCGACAAAATATACGCTATATATGCTAAATGTAAAGATTTAATAGGAATTTCACTTTCAGTAGAGATAAACAAAAACGAAATCCGGTTATACCTCAACTCATCAATACTTTGATATGTCATATATTACAATCCTGTATTCTTACAAGTAACATTTCGTTGTTTTTGCGTTTGCTTCACCACTTTATTAATTAACGTGTATTTTTTTCAAGAGACACAAACTAATATAACGGCTACATTATAAGAGAATTAATCCAGAAAATCTCGTTATATCTCCTTTTTGCTTTACCGAAGAAATAAATAACGTATAAATACGTAATCATCAGCGATTAAAATACATATTTATTACGTAGGATGAAATGCAAAGCAAATCATTTTTCTAGTCACTAAAAGTTGTTTGTTTTATTAGCTTTGATGATCTCGATGTTTTTTAAATTTAAAACTAATATTAGAATTTTTTCCTATCGACTCTTTGCAAATTAGAATGTAAAAAAAAATATTAATGAACAAACGCGAATGTTACGAAATGAAGGCACACTTCTTGATGGAATATTAACTTTAAATATCACACAACCTGTATTGGAACTCGTATACTTTCTCTCAATTATAAATTGTTTGGTGAATTTTATGTCGGCTTTCCTCCGACAGAAATGTTTGAATAAACGTTCTCTTTTTTTTATAGTCTTTTAACATTTGTCTGTCTGGGATTATTAATCAAATATATAAAGAAAGAATGTGTGGTAAAAGAGAAACAAACTCTCTTTCAAATTCACCGAAATATCAGAATTTGCGTAAATTTATTAGCGCGTCTGTCTCGAATTTCTTCGAGAAGTGGTTCTTGTACGGTAAATACGATGACGCAGGTGTAATCGTCATTGTAAACCCATGACTGAAGCAACTTCCAAAAATATAATTTCTCAAAATGGAAACAGAATTTAAATGACAATTAAGGCTCTTTTAGCAACTTCATATTTAAAACAAGTTAAAAAGAAAATTAAAAAGTAGCTTATCTTCGTCGTTCTCAAACTCGATTTATCAGTCATGATCAGTCATAATGATTTGATATTTTATTATGATGTGTGCGCATCTCATATACATAGAACAGTCTACAAATTACACGATATCGTTCAAAAAATTTAATAAATTATGGGAGCGTCACGTTGAATTGCTCCAAAGCATCTAAAGAAATCAAGTTAATGATCGTACATGCGCATCTGCTACAAATGCGATTGCATTGAAGCGTTTCGGATATGTTCGCATAAAATTATTTGCCGTTCTTTTTCTCTTTCTCTTTAAAACGTGTGTGTGTGTGTGTGTGTATGTGCGCGCTTGGAAAATGATATATACGCTAACACAATTTTACGACCACGACTTTCTGTCTCGTGTTTGCAAGGGCGATCGCCAACGATACTTTCGGTACTTTTACTCGCCACTGTCTCTTATTGCTTAATGCGCCGTTACAACAACACACGCGCATTGTTCAGCTGGTCCTACCGCTTTCGCAGCTCGACGATAGTAAGCAAGATAGTCCGATATCTGCCTCGATTATCTGCGCAAATTTACATTATATATGGTATATCGTAATTTTTTATTTTCATCATAATCTGCACTTTGTGTCGCAGATATAACGAATATAATACCGCTAAGAATGTGATGGAATGTACGATAGTTTACACTCGGAGAACTCGTTAATTTAGGTAAACAAAAAATTTTATTTTAGGTAACATACGATAATATACTCATTGTCAGACGAGAAGAATCGCGCGAGAGTGATTCCGCACGAACTATGCAACAAATTAATAAATTTCGTTCCATTAAATGCGCATTCATGAAATATACATCTTTATTTCTGCTTAACATACCGTCACGGCTGTCATGTATAATAATTGACGCTCGCACGGCAAAACGCATGATATTTCGTGATGATAGCGTGCAGTTCAGGTTGATTAAGCTTGTGTTTCCGACTATTTACGAATACACACATAGCTACGTGCCGGTGTATATGTTAGTGTTAATTGCTGATCCTATTATCTTAATCATATAGCTAATACTCAATGATGGTATTTTCAATGCAAACTTTCGATCAAGGATCAAGGAACAAGGTAGTCTTTCATTAAGTGTTACATAGGAGAATGTTAACATCTGTTTCATTAAATTTACGAGGAACGCCCTTGGCGTTCTCGAACTCCTTAATCTTCGGCGAAATTTTCCTAAATCAAGGTTTTAACCTTTGTCGTAAAGATTTATCGAGCGTATAATTTTGCCTGAGATATGACATACACAATAATATCAAGTTTGCTTGAAACATAGTCTTCGACCGTGAATCGAATGTGTGATTGATATATCTGTGATCTAAAGATCATCTCTATTATTATTATATAATAATGAATATATTATATAAAAGTTTGTTTTTCGCAAATTTTGTATATAATTGACATCTCTCTTGCGACTAACGAGATCTATTATTATATAATAACAGGATAGAGAAGTTTGCTTTTCGCATAAGTCTTCTGTATGAACCGAGTGTGTGTTTGATATCTGCCATAAAGATCTATTATTATCTTCCTACCATCTCTATTTCTACCTCATTAATCTTCCCAGCTAGGTTAAAGATACTTTATTCAAGTTCGAGTTTTGCATTCTCCTGCGCCATCACTTAAAGTCGCTTTCCTTTCCTATCTCAGCCTCTCTCTTTTTCTTTCTCCTTAGCGGACCTATTTCCAATCTTCTCTTCGCAACTAAGTAATGGTAATGACCTCAAACCCGATGATCGTCGTTCCAACTCGCGATAGCGAAAAGGAAGTCTGATAGCTGCCTTTCTATTCGCGAATACAAGCAGACGTAGAAACATGTATGACGCACCGCTTCCGTCTGTTATTGCGCGCGCGGACGTCAAAACTAGATCAAGCTTTCACGACCTCCCGACATTACCGAAAGAAGTGAAACCACCCCACAGGTAATGCATATGTTGCGCCAAACTTGCCTGACCGAGCACGCAATGAAACGCACAATCGATGGCTCTTCGCGACGAGACGCATCGCGAGACTTTCGCCGAGAGATCGAGCACCAAGGAAACGCAACCTGACATCCGTAAATTATTATATCGTTCCTTTCTGACAAACGTCCTTGCCTGATTTAATTCTAGTTACGTAACACGTGCTCCATTGTGCTACACATGCTATCTGATTCCCCACTCCTTTACGAAATTCAAGAACACTCTTTGTTGCAAAAAAAAAATCTTACAAAATATGCCTGCAAGATATATCTACTGCATTTTACAATTTTTACTTTATTTCTTTTTTATATGCATAAATGATATATTTTTGCTTCATTTTATTTATACTCGATTTTCAAGATTAATAGATTTGTGCAATTTATCTTTCACTCTCAGTTGGTTAGTTATATATTATCTCAGATTAATGACAGATATTAGCGATGCGTTTTCGACACTGAACATTTTCCGCACGATTACGTATGACACTCTTTTTTTCTAGTCAGATTATAGATAAAAACGTTTTGTATCGCAATACTTGCATTCTTGAACTATTTCTTCTGCTTGATAAATTGCCTGTTCGCTAGTATATTACTGGCAATAATATCAAGTAAATTACTTATTAGTATTAATAAGGCAAAAACGTTTTTCAATCTGGTATTCGGTGTCTACGTGTGAGGCTTATGTAGTGTAAGATGGATTGAAAAAAGTCTCGGAATTCTATACTCATAGATTATAAATAAAAAAAACTTTAAGTGGAAATTACTAAAATTCTGTAAAGTTGATATTCTAAGTTTCGAAATCAGGTCACTTATTTCTTCAGTTTTGCGGACAATAATACGGGTCTTTGTTTCTTTAATCATAATTGGATTACTTCTTAATCATATATAATCACAATTGGTTTGTTTTAATTAGATCATCTTCCACGAAGAACCGAGCGTTTAATTACCGTTGATAATCAGTCTCTTCAGAGGACTTAAAAGTCTTTCGACTTATCAATTAATAAGCATGCCAATTAAATGCAAGTATCTGCTTTTTGTATATAATTAGATAATTCAAATTTTTTTAATTAAAAAATGTTATTAAAATTACAGATTTTATTAATACACAATTTATATTGTTTTTATTTTATAAACAAAAGAATATCAATCCTATTAACTGATTGCAACTTTAATGTATCATCATTATTTTAAATATATTTAGTTACAACTCTCTTATCAAAGTCGCAATATATCTTTTTTTCAACACTGATATTTACTTATCTCATTGACTCTTTTCGACATATTAGCGTTTTAAATACCAATCATATACCTCTATCTATTGACATTACACACTTTATAAAGACGTCACCGTAACTTTAAAGAAGTTAAAAAAAACACAATAACATCTTATTTTCTCTCAAAAATATTTATCTAAAAATGTAAAATATATCTTTTTATATTTCTGAAAATTTTTGAATATTAACAACCACAGAAGCACATATATTAGTACATTAGTATATTATTATAGTATATTAATATATTATTTTAAATTTGTCTTGAATTAAAATACTATATTGACAATACTTGCTTGACATATCTTTTTAATTTACGCGCATTTAGATTAATTTGGAACGGTTTCAAAAAATTGAGCAAAAATTATTACAAATATATAATCGCGTCTGAAATGTACTCATAACGATCTCTCTATATTTCGTGCTGACGTTAAGTTGCTTTCTCGGGGTTTCTTCAAATTTCGAAATGATCCGTGCCGGCCGTATTAACTTGAGTAATACTCGAAAAGAGTGGCTAAGGATGAGGAACTTTCCATTTTTTCCTTAGCGCAAAAAATATCGCGCAATTCGGGCAATTAAATGTTAAGGTAATCTGCTCGCGAAACTTCAACCTTCAATATAGAAATCGTAATTTCGATTCACCCGCGTAAGTGCGAATGCATCGAAACTACGAATACAAAAATTACGGCCTGGCAGTACAGATTGCAATGATTGCAGCAGCACCGTCTTGTCAGATTGCAGTTCTGATCTATGCAATAATGGACAAATTTTTTGCTCGTATTATTCAACTGTGGGATAACAATTACATTAACAAATATTATTCGTTGCTGAATAATCCCTTTTCGGGATTATTTCTGAAATTATACGGCGACAACAACTCGTTTGCCGCGCGGATAATGATAGAGCAGTACAACACGTATGAACAATACAAGGTAAAGAGGAAAATAATGATTACTCCTTCCGCATTGCCGAACGGTCCGAGAAGAGAAAAGTGCTTCACCGTTTCACGTTACCGCAAAATGAGCCGGACACGATGCAATAATTTGACATTTTTTCGAAACATCTAATATATAATTCAAAAATTCCGAAATAATATGCACATTTGAAATTATTCGTTGGATTATATCCAAATTAGAAATACCGTACAAATCCGTAGAAATATCGTAAAAATCTAAAAAAAAAAAAAAAAAAGATCTTTTTTACGAAATTCATTATTTATTGATGTGAAACTTTAAGCTGTTGATGTCAAATTTTTGTAGCCAGCTCAATATATGCTTATCAAATCCATTAACATTTCCGCAATGGCAATAAAAAACGCGATAAAAATATTATCTACATCCATAATTTCGTTAATATCACACCGATAATATGTTTTTGACGGTTTTGAGTTATAGATAACAATAATATTGCAATGAAAAAATAAATGAAATATCGCTAATGTGTGTAAAGTATCACGCAGGCGACAGAGATGCCATTAAAAAGATAAACTCGGTGAAAAATCGTCTCACATGAATGATGTATTATCAAAAAGTCATCGCAAGGCAGCAAGTCAATTGATGGAAAAAAAAAAGATAAATCATTCCATCCCATCTAACAACGCTGAAATATGCAATATCAATTAAAATTCATATGACATATTCTAATCTATTCAAAAACTATTATAGACAATTTATTGTACAAAATTGCAAATCTAGAATCCCTCTCTCTCTCTCTCTCTCTCTCTCTTTCTTTATCGATTTTACATTTTCATTAAATAACAGAAATTGCGCAGATTCCTATAAATTATATATATAAAACGCTGTATATAATCTTTAAATTCAAAGGATTTTTTAAAATTCTTTTTATTTCTGAATGATACGACATGTATCGGATCATTGATCCTGCTAATTTGAAACCGTCGACAAAATATCTATTCTTCAAGGATTCGTATCCGATTGCTTCTAAGTGGTGCACGAGAAATCGGTCAGTGTGTAAGCTCCGTGACTGCATCCGTTAATACGTTTGCTTTTAATATGCACGTTAATACATATGATCAATCTTCTATACGGACGATAAATCACACATGAAACCTTATTTTTGCAAGGAAAATCTCTCGATATATTACGCGTAATTATTGTGACTAATTTATCTTCTATGAGTATAAGTGTGTCGAGATGCATATATCCAGGTCAGAAATATTGGCCGCTATTTCAGATGTTATAATCCGAAGATTTACGAATTCCATTTAAAGAAAGCAATAAATATGCGACAAATCGCTTGTATATATAGCGTTAGTAATTTTTTTTAAATTCTTTTATATATATTTCAACAAATTCTTTATTGTCATATTTTTCTATAGAATCTCTATTCTCAAAGTTTAAGAGCAATTTATAAATATTATTTTATAGATAATTCTTTTTTAATTATGCATTTCTTCTTATATTTTAAAATATCTTTCATTTTTAATTTTAAAAACTTTATTTCCCTTAAAACGCACGTAAAATTCATAAATATTACAGTTTTAATAATAAGAAAAAAAAATATACTGAAATGATGTGAGACTCGCTAAAATACAGTACAGACTGGTAGAAGGCGGCCGATTTAATCATAAATATGCGATCGCAGCATATAATAGCGAGATTTGCACGCACGGGTGATACCGGTATCTCTCTAAAAAAAAAATACGCTCGATAAATGTCACCGTGCGTAAATAATCTGTTCTTGTAAATCTTTGGAATATTGTCCGATAAAATTGATTTAAAAGTAAACGTTTGTTATCTATACTCATTCTTATCTCATTTGTTTTATTTTATTTTAATAATTTTAAAATTTATTAACAGAGAGTTATTTCTTTCTCTCCCTCTTTTCAATATTTTTTATTCGCATTTTATTAGCAATTTTTTATTAGCAAAATTAAATTTTAAAAAATTGGAACCGAACGACGAAACAAAATAAATGTTCATTACGACTCTTTCGATGCACCTGTTTCTTGCAGGTCACTTTTCTTTCCCGATGCACATTTTCCGATGCATGCATTACGCGACCGTGTTCTTGGGCTACATTCTTTGCCGCTTTCAGATGACAAATTATTCATATTTACTTACGTAATGCCGACTCAGCCGTCGTCCTCGTCGTCGTCGTCGTCGTCGTCGTCGTTTTCGTCGTGGTCGTCGTCGTCGTCGGCGTCGTTGGACGTTCCTTGCGTGAGCGCACAGCCGGGTTCATTAACTGACCAGTAAAATCCCTCTTTATGTAACTCACAACAAGCTCCCTGAAAAAGAGAGTGGGAAGAACGGCGAAAGAGACACCGGACAAGTTTTCTCTATCCTGCTGTCGGGTGTGACTTATGCGTTTTGACCTCGTCCGGATCTCTGATATCTTCGATCTTTGCCGAACCTCATGGCCAATTATCAGAAGCCGCCGAATGTCAAATCGTCATAGATTCGTACCTCTCTCTCTCTCTGTCTGTGGATCTGTCATGGATTTATCTCAGAGCGCATAATAAATGTAGCTTTCTCTCTCTCCCTCTCTCTCTCTCTCTCTCTGTCTTCCTTGACACGGTGACTCTATCAGATCGCAAGATACCGAAAGCTCGATCGATTGATATATCTATCAATTTGTTCGAGCACAATTCGAAAATGGATAACTCGCGCTGATCGTAATATACTTCGTTAAGTCACTTTCCGTCGACGGTCACAAATTTCATCTCTTATCTTTTTGTCTTCGGTGAAAATGAAGCGTTCATCAGTAGCCAGTATCGATCACAGTAAAAAGTCGCAATCACTCGGGGCGCGAAGATCACTCGCTGAGTCCCCGCGAATAATTCCTGGCGAACGGTCGCGAGTCTCCTTTTTAATTCGCGAATCGTCGGCGCATAGGGAAGAGAAAAAAAGGAGAGAGAGAGAGAGAGAGACAAAGAAAAATAGAATAGTGGATAATCTGTCCAAAGAAAAAAAACTGAATAGACTGATAGAAACAGAAAAAATATAAAGAGAGAGGGGGGACAGAGATGGAAAAAAGATAAACGAAGGAGAAGAGATCAAGAGAGGAGATGGCCCGACGTAATGTTCGGATGCACGCGCGCGGTCCACGATCTGTCGAATAGCGAGCGAAGAGATAGTGCGATGTGGTACCACCGCTAGTAGAGACCACCAGGTGCCCACCAGATACCCACCGAGTGCCCATCGAATGTTGGTGGTAGGGAAAGAGCGCCGTAAGCTCGGACAGTGAGCGCGTGCGAATTGCTGATATTGGCTTCGTCGATTTCACGAAAACACGATTTCGACGATGCATTTAACACTTTGCACATTTATGTCGAGATAACTCGATGCGATTTTTATAATGACTCTCCGCGAGGAATTTTTCGTCAAATTTTTATCACACATTGAAGCGAGCGAATTTCTAATATTATCTATTATGTAGCTTATACATTAATTCGCACATTGATCAAACTTAATCAGATTAGAAGTAAATTAGAAGATCAGTAAATTAGAAGATAATCATCCCATTGTAATAATTAAATTACCATTTCTCTATTTCATATATAATATATTGTCTTTATTAAATTAGATTGAACACTCCCTCACAAGGATTTATTTCCATACATTACCTATTAAGTTATTTATCTTAATTTAAATTAATATATTAATTTATTGACTAAATATAATCTTTTTTATATCAGTTAAATATATGTGTGTATGTAAAAATGATCGATTATACCTATATATATATATATATATGTAGGTAATGCTAATTTAAATATCTGTATTATATATTTTTTATATTTAAAAAAATATTAAATTTAATTAATTTATTAAAGAATTAATTTAAATTATATAACGTACAATATATAATACAATAAATAAAATATATAAATAAATTCTTGTGAAAGAAATGTTCACCAATCTGACGTAATAAAAAAAATAAATTATAAATAAAGAGAAATGATATTTTAATTATTAAAACAGTAAAGTATAATATATGTATATACATTATATATTATATATATTGCGTGCAAAAATGAAGAATTCTACTATGCGTGACGTAAAGTTAACTTACGTTGCATAGAACTGACATTTTATTCTCGGTTTTTTCCTTGCTGACTATCGTGCGTGCTGCTATGCATGCTTCATTGCTCGTTGCAGTTGCTACTTTTGCTATTTCGTCTTCAGCAATGGACTCCAGCACTGTTCGCTACGTGCGTGAGTATTTTGCCGCATGCAACACAAAGTAAACGAATCACAATAATAATTTGTGTATTTTAACTCTTCCTTTCGCTACACTATATATCTCTGTATAATGAAATCAATCAAGTTTCTCCGGTGCAGCGATTCCTACAGAATGATACCCGCTACCAGTTGCATCAAGTATACAAAAAAGCGGAAGTGAAACATGCTTCGTATACAACGAACTTCAGAAAAGTATAATTATTATGGTTTTCAGAGAAGGATTAAAAGGACTACTACTGCCGCGCGTTTCTTCACCACGGGTCCTAGGACTCGTCCGATCCCCTAGGATTAAGGTTCGCCGAGCGGAAACCGCAAGAATGCAAACTGAAGGTAGAAACATCGGATGCTGTTGTAATCACATTAAATATTACGTTACAGATTGAGAATTATACGTGCCACGTTCAACGACAAACGAGCGAGGAGAGTACGGGTCAAAGTCTTGTTCCAGTGAAATTGCAACGTCAAAAATCACACCCGAGGGTGTATCAAGAAAAGCTTAGATATATGTACTTCCGTAAATACACAATGAAAAACATATATAACAAAACGTATATACAAACGTCACATTGTGCGCAACAAACAAGCGCGCGCACGCAATGATAAATTAATAATTTTATAAAACATGTCATGCCAC
Organism: Prenolepis imparis; assembly: GCF_030444845.1. Lineage (NCBI taxonomy): Eukaryota > Metazoa > Arthropoda > Insecta > Hymenoptera > Formicidae > Prenolepis > Prenolepis imparis. Next base: position 9,595,483 of record NW_028141169.1, read on the forward strand.
ATTTTACTGAATCTATACAAAATAGTTTATTAAAAGAATATATAGATCGATAAAATTACACTCTCTTGAGACTGATTGCACATGATCACGATTCTCTTCGGAAAAAGATTATTATTGACTAAAAAAACATTATAATTGAAGAGACGTTTGACGTTGGAATCTTAGCTATTATAAAATTAATTTTTTATAGACGATTATATAACATGTACACACAGTACATTTATTGACTACAATCAAAGAGAGAACAAGATCAAATTCTTTCAATAATCGCGAAGAATGCGTGGATTAGTACTAAAACGAAGCAATGCTCAGCTGTAATTATTGATCGCGCTTAGTTATAATTTAATGATATATTTTAATAATATTTTAATAATAAATTAGCTGTGCAAAATCACGAAGCTACATCTTTGAAGCGTCGTCAAACGACTTTCTCACATCTTTCATTTCAATATGGTCATAAATTAGTTTCAGTGGAAATTCAAGGTAACGAGATTCGAATGATACTACGCACTAAATAATAATAATATGATAATATAGTTCATAAATCTATTCTATTTGCGTCAAATGCTCGACTCAAATCATTTAATTATATGACGTAAGAAACGGCGTATTTTGCCAGATAAATAAAAAGTATTGATCTGTCGTTGCAAAAACCATGAATAAAATTATTTTTTGTCGATATTTGATCCTATATAAATAAATTTTAAAAATTATAATGCCAATTAATCTTCTAATATCTTAATCGTCCTAATCGATGATTGATATAGATAATCACTTAATTTGTATATATATTATCGAAAAAATTCCCAAAAATATTATATCACATTTTAATAACAAATGCTAATTCTAATTTATGGATTTTATTAAGCGAAATCTAAGATCAAGAATTTAATATTTAAATTTTGAGTGAGTACACTCAACTCAAATAAGAAAGATAGAAATTAAGTATGCGATTATATTAGAACGTTGTAATAATATTTGATATTGCATTAATTTTATGATTACCTAAGATAATATATAAATATATTAAACATTTTTATAACTATAAAAACTGATTGTATTATGATTGTGCACACTAATTAATTAATAATTGTTTAGACAAAATTATCAGATATTAAATACTGAATCCTCTGTGTGACAACAATATTAACTTATTTAATATTATTTATATGTTGTATTATAAATATATATTATATAAGTTTTTCATTTTTCTTTCAAATAGTTCAGCATTTTCTTATCTCCTATTTCGTTCTGTTAATACTTTACAAAATTATTTAATTTAAAATATTAATTGCAATCAATTTTATATATATAATTGATTGCATATATATATATATATATATATATATATATATCAATTATTAACTATAAGATTTAGTCCCTTAATCTTAAGAGAAAGATTCTTTGATAGAGAGGGAATTGAGAAGTAAATTTATTTAAAAGAAGATTTGTATGAATTATACATGTTTGTTACACTATTATATATGCTTAGCATTAAATATCTCGTTAATTTAAAAGAAAAAATAATGGAGTTATCAAAGTATAATAATGTGTAACGATGTGTTATTGTAATTTATTATTTTTTTCTTGATAAATTGCTATGTTTGCAAAAAACTTCATAAAAATAGATAATCTTTCATGAAAATTAATATAATATTCTATTTTTATTCTTTCTTATCCTAATAAATCATATATGCGATTAAATACAAATCAATGAACATAATATTTTCAAAATTATATGTAGATTTATAGAAAAACTTAAAAAACGTTCCAATAATAATATAATAACTACCTCTTATGTTCATTGATTTGTATTTAATCGCATATGATTTATTATTGGCATGATAAGAATAAAGAATAAAAATCGAATTTCGCATTAATTCATGAAAGAGTATAAATTTTTATGAAGTTTTCTGCAAACATATCTTTTTATATAACCACTCCTTAAGCAATTATCAATAAGATAAAAATAATAAACTATTGTACATTTACATTATATATATTATACTTTGATAACTATTTTTTCTTTTAAATTAACGAGATATTTAATGCTAACAATAAGCATATAATAGTAGTGTAACAAATATGTATAATTCATACATATCTTCTTTTAAATAAATTTACTTCAATTCCCTCTCTATCGAAGAATCTTTCTCTTAAAGGTTAAGGGACTAAATAGTTAATAATTGATATATTATTAAATGACGCTAATTTCAGTGACGCTCAAATATAAAAGTTATAGCAAAGCTTTACTATATACATACAAATTTCTTTTATTACTTACCAATTAATAATTCTTCGAATGTTCGAAATTCTTGGAATAAACTAGATAACTTATTGCTACAGGAAATCGATTTATATCGCTAATGCTAAATCCTTCTACTGTCGATAAAATACAGTTTTAATCGATAGGAAAGACTGTAGAGACCTCTCACGGAGAGTCGTGAACTACAAATTCGTTTTTTTTTTGTATATTACAGCCAAAATAAAGAAAAAATCATATCTTATCAATATATATTTTTTTCTATATTAATAATAAAATTTATCAGTTTATATAAATTAATACCGATGGTGTAATTCCGCCTTTTTAGCTTTTGTAATACACTTTCACTTCCGGTTTAAATGTCCTTGGCTCGAGTATATCACATCTAGATATTTATACATCATGACTAGAAATCAACCAATCATGTGCGTTTGATAGAAAGAGCATGCATCCTGTGCATAAAACATCTGATTGGCCCTTTGCCCTTTACATATGACGTACGAAAGCCAACGTACGCGTATCTCTTTCATCGGCACATAACCTTCTACATTCCCGTTCGTGTTCAGTTCATGCATCGAGTTCTTTGCCATCAATATTAGCAACGAGCAGCTGATAGTCATAAGCAGTCACAATATGTCTGTTGTCGATAAAATTTGTCATTATCAACGTAATTTAGAGAAATGTGGTGATAATGAGGATCGAGTACGTATATGATATAGAATAGCGATATTGAAACATTCATTGTTCAATAATTCATGTAAATAGTTATTAGATCATAAATACGTTATAACCTCGGCGTCCTGTAGCTGTGGATCATATACAAAAAAAAAACGCGTTGACGTTATTTGACAAAACTCATTTTCTAGATCTTTAAAAATTGCTGATACAATATACGTCTTTTTTGCATATCATATTATATAAAATAATTTGAAATACAGCTTGTAAAATTTTTAATGCATAAAAGATGCTTTTTAATTATTACTATTATTAATTTGATATAGCCATAATTAGAAATTGTTTTCAATTTTTGTTAAGAAAAAATTAAATTGTCTCTGAAATTTCACTACATTTTCTGTACATAACTTATATATCTCAAGAACATAATTTTTTTATGTACAATTATTTTCAGATATTACATTGTATTTCGAAGCTGTATAATCTACCAGTGACAGTACAACATCTTCAAGAGACAGGTGTAGGCAGGACTGTAAATAGTTTCAGAAAGTACGATGGTAGTGTAGGTGATGCTTCTAAGGCTTTAGTTTGCAAATGGAAAAGAATGGTAGCGGATGAAGCGAGTAGTGATGGAGAAGATGAAGATGAAGCTTGTGTACCTGATGTTCACGAAAATTACACTGATAACCAAGAATCACCAAAGTTAGAGAATGTAGGACAAAGTAGCTCTGTGTCTGATCAAGCATCAAATTCAAAACATGTGCATAAGGGAAACAAAAGTGAGCCGTCTACAGAACACAATACAATGCAATCGTCCAAGTCAACATCAGAGGAGAAGCATGAAAAAAGTGGACATTCTTCCAAACATCGTTTACAAAGTGAAAAGAAGTCTAAGGAATCAAAAAGCAGTAAAAGTAGCCTGAAGAAAGAAGAAGCTCATAGTTCAACAGATCATTGTCATAGTGGCAATGATAATCCGAAAAAAATGAGTGATAAGATGGCTGAAATTAAAGAAGACAACAGAAAAAGAAAAATAGATAATTCAAATTCTTCCGCAAAAGAAAGCAAGAAGAGAAGGTTATCAAATAGCAAAATTGATGATGAGAAATCTCAATTATCCATTTCAGAAAAGAATCATTCCCATTCAAAATCTTCTGAAATTGAGGCAGAGGTAAAAATTAAAGTAAAAGTCGATGAATCGTCTTTAGCAAATGATAAAAACAAAGAAGATGATAAACAGAAAAAATATTTGCAGGAGAAGTCCAAGAGCAGTTCTAATAAGTTTAAATCTGATGATCCAAGCAGTAAATCAAAAGAAAACAGTGAGAAACAAAAACATAAAACAAAAGAACATACAAGTCATAATAAACATGATAAAAAAAAGGATTCCAGTCATCATTCTAGCAAGGAAAGTTCCAAATCAAGAGTCAGTTCCTCTAGTAATAAGGATGATGTTAAGACTAAAGACAGAGACAAGAAAAAGGAGCACAAAGAGGACAAGAATAAACATGAGAAGAAGAAAGAAACTAAGATTAGGTTAATGCAGGAAATAAAAGGCAATGAAGGAATAGATTGCAATTCTGGTGTGTTGAAAAAATGATTGTATCTCAATTATTCATTTACTTATATTATCTTAAATTTTATTATGTTAAGAAATGGTGAATTTTTTGTATGTTTTTTTTTTTTTTATTGACGATTCTATACAAAAACGGACTCGACAAAAATGACGAATTTTTGGAACAACAATCTTTTATAATATATAATATATATGTTACATATATATATAATATACATATTATATATTATACATATAAATAATGATTAATTATAATTTTTCAATAGAAATATTGTTTGGAAACTTGCTTCATATATTTGGGCCTTCCAAAAATTATAAATATATTTTTATATAAAATCTATGCATCCAAAAGTACTATTTTCAAAGTTGATAATAAATAAATAATATATAAATTGTGATAAGCATGTGTTCAATTTTTAACTATATGATCTGTAAATCTTTTACATAAGAAATTTAATTATAGATTATCTAAGCATAACTCGAAAACAGAATGTTTCCTAACTCAAATTCTTCATAATAAATAATTTAATTTGAAACATTTCATATATTTGTATATAACAATTTTCTATATTTATAACAAAAGATAAAACTTTTTATTTTTAGACTTTTTATTTATAGTATATATATTTTATGATATGTATTTTATACTATAGAGTTACAAAAAAAGATAATAATGCTTTTCAAAAATTAGTTAGATAGATGAAGTAAATATAAGTACTGTGTATTCATTAAAATTTCGAAATAATGAATCGTGATAATTAATTAAGTACAAGCATAAAATTACATCTTTGACTTTCTCTTTTTTTAGGTGCAAGTTTTGCAGAAGCACTCGGCATGTGCACTATGCCTCAGCCATCGAAAAAACGTCATAATAATTCGCCTAATCCAATTTCTAGTAAGTCAATTAAAATGGAACAGCTATCACCCCCAATTAGTAACAAAAAGACGCCAACAGTGAAATCTGAGTCAGAACATGGTGAAAGTTCAAATGTAATTTGCACATTCTGTTATTTAATATCTTCAACAACATTGAAAGAAAAAAATAATTCTAACATTTAAAAACTTGATTTGCAGTCACTATCCCTTTTAGGGCCGAATGTGAAACTGGAACCATTGAATGTAGATTTGGCATCCACATTACCTGAAATCAGTCCCAATTACAAGCCACTGCCATACATTAATCCAATTCAACGCAAAGAAGAAGTTAAACTTATTGAAGATATGATTTATTACAAGAATCAAAGGTTATTCTTTTGTTGTGATACAAATAATATTTTGTTTGGCGAAATAATATTTTGTTTTGATATGTCTATTATATGTGTATTGTTTATTTTCATTCCAGGACAAAAGTGTACTCTGGCAACAAGGTTGGTTACACAAGTGTGCCGACATTATACGAATTGTGCATCAGAGTGTTGATAGAAAATATCGATGGTAAATATTTTTGTTTCTTGCGATTGCATTAATATATGTACCAATATTTTAACAATGAACATTTTTTTTATTCCAGCGCTCGAATTCACCGGCGGTGTACCATATGACATATTAAAGCCAATTCTAGAACGCGCCACGTCTGATCAATTATTTATGTTAGAACACTATAATCCATATCTTATGGAAGATACAGACATACTGTGGCAGTATCATTGTAATCGAGAGTTCAGGAGTAATGATAGGCAGGAAATGGAATCGTGGCGCGAGATGTACATGGTAAGTTGAATTGTAAAGCTAAAGTGATAATTAGAAGAAGTATGTGAAATATTCTTACGACACTGGATCTATATATTTTATTTATATCAACGTTACGATATTTTATTTTTTTACACAGCGCTGTTTGGATGAGAGGGAAGCGAAACTGAAGACGCTCACCGCCAACATCAAACAATCTATAGACAAATCCGTCCCAGTGAGATCCGCTAAACTCGCATACGTGGACAATGTCGTAAAACCACCGCGGAACATATTGAAGAAACAGGCGAAGTACGGCACAGCCAATGCTACGCCTGCCACTGTCTCCAGTGTAAAGAAAAAGTTGGTCGGTGGTGGTATGGTTAACAATGCGACGAATATTGCTGTACCGCCACCACCGATGGCTCGGTTTAAAGCATCAAGTAAGTATTTATTTTGATGATTTAGTTTAATCGTACTTTATATTATCAAATTTCTCTATTATCAATGTGTCAATGTATTATATTAATATTTGTTTTTATTAGCATCAAATGTAAAGAAGACAAAAGCACCGCTCATGGCAAAGGCACTGCAACTAATAAAGAGCCGTTACAAGCGGTAGTGGAAGCGGTAATTTTACGAATATATAGAGATCCATTGATTTCATATTCAATTTCAATAAATAGTAAAATTGTACATTTTGTCATCGTTACACGTGGACACACGTTTATATCGTTGTTTTTATATCGATCGCAATCTCAATATAATGGATTTCACGAATTTTTTGCATAACATTATTTCTTTATTATTCTTTTTTAAGATATGCTCAATGAGTCGTATGTATAACGATTTCTAATATACAAAACTAATCGCATAATATTTAATAATTGTATTCAGTTATACAAAGAAACCTATTGTTCTACTTATTCCAATCGAATGCAATCCATAGGAAAGTATAAACAACTTCCAATTGTCATGGCAAACTTCTCTTTAGTAAAAAATTATAATAATAATTCACAGCCGTATATAAATCTTTTCTTTTGAACACAAGAGTATTCTAAATATATCTAGATTCATAAATTCTAATAAAAAGAAAAAAAATATTTACTCATTTTTAGATCCATTTTTTGGGCTTATAGATATTTTTTAATCATAAATTTTTAGATTTTTGAAGCGTAAGTTTTTATTGTGTTTTAGCAACTTATTATAAGTCAATAATTAATTCGAGAATAACGCGAAAGCGTATTCCATGTGTTGGATGTTACTGTGATTTTGTCGATTTCTTTAGATATATTTTTATATATGTATTCTGTAAATATTAAATTGTGACAAAACATAAGGACAAGCATAGATAGATAATTAATCAATCTATTGTCGTTTAAATCATGTAATGTAAAAATTTCTTATAAATCTTTTATCTTATGGCTGATATATAAAATTTAAAATCAGAAACGATATATACATATGGTTTTCCATTTACAGAATGTCGTTTAATTGATGCAAACTAATTTTCATTTTGCATCTTGAAAAACTTTAAATTAGAATGATTTCTACGTAGATATTGCATAGATATGAGATATTGTATATAGTTTGACAAAAATGTCTTTTCACTACATGTTAATTATGAAAATTATTTTATCTAGTTTACAGATACGAACTAATAAAATATCTTGTATTATTCTGCCGATTATACATATATATACATGTTTAATTTAGCTGATCAAGTTACAAACCTCTGTAATATACAATGTAAAATTTTTATATATTTTTAGCTCATCTCATATTATTTATCTCGATATTATATTTTGATAATGTATTGTACTCTGAAAACTCTAAACTATATTGCATTTCAACCGAATAATAGTTTGAAAATAAATTTAGCTATTAATTTTGAGAATATGAGTAAAGAGTAAGAGATTTAATTGTTTAATTAAATTAATCTTGTTATTTAAAGATAAATTTTATTATAGTGCATCAAAAATACATCAGTTTTAAATATTTTATTTTAGTTCTGAATTATAAAAATAAAATTAATTTTTCCAATAACAACCATTGCATCTTGCATATTTTTTATTAAATATATAAATATATAAAAATACTGAATTTAGTTTGAATTGTTTTGCAGTATCAAAATAATATATCGTGTTATATCGTTTTCATGTACATCATGTTATAGATGTAGAAAATATTGTCTAAGATAATCCTATATATAAATTCGTTCTAATAATATCTTCTATCCAAGAAATACTTTTAGCTGCAGCGAATAGAATAATGCCGCGCGAACATTGCATGTAAATTATATAATAAAAATGTGAGCCTTTTGTAAAGCATTTTTTTACAACCCATGTTTCATTAAATGCTAGACCGTAGAATATTATAAAGTGTAGCAGAATAATATAAGCTAAGTATATATTATATAATATAATAAATATTTATATATAATAAATATATTTATTAACAAAAAAAAATAAAAACCCAACTAATTCGTGAAATCTCGAATTATTAATAATCAATCAATGTTCAAATATTATTATTTTTAGTTGATATTTGCATAAAAAATTAGTAAAATAAATATAATCTTAAAATTTCTTTTATTAATTTTTAAACTAACACTCATCCCTGAGTAAAACACCATAGAAAAATATACAAGATATACAAAACTACGCAATTTTTCTTTATATAGATAAAAGTAAAAATAATGAATTCTATAATATTATGTTTTTAAATAAATCTGAAATTTTATGGCCAAAAAAGATTGGCTATTCTTGGAAGAATAAGAGCGACACCAATAGTAGAAAGAAGATTAACACTGTGATTATCTAAGAGCTGTCTACCACAAATATGTTTTATACCTTTTCCCGGCCGCTCCATTATAACACCTTTCTCATCGATTCCTAAAATATCGATTATTACATATCGCGATAATCTATAATACTAGAAAATATATTTAAGAATACCGAATTTAAAGTACTAAAAAAAGAAAATACAAAATCTGAAAATATTTATTACCTGAATACTGTAAAGTCGCGCCGAGGAAGGAATCTAAAACGGAGCCAGCGAGACCTCCGATTCCTGCGACAACTATAACAGGCCACTGTGGTGCTCCTAGTTGCAATACAGCCGTATCGACAGTATATACTGTCACGATATAATAGAAAAGCCCAACAATTAAACCGCCAAGGGTGGAACATAACAGACCTATACACGATACACCGCCATTCGTTCCTAGAATAATAAAATGCAAATACTCCAGACTGACTATATTCTTAACAATCTCCTATTATAAAATAAATAATAGTTAATCTTTACTACGAATTGCATACATAAAAAAACCTATTTTGCGACCTATTAATGCGAAATTTATCCGCTTATCCTACAAAATTAATATTCTTACCTCTTGGTACTGTTTTCCATGTTGTGATAAGAACAGGGTCCTTTGTGCCAATCACTGTACCCAACTCTGAAGCCCATGTATCACCATTGCAACACGCAAATACTCCTAAAAAGTAAATAAATTGAAAATTAATTAAGAATTAAAAACTTGCAAATTAGAGATTTAAACTCGCGCTTTTCTAAAATAGAAATATTATAGTTGTACTGTTATATTGTTAATAATTAAAATATTGATTTATTACCCAATATCCCAATGGACAACCACGAGCTTCGGTATTCCTTGTCGAAGTCGATCGGTCTTTCTCCGCTTCCAACATCCATAAGGTATAATAAGGCCAATTGTGTAGCCATACCGCTGTTACACAGCACCTGTATCCAGGTCCGTTGACCACCTTCCTTGAAATCGGCTTCAAATTTTTTCTTTTGCTCAGATCGAAACTTTGTCACTTTTGAACCAGTGATAAAGAACATCATAAGAGCTGACAAGTGAGCAAAACTCGAGAGTGTCAAGATAAAGCCGACAAAGAAGCCTGTAAGATAAAAATAATTCACTCAGATTTATTAATTATCTTTTTAATATCTTGTGGCAATCTATAATTACATGCAGTAATTCAGTAGAGAAAGATGTTTTTATTGGTGTCATTTATTTTGATTATAAAGAATATTTAATTGACTATATATAAATTTAATCTTTTTTTCTTAATTTAACGTAAGTCTAAATATTTTTATTCTTTACATTATCTAGTGTGTGTATGTATTTTAATTCTATATTTTCTACATTGCAAAATTATGTAGATATTTTATTACCAAGAATTGCACCACTGATGTGCAGACTTTTTTTGCGCACGCCCCAGAACAGGAACAATAATGGAACGATGACTGCTGCCAACCATCTCCACGGTGAGATAACCGAGTGTTCTAAAATAAAAATATAATTTTTTTAAGTATTAAAAAATGTCATTTTAAATACAATTACATTTATAAACATAAAGTAACATAATTTAAAAGAAGAAACATTTTATATTTTACATAGCTAATACTTTTATCAATAGTAATATTAAATCATTTAAAAAAATAAAATCATTATCAAAATGGATTTCAGTGTAACAAAATTAAATTTCTATTTAACATATATATTTTAACTTGCAAGTTGATATAGAGTCTTTATCTCAATAAAAATTAGAATGTTTATAAATTAAATTAATAACATTGAGACTCTTTACAACATTGTATAAAAAAAATAAATATATACAGAAATTCTTTATAAAAAATTGCTTGAATATTTCACAGTATCAGTTGTATTATTCACTCCTGCGTAATCAGTATATTGTTCGAGACTGAATATGCAGATATGATGATGTAATAATTTTTCCATTGTTCTCTATTATTTATGCACTTTATAAATTAATTTGCCATTTTTTAAACCCTGTAATAGTTCTGCCATCTCTCGAGTACAAATTCTTGCTTGAAGTATTCTTCACGAAGATCATCAACCTGCCAGTTGAGATGATAAATGGAAATTGTTTTATTGCATTAAAGATCAATTATGCCAATCATTTTATAATTTCTTTTTAAAAGAGATTCTCTATGCAAAATACAAAAAAATTTGCTACATTAAATATACTTCATATTTGAGTTATGACCTTGTCATGTAAGATGCATTTTTTCAGTCACTGTTTACTCTTTAATTATATCAAAAACAAATTTAATAAAACAGTTTATCGCATATATACACAAAGTTTATATATGAGACACATGAATTTATACATACATATGCATGCATTTTCTAACCTATAATAATTAGTCAAATTGGATATACAAAACCTTCCGTGAAATTTCTCGTGTCTGACCATAGTATCGAGTAAGCTACGTGTACTATCCAGAAGGCCATCGAAATCGGAATTGCGCAAGCACTCAAGAACACCGGCATTAATACGCGAGAATGTCGGGTCTCCTCGCGATTTCCAGGAGAGATCATATTGCGAGAAATAAATTCCACGTTATATTCGGATCGCGATAAATCCGATCACTGACGAAAACCGTGTTTTCGTTTAAAAAAAAAAAACGGAGAAAGTTATTCCGAAAACAAAGAATCCACGAAACGCGTCGATACGAAATATGGAAAAACAGAGGAATAACTTCTTTCTTTTGTGAAAAAGAATTTCTTGTTCTTCTCGTGATCTGTCAACACCACGCGAGATACGTTAGAGACGGAAGAACAACGTTTTTTAAATTTAAAATGACGACTTTCGAAAAACGCGAATTGATTGAGAGTGGAGTCCCATGGACTGATATTTTCCGCGTAACATATGTATCGCCTAACCAATCAGAACATTCAATTCCGCGTAAAGGAAACGCGGAACGGCTCTGATTGCCACGTGTCTTTCCAACTACACATTTTGAACTACGCACAAATTTGTTACATGCTCCATCTCTCTGTCTTTATTAGATTTCATTCATATTCATCATAACATCATCTCACACTCATATCCATAACACGATCTCATGCTCATACTAATGTACACAAAATAATTATAGGTGATAAAAATATAAATAGTGAGGAAGCAACAAGACAAACTAAAACTTAAGTTTAAAACTACAAAAAAAAAAAAAAAAAAAACAATAATTTCACTATATATATATACTTAAAATAGATTTTATAATACAAAGATCTCGATATTTGTTTTAGAATACATTTTTAAAAAATAAGAAAGAAATATTTGAATTATAATTTAGCTATTTACTAACATCTTTATTTCTGCTTTGCAATACAAAACAATGATTTAAATCGTAGCATAATTCTGTAACTTTCTTAGCATAATCCTCTCTTTATTTATTACATTTTATTTTATAAAAGACATATATAAAAGATATAAGAACTTGCAGTGAAAATAATACACAAGTTTGATAACTTGTAAAAAGTTATACTAATGTATATACAAAATGAACTTTTAATTTACTGAATTAATGTGTAATAATGATTAAATATATATAATGAAGTGTTGTACAAAATTTAAGTCAAAGATTACGGTCAACTGTATGTGTTATATATACAAGATATAATTATAATTAAGAATTATCATATAACGATATTTGTTGCACTATATATTGTCGCTATATTGTCGAACTGCTAATGTAAAGAAATATAATAAATTATAACATTTTAATCGCAGCACGCGAAAAAGGATATACATTATGAGCGATATAGACTGTAACCTTATACATATATATCTTCCTAGAAAAATATTTCTATATTATGTTCAATCAACAATATTAACATTTTATAATTGCCAAATTACATTTTTAATTGAGCTTAATACACAAGTAAGAAATAGATTTTTTCAATCAAGTTCTACTACACTGAAACTACCTTGCATAGAAAAAAAGCGTTAGCAAATCGCGCAATAGAATCATCGAGAAATTTAAGTAAACAATGAAATATACATAATATTATACGTTTGGATTAATCCAAAAACTTAGTCTTGAAATGCCAAAAAATATATCTCAAAAATCATATATTTTAAGAGAATAATTAGTATAAGCGTAAAATAACAATTATTTTATGCTACAATAATAAAGTTATGCCAAATACACGTTATTGAAAAATAACGTTTGAAAGTTAGATCAATTATGTTTAAATAATATGAAAAAAATACGCGAAATAATAAATGAAATATCACATTTCACAATAGTTTTACGACGAGTTTGATACAATGTAAAATTAGCGCAAAATTAAACTAGAGTGATACATTTCAATGAATTACCAAATCGCCTCCAATCAGAAATATGAGTCACGTAGAACCGAATTTCCAGATTCGTCTGAGTTATCTGATGATTTTTAAGATGTGACACTATTTAATAAAATCCAGTCATTATTTATTTTATGATTAATATTATATAGCAAAATTCTCTTTATGGTTTTCTCTCTTGCTAAATATAAATATTCTACTTATATAATTGAAGAAATATTTTACATTATGTACAAAAAAGTATAATAGAGATTTAGAAGAGGTAAACATGACATTTTTGCATTTATGTTTGCAACAGTCTTGAGACATTTACAATGGAGGCAAAAGCAATTTCCTGAGTGCTTATTTTAAGTTATATGAAAGACTTGTCCTGTAATTATCAATGTGGAAAGTTTTAAGTTTTCCAAGTAAAAAAGAGAAAATATCAGAGACAATGCAATTCAGAAAGAGTTACTAAAAAAAGGATTCTTATATTATCGGATTAAATCAAATCCTTTGTACTTGTTAGTACTCGTTTAAACCCACGAGTCTATACTTACAGGATGCGTTCTTTCTGAGCAATGCTTAAAGGAGTATTACAAATGCTGCTTAAACGCGACCAAGATTTCTGTAAATTTTCTGTGTACAATGAAATATAATTCTCTTCGCATTAGTTTAGGACATTTTATATGCTGCCCTATTTCACTTATTATAATATTTCTATGTAAATAACCTATTAGTGGAAGAATGTACGTCAAGGTATTCACGGCGACTTCAACGCAGTAAATATTAGACAAAGTCAAAGGACAAAATAATAAATTTTAACACAGTTAAAGGATTACCGATGGCGATTACACTAAACTCTAGTCGATACTGGCTAAGAATTGTGAATTACGCGTTATGATTCGGTAGGAAATTTGAGAATGGTAGAGTTTCTTACAACTCTTACGTACAGATGGATTCAAGTGTTTCCAGTTTCGTATGTTCCCCTGGTACAGGTTCTGCATGACCTTTCAATAACAAGTCGTCAGCGAGGGAAATTAGCTGGAAAAATTTAATTAATTTGAGTTCACGCATTAGAAATGTAAAAAGATTTATATCATATAATATTTTAATAATGATAAATACTTACTCCATAGTTTTGGACAGTAAAATAAATATTAGTATAAATATTATTGTTAATATGGTATTCAATGACGGCTTGACCAATCCCATTACTTTTACAGAGAAGATATGCCGAGTTGTAAGCTTCTGTTGTCCATTCACCTGAATATTTGTATAATACATAATATATTCGAGAAAAAAATATAATATAAAAAAATAATTTAGTCTACAATAACTAACTAAATATAGCATCAATATATAGCTACCATTCTTTGGCTGGATATAAGCTATAAAGATTTCGATCGCTTGAAAAGGCAAACTACTCAGATAGTCCATCGCCAACGGCTTAAATTGCGAGTTATTAAGCACCCAGTAGCCACCATGATCGACTAGTCGCACTATATTCTTCTCTCCCGATGGGTCTAGTTTTTCAATGTATCCCCTGACCCATCTCTCGTTCCAATGTACAGCCACGTAATCGCCCTCTACAAAGCAATGCATTTCGCGATTTATTTCGTATTTATGATTTGGCTTATACAAACACAATAAAATATATATTTACTATTAAATACATCCGATGGCGGCAATTCTGTGCTGTTATACCAACACGTCATGCTCTCTTCCAAGCTTTCTAGAAGGTGGAATGATGGGTGAGTCGAAAGCTGAACGAAGAGCCAGTTTGGTTTGACGATATGAGAGACGTAGACGTCATTACTAACACTACCAATCAGGGACAAGGAGCGTATCAAGGGGATGTTACATGGAACCTCCTCGTTTACTTCGGGTATCGTCGAGATCTCTTCTAATGTTACTTCCGGAAACCTTTTTTCTGGGAACTTTTGCCTTATTAATTTAAGCGCGACGTTAATTCTCTCAACACTTCCTCGTATCGAGCAAATTTTATGATCGCCATCGCAGGGGTGATCATTCACGTATATGCTGACGTCTGCTTTTGTACGGATACTTTGCAAAAAGCTACCGTGACGGCCGATCAACCTACCGACCAGATGTTGTGGTATAGCAAAATCGTAGATAGATGGTACAGTATTATCCTTCCTGCATCCGTTGATACTTCCACCTAAACGAGGAAATAAAAATGTTAATTATGTTATAAATTCTAATGCTTTCATCTTATTTTTATTTATATATATACAGATAGAATCGAAACTTTTCTAGAATTTTTCCAAGAAACAGATAGATTAAATAAATCCATCGCACAGACAATTATTGACACTTCACCTTTTCCACTGTCCGTAGTGCTTCCTTCACTCCTGGCCTCATCTGTGACGCTGCCTTCCAGAACTCCGGAAACCGGACTGTGATTGGCCGAGTCTCTTTCATCGGCCTCTTGTCCCTGAGCCTCGATGGTATGTACTTCAGCTTGCTGTTTATCCTCTTCGTGATACTCGTCCGCGAGATACTCTTGCGGCTCCGTCTCGCGATGCAGGTTCTGCTCCTTTTTATCAACATCTTGAACTATCTCCGCTGTGTTGTCGACGACTGTCCTGTTGGACTCGCAAGGTACATTTTGACTCCTGGCGATCATCTCAAAGTAGCTAGCGTTCGGATTGCCACCCAGCTGTACATCCATCTTGGACATTGTGTCAGTCTCTGTGCATCTCATCTGGCTATCGCTACAAAAAGACGATTGCGACGTTGATCTCTTAATCGGGATATCCACACTCTCGCTGACCTTCCTCGGGACGCGAGACGAGTTTTCCCGTGGTATGTAGCAGCAGCCGTTCGAGGTTTGGCTGCTCTTTTCCTGAACGTCGGAATTGTTGCAACTCATATCAACCTCCTTCGTATTATTCAGAACTGTTTTTTCTTTGTGATGTAAGTCACCCCCTGTATCATCCCACTGAAGTTCAGCTCGGTCTATCCGACGGCGTTTGTACCAGAAGAAGGATAGGACAAAAGCCACAGCCGGAACTGTCCATTTGGCAAATTGTACGATCGGAGAATTCATAGTGCGAGTCCACGGTAGCTGCCGTTACTGGAAATTCGCTGATACTGAAATCGAGGTAGATATGCACAGCTATTAAGCCCCTACTACTTTGATGAACACTTAAGTGGTGTCTATCACAATAATAATAATAATAAAATCTTTTTTATAAAATTAATAAGTAATTAAAAGTATGTTCAAGATGCTTCATTTAATTATCCTATTGACACGATGATACTCTCTACAAACAATTAATCTTGTTCGATGCAAAGTGAAGCACTTGCTGATCAGCAATCAACACATGGAAACAACGTATGTAAAACGAAACGACATGCCGACGTAAAATTCCATGGACTTTTGTTCACGCATCAATTTTTCTATTCAGATATAAAAATAAAAATATTTAAACATTTATATTGAAAATTATAAAACAACTTAAAATTCAAAATTTACTCAAGAAAATGATATGAATTTTTCAAAATATTTTATATAATTCTATGACAACTGAATATCGATAAATTAAGAACATTAACATATATTGAAAACATTATATATATACAAATCAATACATATTAAGAACGTTAACATATAATTATTTATGCACACACACATATATATATATGATATATTATATATGCATATATGATATATTATATATGCATATATGAAATATTGTTGTACACTGTTGTATGAAAAAAACTCGATTAAAACGACAAAGTGTTGTATTAAATGTGATAATAAAGTATATAATGTTTTTAAAATAGAATCTGCGATTTGAATCAATATAAAAACTCTAATTGTTAAACATTCGCAGAAATGTGGTAGTATTCATATATGGAGAACATTTAAATATAAACTACAAAATATATTTGATATTTTATGTATATAGAGAAAATTTAAGAATAAAGTGTTGCTGCGTATAATAATAAAAATTATTTTCAGCTATCTCTTTAAACTTCTAAGAATATTGAAAAAATCTGAGATATCTATAAATGTTTTGATTATTTCAAAAATATGTTAATACTTTCTTCTTTATCAATTTCATATGCATACACATTTAAAAATTATATACCATAAACTTAAAATAGCTTATAGACTATCACTTTACGATAAAAACAACGCAAAACAATGATTAAATATCTCGTAAA
The DNA here is from genome assembly GCF_030444845.1 of Prenolepis imparis. Lineage (NCBI taxonomy): Eukaryota > Metazoa > Arthropoda > Insecta > Hymenoptera > Formicidae > Prenolepis > Prenolepis imparis. The sequence continues at coordinate 9,612,983 of NW_028141169.1, forward strand.
ATAAAATATTCGACAGCCAAATAATTTCTAAAATTTCGGATTATATTATCAAAGCAATGAAGCAGGACATCTTATATCATCACTATAATTACACGGATGTGTATGTCAAAATATAAAGATCTAGAAAGTTAAATTCAAGGACTTTAACAATAGTATTAAAAATTCTTATCAAAGTAATAAATTCTCTCTCATCGCGAGCTATTTACTTACATCAGCATATAATATCAATCGATCCAATGCTTCTATAGTTGGTCATGATCGAGTTGTCTTTCGCATATTTTCAAAATATTCTATCATAATCGCCGAAATTTATCTAAACGGAATTATTACGTAACATCCGAAAGTGCGTTCGAAGTGATACACGAAATTAATTGAAAAATGGATTACGTGAATACGTGCTATTGATGTCAGTACGTCTTGAGTTGTACTTCAGCTCGCGGATTTTCAACACGTGGTTAAAGCTGAGGACCAGTTCGACTGGAACCTATCACCGGTTATACAGGTGCGGTCACGTAAGACGGCATTCACACCGTAATCAAGATCTTTGATAATAGTATAAGGCGATACAAAAGTAATACAATTTTCAATAAAATTTCTAATAAAGAATAATATGTTATATAATAACTAAAGAAATAATTTCAATAAATAATAAAATATGTATTTCCTTTTTTCTTTTAAACACGCGGCTAAAATAAAATGGCCTCTTTAAAATATCAATCTATTTCAAGTATATTAGATCTATTTTATTGATAACTTTACCGTTATAGCGATAGCAATATGCATATTTGACCAATTATAACTGATCCAATTTTTAGATTATCAGTCAAACAGCTATCACATGCTTATCAGGATAAAATAGTATATGTGGACTAAAATAGTATAGTTTCTAAAATATTTGGCCCAATTTCAGCATATATACAATACATATACATTTACATTAAATTAATTAAATTAAATTATTTTATAAATAAGAAACTATATAAATATAAATATTATAAATCCGCAAATGTATAGGGATAATTGCATTAACTCTGTATAATTGTGTTTAGTATTATCGCGATAAATAGATATCTAGAACTGAATGATCGAATTTGCTCTGATAATATATCACCAATCATTTTTTCGCTAAAAGTTTCGAGTGATAACATAAGGATATATAATATATAAATTAAAGATCAATCTAACTATCAATGTATTATTGTAATTCAATTGCAAAATGTAATATAAAAAACCGCGATCAAAACGACCAATAAAAATAAAGTTTTGAAATTTAAATGTAATTTTACATACTTGAGATTGAATTAACAATTTTTGAAACTGGATAGACAGCAAAAAAATATATTGTACAAAAGCGACATGCTTGAACAATAGTCAGTTATTATTCATACTTATAATGCAATCTTTATTATTTTTGGGATTGAGAAAGAAGATCGGTCAAATTAAATAACATTATGTCTGAAAACCAAAGAAAATAAAGTAGAGAAAAAATGTTCGCAATACTAATTATTTTCTATTTAGAAAAAAAATCCTTTTTTAATTTGATTTATTGGAAAAATATGTTTACTTTTATTTATAGTAATTCTCCATCACAATTGTAAATTGTATATGCGCGTGTTTTTCTTCGTTATTATCCGTTTTTCGGCCGTTATCATTAATTTGTTACTCCTTTAAGGATTAATTATGTATCTCAGTTTTGAAAGAAAAAATTCGGCGATAATACCTCACAAAAAGCGTGCGTTATAGGTCAAATCGCGCATACTGGTTCAACGTGCTCTCGGAATGTTGAACCTGCGGCTGCGTGCGACTAATGAAGTAACCGATGCGAATAAAGTTTAGCATCAGAAGAGGAAGAAAGACGGAAATCGCGGTAACTTGATAAACTAAGTAAATCACTCTTGTTGTAATCTTGAATTCTGTGTCTTCAAAAAGCTACATATATTAAAAGGCTTACGATCTTTACCATAATTATATGGATTATAATCAGGAAAACGTACGAATTTGTTCCTTACAAAAAAAAACGCACACATTATAGTTTAAAATAAATTAGTTCTATACAGTTGGACAAAGAATTATTTAGACAAAGCAGTTAATCACAAAGAATTAATTCTTATCCAGACTCAATATCAATCTTTTCTTTTTCTTAAAGAGAAGCTATTGAATATATAATTAGCTCAGCTGTTGCATGGTCTACCTCGATTATATAGTCAGTATCCATATAATAAATTTCCGTACGATAATTAAACAAAGTACATTGTACAAATGAAAAGTATACAGTGTGTAAAGTGCAAAATAAACATGTTCATACATTTTATCTTTGATTCTCTACGTTTGTCAATAAATTTCATATAAGTGAAAGAAAATATCTCAGCTCGTGATCTCGCATTATGTGTTAAATATAAACTAAATAAAATCACGCACACATAAGTCTCTGTACAATTTGAATGAAAATAATACGATGTAAACAAACATGGATTAGGTTACATACAAAGGTAAGAGCTTAGTTTCGCATTGGCAAGCAGACAGAACAGACGAAAAGTTTGAAATCATTTTGAAACATAAAATTCATCATCAAAGCACTATCTAATTTGAATTGAGTATAAGATTGAAAAAAGAAGAATATAGATAATTATAAGGAAAGAGGTAATAAAATTAAATCTCATTTATATAATAGAGTGTAAAATTGTGATAATATATTGTGGATAAATTTAATGAAAGCATTTACATCGAAAATCATAAATGTTTTTCACAAAAAATCTTTCACAAAAATTAAAATCGCATTATACACTTTTAAGAATTATTGATGAAGAGTTATTGATAAGAGAGAGACGTTCCAAAACTCGTACGTATAATTGAGATTAAATATAACATTAAAATTGTATCTGAGACAATTTATAATGCATTAGCAAAATAGAATATAATGAATGTAACAAGGAAAAACTTTTGTACTAATCAAAGAAATATGTAAAATGTAAATTTTGTGAGGACAGAAGTGCGAAAAAATATAGAATTTTAAATAGAATATAAAAGTTTAATTATATTAGTAATGAATGCAGTAATTTGAAAACGACAGAGAGAGACATGCAACAGTTTAGAAAAATTTGTAAAGTGTGTGATTAACTGCAAAGCACATGGAAATATAGACTTGTGTGGGATTGCATGAATGTTATTGGTGTGAAAGATACTTATAAATATTTAATATACTGATTATATATCGTATTTTATCCTTAAGAAAACCTGTTATATAAGCAGCTTAAAAGATAATTATAATTAAAGCATAAAACAGTTGGGTGTTTATCTTCTAACAAGATAATAATCCCGAAACTAAAAACACAAGTTTGTATTATACAGCTATCATATACTGTTTTAATCGCAGATATAAATCCAACTGATGTTAAAATATGAAAAAAATTATACGAAATAAAGGAAAGCATTTATGAAGACATAACATAAGAAATAAAAAATAGAAGTAAAATCAATATTAGAATGTAACAGTATTGTCTTCAATAGAATATTTTATAAAACAAATGTCAGATTAACATATCATTAATTTACCAATATCGATATAAAAAAAAAGATAAATTTTGTAATTTTAAATAAATAATTTTTATAAATGTATATAAACCATATTTATTACATTCTTTAATTAAAGATTGAATCAAAATTATAAAACGTTAAAGATGCAAAATGTGTATGGAATCTTTTTTTTATTAAATATTTATAAAGTAATACTTTTAATTTACTTGACACATGAAAGCAAAATACTGCTGCTTATACATGGAAGCTCAATATGCAGTGCCTATTGTCTATATATAGAACATCTAGACTCTATTACCTACATACTGTGCTATTTAAATATGCACATGGACGAGTTTATATTTTTATATTTGAAAATTATATTTAAAAAAAAGTAAAAATTATACGCAAAACAAAGTGTTAGTTTAATTATTCTATACAATATAAATAAAAAAAATTAAATATTTTGTAACAAAATAAAATACAAAAATAAGATAATAAACATAAAAAATAGCTAGTACAAAATACGATATCATCAATATACAACAATCTAACAATTATAAGAAGCAGCCGGGAAACAGATGTAATTGAAGAATAAGCACATGAATAGATATATATATATATATATATACAGGGTGTTACAAAAGGATCGGATTTGCTTAGCACCATGCGATAGAGAATGAAAATCTAAGAAGATTTTTCCTCAACGAAAATGTCGAGGGAGGTCATCATTTTTTGCAAGTTCCCAATTTTTGCCATCATATATCTTAGTAACTAAGCCTTAAATTAAAATTCTATTAAATTAAACTCGACCTGAAATTAACTGAAGAATGCAGTTTTGTTAATATTTTAATTCCATAAAGTTTATTTTGCGAAAAGCCCTTCATTTTCAATCACTTATAACTCGAAAATTATTGATGCCTCGACATTTTCATCGAGGAAAAATCTTCTTAGATTTCATTCTCTATCGCATGGTGCTAAGCAAATCCGATGCTTTTGTAACACCCTGTATACATATATCTCGCAAGGTATAAAGAGGGGGAGAGCACACATTCTCGACACACACACACACACATACACTATCCTATAGAGAATCTAAAAAATCTAACAATAAGTCATACACAAGTTTGTGATCTTAATTATACCGATCCTCGATCAGCTGGCCGCGCGATTGCAATTATCATTCGTCATTTATACAATTCATTTCAGTACTTGGTCGCGTGCCGCAAAAGCAGCGGAGAAAAGATAACAGAAGGCGGCCGCCTTGTAGCCAAGCCACAGGGAGCACGAGGGGAAACGTCGCCGGGAAATAATTTACTTACCGGTGTGGTTAAATATTCGCGAGGCTTGGATTGATTGGCGACGAGTAGCGCGCTTCGCCCAGTGGCTTCCGAGAAGATTTCCGACGCGCCGAACGATCGACTTGTCGCGATTATTCTGCGAGGTGCACGCCACGTGCTAATAGTGTATTTCCGAGTAACGGAATGCGAATATGGCCTATGGCCACTTGGGTAACTCCGATTCGACTCCGATCCTCGCCGCTCATGTTGCGCATCCTACACTTTCGTACGAGAGAAATCCAATCAGCATCCGTTACGTTACGTTATTTCCGGCAAAGGGAGAGCCTGATTGGCCATCGTGTCGGAGACATGGAAATTCCCTAGAACTGCTTCAACCTGTGTGCAAACAGTAAACATAGTAAGGAAACAAAAGAGAGTTGAACGAGATCGATGATTCGCAGTATCGATATATCGATGTATCGATACATCGAAACCCTGTTTCCGTATTAGATGCGAGATGGCGCGTCAATCCCGCGCGGCGTTTCGCGCCTTTTTAATCCCCACGTCACTTCACGCCCGCCATTTACATCGTTCGTCGCGCTAATTTAGTCTCGGAAGCAGAATCACCCAACATTTACATTTTTCAAGAGAAAGATCAAATTTAGAGCCAGGTAAGGAAAAGATGCATATTATTAAAGATATAAAACATTATTAATACGTTGAGAAGAGAAGTTCGATAGATGGGATAAGATTTAAGAGTGCAATCTTGTGTAAAATGTCTGTCGCGCAGTTTCTTTCATATCATTCATTTCTTGCAGAGATTCGATCGAGATAAAGAATTGAGTTACTATCGAGATATATATGTTCTGTTTCGATATTGATCAAAAATAGAAAAGTATCTTATATTTAAATTATTTTGTACACGAAATAAATACGATCAGAATTATATAAATTACGTATAAAATGCACGTATGTTTTGCGGAATATTAGAAAAAAATACGACGCTAAAAGTTTCGATCTAACCAATGTAACGTTATTAATTTAGGGAGGAGAGATGTACGGAAATACCTATTGGTCTAGGACTCGAAGACACTCGAGCGATGCACGGGGTCGTTTGATCTGGATGCGGGGTGTCGGGACGCAAGGTTACAGCGGTCGTCGGGTCAGCAACACCACGGCCGTCCCTCCCGCTTTTCCCTTTCCACCCTGGCCTACCAGCCCTCGTCCTCTCGCCGCCCTCGCCAAACTCGATGTAGGTACGTCTGCCCTTCCTACCTAACCCTCCTCCTCAACGGGAGAAAGAGCGAGAAAGAGAAAGAGAGAAATAGAGAAAGAGAGATCTGTGCCGCCCTTCTCTACCCATCTTCCTCGTTTACTGTCCTTTATTTGTCCTCACTCACTAGTACCAGGGCGTGCCATCTTCGCGAATCTACCGAGATTCTTAATAGTTCTTGCGACAAGAGACCGTTTTCTTGTGTGTTTCCACGTACAATACTTTTCCCCAATATTTAATAAGAAAAAAGACTTAGAAACGCGAATGGCTTGTCGTCTAATAAGCAACCTTGTCGTCTAATAAGTACTCAAGTATCACGATAGATATCTCGGGCTCTTCCTCTATAGATCTAGTCTCTCTCTAATTTATATTTCTTTTCGAACTTGTCCTTAATTCTTTATCGATGCGAAATTATTTCTTGAAAAAAATGTCAGCTCCAATTAATGGATATTAAAATAATAATTAAAAATAAAAGATATTTTTTTGTATTTTTAAAATAGTGAATTTTTGCAAGTAATTATACTTGATTTCAAATTAGAGTGTAGAAATTATAACAATTGATTATGAAAATGATTAAACGATCGTTACTATCGGCGCCATGGTGAAACACAAGAGTCGGCGTCACCCCTTCGATGTCGTCGCATCATTTTTTTATAACACCGCCCTTCCATCGTGATACTTTACCACCACTTGCACAGACCAATGCGGTAGTCGAGTCGCTTGCAAACAGCCCGGTGGAGGGGGTGTCTGGGTCACCCCCTTTCACGTTAGTCTGTCTGTCTGGCTACTTTCCTGGGGTTCACAACCCCTGCTTTGCCGAACGTTATACGAACCATGACACTGAAATGCACCGATTGTTTATACACGCGGGGGTCTCGCTCATAATAATGAATCGCTTCGCGTATTCCCTGTCTCGTTAATTTAGCTTACCTCAATTTGCAAACTAATGCAATTCCACGACGCTTTTCTCGTTAAGACAAAAAATATATTTTCCCAGCTCTGAATGACAGGCCCGGTCTTTCAGGATTTTCAATGCTGATGATTCCCTTTCACGTATCATATAATAAATATATCTTCGCTTCGTTAACATTCATAAATCTCAATAAGAACGAAAGGGAAACACACCTGATGCAAAACTGATCGCTTTCATGCCAACGCGGGCGATCACCTTGCGCGCTCTCTCTCTAACAACTATGTATTAATTTTAATTAATGGAGAAAGTGCAAAGAGCAATCTTAAGATGTTATGCTATAAACCATCACGGTGGTATTATACTCCGATTGTTAATCTCACAGTCGCGTGACATCATATATCTACGTACATATATCTAACACGCGAACATTTTAATACGCTCATAATTTATTGAATTAGTGGGAAAATATTGTTGTTTTTTTTTATAAAGTAAACAGTGTAACGAAGATTTAAGAATACTCTTCTAATTAGATTTTTTTCTTTTTTATAGAATGTTTCTACGAATGTTTCTACGAATGTTTCTCCTGACTGCTTCTGACAACAATCATCTGATCTGGAATTATACCTGCCGGGGACCCGGGACATCAATATGAATCTTCTAAGGTGAGTCATTCTTAATCATTTTGTTCACAACTGCGTATATCGATTAACGAAGAAAAAAAAGCTTCGATTATGATGACAAAACCAAAATATAAGACACTACAAGCCAATGCAATTATATATATTAAGCCAAAGCGAAGCGATTCATTATTATGTTAGTTAAATAAAAATTAATTAGTGTCAAATTAATTAAATACGAGTCTTCGGGCCGAAATATATAACTTTAATGTTCTAATAAGATAATAAGTAACTGCATATCAATTCCAACCGAAAAAGCAATAATGATACGAGATCTAATTTAATTTCGATGATTTGCAATTTAATCGCTCTCATAAAATATGAAAGAAATTACGGCTTTATACGAGGGGCAATACGCAAGTGTACAGTACAGGCTAAATTTTTTTTTCACGAATGGATAAACGATATCGCGTTTATCGTGCTTGGGCGGTGCAACGGTTTATCAAGCAGACGGGGTTTTGCACCCTCCATCGACTATAGCGTAGGGTTCTAGAAGCAGCCACAGCTACCCGGTAGAGGGAGAATCGTCTGCTGGAGGGGGTGTCTGGGTCAATCCCCTCCAGTCTGGGGGGGTTCGCAAACTCAAACGCATTTCCCGGGGTTTGCAAATCCGTGTACGCCACCAGGCGTTACGTCTGGAAGATCCATGACACATTTTCGATCGTTGGCGATGTTCCATCGAAAGGCACTTCCATGTATGGTCTCTCGATCTGAAAAATAATTATAAAACCAAATTTTATCATATGTATGCATCCGTAATGCATGCGCTTATCTAGCAGGCATTATCGATTAAAAAAATACTTTTAATTAAATCATACAATTACATTGCGAAATAAATAAAAGATATGTTTCCAACAGAATAATTTACGCGAAAATAATAAGAGGTTGTTAAGAAATTATATAAGAAAAAGAGAAGTAATAGAAAAATTAGTAATAAAAAATGGTATCCGCGAGATACCATTAATTAGATGCATTTATTAAACGCGTCAGTGGATTTATTATAATCAACATTAACATGATGCAGCATATTTCAATGCCGACTTTATCTCTTACGGCATTGGCCTTTCATCTGCTCTTTTTTCTTACGTATCAATGGTATCGCGTTTTTTCTGGAAAGCGCGTAACATTCGCACCAGGAAAAGTAGCAATCGGTCACCGTATGCGCTTAATGCACGTGCTCGAAAGAGGAGGAGGAGGAGGAGGGCGCACACGTATTGCAAGTAATAAAACTCGACGAAAATGAGTCGACGAGCATAAAAGTGGCACAATTGGTTCAGTGGGGCGGTGCCCCTGCGGCCTTGGCTCGGGACAGTGAACCCCGTGGCCATGCGAAACGCGTGCAGCACGAGTGCTGCACACGGTGTCCCATACGCTCTCCCTCCGCCCCCGACGACGCCCTCCTTCTCTTCCCTCTTGCTCCTCTTCCCGTGATGGACTTTTTCTCTTTCCTCGCCCCGCGCTGCGACCGTTTTGCACATATGCAACGTCCACTCTCGGACGTTTCACTCGCCGTAATGCTTTCAGGGCCGGGTAAATTGTTCGGTTAAACGTCATCACTCCTAAATTTCTCATTCGCGCTAAATATAATCACCTGACCAATTCTATCTGTGTGTATGATCCTATCAACATTAATCATTTTTACTATCAGTACTTTTGATAAATAGCTTTACGTATATTCTGTATATATTATTTATATAACTATAGTACGAAGCAGATGATGTAAAGGAAAGTTCGCTTTCTCTTATCAGTTAGGGAATTATTATTTTTTTAAGCACACAAAGTAGGAAATTATTCTGGTAAATGGACGAAAAGCTCTTAGAAATTTCAATATATTAATGATATTATAATTCTGTCGCGTTTTATATATAAATTCCAATCAAGAAATTCCGAATCACAGAGAATCGATTTCATTAAATAGTAATTATCTTTTGAGTTTCTAAACTCTCGTATTTTACGACCTTGAGCTAAAGGATATAGAGTAAAAGAATCGCTCGCGAAATTTATAAAGTGAAAAGAAAACCAGTTCGGATGAACTGTTGGATGTAGGAAACTGGTAACAGATATGTCTCGATCAGAGGAGCATTAACCCATCCCTGGAAGCTGGCAAGCACGTACGCACAACGCGCCTGGATGCGTGTATGCGCGAGCGTTGCCACGCTCTACAAAGCCGACGAGCGAGCTAGCGCGCGGAGAACGTTCACCCTGACTGGTGCATCGGCCCTTCGCAGCGTCTCTCAAACATAAGCAAAATTGTTGAACTTGTTGGTGTCCGAAGTCTCTCGGTAAGGTCACCGCAGTCACGAACTTTAGCCGTAACGTAACAATACCTGCTCGCGGTTGCCGCGATTAAGATTATCCGTAAGCTCGTAGAAACGTCATTACATAAGAAATTTATATTTAACAATCATCGTTGCATCCTCATTCTTACGTTGAAATTGAGTAATATCAAAGTAATTAAAGATTGCGAGACACTCGCGTGGAAAATCAAGATTTAAAATTTACAAAATTTCGCGGAATCTGAAATCTAAGAAACGTCCAAGAATACTCGGTGCATATAAGATGCAAGAGAGGCAAATAGAAGTTTTCTCGCTACATCTCCAAGGGAGAGTTGCATCAGTTGCAAGTTCATTTCGGCGCGCTGTCCCCATCAAACGCATCCCTTCGGCTTTCCGATCGGCGGATGTCGCTCGCGGTTGATCCTGCCGCGATCCTGCATTTCTTCCTCCGCGGTTTCTCTCTTCTTTTCGACCTCCGAGCCTCCTCCGAGAGTCGCATCCTCTTTCCCGAGGAGAAGGAGCGCTCTCTCCGTCTCGCGTTCGCGCAGCTGTTTCGCGCGCGAACGCGGTATTGGGCATTGCACTCGACGGCGCTTCTCGATGCTGATCTCTCGGGTTGATGCACGCGGAATGCAGCCGAAGGAGGCCGACGTTCACCGGGAACGACCGAGGCGAGCTACCAGCATCGCGCTTGCAGCTGCAACGGTCATCTCGGGTTCGATGCACTCGCACGCCTAGCACTCTGTGCATGCACGATTCTGCACGAATGACTCAGCCGGCCCGGCGCACGAGGAGTACGACCTTGACCCGGCTGCACGTAGGTGCATCGCACCTTCGCGCCGATACCGAGAACAAAATACGCATGTCGCTGCGAATTTCATCGCGTCGCGAATCCTAGGTAGATTTCCTCTAGCTTTTCTGTATTATCGCGTCTCCTTCCTTCTATCGTTTATCATTTCGAATATTCAGTCTATTGTTACTAATTTTATGTCTTATAATTTATAATTGTACTTATCTGACTCGTAAAGAGCGCTAGATAAAAGTATAAAAATTCTCTCAATTGCCTGTTGAAGATTTGTTTTTAATCGTTGCGAGTAAACATAAGATATAATGTTTTATTCTCGCATTATCACAAAAGAACCTAACTCTCGGCTCGTGTGACCTTCGTAGGAGGTGGATGAGCGAAGAACAATGACATCTACAGTAAACATTGCAAGAAAGTAGTACATCACGAACAACATTGAAAGTGTCAACGTGCGATATACGAGAGATATGAAATATAAAATAGATTAACGTGTCGCGCGAGTAATTTAATTTCTTGCCGACTTTCATCATGCGGGGAAAAGAGTCCTGCACACTCCGGTGAACGCGTATCCTTTCGAAGGACTTGCGTTATTGCAGTTAATTTACGCTCGTGCATAGTTCAAAGTGTGTTGTCCCCAACGCTTGGGTTCAACGACTGCCGGACGAGAGCGAGACAAAGACTGAAAGGCCCTACCTCCTCAGGGTATCTTTATAGAACACAGTGTCATCGACACGCCGGGGTGTATCCATTGTAAAGGTCAATGCATCTATTGCGGATAACCTCATCGCGTCCGTCGATCACGGAATGTTTAATTCGTTTTCACAGGCACGCAACACGTCCATGCGTGACGATTGAGCTCGCGTCGATACTTGCTGCACAATGAAAGTCAGTCGTGTGATTATTCATGATTTTATACATACATGTACATAAAACACACTTGGTTGAAATCTAGCTCTTAAATTTTGCAGATTACATACCTCAGAGAAATGCTAGCCTTCACAAGTTTCAGATTTCGACGAATCAAATTTAGATTAAATCTCTGACACGTGTCAGGTCTCATAGATCTCCTGTGCTACGCATTTTAGATGATACGTGATTCTTAACTCTTATCGCTCGCGAATGCATTTAAATGCATTTTTAAATACGTTGTACAGACGCTATGAGAAAAATCTGATGATATATAACGAGATATAGTGTAGAAAATTCTACGAGTTTTCATTCTGTTTCCTATATGTATATCGCGACGTCGATGTCTGAGGGAAGGTTATCGGCATACGTCGTTCAGCATCCTTTTCTTTAATTTTTTTTTTTTTTCGAACGTTGTATTTATATATCAGTGAGGGGATGTATTTCGGTCGCATGGAAGTTGTAGCTACCACGCGATGGCGACGCGCTTTTAACCTTGAACTGATGAACGAAAGCAGCGGCGATTGGACCGCAATGTCTTGAGCTATTTCTGGAACGTCACCCTGGAGAACGATGCATCTTGCGTCGTTGATGTGTTTTCATCTAGCTATTTTATCTATTCTGTTTCCTTTTAACGAGCAAGATGTCTTTTAGTTTTTCGAACATGTAAAGTATTTCATAATTGCTGATACATTAAAAAGAGTAATTTTTATCAATATTTTTTTCTATTAGAAAATAATTCTATTTTTAAATTAATTGCTTTTTTTAGTTGAACAATTGATAAACAAATAAACAAATATTTATAGAACATTATTTAACGAGCTGTAATAATATAATCCTATTGATTTACTTTGTATTAAATTAATATTTTATTATGGCTATTTCATTACAATCTGAAACAGTGTCCTTGCTTTTGTTTCTGATTAATGCTTAAAGAACATGAGAACAATGCGTTTCATGTTCAATTGTGCAATTACATAGAACGTTATATGTCGAGGAGTCCGGTCGTCTTATCGTTCAAACATTTTTGTGGTCGCGCATTCTACTCTGTCCGAGTGCAATGTATCTACACCAGAGACGCAAACAGCGAGATTCTACCAAGGGTGTACGACCTGACTGGCTAGATACTGCGGTTTAACTTTACGCACGCTGCCTTTGTTCATGAGGGCGACACCCTTTGTGCGTAGTGCGTTAGCCTTCTTATTGTTAGACGGTCTCCCTTTCTTCGCGCCTAATCGGTCTTCATAAGGACAAATGAGTCGATGAAATCGATGATCGAAAAAAATCTAAAAGTCAACACATTTAAAATTTATAGAAACCAGAATTCGTAAAGCTTAATCTTTTCACAGAATTGATGGATCGTGCATCGTACTTAAAAAAATGACGAATTTATTATACTGCTTTTATTTTTAACATTAAAAAATCTTCGGTATATATATATATATATATATATATATATATATATATATATACCGAAGATTTTTTATATATATATATATATATATATATAATATATAATATATAGAATTATATAAAAGAATAGAGATATATAGAATTTTATATAGACTAGATATTATAAATAATATAAAGAATATTCTATTTATATAAAATTCAAGTTTATAATTCTGGATTTAAGATTAAGATAATTTGAAATGCAAGATTTACAAGATTAGAATAGATGCAGGACGTTTCCACCATAAGACTTAAGAATAACGTTTGGATTCTGCTCTTCCAACATTATTTATCGTCGCTCTTTTCCTTCCTACGTTATTAAGAGTTATAGATTATATGGCGCCAATGCGGAAAAACATTCGTCGACAACGTTCGCGGGAGCCGATATCATTTTGGAACAAGGGCATTGGTGCCATCGCGGCTGTCGCAGCATAGTGTCGCAGCATCCACTGTTGCAAGAAGAGCTGTCGCGGTACGAGCGGTTCTTGGCACGAGTACAAGAGAGTTGAATGCACCATCTAATTTTACGTGCATCCGTGCACGACACAGTGTTTTCCTCTAGGTCTAGAGCAAATGTCGCGTCACCGCGTTAGATGCTTTCTATCGAGCGGAATTAATTCATTTAGATCGCATTAATTATTTGCAAATTTTCAAAAAAAATAAACGATCGATATAAATCAAATGGATAACAGAAAAAAATATCTAAAAGCAAAGGCATTTGCTTTCGTGATACGTAATTGCTCGTCCAACCGTTAAAAAGTGAAGAGGCTTTGGGAAGATGCGTGATAGGAATGATCAAACAGAACGCTTGCGCAATTGCAATGGCATGTCTACCGTATCTTCGCATCTTTTGGCTGCAGCTACGCGACTCCCCGCCGGAGAAATGAAGGCGGGGTTCGTCGAGTACAAAGACAAATGTGAAAGGGAGCTTTTGAATATCATTGTCTTCATCGTGATCCCGCGCGCATCGCTGCATTCTAGAGAGTAATTTCCATTTGGCGCAGTACTTCTATCAACGTCATCGTACCTTCTCGTCTCTGTTTCTTGCGCGTAAAGAAATAGCGCTTAATTATCGCTTAATTAGCGCTTAATTGTAAAATAACAATTACCAAGAATTACGAAATAAATCGATACGCGAGATCGTATATATTTTAGAGAGATTAAAGAATAAAAAAAAATGTAGTTAATATATTTGAATCGTCGTATAATGAGCATTTCCTCCCCTCATCTGACTTTCAAAAGTCCGCGACCGTTTGGAAGCGTCGACAAAAGATTTGACGATGCATTCGATATTGGTCGGCCACGGTCTCGTCGCGTCGTCTTGTTCGCACAACCGCGGTGACAGAGAGGCAGCGTCAGAGATGGAAGTCGCCTCCCCACACGGCCGAGAGCCCTCGTCTGGTTTCTGGAAGGAGGTTGTAGGGTAGGGAAGGTAGGAGGTTGAGGTCGTCGGCGCTCGCGGGAACGAGGCATTGACCTCCAGTGAGTTAGGATGTCTGCCGGTATTGATTTGGCGGCGATGCAGCGCGGACTCGGGGGCGGCGAAACGGGAATACGGGAATACCGGGACGCCGCGCCGGGTAGAACGGACGGGAGGGAGGCTGACGCCTCGGAGGGACGACATATATGTAGCGGAAGGGGACCCGGGGATCTGGAGGACCAAGGGGATGGCGTCGTCGGGGGATGGCAAGGCTCCCGGGACTGAGAGGTCTCGCGGAGAGGGGCGTAAAGAGAGAAGGAGGGTGCAACGTACTGGGGCAAACTTTCCTCTCGCTCTTCCGTAGCCGTAACTCCCTCGTTGCCCGACTGGCATGAGCAAAAAGACCCGCGAGCTCGCAGACAGGGCGGTTGCCAACCTAGAAGACCCATTAACCCTTTGAGCCGAGCTTCCTCTTGTTCGACAACATTCCTTTTTAAAGGATCTTTAGATGATTAAAAGCTTATCTATATTTGAAATATAAATAAAATATATTATGATGAAATAACTTTGTATATCACGATGCAATTTTTTCTCGATCTTATTGTTAGATTTTCTATTTTTTTCTTTTTTTTTTCATTCAAAAGATCATGAAAAAAATAATATTGCAATAAGCAATAGACCTATTGCAGTTTATTATCGTGAAATTTTAATTGCACTCATTGTCAGACAAATATATCATTTAATATTTTTTTTTTTTTAATTTAACCTTATAATAAATAGCATTAAATGCACGATGCTAAGCATACCAGTTCTTTCAAAATACACGCTGGCGAACGTTAATAGCCCCGGGGTGCGACGCGACGCTTGTTTGGTGTATGCGATGGGGAGGTAGCTTGCGAGGAAGTGGTGCAACGGGAGGGAATGTCGGTGGGGTGTCCGGACACGGAGGACGAAATTCTGCAGACAGGATGGCGGCACTGGGGCGAACTTTCGCTCTCTCGCACTGCAGTGCCACTATGCCATTGCCACGTCCTAGGATGCATTAGCCCATTTTGGCTATCTAATATAATTAGAGATTGTTGATAAAAGAATCTACCTTACAAGAATTTTACAAAAATGTTTTCGATTCATAATTGTAATTTTGAGATTTTTCGTCGGTTAAAACAGTATGTAATATAAAAAAATATAGCATTACTTCTCTTTTCTCCTAATTAGTCTACATGTGAGTAAATTTTTATAATGATTAAATATTCAATAAATATTTATTAACAAAAAAATTGTATAAATCATATTTATATTTTGTAAAATAGTACGAAGCAAATAAATTCAATATCGAAGTTTGTACGAATTAACAATTAGAAATTCTTATGCAATTTAAAAATTTTAATGCAGTGCAGATATTTTTTGCATACAACTATAAAATTACTACTTTTTAAATGTTACGTTGTCGCCTTTCTGAGATCATCGAATTTTAATCGATAATATTCGCGCTTTATTTTTCCCGTATATTTCTAACGTTCAAAAGTTTCGATCAGGTAGATTCGCGGACCAGGTATCATTATTCTGACGATAACGATGCGTGCAACATTCGTTTCGCGTGCACGCGATGTTCGGGGGCTTTGGCCAGCTGCTGGTGTACACAGTCACGAGGTCATTAAGCTTCAGGGGCATTGGCCAGCGGTAGCGATTTTCGAATGCATCCCCTTAACCGCATGATAGGCACGAAAGTCCAATTTTCTCTTGTATAATTCCCGTGTGCGCGTGTAGATATGCACGAAAGATTTTTTACCGCAGCGTGAAGTAAGTTTATTATTTATTCGAAAGAATTTAATTAAATTAGATCGCAATTTAATGACTTACAATGTATTTTAGTGAAATCATCTTTTTTTCATTCACAGAGAGATTTGTCTTGCACGAATTACCTTGAAGTATTTTTATAATATAAAAGATTTACACTTGGCGAAATTCTCGTTCGTTTTTGTATGTAAAAATAATTCGTTCTTAGATTAAAGATATAAGAGTTAAAATAAAAAATATCATAGAAATAATTGGAGAATTTCATAGAACTGGGCGCGGATAGTGATTGAAGGCTACGTAACGTATTCTATCAAAGTTCAAAGACAATGTACCTCTCACGCAATGCTCATTTAATCCTACACTTCTTCCTACCACAGTAACAAGACGTCGATTCATGGTCACGGTTTACTCCAGACAACGATCCGTCTAGACAGACACCCTCCACCCAGAAACCTACCATCTTTTCCCTTTAGCCTCGGGCTTCGTCTTCATGGATGCATTTGCTTACGCATTCATCGACCCTTCGTCGGCCATAGTCCCTACTATTGTCACTATACATTATTATTCGATTTCCGGAGAACCTCTAGTTATGATAAAATCGAAAACATACAAGCGTTTTTTATTGTCGAATTTCTTGCTATCTGAAAGAAGCTAATCTAAGAGAAACTCCCAAGTTCTAAGCTATCCTATATAGATAGAATTATATTTTTCGATAGAATTTCGTAACATAGAGACATCGTAAAAAATGCAAATCGTTAACATTGATAATTATACGACTGCACATTATCAATAACTATAAAATATAAATATAAGATATAAAATATATGAAATATAGTTATCGATAATATACTTCAAATATAACTGATGTTAGATTTCTTTACATTTATTTTTTATTTACGCGTCTCAAAGAATAAATATAGTAAAATATTTTATTATGCATCACTGAACAATCTTGGCTGACCGGTTGGAAAGATAAAAGGTTCTCTATGATAAATTATTTGCTTCTTTCTAAGAACGTCTCCACATTTTCTTTTATACCTCTTATTTCTCTTGGTTATAGTACTGGCTCTTCGCCCACATTTCTATATAGAATGTTTAACAAAATGATCTAGAAACAGAGCTTTTTCTCTTCGTCCAATTATTTGCCATTAATTTATTTCTTTAATATATATTCTGCAAGTGCAAATAATGTATAATTTTAATGATGGTGAAAATTTCCACTGAGCCGTCTAATTCTCGGGTAGTGCGAAATCGAGCAGGGAGAAAAGAACAGAGACGTCGAGGGAAGTAAAGAGGGAATGAGGGAGAGAGTGTGGGGTCGAGTACTCGAGTGGTACTGTCCGTGCAAAAGCCTCAGCCACGTTTCCATGTGAGGGTGCAGACAGGAAGGGGTGAGCAACCCCTCGACGTCTGGCGCATAGGCGTAGTGCACCGCGTATACAATCGAGTAGTGACCGGGTCAATGATACCCGACGAGAATAAACTTTTTTCCACACCTGTCGATTCGCGCTAGAGACACAAGTGCAATTTTCTACGGAAAAGTTATAATACATTTATACCTATATGACGAACCATATTTTCTACAATTTAATATAAATACTTTGTATATTCATCATAATCTTCTGCGAAATATTAAGAAAAGGTATTCAGAGAAAGTATTAATATTTGTTATACAAAGATCTCGCAAATAAAACAGATTTATTTTCTGATTTATCTCTAAATTACAATCGTATGATCTATTGAGCTAATTATTTAAGACAATTTTTTTATATTAGTTTTTTCTGCATTATATTCTGTTGAATCGTGAAAATATTAAGTTTTTAAAATTTTTTCAAATTTATTTAACTTTATTCGTAAAAATGTAAATATTAAATATGACACCTGATCATCCTGATCATCCCTTAGAGTACTAACGTATTCTCAATTCATTGAATACAAGTAATATTCGATATCCTATGAAATTTTAAACATCCCTATATGCGGATCTTCTCGACCCTATTCTCGAGCGAAGTCGTTTACGTTCGTCCCGGAGGACAGCTCCGGCGAAAGAGGGGGTGGTTCGCGTCTAGGTGAGGTCCGTTGCTGCGCGCGCATCCGCGATGCAGCGGAGGTCATCCACCTGAAAGGTCGGGGTCACACTCTTGGTCGTCGCCGTTTATGAGAGAGGAGGAAGGGGGCAAATCGGTAGGGGGAGGCAAGGGGACGCAGGGAGAAGTTATATCCGCGCGGGGGTGGTTGTGCAAGCGACGGACCTGTGTATGTGTGGGCCTGGTTATCGCCATAGCAACCCCCGCGTGCAGTCAAGGCTAGACCGTGAGCTCTCTCGGCGAGGGTGTGTAGCACATTGTGCGCCGTCGTCTCGCGGATTTGACGGAGAGGAAGCGGAGGCGACAATAGCGATTCGTAAAACGTCGGATCACCGTCGAGACGAGATTTCCGCGGCAAGGATCCGGTCGTGTCATCGTCGGGGCGTTAAAAACCGCGATTCATTTGCTCGTTGGCAAAAGTCGCAGACGCAGAGAGTGATCGCAGTCGATCAATTACATTTTGACATCGATTTATGTTCACTGAGAGAAAGACATTCGTATATCTAACTGCAATCGTAGACTCTGTAATTATATCGCGCTTCTCAGACAATTATGCTACGATAATAATTGCAAATAATTTAGTCAAATGAACGCGATTTGTGAATTTCGAGCCATCAATTATCGTCCGGCCATTGCGCGATTGAAGTCAACGATACGACTCGCGTGCATTATTTCCGGCAAATTAGTTACCGCGCTATCGACTGCAGTATCTGAAAAAAAGCCTGAACCGAGGGGGTTGCACGAGGGTTACGTCGGCTTTCTAGCACGAAAGATCAATTCGTTGTCGCGACGTTGCATTCGGCGCCGGTTGACACGCAACCTGCATGCAGGATGTTCCCCGCCAAGAACTGAAAGAACCGCAATAAGTCCAGAGCAATAATAATACATTTTCCTTTTCAACCCCCTATTAAATTTATATTTGTATAAATTTAATATATTACAATATAATATGTATTGTATAAATTTAATATTGTAATTATATTAATATATATAAAGCAATTTTTTTTAAATAATATTGTTACATATTTCTCTGTTTTCCTAAAAAGAAATAATACTACAAAGATTTAATCGTATTTTTAAATAATTTCAAAACTTCTCGATTTATCTGCATTTCCGCTAGATTATCATTTCTCGATTTCACCAACCCAGATACTCGCTTTATTCGTTGTTTTCGCAGCCTATCCCATGCAATTCTTCGATAAGAAGTTCAATGTCAAAGCCGGAATGCGATATCATGGTATCATACGATGATTCGGAAAAGAAAATTTCTGTTCAGACTGCACAAGAGTCATTGTGGTAGGTCGGGACTTTGTCTTTCCGTGTTCGTTGTAAAATTTTAGACCAGGGATATACATTTGAACTCTATCACCAACGACAATTATATATATATAGCCTTGCTTAATAATTAACAAGACATTCGATTTAGACTTAAATACGATAACATGTCTCGATAACATTGTTGCATTTTGTATTAAATAAAAAAAGATATATTAGAATTAGACGCATGACATTTAATGCTAAATGATGTACAAGTAAAACATGTCAAGCTTGAAGTAGTACAGAAATTAATGGAACACCGTGCTATCTGATAGAGATAAATCTTTACGAGTTGTTCCTAAAACTTCCTTATAGCGCGTGATCCATCATTACGGTAAAAAGTCGTACGAACTTATCGGTTCGACTAAAATTATGTAAAAACGTTCTTACTGTATACCGTAAATATCTTTTTAAATTTGAATTGTGGCAAATAAGCTGCCGTCGTTCGCGAGATACCAACTACTTAAAACAGATGAAGGCCACGAGGTTAAGGAAACAAAAACATTGATACGAAATGCATCCACGTCTGTAGATACGATATCAGTCGAGCCGTCCTCTAACTGTCCGCGTGCTCGGTCTCAATGTTAACGCAAATTATCGCAGGTGATACGACACAACGGCTTATGCCGACGTTTATACAGCGCGGCAAGTTTCGTAATCGCGTCGCGCGATTATTTATTTTCCCTGTTAACGTCTCCATGTCTGTGCGGAATGCTTATCCCGAAATTATCTTAATCATCGCTCAATTCGTCACGAATTCGCGTCTCGATTGACAACGCGTAAATGTCGCAAGAGATCGTATCTACACGATTTGATAATAATTATTGGCTAAAATAGTATTAAAAAAAAATCTTTGAACGGTATCTTTGATATATTCCTTGTAAATGTATGCTTGTATAAGATCGGTATGTAAATCACACTGAATTGGCGCTGTCACATCTCGTTAGTACCGTGCAAGCATAGTTTGCGACAGGTCATGGTTTGTTATCTGTCGGTCGAAAGCTTATCAATCTTTTACGGCACACTTTTTCCTCATGTTAATCATATCTAATCTCTATGCGAATTATATTCGATATTTCTTATCGTCATATTAAAAAAATATATTTTATCTATTTAATTTAATCTAATCATTTAATTTTTAATTTAATATATAAAATGAGTTAAATTTTTTGAGAGTTTAATTTAGAAAAGTTCGATTATAAATATATATGTCAACTTTAATAGGAAATTATTTTGCCGTTATTTTCCTTTGACAACATGTTTGTTTCTCGTGCATAAAACGGTTTATCTCAGCGTTGTTTAATGCTTAATAAAATAACAAAATTGTGCAACACGTTCATGTATAGCACAGCTATTCCGTGTGCGTTTCGATTTAAAAATAATTCCCTCGTGCTTTCCCGAATCATTATATTCATGTGGAAAAAGTTACTTTCCATCATGATTTACTGAGAATAAAACAGATATGTATCGTAAGTAGATATTTGTAAGTAGCTAATTGTAGCGAAAGCAGTGTGGCTACTTTTTTTCTAAAGATCTTTGCAATAATGCAGCGGAATATTTATCGAGATTGAAAGGTTGAACGAATTCGTATCGCTATCGATCGATATCGTGTTTGAAGAAAATCGCATGAGCCTTGTGAGCAAATTATTTCTGATATAAATCGCCGAAAACATTGAAATCCTAGATAACCTTCCAGACACCAACCCTGACTTTATTGACTTTATCGCGAAGGAATTTATCGCTCGCTTCTTTATCGAAGTTTCAAAATTTTATTTTAAAAGTGAAATACTGTGTGCTCGTAAAATTAATCGATTTTTTTCTACAGTTGTTAATAAATTTATGCAATCGTCCGAAATATATCATGAAACAATGTTTCTGCTAAACTATCGATTTTCAAAGAAAGTTTCGAGCGCTGTAATCCGATTTTCGATCGATCCGAAGGCAAGCTGAAAGGTAATCTTGCTCGTATTGGCCGCATGTAAATGACTTGTTGTCTACAGAAGGAGCAGGCCTAGGTAGTAGGGCCTACGACGAGCTAGGTCGCTAACTCTAAGGGCTCTGAACAAAGACCGGTTCTCATATGAAGGTCACTAGTTCAATGGCGTCCATATGCACGCGGGAAGCTCCTTCTCGAAGGCCGTTTCACTTTCGTCGAAGGCGACCAAAAACCGTTTCGGTCGGCAGCAACTATATATGTCTCTCACTCGGTCTCTCTCCTACCTCCTCTCTCTACCCGACGTCCCGCCACACGTTTTGCCACGATGCCGATCCACTTGCACTCTCGACCAGGTTCAAGGCTAACAGAGAGAGATCAAGACAGAGAATTCACTCGTTTCGAGCCGAGTCGAGGAAAGGAGAAAGCGCAACGTGCGTGTGTGCGTAGAAGTAGGTCATAGTATCACGTATACATCGACGCGTTTGTAGCTCGAAGCTACGTGTGATCTTCTTCTTAGGTGCAGCGAACGACAATAATAGAGTCGAATTAAAAATTAGAACACGAAATAAGTAGATCGATTAACGCTAATGAGTTATACGATTGTGGACTGTTGGATTCTGGTATCGGACGCAGAATTTTGTGGATTTGGGGGATTTTGTTGTCAATCGTGTCTTAGATTCAGCGCGCGTCTTAGACTCTCCTTGCATCTGTTTGTATCAAAGCGCAGCGAATGGCACAAATCGAAGATCTCGTTTAGCACCGAGCGTGCCGGTTTCTCCTCCGGTTTGGCGTCGGTAATTGATAGCGATGAAAGTCAAAGCTGGTTTGTCACGATTCGCGTAGGGAGAAACAAAGTTTCACTTTCTTGAGCGGCTCTCACATTCGCTCTCGGCGTTCGTCGGCCTCGTACCGACTTTTCATGGACCCCCGTTGATCGCGATCCGGTTTCTAAAACTCTCGCCGACGCGATTCGCTTTCGTTGGGTGATCGCCATCGGCGCTTTTTAACGGAGAACGAAAGTGGAGAATGACGTACTCTGGTCGACGAACTGTCTTTGACACCAAAGTGCTCGATAGTCGCAAACACAACATTCCACAGTTACTAGTCTTCGGAAAATTTAATTTTATTTTAAAATCTGGAAACGCGCTCGATAATTAAAATTAAAAAAAATAATAATAATAAGTAATAACATATTAAAAACATTGAAAAAAAGGAACAAGATTAAAATTAAGATCTACTCTTAAATTTCAAAATAACTTATTTCTTATCGTTTAAATAAAGCTCTTTAATTGCTTGATAAATATTACTGTTATCTATCGTGAATATCGTGAATACATTAAGTTTAGAATGTTGTAAGGACAAAGTGAGAGACTGGTTCAAGTTCACGTAGCTGCGAGGCTTCAATAGAGGTTCAAGGTTGGTTGGAGAAAGCCTTCCTTATTCACAACATCAATATACATTTACGATACATAATAGTATATATTATATGCATATTGCATTTGATATAGAACATTAAAATATAATATAAGAAAAGCAAAAAAATTATCTATATATATTTTTATAATTACAGCTATTTTTTTTGTAATCTCTGTGTAGCGTAATTTTTTAATATCTAACAAGAATTCAAAATATTTTTATAGTCTACAGACTTATTATGTTTTTATAGCTTTATATAAGCTAGTGTTGCACGATTAAGAAAACGCAGAAAACTTCTGAAAATAAGAACCGAGAATATATAGTTTTAAATCGATCGTATTTTCTCCCTTTCTTCCTCTTTTCTTTATCCAATCTCATTATCATCTCTCTTATAATTTATCTATCTTTCTATTTATCTATTCATAATCCATACATATTCATTTACCTATATCTTTCTCTATACGCGATACGCGATAACCAATCTCTTTTCCTTATTGAAACCCTCGACTCTCCAATAGTCGATCTTTCTCTATTCCAACTCATGCGTGCTACAACGTGCGTCTTGACCTAATACAACAGAGTCGTGCTGAGCCATGTCACGACACGACCGCGCGTTCAGACCGGTTTGATGATTCAGGTTCATCTAGATCTAAACAGCTACGAGGCCCGGTCACGTAATACGCTACCCGCGATTCTCTCTCTTCACGTACGTACGACAATGACATGGTACTTACGTACTTCCTCGTGAGAATAGTTTTGAAATGTCGCACGAGACGCGTTCTCGTGCCCATCGAGAGTCACGGCCGGCGGATTTAAGCTCGCCTTGAACTTGAAATTTGCATTAAAAAAGAGCCCTCCCTTTGTTGACCGGAATTTACAGCTAGCTATACACAACGGCAATTGATTTAAGGCAAGTGTCTGGACGTTGTCTGGGATGATTTTTAATTGTCCGCCGTTTTGATCCTATTATTTTCAATTTCAAAAAGTTACATACCAGTCTCATTGAAATTCTTTCGTCGAGCAGTCTCTTTAAAAACTGGTTCGGGACGGTATCGGATTTATGAATCGCACATACGATGGTAGAGATAAATGTCTGTCATAGTCGATCGATAAAATTAGAGAGCTGTTCCCTTTCCGCGACGCACCTCGTTCCCTCGTGTCGCATTCACATCCGCTTGTTCCTTGCGGGTGTCGCAAGTTGGATGAGTCGCGTCACTGGGCGAGACGCAGGGATAATAGGATCTTCGCCGATCCTTATCCAGGGAGGCCTTGACCTGCGTCGGGACTGTCCTAGAACGTCCGGTGAATTTACCGTCTAGAGGGATTCTCGGTCGAAATTCAGAAGGGTTTAATGCTCACACCATTATACTTATTATGTCCCATTCTTCTGCGGCGCGACTCGAGGGGGACTCGTCTTAGAAATTACGGCTCGTCCTAAGAATAGAGAGACACGACGGATGTCGTTGCACGATGCATGTCCGGTTTAGTTCACAGTGACGAAAAGTGGAATCAGACATTAGGTACGTTTAACCCTTTAGTGGCTCCTTCGAAGCATGCTCAGTTTCAGTGTGAATCTTTTATGTGGAGTTTTGCGGTGGTTAAAAAGCGGATCTCGTTTTAACCCTAAAATACACGCTCTACGATCTACATACATATCGACATACACGAATGTATGCAAATTTTATTATTTCGGCTTATGTCTGCCTCTTGTTGTCTCTAGTTAAGTATTCTATGTACGCGCTATTCGTTGGATTACTTATTATTTCTTCTTGAATTCTTTTAGCATCGATCCTCACGCGTTGTTGAAAGCTTTCGAATTTTACTTACTTAATTTTACTTATTTCATGAATCATACAAATGTTTTCATAAATTTCAAGAATCATATATCTGCATTTAATTAATTAAATGTATAATATAAATGCAAAACTAGTTAGAAATATTAATATATGTAAAGACAGAAGCAACCGCGATCTTGGGAGCGTCCTTTGCTAGATACGCCATTGCACCGAGATAGATGGATGCTTATAGCGAGTGCGTCGAAGCGGGATGCGGGGGCTGATCGATAAAAGCGGCAGTCGGGTTCACAAGCCTCATTCAAGGACAAGGCCATGTGATAGCAGACGCGCAACCGCAGCGCGCACCGAACTACCCTTGCCTATCGCTGACGCAGGGGCGGATTAATATGCAACTCGGCCCTTTGACGAATGCATCTTCAAAAGAATCTTTTCTCAACGTCATAACCAAGGCGTGGCAAAAATGACATTTAAACGCGGAAATTTAAATCCTCGAAAAAAGATTTGTAATCAGTGAATCATTTCACATCTTACTACTTATATGTTAATTTTGTTTATCATTTTAATGACTCTCACGTTAGCCTCGTAATTTAATTCTCTGCTGACAACTAAATATTAGTACTTATTTATTACATGGAGCACGCATTGTTTTGCGCGTGGATTCAATAGGTAAGGGGTTGTATCCGGGGATCGCGTCTTTCGCGCGTATACGGAAGGAAGAGAGGACGGAGCGGCGCGGCGAGGCGCGGCGAGGAGGGCGAGCGAAGGGCGAAGTCGGAGGGTGACCATGTGTTGCGTGGTTTGGTGTGTCGGGTCGTATCGCGCGAGCAGCCGCTTTATATACGCGCGGATAGCACGACGACACATCGGACGCTATAGGTCGACGAGCGTGCACGCTTTTGCTTGCCGGCGGCTATAGGCTGCCCGTAGGGACGGGAAAGAGAGGGTGAGGGTGAGCGAGAGAGAGGAGACCGGATCGAGGAAGAGAGGGAGAAAACACGGCGCGGCGACGCGAGAGGGAAAGAGATGACGGCGGCGCCCGCCGTGCTTATGCACCACTGAATCCGCCACGACCGGCACACTCTCACTTTCGCCGGCGCCGATGACGGTTCTCGGCGTCGTCGGCTTGTCGCCGTCAGAACGTTGTGCATCAGCGATCACGTATACGTTAACCACCGCTACGTACGCCAGTTTGCGCGCCCGCACGCGGATTTTCCGCATCCGGTACCGCTATATCCCCCGGGTAGCACGCGCGCGCAGACGACGTCGGAGCGAGGGACCACGTGAGAAAACGTCTCCGCAGACGTCGACGTAGTCGTCGGAGACGACCTAGACGTCAGACGTCTTGTTTTGACAGCGTGATCTCAACGTGGCTCTCTCGCGACGGAGGGTGAAAGGGGAGGGAGGAGGGTTGACGCGCTCGCCTTTGTGTTGGCGATAGACCGTAGACGCAGAGGCGGTACGGTCTCTCTCGCTCCAGCGCGCACGAGGGTGAGAGACACGGGGAGACCGACCGTGAGTGGGGCAGAGTGACGCGCCGGGAGGGAGCGAGAAAGTGGTGGGTGCTTGGGTGGTAGGAGAGAAGGGAAGGTCGGCGCTGACTCGCGAGGGACGACGCGTGTGCCGAGAGGACTGTTGTTTTCGGTCAACTGCTAAGAAACGTTCATTCACACGATCGAAAGGCTGCGAAGCGCGCACTCGCGCCTTCATCCTCGCTCTCCTCTAATCTCATCTCGCATCCCGCGACTCGCGATCGGTATCTTCCTGCGAGCGAGTATTTCCTGCGGACACCTGCCACGCGCCCCTGTGAGACATTGACCGTGACACTCAAATCATACGGCGGGAGTGCGCGCGACGAGAGGGACAAAGTGACTGCGCGATACTCATTCGGTCGGTCTAACGAGAAAACGATGACAGATTGCATTCGTGAGGGAAAGTGACTGAAAGTGTTCTCCAAGTTCAATTTATATAGTTATTGATGGATCTAGAGATAGAGTGTGAAGTTGATTCGCGGCGGAAAGTATGACTCGTAGTGTTCTCCAGACTGAAATATCGCTCGACAGACTTACAAAGAGAGAGAAAAATGCATTCGTGACAGAAGAAAGTGATTAGCTCATTGGCGTTTTCCAGCTCTTTGCTTGACCGTTGGATTTAACCGGTGAAAGAGTGCACTGATTAAATAATCCTAACTGTTTATAAAAATCGCTATCGTTGAAAAGAGATTAGAGTGAAATGTCTTTATGAGACTCGGTGAGACTGATCAAAGTGTATTCTTAACGTGACTTTAGTGCATCATACATATATGTATATACGTGTTACGTGAGTGAAGTGGACGCGAGACACGACTTATAGTTAGTCTACGAGAGTGTTATCTCTCGCGTGATTCTCGTGTAACCCGCGATAGCGCGGGTTCCCCGTAACGAAGGTGGCTCACACAGCTAGAGATAGGGCCGCCGAATTGCAGGCGGAAGTACGCAGCGCCATAAGAGTGCTGCATGGCTGGTGCCCCCGCCCGCCCCAGGGGCACGCGCGGGGCGAAACGGTGTTGATGTCACCGCAGTCCCAGATACGCGGCAATCACGGAAGAAACAGCGGCCCACCTCCGCCGCCGCCCGCCACAGTCGTAGTCAGTTCGACTTCCAGCATGAGACCGCCGCCGCCACCGCCGCCTCCCAGAGCGAGGACCTCCAACGAGAGCAAGGGCCATCACGAGGAACCCACCAGTTCTATTCCCGATCTCGGTGAGGAGCCTGTTTAATTTTTTTTCTCTTACCCGTATTCTGAAATACGTGTACCTAGACATAAGGACCCGAAACATTCACACGCAAGTTCTAACGAGCGTTTTTCCCTCTCTGCGTTTAAATTCTTCTCTTTAAAAACTATTTTTAACAAACTAATAAATTTTTTGCGTCAAAGATATAATGCGTATTAATTATTGAATTAAATTGAATTACTGAATTCTTCGACTTTCTGCTTTTTAAAAAAGAGAATGATATCTTTAGAAAATGTTTTAAGAGATTTAAAAGGCTGACATTTTAAATTTGCGATGGAAAAAAGAGATCGATAATTATTAAACATCTTGTATCATGTAATGAAACATGCGATCTCGTAAGACCGTAATGACTTTCACCGTTCGTCGAGACGTTGATACACATTTCGCGAATACACCCACATTCGGTTTACGAGCAACGTCTTATGCAAGCGCGACTTATGCGCGACTGTTTCTGTTGGCACAAGTAGCGAGATTATCGGTTCATAAAAAGCGGTTTAAAAAACGACGAGTTTCTGGGAGATCCGGACGAAATTTGCATACCGTGGTGCAGCGATGGCCATAAATTTCGAGGCGTCGACTGTTCGGATGTAGACGGAGAATTCTTTGGCGCGCTCTCTCTTCGTCAGACTTCGCAGAACTGTTTTATATTCCAGATGATACGACCGCGTGTTTACGTTAGGTTCATTAACGATAAGTCCCGCTAAGCACTGTTGTCTGTTCGTCGCAATCGGACATAGACCGAGCGAAGCGAGGAAGAAGTTAAAGAGAAGAGATGACGTTGACGAAAAGGAGATTATGTCAAATATGGGAGAGAGAGAGAGAGAGAGAGGGCCAAAAAATATTTATGCGTTGCGAAACGAACAGACAATAATTTCCCTGCATCATAATTTAATCCCGGAACACGGTCGGTCCCGTCCTCGTAAGTGAGGTGGCAAATGATCAAGGCTGTCTGTAGCGAAAGGATTATGACGCGCGCATATTTTTTTTTCTTTTCTTATGTTCCGCGTCTCGCTGTCAGCGGGTGACTTGGTTCGCGAAAAAAAAAATCGATACGCGAAGATTTCGGCAAAGTTCGAGGACATCGGCGACCGCGACGTCTACGATCTATGTTAATAGGAAAAGAAGGAGAGAGTCGGTTCTCTTTAAACCGTCTCTCTAAATATAAATTTGTCGGTGACGCAGAGCGCGACCTTGACCGTGAGAAATATCGAAAAGTATTCCGAAAGACCGCCGACACGCATTGTTCAGCGAATCAACATCCTTATCTTACACGCAGAGACGCGTAATCGGAACCAACCGCGTGGAAATTATACAAGCTACATGCTAGAAGCGATCGACAAATTGAAGGTTACAAGGGGATACAAGGGGATAAGACAATTTCATCTTTTTAAAAAATAAACTATTTTCTATTAGAGAGATCGATGCTGACGGAAATTCAAGTTTTATCGGTCCAGTGTTAGCAAGCTGGAGAAGAATTATTCTCATACCTTCAATTTCGCGCTCCTAGACAGCTAATTAACGGCGCAACGTGACCGCGCATGAGTACGGGAGTTTTGCAAACTTGTCGTTGAATCACGATATACAGTCTTCATTATCTCTCGCCGTCGATGAATCGATGGATGACAAATAAACGGCGACAATGTCGCACAATTGTAAAAATACATTGGAAGCTCTTAAACGAGACTATACGCGTTATCGCAATGACAATAAAGTTATTTCGTCTGATGAGGAAAACGAAGAGATGCTTTGCCGAAAAGTATCATTTTGCAAAATTAAAACTTGTATGTATATTTGTAATATATCTTATATTTGGATTGTCATAAAAAGTTAGAACGATAAACCTGCATAGTTTACGTGCGATCTCTCTAAATCAAAAATAAAATTTTGTACTAATGTGTGTTCGAATGTTAGGAACTTTCCGTAGAGAGACAATAATATTACAGACCAGGCGTGATTAGGATAGGCCTTTCAGGTAGACGAGAGAATGCAAACGATCCCGTTGTTGATCCCGAGTGGGTCAAGTCGTTAAGTTTTAAAATAGTCTGCATCTTATCGACGCTCTGTATTATCTCCTAACTGGAGGCCAAGGCTCAGTGACGTGACGATTCGGTGTGTCATCATATATTTCGACAGAGCTACTAAAAGCTAATAAGAGCGAAGGAAAATTTTTTCTGGATAGAAAATATCTCTTCTGAAAAGTACAAAGTCTTCTCGAATTCTCTTTTATCAAAATTAAACATGTTTCAACATGTTTCTATGTGTTTTCCTCTTGGAATTCCTCGATTATTTTTAAAAATTAAAACGCAAATAACAACTTTTTTTATTCGGTCATAATAATACTACTTTCGGTGAAAAATACAAGTTTTGATCGGTAATGAAGCACAATTCATTGAACATAATTACCTCCAATAATCTAATATTATATCATAATAAATAAAAAATAAAAAAACTAAGAGGAACTAGTCGAGCGCTAGGGACATTAATAATATCAAAGGGTGCGCATCTCGCTGCATCCCGCAACGTGTACCATGGACGCAGACACCCTTCAGCCAAGGTCTGTCTGTGTATACGCGTGTGCGTGTCTCACGCGCGCGCAACATGTGCGTATCAAGTGCCTACGTGTGGTATGCGCTATGATAAGAAGGGCAAATATAGTTTGGGTCCGAGACCTCTATCTTCTAGGCCTTCTAGGAGGAATACGTGTTCCTTTTTTAATTGATAAGCTGATAAACTTTCTTCCTGTCGGATATGTGTCTTGTAGTAAATTTGGAAAAACATTACTCACGAGATTTATAATCCAATATACGATACATTGACCATTTCCTTTTGACAATACAATACAAACAAATATTTTACATTGTTTTATTATAAAATATTTGCCTTTATAGCTTTTCCATAAAAATTCATCAAATATCGTATTTACAGCTGTCTTCTGTCAAGTCAGATTGCTCCGATAACAAGTCGAAAGTTTAGATTTGAGTGATTACACTTTTCGTTTGATTATGATTATAAAATGATATAATATATTTACTTTTTATCGCCATATCTTATCGTTGTGATGAAACCAGGCAATTGACAGCTGCTTGCTCTACTGTCTTAAGTTTTAAACAAGAAGTTTATATGTGTAACATTCACTTAATTATAATTTTATTCCAAATATATAATAAAATCTTATATAATGTAGAATTTTATTATATGTATAGCATTTCATTCGATTCGACTCGTGATTTGTCATTTACAATATTCAGCTTCTATACTATATTTCAGAAACGATAATCGATAGTCTCGGAATAGAAAAATTTTAAATATATATCATATGAAAGTCCTACTATATAGTCAAAATCATTTGACAAAGAAAAATTTATTTTTATTTAATTTTCGATATACGCTCAATTATCTAAAGAATTATACCAGGAGATCAAGCACATACTATTGTTTCAATTTGTAAAGAAATTTAGAAAGTTTATCTTTCTGAAGCAAAATATTTAGACATACACAAGATAAAATTTAGACAATATATCCAAAGATTCACAAAACTTTACAATTTAATTTCATTCAAATAATTTCATTCTGTTGAGTAGAAACAGAATAAAAATAGGAATAATATATTGTTCGAAAAAAAAAAAAACAGTATTATTTTCGTGTTGATTCGATTTGTGCGAATTATTCTTCAATTGTGTTCCTTCTCAACGCTATTACCACCGCGCTATTATGTTAGCATTTCCACTTTCTGGATCGAAAGTGGCAGGACATTGGCTATTCGAAAGGTTCGCCGTCTCGCAATGACCCTCAGTCGCTAGAAAACAGGGTGGAATGACCCAGTCATTCTGCCTTGCGGTCGCAATTGCATGTGATGCCGCCTCCCTCTCCCCTTTTCTCTATTCGATTCCAATTATGCGAGGGCGCATTTCCGCGAAAAGTCGGCGAGGGAGGTAATCGCGCAACTCCCAGATAGTCGGGACTTTCTGTCGCGCTGACAAACTTCCGGTGAAACTCAAGTAGGGTGAATGTACATGCGTCGCTTTAGTAATTACCGCTGCGCTTACGATAATTGCTTTCGTGTTTTCTTATCCGTTGCACGAGGGAGAATCAAAGGGCACGGAACTTTATTCAATCTATCTCGAGTTTGATTGTAAGTTCTTTGTTGTGTGATTATTATCTCGGGATACCAGTAAATGCCTCGCAATCATTCTACTTCAATTTTAATATAAATTTCTTCTTAAGACTCTAGAGTTGAAGACTCTTCATTCTCGATATAATAATCATAAAATTTATTTAATTGCAACGTCCGAGATATTTAACGACAATATATTTAACGAACGGAAAATTTATAACTAAATAAAATCTTCAAATTTTCATCCAACCCGAAAGTGACGGTCCCATTTGAACATTCTCGCGCGAAGGTGAGCAAAAACGTGTCGCGATCGCGGTCACTGCGAAGGTTGAGTTCGATGATCGACTTCCCCCTCTCTCTTCCCCCCCAAGTTTAAGGTCCCAGCGATCCTGCGCTGAGGGTTCATCAACATCAGTGGCGGTGCAGAGAATGGAGAGGGTGGAAGTACCACCCCCCCCCCGCGCGATAACCGCGTTTTTACCCCTTCCTCGCCGCGTCGTCGCATTCGAGACTAGGCGATCGCGTAGCGCCGACGACGTAGAGGCACCCACGTCTACGACAACCACCCCCGCGATTTCCCAGGAAAGGTGCTGTTCGCCGATGCCATTGCACTGCACTGGGTGAGGGTCATTACTCCGAGCAAGGCGAGCCGGTGACCTCGGCGCCAACGCCCGCGATCGATCCAACCCCCGTCGGGGGATGGACGGGGGTGCAATGCACTCGACGTGCGCTGCCGCTTTTCGCGTTAACTCCTCTCATAAATACGTTTGCGAGGTAACTAGGAGTCCCTAGCGTGCGCCTCGGGTAACTATAAGAAAAGTATAGCCCCGCAGAATTATATATAACTAATATACGAGATATTTTCTAAATTAATATAATATACTTTCTAATTATACGAGAAATAATAATAAACTTGAATGATGAATGCATTTTCTAATGATCTAGTACGTCGTGTTTGAGCACGCATCATAAATATCTTTTTTACGCTTTTATATAGATGTATCGAGATTATGCATCGCGCACCTATTTATTTGCGGATTTCTTCTGTTCGTTTGAATTTTTTTTTTTTAATAAAAATAAGATAAAGAGGAACGTTAACAATAATAGATATTTTCTAGTAAAAATTCTTTATGTTGCAAAAATATGCGATCAATGTAAAGCTTCCAAAAAATGACAATTGATTTCTCTGAACTCTAATACATTAATCCCTGGAATCCATAGATGGCTCTTCAAGGTTTCAGAAAACAAAAGATCTATTTTGAAGATGTAAATTTAGCTCTTGCTATCAAAAAAATATTAATCAATGCAATCTATAACTTTATAAATTTAATAAATTTTAATAAATTTAATAAATTTTTGCAAGAAATTTGAATAATGTAGAACTATGAAAAAAGTTAATCATATCAAAATTCTTAATCTTTTAAGTGGAATATTAATTCAATTCTTGAAAATTTTAGATTAATTATTACTTAATGCATTATTGTTTATATTTATGTATATTTTTATTATTCTAAACGAAAATATTTTCTTCGTAAATATAGTAGAACATATACTAGAATTCGACGTTTCCATGCTATATCAAACATTTTGCGATGAGTCTTTATCCTCTTCCGGTGCTTTCAAATGAAAGTGGAAGATCAGCCACGTGGTCACGTCGTTACATCTGTTACGTAAAATCGCTCGTGTAAAAAGGGTTTCGCGTTACACTGCGCGTGTCACGTTCTCGTCTTACCGACCCCGACAGATGCATCCGTAAACGCATCCCCACAGTCGGGCTGGTGTCTTGTGCATGAGTTGCATAAATTCTATTTGTGAGCTCTGCCAAACGGAAAGCACCGGAGGGATTACCGAGAAATTTTGTGGAATACCCATTCTTATAAAGTATCAAATGTAAAAGGATTATGTTTGTGACCATTGAGAAACGATATAGCTTAATTGCGAATCAGATAATATTGTTAAAAGGTGAATCAATTCTTATACACGTTAATTTTATTTTATTGTTATTAATTTTTTTTAATTTAAAATGATTTAGTAAATTTGAAGAATAAAAATCATAGCTTTTTCATATAAGTCTCACGGTTTCTGGCATTTTTGAATGGTGTCAAATTCTCGCAGTGTAAACATAAATGGCGTGGGAACGAGGGAATGTTTGATGTTGTATTAGCGGCTACAGATTTAAAAAACTGACGGATAATTCGTAAAATATTTTAATATTCTCTTGTATCTTCATCCTTTATGCAAAGTGTATTAAATTCGATTTTTCAAAAACAGAAACTATAATTATTAAATTAACATTTCTTTATATTATATAGATTAAAACTGAATACTTGTTTCTTTCTATCGAAATATTTTATAAAAGTTTTTGTACTTGCGTACTTAAAGAAATACGAAATAATTTAAGAATTACGTAACATAATGGAAAAGAGAAAAAGATACGGGCTTCGCACAAAAAACAACTGTATTTTTTTAACTGCACTTCTGAAAGAGATCCCAAGAAGAGATGAGAAACACAAAAAATAGATACAAAAAATGTCTTTGTTTATTCGCGTCTTTGTTAATTTTCATCATTTTATTGCACACTCATTCTTTCGTGCATCATGAATTTGTGCATATGCATAAAAGATTTTCTTATCGATATCCTATATAATCGATCTAGCTTAATTTTGTTAACTTTTTAAACTTTATATAACTAAATTTAAAATTAGATGACATCTGGCACATGCGAGATATAAATATGTGGTCCACCGTTTCTGAGACAGCTGATGTCCTTCAGTCATTGGCAGTTATTTGCGAAACGATTGTCAGTTTAGAATTTGTGAAACTTTTACCTGACTTACAATCAGAAAAAGGGTTTGAACAGATGTAAATCTCTCAATGGAGATTCAATTCTACCGCTTACGTCGAATGTCGGTCCAGCTGCCGAATTCATGCATGAAATATATTCCGTCATCCTGGCAAGAATTTACGCAAATATCCTCTGCAAAGAACACGTAGAATTGGTCAATGATTTTGAAAAGAGTTGACCTGTCCTGACAGAATGCAGCTGTCCTGATGCAATTTCCTACTTTACGCGGATATGCATTTCTAAAAATAGATTATATCCTGACGAATGATTGTGCATTGGCTATTTTATGCATTCTTATTTCTATTCTGTGATATGCAAACTAGAATCACCAGTTAAGAAGTTTCGCTAATTAGATATTAGAAAAGTAAATAGGGAAGAAACATTAGAAAAGTAAATAGGGAAAAAACACAATAGAGACATGATGAGATATGAAAGAAGCCGATCTCTCGAACAGCAGCGGTTTTAGTAACTAATTGGGCATGAGATCATACAGAAGGTCCATACCATATACCAGTTAAGGGTCAATAATGCAACTTTTAGAGCCTCGGCAGGTCTCAAAGAGCATTGGCCGCCGTGTATGGGGCCACGGCGGTGCATCGGCCTGCATATCAGCGACGGACGGCGATGTGCTAGTGCGGTCAGCGTTATCGGTGTGGCTGACAGAGTGCTGTGCATGTGCACGATGCAATCTGCGCGTCTCTCCTCTCTTAGGGGCCTGTCTTTCTTTTTCTTTCGTCGTCGTCGTCGTCGTCGTCGTCGTCGTCGTCGTCGTCGTCGTCGTCGTCGTCGTCGTCGCCGTCGCGCCGCCTGTGCAAGGGCTGCGAACAGCCAGCGCGGGGAGGGCGGTGGCGAGATCGTCGCTGGGTGAGAGTTAGACGGGGGGGAGGAGGAAGGGTGGGCGAAGGGTGGAGGGACTCTCAAGGTCCGCGTCGTGCATTGATCCTGCTCGGTCACGGACCCGACTTCTCTCTCTTCTCTCTGTCTCTCGACGACTATTTCCTCCTCTCTCTGTCCGCTTCCCCGTCTGTGCCCTCTTTCTCCCTTCCACGCCCTCCAGTGTCCTCTCTCCCGCTCTTCACTCGCTCTCTTTCTTTCTTCCTTCCTTCCTTGCATCCCGATCATCGCCGAACCCTTTCGAAGGGAACGGCGGCTTGTCTGCCGGCTGAAGGGCTCCGCTTTCGAGCAGACCGAGTATCTTTGTTTTCGGCTCTTGTTTCCGAGCTTTCCGCCCGTACGAATAAAGCGCTCAGATTTCAGCAAAATATTCTGCGAGTAGAGAGGATTATATGTTGATAAGCAAAAACTCTGCTTCCTGTTTGTGTGTGTGTATGAGAGAGTGATATGGCTTCAGTCAAATTAGAACATGCTCTCATTTTTGTCTCTGCTTATCTTAATTTGCTATTTTTATAGCAGAAGATATATTTAGGGATGATAGGTATATATAATATTAAATAACTCTTCTCTAGGAATTTAATATTACTAGAAAATATTTATAATTTTCTCAGATTTGTGTATTATTTTTTTTTTCAATCACACGATTTAAAGTAAGCGTAAAAGTCACAAGCTGGATTAAAATTGATTTGATGGATGATATTAGCTACGATCGCTTTTGCTTTTGCTGTCAAGCTGAACGTTGCATGTCGAGGCGTGCAAAAAGAATTGCACGAGACAAGAACGCGATTATGTCCGAAAGAGTCCTGTTGCGATAACTACGGGTAAACGAACCCGGTTCTTCTTACATTCTCACTTCGCTTTATCTCTGTACAGGGTGATCGAGAAATTGCTCACATATCGAGCAATGTTTAATGTTAAAAGAGAGAAATGTACATATTTACATAATTTGTTATTGTTTGTGACGAACATGTAAAATAACGTAAATAAATATTAGTATACATAATCGAATGTGTATATGTATTTTAATTGTGTTACGTAATTTTCTCTCTTATTATTCAAAATAATTTAAGAGAACATTGAAATATACAGAATAAAAACGGAACCTGACGTTTGAAGACGTCAATTTTTTTCACGTCCGATTTTATTAAATCTCAGGAAAAATAAGACACGCCGTATCAATATGACTTCGAGGATTGATAAACGTGCGATATGAAAAATAGGAAGGAAGAAAAACGACGACAGGAAAGAGTGTATATATAGGAAACACGATATACCGATTATGATAAGCAGCGATTGTGTATAACTTTGATAAATAATGAATTCTTGCGAAATCACATTCTCTGATATTCATATTCTGCTTAACGACACTTGATAAAAAAAAAAAAAAAAAAAAAAAAACTCGATTATACGATTGATTCGGAATTTCCTTGTTTGTGAGTATAATTCGCGTTTGCTGCGCCTCAAGAAAAGATTCCGAGATCTCGCGAGATCCTCCAAGGTTGCATGTCCTCGAGGGATAGTTACCAAGGAAACGGTTGTGTTTACCGGTCCCGACCTTGGCTACGCTCGCATAACCATCCCCGCAGCCTTAAAGAAGGAGGCGAATCATCCCTTGTCGGTTACCCTTCCTTGCTTCTGGTAGGCCGTCGGAACCTTCTTTCTTCCCCAAAAAATTGCCTCTTCTCGACGGAGTACTAATCTCATCGTGCGATAACGCGATTAGGAGCGGATTAATAATTCGTGGATAGCAAACACGAAAGGGACAAAAAAGAAGGCAACCAGATTTATTACCCTGCTTGACACAAATGAAAGAGCTGAAGAAAGTGATTAGCCGACGACGTTTATGGCCTTTACGAAAAATTGAAGTACATTTGTATCTTCTCAGACTTCCTTGTTCGATCTGCTCTCTTGAATTTAGTTAAATTTATTTATTCAAATATTTTTTCTTTTCTTGTTTTCGAATGACCTATTTATCTGAGTTCCGGCATTTTAGCATTCCTTCAAGTCACTAATAAATCACGGCGCGAGTTTCGAAAAACTAATAACACATGAAGGTCGAAAAAGAAAGAAATTTACAACCGCTCCGTAACTGTGCGTAAAAAGGGTTCGGTACAATATATAACTAAAGAATTTTAATAATATTCACGTTGCGCAAAAAATAAATTCCATAGTACTTGATTTATAAGATGCAATTGAAAATAGATAAAAGGTATCCGTAGGGTGCACTCTGTATTGAGGTCTATTTGAACAGTTAACACGTTTCTAAACGCAAAAATAAAACTCTTCCGGCATTCTATCTACTATAACGAATTTGAAAGAAATAACTCTTTGTTCGCTGCAGTTTCCTATACTTTTCTAAATTGCTGTTAAATGAGAGGATGCTGAATTTTTCTGAATGTAATATAAGAAAAAAATATTGTGCGTTATTATATTTTTATTTTTTACTTATTGAACATGAAAATCTACAGCAGACCTCTCGTCGTACATTGCACGCTATCCTGTTGAAGGATTCAATACAAAATACAAAATGCGATTGTACGCACGATAATCGACGTATGGCGTGATCATGTATGTACATACATGAGAAGGGTTTCCGAATTTACGAAATGCAGCATCCGAAAGGGTACAAAGATTTACCTGAGATGAATCTTTGGCGGCAGCTGGGCCTTATATCGAAATACTCGCACATCCGCCCCGGATAAAACGAAACCAACGAAACCCCTTCACAAATTTCCCCCATTTTATCTTTTTTCGGAAAATAGAGAAAATACGAAAGGGGTTAAAGGTCTATTTTTTGGGCACAATACGGACTTCGTAACCGTCATCGAGCCGTCCTGATTTCACATATCTCTATTCCCATCTTCATTGATCGCGAGAAACTCGATATGTTCGACGCTCGAAGGGATTTTATGTCGACCTTGCTTTCAATAACTAGATCAACCTGCCGTTTTACGAAAGTTTTTAAGTTTATTAGTTCGATATTTTCAATCTTTAAAAGCAAAAAATGTGTGCTCTCAAAATATAATTTATAACTTCTATAATTATATATTTAAAAATTTATGTTAAAAGCAGATTTTTTAAATTTATATCATATAAAAATAAAAAGAAAATTCAGAGAAATTTGTTTTCAATAATGTATCATACTCATGCAATGATCTGTGAGAATACACAGTAACAAAGACAAATTTGTTCACGGTAGGCCTATAAATTAGTGAGGACATTTTCCTAGTGAACCGAGGTCAGTACCTTTCTCCTCGTCACGAGTTAGATGGTCTGTAAACCAATAATGCTATTTACGCCACGAATCACCCCTTTAGGCTTGATTTACGAGCAGTTTAATTTACGGGCGTGTAGCGATAGTTAAACGAAAATATGATATTTTATTTATACGCAAATCTAATGCAGAAAATATATGGTTGCTGTGGCTGCTACACCGAATAAGTTCCGAATAATTGACTATTTCGTATCTTCAGAAATTGTTTAGATTAAGCTATTCTATTTAATAGAGAGAAAGAGAAAGAGATTAAAAAACACAAGTAATTAAGTATTAAATATTAAAAAAATATATATATAATATATACATTTATTTTAATATATATACTTCTTAATTATATATATATATATATTTTTTTTTTTTTTCAACATTGTCAACTTTTAATTTAAGCAAGTAAAAAATCCTTGATACATGAGACAAAGAGAGAAAGAGAAACATAGAGAAAAAGACAGAGAGAATAAACAACGATAGAAGAAATACCGAGAGCGGAGAGACAAGAAGAGCGGGGGAGGCGAAGCGCTGCAAAAGTGCAACGCTCGAGCAAGGTTCGCGCGATGCCACTGACCCATTAATACATATAGAGCCCCGACTGCACGTCGCAATTTGCATCGGTCGGTAGTCACTATTTGAATTGCTAAGACTCATTGTAGCGATATAATGCGATGACAGTTTTTTTTTTTTTTTTTTCGATGACGCTTAATCGGCGAGCGTACTTATGTGCATACACTAGACTTTTTCGTCGCTTTTATGCCGTTTTTATCAAGGGCCTTTTTTTATGGAAAGCTCGTTGTCAATCGGTTTCTGACATATGTCTGTGTGTGCTCAAATTGTTTAATATCCACGGTACATAATTTATTAATTTTGTTCAAATTGTGAAAACAATTAAAATCGGTGCAATTTCTCGAAACTTTCGTAATTTATCACATTATGATTGAGAGACCAAGCTTGCAGTCCTCTTCGATCGCTCGCGTCGGCATCTAGTCCGGTAACAGTTGATCGGACAGGCAGTTGCAAAAAGCATAAGCGAGAAAAGGGGAGAGAGGTAACAGAGAAAGGGGAAGGAGAAGGCGAGCGATAGAAGGCTGCACGAGTCGTTGAAGGTCCTCGACCTACGCTGTTAAGGACAGAGACCCCATCTAGGGACTTACGAGACGTCCTTTTGCTTGCTTTCTACTTTCGCATGCAGTTTCGCAAAATTCCGTCAGCGTACGATGAATTAAATTGCAAATTTTTTTCATAAAAAAGAGTCTGCCTCATAATTCATGCCCAGTAATATTACAATACTTTCACATCTAACAATAATATAAAATCAATTAAAAAAATATATTTTATCATTTTGCTATAAAAGAAATTTATATTAAAGTCTTTATATTTTATTGTGTATATTTTGGATCTCTTGAACTACATTTAATACAAGATAAAAATGTGTTTTTTATTGTCTATATTAATTTATTTCTAATTAATCGATGCATCTCTCTCTCTCTCTCTCTCTCTCTCTCCCTTTCTCTCTTGTTTTATTATATTAAAAACCTCGAATATCTAATATAACAACGACGAGGAAACTCGAAAGGGTTAAAACAAATCGATCACTCGACAAAAGTACCGTAGGGTCTTCGACCTCTTGTCGTGCGGTGAAGGTCCGCGGATAACCTACTCCTTGGTTACTGCACTCGATGTCGGTGACCGGGACGTCGATGCCTCGGAGAAGGCAAAAGACCTCTGTGGATTCCTCGGTACCGCGAAATAGTGGACTACGGTATTCGCACGATGTAATACAGAAAAGCAGAATACGTTTGTGGTCTGCGGCTGTTCTGAGCTCGCCTTCAAATTGGCGATTTGTGTCCAAATTCCGTGAAAAATGCAACCCTTAATAGTAAGAATATTTTCCTAGAATCCCGGATGAAAGTAATTTGTAATCTTGTATAGTTTTTTTATTCCTGCGTAATTAAAGTAATAATAGAAGAGTAAAGTTGTTACTCTTGAAATCATTTTTAATCCAAATAATAAATAAATTTTTTTTCTCCTCTCTGATATGATAATAAAATAAATGTTTTCAAAAACTACATTACACATATTTTATAAATCTCTAGAGATTCTTAGCAATATAAAGAACAAGAAAAGTGTTCGTCTTTCAGTTTCAAGATTCTTGTCATAAATGGCGAATTTAAAGAAAAAGATAGACATTCGCGAATTCGCTGTACCCTCGTCTATGGCATGCCCTTCGACTCTCATTCAAGGTCCACGACGGGGGTGCAGTGAACGTCGGCTCTTCGGGGTTTCCATAGCGACCGCCACTAAACTACCCTTGCAACGCCCATCCGAGAGCTGCGTTTCTACTTTCCACCCTCTGTCTCGGCCGATCGAGAGCTATCACGATTGCAATCATTCCGAAAGAAAGCGACATGGATCTCGCACCAAGATTTGTCCATCGTTTTTCCTATTCGGAAAATTGCAAAGATTTAATTAAAAATAATTGCTCTTGAGCATCTTAAATCTTATATCTATAATATGTGACTTTGATTGATTTCCTATTTTTATTTATTAAAGAAAATTTATTGCATTGAACAAAATTGTTTGTAGTTACTGCATAAATTTAAATTTATATGACATGATTATAGTAGTTATATATAAATCTATAAAATGATAGATTATATATTTCCAAATTTATACTTTTTAGATTAATTGTAAGAGGCTAACTGTATACTGTATATTTTCTAAATAAGAGTATGTCTGGTGCCATGAAATTTTTCACGCTTTGTTTATGTGACTTTAACGTCAAACTGTCGAAGACACAAGCCCGAGGACAAGGACGAAAGTACACGTCAATCAGTAAAATCATATTACACGACAGCCTGAATGTTGCACTTTATTGATTGAACGGTAGACGGTACGTTGCTATGACTACACGAATACACCGTAAAACTACCTTCGGCCCTTGCAACACTCGCCCTTGCGTGATGCGTGGCTTTTATAGGACGGTTTACGATGCACCCTCATACTGGTATAACACGACTGCACCGGCAAAACGAAGTGACTGACGCCAAACAAAGATGCAATGCGGGCGTTCGTTATCTTTCGTCAAAAAAATCTCAAATCTGTGACAAGAGATCTTTTAACCCTTTCTATTTTAATATCACCTTAAAGTAAAACGTATCGTGCGTATGTATTCTCTTTCTTCTTAATTATTAATTTTCAAAAGTGTGACGCCGAAAATTATATCATGATTTATTTTTACACAAGCCATACAAGCGATGTCAACATCTCTTCTTACAAGGCATTACTTTAATGAAAGACGCGCAAGTCAATTAAATAGAGGCTAAACTGTTTTACACGGAAGTTTCCGACGTGTACAAACAAATTCACGTTAAATTTAGAAAATTATTCGTCCCAATTTCCAAAGTTCCCTACTTCTTCAGACGGGGTGACGCAATCTCTCTCCCTTAAGTTAGAATCTCGATCCCTCGCGACCCTGAAGCGAAGCAAGGGTCGGTTGACTCTCGTCGCTATCCCTAAAGCGTCTCGGAACAAAGACGGTTCCTAATTCGATGATGCTTTGTTCGTTCCACTTGGAGACACGTGCAACGTTATCCGTTTTGAATTTTTCAATCTCTCTTCTCGCAACATTATACTACTCATGCATATATATATAAGATATAACGTATATACAGGCATTTTATTTTTAACTGTAATCTATTTAGAGAAGATTTAACGGGAAAATGATTTAGTACAATCTTTGTGGCATTTTTAAATCTCACTGTAGTCTTTTGATAATAAGTAATACGATAATTATTTTATTTTTTATTTTTTATGTACTTGTATTACAACTATACATAAAAAGCTTTATTTAAGCGTATATAATATTTATTGAAAACTAGTCCAGAGTAAGCAATTTTTTCGATAAATAAGAAAGCGAATAAATAAACGACGAGTCAACACAAGGCCGATTTGTTGAACTACCGCCATCAGGACAGAAACGAGTTCATTCCGACGTTATGACGATGTTAAGCAAGCATTATCGCCATATGGCGGACCTTCGCCGATTGGTAAAGATACCGGAAGAGAGGGCATCGGGATTCCGGGGCTGATTGCGCGGGACAAGGTCGTCGTTACCCTGACAACGGTGTAGTCGGCGGCACGTGCTGCCTCAGTTCCTCCTCGTCTACTGACCCCAAAATGTGCGCGCGACGATCACTTTGGACGTACTCGTGGGATTTGGGTTACTGTCACGGGGAGTAGTAGATAGGAAGTGACGGAGATAAAATATCGCATAGAAGAATATTGAATCGATTCATGTCCTACAGATTTATTGATATCGCCGCGCGACGAGCGGGAGCGATTCGCAATAACCGCCGGAAGTGCCCAGCATTCGATACGATCCGGCTTTGTTCCAGTATAATCACAGGATTATTAATCTACGTTCAATTAAACGATGACTGAGGAGGTAGATTCAAAGGGATCGACATTCATTTCGCCGAAGGTCGATGATAATGAACAGACCATCACGTGCAATCGATCGAACCGTTTTATTGCTAAGTAACTCTTTTAAAGCGTTGCGTAATTTCAAGTATATTATATATTTGTTCCTTTCTATACACACACCACACACACACACGAACAATTCAAAATATAATAAAAAAATATCCTTTGTTCCATATAACGTAATATATAACGTAATTAGTATATTAATATATTAAGGAGAAAAAAATAATTTATTCGTAATTGCTCGATTAAAAAAAATCCGATCAAAATCATGTAAAAAGTCGGCAAAATAGAACAAAGACCGTTTCCGCGTGAAGGAAAACGAAATCTGCGTTTGTGTCGAGTAGTATGCAAAGTAAGCACACCCTCTCTCTTCCTTCTTCCCCGATTGGATTGTGGGGGTGCAGTCGATTCCTTTCTTTGTCTTCGGCTCCACATGTCGCGCGATATTTCGTGGGGCAGCAAAGTTTCGCGGACAAAGAGCCCGGTCTTCGTTGATATATAGTCATTCGAAAGCCCGGAATCCAGCGAGCTCGGTGAAGGCTAAATGGGGTGAAGGTCTCCGGGGTTGGGAATCGTGCCGGGACTTTAGGGGCGGTTAGTAGAGAGGAAGATCGAACTTGGCCGGGGTGAGGGTCGGGGAGATGGCAATGATGCGCCCTCGAACTCTAAGCTTCGACCTCGCAACTCGCGCTTCCGACTTCTACTATCTATTTACGAAAATTCTAAACACAGTCGTCTACGTTCCTTTGTTTTCTTACCGCGTATCATGCCCGCATGATGCTTAACCCGCACCTTAAAAGAGGTTTAATTTACAATATAAAAGAATCATAATAATAGTATAGATATTTAAAGATAGAGAATATATTTGTGTGTGATAGAATGTTCTACATAAAAATATTGTAATTCTCAAATAATAAATTAATTCACACATCATTGCAAAAGATTCTATTTGAGTTATTCTATTGCTATATCGAGGAAACACATACACAATGATTGTGATACTCTTATAAGAAGAAAAATCATCATTAGTTTGATCAAACTATCAATGTCAAAGCTTTAAATTATAATTAGGAAATGATTACTGATTCCATAGTGCGAATCTTTAAATATATGTAAATTCAAGGGATACTCGAAAAATCAATAATTCTTTTCTCAGGCAGAATAGAAACTTTTTTCTTGTAACATCAGCTATTGAAATATTTCGATGAAAGAATAAGATATCACATAATAAAACAATATTTTTATATGATTTTCTTTTTGTTTCAGGTAAGTTCAAAACTGACTCAGAGAACCGAATGATCTCTTTCAATCAAATCACTATCTTGTAAGTAAAATAATATTCTCAATTATTAATTATCTATACTAAATTATCTATAATTTTGATATATGAATTAA
This sequence comes from Prenolepis imparis, assembly GCF_030444845.1. Taxonomy (NCBI): domain Eukaryota; kingdom Metazoa; phylum Arthropoda; class Insecta; order Hymenoptera; family Formicidae; genus Prenolepis; species Prenolepis imparis. The sequence continues at coordinate 9,657,621 of NW_028141169.1, forward strand.
CGATTGACGATTCATATATAAATGCCACGAAACAATGGTAGCAGGTCTGATTTGATTGTAATGTGCACAAAGATTTTTCCCTATAAGATATTTGCTGAAATAAACAGTCTGGGATTTTTCATAATACTTTTAAAGTTATTAAATCAATTTCTCATATTTAAGAAACAACTTTAGAATTTAGTAATGATGTTGACACTATATTTGCAAGATTATTATAACATGAAGTCATCATGTCAAAATATTGCGTTCATGCGAGCGTCAAAAACGAGCGTCAGAAAACCACGTGGCGCGATTTCACATGACATGACTTGCCCACGTGCTCGGCTCCACGTGACACCTGTTGCACTGTCATATGACAGTAGTATTACTTGAAGAACAGCAGATGTCGCTTAGTGATACGATGCCAGCAGACTCTATCGGATATATTGTAAACCAGAGTGGTCTGGCAAGCTGAGCAAGCTTCCCGTGTTTTCAATGGTCTGAACTGTACTGCCACCTACTACTTGGGTCAACCCCTTGAAGAAGAGTGGTTTGCCCGATACTGAAGTTACCTACTTGACTGACTCTAGTCTGGTCTGATTACACGTGTCTTTGATCCCTTACCAGTCGCGCGCGAATAGACCTCACATGCGAATGAGAACTGCTCGAATGGATATGTCACTGTTTTCTTTACAGATATAAAAGAGAGCCAGCATGATTGTTAAATATAAAAGATATATTTATATTCTTTGATCTATTTTAATCTATATATTATAACAGCATGTCGTAGAATTCATGCATTTCCTCATCTGAATTATAAAAGATATAAGGAAAGTAAATTAATTCTCTCTTATAAATGTTTTAATAAAAAGTAAAAAAATCAATCAAAAGTAAAATCAATTTATGTGTTATATTTTATTAATTTTATTCATTCATTTCCACGATACTAGAATTTTTAGCTGTAAGCTGTAGATTGAATTACATATGTTATACAAGAAAAGAACATTGGAAATATCATTGCTCCAAAATAGTGCATATCCATCAGTTTCAAAAAAGCCCAATTTAGTTTCATTCGAGTCTTTACACAATTATGCTCTATGATTTTCTCGAGGGTTTATTACGAGCGAACCCTGATAATTTCCCTCGAGGCCAGGTCAATGCACCCTCACGCTACACTCTTTCCGTATTGTTGACGAAGTGAGAGGGTAGACAGCCGGATTAAGTGTCTTTACCGCAAAAGTATGTTGCGCAACTGCATTGCTGCGAATTGCGTGGTAACGGCATGCTATATTCCGTGCAAGTCTCATTTTAGATACCACACGGCCCTTTATGGACCTGCTATCCGGTTCACTATTTATCGCGAGATAAATTGTACAGAACGTCAATCATTCCAATCACAATTCGTTCACGTTAGGCAAATGTAATGTAATATTTTAGTAATAATTAAAAAAGAGGATATATATATAGAAAGAGAGAGACCTTTTATTTGCAAAATTAAAATATTGCAAGAAATATCGAATATAACTAGATTCGCGCTGGTTATGCACGCTATGCTTTGCGGGAATATACCTTTGAATTCTCTTGTCGATATTTTATAATTGTAATATTTCGATACGTTGTAAAAATTTGCATCATTCACCCTTCTTACCGCTATAAAAATGTTACAAATTTTTCACTCACCGATATGTGCAATAGCGGAGTTGTAGTACGCAGCACGTTGATCCTGAAAACAAAATATTCAAAATATGTATAATTGGTATATATATATAGAAAGAGAGAGAGAGAGACCTTTTATTTGCAAAATTAAAACATATATCAAATTTTTATATTTAACTTTTTTAAAATTTTATCTTAAAAATATTTTAATATATTTGTAAAATTCCAAAATATTTAAAATAGTCTTATTTAAGCGTAACGATTACTTAATATACTTTTGTAATGAGTGATTTTAATTCGTATTCCATTTGGTATCTACTCGTAACTAATTTGCATTTAATTGATAACTTTTATTAGATAGAATAAATGACGGGTTTTAACGCCGTTTTCCCTTTCTTTAAATTACTGACACTAACATTCTTACATACGAGTAAGTGTTGCTAATACAACTTTACAAACGCAGTTAAAGACGTGAAAGTTGATACGAGACGCGGATGAATTTCCACTTTGCATGACTTGATTTTTTGCAAATAAATGAGTTATTTTAACCTCTACTAAAGTCTATTATTGGTTGGATTCTTCCAATCTTTTTCTTTGAATATTTTTGAAAAACCTAAAAAAGATTCGTTCGCGAAATATCGATAGAATAATATAATTAAATTCGAAAGTTGAGAAATTAGCTTTTATATAGCTATTATTTTTACGTAAAATTCGTGAAGATAAAAGCACGTTAACATTAAGAAAAAATATATTTATAAAACGCATTCTGATTTTTAAAACAATCTTGATTCTTATTCTTTTACATCGTAGTTATAACTTATATAACTTTTTTGTGGTATTTCTAAATGAATACATGTATATTTAGATATATGTTATATTATTAGCATCTTATAGACCAACATATTATTAATACGTTGCGTCTGCCTGACGCTCACCTCGTATTGACATCAAAGAGAAAATCTCTATGTTAAATCGCGCAGACGACCAGACCAGACCTCGCAAATTCGATTACAGAACGCATCTGCAAATCTCACGCATAATGCATGCGTGCAATTACGCACGACACGTGGCGACTCGACTGGTTCGTTGATCAACTATATAGATTCCCCGATGCACCGATGCACTAGTGTGCATACGACGTCAGTGCGCCAGCTAGTTTGTTCGGGCTTGTGATGGTATTTGCTAAACGTGCCTGAGCATGTATGCGTGTACGTAACCGATTCTCGCACACGAGCAAAGTCAAAGTTCAGTCACTCCGTAACCTCCTTTCGATCGAAACTATTACACACTAGCCAGCGACTCTCAACCAGTCGGATTTTTTTTTTTTTTACTTTCATTCTCGTTAAGCTTCGCAATATCGCATCGGCAATCATTAAACGCTCTTACTCGCGTCGCAACAGTTTATTAACCTGACGTAACTCAAATAAGATGCATGCACCTCGAGATCTTCTTTCATGTACATGTTTCTTCACATCGGCTCTTATCGCATTCGCATTATTGATAGTTGAATTAATATAAGTGTAATTGACGTCAACCAAGTGTCGCGTAAAAGTATACCGTCTTTTCTCTCTTCAGCTACGGACTTATTACATCATCGAGCATCCAAAATTTTATTCCGAGTCATAATCGAGACGAGAATTTCTCTCGAAGATGCCACTCCCTCATTATTAGGATAATGTACTTCATGAAACGCTTTCACTCTCTTTCGCTTTCGCGGTGAAAACAGTAGAACGTAAGTCGACTGTGCGGCCCGATTTAAGCCGGAAGACATAATGAATGAGTGTTATGTTGCAGAATGCAATGTGCAAACGTGTATCACAGTAGAACAATTATTTGTAACATTCTGAACAATCAATATTTTTTCATGAACATTGATGTGTGTATCCTCGCATAATTAAAAATGCGAAATTTCGAAAATTATCGAAATGAAGAGTCGATTGTAAAAGTGTTTCGACGCGTTATGAAAAACATTTTTATTTATCTAACTCGTTATGTAAACCGAAATAATCTTAACAGCTAGGATTAATGGTCTTGGATAGTCACATTACACGAATACAAATTATTCAGCGTAAACACGATCGTATGTGTATGTAACGTGTTACTTTAGCGTTAAAAAAAATAAGAGCAGAAATTTCGAAAATAAATACATAAGTCAGTAATTTCGCGATTCCATCGAGATGACGAAACGCGCCGCAACTACAGCGCGAGACTACTGGTAATAGATATTTATTCAAAGTACGTCCTGTGCAAATTTATAACACGGGCTAATCTCACAGGATTCTATTCCGGAAATTATGCAAATGCCGCAATCACAGTTGGCTACTCTCTCGCGCGCGTTGTTCGTCATCGTCTTGTTAGGAAATAAAACTTTACCTCCCAATTTCATCACTTTCAATTGCGTAAGAAGCGATATGTAGAGTGGTATAATGTGCAGTTGATCTCGGTATTCGATGATTTATTATTCTCGTATTCATAATTTAGGATACTGAATCACGGCGTGTAGATACTTATTATAAGTCATTCGACTGAAAAGAACCGACAAGCTTTATTGGCGTATTTTTTTAACATTCTAAAAAAAGGCAAAAAATCTAGAGAATTCTGTGATGTGGTTTTAAAAATTCCTTTCGTTCATTCTTATAAAATTACGCACGAGAGAAATTTCGTTATGCATGAACCATCCAAGTATTCCCTTTTTTTTTTTCAAGCAATGTTCAGATCCGTGATGTTCAACGTTGCCGTCGCGATCGAATAAAAACGCGTCTCCTCGCGCTCATTATCGGAAGAACTTAAAATTCATCGCGTTACTCTACCTTTTATCGATCCGATCGAGGATCGATAATTCCCTTACAGCCCCGTTACGTCGGCCGGGACGTGGTTCTGGCGCGCGAAAGTAAAAGTAGGCGGGCAACACGCGTTAAACTGCTTGAAACGCGTCCTCGAACGGTCGCTGCACCACGAGAAGTTACCCCGGCCCCTCTATTGAGCAACCAGCCCGGTAACTGTAGTTCAGTTTCGCTTCGGCTCCTCAGAAATTTCTCGAGTGCTTCTAGATTCATCTCGAAAAGTTTCGTTCCACGACGACACCTCGTTTTCATACAACGCTCGAGCTCGAAGGGTATCTCTTAAAATCTTAATCCCTTCTCGTAATCTCTATTTACTGAGAGAGAGAAAGAGAGAGAAATTTCTTCAACTTAAAATCTTCCACCGAGTTGAAATCTATCCGCCAACAAGTTTCGTATTAAATTCTACGCTGCAATCTCGAACGAGGCAAGTATATAGATTGTACAGTCTGTTGATTACTGGTTCTTCAATTTCATAAATCCTATATAGCTATAAATTTTCTTAGATCTTTGATTTCTCGGACCTTGGCTCTTCCAGACCTTGGAAGCGTTTACTTTCGTACGATCTTAAACGGCGAACGAGGTTTCGCGACGGAGGAGGTCCTGATGGACACGCTGTTTTGCGAACAGTGGTTGCGCACGGTGGGAGCTTATTCGGTCGTTGGGTTGCGTTGGGCAAGCACCGAGAGCGAGCAGCAGTCACCTCGATAGCGAGTGTTGAACCCGCGGGAATCTAGGCCAGCGCACTGACACACCGCGTATACGAAAGGCGAGCGTATTAACACACATACGAGTTGATCTGTATGTATCAGCCCGGTATCATGTGTGCACATGTATACAAATACGTGCGTGTATACGTATAGGAATGGATATGTATCGAGGATCATCGGGGATCTCCTCAAACGAGAGATTTAGTCGCGAATTTTAAACGAATACTCCCCCGTTACGTTTCGTCATAAATAAATACCCTCTCGAGATGCTCCGACAAAAAACCTTAACCTCCGGATGTTCCATTATGTATACCCTGGCATTAAAGGTTAATTAATACAGTGCCTCGGTAATTGGGATAGATTAATCGACAGCTGCATCGCGAGAGTTAATCGGCGAAGGAGAGCGTTACGAGAAGTAGCGTTTGTGCGTGCGCGTGATGCGTGCCAGTAACGCCGAAAGTGTCCCACTAACGGCGAGAGAACAACGACCTGGCCGGTCTCTCTCTCTCTCTCTCTCTCTCTCTCTCTCTCTCCTCCGTCCCTTCTCTCCTCGTACCCTGCCCATCCTCTCCGTCCTCCGCACTTTGCGTCATCAAACGCCTCTAATAACGCACTGTCGTTGCCATTCGACTCGATACAAGCCCGACCCGTTTCGCTCGCGAGAATCAGCGAGAAATTTCGCTCCGCGCTCGGTTTCGAGAACACTTTCATTGTGAGAATTTCACAGAGCGAATAGACTCGCTGAAATTTAATAATTATCGAAAAATAAAAAAAAATATGCGATAATCTGTCAAAGAATTTAGAGATCGAAGAGAATAAAAGTTTTTTGAATGAACACTCTTATTAAATCGTAAACGTAGCGTAATAAATTCGAAACGTGACAATCCGCTGGTATCGATCGACACACTTGCGCTTGTGCTTTTTCAAATCACCTCTATTAATCACCGAGAAGTTCTATTTCCCTTACTAAGTTTATGGAACGACTATCCTTGTACGATTTTATAGATGACTGTTCCTTTCGTCAAGGAAGTCGTTTATCAAAGAAGTCGCCAACGTAGGCCGTGGTCAGACTTAGAAACGCTTCGATTCCGGCTTTCTCAGCTGGCGGAGGGTAGATTCGTGGCGTTTGATCGGCATATTATGAAACGGCAAATTCATGCCGGAGCATAGCGCGGACGTCGAACTCGGGTCCGTTCACAGTTACGAAATCAGGAACTTTCGAGTCCGCGTGTACGTTTGTTACACCACACTGAATTTCTAAGAACGTAATCCCAAAGAGCGACGAGAGAATTATTAATTTTGCAGCACGACACGATCGAATTGCGCGCACACATCGTCATCATCATCAGCATAGTTCATTTGATCTTTTATCGAACTTGAAGATTTTAAGAAAATCTCTTCGATTCGATCCTCGGATCTTCGGTTTCTCAAAGATAAGCTAAATAAGAAAATGGATACTATAAACATATATTTATATCGCTCTTCTATCCTATAACATCCTATACATTCTATTCGAGCTCCATCTGCGCTAGAAAGCACCAAGGATAAGTCCGCCCACGAGCAGGCAAAGTCGCGAAACAGCAGCGGTTGCGAAATTCATTAGCGGCTGAATGCAGGCATTCTCGATCGCAGACTCGATCGCGGGAGCTCATTCTGTTGCTAAAGCTTGCCACTTAAGTAATGCACGAGCAAATAAAAATCGTGTTAGACACTGTCCGTCTTACACTGTTCATACATTTACGCATAATCCAGAGAAAGAGAGAGATGGAAGAAGTATTTATATAATATTTGATGAGAAAAGTTATATTTATTTTCCGATAAAATTTTTCGCTCCACGCATTGCGATAGATCTAAAAATCTATCTAATTTCAGAAATATAACTAAATATTCTATATAATATATTTAGATTGTTGATCAAATGACTTTTCCTGTTGGAAGAAACGCTATTTACTTTCGCTAAGAAAATCGAGGATTGAGAAATCTTATACAATTAAATTTCACTCTGTGGCTCTCGAGTGCCTTGCATTACGATATTATCGTTTATTATTCTCGTTATCGGTCGTTGCTTCCCATTTACGGTACAACGCAAATGCTTTATAATAACAGATTATTCCGCCGAGTACTATGGAATTATTCGAACGCGTGTTAGAATGGCACGAGAGTATATTTGATCGATTTCAATAATTTTACAATTATAATGGAGCATTTGAAACTCTAATCGTTCACCGGGCAAAAAATATTTATAATAAATTTTACTGAGTTTTTTACGTTTGAGATCATAATAGCGATTTGTTAATATCTTTTCGATACTGTAGCATATTTTGTATATTTGCATCTTTGCAAATTTTTGTACGTACATTTTCTAGATGCACGTATGTCACAAAAATTCGATTTCTTTTCAAGTCTAAGACTATTTATCATTCTTGTGAACAGTAAGATATTTGCCAATTTGAGAATCCGACGATACAAGGCTCGGAGGAGATTTGAGGATCTAAAGATCCGAGGCTCTCAATATTTGAAATTTTGAAAATTGGATTATCTGTAACATTCTGCGGATGAAGAAAATGAAGATGAGAAAAATGAAGATGAAGATTCTGAAGATGAGAAAAAGAATTTCGAGTGGGACATCGAGTGTTGAGGAAAAAGCCGCTCGTTGCCATTCGGTGCAGCGAGGAGTCTGTGAAAGCACCCTAAGGCGCAAAAGCGAGCCGCGTGGCCAAAGCCGCTCACCCCGTCCTCGACGGCGGTGGTTCGTCGTCCGCACACGGCCTTCGGAAATGGGGACGTTCGCTAGCAGTCTCATGGATCCGAAAGAGGAACGGCGACAGCGTCACTGAGAGCCAGAGAGAACGAGTAGGAGAGCAGCGAGAGTGAGAAAGAAGGATAGAGAGAGAAAGGTAGAGGGAGAGATGTGCGAGAAAGACGAGAAAAAGGAAGGCTCCGTCGAGAGAGAATATCTCTGGCGTACACGAGGGAACAATTTTCACTTGGCGTTTCGTTCGACCGTTGCGAATAACCGTCCGAAAGAAAGGGAGGGCGGGACAAAGAGATCAGATCAATTTAACACATATATAATGCATACGTTTCCCCTTCTACGGAGCGCAGATCTTCTGTTCGTTCTACCATCGGGGCGCAATGCACTCTCGGCAAGAGACCTTGTCCCGTGGCCAGTGGCTTTCAACGGATTACGGCTGTCTCGAAGTAAACTATTGGCAGAGTTATATAAATCGCATGCAATCTAAATTGTCGTTTTATACAGCATGGAAGGCGAATTGCACACGACAAGTGAAGTTGAAACATCGAAAGCGGCTTCTAAGACGAGGAATTAAATCATCTAAAATTAGATATGGATGTTGAACGTTAATTGCGCGCGATGAGAGGTACAGGTCTCTATGATGTTTGTCCTTCTCCCTCTCCCAACTCTCTCCCAACCGTCTGATTCCCCTTCGCGTTTCTCTCCTCGACGATAACTGGATGCTACGAATAGTCGTCATGAATACATAGCGTCGCTGGATGGCGTAAATATATTACGCGATAAATATGCCGTGACAAAGTAACGACTCGACAGGGACACGAGTGTCCGAATAAATCAATGGCGATACTGAGGCCGAGATAGGAAAGTAGTAGACTGAAAAGTTGTGCGGAAAGAGAAGTTTGCATATTTTTTTTCCCCTTGCAAAAATCACATTTGCGGCAACTCGAGCCACGAAAGTCGTCTTTCGCCTTTGTCTTATCGCTATCGTCGATGACGTTCGTCTCTGTGCGTCTCTGTGCCCGAGAAATGTCCTTTCAAACCCCTTCATTGCAAATGGAATATGCGCCCCCGATTTCGAAGGCCGATCGGGCAACGCACCGAGTGTCGGTCAACAGAGTGATCTAGCTGTTCTAGCCGTCGTTCTCTCAAGGCACTCTCATATCAAATCGCTATCTTCCTCTCGATCTTTTCTACATATCCGTGTCAAATGATAGTTGTTTTTACTTTGATATTTAATAATAATTTTAAAGTCACTTTTAATTACTTTTATTTATCTTTAATTTATTTTAAAAGATTATAAATTTTGTCTAAAATTTGACGTAGTATATATAAAGAAAAAAAGCTTTATGAATATTTATCAAATCAGAGCTTTTTTCAGCGAGTTTAATTATTTTTATAAAAAAAATATTTTTTATATATATGTATGTTTGTATACGTATGCTTATCTTTACGAGTATTTAATAAGTGTTTAATATGAAACGTAGATTACTCGAGTTTATCAAGGTAATTGCAAAGTCGACGTCACGCTTCTCATTGTCCCTTTCCTCATCTTTAATCAGTCGGCCAGCTGGGACGGCTATACGGTAACACTCGAGAAAGCATGTATCGTGCGGCTGAATGCACAGGTTGACTCGACTGGTTGAGTGAGTGAGCGAAGATGACGTCAGAGCACGGTTGCAGCGCCCTAGATCGAGGGAGGTCACCGTGTGCCAGGCCGATGGCCCGCCGAGGTCGTACCCTCGGTCTCTCCGCGCCGAGTACGCTTTTCGTCTAGTCGTTTCTAGGCTAGGTTGGGTTACGTCTCCAGAACGTGGGAGGCCGCCAAGTACAGCCTCGGAAATCCGATATACCGTCCAGCATATAATGCTCTAGGTCATCCAGGTGTTCCGAAGAATGATCATCCTGATTGCAAAATGATCGAGAAATACTCGTTCGAATCCACTCGTCGTCCAAATAGTAATCTTGTCAACTAGATTTGAAATTCTTTGAATATCTGCGCTATAGACCTCTCTAAGAAACCTCTCTCGAATATTGTATGATTAAAAAAAAAAACTGAGAAATTCGGAAAAATTTTAAACGAGGAGAATCTGAAGACCCTAGCTCAAAAGAGATCTCCATTAAAGAGTTTGATTAAAGTCCCAAAAATAAACGCTGCCAAATTTTTCATTTAAAAACTCGCACATCGCTTTATCGCAATCGAACGATTCTTATTATACGTTGCGAATGTACGCGTTAAAAAAAAGAGCCGCTTAATCTCGACTCGCAGAGGCGATCGCCATGCATGCTCGCTTGATCGTAGAGCCGCGGTGAAGGGTGAGGAGAACCTTTTGTCAGTGGAACAACGTACCGCCGTGAACTCTCCGCGTCTCTGTGCCATCGCGGAATCGCCATGTCATGTAACGTCAAGTGCAAAGATGCATTCACTGCAGATGCTTGCGCGCGCGAACGCGCTTATCTCGAGAGGAGTTTCAATATATAGATCTACTTAGATCTGCGTTGCGCATTCGATATTTTTGACATTTGAGCCACTGCTCTTCTTCGCGTATTTAAGATTGAATTTTATCTTGTGCGCTAGTTAAGTCAAGTGATCCGCGCGGAATTAAATTCACATTTCCTCTTTCCTTTTTCACCCGTTTCGAACAAAGAAGCAGAACGATAAAATTATACTCCGTCATACCTGGTAATCCATTAATAGCGGAGCACGATTATACTACCATGTGATCATATAAATTGAAATCCGCGAGGCTCTAATCTTCGTATCGAGTATACACGCAGGCGATGATAGAATTACACTTGTCTAGTTTAGCATATAATTATCGGGATATGCAACCGCGGGAGAGGAAAGAAATCGTGACGAAACGTAATTGGGCTCTCACCATTTTTCTACCAAAGTCACACTAGAATTTACGCGTCGCTTACCCTTGATGTATAATTTTCCCGCAGAGCGGGGCGTCGCCGAGCGTTTGCTTGTATATCTGCACGCGTGTCTCGAAGTATACAAGTCGCATTAGCATTAGTTTAATCCATGAACGGGTGTGGCGGCACACAGTGTGCTATTTTGGAACACTTAGAATCACGGGGCAATTGTTGCAAGCCGTATCCTTTCTCCGTTGCTTCGAACCGGACTGCAACGTGCAGTTCTCTCTAGTGTCATAGAATCATTAAAGTTTCAATGACAAGTGTGACTTTTTTATAATATCTTGAACAGAACGAGTTATTCCAGAGAGGATTAAATACAACGCGCTTTTAAAAGTTACAATTTTTATAGAATTCAGAGATCAATAACATAATTCCAGCAAATCGTATTCCTATGATTGAGAAACAATTTTCATATGCAACATATGATTTATGATCATAAAGCAATTTTCAATATAGACCAACCATCCCTTTTTTTTCTAATATGCTCTACATACGTTGCAGATAAACGCTCGGATTAACTTCTTCGTCCAAGCGAAACTCGTCTTGCAAAATCTCCTTCGTATTCACTTTCGTCATTCAACTACATTCTTCGTTTTTACGTTTGAAGAATTAAAGATTTTTTTTCTCATAATTTTAGTGCCGTGGAACATTTAATTTTTACGTATGTTTTGGTACAAAACAGCTTTAAAAGTACTTATTGTAAGTGCAAAAAATTTGTTTAATACGTATAATTTGAGATATATAAAAAAGAGCCACGTAATCATTTGCGGATTAATAAATTGACCGTCATACATCTCTTTCGACGTGTTGATGATAAAATATTAATAGCTGCAATCTAAAATACGATCTCTATGGAGAAATATCGATCCCGCCTATGGTGAAATCGATGGGTGGTTAGCGCACCATATCGCCTACAAGCGAACGAGTTACGCTTATGTTGGTCCTCGTGGCATATCCGCTCCGAGCTCCGACAAACCCTGGCAAGCCGTCGTGACGTGTTGCAACCACCAATATATTATCGAGACCGAGCTTACGCTCACGCTTAGGACTTGTTTGCTGTTGCTACTTCCGGTGATCGATTTAGAAACTGTCGAATAACATTAAGCTGTATTTACATTCCGAAGAGGATCATCGATAAACATTGCATTTTCTCCGCGAAATTTATACATATATTTACTATAGCTTTTCGTGAGCATCTATTTTCGAATGTCATTGATGAACCATAGTGTAATGTATCGTGCTTAATTATATTGAATCGTCAGGCGCCACGTGATTTCGTTAATTATATTCTGCATAAAAGACAACAGAGGTATTAATGAAACCGAGCGCAGAATTATTTTACTCAAGTTTGAACACGCAAAAAGTATCAAAAGAGTCAGCGACCTAATATGCCCGCGAATTCTCTCGAGAAGAGGAGGGCGATCAATCGCCCAGATCATGTTTACCTGCGCACGGCTGCGTTCCGTAACGAATGAACCGCGTATGTGCAATTCCGATGCAGCTTGCCGCTTGTCCTAGTGGGCGGACATTCACCCCCGCGAGTCGAAGATCGCCGATCAGAGGCGAGGCTTCGCGAAGTTTGGCCGGATGCTGTGTTATATCGTGGGCTTTTTTTCTTCTAGATTGTTTTTTAGAAACCTAGAGCTTTTTCGCGCGCTCTTCTCTGCGACAAAAAAAAGTGTAGGAACTAGGGTTCAACGATAAATAATCTGTTATCAGGCGAGACATATATATCCATAGTAAATTTACAATGCTATTTTTTACCCGTATAATCAAAGTATAACTCCTTTCAAGACTTTTTGTACTGATCGATACGCTATTGCAGCATAAAAGAGGTGCACTTGACTTAGTTCCTGCATTTAACCCTTGAGAATTATATCTGAATTTAATATTAATATTTTATTGCGAATATTTTTATTTTATTTTTTTTCATATCTAATTTTATTGTGCATGTGTTTTTCAAACTGAACAAAGATATAGAACTGCGACCCACCTCTGAATATTCCAACGCCGCGCTCTCGACTAGCGCGATCGACCTCGACGACGGAGAACGGAGGACATTGCACTTTGACCGTATCTAATATAAGATACTCCGCGAGAGTATAAATACGACGACTAATATGTTGAAGAAATCATTAGCATATTTGTTGCATTTTCGTGCACCAACTCTCACATTCATCCCAAAAAGATATTTTGCAAGCTCAGATTTAATTTAATAATTTAAATAATTATTAATTGAGAATGTTTTTCTTCATGTCTCTTATCATTTAATATAGTACTATGTATTATAAGTTAAAAATATTATATTATAACTTTTTTTGATCTACTGTGTATTATTTAGAAATAGATTTAACTTTGCTGTCTCGTTTTTTAAATTTATTTCGAACAAATTATAAATAAATTTATACGAACTGTGTAAAGCTATATAAAGATAGCATAATACATGCACTGTTATTTTTTCAGAAAGATTTGGTACATTTTTGAAAAGTTTTAGTCTAATATATATATATATATATATAATTCCAGGGTATTTCAAATAGCTATTATTGTTGCGCAGCCGCGCGCGTGATGATTGCAACGTGCGAAAACCGTTATGTGTATAGTGAAAGGACTTTATACGTTTGAAATTAACTGTAACGTTATAAGTATTACGGGGTAATAATTATGTCACGCGTATATGTATTCGCTTATTCCTAACGGCAGCACTGCACTTTGATATTAACTATCACAATTATGCTAATGATCGAGAATAAAATAGTGTACATTTAAGAAGAATAAAATACATTAGATTAAAAGTTGGAGATTTTTTAACTCGAAGAGCGCTATTATAAATAATTTCATGACAATTTCATGTCTCGCGTGAATAGCATTCTTAAAGAAACGTCAAATGTTATTTTACAATCAGCTGTTATATCAGCTCGTGCTCAAGCGATCCGATTAGACATTCGCGAAATATATCTTATCTTCGTTTGTGTATCGCAATTAACAGTGTATTTATTACATTATTCGGGCTACTTAAGAGGCGGCCGCGTTTCCTAATTTTGTTTTTTTTATCAACGGAACAGATTGGCAGGCATTAATGATAGCGTTACTACTATCGTTGTAACTGGCCGATACAGCATTTCGACAGTCGCAATAAATCCGCGATCGATTGATCGATAAACGGCGGTGAAAACGTACTTACGACAGCGCTTGACAGCTAGGGTGAAAGAACTTTATCTGACTGGCGACTATCCGGTAGCGTAACGGCTGCGCTAACGCGTTACGTATGGAAAAGTTACGACGTCTGACTTTCCGTACTTTCGGCCTACTTTAGGCGAGACATATCGCCCCCATCCATCTATTCTCCGGGAATTTCTTTGCCTATGTCCTCGCTTCTTTTCGACTCTAGCGCCCGGTAGAGCCAATTCTTCAAGTTCCACCGTCACATTTTTACGATCAGCAACAGGCTTGTATCGTACTCGATCTATTTGAAGTTTAGCGCGTCATTTAAATGCAATAAAAATTTTATGAAACGCATAATGAATGTGGTATTATAGCAGTTCCCTTGCGAATTGTTGAGATGTTATCTCTCTATCGTAAAGTCGATAATGAATTTTTATTCATTTTAATGATTGTTGTGAAATTCACCGCATATTTTGCCTCGATTATAATGTTGAATTGATTTTCGTAAGATTTATGAGGTATTTTTAACGGCGAAAACAATTTTGAACGACTTTTATCAATTAATAACAAAATAATAGCAAATCGAGAATCACAGAGTGATTTTGCTTTGTGCGACAAAAAGCAATTTAGCTCACGAGCAGAGATGTTTCGAGAACGTTATTGTGTAACGCCGTACGCACAAATGTAATTGACTAACAAATACCGATAGTGGAATGTGCGTCAGTCAACATCTCTACTAACGTCTGCAGATTCATCCCCGAGAGCTCAACTTACGTGGTTAAACATGTTATTTGTGCTACGGCATCTAAGCGACCACGTATACGTGAGACTTACACAGTCGCGTACGTCGCATTGTTGATTGAGAATAGTCACTGATTGTGCAATGGAAAATTGTAGGCCGAACAATGTCGGTCGCGAAGAACGCAAGAAGAAGGGGGAGGCGATAGAGATAGTCTTTTAGGTGATAGAGATACTCTTTGAGGAACATAAGAATTATGAGATAAGCTATATAGATAACTATATATTGGATATTTATGGAATCTTTCTAGGCAATTGTGTGTAAAACTGTCGTGTTTCAGAATTTAATTTATAAATCATATCGGTCGAATTAAATCGCTAATGCAGCTGAAGCATATTATTGCTTTACTATTCGAAAGATGACATTTCTTTCAAATCATTGTCGCTCGAAATTCATGCAAAATCGTTCGTTGACGTACGTATTTCGCCTCGTTTCCAAGTTTGGATGTAGGATAGACTTTCCCGACCTGATCGTTCCAGTCAACCTACCTCGGTAGCCTACACTCCTACAGTTACATTACGAAAGAAGTACGAGTCCCAGTTACCCACATTCTGCGCCAGATATTGGCTGCTAATTAAACAATCGACAATTCAGCGTTTCTATTTCAAGATTTCCGAGAACTTACAACGCAAATTACGCGTAGAAAAAATGCTACGGTAATATTTCTACGGTAAATTTCTACGAACATCTAATGGTGCTCGAGAATGTAATAATGTAAGAGGAATAAATTTCTAAATAGTCACACTCGCATATCTTTCGAGTGAAAAATACTTGCGTATTTGTCTATTTCTCATTTAGAAGTTTTTATATATTAAAATATTATAATTATATATTAAATTTTTATATATTAAGTAATTATATTAATATATATAAATCTAAATTATATATTTATTAGTCTCTTGTTCTTTCAAGATAATAAGTCGTGCTTGCACAGTCTCGTTGCATGTGCCTTGCACATTGCGAATACATAATAACGTGGGACGAATTGTGGGTGATAAAAGTGATAAAAATGTTCGCCGTGGAACTCGGGTTTTCTCATTCGGAGCTTCGTGAAGCAGATAGAAGGCAAGCGTAGCCTCAAATCGGCACGAGTCATTTAGATAATATATCTATGCGCTTTCTCGCTCAATAAACATCGCGCACGTGGGAGTCGACCGCGAGTTTCATAATTACAGGTTTACTTCTAGGTTTATCTCGCGCGCGAGCCGAACTGCACCTGAAAAATTTCAATGAACGGGTGGGTAGCTGTCGCAACGCGGAAAGTGTCCCACGCGAACTCCGACAGGCAGCTGACATTGCATAGACATATCTATTCTGACCGGCTGCATATCTCAGGCAGTCCATTGTCTGCGAGCAAGTAGGCCTGCGCGAGAATGCAATAAAATTGTCCTCCGCTGCCGATACGCGCGGACCACGCGTATGCAATGATGAATTTACTGATTTCAACTGAACGAATCAAGGGGGAGAGGAGGAGAGAGAGACATTTCACAATGTATTTTTAATTTGATACTTATATAACGTTCAAATTTTTCATATTCGTATGCTTGATCAAGTATATCGATAAATGCAATATCTAGATTCTTTTAAAACTTAGCGCATTTTAATTTGGATCTTTTTTAAATTTTTGAAACTTCATCCTTGGAAAGATTCGAATATTTGGCTTTCCATTTGTACTTCATTAACACTTTGTACAAAGTTGCAGTTTATTTGGGAAACTACCATTTACATCAAAATGCACGTAGGTGGTCTCTTCAGCGATGCTTTTGTTGGACCACCCGGGTCTTCTTTGGATAATAGATAGAGATTCTTCAAATAATTTATACAAGCCGGTAGCATGCAATTTCCGAACTTTTGTATACGAAAGAGTCTAAAAACCGCAACTGTATTTTCTATTTATCATTTTTTATTACAGTTCATAAATATATCGAGCAATTCTAACATAAAAAATTTAATTAAAATACAAGGAAAATTTATGAGCTCTTCTATAGTTCGTGGTTTAAAATTTTTGTCATTTCAAACATTGTTTTTACAAAAGAAATCAACAAGAACATGATTAAAATCAGATCATTAAATTCAGTTCAATTTTGATAATCGTAAGGAGAGACAAAATGCGAAAGTTTTCAGTTAAATATATCATAAGAAAAAATTAATTAAATTTGAATCAATAAATTAAAAATAATTGGTAACGTTTTTGAAAAATTTAGCTCCGCTTTAAACATGAAGAAATATTGTCGATGGAACATTGTTTATAGAAATGAGCATGATAACTTATTTTAGATTATGTGAGTTCATCTAATGCAGTGCTCTCTCACATTCCTCTTACATATTCCTGGACAGTCACATACCATGTGACTGTATTTACAAGCTACAGTGGGGTAGGTTAGGCCTGGACTATTGAGCTTAGATTACACGCTGGTGTCTGTACCGTTGCTCACTTTGGTCCCACCACTCACCTGTGATCCAACTTGTATTTTCTATAGACGTAACCCACGTGTTCGTGACACACGCACACACGCGCGCGAGGGTTAAACGGCTTTCACTCTTTGAGTGTTGGTGAGTCAACGACAGTCTGGCAGGGAAACGCACTATATTCCTCGTTTATATATCATATTCAACAGGGCCGTAACAAAATCAGCCTTTTTTTCACGCGACGCATATTTATTATTTTTTCGAACAAAAAAATATAATACGAATTCTCTTAAATAAGTAACAAAAATTTTACAATATACTATCATAGTGTATATTATATCGAATCTAAAGAAATCGACACAAGTATTAATTCTAAAATTTTTGACGTCACTTTATTTCTTAAAAATTCAGCTTGAGTATAGATTCGTATATTTGCAGAAATCACCCTGTAAATCCCGAAGAATTGTGCGTGACAAGTTGATTTGTCGGGTTAAGGATGCAATTATTCTAATTGACCCTAGTGGAGGAGCTCGAGAAATGAGCCTTCGTCATACTGCGCGTTAAGTTATGAACAATGCAGTTTGGTGAATCGTCGTCAAGGCGCAATAAAACCTAGGCCGAGTGTTGGTCGGCTGTGAGATCCTTGATCCTAATGACGGGTCAACCGTGCCAATTGGCCGTACGAATGAGGCGGTTGTGTCCCGAGGATACGACCGTGGTTTAATCTCTACTCGATAAGATCAACTCTGAACACGTCTCTATTATCCTGAGAATAACACGCATGAATAGTTACGTATTATATAGATTCACTAAGAACCTTTGATGTTTGTATGAATGGAATCTAACAAGTTATAAGATTGATTAATGTAAAACAGCGTTTAAAATATATTATGTTTTAACGAGTACAAATATACCCGTGACAAAAAGTTCATGTATAATCAAATGTAAATATGTATAATTATTAATTATATACAAAATATATCCATGTTTTCTTATCTCGTATAATCGCAGGCAAAATAACAAAAAGAATAATTAAAAAATAATTAGAAAAATAATTTTTGTATCTTTTTTTTTTTTAGAAAAAGTGAAATTTGAAGAAATGAGAAAAAACTTTTATATATATTTTTTATATAATTATGTATATTTATATATTAAGAATATAATACGATGTATATTTATATTTGATTATATCTGGACCTTTTCCATGTGATAGCGACTTTCGATTCTCGAAAAAAAAAATATATATAAAATTCTCTTCGGGACGGGAGAAAGTGATTGACTTTATCTAAAGATGTGTAGGCCAGAGTTTGTCTCTTTTAATTGCGATCGGGCCAAAAATTAATTCTCGGACTCGGATCGTAGCGCGCGCGGGGACGCTCGGCGGTGGCACTTCGGTGATCCCCGGCAAAGTCGGCGCGCAGGCGCCGCGGTACCGCGGCACACCACGCCGCGAGGAACTCACTCGCGTACCGCATCGCACGGCACACACAACAGCACACCAACTAAATCGAGGAAAGCGGGTCCGAGTACCCGACGATTTGCAAATATTGCGAGAGCCACGCGGTCGCAACAGCAGCAAGAAGCGGAAGCGCGCGGCGCCGGCGATCGGTAAATTTGACAGAGTGTCGGAATCGAGCGTCATCATCCCCTCAATCGCAACGATCGCAACGATCGCGATATCGGGGGATCATCGATAAGCAAGTCGATCGCAAGGAGAACTTGTCGAGGGAACGAGTGTGTGTACGGGATACATTAAGTGAGACTCGACGCGGCAGCTGTCAGTGAGAACGGGACCGTCATATCGCATGCTCCCGCGGCGTGGCATGTTTCCCAACTGTTCATTGTTTACATCCGGGTGGACGCGCCAGGAGAAGACGTGCGTCGAGAGATCGTAGCGCGACTTGGAGGGTGCGACACGCGACTTTCTCGCGCCGGGCGATGACTGTGCAAAAGGTCAAGCCTCGCGGCACCGCGGCGGAGGAACAACAGCCCTCGGCGTCGGACATCCTCTCTCCGTCGAGCGAACCCCCAGAGAATGACAAGGAGCAAAATTCGGCGCGAAATTGTTACCGCCCGACCGTTTCGCAGGACAACGAGAATCTCCTGGGATGCGTCTTGGCCGGTGAGTGAAAGATCCGACGAAAGGGAGAGTTTCGCCCCCTCCGGTCGGATGTTCCGCCTTTACATAGATGCACGTGCAGTCGCTCATCGTAGGGCCTATAACTTTGACGTACCTAACGGAATCCCGCGGAAAACATTCCTAATGTAACACGGATCGCTATTCGTATAGGAAGGAATAGAGAAAGAGGCGTTTTCACTTTCCAGCGGGCAGGAATGTAGGTCGCGGGGCCCGGGACGAGGCCGAGTTCGTTGCCCTCGGTCGGCGGCCTTCCACTCGACGCTCTAGCAATTTTTCTCTGTCTCTTTCTTCTCCCACCCAGCGTCCTCTCGCACTCCCTACTCTGTCCTAAACTATACCTACACAACGACACACGCTTCTTGTTCGCAGTGTCGATACTAGCCTAGATAGTGCGAGAGCCTCTCTAGAATCTCCCACCCTCTTTCACGCATACATACGCGCGGGCGTTTCCTCCTCTCTCGATTCTCTTTCTTTATATATATATCTCTCTCTTTCTTTCTCTGTTTCTCTCCATGTAATCCCCTCCCCTCACTTCCATTTATTTCTCTCGCTTCTCCTCTTGGCAAATCGCGTGCTCGCGCGATCCGCCGTCTCGCTCTCTCCCAACGCCGACAGGAAAGTGGGTCGACGGGGCCTTGGCGCGAGGCTAGTTCGTTCACCCTGCCTGCCCCGTAACTAGGGCAAGATGAAATTAACCGAGCAATCTCCCCCTCGCCTCACCTCGCCGTTCACCAAGTAGAGCCGCGGTGAACTCCGCGACTCGTGTGGCCAATCGCCGTCGGATCAGTTCAACGAACTTCAACTGGGTCTCCCCATCTCCCCACCATCCCTAAGGGTAGGCTCTCCCACCCCAGTTTAGCTATTCGACGACGGCAAAACCTAACCCCACCTACATCCACCAGCGAAGGTCACCAACACACGCCGACAACGTCTCGTCGGAGATCAGCCGAGCCGCTCGCACGTACTCACACGCAGACATGCGTGACGCGTGACTTCGTAGAGAGAGCGTGTACACGGCGACACACTGCGATAGTGACGTACGTATTGTACATACATACGTATACGTACGCGCACCACCGGCCTATCATCGGCTGGGAATTCTCGTCGACGTGGGCTTCGTTACGTAATCCCGAGATAGTGAATTACACACGCTGGACTACCTACTCGCGAATCCCTCTCGCCGATCTCTCTTTTCTCTTTCCCTCTCACCTCGACCCGACTGTCTTCGATACTCGGAGAAAGTACTCGGCTAAGCTAGCTGCGCACCGTGAGCTGGACCGTGATCACTCTCGCTGCTCGCCGGGTCGGAATGCTTTCACCGTACCTTCTTCGCGTCGCGAGTGGTCATCCTCTCGCCGCTCTCGCGGTGCATCATCATCTCCGGTGCACTGACCTGCCGTATACGATGCGCATTCGGGGCGGTTAGTTGATTACGGCGACTTGGTTCATGCACATGGATATATTTTAAGACGCGAAATTATTTTTACACGCGTCTTCTTTCGAAATTTTATTTTAATTCTAAATTTACTGGTACCGTTTTACACATATCATGTTTACATTCTACATGCATATTTGTGCCGAGCGATTTTAATTAAATGCATGCATAGTTTAATCTAATTCTAGCTGAATAAAATTCTTTTTAGAACTGAAAGATACTTCAGGATCCGTATTCTTAGATTGACTATCCAATTTTGCGCCAAAAAATGTATTAATTGAACAAATGATTAAAGATGCGTTAAAATAGCTACTGAGAATAATAATTATTACACGAATCAGAGAGAGAGAGAGAGAGAGAAAGAGAATATTACGTCAAAATGTTTATATATTTCCAGCAAAAAAAAAAATGAGCAACGTGCCTAAAAATTCGGCGAAAGAAAGTGTTATGTCGTAATAAAATCGTACGTCCTTCATTGGATATTTTCTAATTGCGTTTGTGCCGACTGCTAGCTAACCACAAAAGCAAGACGCGCGCGGGCAATGGCCTGGCCTCCTCCCGGTCCCCAGTGACCTCGATTGATGCGCGGTGTCCTCTCCCAGTCCACCTTCTCCCTCCCCTTTTTCCACCCCCTCTAAGCGGAGCGTTGACTCGGCATCGTCCAATCAGAGGCCGGTTCGTCGACTCTCCGGGCTGCTCTCTCGGGGTCGTTCTAATCTCGCAACGTCCCTATGCCACAAGCCAAACTGACGAGAAGCCCGATAAGAGTACGATTCTGCCTCTTTTCCTCTCTCACACACATGCACGCATTCTCTTTCTTTTTCCTTCTCTCTTTCCATCTCTTGCCATATCTCGCTCCCTCTCCCCCTCTTCCTTTTTGCCTTTCTCTCTCGCTCTCGCCTCTGCCGCCAAGGTGAACAACCTCGAATTGTGTCGGCACTCTTATCGCCCGCGAGCTCGGAACCCTTATCAAGTGAGCGCACGTTCGCTCGAGTTCACCGAACCGCTAACAAAAATAACAATTTTTCTTGGTCACCGCGTAATACGAACACTCATGAGCGTTTGTCCTGTATTAATAAGAGGAGTGGGGAAGATCGCGATACTTCAAAGAATCGACCCAGTTTGGCTAGTCGCAGTAAATATCAATGCTTTTGTCGAGAGCTTGTAGATAACATCAGTCCATTAGAAGATTACTCACTTTCTAGTAGTGGTAGATCTTGGAAGCTCACAATCAGTACAATGAAAACGGACAATGATTGTTTCAAAACCGGAATAGATTTTTTTTTTTGATAAGAGAAGTCAATTACAGATAATACTATGTTCAATGCTTAATTAAAATTAATGCAGCGAAATTTAAGTACGAGATGTATGTAAAACGAGCTGAAAATGCGTGATAAAGGAATCGAAGAGAGAGAAAAGAGAGAAAAGAAAGAGAGCTATCTTATTACTCGTACGCGTATTTCCCTTTCATTGGGATCTGGACGAACCACCTTCGCCGCTGCCTTAACTTCCTAGCCAGACCACTCTTACTTTCTTTCTGGTGAATCGTGCTTCGTTTGGATCGAGAATAGAGAAAAACAAACCATTTTTACGTTACGTTTTGCACTATATTTCACCGAATCATTTTACTCAAACTTTTTCGCGAATTAATTGAATAAAAGTCGCATCGCCGCGTTCATTCGTTCTCTAATTTTCAGCATAATTATATACTTCATTTCGTTTGATTAAATCAACGAGAGAGATGAAACCGGGCGTCATTTACGATCTAAAGTATTTCATAGAAATTCAAACGAATTGAACGATTACTCACGCGCGCCAACCCTCGGAACTTATGTGGCGTAGAAAGGGTCGTGAGGAGGGGAGAGGGAGGCCATGAAGGGAGGGCCGGTAACCTCGAGGCCAACGAACTCTGACCCACCAACCAGCCCCGGTATCGCTCATCCCTCCCTTCGTGCTAAGTATAACATTTCTACCAACCTGTCGCCCTACGCTATAGATATTACATCCACCCCAACTTATGCATTCCACCTCCGCGTCATAGCTCGCCCATCCCCTTAAAAACGCGCCAATTCCACTCTTCTTGCCGCGAACTTAATACAAAATGTTCGTTTTAAGTAATCGCGTTAGGCAATTTAATCTCACATTAAATTGCGAGATCTTCTAAAAAAAAGAAGACATAAAAAAATTAAAGAGCGCGAGATTTATCTGAAAAGAATTTATCTCTTTCTCTAAGAATCAAACTAACATATTGCATAATCATGATATATAAAATGTGTATAACACTGTAAGTATCTAATAAGGAAAAAATATAAATTATTATAATGTATGGGACCTGAAACTTTTCCGCACAGATACGGCCTCTAGAGTGATGTATATTTCTTTGGCAAGCGACCCGTAGATACCTTCGGAGGCAAGAGGGAGGTTCGCGGGCGTCGAGGTCGCGAGGTCGTCGACCGCCGAGGGTGGCACTCACCCTAACTAGGCCAGCGGATCTCTCTTTCTCTCCCTTTCCCCTCTCGATACGCCCTTCTCTCGGTTTCTCCCACCCTATATTATCATGTCCCCACTAGGACACGCAGCCTCTCGGAGACTGGGTCCACGGTTCTGCTATTTTCGCGGGGCCACTCGACACGGATATACACAGGCCATCTACGTTTAGCGAGATAATTTGCGCTATCGAGGTCATTCCACCCTGCTTCGCGAGAACGAAGCTGCCGCTCCCGCTTAAGCCCCCGGGGCTTAATCTTTCGAGTTCTGCTGAAAGCGAGAATATCCTATATGACTGTCACGACAATAATGATATTTGAGATGTGCTCCTCCCCCCACCTGCCGCGCTTGACTCATTTAATCCTTAATCAATCTCAGCCGAGTACGAAACATTAATATATAATTTACGTTTGTCTATATATACAATAATTTATTCAACGATGCGCATAATTATGTATTCAAAAACTATCGAATCATTGAATAACTTGTCTTTTAAAGTGAAATAATTCAATAACAATTTTTATTTTTTGTCTGTAGTTTTTTGTCTGCAGCTTTTAATTCTGTGACTAATCGTGAACGGCGACTAAACTGAAGCGACAAACTTGCTCTTTTTTCTCAAATATATGATATATTATATATTATATTTTACTATTTTGTTCTATATGCTTTTTACTAACCCTTTCTTTCTTCTAATAGTCAATAGAAAAAGAACAGTTAGGTAAGTCTTCCGGTGATGGTTCGACGTTAATAAAAAAAATAGAAAATAATAAATATGCTAGGAAAAAAATTTTCGAAGTCAATCGTAACTCAGTGGCTATTTTCCGCCACTTTTGTTATGGAAAAAAAAAATGTTTTATAGCCGTAGAACGTGCGAAGAGTTCGTCGGAGTGTGACAGATTTTTTTAATCCTTTAAGCCTTGCACATTTACAAGGAAACTGCTACCAAGAGAAAGATTATTTTTTAAAAATATGTATGTAGTTCCTATCCCTAACGGGATCGCGACCCATCGCGTTTTCCATTTTAGCCCTTTTTTTACTACTTTTTTTATTTATCGACGCAATGAACGAATTCTTATCTTTTTGAGAATATAATCGAGGTTACTAAAAGGATTATGTTACCGTTAAGGGTTAAAAAAGAGTTAAAATATTCTGCACAATTCCATTGTAAAATGTCGTCCTTTTTTAATATGAAAGTATAATATGACTCCGACTTTCTTTTTAATTTTTTTGCGTAATAATTTATGCACAGCCTATATTCTCCATGGTTTTTATTATTTTTTAGGCGTTTCCTTGTTTTCCGTAGTTTTTCTTGAAATAGAAAATAGACGCTTTATCATTGTCTGGCATCTAGATTTTTTATCGAATATTTTTCTTGCGGGTATTATTGACCCGAAAGATATTACACGTAGTTGACAACTGAACGTGCATCGATCGATTGATAACAGATCATTCAACTATATGCGTCATGATAAAAAAAATAAATCCAGTGTCTCTCTTTCTCTTCAATCTTATTTCAAACGCTAACTACGCTCTTAATAATTGTTAGATTTAATGTACAACAAAACGCGTCAAAGTGTCAGCAAAAATTAATGTCTGTTTTAGAGAGAAAGTAACAAATGTTAAGATTCAATTTCAATTTTCAAACTAAGTGTTATTAACTATTAATATGATTCTAATTCACATTTATTATATCATATCTGAGTGTGCTGTTAAACATCCACATTTTACAAGTAATTATCATATCTGCGGCTAATCAGATGCATCATACGACGGTTAACCGTGACGCGTAAACACTTAATCACTCGAGTATCCGTTGAGAGAACATTCAGCTTAAAAGAGGGGGAAAAAGTATTGAATCACGATCGAGAGGCAGTGTGAACGTCAAAGGCGCATACAGAGCGATTATCCTCGTTCGATGTCGATGAACCACTTGACGCGGATTCCGGCTCCGAAGGACACGAGATCGCCGATCCGCGACGAACTTCGCGTACAAATCAGCCGATATATCGGCGCACCTGGTTTTTTCTTTGCATACTTGTTTGTCTCTTACGTGGCGCTAATCGCACCAATTGCAACTATTGTGTAAGTTATAAATATGGTAATAACCGTATATGTTGCTTAATGTCACACCGCCTGCCAATAAAGCGATATAATCAATATATAAAAGTATACGATAATACGTGCACAGATTGCTCCAGAACTGTCATATTATTTTTTCCTCGGCAGTTAGAGATTTTTTGATTATTTTCCTTATCTAGATACGGGAGCTTAACGTTTACGAAGTTAAATGATGATTTATCGGCGATTGTATTATCGGCTAAACGATCGAATCATGAGTCCGTAAATATATATATATATTTTTTCGACCGTTGCGAGGAGAAACATAGCTTCACAAAGAAACAACTTCGCGGCTTGTCGTCACAATTTACAAGATTCATACGAATTATCCGCGTAGGATTTCCGAATCGATGTTACACATAATAATCGGGGGTGGTTGGTGCGTCGAATCCGTGTCGCGGTTGACCGGGTTAGGAATCGTGGTGAGATCGTTGCCCCAACGACCTGATATCACCCCGACCCCGGGATTCGTGGCGGTATGTCCACAGGAGGGCGGGAGGCCGGAAATGAGCGTCGAGGACCGATTTCTCAAGCGTAACAGCGCATTTACGCGTTTCGACTCTTGTTAATTGTCACGATTAATCATCGAAAGTCAATACATCAATTACGCAAAACGTAAATAATTTTTTTTTATAGACATAACGATTCTCTATAGAATCCTGTCTATACAGGAGCGATCCGTACTAGAACTTTTATAAAAAAAAAGCAAAATGAGAAAAAAGATAAATATTCAACGTATGTGTAACAAATAGTTGTATTTTTTCAATGGTTATTATTATGACTAATTATTTTTTTGAAAACATTATGTTTATGTAATTATTTTCTCGCTGAAGTCTGACGGATTAAAGACTATATTGTTTTGTGAACATTAACCGACAAAGCGCGTAAGAATATTGGCAATACTAATGAATGACTTGAGACATCGCGTAACACGCAGTTGCTTGCTTTCACTTTCTCAGAGTTACCGATTAACATCAACGTTTTGTGGATCACTTTCGTCGAGTTTCCGCAATGCGAACGTTTCACATTGCGCAATTTTTTTTCGATCAATTTCATCAACATTAATGAGAGAAACATAATTCAGCTGTTTACTTAAGGACATTTTATAAGCACATTTATATGAATAGACACATGTAAATAAATTAATATTCTGTTGAATATAAAATTAATCTCATTCCGGAATAGATATAAGAATATTGGGAGAAACTAAGAATATTTAGGAGTCTGGGACGAATTTGGACGATGACGAAAAAGAGTCATCTCACAAATGAACGTATATAGGGAGAGAAAGAGAGAGGACGCGTATGTTACGCGCGTCTGCCTGTATGGAGGCATGCGTCAGTGATCTCTCAAGGCCTTCGCACATTAGCCGTTCGGTAGCGTTCGCACCGTCCCACTTTCCTTCGCGCCCGGTCAACGACCCTGTAAATAGGTGTAGTAGGTGCTCCAAGGTGATATACCAACACGCGCAAACGCGCGTGCGCTCGCAAATCTATTCCGTTCTTGCTACAAATTGTTTCAAGAAAGATACATAGAAATTATATTCTCGAAGCTGTAATGATTGAGACCGCGATTTTTGCGTGCAATTATATCAATACTTCTTAATTTATCCCGAAATAAAAATAAAAGGGAAAAATTATTCTTTGCAATTTTTTATAAATATAATCTGGTTTGATTGATCGAGATTTATTGAAAAATTATCTTAGAAATTAATATTGCAATTCAAAGTCAGTATTATCAGTGAACTATGAAAGTTAGAAGCTCTTTTTAAGCTTGTAGCCAAAATTAATTAAAACGGTCTCATACTGTGCCATTAAAAGAATGAAAAATAAGGTCTAATTTATTCTGAATACTGAGTTGGTCCATTTCTGAAGATCTCCAGAATTATTCTTCTTTAAGATGTAATATCATTTTGGTAGTATAACATTGAACAGATCTTGATACAATTTTTCAAGAGGCTAATAATTTTATGTTAAACTTTATTGATAAAAATTCACAGACTTCTATATTATATAGAAGTCTGTGCAAAAACTAGACAATAAAGAACTTGAAAAACAAAATGCTGCTGTTAAAAATTTTTTTGAAACTTCCTGTACAAGATTACGCGCTTTACGCACATGCATGCAAGAATCTCATCACACATACGATCATGAAACGTTTCATACGCGATCCGAACGGAGGCGCCACTGCCTTTCGCGAATCTTTAACAAGGAGTCGGTACGATAGGAAATTCACATCTCGCGAGTCGGTGTCGGTACCGATATGATAAAACCCGAGATAACATGTGGCCTAATAAAAGGCCCATCGATCCTGATTTAATTTTCGAAAACATATCGTTTTGGTTTCAGCTAGTTGACAACGTAGCATACGCGAACGAGAATAGGGATAGGTCAGGTAGAAAGAAAGCCAAAGGTTTTACGAGATAGATTACAGTTAGGTTTTGTTATTATACTGCCCAGTTTGAGACTGTAAAACTGACCATTTTCTGAACAATACTAATCTAATTTATTAGGTTTGTCAAACAATGATACTAATATATACATCAATGAATTTAATAAATTTCTATTGATTTTGTGTAAGAGATGCATCTAAATTTAATCTAGATTTAATCGAATTATTATAATTACACTTCATTAACGTAAAAGAAAAAAGTAAAAATTAATAAACTTTTTGGACAGCGATTATAGCTCTATATAGATAGAGGGAAAGGTTGGCGAATGTAACACCTAAGTAATTAGAACACTGACTTGCGCGTGATACATTGACGTCAAGCCTAAACCCTTATGCAACATCTATAGACAATGACAACATTTCTGCATATAGTATCTATTTTTAGTTGATCAGTGTCGCGTGTCCCACTTGCAACAATATATGACCGTATAAGTTTACGATAATGGCACGAGATATAAAGTATCGCCTGCAAAATCGGCATAACTTAAGAATCTTTGAATCGATTAAATCTTTTGACAATATGTATAAGTTTGATAATATATATAAGTGTCACAAACACATAAACACGAATAAATATTTTTATATTATTATATCGATATATTAACATTATTCTTTTATCTTTTTGCAGGTAAGTTAATCAGTTAATCAATCTTGCGATACTACATGCAACATCAAGGAGTAAGTAATTAAATATAGTTATAAAATAAAATTAATAATATTATCGAGATTTATAATATTAATATTATATCTCAAGAGATATATACCAATATATTCAGAGATTGTCCTTCTTTGAGATATCCTTTTTTGAAACGCTACCCTTTCGCTGATCTTTATCAATAGTTATAAATTAATACATATCACCTATAACGATCGCATCGATTAACAGCGCTCAGATACTACTATTACATTGTTCATGCGTATTGTGCTAACGGAATGTTGTTAGTTATTGATGATTTCCGCTTATAGCCTTCTATCCTATTTTTATGCTTGGCTATTTCTCGCAGATCGCTCATAAACATATATTATAAATATGTTCGACATCGATTTGATTTGCAAGGCCGAAAGATCGCGAAAAGAAATAAACAAGATTTACATCATAATTTCGTTATCATTGAAATATTAATTGAAATGCAGCATTCTATGTAAATGTGGCATAATAAAAAATTCGAAATTAAATACGGGAAAAATTTAATTTCCATAAAATCGACAAACATTCCTATTTATTTCTTCGATCTTGAATTTACCGAAAGGGGATTAAACGCACACATCCGCGCCCAGCGGCGAGTTAGACTTCCCCCAAATCGTGTGGGCATATCGACGCTTGCGCAAAAAGCCTCGCGTTTCATCCCGTGTTTCACCCCGCCGCATCATTCATGGTCATATCAACCCTCGAGTACGCATTACCTTCCCGTCGCGGGGGAACGCGCATTACTTAACACACGTTGTCATTAACGTGGGCATGTCAACGATCGCGGTGTGTGATGACGCGAACGAGGACGCGATCGTCCGGAGACCGATCGTCGACTATGACACCCTGGGTCCGATCGAGATCAGCGAAACGGCTACCATCGTGATCACTGAGACGCAGCAGAAAACCGACAGACATCATCAACGTATCAAAGGTTCGAGAAACGCATTGGCTTGCAATAATATTAGACTTATTCGTATTAATAGCTGAAATCTTTTGAACGAGTGTGAAAAATAATCGGACGCCTGTCTAGTGAGTAGAAAAACGTTTAATAATCGAATGGCCGAGCTTGCCGATACTGTCCGAATTTCAGTATATACCTATAACGTTTCTATTAATAAATTATATTCTCAAAATTCTTATTATTACAATATCTTTTGCTACCGCTCGCTTATCTCGACGAGGTCATTTCTTTGCGCGCAGGATCGGCCGCAGACTGATGTAGAATTGGACTAATCTAATGATTCTTATGTGCCTCATAAAATGCTACTAAAAATGTGTATTTTCTAATATGCGAATAATTTTGCGAATCATACATTTTCATCACAGACATAAAATCATTAAAACATTTAATGTTATTTCAATTTCATGAATTATTATTCTATTCGTCTACGCACAGTAATCAAGCTTAACAATTGCTCTCCGTTCAGTATAAGTTTTGATCATAAATGATATTGATTAATATGTCAATATTTATTGTATAAATTTAATATTTTAAATGTCAATTCAAAGAAAGGGATATTTATTCATTATTAAAATAAATTCTTTATCGTTGACTCGATTGCGAATTATGGGCGTATCTCAGAACTGGGCTCTTACAACACATTGCGAAATTTAGATTCCGTTTCAAGTACCCCTATTGCATTAATTTACATTTTCATATGCATATCATTTTTCATATGCAGCCGGATATATTTGGAATTTGCGCGCCTTTATCTGGGAAAAGCTTTGACACTGAGTCGTATCGATTTTACCTCGAGCGGGGCTCACGTGCTCGTTGACATTGACATTGTCGAGCTGCACGGACGCGGGTCTGCCATCTGTCGTCCGCGAACTTACATGCACCTAACGATCAACTTGCACTACGTACCGAGCGATGGCAGTTGCAGCATCACTTAAAGCATCTTCAAGGAAGCGGGAAAAATGCGCTTTTTATCGTCAAAGTATGCCTTTTATATTCCGCTTGATAAAAAACGATATTCTAACACATTCTAACAATTGATGTTCTAATTCAACACACACATACAATTTGCTTCTGCTAAATTTACTCAATGATCCTAGAGAAACTAGTGATACATATAGGTGATCTTAGAATTAGAGAATGTAAAAATCTACTTATAGTTTCCAAAGCTCTATTTCGCATGTTTATCAGTTTAGAAGATCAATAACGGAGAATGTCGACTAAATTTTTCTGATTTCTTTTATCGCAAAGTCAACAATCTCTTTTACGATGGTCTTGCTCCAATAAACATATTATTAAAAAATTAAGTTCCATTCTATAGTGACATGTCCTCCTGCATAGCGAGATCTAATGCCGAGGATAAACTACGCTCACCACGTCCTTGAGCACGCGTCGAGAAAAAAAAAAAAAACGTTGAATAATAATAGATACGAGAATGTACTAGCGTCACAGTCGTTTTCGAATTTCGCAATTGCTTGCAAAACGACTCACGGCCGTTATTCTACAATTGTATGTTGACTGAGAATGTGTCTATGTCCTTCTTCGAAGAATAATGTTCTCTTTCGTTCTACATTTATTCGCGACAATTTACTTAGTGGCTCGAAAACATTGTTGAGAGAGATATATCGCGCAGAGACCGTTTAAATAATTTCCCTAGTGTCAGTCAAGTCCCCGCTACGACTGTTACTCCTTTTTTTTTTTTTTCATCGAACGCCCCAGATATAAAAACCTGAAAATCCTCTAGGGACGACGGGAGTCGCGAGGTGAGAGTGCTTTCACCTTTCTCTCTGACGTTGTCTCTCTTCTCAACCGCGCGACTTGCCCGCTCGCTCCTCTTTCTCTCTCCCCTTGACAGCTTTTACTCTCGATCGCTCGCTACTAGCCTCTGCCACTCGGAGAAAGCTGCAGCTCTGACCTCGCGCTCGCGGCGACATTTCTTTCTCGTCGATCTCTCCCCTCCTCGTTCTCTCTAAAGACCCTCTCGCACTTGCTCTCATCACATCGACCCATCTTTTAAGTTGCGTCACGTCTCGTCGTCTCGCGTACCTTGACTGGGCTTTATCCGCGTGTGTGACACCTTTTTTGTCGGCTTACATAAACGTATCGCCGAATCATCGACCGAGTCTTACCTAAACACGTTTCTCGTAAAACTCGAATGGACTTGGCGTTCGCAATTTAATAAAAACATTTAGTCGACCATCGAATGTGCGCGCTATTTAAACGAATTTCGTCATTGCAAGATCGTCCTTCTTCTAAGAAATCAACAGTGAGCTATTAAATCTAGCAAATCTTTACTCTCGACCATGTAACAATTGACAGAACAAAACAATCGCGTATGGCAAATACTGACGTGTAACGGCTGAGATCATGAACAAGATTAGATTCTCGTATTATTCCTTAGACTTGTGACTCTTTTGTAATGAAAGTATAATAGAAAAAAAACGATATCTTTACACGATTACCTTTAAAATTAATTTAACATTTAAGTAGCGGTTGAACAAATCAGATTCAAGATACACCAATTATGAACATCTCTAGAAACGAGCGAAATTTTATCACGACGTCCCGTAAATGAAGCGACCGTTTTTACAGTCAGGCATGTCCAATGCGGTATTGAGCAATAGCAAACGGGCCTCGGCCGTCCTGGATGTCGGCCGGTAACCCCAGCCGAATCAAGGCCGCGATACACCGTGTCGGCTCTTACTTTCACGCGTTAGACGCGACGCTTGTTCTATTCGCGTGTCGATGACAACGTAACGTCACGCAGATCAATCCAAATATTCGATCGTTAACTTGAATCAATACAATAGCTCTAACTGTTAACTATGTTTTTATGGCTTCATTTTCCCCAGATTTTGCATACATATTTATTTCATATAATACATATCGCAAAAATATGGTGTAATATTATTTAGAGTGTACTAAATTCTAAAGGATTCGATTTATTTGATCAAATTATGAAAGAATAATGAGAGGATTATCTTTGATTATACATCTCGTTATTTATATAAAAGAAAGAAAAGTAGAATTTATAATTAGAACAAACTGCTGAAGAAATGAAAGAGGTCATTAAATTATCTCTCTTGATATATTAAAAACCACCTCTTACATCAGATCTCTCTTTGTCTATATCAGTCTGTCGGCTATTACGCATCTAACACAAATAACTTAGCACCACACTTACGTCAGTGTAGACTGCGGACGTAGCTCCGGAGAGCTCGTCTTCTCTGGCATTCTGTTAACTCCGCGGCAAACAGTAATGTGTACACCTCGTGTCAGCAACAGGCGCAACCAGGCCATGCCTACGACCCGATGGCCTTGCTTTACGCGCTGGACCACGTCATCTTGCGAAACCGGCCTGCTCGATTATTTTCCATCTCGCCTATTGCTCGACATCTTTTATAAAAGGACGAACGGAAGATAACGCGCGCGAAAATCTATCATTAAAAAAATGGTCAACCGACGATTCGAGGACAAACAAAAAGACATCCATCGAGATGTTTGTCATATATCCTTCGAATTGTTTACATTCGCGGTCGATTCGCGAGTTACATTCAGTGTAAAATAAATGAGAACGCCGTATAATTATCCTTATTATTATCCTAATTCAATTCTATTTTTTCCGTAGAGGAAAGTTTTTAGCGCTCGCATCGAGTGTGGTAATACTTGAGGTCGGTATCCGCGATACTTCTGCCATCGAGTTAGAAAGTTTTCGGAGATAGCGAAAATCGAAAGTAGTTTACGTGCGCCGGTGACCCGTCATACAGAGAGGCTCGCGCCAAAGACGTGCCCGCTTGCTCTTCCCCGGGATTCGATTACGATTAATGCGCGCAAGCTACGTGTCCGATGGACGGGGACTTGCGCAAGAGTGCGACGACAGCGTTCCCAATAAATTTTCAGTTCAGCAATGCCGAGCTGGTCGTTGCCCCCGACCCATTTGCGCGCCAACTCGGCGACCGGCTCTCCCCCTATTTCGCGTTCTCCTTTCTTTCCTGATCGTCAGCCCCCCTTCCCCGGACGGTGGCGACACATTGTGTACCTACTTTGGAAAATAGGTGAATCGAAGAGAAATTGAATAGAAGAGAGGGATTTATATTCCGTGCGAATAATCTTTGTATAGAGGCGAATTTTTTCTGCGTCAACGTTTTGAAAATGGAAAGGGTAGATGCTTTAATCGCGTTCTTGTGCGAATTCTGCATCGCGAAAAAAGTCGACCTTAAATTAATTAAGCCATTTATAAGTGAGATAAGTAAGTTGATGATTTTACGATCGTGTGTATGCGATTATGTATACGCGATAAGAATAATAACTTCCACATTATACAGCGCGGAGCAGTAAAATATATCGTCGGACTTCTCAGACATCACGCAGACTCTTTCAACGCGCGTTTGCCCGACGTGCGAGATTATATCGATTACACCTAATGACGACAGAAGTCATTAACGCGATGCTCGCTTCGCTCGTTCTTCCTTCTTTCTACTCGGGTTCGTTCGCCTCTTCGTTCGTACGTTAAGCGCACAAGGCGAAATAAACGCACGCTGTACTAGAACGGCTGATTTCTCCCCGTGAAGAAAATCCATTATTATTTCGTGCTAATGACATTATGAATTGCAATTCTGCTTCCGTATATAATCTAGCCTAAGGATTCACCGTTAAATCGATATGCGCGACAAAAAGTGTAATATTGCGAGAAATATCGAATATAACTATAGATTTGCGCTGGTTCTGCACGCTATGCTTTGCGGGAATATATCTTTGAATTCTCTTGTCGATATTTTATAATTGTAATATCTCGATACGTTGCAAAAATTTGCATCATTCACCCCTATTACTACTATACAAATATTATAAAATAAACAAATTTCTCACTCACCGATATGTGCAAAGCGGAGTTGTACGCAGCACGTTGATCCTGAAAACAAAATATTCAAATTATACATATATATAATATATACACACAGAGTGTTTTGAAAGTCTGGAAGCAATTCAGTATTTCATAAACAAGCAGTTTAGAAAATAATGTTTTAATTTTGCATACCTCACAGATGCCCCGCTGTCGCCCGATGCCTCCCCGGGGCTCCTCCTCCTCTCTTGGTCCTTCGTGGTACTCACGATACTTGCGAAAATGCTACCTGTAACAAATAAAATACATACATATATTAGAATAATCTTATTAATTTTTTTTTGCTTTTAGAAGACAGGTGTCTTTTTAGAACTCGTGTAGAACTATTTTTTTAATCCTGATAATTACTGATAAGGAAAATGCCAAATTGATATGCCAACTTCACGTAGCATATCACTTTGTTTTTAGGCATTTTCTTTGGTTTAATCGCCAGAACTATTTGTTTAAATTATCAAGCACTCTAGAATTATTGAAAATAAAGCCAGCACAGAAAATAAAGTTCACACACTGTCGTTTTCGATCTAGATTCGCCTGCTCGCATATCGTATGAGAAAATTATTAGTATACGAAATTTTCTTTATACATGATGATAATTAATCTTTACTCATGTCAAGAGTTTATAACAATAACTTAATTTCTTATTTGATTGTGTGATGATTTTGATTTTATTTTTTCGCGATCAAATTCGAAAGAGTTTACTCGAATGACTTGGAGTGATTTTTGGTGAACGCGGATCAATCGATTATATGTATGAAATCGTCGCATAGATAAATAAAAAAAGAGAATAAAATAAACCTTACAGAACACGTTTATATATCGATAAAGGATGTCTATTGAACGATCACGCATTGCGCGACAATTCTGAGTACCAAGTACATTGACACGCAATATTCGCGGAGGGGAGGGACGAGAGGAGCCATAGGTCACTCACCGGCGCGTACATCGCGCGCGCGCCTCGTCCTTTTCTTCTTCATGCGCGTTAAACTCACATAGCCGACACGTGAACACCCGCCGCCGCCGCCACCACGCGTATCCTTGACGCGTGCACCTACCTTCTCGTCCAGGATTCCGCGTATAACGGAATCATGGATTCGTTTAGTAGAGGTACACGTGCCAGAATCTACTTATAACCCTCGATAGCGCATATCGATTGTTGGTAGCAGATGCCTTCCAATTTATTTCGACCACGTGTCGAGTATATAACATATCAATTGAGAAATTAATTTACACACTTATATACGACGAGTATATGTATCTCGCTGTTTGCATTGTTATTCGCGATACATTTAGTAAACGATTTTATTTCGTACGATTTATACCGAATCGGGGACCAAAATTTGTAAATCAAATTCTGTGAGGATTCTGATCGATTAGCTTTCGCTGTACCATCGCGTTCTCATCTTCGTAATTGCATTACTCTATTAGATCGATCGATTGCCGTATAAGCGGAAATGTTTTCGTACTCCGAAGACGATGAATAATTCTAATCCAATCAAAGACACGCTTCCACCACCAGCTGGATGTATACTAGGATCGAAGTCGAACGTTTTAGCGCCGCCTTTTAATCAGAGCACGATGACGCGGTTGAAAACGCCCGAAAGCAACGTTCGTAAACAACAACCAACACTTTCAGGCCCGCGGCATGATTCATATCCCAGCGACTCGCCTTTTAAATTCGTGACATTAGATTTACATTAGACCACGTGACACGAATATGATTCAATTTGATCGATACTAAATATTGATTGAATAATTTATTTCTAGTTGTACTATTTTGTATATAATATCAAGCAGTTTTTCTTTCATTTTTTATATCAAAATATATCCTCGAGATTTCGTTCGTCGATAATAGATCGCGGTACGTTT
Organism: Prenolepis imparis; assembly: GCF_030444845.1. Classification (NCBI taxonomy): domain Eukaryota; kingdom Metazoa; phylum Arthropoda; class Insecta; order Hymenoptera; family Formicidae; genus Prenolepis; species Prenolepis imparis. The sequence continues at coordinate 9,693,902 of NW_028141169.1, forward strand.
TATCGTCGACGGATCTTAAAAAACGCAGACTCACGATTAATTATCGATATTTAACGTCAGGATGTCATACACAACGCTTTCTGCGAGAGAAAGAAAAAAAAAAACGGGAGCGCATCTCATTTCGACAATAGCGGGTACGCGAGGTGGAGGGCATTTTCGCAGAACCGGATCGTGGCCATTGGCATTTCGTCACTGGCCAACCAGGTTGAATAACCGGTATTACGTCATCGCGGTACGCGTTTGCAGACGACCAGGAGGAAAGGGGGGCAAGAGTGCCAACGAGAAGCAACGACGGAGTAAGAAGGTGGCAAGGGACGAATGTAGAGAGGCTGGTGGGGACTATGGAGGTCGATCACCTACGTACGGGAGTCAGTGACACCTCATGATGAGAGGACGCTCTTATCTCTCTCTCTTTCTCCCCCCCTCTCTCTCTCTCTCTCTCTCTTTCCGCCTCTCGCTTCCTTGCGCCAAGCTTCGAGCAGCTCGCCAAATTCTCGACAATGTCCTCCACGTGGAGGCAGCGCGTGCGCGCGCGCAAACGATCGGGGAGACGATTCCGCCGAGTCACGTGGCTGAATTTGACGTGTGAATATCCCAGACATCTCAGACATCAGGCTCAAGAAAGATTTGGAATTTTGATATTTCCGCAGTGTAAATATGAGTGAGAACTCGGAAAGATAACCGATCAAAATTTTGCCTGAACAGATCTTTCAAAATTATATCATACCTAACCGATAAAATTGTTGACATCTATTAGTAGAGAAATATGCTAATCGATACAACTGTAATAGTTCTGGGATTGACTACGAATTTCCATCATATTCGGCCGTTCGGCCTTGTTAGGTCAATGGCTCGACACCGGGCTACTGACTCTTTCGAGACATATTACGCCACCAAGCAGAATCTACCTTTCGGTGTAGTGTATCAAGCAAGGGGTCAAGGGCCTTGACGGTTGTTGTTGTTCTCGTTTGAATCGTACTGAATTACGATGTCGAAATGCTGAGGCAACTATGCTTAATAAGCAAGTCTCCATAGCCGATAACATTTCATTCGTCTAATTGGACGCGCAGTTCTTACCTTTTATACGGTTTGCTTGAAACGATTACAATCGAAAATGTGTGACATTTTGATTCCCCCTTGCACAAACAGCGCTTGATCCGTAGAGGTTCTATTATCTCGCGATTGATTCTAAGCAGATTCGCTTTTCTACGAATCGAAGAACTCGTTAGCATGTGGCCTTTTGCCGCTTTTGTCGGTCGAATCACGGGCGGTATGTTAGTGAGATCGAATGTTAATCGCTCTGCAGCTGGATCGAAGGAAGCGGGTCACTCCGAATCTAGATCACGAGTAAACGTGAACAAAAGAGGCAACTTATGGGCGAGATCCAACATCGAGTTAATTGTTAGTGAACGCGAATGCCTTTAAATCGTGATGAAATGTTAACGAAGCTTAGTATCACGTTCTAGAATCATTAATTCTTAATGGTAGTTATCAGCTGATTTGTCAAAAAATATTAATCGAATTTTAAAGTATTGTAATATATTATTTAAAACATATTATTTTTATTTAATTTCATTTTGAATAAACTGTGAAACTATTAACCCTCGCAATGACAGCCTCTCGATGCTACGAATAAAAGGGTGTGTAAAGTTGGCACCCCTATGTTATGCTATCATAGTTCTGTTAAGAGTTCTGAGTTATTTAGAACCATAGGAAGAGTTTTTGATAATTTTTAGAAATAGTTCCGGTCATTACGATAACGAAAATCAGTTTCAAAAAATAGGGGTGCCAACTTCACATTTTTTTACACATCGAGTTCTAATAGTTTTGAGCAGATTTTTAAGGTTCTTTTAAATAGTTATATAGTTCCTGATTATTTTTTGAAAGAGTTCTGCAATTTTTAGATAAAAAAACGTACCTTCAATATCGAAGATATTTCTAAAATATCAAGTTCTCGTGAAAAACGTTAGAGTTCGTGATTTTCTAAATGTTTCTTAAAAGTGTATTAATTTTAAAAAATCAATCTCTTCGAAACTATAATAGATAGAGCCAGATTCAGAACTCTAATGTCTTTCCCCAGAACTTGATATTTTAAAAATATCTTCGATATTGAAAGTATGTTTTTTTATCTCTATAAAAATTGCAAAACTCTTTCAAAAACTAATCAGGAACTATGTAACTATTAAACAATTTAAATTTACTCACATCACGGTTGCTCCTTTGTTGCCCGATGCCTCCCCGGGCCTCCTTCTCGTAGAAGTTTCGAAACACTTGCACTCGCGTTATTTTTTTTCGTTCGCGACGCGCGGCGACGCCCGGGTTTTAGCTATCACAATCTTCGACGCGTTTCGGTAAAACGCGAGACTCGCGAGAGCTTATTCGCGCGCGAATAAAACCGAAGCTCCATTTTCGCGTCGCCGCTTTTTCCAAGACCCACTTTTCGCAGGAGCTTATCGAACGAAGATGATCAAAAGAGCGACTTCGCCGCGACGCACTGAAGTCGCCGAAGGACGCAAGCGAGACGAATGTTGAGCGAGATTCACGGCCGACGAGATCAATCTCGCGCGTGCGATCGCGATTACGATATTGGTACGTGCGACGCGATCGGATTTATACGACAATTAACCGCTAAAGACGCTAATTAATACACTCGTCCTTTCGCGAACCGGCAAGAAGCGTGCGACCGTTGATCATAAACAACCGAAGAAGAACACCCGCGGGTCGCGAACGAAAAAAAATAACGCGAATGCAAGTGTTTCGAAACTTCTACGAGGAGGGCCGGGGAGGCATCGGGCAACAAAGGAGCAACCGTGAGGTGAGTAAATTTAAATTGTTTAATAGTTTAATAGTTTTATAGTTCCTGATTATTTTTTGAAAGAGTTTTGCTGGCGTATAATTTCGTGGAAACTCGTAAATAATTAGGAGTTCTGGCTTTATCTTCAAGAGGTTTATGCCTATATGCCTATTTAATTTTTCGCAATATTATATATATATAAATATTAAATGAATAAAATAAATAATAGACTCACCGGTCGATGCATCGCCATCTCGCCATCCATCCCGCGATGTTGGAAGATACCCGCGACATTTATCATGTGTTTGGAGAAACGTCTCACGACAAACACTCGAACTCGCGAAGCGACGAACGCCGATTTTAAATGATCGCGGATGCCCGACCGCGTAATCCAATGGATAGATCGAGACGTTCGTTCGTCGCTATATAGATTCGACACTCGCGACTCGTCATACGCGGCAAGTACCCGCGACATTTATTATAAATTGCGCGAAATACGTGTTTGGAGAAACGTCTCACGACAAACACTCGAACTCGCGAAGCGACGAACGTCGATTATAAATAATCGCGGATGCCCGACCGCGTAATCCAATGGATAGATCGAGATGTTCGTTCGTCGCTATATAGATTCGACACTCGCGACTCGTCATACGCGGCAAGTACCCGCGACATTTATTATAAATTGCGCGAAATACGTGTTTGGAGAAACGTCTCACGACAAACACTCGAACTCGCGAAGCGACGAACGTCGATTATAAATAATCGCGGATGCCCGACCGCGTAATCCAATGGGTAGATCGAGACGTTCGTTCGTCGCTAGATTCGATACGCCCGACTCATCACACGCGACGTTCGAAGGTACCTGTGACACTTACAAGAGATTGTGCGTCCATAATCGGCGAAATCGGCAGGGCGGAATGTTTCTCCTCCTAGGATTTTCTGAAACAAAGTACAAATGCAAATATTAAATAAATAATTCATTACTTCATATAATTCTGCAAATGTCATATAAAAATATTATATATTAAAATGCTTTTCCTTACATTTCTATCGCGCGAATTTACGTAATTTATTTGTAACATATTTCTATTTTAATTTTATAAAATATTGTTTTAAAATTTAGTTAGCAAATTTTTACTTTATTAATATTTTTGACAGATACCAACTGATTAAAGCGTTAATTTGCTAATTAATATTTAAAATAATTTGATATAAAAATTAAGGTAATAATGTTTTAAATATGTTACCATTCTTTAAACTGGATTAATAATTTTTGTCAGAAATCAGCTAATTGAAGCGTTAATTTGTTAATTCAATTGTAAAATATGTTTTAAAAATTAAAATAATATGTTTAAAAATATTATTTTAATTTCTATAACATATTTTTATTTTAAAATTTAATTAGCAAATTAACGCTTTAATCAGCTGATTCTGTCAAAAAATATTAATCGAGTTTAAATAAACTATATTATTTTTTTTTAAATATCAATTTTTAAATATAAAATCGAAGAATGGCACGCGCGTAGCGCGCGCTTGTGTTATTCTAGTATAATAAAATGTTGAGATTTTTTATAAGAAAAATTAGCTGGACATCTATTAATAAATTTATTTATTCGCAATTATACGTATTTTAATGGAGATCTATTTCAACTGGAAGAGATCCTGAAGAACTTTACTTAAAAAAAGCTTCTGCATTCAAGTAAAAATAAATGTAACGATCGCGATAGAAATTAGAAAATAGGGCGTTTATATTTTGCGCGCGCAGTCATCCGTTAGTGATCTAAAAATAGGTCGGTAAGCTGCGGCTAACTTCCTCGTTCATTGTCGCGAATTCGGTTCGCCTAACTGTAGATCCGCCGATGCACTAGCCGTGCACATGCCACGACCGCGTAGAGAGAGGTCGATGCATCGTTAGGAGCAACCGCAACGACGCTATGTACACGCGTGAGCGGGCTGACTTGCTGTATCCAGCGCTCTTGCTATTTCTTTAACTTTTTCAGTTTCTAAACTCTTCCATGAATAAAAAAATAGAGCAACTATAATTAAATTTAAATATAATTAAAGTTGTTTAATAGAACGGTAATTAAATAAAAAATTTTCGGACATAAAGTTTATTTTCAGAAAATGTTTCAATCTTTAATTAAGAGTACAACTCCATAATTAAAATATTATTTTAAATATGTGTTGAAGGAATACTCATTTGAATTTTTCAAGAAAATGTACTTCTTTGAATTTCGATATTTTATCATATAATTATTAGAACAATAACAAAAGAAGGAAGATTCGTATACTGTCAAATTAAATAAAATCAAGCTTTGCGCGATAAAATTAACCGCGATATGCGCAGATAGAAAAGAAACTAGTTTAAATAAAGGCACTAGTTTAAAGTGGGTCCCTCGGGGCCTGGTTGGCGCGAAATCGGTGGAAACAACGCGGTTACGTAACAACCAAAGTAGGCAAGCGCAAATTTGGTTATTCGGTCAGCGGCGCGCGTCGCGGGCCAATGAGCGCACAGAGGGGACCAGTTTTGCAAGGCGCCACGTGCTCTCGTATCGACATGAGTAACACTTCATTGCAGTTTCGAAAATGTATTTTTAAACTGTACTGCAATTAGATGTAATCTATTATGTCACCATACATATTGTCATAAGAAAATAACATTATACCGTAATGCTCATATTAATAATGATGTCAACTCGACATTTGAAGAGAAAAGTGAACGGAAGATGCTGTAGTTTTTTTTTTTTTTTACTTTTCGCGTAAAAGTTTGTGTAAAGATTACATAAAGTATTCGATCCCATCAAAACTTTTAATAGTTCTATTAATTAAATTAATAAAAATGGCTTGCGCTTCGTTAAACGATCGTTATAAAGTTATAACGATTTATTTATAGAGCTAATTTTTTAAATTCTCGTTATGTATTGTCAATACGATGAAAGGCCTCTTTAGCTCGCTTGTCTCACAAAATACATTGTCGCATCGATGTCTCGCTATCGTTCTTTAGATCATGGTCGCGGTTCCTCGAGTACATTGACACCGGCCTTTTCTAACATTCCGCCCAGTACTCTTCATTCCTCGCGCGGACGCCGCGCCGTGTTTCGCACGATGCACCGAGCACCGACACGGTGCATCGAGTTCAGCGAACCCGACCTGACCCTCGCTATATCGATGCTAATGCGGGACCACGCCAACGCAGCACCATGGGGATCGACCAATAGCCCGTTCCATCGGTTGCTCGTTACCGCAAGCGGTCCTCCTAACAGCCCGGAAGGGACGCATTCGCGAGCAGAATGTCGCGAACGCGGTCATCCTCTCGTTGGAATGGGAATTAGACCGCCTATATAAATTCGAAGTACGAAATTCATAGCTGAAATTACTGCATCGCGTACAGTACATTCTCTAAAAAAAAAAAAAAAAAAAAAATAGAACCTCATTATCTTATTGGATCCCTAATGTACATTTCTTACAAGTAAAGCGGAGTAACCGACTGAATTAATTTCAAAGCCGTTTTACATTCGGCGATTCAGGAAAACAAGGAAGTGATAAGATCTTTTCATTTCTATTTCACGAGAGAGTATCTATCTACTATTCTCGTCGCTCGTTAAAATAGGAAAAATACGTATCGCGTTGTAAGTCGTACTCGTCATGCGACGGCGATTGGCTTTCCCAGATATACTCTCTCACGAGACTTTCTCCGGCACGCTATCGTGCATTGTTTCATGACACTCTCGCCGTGGCAGCGAACATTCATTCGCCTTATGAGTGGCGCGTAATTATACAAATGCTCTATCTTCGAGATGCAAATAAGTATAAAGATACGTCGCATGAAGCAACAATTTTCTTCCCTGATTGTCAAAGGGATTGCGATAAGACGACAATTGATCTTGGAAGGTAGAAGGACAAGGAACGAAATTTAAACGAAATCTCTCGCGACAATCACACAAGCCGGTTCGCGTATCCTTTCGTCCGCTGGATAACTTTGTCTTTGTTTTCTGCCATGTGGTCCAGCCACACAACCGCGCGTCTACCCTCGCTTTATCTTCCGCAGATGTGGAGCAATATGGTTGGAGGTGAGTGACCGACGTCCAGTTGCGTTCACTAACCTCCCTCTTCCCACTCCTCGCCACCCGCGAACCACTATGGTCTTCTCCCATTTTCGCGTTCGCGCTCGCGTCGCGCAGAACTCCAAGCACGCGAATAAGAGCGAGCACTCGATGCCCCGAGTGGACTCGATCGCACCGTCAGTACTTATGAATTTAGAGCGCTCGGCAGATCTGGAGCACAGTCAGGTTTAGCTATGCGCGCCGTCTTTGTTCGCTCTCTATCCTTGCGTGAAATTTTCATTTTTATTTCAGCTTCTCGTTTCGTTTTTCGCATGTGTTAAATCGATCAAAATATTTCTGCATATTATAAGTGAATATTCAATACATAATTCAGCATATGATTTTATTATATATTGATTCAGTACATAATTATATACTGCAGTGATGTTCATTTGTAACAGAAATAAAATAATTTATTATATATTTTGTTATATATTCAAACGCTCTCTATTTGGAAAAATAGATCAATACATACGCAAAGTAATGATTACTTTCGACAATAAACAATCTTCGTAATAATTAATCTTTGCATTACTGAGAATCTTCTCTCGTACTTAATATATTTAATTAAACATTTTCTAATCAAGATTTAGCAATTTCGCGAAATAATAATAATAATTCCGTTGCTATTATACCCGTTCGATTATTAAAATGATGATTGCAACCTAGATTACGTTTGATACGTAGATGCATAACGAGGCAAACAATTATGCCCACCGAAGAATGTCAATGGACGAACCGTTCAGTGTTTCCGTTCCATCTCGTGCCACCGAGATGTACTAGAAGCAAGAGGCTCGTGAAGAGGCTACGAGATTCCATTCGTTTAAGCTTCTTCACTTTTATTCGCCGAATTCCGGTTTTAGTTCGCGTTTCTCATTATTGATCAAAGAAATTATTTTCAAATAAACGCACTATACGACGTAAACAAAAAATTGCAATTTCGTGACGATATAATCCGGCGATAACGTTTGAGAATATTAATGCGGTAAGTATGACGACTACTACCCCTAGTAGTCTAGTGCCCCAGGGTGAATGCACGCGGCATCGACGAACGTGTGCATGCGTACAGATTAATGAAGCCTACCGCCCTGACGGCGCTTCGCGCGTGTGCACATGATGGTCGAGGGTCGTGCCGATGACCGATCAAAGAAGAGTTCGCGTCGTGAATACCTGATACGTAACCGTCCACGGCCACTGACCGACGCCGAAGCGACTCAGCTCGACTTGAGCGCATTGTCCTCAGCACTTGTCGAACTTGTCGCATTCGCTTCAGGATGAAACGAGAACAAGTGCCGCTATTAACAGCTTAACGAGATCTTTAAAGAGAATCTTCGGGGAAGATTAAAAAATTTCGACAAATTAACATTTCAAAAATGTGGGGAAAAGCTTATTTGGTTAACTTCAAGGATCGTATACTACTTATGTTGATTTGATAAAAATCTGCGATTCCAAGTCGCTCGTAAAGCGTTCGAAAAATAAAAAAAAAAACGACTAGTAGTCGATGTCCTTACGACATCCTTTTCATTCGCACCGAGGTCAACCTGCGCAGAGACGATCGTCAAATCTCAAGGTAGGCGAGTACAAGGATTGATAGACAAAAAGCTACGTAAAAAGTTCACGGTCGCCGTTTAATTTAATACTCGTCGCGATTGAATGAAGAATCGACGAACGAGTCGGTAAATTGCTTATTTCATGCGTGATTAACGCGGATTATAAGTCTAACTATTCTATACGCAATATCGGGCACGTAATATGTAATGTCAATAGTTTGTCGATCAAGATTTGGCGAAAAAATAATTTGCCGCTCCTTAAAATTGTAAAATTTATTCCATACATCTTATTTAATGCTATATCTAAACGCTGCCTTCCTTTGTGTCCCGAAATAAACAGAAAGCTTTTAGTTATGGAAAAATACTAGACCATGATCCTGTGATTTTATCTGTACGATAAATTTGTTGACGCGTCGGGCCTACTTTACCTGTAACCTGCTTGTAACGAGCTGCACGCACGTGCGTACGGACTTAGTAATAAACGCTAAAACATATGAGTCGGTGCGTCACTCGCAGAGATCGGACGGAATAGATAGTTAGGATACGAATCATACTGAAGTACAGTGAATCATTGCTAAATTTCGTACGTGATACGTCTATCTCTTCAGTATTTGTCCGAGTTTCCGAATTTTGTCATTGCTAAATAATCGTACAAAAACTCTATCTAAAGATTCGATTCAAGGACGATACACAATTTAAAAAACCGTGCATCTTTATAATATTGTAGTATAATTGACTTTGGCAAATTTTTTATGTAAGTCTCTAGTATGAAAATGATTTTTTTTCCATTACATGAGTTCATATTATCTCTCTCTCTCAATTAAATTAATTATGCAATTAAATCTAGACCCTTCCTTCATGTATGCGATTAAGAAGCATATACGTTGATCGTCAATTGTTTCATCGGGCTGTCGGAAATAATAAAAGCCGCGGTAGAAATCGCCAAGGGAATTTCCCATCAAAGAAGATCAAAAGGAGCAAGGAGGAAGAAGAAGAAGAAGAAGAAGAGAAGGAAGAAGAGAAGGTGGAGAGGGCCGTGGAGAGGGAAAGACGGAGGAGCGAGTCAGGCAGGCAGGCGAGCAGGCGTTCTCCGTTCGTCGCAAGATTAGCCAACCTGGAAGAGGGCCGATGCCAGTGAACTCGGTTGGCCGGTCACTAACCAGGTAACCCACACTAGCAACGACGTCAATGTGCTATGCAGCAGCAACAGCAACGGTTACGGGCTTTTTCACCGTTTGTCAGGAGGCCCTCGCCCGCGGAGTGCATAGCCCTGGTTAGGTGTACCCTGAAGTAATTGCACACGAGATTCCTGCCTATCGTCCACCTCCTGTCTCTCCTCCGCCTTTCCGCCTTCGTCCTTTCCTCATGGCGTTCTCCGTACATCCCTCGCTAGGGACGTACGGCGTTACTTCGACGTCGAATCAACGCCGCTCTCGTCTCTTCCGGGAACGGCAGAATTCACGCGGTTTATCTTAACGTTATGGTTAGTCCTTAGAAAGAACGGCGGCGAATAAATAAATAAAACGGCAAATGTCGTAAAAATCTCGCGATACGAGATACTTTTAAATCGCTATCAAGCGGAATTGATAATTTTATTTACAAATTATTGATCTGCTATTATCGTCCGTCTAAAACATTATTAGAGAACGCGGGAGAGACCGCTATTTCGTACGCGTATTCACGCGCATGTTTACCACATGACAAGAAAAATTCGGGATGCAGAAGTGGTGGTTTCACGGCGACGTCACGTTTCATCGTCACCAAATTATCAACGTTAACAGCCGATCCGTGTCGTTGGGTCACCAAAGACAACAGCAATCATTTGAGACGAAAATAAGTCTGATATATCATTGCAATGCATTTGCATTGCAATGCACGTCTATAAATGTTTCTTAAACGTTCATTAAATGCCTTCATTTTGCCTTCAACAATATCAGTACGCTGGAAATGTAACTGTGTCATCGCTTAATGACCTAATCTATAACTCTTCAAAAATATATGAAGAGATATCAAGATGTATATGAAGATAAAAATCTAAAAATTCAAGATGTCCAAAAGGTATCTGAGAATTAAAAGAGAATGTATAATATATGTATATGAGTTCAAAAAAATTTAATAATCCAACTAAGGATATAAGAAACTATAATAAGGAACTATAACTAAGCATTTAAAAATCTAAAGGCTCGCTCAGCATCCACTTCATCTCTCTTCTCCCATGATGCGGCCGTAAGAAATCGCAAGGGAGCGTCACGCGGTCGGCACGATTCCTCCCGATTTCCGCGCGAGAAATCCCGAAGAAGCGTCGAGAAGTTCACGGTCAAGCGTCCCTCGCGAAACAGCGTTACCTCGTACACGAAGTAAACGTACGCGTGTGTGCGCAGCGTAATCGAAAAGAGAAGGAGGCAAGGAGAAAAAGAGGGAGAAGGAGAGAAAAAGAAGCGCGAAGAATCGAGAGAGGGAAACGAGCGAGAGGCAAAGAGGAAGCCACGATGGCGAGCTAGTGGGGCTTGCAGTTTGTTGCCCGATGACCGAGTTCATCGCCTCCTTCTCGTTGTCGGTGCCCCGAAATCGAGAATCTTCGACGATCGAGCGAGTCGCGAGACGAGACTCGCTTTTTCATTGAAAGCTGCCGAGGAAGGAAATCGAAAAAGCGACCTATCGCGAAGGCTGCATATGATCTAGAACAATTTTCAAGATATACTACTGCGTCGCGTGCTAATATATGATAAAATATCTATTTTCGCAGCGCAAGGCAGATGTTTGATACGTCTTATTTTCGTGCACTTTTATGGCAAGATATATTAAACGAAATACTCTCGCATTTTTAAATATTAATATACCATATGTACTTCAATATATACCTCACTTTTCGTGCAAAAATAACACAATCGCGAGCGCTATCAATTTTTAACCAGGATATGGATATGGATATATAATATTAATAATATTTCTCTTCTCTGTCTTAATTTCATTTCTATTAATTGACGGTACCAAAAGTAGATCGACCTCTATCTAGAGAACCGTTCCCGGTTCATGCACGTAACAGCGACCGTGTGTCTTACCACCACGCCAGACGTTACATCAACGAAAACAGTGGTCACACCGTATGACGCAAAAGATCATTCATCTAACAAAACTGCGCAGGTATAACTGCCACGTCTGGATTATAGTGGCAACGAACTTTTGACGATGTGGGTCAGAAAAACAGGCATAGCGCGCCAAGCCACTCTTCACTATGAGACGTCCATTTCCGACTGCTACCAGAATTATCGTGCTATTTGTCATACTCGATACTCTCGTAAAATAAATAACTTTTTCTAATCTGAGATGTGACAACTGATTTAACATTTCAATTAAATTTCCATGTGAATATCGGAAATAGAGGAGAAGGGAAGAGAGAAACGTACGTAAATAAATCATCTCCGATAAATTATTTCTTAAAATTTTGACGCGAGCACAAATTCTTACAATCCCATTTTTATATCAACGATTGATTGTTGAGTTATAACAATCACAATTATTACCGCATAAATCATATATTATAAAAAGTTTGTTTCTAACCGCGTGCAAAAAAAAAGAGATATTTCATTTAATGAGAATTCTTTTCAAACGCGATGCATCGCGAGTGCATTTGCCAAAGGTCAACGACCGAACACTCTTGATCGTTCGTATCATTCGCTACTCTCACGCATGCGTGCTTGTAAGACAGAAAGAGATAAAGGAGTAGTGTGCAAAATTTTAGTGGCTACTTGCAATACCGCCGTGCTAATTACGCGACTATCCCCGGCTGTAATTGGAAAAGTTACGGGCTAGAGAAAATACAAATTTTACGGGAAAAAAAACATCGATGCACACGCTAGTAATGTACCGGCAATCCAGGGTCGATGTCCGATGACTCCTACGATCGTTATATCATTCATGCTCTTACGCACGCACGTACCTCTCGGGCGTACGAGCGCGTGGACTTGAGCGTACTTAAGCGTAGAAACGTAGGAGTACTGTTACGCGTCGCGTTCCATACCAACAAAAGACAATGAATTTTCTCGACAGTGTGACGAAAGAGTTATTTGTAACTGAAGAGATCGTATCTCGCCGGACCGCGATGACGTCCACTGTTCTTGAAATCTGATGTTTTCGGTCAGATTTATTTTTCTGAGAAAGAATCTCTCAAATTTTGATATATTTATTAATTCTAAACTCAGTTTTTCCGTGATAAATTCCTACAATATCTCCAGACTTGATATAAATAAACATTTAATTTTGTCTCCTGATTATCGAAAAGTTAATCGATTTTACGACAAAACCGAACCGACATGGACCGTTCGAAGAGTCAGGTGCACCCTCGAACATCTTCGGAAAGCGATTATCTCGGGAGACTGCCTCTTCGTATTCTCAACGGAGAGCCCTTCGCGAGAGAGTTCAAGGACTCGAAGGTGGTAGAGGACGATGAGCGAGGGAAGAGAGGAGGAAAAAAAACGTGCATTCGCGCGACGGCGAGGATACGTAAGGGCAGCTGGGAGCGTTACACCTAGGTAGGGCATTGCACCGGTGCACACGATCTTGTAGAAGTCTTTGCCAGGCGCTCGCGGTGCAACTGCAAAGAATTGCATTCGCGTAGCCGCGTGCAGTGACCCGCCCTACCGTTAGGACGGCCCCGAGGATGCGTTCCCCTCTTCTTCTGCCTCTCCTTCCTTCTTGTTCCTCTTGCGCTCTCTTCTTCTTCCTTTTCTTATTCTTTCTACCCTCTCTCTCTTTCTTTCTCTCTTCCCTGCATTCGCATCTCGCACGTTCCTAGGCACCGGGAAGCAAAAGCGCGTCTATCTAACGAGGCCGAAGGGAGAGGGCGAAGAACAAACCCACCTTCTTCCTTCGCTTTTCTTTTATCCGATTCTAACCGTGCCGCATAAAGCTCGCGCTAAGCGCGAAATGCGATTGACCTCGCGATACCTCGTAACAACACTCGAAAACGGATCATCTAATTCAGAAACGTCTATTAATATCTATTAATTTTCCACGCCAAAGTGACATCGTAGAAAGTTAAAGCGAGATTGATCACATTGCGTGATTTTTCTCTTGTTTGCGCTTTCTCTTTTTAACTCCCCCCGTAATTTTATATAGCGTCAACTTGCTCTGTTAGGAGAGGAAGAAAAAAGATAAAAAAAAAAGATATTTATCGATAAACTATCTCTATTATATTTCGTCTGCACTTTCGCGAAATCGGCAACCGGGGGATAATCTCCTCTCGAAACATCGATAGGCTCTAAGGGTGCACGACGGGCACTCGCCGCTTCGCTCGCTACCCCAGGTTTTGTGTCGAGCGTCGCGACGCCCCGCACAATCCCGACACGTTTCGTTCAGCGTCGACGCAGGTGCTCGTTCGCAGCGAGTCGCGCGGGATGGGATGGGGACGAACGGCGCAAAGAGGTCAGTGACCGTTTTGCGAGCTGGTAGGGGTCGGCGCACTCCCGAGACCATATGTGTGTACGAGTGTACGTGTACATGCGTGCGTACGTGTCGGTGCAAGACGCGCGCGCCGATGCAGTCGCTGCACTCCCACGTCGCTATGCAGTCCCGTAACATTCGCGGAAGCCGCCTGTCTCTCTCTCTCTCTCTCTCTCTCTCTCTACTTCTCCCCCTGGTTCTCTTCACCTCCTATCCAGGTCTCCATCCCGGAGTGAGAAGCTTCGCTCTGTGGATAGACCGATTTTGACTTAGCAACCACACTCGCGGCGCGATACACCCGTGACCGACCTTCCCCTACCTTCCTATACCCAATTGTACTGCACCGCCGAGGTGGAGGACCTCAATTCCTACCGCTCGGCGGAATTTCAAACGAACGGCGCGGCTCCCTATCCGCGGAAAACGCGCATTCCGCCGCCGCGACCGCCGAGGTCATTGAATCCCTGCCGCTATCAAGCTTTTCGGTCGTTCCTCGGGAATGCGTTGCCCGCGAGACGCGGCAGTCACGATTGGTTTCGCTTTCCGGCCCACTTGATGGAAGACCCCGGCGAGAGCCGCCACCGACGGTGAATCGAGAGGCGCGCGACACGGTTCTCTACCCCAATTAAATCCACTATGTACACTGGGAAATCGGCAATTTACGATTATTTCGTAATTTACCGACTATACAATGTCTCTTCGTTGTTAGAGAGTTGATGCAAGAGTAAAACGCGAATAAGAAGAATATGCAGAATTTATTATCTAACAATAGTTTGTCGCTTCTTTACATTATTACGCTACGCGTTGAAATATCGAATGTTACCAAATGTGTTTGACAGTTTGTATGTATCGCTGAAAGGGCTTGAAACGGCCTTTTATCAAACTCGCACATACACGATAGCACCTTATATTGTATATAACTAAAACGTTCTTTCTCACCATTAGAGCCACGGGCTTCCCCTTTCCTGCAACTCGCGTTCGGTGCAACGGATGCAATCAGTGTCCGCACTGTGCATTGCTATATACTCGCATTTTGCGAAACCGGTTCCCATGCCGCGTATTGTCGCAAGGCTGACAATGCAGATGCCAGACGATGAGTTAGATCGCCGCGAGATCACGACGACCGGGTGAGACGATGCGAGATTCGAGAACGGCAAGGCCGGTTATGTAAAAGCCCCCATTAATCGTTTCCAGACTATACTCTCTGGGTCAACGCACCGCGAGGACACCGACACGGCATCTATTGTCTTCCTGAAGACCACGCCTCGCTCAGTGCTTCTCGCCATTCTAGGATCGATGACCGCGAAAATTCAGGATATTAAACAATCTTTTCCCTCGTCATTTTTTTCGCGATGTTAAATACTTTAACCTTTGGTACTTGAATCGGCAATTTAATTACAGTTCCGCCGTTGCGCGCCTTTACCTATCACGTATGATTTACTATCGGTTATTTGTCCAGAACTAAATAGACGAACGAATTTTTATAATAATTATCCAATCTAACGCTCTATCATATCCTTTCCCATATAATAAATCATTGAATAAATAAAATATATAATTTTGTTCATTATTTTTGTGTCCGCTGTGCACGTGTGTTTATTAAAATTATATTATTTAAATGAGATATTTATTAATGTCATTCTAATATTTATGCATTTTTTGGCAAAAATATTAAACAAGAAAAAATTAATTATCGATTATGTCACTCTGGTAATCAAGTCCCAGAAACACGGTCTCGTCTTTCTCACAGTCAGCCCAGTTAGCGGCTTAGGAGGCTCGCGCGATCGGCCTCCTCGTTTCTCCTCGTTTTTCGTGATCAATCGAAAAAGAAAAAAGCGGTTTGCCGCGAACGCCCGTTCGTCAATCCGTAAGAGAAGGCGGGACCACAAGTAAAGGTACTCGCTATAATCAACTTGCGTCTCAAAGTAGCAATGCGAAACAGGCCAGCCTGAGGCTAGTGGTACACGTTCCTTGCTCTCCTCAACTCTTTCTCTTTCTATCTTTCTTTCTTTCTGTCTTCCTCTTTGCCAACACTACCTTTTACCTTCACGTTCCACGTCGTTTCCTCGAGAAGGCGTCTTTTTCCTTCCGTTTATCTTGGCTTTGCCAGCACGAATAACGCTTTCGATGATCTTAATAGTTTTAATAGGTGACCTATACTCTCATTAAAGCATAAATAACGCATTTTTAAATTCTCAAAAATGTTAAAAGATACAATGCAACGACCATTGATGTATGTAAAATTCGCAATATCCAAGGATACACACACCTATTCAAGTACAGGATCTAACGGTTCAAGGAGTTCGAGACTTTGTAGATTGAAATACTCTTGATTCTTAGAACACAGCCAGGATAACGCGATATCCCACTTCTTACATTCGCTTAACCCACGCGATCCGATTTATAAGCAGCAATCTATTATAACTCGATCATTTTTCCTTGTCGACAATGTATAATGGCTAAAGGAAATGAGATTTTGAAAATCGAAATCATGATAAACTCCACGATCAGAATGATGAACGTGTAACATTCAATCACGACATTCTATTTCTTCCTTTACACTGAATCGACGGGATTCGCGACTGACAGGACTTTACTGTAACTCGTCCATCTTGGTTCATCAAAGATCTAACGGTTCAAGATGCCGAGGCTTTGGAAATCAAAGCCTTCCTAGGACTCGCAATCAGAATGGCGCACGATATCGCATTTCTTTCTTTAGCACGAACTGCGCGAATCGCACCTAGGCTCGCTCATCTTTACTTCGCCGTTGCAACTGTACTCTATCGCAGACATCTACATTATCTATGTCGCGTCGCTGCGTGCCTTCCTCTCCAGGTTTCTTCCTCCACCAGGTTCCACCCGAACGACGCAAGGCATCTTTCCCGGCATCAATTGCACGCGCGAATCATTTACAGACGCGAGAGAGCGACCATGTGCGTGTACTCGCTCGCGAGCGCAACGAGGTGGTCGAGCGGCCTCCTTGTGTTTCTTTGCAGGTCGCGGCACAAGTCGTCCATCGGTCGACCCAGCACGTGGCGCCAGCAGAGAAATTACTTTTTCCATTTTTCTTTCGCTGCGAGCGAACGAGCAAGCGCAAACAGTATCGCTCGCGCCATTTTCACAACCGACTCCTGTGATTGATGCGACGCAATGCGAGTAGATTCGATAATCGCGCTTTCTTTTCAACTTCTTTTTTAATAGAAATTTTATCAAATTTAGATTCGAAAATTGACCGAGAGATTTACTAGGTATGATAAAGCTGGAGAATAATTTTAATTAGAAAATAGAAATATTGTCTTTTATTTTTATTTTATTTAAAAAAAAATAAAGATTTGAAAATGCAGCGGAATCACGTTCAATCTCGTGAGCGAGAAATTCGACGCGTTCATTCGACGACACATCGTCGTTGACACATATCCCTGAGTCACTGCGCTTCCCCGAGCGAGATATGATCGAGGACACGCGCCGCATTGTAAAGATTACGCCGACGAAATACAACACGCATCTTAATGTCTGTGCAGCGGGTGCACGCGTGATGCAACGCAGCTGCTCCTCCACGCCCACCGATCCTCTTCCGTTCTTTTTTTTTTTGGAACAATCGACCCGTCGACATTCATGCCGAAAAGACACATGTGTTGCGGTTACATAAATTTTATTTCCGAATCAACTTATGTAACTTTGTACTTTTTCTATACTCAGTTTTCAAGTATTATTTTTGCACAAAGATTTAGAATCTTCTCTCTTCCAGTCCGAAAGTTGACCGTATTCCGACATCTATTAATCAATTGTTTTTCCGTGAATTTTTTTGTAATATCAAATTTGTTAAAATTTGTGTAAACTTTTTCAGACATTCTTACACATTCTTACGCATAATAAAAATCGAAACGCGTGCAACACAGAATCGGACATCTCGGATGGAGCATATAAAGTGCAGCGCGCAAAGCGACAAAAGACGGAGCAGTCGCGTGGTATTCTTGTAAATTTGTACATACGTGCACCCGCTCTTACTGCTATTGCTGCGGCTGCTCCAGGTTCAGTGACATCACGCACGCATATGCGTGACGCGCCGTGCGCACCGTTATGCCCATAGCCTGCCCCATAGCGCCCACTGCGGAAGTATCACCATATTACTCAGCGGTACGGCATATACGCGACGACCGGCGTCCGTGCGGATGCACCAGGTCTATGTATTCGCGACTATGCACTCCGTTGCATCGCGATCACGAATCGCGTGAAAGCAGCGTACAGATCAAACAATATTCTTCCCTCGCTTAACAATTAATATTGCGCTGACAAACAAGGTATTCCCCTTTGTCTTTTTCTTGAGAATAATTTAAGAATGCAGATTGATAGGATGTAATTTTTGAATTATAATTAAAAATCTTTCATAGAAATTTGACGAGAGAATCAAGCTTCTCTGAGAGAGATGCGAATAGCATCTATGTAAGACCTTCGACGTTCACATCGTGAGCGTGCAATAATCAGAAGCTAGTAGGAAGCCGAGAATCTTGATGGAGGCAAAGCGACGATGAAGTCGGCGACCGGTCGCTCAGTGCCAAGGACACGGACGGTATAGACAATGCAATCCTCGGCCGCGGAGAAGCAACCTCTAATTACGCGCTTCTGCTTGTTACATTTTTATCCGCGCGCCTCCTCTACATGCATCGCTGCGCGTTACTATTCTCCATTATAGCGAGAGGAAGGAATCGCGAACCATCTTGATACACAATGCAAACGCCGATAATCCTATTTACATAATTGCTAAAACGAATCCATTAAGCTGTACGCGAAGGCGGAAAGTCATGTAATTCAAACGCGAGAACCAGGCAAAGCGAATAAACTCGCACCTATGGCTTTATACGATGTAATTAACATTCATCCAGTCGTAGAATTTATTTATTATTCGAATTAATCTTTTTTTTTTTATGCGAAGATCATCGACCACATCGTCACAATAGCAAATAATCATTCTCATATATATCTCGAAGAAACTATACGCTATATTTTTTCAACACTATAAAATATGTTAGTTGAAGATGAACTATTGTTTTCCTTCAAATTTACTTCACGTCCGAGAATGTAATATTCTCTGACACGGCGTTAAAGAAAAAAAGAATGTAATAACAACACGCGTGATAGCTTTACAGTGCGATCGATTAAAAATAGATGCGAGGGTCATGGTGTATTCATTGCATATAAATGTGCGTGGCTGCAGGTCACTACCCGATTTCAAGGAAACGCCATCGTCTGACCTCCGTCGTCGCGGCCATTACATTCGAGGTCTGTCCGAGTTCGTAGCCGAGTAAGAGAGCGTGAAGAAATGTTTCAGCGAAATACACGTGTAAATCTATCTCACAGAGAGACGATTTATTTTGCTCAATAAGCATCAGTTAACCAAAGAATGACTCCTTTTAAAAAATACTGGATAATGTATCTCAGCGATTTGTGAAAAGCGCAATAGAATGAAGAGATATCCAGTTACATTTTTATTTTTGATTTATACAATCCGTGGTATAATATGAATAAAATAATAAAAACCTAAATATAAATAATGCAAATAACGTAATGAATAAAATACGCAAATATTTGTCTTATATTATAATTTACTATTACGGATTATTTTCTATTAATGAAAGAGAAATTGACATAGAGGATGGGGGGCTATGAAACCTACGCATAATTCAATATCCTTAAATTTTCACATTCGATTCACAGCTATATAGATTCTTTAAACCGGCAGGAAGTACATTCAAGAACTTTCCATGGGAGAATATTTTAGAGTCTCGGAAACACGATATTTTTGTGAAAAAGCGAGAAAACCGAGCGATCACCTCAAAAATCGAGAATTCGATAATACAGAGAATCGTATAACCCTTCTCTCTACGCTGTCCTTTTGAACCTTATTGCCAACCTTGCTATTGTCCACCGTACAATGTGTTTTTGTAAAGAAAATTTTTATTTATTTTATTTTGTTCTACGTATTTATTGTCTCGTAAACATATTTAACTTTCTTTGATGTGTACAGTTAGGCAGAATGTGTACAGTTAGAGTTAAGAATGTTGTAAAAATTGATATGAAGCGTGTCGACAGTGGGAGTCGACACATTTTTATCATTGATACACTTTGTTTTGTGACGATTTTACAACAATACAATTATGATCATTGATCTGATTCTTCTTTTTTCTCTAAATTTTTCTCTTGTACATCGATAATTAATCAAGCATCATAGATAACTAAACAGCAGATATTTGTAAAAAAATTGACAATTTATAATCAGTTTTGTAGGAATAATAATTTAGTTTAAGATCTGATTATCGCAATATTTAATTTTCTTATAAGTAAAACTCTTTTAGTTATATATCCTGCTTATTTCAATATTTAAACGAAACTTTTCCATTCTTATTGCATGGTTGAAAGAGAATCAATAATTAGTGGGTTTGATATCCGGTTCAGTTTTATCAGCAGTAATTCGATGCGACGTAAGAAAACCGATAAACAGGCGGGAGAATGCGATCGGGACATCGAGTGTATTTAGGTGTATGTTAGAATACCGACACCAACTTGATCTTTTAATCTGATTCAGCGAGTATGTCGAATTGTCATCACATTTTTCGTGCAAACATATACGTGACGCTCAGTTTTTCGTTCATAAATATGAATCTCTTGATGACAAATTTTAAAATCAGATTAAATTATTACGACTGACTTATCAAAAATTATTACGAATAATACTTTCACTTGGGTTACAATAAATATTATGATATTCTTAAATCTTCACACAAAAATTAAAATTAAAAAATTAGTAAGACTCTCATGTGAAATACAAATTTAAATTTTATCTAGTTACAATAAGAGCCAGACGCTATACAATAATAACAGTATATAGTAATAGAACGTCACACACACAGTTTCAAGAAAAAATAATTTTTCATTGAAAATGTAGACGAGAAAAATATCAGGGCAAAGTTCTGAATTGAATTTTTTCCTGCTTCTTTGGAGGAGGTTAAAGGGAAAAAATGTTTATTAAAATAAAAATCTTAAATTAAAATGTATTTAAATATTTGGTATCGCACGAAAAAAATTGTGTCCAACTAATCAGTTTCAATGAAAAATTATTTTCCTTGAAACTGACACACTATTACCATCCGCGTTTGACTCTTATTAGACCCGATGAAATTTAAATTTGTGTTTTGCATTGAGAATCTTATTAATTTCTTTCTTCACTCCGGCTAAAAATAGCATTATTATTAAATATATATATATGTATATGCAAAATGAGAAGCGTTGGGTCTGAATAGGGGTCAATAAGAGAAAGGGGAGTTATTAAAATTTGTGCTCTGTGCACAACTCTAATCAGTTTCAATAAAAAATTAAAGTTTTTCGCAAGATTAGGAAATTACGAGGAAATAAAGCAGGGCATATGCCGCAAGGAAAAAAAGAAGGAAGGAAAAAAGAGCAAAGGGGAAGAACGCTTGCGATATAGAGACATAAGGAAAGAGCGAGTAAGCGAAAAGAGAGGAGCAAGTGTGGGAATAGAAAGAAAGAGAGGTAAGAGACAAGGATATGGCGAAAGGAAGAAAGAGAGATAGAGATAGAGAGAAAGAGAGGGTGAGAGAGGGAGAGAGAAGCAATGCGACAATCACTACGCTCGCGGTTAGCTCGAGCGAGAGGGCGCATGGCCTTGGCCGCTGCTGCGAGGTAATTCAGTCAAGGTTTCGGCCGATGAACTTCCTCCAACGGGAGGAAGGAGACCCTGCCGGCTGGTCGCGGTAGATACAGTGGGGAAGATGTCGGACCAATCGCGCGACTACAGGGCCTGTCGAGCCGACGACGGATTGGTCGGGCCCGTCGTGATCGCGACGGCAGAGCTCCGGGGGCCCGCAGCGACTTGTCAGTGACCTCCAGCATTGAAAATACGATGAACTCTCTCGGGGGGCCCTGTAAGAGAGCGTACGGAGCAATGTGTTGTGTGTCCTCTACTACATACTAGGTAGCCAGGGCGTAGACATTGTAGATGGTCGAGGCTGCCTGCGATAGCCTGGCAAGCGAGCAGGCACATCAATCCCTCCCCACCTTCGAGTTGGTCAGAGTTGCCGAGTAAGGGCTGCACGGCCCCCAGGTAACCAATACTCGGCAGCGCCGAACACGAGTCAGACCAACGCGAACCTCCCTCGAGCAAAGACTTACTTTCACTCTCTCTTCAGGTTACCATCCGCTCGCGTTCGGCTACTATCCTTCGCTACGTCGCGTTTGCCGGCGAGCATCACTATAACACCTGGCTGTAACTTTTGCACGCTCGCAGATCGTACCGATCCTTCGTACGCCTCGGAGCGGAGTTCTCTCGAGCGCAAGTTGACGCGCACGCGAATCGATATTCATTAGTGATCGATCAGTGAGCTTGGTGACAGTGAGAGCGAGATGGGAACCTAGTGGACCGATATATCGATAAATGTGGACCTAATCGTTCTCAGTGAAGTGTCGTGAGCAAACGGATGCAGTTTCCGTCCGGAAAGAGAGAACACTGACAGAGGGTGACAACGACGTTTCCCTCCCCCTCTCCCCATCCCTCATCCCCGACGAAACATGATTCTTATTGCGGACAGTAGCGCGCAGGACACGTTGGCAACGTCTCCCGCATCCGAATCGCACGACTCCCGCGTGTCCAGCGTGCCGCGTGTACCCGCTCAGGGCATGTCTAGTCCGTATCACGTAGTGCAATTAGCGGCTCATCGTCTTAGTCCGAGTATGCCGACAATGGATTCGACAGTCTCCTCGGCCAAGCCGGAACCC
Source organism: Prenolepis imparis (assembly GCF_030444845.1). Classification (NCBI taxonomy): domain Eukaryota; kingdom Metazoa; phylum Arthropoda; class Insecta; order Hymenoptera; family Formicidae; genus Prenolepis; species Prenolepis imparis. The sequence goes on from NW_028141169.1 coordinate 9,716,578, forward strand.
GAACTCAACATAGGTACGCGAGATAATTATTATCCGGTATATATCTCTTCTCAACGTCGCGATAAATAATGCAATTTAAGACAAGCGCGTGCGAGCGTAAAAAAAAAGCGGGTGGAACTGCAGGTGAAAGCAGAAAGTTGTAATACAGCGATGCTGTAACACGCCGCACGCGCGCGCGAGAGAGGAGAAAGTGTTCTTCTTTCCCTCCCACCTTTCTCTTGCTTGCCGCATCGCGGCACGTGGAAAGGAAGCCGCGGAAGAGGATATATCGTTGCGACGACCTGCATTAACGGAACGCGCTTCTCTCGTTTGTTTCAGAATTCGATGGGACTACCGTGTTATGCCGGGTCTGCGGTGACAAGGCGTCCGGTTTTCACTATGGAGTTCATTCCTGCGAAGGATGCAAGGTGAGTACCGACGGATCAGTTGTCAGTTACGTTGCGATCTGATTCTGTCAGCGCTATTGTCGAGGCTCGAGGAGGGCTTACGTTACAATATCTAATCGGATTTTTAAATCAAAGATTCCGCTGACGGAATCCGATGTCGCACAAGCGATTACAGTGCGAGCTGTGTTTTCGCGCCGAGCGATTTCGATATGTTTGTCCGGTGTTTTGTTGAGAAAATCGATCTTGCTTTATCCCGTTGTCAGGGCATCAACATTTGGTTCGTAATTGAAAAATACCAAAATTAGGCGGAAGTAAAAGATTTTTTATAAATATAAAATATCAAAAGTAAATTAATTAACTTTAATTAGAGAACCAAATTTGTGTGATCAAATTCATTTCATTAATCTTGTTTAAAAAAATGATTTAAAATTGCTTAAAGAGTCTGTAGACACATCAATAATATCGAAATTGCTAATGAGCGGTACGGCCAGTAGGAATAAACGTGCGTGTGTGAATGTGAACGTGCGTAAAGGCGAGAAACCAAGGCTACATATAGGAACTGTTGACCGAGCACGGATTAACCTTGGTCACGCGGAAATCATAAAAGATTTGAGATGGTCCTTGAGGTTATTTCACGATCCGGTAGTTCCCCCTCATCGGCAAGGAATCTCCACGAAGGTCTTTTTCGATTTACGTATTGCCAGGGTCATTGTGATCATCGACCATCGAAGAGCGAACTTTTTAATCGTAATGATTAGTGCAATCATGATCAAAAACATCAATCATTTCCGCGTAGATTCTCGTCGACATTCACTACGCCTCTGTGTCATTTCTTTTTTCTTTTTTTTTTTTTTGTTAGGGACTGAGACGCCATCACTCTCAGGAAGAGAATGAAAGAACTTAACCATTGCGTAATATATTGCGTAAGAGCGGACCAAAAAAAATGTGATTTTTTTTATCATTATGACTCAGTCAAAGAGATTCAGCAAAAAGGTTCTCACAGCAGGTAGACTTCAAATTCTTCCTAAAGATCCCTTTTTTTGTCAGCAGTTTACCTAACAGCTTAACTAAATCCTAACTAAATGAAAAATGTCCAAGAAGATATTTGAGGCTCGAGATGTTAGAAATGTCATTTAGATCGGAGATTATTGTTACATTTCGTGTTTCAATTATCGGCGATATCGTACGTGTTGAGATAAACAAAAAAATCTTTTTCTTCGTTACATGTTTTCACGTGTTATCTAAATCATGCTTCGATTTTGACATCTTTTGTTTCGATACGCGCGTCTTTCAACACACTCGACCGGAAGTGGGATAGCACTGGCTATCGGCGCGTTTTAGGAAGTGAAGGAACGGCGCCACTACCCACCGCCGAGTTTACCACTTCCATCGACACATGATGGAAAGTAGAGGTGGTTATACTACCAGGTGCTGTGCATCGTTCGCGCTCGCAGATCGACTTAGACCATTCGCGCGGTAACTTCGTATTACCATCTCTCTTCTACTCTCGCGATTCGCGGCTACTTTTACGAATCTTCGTACAAGATATAAGCATCAACATAATACATTTCCTACTCGAATGCAATCGTCATGGATTGTATGTGATATTTGTTATAAAATTATTTATTAATTATTATTTTTATTAAATTTTTATTTCTTACAAATTTATTATTATCGGTAAATGTCTGTAAGAGTTTCTGTCAGAATTACGATATAAATTATTAAAGAAATTAACGCGATTGTATTTTCATTTATTCTTGATTTATATTTATTTTTATTTTGCAAGATTGATTAAGCTCTTCAATAATTATCTATTTGATTATATATATATTGAATCTAATGTTGAGATTAGAATAGGCAGAGAATAATAGTTACATATTCTTTAATCGCAATTCTTTGAGAGTGCGGTAATAAATGAATAATTCATTCGGTTGCTTTTCCTATTGAGATAATCGAACGGAACCGTCAGTAGACATTTTAGTGGAGAACTCGAAAGAAGGGAGCGAAAAGAAAGAGAGTTGAGCCAACCGAAAACCCAGTGATCATCGTTACGACCGCAGGAAAACGAGAGTATCGGAAGGACCTTTCGATTCATGCCGTGGAGCAGGTACTTCTGCTTTCATCGCATTCTATTGTAGGCATGAAAAAAAGAACTAGATCGACCGCATTCCATGTGAAAACACCTGGCCAAGGATTTTTCCGTCCCCTCTATTCGTCCTCCCACTTTTCGTCACAGTTTCCGATGGTTGAAATTCACTGGGAAGACTAATCGGTCGGGCAGAGTCATGGCCCCCGGTTGGTTGACTAGGTCAGTAACTTATGGCCGCAGCGCCGTAAGAGGCGTTAAACCGAACGAGTCTCCACCGAGTGACCTAGCCGCTAGCGGTAGACCGTCTTAAGGTACTGGAAGAGGGGCCGTGTGGAAAGGGAAGAGAACGCGGAAGAGTGTTGGATATCTTTAAGACTAGGTCGCTCGGTCGCATCACTCTTGCACTATTTCGCTCTACCGTCTCATCAGTAGTATGCTACTTTTCTCCTCGCGTCACGCGGATTGCAACACTGAATTATTAATGTCGTTGAAGAAAAAATAAGTTTGTCAATGTAACACACGTAAGAGAGTACGATATTTTTGTACATACAGATTCGAGAATATTTTGAGAATAGACAAAAGTTGACGTATCGAAAAATGAACTGTCAAACGGAATTCAAAAATCCACGTATCTAATATTTTCCATGCTTTAACGTTAAATAAATTATCTAAATAAATGACATTATTATGATATTTCCTTCTTTTCCAATTTAGTATCAAAAATATGTTTGTCAGTTTATTAAAGCATCGTGAAGAAGAATAAAATAGATGCATATTCTTGAATATTTTAAACCAATTCGAGTTAAATCGATTACGGTTCGGAAATAGTCGAACGGTGCTATTATCGCCCTACTCTTGCTGCTATAACGGTACATATAGAGATTTGAAATAAATATGATTTTCACGATATTAATACTGCTTGCTTTGGTAATATTTTAAATTGATAAGTTTTTTCACTTATAAAATATATATATATATAATTTGAAATTGTTAGAAAGATGAAAATGTATTTTTCATGTTGAACGCGAGCTCTCTTCCAATTAAGCAATTTTAATCTAATATTAAAAAGTATTTTCTAAAATTCTCGCTCAATTTTAATAAAGTTATGAAAAAAAAATCGCCATAAGCTGTAATACACTCTCACGTGGTCACAATCTTCTCGAAAAGATTAGAAGGCGTTATTTAAGAGAAAAATAAGATTCTTTAATACAGTGGAGTTCCTCTTTAAATCTCCGCGACGAAACAATCATCGGTGGAGGTGCACGTCGACGCTTTTTCCGGAGGGTTGAAATCAGGCGACCGGTGCATTAACCCTCCGGTCGTCGACCCTCCGAGCCAGTTACGTCACTCTCCCTCCTTCTCCACCTTCTCCTCCCTCATTCCGCTATCCTCTCCGCACACCCCTTCCCACAGGAAAGCCTTCTCCCACTTTCCCCTCCCCTCTCGGATAACCGTCATTTTTGACGTCGTAACGAGTCGCGATCTCATTTTCATTTGATTGCACGAGTATTTCGGTGCTCGCTTGAGGTTACTGACCCCGGTGCATCTACTTTAGAATCGGGTCAGTCGCTTATTATCGTGGTAGGTGTTCGCTCGACATGGTATCTGTCCACCGGAGCGGGAGCTCTTCGAGATAACGCTCTTCCCCGGCGAAATCGGACCGCAATTTTTACACCCGATAAATTCGTCCTGCGAAACATGATACCATCGGCAAAAAGTATAATGGATCATTCTCTCCTTTCCAACATGGGTCACACCGCTTTATTACGTATCGGTGAATCAATGAGCTTCGAAAGTTTGTAATTTATGCGGATGCATCTTAAACGATTCGTAACAATGGCAGGATTGAGAAAATTTGTTAGAAAGAAAATTCCTAATTATTTTATAAACATGATCCGAAGATGAAGATTGATTCGATTTTCGAATAGATCGGTCTAAGTTCAACTGATAAACAATTTAGGTACCGAGAGGATTCGGTAGGCATATCTTTCTAGTATCCAAGACTGATCGAGATTGATATCTAATTTTATAATTAAATAGCTATATCGCTATTATCATTTGCTAATATCAGCAGGGTACAAAACTGCGCACAGAAGCGATCATCTCTGACCTCCGATCGACTTTACCGATATCGATGCCCGGGCAACAGAATAGAACGGCAAATTCTTGGGGTCGTAGGAGAGTGCTAGAGCGAGCTAGCTAGCTCGCGGTTAATGCCCTCGCGGAGCAGAGCAGAGAGTGTCGCGACTGTTGGAGCGGCGCACGCGCGCGCGTTACGTACGTCACCGTTACTCCGTTTCGCGTTCTCCTCTCCCTTCCTCCCCCAGCTGCCTCCTACTTTTACTATGGTACCTCCCGCCCCCACTCTTTCTCTCTCTGTGGCAGCAGATACGCTCACCTTCCCCTACCGTCCCTCAGACACAGATCGCCATCCCTCTTCTCCCCCGACCCTCCATCCGTTGCAGTAGTCGCGCGCTCCGGTCGTTGGCCCCGCGACCACATCGTGTGTATGTCTCACACTCTCTTTACCTATATATGTACTCATATGCAAGCATGCACGCGCTCGTATACAACCCCGTACACCGTCACCGTCGTTCCTGCCAAGCGCTACCGCTGTCGTCGCTGCGCTTCCACGGAACATAAAATTGGAGCTTTAACTTTATCGGTCAACGATGATCCTGCTAAAGTCGCCAGAATGATCGCGCGAGTCCTCCTCCGAAGATTAGAATCGCGATGTCAATTTTTATTCATCATTATTATGTCGTCTACATTTTGGTGTTTGTTATAGAAAATTAGAGAAAACTTCTTTGTACGATCTTTTTTTTTTTAATAAAAATTTAATTACTAATAATGAAGACTTGCAGAAATGAGTTTTCTCATCGCGACGAATGGAGAACGGAGAATAACAGAACTTTCTCAATCCGGCGAAAGTTTCGGCGGATGCGAGCGAGCGAAGCGCGAATACGTCATTTTGTTTGGTTCTCCTCTCAATGGATTTTTCCCGAAACTATTGTCGAATCTAATGATCATTGTTGAAATTGGTAGAACAATGAAAACCATTTCCACCATCGGTATTTATAAATCGAGATTTAAATCAAGTGGAAGATATAAAAAAAATGATATCTCTAGAAATATTTTTAGCAGCTAAAGAATCAACTTTTAGTTTCCCAGCTTTCTTTTTTTCTTGTTGTCGTAAAGATTTTAAGAACAAGACGCGGAACAACTTGAGGTAGCTCGCAAAGGTGGTCGCCCCCTGACCCGTCACGGGTCATGCACGGTTCGAGAGATCGATGCACCGCATTCCCCCACACACCTCCTCCTTCACCCTTCGCTTGTCGGATTCCCGCCGACCGAGAGGTTCAACAGGGGTTGCTGGCCTCGTCCGGGCATCGACGACGGTAGCTCGTGGCCCGATAGCACTTTGCCGTAATTCTGTTTTTTCATAAAAAAGTGAATATCTCGAATCGAAACTTTTCAGACTCGCCGAATGACCCCCTTTAAACGTACAAAAATAATTATTTTATTTCCATCTCGAATGCAATATTTGAAATAGATCTTGCAACAAGTCGATCTCTTAAAATAAATCTTAATCGAAGGAGAGAGAATTTAGATTTTATCATCTCGTTCGAAACAAATCCCGCCGTCTGATTCGAAGGAACGACCGATCGAAATGATCGGAGGCAGCGAGGTCTAGCATCGGCAACACTGACAGTTCGTTGACTTGCATCAAACGCTCGCGCCGATTGACAGCCCGGGCGCGGAGGTGCAACGGTACATCGTTTCAACGATGCTCTGCACGAAGTTGAGGTAGGCGAGGTCGCGCGTCTGACGTCACACACGGCGGAGTTACTCCGGCGACGAGCATCGCCAACTTTTCGTACGCGTACGTGCATACAAGCGCGGCCGTCGACACGACACGTCGACAACCACGGTAACATACATAGAAGAGCCTCACGTAGGGTCCCCCACGCGTTGTCGCGCGTTACGTAATCGTCTCGCGAGGTCGTTGACCGATACACGACGGGAAGTATCTTCGCGCACTAACCTACCCCTTTCCCGATTTTTACTCATTCTCAAATCTCATCTTCCTCGTGGACTTTGCCGCTCATCTCAGTAACGGTTAACGAGATTGAGAGATAAAAAGGACATGGAAAATTATATATATATAGCAAGAGGGAGATTTCTCTATATTCGCGCTTATTTGCAAATGGGTGGATGTTAGAGGGGTATCAACGCGAGGGTAGGAACCGAGAGAGGTGGAGGTAGGGCAGATCGTTCGGAGAGGGTGGCGGATCGTTCGGTGGTGGGTGGGGAGAAGAGAGGGAAGAAACCCGTTAGTAGAGCGCCCGTGAGCCTCTATGGTAGCGCTCGCGGTAGATACGACGAGGAAGACATTATCTAAGGTTCACTCTAGCACGACAGAGAGAGAGAGAGAGAGAGAGAGAAAGAGAGAGCGAAAGAGACTGGGAGAAAGAGAGAACTCAAAGAGGGAGACGGCCGAGGAGCGCCAGTGCGCGCAAGGGGGACTCTCACTTTCACGCGGTGAACTGCGGGTGAACGTCCGGGAATTAGGTCACAGTGTCCCCCACCTCGGCATGCCAGAGGCAATGTGCCGAGGCTCTATGTTCTCTGTGCTAGAAAGAGCCAGTCCACAGCCAAGCTCCGATACAAACGGTCGCTTCTTTCCCCTCCGAAAACTCGCGTTGCACTTTGGTATCGCGCGTCCACCGCGAGCCGAGCATCCGAGAGAAGAGAGACTATGCGCGAGTTTTGGTGAACGCGAAATTATATACGTGAGAAACAGTGACTGTCCAGAGACGATTTGCTCTTTCGTAAAGGATACGCTAAGGATCCCCTTGGCCTAGCGTCATCAGTTTCGAGCCAGAGGATATGTACCGAGTGATATAATCATTTGGTTAACGCGATATATATAAACCATAGACTTTTCGTTATATTCGTTCAGATAGCCGTGCGATTTCTATTTTCCTAAGCCGGAGTGAATTAATGGGGTGCTTGTGCGAATGTGACCTGGCCGCTCCGCGTTCGGGGACCGATTGTTCATCGGGGTCTTCGTCGGACAGCGACGGTCAGATTGACGAGGGTTTTGTTGGTGATTCGCAGGGCTTTTTCCGCCGGAGCATCCAGCAGAAGATTCAATATCGGCCGTGCACCAAGAATCAACAGTGCAGCATCCTCCGGATCAACAGAAATCGCTGCCAATATTGCCGTCTCAAAAAGTGCATCGCCGTCGGCATGAGTCGTGATGGTGAGTCTCTTTTAATATTTCACGCATGAAAATCAATTTTCATTTTATCCCCTTCATTAAGAGATTTAAAATAAATTAATCATTACTAAAGAAACATCGCGACAGTAACGTGAAGGTTTTAGCTTATCTTATAATCATATCAATAATCGTGTAACAAATTTAAAATTATTTTTTTCTCGAATGCATAAAATATTAATTCTAAGAATATTTGTAAGATAAGCAACCTCTCTTTCGAACTCACTATCACACCAGATTAAGTAAAGCGTCGCATTCCCCTCCCCTGTATATTTCTCGCGAAACACGCTTTTCACGAAGAGTTTCTAAAATATAGTTTGCCAGGTCATTGACCGTTTGCGTAACGTCGTTCCCCGCGACACGGCGGAATGTCGCAACGGGCGAAAGTGGCCAGTGCGCCGTTTGAGAAAGCAACGGCGATTATCTCTCGATTGGCGTATAAGCAGATCTTGCTTTCTTTTCTCGACGAATCGATAAAATCCTAACTAACTGTCTTTGTCGAATAATCGCGGTAATGCAGTTGCGCGCGCGATGCTTCGCAGCATCTCCCGCCGGGATCATTGACCTAGGTCGTCGACATGTCGCGCGGGCGCAAATATATATGTATATATATATATATATATATATATATGATGCTATATATATATCATGCAAATTAGAACGCGCTGTTCTTTAAATAGATACGAAACTACGATATTTATCAATTTTAACAGATTAAAATCTGCATACAATATTTTGATAATCATAATAATCATGATTATTCAAGAATATATAATCTATAAATAATTTTAAGATACGAAAATTTTTGTTTATCTCTCGTTCGGAAAATCGATGCGAAAATGCGCCTACCGATATCAATGCGTGATTCGCGGGGTCAATAGACGGCCGCTGCGTTCGTCTGGCGGATGATTCCAAGTCCATAGAAAGAGTACCGCTACTCACACCGCTACGTTCCCCCTTTCTCCCGCTTGACCCTCCCACCATCTTTCACCCTCCTTTCCCACTCTACATGGGTTCTCCGTCCTCGCTCTCTCGTCGTCCTTCTCCTTTCCCCAGCTCGGGCGATCGTCGTCGCTCGCTCAGCTTCTTCGGTCGTGGTCCCCACCGACAGCCGACGGCGATGCCGCGCCGTCGCGTGGCGCTACACTTCATGCGGAGACCTCGCGAACTTTGCTTCATAACTACATTTCCCTTCCCCGAGGTACGTGTTCCTCTCCTTCACATCTCAGTTCTCCCTCCTCCAGCTACCCGCGGATCCACCTGGCCGGTAGGCGCATGCTCCCGTCGCAGGCCCCGTCGTCTGGCCGAGCCGAAGCCGTACGTGACCAACTATGATAGCGCTTCGCGCTTTCCTGCGGAGAACTCGTCGTTATGACCGGGCGCGTTTTATCCTCGGTTACGCCGCGCGAATCTTTACGAATGCGACTTCAAGTACGAGTTCGTACTCCGCGAGATGGATCGAGATGAAGTAAATGTTTTTTTTTTTTTTTTGGGTGCAGAACTTTAACAGACTCCGATTTGAGAGAACAAAGATATACTGAGAGACCGCGTTCTTGAATATTGATTAAGTCACCTTAACTTTCGCGCGGGATACTTCCTACACGTTCACCGATTATTTTTCTACCGTTTTATATGCCGTCACTCTCTAATGACGTTCTCGCGATTAAATCGTAAATCAAATTATGAAACGAAGATTAAAGACCTTGAGATGATAATTGATAAAGAAATCGGTATTTCGGTTTAGCTTTATAGGGTCGGCATATTTTCAACGTTGACGATCGATAGTCCGCAAATAGATAAGTCGACTATCGACAGCTGGTGACAAGGCAGGTAGCCAGCGAGGGGTTGCCCAAGGTTGTCGAGGGTAAGTTACCCCCGACAAAGGAAGTTCGCATCTGCGCATAGAAGAGAAATCCGACTATCTTTCTCACTCCTCATGTTAAACGCTACGCTTGACGCGTCGTACATTTGCTCGTTATATAGTGTATATAGGTCGGCAGTACGCCTCGTGCGGCTGTCGCTGAAACCAAGTTCAAGGCCAAAGGCTCGGCAAAGGCCACAATCGCGCGTGATGGTGGGGGTCGTTGATGGCTGAATAAGTGGAGGGGCTGTTGAACGCAACTCGCGGAACATCACTCAGTCGGCTGTGATGCTGTCTCGTGTCTGCACGCGTACTACGGTCGCGCTGGTTCTTTAAAGTCGGAGCAGCCTCTTCCTCGCAGCACGCGCTATCCCGCCGTGTGATCGCTTGGAGTGACTCGTGCTTCGAGTTAGCCGAGAAGATCGTTCGATGATTATTAGTCGCGCAAGAGCAACGTCACGCAGAGAGCCTTCGCATGACAGTGACAATCGCGATGTCAGACGGTGGTGATTTATAGTGGACGATATAAAAGTTACAGTCACGTGCATCAAAGTGCAATTGAATCTGAAAATTCATCTGATTACTTTAACGCGATTTCCCTAAATCGTCATGGGAGACGAGTTGCCGATTCTAAAAGGGATCCTCAATGGAGTAGTCAACTATCATAATGCACGTAGGTGTCGTTCCCTTTACACGACGATAACGATTCTGAACGTTTACACGGTGTGATAGCGATCGGAACGTTTAACAACAACGTACTTTCTAACCGAGAAGCACACCGGAGCAGTGGCCGCTCGCACTTCTCTTCGCGCGAGAAAGTCGTGCGCTTTCCCCTCTGACTTTTTTTTTTTTTTTTTTTTTTCCATTTTTAGCGCGGAACCATATCTGGTGTGACGGTACTTGCGCTTTGAATAGCCGTAGAGATTTTACCGTAATTCGAAAGAGAGACGCGTTCCCTTCAATTCTCTCGCTCTTACGTGCGCGAGCATCACGCGAATGTCGACGTTTGTTCGCGAAGGTTATCTCGCGATAGCGGTCGGCGGGTCCGTTGCATGATTCATCCATTGATCGCATTAACTATTTATCGTCGTCCTTCCTTTTGCGCGCGACGTACGAGCTTCGCAGCACATCTAACCCATCATCATCCATTTCTGATTACAGCGGTGCGATTCGGCCGCGTGCCAAAACGTGAGAAGGCCAGGATTCTGGCTGCCATGCAGCAGAGCTCCCACAGCCGTTCTCAGGAGAAGGCGGTAGCAGCCGAACTGGAGGATGAACAACGTCTTCTCGCGACCGTTGTACGAGCCCATCTCGACACATGCGACTTTACCAGAGACAAAGTGACCCCGATCCTCGCCAGAGCCCGCGAGACTCCAAACTACACCGCGTGTCCACCGACCTTGGTAAGTAAGCTCGACCTTTCCTCTTGACATTCGCGGGTTACGCAAGCCGTTTCGCGCCGCGCATTAAGATTTGAACAGTCGGCGTCTACGCTGACGTCAATAGCTCCGCGGGCCTTGGGCCGTCTTGATCTTCCGAGCGTTCTCTACGCGGAAATCGCGCAAGAACCAGGCGACCTCGGCTACCGCGAAGGAGGAAGCACGAGCCGACGAGAGCGCGTAAACGTCTCACCTCGCCTCGTCTCTCTTCCCCTCGCGAGGACGCCTGGTATGCTCTTCCGAGTAACAACGGATAACCTTCGACGTGATTTAACGATTCGTCGCCTCTTGACCTCGAAAATTTCGTTCCTTCTGTTACAGGCATGCCCCTTAAATCCTAATCCGCAACCATTGACCGGGCAGCAGGAACTGCTACAAGATTTCTCGAAGAGGTTCTCACCGGCCATACGCGGTGTCGTCGAGTTCGCGAAACGTATACCTGGATTTAGCCTGCTGGCTCAGGACGATCAGGTCACGCTACTAAAGGCCGGCGTTTTCGAGGTGCTGCTCGTACGGCTGGCCTGCATGTTCGATGCTCAAACGAACAGTATGATCTGCTTAAACGGCCAGGTGCTCAAGCGAGAGTCCATCCACAATAGTAGTAACGCGCGATTTCTAATGGACTCGATGTTCGACTTTGCCGAAAGAGTCAATTCCTTGCGATTATCCGACGCCGAGCTGGGATTGTTCTGCTCAGTGGTGGTGATTGCCGCCGACAGACCTGGGCTTCGCAATACCGAATTGGTCGAACGTATGCACAATAAGCTCCGAAACGCTCTACAAACGATACTCGCGCAGAATCATCCCCAGCACCCCGACATTCTTCGCGAGCTATTGAAGAAGATACCGGACCTAAGAACTCTGAATACCCTTCATTCGGAAAAACTTCTGGCGTTCAAAATGACCGAGCAGCAGCAACAGCTGCAGGCTCAACAACAACATCAACAACAACAACAGCAAACGCACGTTATCACTGCTCAACAACAATCACATTGGCCAATGGAGGAAGAGCCCCCGGCATCCTGGGGCTCCGCTTCGGATGTAACCCTGGACGAAGCGGTGAAGAGCCCGCTGGGTAGCGTATCGAGTACCGAAAGCACTTGCAGCGGTGAAGTTGCCTCCTTGACAGAATATCATCACGCACCGCCTAGCGGTCATCACGCCTCAAGCGCGCCTCTTCTAGCCGCTACTCTAGCCGGTGGACTTTGCCCGCATAGACGACGAGCGAACTCAGGCAGCACTAGCTCCGGCGACGATGAACTTCATCGCGCTACCATGTCGAAAACACCTCAACCGCCGCAATGCCCGCGGTTCCGCAAATTAGATTCACCGAGCGACAGCGGAATCGAATCCGGCACCGAGAAGACCGACAAACCGGCCTGCAGCAGCGCCAGCAGTGCACCCACGTCCGTGTGCTCGAGTCCACGCTCGGAAGACAAGGAAGTCGAGGACATGCCGGTGCTAAAACGCGTGCTCCAGGCGCCACCGCTCTACGACACCAACTCATTGATGGACGAGGCTTACAAGCCGCACAAGAAGTTCCGCGCCTTGCGTCAGAAGGACAGCGCCGAAGCCGAGCCGGCCGTGGTGGTCCAGCACACGCAGTCTCAATTACATCTGCATCTGACTTCGCCACCGGCGCGAAGCCCGTCTACTCAAATGGCGCAACCCCAGTGTCCGCAGACCGCGAGTTTGCTGAGCAGCACGCATTCCACCCTCGCGAGAAGCCTAATGGAAGGTCCGCGGATGACAGCGGAACAGCTAAAGCGCACGGATATCATACATAACTACATAATGCGCGGCGAGGCCAGCACCAGGTCGCCCGCAGCATCGCCGTCGCCCGCGGAGCAATGCGCATCGACAACTACCGCGACAGCGCGCACGACGCAAGGATCTCAAGGTCTTTTGCAATGCGCCACCACGAGCTATTCGAACAGGTGGCCGGCCACTTCGGTAATCACGACAACGACAGGCGCGCGACAACAGCAGCAGCAGCAGCAGCAACAACACCAACAGCAGTCTTCCTCGGACTATCTCGCTATTGGCAATTCCCCGGCTTCGTCGCCGAGATACCTATCCGTGGCGGCGACTAGCAGTACGAGTACGAGTCCGAGGCCGACCTCGAGTACGGCGGCGACGTTGGTACTGTCCGGCTGTCCGAGCAACATGATGGAGCTGCAGGTCGACATCGCGGACAGCCAGCAACCGCTAAACCTATCCAAGAAGTCGCCATCCCCGTCGCCATCACCCAGACCGCTCGTCGGACCGTGCAAGGCCCTCTCTCTCGAGGCGTAGTGTTCTCGCGAGTTCGAGTGATCTCCCGTGACACGTGCTGACGCGCGCGAAATCGGGATGTCTGATCCACCTATCACTTACCGGCGTGAGCGAATCGTCGTCGTAACGCGGTACAACCTTCCCCGGCTCTTAATTAGAAACGAAAGTGCCAGGACGCTCTGAGCGCGTGACAAACCAAATAATTTATTAATTTAAACTACTTATTGCTAAAAAAAAATCGCGCGAAAAAAAGGAGGTGGAGGTTACGGAGGAACGAACGAGGTATATATCTCCGCATATATATTTATGAGGAAGACAGACATTCTCAGTGGCGAGAGTTCCTTTTTCCGAAAGTGTGCGAAACGACGATGGAAAACGGACATCATGGACGGACGCTCGCGCCGTTGAGTGCCGATCGGATGAGAGCAACGATGCCGCGTAAGGGAGCCACCTATCCACCTAAAACTACCTATCTACCTGTCTACCTACCTAAAAACCTATCTGCTCTAGGTGTATATCTAGAAGATAGAACATCAGCGAGACGGAAAAATAATAAAAGATTGAGTGTTACAGAAATTAATAATCTATCTACATGTGATAATCATGGAAATCGCGCATCCTGTACAGTCTCCACCTCATTCATCGATCATCTACTCTACTATAATTATTGAATATTATAAAACTAATTAATATTATTGTAATATGTGTAAGGTATTATAATCGTAAAAAAATTATCATTTTTTCGTGTACGTGTATAGAGAAAAAAAGCCGCGTATGATACACTTGCGCGAATGACGAGGGAGACGTAGAGAGAATGAGATAAAAAAAAAAATGAAAGCGAGCGAGTGACGAGTGAACGTGCTTGTGCAAATGAGTCGGGGCAAATCGAAAAGCTTCTTGATCGCGGTGGCAGCCGAGATAAGAAATCGCGCACGCGATTTTACAGAATTAAACGTTTTGTTATGAGACTGATCGGCCCGCCGCGGCCACTAGTTTGCAATTACCGTACCTTTGTACACTACGTGTCGTGTCTCTTCGTCTCTTCGAGGAGTAACGACTCGAGAAATAATTATATCCTCTAATCGCGTCGTATAGCGAGATAGGTATCGTAGGCCCGCTTAAACGCGTTATACAATATTATGTGTCGTGTGTGCATGCATGAAAGTCAGACAGATAAATCGAGATAGGATCGCGAGAGAAAGAAGGCGAAAAAAAGAAAGAGAGAGAGAGAGAGTGGGCGACGAAAACAAAGATAGAAAGGGAGAGAGAGAATGAGAGAATGAGAGAGAAGCCGCGAGCGTTCGAGCAAAGCGGAGTTCCGATAGAATGGCGAAGCGCAGTGTAAATAGTAGATTCGTAAGGTCTATGTCTTGGTAGGCGCGAGTGAACCTCTTTTGCTTCGAGAAAATCGTGAGGGAAAGTTAGAAGATACGCGGCGGGTCGCCGCCGACGTGTTGTTGAGACGCCCGCCTTCCCCCCTTCCCCCTTTTTCCCCGCCTAATTCTATCCCCCGAGAATCCCGGTATGAATATCGCATCAAACACGCATAAAAATCCACAACACGCTGAGCGAGTAAACTGATCTTGAAACAGTGTAGAAACACTTATGCCTCCTTTCGAGACAGACCTAGATTCCCTTGGTTCGATTCAGAAAGAGGGCTCGCTTTAATCAAGTCCGACTCGTATTAGCTCGGTCTATAGATCGGTGATTGCAAGCTGAGTTGCAATCGCGTTCGATCAGATTAAAGGGAAGCTGGTCCGCGTCAAAACGGGGCATTGAAAGCACATTCAGTCTCCCGGCTAGAATGTAGCCTAGCCAGAGTATTTCCTAAACACCCAGCTTAGAGGCCTCTGTATTTATTGTACCTAAAGAGAGTGCATTTCTCCCCTTTTCGCCGTGTAGCGTGTATCACACCCACCCGTTTGTCCTCGAACGAGTCCTCGTATAGAATCCTCCTGGTTCTCTTTACAAAATACACGCATAAATACAAGACAGACATATTTACACGACAGCAACACACATGCACACTAAAGCGAACACTTGTCTTGTCCCTTCCCCCGCAGACAACCTAGCGTTGATATTCGTAATACTTGTTATGCATAAACTACACATAATTATTATAGTGAACGATACATATAAAGTATGATATATTTCCCTATCCATTAAGAAGGAGAATACAAACAGCTGTTGTTTCTGGTGGAAAAAAAACGAAAAATATGGATATAAAACGTACTCTATTACATGCAAGAATACAAATGCAGCCCCGCATATTGCCCAGTGAGCACGTCATTTTGTACGCTTGGGAGTTGTGAGGTCGTCTGAATAAACATTGTCTGGTGAATTATACATAAAAAAATTTGTCTTCTTATTTACATCTCTATCCTGACATTTCTCCGATTTTTTCTTCCGCAAAATCTAAAGTCTCTTATCCTTCTGAGAATATTCAAATCCTTATCCGTATAATTCTTATTTATTTAAGTATATAATTAAATTGCGAATTTAATAAAATCTAATTAAAAAAACATATAGACTTAAAATACACATTTCTCTGCATATAAAAAAAAATATATGCAATCGATTTCACACTAAGAAATTACTTGTGTGTTTTTAAAAGAGCAAATTATATTTTACTTTGCTTTTAAAATTCTCATTTAATTTCTGCAATAATCTCGTATATCGATGCTCGGACTAGTCGTTCTAGCGTCTATACATCTTTTTTGATGAAACCTTGAACTTTTATATGCAGCCTTGGTAAGTATTTAGATACGAGCACGATCGGAATTTGTGAACGCATTATCGACAAGGACGCCGACTCGATTACAATAAGGGATAGGAATTAAGCTTTCCGCTGATTAGGATAATAAAATAATTTCGTGTGACACATACACATGTTTTTCGATTAAGATTGTTTCAAGAATCGGGAAGAATGATTATTTAATTATCTCTTTCGATATAATTACTTGTTTTATATCATCGAGGAAGAGAAAAATCCGATATATATATAATTTAACATCGTTTAACATCACATGATAGACATATCTGAGAATTAGTCGCGACGGAGGAGTGTAACCGCGCGTTCTCCAGTTGTGTAATTGCTTTTCCGAGTTTTCCGCATGGCTCTCGCGCACAGGGATATACGATCCCTTTCGTTAATCCGCCAAATCCGCCTACGACGAGATGCGGCATAACAGGAGCGGCAATCACTCCGCGCTCGCGTAAATACCTTTACCTATATCTATACAGTAGCGGCGCGTGGCACACCGTGGGCGTCGGTTGCCACGCAACCTGCTTCTCTCGCTAACGTGAACTGTCCTATCGTGAACTTTGCACTTCGCCTCGACCGCATCATCGTGCCGATGCGCTCCATCATAACCGCGCTGTGTCAGATGAGGGCGTTGTATTTTTGATAGGGCGAACTATTATCTAAAAATATCGGCCGTGTTAGAAAATGAAACACGCGAATCGGATTTATTTAAATATAATTTAATTATTATAATCGAATGCGAGACGTAATGTATTATATTATTACGTGCGAATGCTTATTTTTGTATTCAAAAAATATAATAAATATATAATAAATGTGTTACGTCAGATCTCCAAATAGATTCATATTTATATCTGTTTATATTTAAAAAGTGTGTTAGTATTTGATTTTTTGAAATCGCACGTCTAAATTGATACGAGTTCCATTTAACGTATCCATTACGAGATGCATCATGAAACTCTCGATCGCACGCGTTGTTAATCCGAGTAAATTCTCAGACGTCGGGCTACACTTCTACCATTCGGTCGGTCAGAGTATCGTCAGGCCGTGGATTAAGCAGGCAAAAAAAAGAGAACGAGAAAGAAGCTGTCGGACAGAGATCGACAAGGAGCCGAACAATAAACCGCTGAACAGAACTTGCTGTCGAGCGCAAACGCGGTTAACCCGAAGGTCGCTCGTTAATCCGCGAGGGTTTGTGTGCTATGAGTATATTACCGTACCGCAGCAATTATACAAAATATTAACTTGCGAATAACATTATCTGTCTCTATTTCAATCTGTTCTCATTTTAACTCTCTATTAGTTATGCGTTAAAAACGATCGGGAGAAATAAAAAAAATGTTAGCTAGTTTCTCGGCTACTGTTCATTGTCTCTCGTCCGTTTACTGATATAGAAGGAGGGTATTATCAAAAGAGGGGATGCTGATCTCGTCGAATATGTGTCTGCGACCTCGGTCGGACCTTGGACGCGCTCCTCAGCCGAGACACAGCCTGCGAGCAGGGCTTTTATGCGTGAAAGAAAGAGAGAGAGAGAGAGAAGAGAGCGGAAGTGCGGGGGACGGGAGCAGGCTGTGGATACGCGGCTCGGTAATGTGAGGGCGTCCTGGAGACTAAAACCCTGTCTGGGAATGTACTACGCTTGTCCAGGGACAGTGCACATTCTCGAACACCAGTCAAAGGTAGCCTCGAGCCGAATACGTCGCTGGAAGGATTCCTCCGCGGAGACAATACTCGCTACCGCAGCTTTCCAATAATTGGATTCTAAATACAAAGCCGGTCCCCACAAACATAAATCGCGGACGCAATCGGGGATGATTCTTAGCGGATTTATACCCTTAGGAAATTGTAACTGATGCTGTACATCAGCATTAATTAGAACTCATAAAAACATTTTGCAGATAAAAATAAAACATATACACATTCATCCTATATATAAGTTTCTTTAACTTTTCAAGAAATAATCGCAATAATATACATATAACGATATAAGAATCCTAGAAAATATTACAGAAAAATTTATGATATATTAAATTTTCGTGTTAAGGAGGTTATCCGAATAAAATTATTCTATTTATTTAAACAGCAAAATGTGAGCTTCTAAGCAACATAATCTCTTCCAAAACAATTCACGTTCAGATTATAGCACAATCCTCTTATATTGTTGTGTGTGTAGGATGGTATAATATGAATGCTCCCCTTTATTATTCTCGAATCTCTCTCTTTCTTCCGGGTTAACGCACTTTCGTCCTTCGATGACCTATCCTATCGACCTCCGCCCTTCGACAGCTCTCACCACTCCTTCTACGTTCTAGTTTTCCACGTGGCAAGGTCGCGACCCCCGCGCGAAAAACCATCCTTACGCACGAAATAAGCTCGCCCAGGCCCAAGTTTTTTTCATCCCTCACCCAATCCGAAAATTTACGAGCGGAACGGCCTTCGAGCCTCTTTAAGAGGCATATGCGTTGTTATATAGAAACCTCTTCGCGATTTTTCCCTGTTGATTCTCAAGGGATCTTTCAGTGTATCTCCCTTAAGAACAAATTCATGTATCATAGCTTTCATCGCGATAGATTTCAGACGCAATAGTCATCTTAATTAAATTCACGATATATAACTTATATAGAACATCTTTTTACGTATAAGATGCATTTTAAAATTTCGCTCATTTAAATACTGAAAATAACTTGGATTGCGAATAAAAAGATTTTTTTTTTTTTAAAGAAAATTAGATAATTATGATTCGTTGAAATAATAATAATTTTGATTAACTTAATTCAATTTCTCATACAATTATTAGTTTATATTTTTCTGTAATATTTTCTAGGATTCTTATATTGTTATATATATTGCGATTATTTCTTGAAAAGTCAAAGAAACTTACATAGAATGTATGTTTTACTTTTATCTGCAAAATATTTCTATGAGTTCTAATTAATGCTGGTGTACAGCATCAGTTATAATCTCCTAAAATTTGCAAGTCTTAACTGCGGATTTTGACATAAATAATCTCTCTTGTTACATATTATATTCTTAAAAAATATGATATATGAAAGAGAAAGTTTGAATTTCACATAGAAAACAACGAAGAACGAGTAGGTACCTTGACCTACCATCCTTGGTCGTCATACAAGATATGGATTAATATTTGTGCCCGCCTGTGCGCGTAAAGAGTTGACCAGTTCGAGGGGAAGCTAAGACCTTGAGCCAACAAAGAGCAAACACTCATTATCAGCCGTGAGCAATGTCAAGCGACAAGCAAGTTTCTCTCCTCTCACTTTTCGCTCTCTCTATCGGGTGGATTGCAATATCTGTCAAGTCTTTGCAATGTAACGAACAATTCTTTGTAATAAATAATATTAATATGATGTACGATTAGTAAGATTATAAAGATTAGTAAAATTAGCATTATTACTGCAACTTGTGACACAGAAATGTATATCTCTTTACCATTTGATTATTTATTTATTACATCTAACATGCCATAAAATATATATTATAAAGTCTTATCATTAAGATATTATTTAATTTTATTATTGATATAGATATTTATTTTGTATTAAAAGATGTGCAAAAAATTTTTGTCTCAACTGACACGTCATGTAAAAAATATTTAATAAAAAAATAAAAAAATAAATAAAAATCTTAAAATTGATATATTAATACAAATTTGTTAAGCGTAATAAAAATTGCAATAATGCGCTTAAAACAGAAAGTTGTAGTTTGACTTTGCGATAACTATGTACAAGGATAGTAGAAAAAATATGCGTGATTGATATCAACCCGTGCAATATCTAGACCGATCAGATAGAATGTTGAGGTTAGCGGGAACGAGATATTGAAATCAGGGTTATAGAAAAATATGACAGGTATGTCGAGCAATAGAGATTAAATTATAAGTAGGGGAAAGAATCATTTATTTAACGTCGAAATATTGATTTTAAAAAATTCCGCTATTTCTTATAAGCACGTAAACACCATTTACTAAAAGATTCATTTTCCCGGCAATCTTCGCCCCGAGATAAAAATGACCAAAACAATTCGTAAAGTTGGGGAACACGTTTGCAAGAAATTTATCTTGCTCGCTTACATGATCCTACAGGTTCAACGATGATAGACGATTCAGGTTATCCATGAACCCTCGCAATTTATTATTCACGATTGCTATTTAATTTCTCGCAATATTTAGATATATAAATATTAAATGAATAAAATAAATAATAGACTCACCGGTCGATGCATCGCCATCTCGCCATCCATCCCGCGATGTTGGAAGATGTATGGAAGATAAATTGCGCGAAAAACGTGTTTGGAGAAACGTCTCGCGACAAACACTCGAACTCGCGAAGCGACGAACGTCGATTTTAAATAATCGCGGATGCCCGACCGCGAAATCCAATGGGTAGATCGAGACGTTCGTTCGTCGCTAGATTCGACACTCGCGACTCGTCATACGCGGCAGGTACCCGCGACATTTATTATAAATTGCGCGAAATACGTGTTTGGAGAAACGTCTCGCGACAAACACTCGAACTCGCGAAGCGACGAACGTCGATTTTAAATAATCGCGGATGCCCGACCGCGAAATCCAATGGGTAGATCGAGACGTTCGTTCGTCGCTAGATTCGACACTCGCGACTCGTCATACGCGGCAGGTACCCGCGACATTTATTATAAATTGCGCGAAATACATGTTTGGAGAAACGTCTCGCGACAAACACTCGAACTCGCGAAGCGACGAACGTCGATTTTAAATAATCGCGGATGCCCGACCGCGAAATCCAATGGGTAGATCGAGACGTTCGTTCGTCGCTAGATTCGACACTCGCGACTCGTCATACGCGGCAGGTACCCGCGACATTTATTATAAATTGCGCGAAATACGTGTTTGGAGAAACGTCTCGCGACAAACACTCGAACTCGCGAAGCGACGAACGTCGATTTTAAATAATCGCGGATGCCCGACCGCGAAATCCAATGGGTAGATCGAGACGTTCGTTCGTCGCTAGATTCGACACTCGCGACTCGTCATACGCGGCAGGTACCCGCGACATTTATTATAAATTGCGCGAAATACGTGTTTGGAGAAACGTCTCCCGACAAACACTCGAACTCGCGAAGCGACGAACGTCAATTTTAAATAATCGCGGATGCCCGACCGCGAAATCCAATGGGTAGATCGAGACGTTCGTTCGTCGCTAGATTCGACACTCGCGATTCGTCATACGCGGCAGGTACCCGCGACATTTATTATAAATTGCGCGAAATACGTGTTTGGAGAAACGTCTCGCGACAAACACTCGAACTCGCGAAGCGACGAACGTCGATTTTAAATAATCGCGGATGCCCGACCGCGAAATCCAATGGGTAGATCGAGACGTTCGTTCGTCGCTAGATTCGACACTCGCGACTCGTCATACGCGGCAGGTATCTGCGATACTTATCTCATTGGCAGATGCACTCGCCACTCGACATCTGCAATGTTAAAAAATATTCGAGACATCAGACTATGCGAAATATACAACACGTGTTTTGCATGTATACATATTGATAATTTTGCAATAATTATTTGTTATTAATATTTTTGAAACAGATTAATAATTTTTGTATACTAAAACTTTTTTCAATCTTACGAATTTTTCTGATGCCATGGTAAAAGCGCGAAATTAAACACAAGACAAATGAGGCATTTACTCTAGCAATAATTAACATCTTGCGCACTGATATGCTTCGTTCGTGTAAATATTGCCTGATTTTGTCGCGCATGTATGATGCTTATTAATGTTTAACAGTTATACCGAATTATCGTTGGTCACTAAATTGAAAAATACGTATCTGATACATATTCTCACTTACCTACTTCGTGCTGCGAAAAGAGATTGCGGGTGTCCAGTGTCCAATCGGCGAAATCGTCAGGGCGGGATGTTTCTCCTAGGATTTTCTGAAACAAAGTACAAATGCAAATATTAAATAAATAATTCATTACTTCATATAATTCTGCAATGTCATATGAAAATATTATATATTAAAATGCTTTCTTACGTTTCTATCGCGCGAATTTACGTGATTTATTTACAACATATTTCTATTTTAATTTTTATATGTTATTTTAAAATTTATTTAGCAAATTTTTACTTTATTAATATTTTTGACAGATATTAACTGATTAAAGCGTCAATTTGCTAATTATTTTTTAAAATAATAATTTGGTATAAAAATTAAAGTAATAATGTTTTAAATAATATATTGTAATTTTTTAAACTCGACTAATATTTTTGACAGAAATCAGCTAATAACTGTTAAAAATATTAATCGAATTTAAAGTATTATAATTTTATCTAAAATATTATACATATATATATTTATTAATAATTTTTGACAGAAATCAGCTGATTAAAGCGTTAATTTGCTAATTAAAATTTTAAATAATGTTTAAAAAATTTAAATAATAATGTTTTAAAACATTATTATTTTAATTTCTATAACATTTTTATTTTAAAATTTAATTAGTAAATTAACGCTTTAATCAGCTGATTTCTGTCAAAAAATATTAATCGAATTTAAATAAACTTTATATTATTTTTTTTAAATATCGTTTTTTTCAATAAAAAACCGCAGAATGGCGCACGCTTGTGTTGTTCTAGTAACAGAAAAATGTAATGAAAAAAGTTGAAATTACAAATATGCTAGTAAATATCAAGTGAGCATAAACTATTATGTATGGCATTTAATATTGCGATATTCGCGTGCGTGAGTCTCTCAGTTAGACTTTCGAACGATGAGTTCTTGAAACGACATTGCCGATTTAATTGCAATATTCTGTGCAGGCGCGCATTTAATGAATGCAACGAATGCGTTTTCACTTTTCCACTGCTTTCACTCTCGCGAGTGAGCCACTTTTTCCGATATCGAATGCACTCACCCCGGGATATCGTATAACTTACATCGCTAAAATTTTGCATGATCTTGTAAATGTGAAACAAATTGGCAATATTTCCAGATGAACGTTTCATTTAATTTTTTTCTTCAAACTTAATAAATAATAAATAAATATGATGTTTTTTAAAGTCGGCCAATAGAGCCAAGCGCGAAAATTAATTTTAATTTTTCGGAACAGTATCTCTTGGTTTGAGATTACTGAGTTCCATTGATTAATTAACCTCGAACTTACAACCGAAAAATAGGCGAGAAAAATGTTGGTCCGAAAAGTCGCTGAAGCTGGAATTAATAAATAATATACAGTGTTGTGTTATATTAATTATTTTTTTCCTGGTAAGAGAGAAATATATTCGCTATCTATGTTAATTGTTTTGCGTGACGGTCGAGTGGAATTGCAATCAAGCGTAAAAACAACACTGATAAAGCGTAATTAACCATAGAGTGATTTCATCTCAATGACTCTCCTTTTCCTTTTGCAACGGTTAGGCCATTAACCTTTGTAAATGTTTACGTATATATTTTAACGTTATTAGATATGATGGAACCAAGCATAACTATTTCAATTATCAATTAAAATAATTAATATTAATGATGCGAAATAATCAATATTTTTATTTTTCAGGATATATCATCATATCAGAATCTTGTTAGGCTCGGAATCTAACTTCGTTTCAAATGGTACCTTTCTTTAAACCTACTTCCTCGTTCCTTCCGTCCCGAAATTCATTTCGGTACTGCATCTCCGCGGCACGATTACTCACAGTCCCGTTAAAACCCGTTGATATCGACTCCAGAGAGGCCCTGACTAGTCTGAATCAACGACCCACTTACCTCGAGAACCACGCGTATCTTTTGCGTAAGTCTCATGTTTCGTAGTAGTCTACCGTAGTAGAATTTTGCATGTTGTCACGTGAAATGTCGTCTGATATATTTGCAACATTCCGCTGCGCAACATTGCGTCCTAAACGCGTAAGTAATGTTTTCATTCATTTGTTTAATCAAAATTCTAAAAAGCATCATAATGTTTTTCTCTATGATTTATCTCATCAAATAAAAAAAAAAAGATACAATAATAAACAATATATGAAATAAAAACACTGCTTCGGCTGTTTTTCAGTTAAGCAAATAAATAAAATAATTTTAATTTTATTTGACGCTTAATAGTCAATTACTTAATGCTATAAATTTTTGTGAATTTTCACATATTCGTGATGGCTTGTGCCATTCGCGAAAAGTGATAACGAGCAAACTTTAACTAGGGAAGCATCGATAAGGCTTCGTTACTGTTAGCCGAAGCCATTCTTTTGATTCGAGTCATATCTGACTTCAGGGTCGACGAACGCCGCGGGATTTCCTCTTGTCTTCACCGCGGTGACGAGGCCGAGGTGACCATACGGTATTTCCTTTCGGTCGGGCAAGAGCGCGGGAGTGAACGCGAGCGCGCGTTTATTGTTAGAGAGGAGGAAGAAGTAGTTGGAGAGAAGGAGGAAGGGAGAGATGGAGGAGAAGGAAGAGGAAAGAGCAGATGGAGGAGGAAGGTATAACTGTACCATCTTTCCGAGGCCTGCCAACTCCTTTCAGGGTTCACGAACCTTGTCGACCGGACCGAATTCGAAGGTCATTGCTCCAATTCCAGTTTCCACGAGGAATCCCCGCGACGCCCTTTGCGAAATCGAAATGGCCGATTACTTCCCAATTTGTCGATTAAAATGTAAATTTTGATTTCATACGTATATAATATATATTTTCTTAATTAAAAAATTTATATGCAAAAATATAAAATTTTCTTTTTTTTCATAAACGCGTACGTCAACATTACATAAATTTGATTTTATCGCAGCAAAGAGCCACTGAAAATGTATAACGAGAGAAAATGTATTTCGTTCGAACTATGCAAGGGATAAATATCAATTCATACGAGACTAAAAGTCAATTACACCAATGGCCCCTATTATTAACCCTAATTAGCGATTCTGTATATTTTTTATATTAGCTTCGACTGTTGTGGAACATGTACGAGAGAAGAAAATTTAGTTAATTACGGTCAACGCTAATCAACGTTAATAGACACGATCCTAAATCTTGTTTATTTAGGTTGCTCGGCCACACATCAAAGTATCGGTCAATGTTCGACGTAAGCACAGTCCTTGATAGAAATAGTCGTGGCGATGCGATAAAGAGCTAGCAGTAATTCGAGCCGACCTTTTGCTGAAACGATAAGGCTCATGTCGAGCGCTTCGCGTTAAGCGACCCTGAAAGTTCAAGAACGTCGGGGTGAATGGCCGCTTTCTTAAGTGATTTTGCCATCTACGCTCCGCTGCTATTCCCTTCGAGGCCAAACGTATAAAAAAAAATTTAGAGAAGATATAAACTTCGACGGATGTACAGGAAGATAAGGGACAATCAAATATATCGTGCAAAATAAAAAAATTATACGCATCATACATGTAAATTGAAACTTTAAAATATTCGTTCTTGCTTTTGAATCCGAATTTATATCCGACATCTTTATCATGATGTTATAATATTCTATAAAATTGCTACGTCTATCTCATTTTTGTATTTTTCTACAACGTAACACGGAGAAAATTGTACAGTACAAATTATATAAAATACATTCCCTTTTACAATATTTATTGTAAAGTTGGAATATAACGACATTAAGATATTTATTACAAGAAAAATAATAAATTATGCATTTGTTTGTGCATCAAAATATGTGAATAATTACAATTCGCCTTTGTGAAATATAATATGTATATAATATTATTGAATAAAAATATCGTTATTTCTCTAACATGTTTGTACAACGATTACAAAAATTATATTTAATATAAATAACAATAAAAAAGAAGCTAATAAAAGTCAAGCGCGAAATAATTAAAAAAAATTAACTCCCTAATAATTATTAGGCACTATTTATTGATTAAAATTAAACGTTTTGATTCTACTTTGGGCAAAAATTATATTATAATTTTTATAATATTTTCTCCGTGTAAACTGTATAAGAAAGGCGAAGGAAAACAAAATTTTATCGAGATTATAAAACATAAACTTTTTAATGTTAATTTCTCTAAAGAATGTCTTATGATGTCACGTCGAGATAACGTTAATCAATAAGGTAAAACTTGTGTTAACCATTCGATGAGAAGGAGAGCGAGTTCGCGCGTCGCCTCATTTAATCGACGGCTTTCAATGTCCGGAAACTCGTCATCGGATTACGTCGCACCCGCGAGGCGGCGGAAAGAACCGAGCCGGTCATTGACCGTGCTCCTTAACTGCTATATTTTCGTCATCTTCCCGAAACGCTCGCCAGTCCCGGGGTCTTTACGCTTTACGTTTCGCCGGTCGAGTAAAGCTACGTATGCGTACGTTCGTACGACGCGGCGCGCGAACGCGAGCGAAACCGTGTCGGTCATTGAACCCGACGACTGCTACACGTAAACCACGTCTCATCCTCGGGAACGTTGCACGGAGAGAGTTTATCTGGTGGGAGGTGATCATCAGTTTCGTTGCGCGTGATATCGATCTCGAAACGAGCTCGTTTCTATACACACGCGATACAATCAGGTTACACAGTTACATAGAGAATCTTTAATAAAGTTTGTTTATATATACATATTTTTTAACTATACTATATATCTATGATATATTAAATATTCGGACTGATGTTACACCTATCAATTATTTTCTCTCTCAGAATGTATTTGATTTTTTAAATACTGATATCTATTCTTCAATTATTTCTGCGAAAAATGGTCCACATACGCTAATTTGTCACGTAATGCTCTAGAATGTTTCTTCTGTAAATATATCATCTTACTGAAGCTACTTTACATTATGTTTTCATTCTGATTTAATGTGCAATAATTAACGTAGAATTAGAACGATTAAAAAAATTAATCACTGCATTTCGCGTCGTAAAAAGAATACATTCTTCCCTGCACACGCATCTAAGCACGTGAAATATAACGCGAAGCATCACAGTAACTTGGCAGAAGTATGAAACATAGAGTTCCTTGCCTGGAATTCACAACAGTAGGTCGTTGGCCCAAGAAATCATACATACTCATTCGGTTAAAGTTTGTAGACGTTGAATGATAGGAATATAAATTAAAACTAGAGAAAAGAAAGATAATAATTAATAAAATAATCATTATAAAGCTCTAGAAATTATATAATCATTGCAACATCGTGATATTTATTAGAATATATACATTAAGAAAAAATATTTAGAATAAATTTTTTATATATTTTGTCTCTTGTTACAGATACATGTATATATACTCTCTCTCTTTATATTTCTCATTATTAATTTATATATTTATCTCTTTCATTTTAGGAAAATAATAAAAGTAATTGCTAGATCTTATTAGTTTCTCTTTAAACTTCTCTGATTGTGAAATGCAACGATTCTAAATTGTAAAGTCAAGGAAAAGCGACGCAAATTCTTTTATAAATTCCCCATAGCGCATTTTATATAATATATATATATATATATATATATATATATATATATCATATGTAAATTGTATAATTAAACTCTTTTATATGTGTATATAGAATTATATACAATTTATTAAAGATTTCCTAGGTGTGCAACCTAATTGTATTGCGAATATGGAAACAGCTCGTTTCGAGATAGTAATATTATACGCATTACTCCTATTGAAATTCGCATGTACTGAATTGTGCTATCCTTTGTTCGAACTCCAAGAAGGAACACTGCGATGGGACGAGTTTGCTGCCGCCAGGAACAAGCGCTCGGAAGTAACGAGATACAAATAGAACCCCTCGCGATTGCAGCGGTATAGTAACGGGTAGAGGTTACTGCCCCCGCGCGTATTAGGTCACATTTGCGCCCGTTTCAACTGGCACTGACTTGCTCGACGATTACGTCGCTTTTGCAGGACCGCGGAACTATTGACCTCTTGTTATAACAAATCCTCGAAATAAAGCACCAAATAAAAATATATGTGCCCCAAAAAGGAGCTATAAACTGACAAATATATTATATTATAAAGCATTCATATAAATATTTATCAATTGAATATTTTTCACGTTATCAGTGTTCGCAAAATAAAAATATTAGCGAATTTATAACTTTCAATAAACTCACAATCAGTCCGATAAAAAAAATTAGTTAATAATTTCCTTAACAAAATGCTCGCACATGCTTTCACTTCCTCACTCGTTACTACATCTCTCTGCTTTCTTTTTTTTTCCTTTCACATTTACTTTTCATAGATTCTATCGTCGTGTCGAAAGAAGCATCGCTGTAGGATGCTATCAGTTTCTCTTAGCATTTCCCAGTAGATTTCGTAAAATCGATCAAGCATTGACGTGATGAGTATATAACGATAGCTGTGATATTTCTATCCGAAATATCACTATAGATTGACGCTGATATCAGCGAAACGTCAAGATATCTGCAGTGATTAATCAAATCAATATAAATTCATATCGATGTGTCGTTTTTGAAACTTTCTTTCTCACTTATCAAAAATGTGTGATGAGCGACAATATCATAATTATAATTTCATAGAAAAATAAAATTTTAGTATTTACTAGTAGCGCTTTCAAACTTTATTCTTATTTATATTAGCTTGCAAGATGAAAATTAAGATAAGATATTCAAAGTAACACAAATGGTAGTGTAAAAGCAGATGTGTTGTTTCATTACACACATGCGTGCACATGGCTGCTCCACTTTTATTCTAATAATCTCGGGCGCGCGTACGTTCGTTTCTCGTTGTACTCGAATATATTATATGGTTCAGTAACGCGGGAGCATGGAAATTGACTGTGACATAATTTCGAAACGTCACGTGATACTGGCGGGACCCATTTGTTGGTTGAACCGCGACCAACACACATAATTACACGGTCTGCCGTTCGAAAACGAGTTGGCAGTTCGTTCACCGCCGTCGATATTCCAGTCTGTATTCTGCGCATCTC
Organism: Prenolepis imparis; assembly: GCF_030444845.1. NCBI lineage: Eukaryota > Metazoa > Arthropoda > Insecta > Hymenoptera > Formicidae > Prenolepis > Prenolepis imparis. The sequence continues at coordinate 9,745,566 of NW_028141169.1, forward strand.
TCTTCTATGCGTTTCTTATAATAATATACGCATCGCAAAACAAACAAACAAAAATTCGTCGACGTGACAAGTTGGAACAGCCCGGAAGAGAAAAGAGAGAAGTCGTTTAATTGAATAAGAATAAAATTCCCTCCCTCCCCCAAATGGGTTACATTTGTCGATCGTTTTTTATTTCACGCGGTGCCTCAAGCTTGGTCTCTCGTGCACGTGAACGAGAAGGAAATTGGGTGTCGTGGTATCGACCTCTGGCACTCTCTCGCTTCGACTCGACGCCCGCGCCAATGCCTGACTAGCGAAGCGCACTTGCGCTGAATAGTGACGAGGCCATTGACACTTGCACGTACACGCGAGTGCAGAAATAGCGTCGGCGCTCCGATGCACTCAACAGTGTCCGATGGAATAGTGGCCTTATTTATTCGAAGATATTCATCTTAAATTCTTTTCCACTTTATAATATAATTTAGAAATATATTTTCTTATTATATGTAAAAGAGAAACGCGATTTTCCGAACGTAATCTCCTTGTCACGTGGAGTCGGATTTGCAATCACGAGCTTTTCGCGAAGAGAATGATGAAACTGTATCGCGGTCTTTTCGAAGCAATAAACGCCTCTAAATGCGACGTTAGTTGCGTAACGTCGCTTTTCGTTTTTTTACGACAGAGCATCGTCCTTGGATGAAACTCGCGAACGATTAATACGCGATCAACACAGGAGTATTGTACTGTCGCGCAACGAGATTATCTTGACCAGCAGAATAAACGAGGATTGAAATTCATCCCCGAAAGCTGATTAAATCGCGATCGATCGATGATAACGATGCATAATTTTTTAAATCGTTTTTTTTTGTCTGCACGGATTGCGCCGTTGAATCGTTTCCTATGCTGTCAAGGACGCCGTAATCGCGGGTCGATATCGACCGCTGCGTGTTTATCGCGAATGTGTTTCAGCGTACAAACGACCGATGCTTTATCGCGAATGGAGGGAAGAGTGTTATGCCGCGTATAACGGATGTATAAAGACACACGATACGCGCGATCACCTGTCGTCGGCACTATCGCGGCGAGGGTGTCGTAATTACCAAACTAAAGTCTTAGCTATACAACGATACCAGCTCTCAGCCGTCCGGTATCCGATTTCCTGTTATTCCATATGACGAAGAATCCCCCTGACACCACGTGACACTGACGATCCCGATATCATCCGATTGTATATTCGCACGTACATGCGCTATCGTTTGATATTTTTAGCCTTATCGATCGACTTATCTACGCTAGGAAAATTTATGACGATCGATCGATCAATTGAAATTCTTCCGAAGGAGAAAGTCCCTAAGAATTAATTTAAAATGTCACAGACTGAAAGCGAACTCTAATTGAAAGCATGATAAATTTGATTTATAAAAAAAGATGCTCGGAATAAAAAAGGAGATTAAATATTTCGCGTATAATTAAATATATACATATATGTATATATATTTCTTGCGTCCTTGGTGCGACTGTTGCAACAGGTTAACACGCGATGGAGTCCTTTACAGTTATTCGTCGTGGCTGCAGTTCGTTGCATCGTAACGGAACTCCAGTTCTTCCGCAAAAGATCAGTATCCGATCGTAGTAATTACGTAATTGCGCAATTACTACGGTTGCGAAGAAGCGTCGCTTTGCAAAAAGGGAAGAAACCTTTATCTTTCACATGCTCGTTGTCAGGCGTTAACTTGTCAAGGCCTTAGACGAGCGATAAAGATAAAAATTTGCATAATATGTAATGTCATGTGTTACATAAAGAGAATTAGCGTGTGTGAAAGTACCTAATTGCTTTGTAATTATCGCAATATTAATTATTTCACTGATAATTATCATATCAAACAGAATCAAAAAATATTATTTATATATTATATTATTATATAATTAATAATTAGCTTTTTTCTCTTTTTGAAAAGATATTTTAATTCAACATTTTTTAAAGAGTCCTATCAAGTTTTTAAATCTCTTGTTAATGTAATTAAATCGATCAGCGTTATTGTGTATATTGTAAAAAAACCTACATCACCATACCCGCAAATAAACCCGCGATACAAGTGGGTCATTATGTTGAACACGTTGGTCAAGCGCGTCGAGGTGAGCTGTCGAAAAGCCCTTCGAGGGGCGAGTCATCCGGTGTGAAAGCGCCGGAAGTCACGCCACGTAACCCAGTTGGGCGCGTCAAGGTCTAAAATATTCACCTTAAATAGCTCTAATTATCATCCAGACGGGGTAAACGAGTACGTGTACACGAATACGAGCCACAATAATTCTGTTTCTCTGTTGCAAATATAGCACGATATAGAAAAAATATAAAACTTATATTTTTAGAAAAATTATTGACGATTTTAATAATAAGGAAACAATGTAGTATTATTCCGTTTTGAAATTCAATGAATAAAATAATCAAGTGAATCGCGCGATTTTTATTACAGTAATATTCGGAAACAATGAATAATCACTTTTAACGACAGACACGTGGACGGAACACGTGTTTGAGAGAAAAAAAATACGAACGTAGTTTGTCACCGGCGTTTAACAGCTATAAAAAAACATACTTGCGATCGACTCATCTTTATGAGTTCGACGATGATTAGAGGGTGGATGAAATAGCGGTCTCTCACATAGAGAGGAAAGCGGAGAGAACGCGAAAGCTGACCTTGCGCGTTTTCAACGATCCGGCTAATAATAATATAGCGGACGTTATTCAAGTTCGGAAACGCTAGGTTGCGCGTGTCGGAATCCCCCGTGTCCCTCTTTATTCTTCCTCCTCCTATTCTCTTCTCACCTTGGACTTCGTACGTTTACTCTATTTCCTCTTCTTCGAGTATTCGAAATTTTATGTCGAAATAACGAATGACGACATCAACGTATATGATAAGATAAAAAAATGAGACAAGAGTATATATTTATTCCATTGCTACACTCTCTCGATCTGATCAATGGCACTCTGTGTGCGATTCTGACAGCTAACAATCTCGCTCTCTCTCTCTCTATAATATCTTTATCGTAATACAACAAAATAGATTGCAGCGTCTTAATTAATCTATGTCGCGCCACGACTATAAGCTCCTTTTCTATCTTTCTTTTCTCGCTCGTTATCCGCGATTCCTTCTACTTCGTCAGCTTCTACGTCGCCACACACGTGTCGCTGCGTTAAGTATTTCGCTAACCAAGGTCAGAGATAGCAAGTTCGCTTCCTAGAACCAGGGGGGTATCGCTGATAACCAGCAGTGCTCGTTCGAGATGACGACTCGTGACTCGAGATACTCAGATTATCTTTCTTCGCGGAAAACAGATCTGGACCAAAGAACAATCTACGCATGTGTGAGACCGATAATATTTATAATGAAAATACTAGACGGATTACTAACATTTTCATTCAAATTTTATTTCATTCCAGAGTGAAGATTTTAAACTATGTATCGTAAAAAAAAAAAAAAAAAAAAAAAAAAAACCGCGTTCTCCAAATATATTAGCCAAAAACGCGCCATTTATTTACATCACCGGTGCGACAGCTCGAATTCCCGATGCATTGTCGCGATATAATATATAGGTATATATATGTATTTATCTTCCGAGCGCATTATTATTCATAAATATAAAAGGAAGGCTGACGCACGGTCGCGGGAGCTGCACTAATCGTTCGCAGTCGGTCCGATGCGACCGCAGCCTCGACGCCGCGCCGTCCGATAACGAGGAAAGATTATGTTCAAGGACAAGGCCGTGCCGCGTCGCTCCGCGTCTCGCCTCGTCTCGGGCGCGTTCGCTCGACTCTGCCTCCAAACGACACGAGACATTGCGACAAATCCGCGACGCGGAGATATATACGCGTGCACGTAGCAACATGCTGCGCATATGCGTGACGATACGACATTGATGTGTGCGCGATCGTCCTTGTGATGCCGCCGCCGCTGCCACCGCCACCGCCGCCGCCGCCGCCGCCGCCGTCACCAAGTTGTCAACAAGAACAAACTGTCAACCAGAATTCCGAAGTACGCGTTCGACGCTCGCGGTCTTTAAGATATGCCAAATTCTATGACGTCTCTTAGACTACGATCGAGAAGGTCGATTACAAGGAAGAGGGGAGGTTTCCGAAAAAGCGGGAACGATATATATATACTTGATATAATTTGGTCAAATATTGAAAAGAAAATTAATAATTTTATATAAAACGTAATTACGTATGGCAGACTTAAATTACCGGTCCAATGTCGCGAAAGGCAAGTATACCCTAAAATAGCAGCGGTTTCTATTGGGTCATCTCACTGCCGAGCTTGCCCCCCAATTTGCTCTTCCTACTTGATGTCTCTAATTTTAAGCGAGTGTGCGCTTACACATACACAACACTAGTTTGCAGCGAGTAACTTTACACTCTGTGTAAACTAGTCATAACACGTAACCGCGCCTCCCTCGCAACAGTGAGTCGAAACTCCTCGAAAACTAAAACTGTCGCAAGGACGAAGACCGAAGGCGTTGGACTGTTTTAAAGCGTACGTCGGTATTCGACGACCATTCGACCTTCGACGTGATTTCTGGTTGAAAAGATCGAACATCAGCCCTGGCTTCTATCTATACATAATGCTGACATAATATCTATACGCGATTCGTTATATTACGCACCGAGAAAAATTAAATGATATTTGATGGTCCCGAGAGAATGAGTTTTGAATTACGCGAGATAGCAGCAATTTCAATAAAATGAATCAGAACAGAAGAAATGAATTCATTTTGAATGTGCAATAAGTTCTTCGAGAGATTCGAAAAATAAAATAGCAAGAGAGCAGAAGATAAAAATCGAAAAGTGACGTCAAAAGTGGAGCAATTGAAAATGAAAAATTTGATTTTATTATTATTATTGCAACTCTTGTTTGGCAAGTTTCGTCGCAAACAACATTACATAAGCACTATACAAAGTTTATTTAAGAACTCGTATCGGTCTTCCGCTGCATGTTTTCTTGTCTCATTCTCATTATACTTTGTGAATTTCGAAACTTTATTTCTCGTAATATACGCGCATATATATGCACGGAAGATAACATATTGTCCAGATATTTCACAATTTTAATTTTTTTTTTAATTTAAAGACATTTTGTTTAATTATTCAATGAAATAGAAAAAGAGAATCACATCATTAAAAATTATAGTTTTGTCAGATTCGTCGTAGAAACTATTATGCTCCTCCTCGTAATTTTTTCTTATAATAGAATCTATAAAACTATTAGAAAACAACATGATGTAATCAATGTATTTGCATCTTGTAAAAAAGTAATTTACTTAAGGATATACAGTGTATTTAAATTGAAAAAATTAAGCTATCTCTCAAAAATATTATAATACGGAAAAAAACTATCTCTCGCGCTGGACCACAAGACATTTTCGGAGATATTGAGCCATCGATATCACAAGAACTTTAATCAACCTCTCAAGGTTAAGATCGCTCGAATTTGTACTTGAACTCATCTCGCTAAGTCACTTAGAGTATTATCGTCGGTCTTGATAAAAATGTATACACGGCAAAGATAACCTTCCTCATGCTCGTAAAGCGCAATCAGGTGAATTGACTTCTGCTCGGATGTATCCGTTTAGAAACTTGCAATGCGATCGATGTAATTCAACAGCAAAATACATATCGACTATTCGACTAGTATAATTGAGTTTTATAATTACGCGTCAAAAGGATGACGCGGGGAAAACCGCCTATATTAAAAAGAATTATCTGTTTATCTCATTTGATCGTAAATAAAAAAAAATGTATGTGTTAAAAAGGTATTACAAAATGTGAAAAATAATTAGCAATATATAATCCTGGAATTCTCTTATCGAGGAAAATCCGACTTTATATTAAATATCGAGATGCTGTAAAGTGAGATGTTACAAATAAATCTATAAACCAATTAAACTCACAAATGATAAAGATTGCGCGATTTCTCAAAGCCTGAAATACGGGATGCGCATATTTTTACCGGCATGAAATCAACAGGATTTTCCCATCTTTATTGGAAAAAAAAAAAAAATATAAAAGGTCGAAAGAAGATTGGTTTTTCTCGCATTAGTCACTTGCAAATTCGTTCGGTACGATGTCTCGATTCATCGTAATTTTATCGTATATACATATCGTATACACGTATCATATAAAACATTCGTGTGTACACGTGCGCGTTTTTCTCGTGCCTTCCTCTCCTCTCCATTTCTCGTACTCGTTATAGGAAGGTTCCACCGGCAGAGCCGACGAGTGTCGGTGGCACGTAGTGCTCGATGCGACGTCGTACAAGGACAAGGCCACATGGTCACGGGCGGCCGGGGCGGACACATGTCGTCGTATAGATATATATCGACTACTAGTCGTGACCCTCTCCTCCCACCCCCCACGTCATCATCGACGTCGCTCCGCGCGATCACCACTACTACAATCGACGGTATATGTATACCTATATGTCGCACGACTAAATACGAGAGAAAAAGAGAGAGAGAGAGAGCGACCGACGTATGTGCGCACGTCGTTTGACCCTGCGTCGCGGTCTCGTGGATCTTCAGGGTCACACGCAATACGGCAACACAACAATGATGGTGACCCTTTAACCCTCTTTAATACTAAACGAAGGTGTAAAGAGCGGACGACGAAGTACGCATCTCCTTGAGAATTTTTCGGATATCTTAGCATCTATTAACGGAGTCATTCCATTTAAGATTAATTAAGCCGACTGAATAAAATAAATAAATAAATAAAATAAAATAAATAAAATAAAATATTAATATTGGCTCTGATATAAATTTGTATAAAATATCGGTATAAAATCGGTATAAAATATTTAAGCATAACTTTATCATTAGAAAATCGTCACACTATCACACGGTTACTTCAAAGAGTTCTCATCTCAAACTTATTGTTATAGTTTGTTCAAGATTTATGCGCATAACATTCTTTCAACTATTTTAAGTACACGCAATTACGTGTAATGTGTAACAAATGTATAATTTAACAATCGTATAAGACCTATTACCGTAAAGCTACTTTGGGGACTGTGACGATTTTATTTCGTCACGTTTCTTTCACGTGATGAAGGCTATACTCGAGATTAAAATGCCAGCAGAAATTACGAGAAATTAGACTACTGAAGTATTTTGATACGCGAAGTTTAGAATTTAGAAGCTATATAAATTATTGACTTATTGCCAAACTCTAGATCTCACAAAATCGTATACAATGTTTTAGAAAACGCTTCTACGTAGCTCTTCTATCACGCCTGCTCATTCAAAATATCAGCTCAGTTGTACCACGCAGAAAATATAACAAGGTGGAAAATATATTACGTAACACACATATACACATATATGTACGTCAATACACACATGTATTTAGATTATTTGTTTTTATTATACATCTGTCGTCATTCGTTGACGAAAGAATATTTTTAGAAGAATATTGAAGCGATTTTTTTTACATATTTTTCACAGTTCAATATAAAACCGAATATTTTTTTTATCAGCAACGCGAAGTCCGAGGTTCGAGTGAAAATAGACCCGGAAATGGTCGAGATAAAACATAGGGCACGCATACTTTTAACCTTGACTCGCCTTATCGCAAGGCCAGCTTTCGGACACGCCTAGTGGAAGAGGTCAATGTGGCATATTGCGCCACTTGGTCACGTTGATTATTACTTGTGCTTTTAGAGAGATTACTGTTCGCGTCGGTAGAAAAAATGTGTAAAATGTATAAGCTACATTCCAATACAATGCTTCTGAGACAATTATAAGAGATGCTGTTGATGATCGATTAAGAATAACATATTATATATATGGTATAAATTTACTGCTAAGATTCTAAATATAAGTCTCATTGTTCGTATTGTGTGGAAAAATGAATGCAGAATGCGGCATCAATTATTGATACTTGGTAAAGATATCTACATACTGAGAATGTTATTAATGTTTCATCATCGAACGAAGCAGAAAATAATAAATTACTTCACGTTTAACGGAAGTTTCTCTCTTTCATTTTTTTTTATATATATATTTTCACCTTTATTTATTTAATAATATAAAACGTTCATCGAACGCAAGTTTTTGCAATCCTGGCGCAACGACGGTGCGAGAAACTGCAATCTCACCTCGACTCGCAATGCCAGCCAACGACCTTGGCCTTGCCCGAATAAGACGCGGCCTTGGCGGTCGATCGATGCGACTATCAGCCGGTGCAAGTGCAGCGAGAAGGGCAGGAAGGGGGGAGGGGGAGGGGGAGAGACTGGATCTGAACTGGTTCTCACGTATTCCCGGTTTAGATCACATCGCGTGCATCAACTGCGACGATCAGTCCGAGCTCAGTCGTGCTACAGAACTGTGTCACGTGTCACATTGTCATCTTTTGAGCTTTGATCCTTCACGTAAATCGCGCGCGCATATCGCTTATACTGCGCTCGCTGCATATTGCGCAGCTTGGCAGCAGTTACAAATTCCGGTGGGGCAAACACCAGTTTCAACCGGTGGACGAGAAGTCCTTTGAGAATTCGACAAAGTCATTTACAATATTTATCGGAACTTTATATTCTTTATCGATGATGCGATAATAAAGATACAAACACACACAGGCTCGCGATGATATGATAATAAAGATACAAATTATTTACGGTGGCATCAGGGAAAAGTGAAGGACGCGATCGCGCTTTAAAGAGGATTGCTCAATACATCGAGCCTCTAATCCGATATTTCCAAAGCAACGATAAATATTAACCTTATATATCGAGCATAGCTTTGCCGTCTGCAAAATTGGAATTTGACGCGTCGAAAGAGAGCAGCTGATTCGACAGAAACGTAAGAAAAGTGCGAGAATATACTCGCGATCTCGGGAAGAGACTCACACCGACGAGCATGCGCACCCTCGACCTTGGTACGAGGAAATAACATCTCTCTGCGACTCTGTCGAAAGATTGCATAATGTTACGCGAGACGCGGCGGCATAATTCCGCGTGTGTATATATGCACGCTCCATCGCCTCTGTCCTTTTTATTCTTCCGCGCCCGCGCTCGTCTTCTACGCAGACGAACGCGTCGTATATACCCTCTGGACCACTCATTCCATGACGATAACTCTGAGGTGACATACCAATTTTTCTTTTCAGCCGGACGGAAACGAATAATCTCGTCGCGATGAATTAAAGAGACGCTGTTCGTATCGCGCCGCGAAAACACCGACCTCGAGGAAATGGAGATATCCGGCGCGATCAGTTTTGTAAACTTGTATCGGCCGCTTGCGCAGTCAATGATATTATGGCAACATGTAAGACGACGTGACGTAAGAGGGGAAATGTTAAACTAAACTAAGTTAAAAATAAAAATTTATATTTATATAGATAGTATAGAGAAGATAAATGAAAACTCTTGTGTCAAAAAGAATTGCTCTGATGATGATGTCTGCTACTTAAATGTAAGAAAAGAGGATGTTGTTCTTGTCGCTGCTACGTTAACGTCTAACTGTTGAACTAATCCTAATTTATTTTCGACATATACCGTCCGCGCACGCATCACGCATACATTGCGTGATACGAAAACACGCGTTATTAGGAACGCGCGTTAATTATTTCCGGCCTGACGATCATTCGATCACGGACATTCGTTATAAATGTGACCTTAGATGAGGCCTTGGATGCTCCGCGCTAAATTTTAAGAGTCCGCCGCTTTAATCAGTTGAACTTTGCCGCGCGTGCATAACGCTCGTGTCACAAGAAATGTATGTACATACAACATGTGCACGATGCATCTGATAATAAATTACGAGGCATTCAACAAAAATTCAACATGTATAGTTAAAAAAATTTTTGATTCAGGTAGAAGGAAATTTTGTCAAATAACTTGCGTTTTAATTGTCGTCACTTGTACCGTTAATTAAAGACCGTCAATCCTTTTTCATTGACGCGATCGAGTCTAACAAGTCAGATATCTCGTTGGTTATTTGTCGAACGACCTCGCTCGTACATTCGCGGTCACTTGACGTCAGTTGATGCAAATCGAGCGCCGACTTATCGATTCCATCTCGCGTCATCGCACGATGGATCGCCACAATGCAATTTACTACAAATAGGTGTTACCGTAGAAGACTATTATACTATTGAGAATCACTTTGTTGAAGCGTAATCGCTCGCATACCATCGCTATAGTCAGCGTAAAACTGGCAAGTCAATCGTTACATCGTAATACAGAGTAACAAAACGCGGACTCACAAACATTATTGACTCAGCAAAAAAAAAACTGATTACGGGTTTTGAATAAACAAAATACAGTCTGAAAAAGTTCCGACAAATATTTCGCAACTGTATATTTCTCGAACTGCTAGTCGATTTTAGATATCACATATTATTTAGATGTGCTATCATAATTTATTTTTTATTTTAACGAAGTGACAGACATTTTTTCCAAAAATGAGTTTCCTATGTGTAGCTATTAGCAATAACTTTTACTCGCGAAATACGACATTACTTTTAATTACGGGAAAAACTTTAAACGCTATGAATGCGAGGAATGAATTATGATAGCATCGATTAAACGTTCGTAATTTTTAGAGTTTCTCTCTCTAGCTATAGTAATGCCATATCTTGCAAATAAGACTTACTGCTAAACAGCTACACATAGAGAACTTATTGCAAGAAAATTCTACTGCGTTATATCTTTTCACGGCGGTATATATTAGATTCTAACTTGAGACTAGCTCACTACGCGTCAAAATGCTAAATTCGATCTACTTCAGCTTACAAACGGAGAGGCTTTTCTATATACATACAAGGTTTCTCTACGCAAGTTTCAACTAAAAAATGGGTTATGCTGAAGTCACATGACAGTAATGTCTGCGGTTGAAAAGTCAAGGATCCGAAACCTTGTAAAGTTTGTTGCAACTGTCCATATCGCAACTGTAGCGACGTTGCATGATTGATGCGTCACTATAACGCAAACAAGTATATTAAAAAATCGGAGTTTATTAATCGAAAACTATTAAATCTGGAATATTATAAAACGCGCGGTTTTTATATTTAAAAAATTTTCTAATATTAATCATGATTTATTGGCCGTTCACAAAACGAAGATTTTAATTTTACGGAATGTGCTGGCGGTTTAATATAAAAATTCGTATAAAAATGTATATATCTGTTTAGATTACTTACGTTTCATATAATATTCTACCATTTACATTTATCGATTCGGTTAGACGGCCGAATTTAAGTTCATCGTTTTAGGACGATAAGAGACAAGACGACATTATTCTCACTGAAAGTTTGTATCCTTGACACACAAAAGCTATAGCGACGTAACCCGGGCAAAGGGGCCGTTCCGTTTGCGAATCAAATAGGCTGAGACAACAATGCCGATGCATAAGATGAAGTTCGTAGTTTACGATGACCCCGAGACCACTTTTTCAAAATTTAGTATATCTTGTGTTGAAACATATCCGGTGTCTGATAAAGAAACATAAACCAAAAAAAAATGTAAAATATTTTTTAAAAAACGTTTTATCGCTTAAGCCATTTACAAAAAAGTGCCAGTTTGCATCGAAGAAATTTTGTTTGACAGAAAAAATCATTTTTAGATAGATATCTATTATAAAAATCTGGTTTTATTTTATTACAGAAAGCAGACACTGGAGTATTTCACGAACTAAAGCAGCATTGAGCATTTCAAAAATTCTGGAACTCGTCATTTTCTTCAGGGTCATCGCGTCTCGGCCCCTTCACTTCCGTCGATGACTAGCTATTACTGGGTGGTTCCTGATCTTCCACAATTTAAATTATCAAACAAGGTAACAGTATTACGCGGGCGTAAATGTCACGAAACTAGAAAGATATATCACCATGAAAGAGACTCTTTAGTTAAGCCTATTTTTAATAATAATAATCATTATCAACATCATCGGCTTTATCAGTCACATAGTGAATACATTGCTTTAACATAAAGGACAATAAATAAACTTCATTTTTTATACATTGTGCGAGCACTTCGTTCCAGAAAGCTACTATAAAGCTAGCGGGATCAAGGTTGCTCTGCAAACAAGCGCTGACTTTTAGCTACATGTTTACGTGTAGATACTCATAGCTTATCAGACGTTTTAGTATACAACGAAATTAACATTTCAATCAACGAACTATACGCGTAGAATAGTATGACTATAAATGAGACTTACGGCAGAATGACCTAACTTTGCTCTATATTTCTTTTATGTATTTTCCCCCAACTTTTTCATGTAAAATAGATTTATGTAGAACAGAATATATTAAAGAATATATGTAAGTGCGTGTTAAAAATTTTTATTAAGAATTTCAATATATATATATATATATATATATATATATATATAATTTTAATTATTTAATTAATTTTAATTAATATATACATATATATATGCACACATATATTAAATATATGTCTTATATTGCAGCTTGAAAGTGATTTGGAGCAATGTTGTTCGAACGTTTCTAACTATTACGATAACTAAATGGTATGAAGAAAATCGGCAAGATTCCGTCTTGTGGAAGCAAGATTGCGTTATCGTGTTATTCCGCCAATTAAAATCGATCGTTCGACATTTGTTGCCCCAATAATTCAGAGAACCAAGACGGATTCAAGGCTACGTGGCGCGTTTGTTTAAACGTACAATACGACGACTCGCATTGATTTCCGACGACGATTCTTCAAGGTTAACCGCAGGAATGCGTAATGCTAATATCGTGTATGCGTCTTCAAGGGACAATAAAAAATTCATTACCTCTACGATAGACGTAAACTAATCTCTCTTGACTTTTATAGAATAATTAAGAAGATTAATTTTTTGCCGTTCGACTGTCTAAATTAATTTTGTCACCTCTAAATCCGCTCGCAATCCAAATCTCCGGTCAGGTATTCGTAACCTCGGATTCTTGTGTCCTTCATATCCTCAGATTCTAGGATCTTTGGCCCATTAGCCGTTCCAGTATATCCAGAGGGAGACGTTTCTTAGTCCGAGAGTCGACCGCTATTTTTAGACGTCATTGACATTTGCACGTAGACACGTTCGGCCGCACCGTGCGACGGGATCAAGTTAGTCGCGAATTGTCTTGATCGTCGGGATTCGTCACCGAGAAAATTTAGCTCCGAAAGATAGCTTCAGAATTAAATTTCTTAAATTGAGAAATAAAAAAAATATGCATTCTTTATCGGCGATTATTCGGTTAAAAAATGTGCTCGTTCCTGTCGTAGACATTTAAATTGGACCTCACTTTCGATCGATCCCATCACTACTTTAGCGCCCTCTCGTTCGCGCACATTTTCGCTGGTCCTCGCCCACGCTTACCCTTCAGAGTACGCTTCTACGGTCGATCGGGCCATAATAATAAGGCGGAGGATATAAATGCATGCTTTCTCATTGTTCGAGCTCCGGGTGTGCGGGTGTTTTCGCGATATTTTTGGTGTCCTCCGTGACGGGGACGGCCGAGAGAAGCGAAAAAAAAAAGATGCGGATGCATCGTGTTTTGCAAAGACGATTGTCTCGTTTAGTCTCGTACATGTTCGACGCGTAATTTTCCAAAAAGAATGAACGCCTAACGGTTGACAAGTTTACGATCACCATTCTTGGCAAAGGTCAAGACCTTATCTGCGAAAACTCGAATACGAAAGAAAAAAAAGATCTAGGAATAAATTCTTAAATATACCTATTCCATAAAGATATTATATTTTCTTTGAATGAAAATTATCTATGAATCTAGACCAAAAAATTACGAAGCTCATTATATGTACTTTTGCGTGATCACATTCAATTTGTTTTTTTATATTTGTAGATAAATTATTCTATATAAATATTCATATCTAGACTATACACACATTATTATATATACATATATATAATACAAATGTACAGTTATTTATTATTAATATTATATTTAATATTATATTTATCATTATATTTATCATTAATGTAACAATATTATATTCTTAATATTATATGATATGCTATGAGATTAAGTAATTTTGTTAATAACGTTCATGTTATCTTAATGACATTAATAACCGTAAATTTTTATCAATCATATAAGCAGACTAAAAATATTCATTCGTTTACATTCAAGATTTAAAATAAGCTCGTTATCGGTTTAGATTCATATAGAATGATATGCGATAGCAAGAGAAAGAAAGTTTCACCAACTGGCTGGCAGCTGTTGCGATTGTTGTAAAACTACGGTGTGAGTGACAGTATAACACATGAAGAGAGAAAGAGAAAGAGAGGGGGGGGGGGAAAGACGAAGTATAATCTACTTTACTTTCACCGAGCCTTCATGATAATGCGGATTTCCGACAGTGAGAGTTGTATTTCGCCAGTACATTTCGCACCTCGGGGAGAATCAATTTTCTTTTTTTCTCAGAATAAATTTGATTACTATCTTTCCTCGCTATTTCTCATTTTTTGATATAAAATATGTTGCTATTCTCAAACGTCAACTTTCAATGCTATAAAGCAAATTCTATTTAAAATGAATTAAAAATTTAACATTTTTATCTATGTCAATTTTTTATATCTTAATTTCAATTTTTTATTTTTTTATATTAAAATAAATTGGTGTGAATCAAATCATTCACTAAACTCGAGGGAAGTGGGACGTGTAATATCACCGATAAAAGAGGCTCTTTATCAGCTGTTGATTTATTACGATCCACGACTCGTAAATTTCTCCGAACGTATTCCATTAGATCAGTGACAGGTTGCGAATCTAAAGAAGCGAGAAAATCTTGAACAACATCGCGTGGAACCCTAATCGATTGGCGCCCTTGACACGTGCTCTGGTTACCCGTGGCAAGTCAATGCCAGAATAATTACAAGCGAGAATCTACAGTGGCGAAATGGCTTGGAACGAACCACTCGCTTAACCTTATTAAACATCATCACCAAATATACACAATATTCATACGCGCGCGATCTAATTGTATGGTCTACTTATTTTATTTTCATTTTGCGAGAGAATGCGATAAAAATATAAATTTGTATAATATTTTTTCACAAAGACTAATTTCTTTAGCTTCTCCCCCTTTCTACTATATTATTCATTATAACAAACTTTCATTATCTTTATCTTTTAATATAATTTTAATGTTACGATTTATTTAAACGGTAGCAATAAATTCCTTCAACAATATATATTTTTTGTAATAGATTAGTTATGATATATACAAGTGTTTTATATTATGCATTGTAATCTAATACGATTGCCATATAAATATTAAGAACTTGATATCGCGATATCGGGGGATGGGACTTTATTTATTACGGCTCACCCTATAACACAATCAGACCTTTGGCACGTGCCAAACGTATATTCCCACACGTCGGTCCACAGTGCCGGGATAATTACAATGTTCCGTGCGGTTCACGGACAATCGGAAAGCGCCCGCGACCACTCGCCCACGTGCTGTACACGTCGTGAAATTCAAAAGCGGTTGTTCACGTGGGCCACATGGTGTGTGTCGTCGCCTCTCACGCTTTCACAATGTGTAACCACCTTGTTCCGCATCGACACGGTGGGTCGTCGCCCTCTCCGTATCATCGTATATGCAGGTTGTGTAACACGAACCCAAACAATATGTAGGTCGCGTCTATTTCTCTTGCGCTTTTGCCCACCTCGATCTATCTCCCCCGATTACATCAACAATCGGCGCGACCTGTTAGTCGAATAAAAAAAAATCGTCAATAAGATAGTCTTCTCTTTTATGGTTACGACTTTACTCAATTGGACGCTGCGTATTCGCGTTCTAATTATTCTGCTCTTAATGCTTGACTGACAATATCAATATCGATTACAATGAAAAATTAAATTAAAATACATACAGTTGTCGAGTTACATAACTTTTATACCAGTAACAAAGCTATCTTTTTTTTTTAACAATGACATTGACCAATACTTAAGATAAGATATTGATATTTAGCAGTCAGCATCCATACTTGAGCGAAATAATATTCCTATATATGTATAATAAAATTTATTACCAAAGATGTCCGCGCTATTTTTAGTTTTATAATCACAATCTAGCTATAATTATACATATAATTATACGATCTCATTAGCTGCTAATTTATTGCCCCAACTGTAGTATGATATCTATTGCACAAATGCGTATCGTTTTCAATTAATGCGATGAAATCCGTGCATACACGGCACATCGATACAAATGACGTCGAAAGATAAAAGCTTGACCTTGTCTGGCGCAAAATTGATAAGAGTTGTAATTCACAATCGTAACTTTGGACTACGCGTGTATACAACTCATATATACATATGTATATTACCTTGAATCGATTAATTTGAAATAAATTTCTCGAAATAGCTCAGAGATTAATTTTAAAATATTCAGCCACGGATATTAGACGATATCAAAATTTCGCAAGGTTCAAACTTCAACGATTCGCGACATCATAATCAAATTCGGCGCTCGTCTAAAGTGAAAAAAATTTCAGAGCTAAATTAATAATAAGATAAAATATTATAAAATGATAATTATATATGAGAGAAAAAACAGTGGTAAAGATATTGCTGGAATCTTGTTGAAGTTAGGAACTTTATAAATTAAGAATTTTATAAGATATGACAAAATAAAAATATAATTTTTATAAAGTCTTATAATATATAAATAAATAATTATAATCTAGAATCTAGAACAAAGTGTTAAAATATTTTATAAATATTTCTATATAAAAATATATTAATTATTACACATATTTTACTGAAACATTTTAAGTATTTTAAAATAAAAAACTAAAATAAAAAATCTATCCTATATACATATATTATATTTCATAATGATAGAAGATGGATTCTCATCATAGAAATAAGTGAGTGATTACTTTTACAGTAATAGTAACTAATAATAAATTATAAGTTTCTTATCCTACACGCGACTGTTCTGCCGTCGATGCCTCCCGAATTTACTCTTTTGTGGATTCTTTACTACTTCATGTCACTCACTCGCGAAAACACAGATAATTAACTCGCGAAGTGTTATAAGCACGCATATTTTATTATATTACAATTAAAAAACACAAAACTAACTTATTCATTCAAAAATTATAAGTAGGAATTACTTAAGGGACTGTAGGAACTAATTAAGAAATATAAGTAAATAAATATTATACATAATTAAAAAAAAGTATCATTTTATTATTTCTCGAATTATTTGCAATGACTAAATTTCTCGAAATACTAGGAGATGCCAAACGCGATCATTTTCTATGAACAATTGAAGATTATTAGCCCTTACATTTATTATCAGCCATTACATCATCACAATAATTAATTAACTCCCGCGATTAACTCGTAAGCCGAGATATCGTGATAACGGCTATTTAATTAATCATCAAATAATATATTTTGCACATATTGCGATCCTTATAAATAATAAGTTATATTTTTTAACGATGGAATTTCTTTAATGATATTAAGTCAAATATATATTTCGTCTCACGCTTTGAATTTTGAATTTAGATAATTTAAAATTCAATATACATATATAGAATTTTCTATTCTTTAATGATTTCGGTATATTGTCAAAATCAATTATTGATAGTGGTTGTTTTTTTTCAAATTAATGGCTAATTAAAACATCATAAAACATACAAAAATATATAAAAAAATTATTGTAAACATATTTTATTTCTAAATCCCGTAAAATATATATACGAATTAATAAATATATTATACCTTTCTATTGCTTGAAACAAATGGCCATTATCACAATACTTTGTATGTGTATCGTTTATCATAGAAATTAATTGCGCAAGTTGATAACTGCGCTAATTCTAATAATTACAAAAAATAATCGTATTTTAAAAGAAAGATATGAAGATATACGGAACGATTTACGTCGATATACCTGCCCGTTCGAGTGTCGTCGAATGTCAATAAGGCCACGGGTATGTAAACAATAGCACGGTATATACCCCACAAAAATGAGCGCTAAATACTACGTAAGGCTTATTTCGTTGCAAATACGAAAAATTTAACAGAATTTTTGTCTTGGTGGGGCGGCTTGAGCAGCGCGTTATTATTGACATATTTTTATATTATCTTTTAAAATGCTATTATTTCTTGCAATTATTGGAATTAACAATTAGTAATTTTCACAATTAATTAATTTCTACTGTAAACGACACGCAAAAGTATTGCTGTGATTATTATTTGATTCAAGTAATGAAAAGTTATGAGACAGTGTTCATTAATAACATTTATATTCCACGAAATTTATGCGTTAGAAATAGAATATGTTTACTGATTTTTACTTGTATATTTTCGGACGATTTATCGTGTTTTAATTCATAACTCGATTCGCGTAATTTCACATGGTATCATTATGTTTTTTTTATTCTAATTGCTCAATTTAGCGATTCTTATTTCGACTTCTCTAAAAATAATGCGCAAATTATATTTAAATTGATGAAAAATTCTAAGCGCAAGGCGAAATACATATATTCGATTTTAACATCATTAAAGAAATTCTAATATCGTTAAAGAATATTATTTATTGCGCGCTCATAAAGATCATAATACAATGATAACTTATAATTATTTTCTTTATCGCTTCGATTCTTATTTGAAATGTATAAATTGCATGAATTACATGCTTTCGCAAACACCACTGTACAGATATCTCGGCTTACGAGTCAATCAACAAGAGTTATATATATATAATTGATTGTGAATGGGTTGATAATCTCTAATTGTTCGTAGAAAATGATCGCGTGTCATGTCTCCTAATATTTTAAAAGATAATCATCGCGTTATTTCGAGAGATAAAATAAGACTAGTGTCTGTAAATTTGGCACCGTATTTTACGAATTTCAAAAAAATATTATAAGAGTTATAATAGCACTTTTCATAGTTCTACAGTTCCTGATAAAAATTTAAGAAATTTTCTTGTTAAAAATGATAATATAACACGCGTTTTAGTATTTTTAGTACTTTAGAGAGAAGATATTAGATTCGCGAAGTTAGCACATTTTTTCAATGTTAAATTATTAATATAAGGAATGCAGAACTTTTTAAATTTTTATCAGGAATTGTAGAACTATGAAAAGTGCTATTAAAATTCTTAGTATTTTTTTTTAATTTATAGAATGTCGTGCCAAATTCACAGACACGCTTTCTTCAAATTATGTATTTATTAATTTATGTTACATAACGCGCGACAGTAAAATTGTTCTATATAATAATGTATATTATTTGTTAATAATCAAAGTAGCCGAAATGCGTGGTATTATATAAATCTGCCCGCGCGATTTTTAAGTGGATCGTTCGCTTTGTGTAAGTTTTCGCATAATTTTTCTGCAATATAATAAAATGTGCATAACATTTAACATTGAGAGTGCTGTGTAAAATGTCGCGCGATAATCATATTTTATTGATACGCACGCGACTTATCAGTTTATTATCCATATTTTCGCGAGTGAATACCATATGAAGTAGGAAAGAATGAAGAAAAAAGGAGAAGCCTGAAAAAACATCAGCTGACGATTAAACTCTCATATTTATGTGATTGCAAGTGTATTAGTAACGTAATTTTATAACATTAACAATCCGTGGGATAAACAACTTATAATTTATTTATTATTTATAAAAGTAATTGCTCATTTATTTTTGCGATGACAATCTATCTCTTTCATCATTGTGTAACATAATACAAATAGAATACTTAAAATTTTTTATTTTAGAATACATAAGATATTTTAGTAAAATATTTATAATAATTAATATTTGTATATAGAGATATAATATTTATATAAAATATTTTAACATTTGTGTGTTCTAAATTTATAATTAAAATTTTAATAAAGTTCAGTTGGAAAATTCAAAGAATATCAGTTTTGCAATCTGAACGCGCAAGTTTCAAACGTTATAAACATATGACATATTTATATATGTATTATACTCGTGCAAAATAAAAGCACGGGTCGCGAATGATTACATGTGTGAGATATTTGTATATTTGTTACTTTATTATTTTATCTATGAAGCAAACTTAGTTTACGAAACATGTTGATGTTGATGCAATTGTATAAACTAAGTAAGTGCTATAAATCGTGCAAAGAGTGCACTTTCCGAGATATTTTTGCGCCGATTAAGAATATCTGACGTCGAAATTTAGAAAGATGAAAACATCATCGAAGGTTTCACAAGTATAACGCTGCTTCTCTCATTGACCGTTAGGTTAATAGGTCATCCACGTTTTGATTATTTGAGCTCTCTCGAAATAAGAAATTAAATCAAATTGAGAAAAAAAGAGAACGAAAAGAAAAAAATTATGTGATAGGTACACTATAATTCTGAGACATAAAGTCATTATACTTTCTTCTGACATATAAAGTCATCTTTCTGTAGAACAAAATTTAACTGTGTGAAGAGACTAGTTTCATTTCTCAAATTTTTACTTTCTCTCTTTCTTTCTCTTTTATATTTCAGTCATCAAATATCATATATCAAATATTAAGTTCAATTATCGTTAAGTGAACTGAAAACTAACTGAATAGAATTTTTTTGTCACTGAATTCGTAAAAAAGACAACTACAATATAACACATAATTTTTTGTAAATATTATACAATAAAATCTAAATTAATAGTGTGATGCTGTTGCAATCAGGAAATGAATCAGAATTGAAAATTTCTCGCGATCGTGACTGCTGCAAATATACCAACTTATAAATGAGAAAAGGGCAAAACTGATCGAACAGATATAGTCAAACACGAATCTTTACAAATGCTAAAAGGTTGAAATACTTTACGCGAATCTAATCATAATTAATAAGTGTAATATTATAATAAGTAAAATCATTAAAATTTGTTGAAATTTAATAATAATTAAATTATCTAATTACTTAATTAACAGTATTTTAAATACTTTTTATCTTTTTTATTTTGTAAATTCTTTAATATAACTAAAATTGTCTATATATATGTATAATCATATATAATAACGTGTAAATAGTCGAGATCTAATAGCAGATAAAAGACGGAGCTGCGGAAAATGCAGTGAGCATGTACTTTCTCTCTAGTAAAAGTAAAAGTTGCGACATCACCAAGAGACAAATGTAATTCAACGAGTTCAACATTTTACTTATTCATGATGCTTTCTCTTATGCATGGCTATATAAATTGGCTATATAAATTGGCTAAACCAATCATATTGGCTAATCATATCATTTTTAAAGATTATTTAGAGATTTTGGCTGCACGCAATTCATAAATATTTCATAAAATAATATATATAAATCAAATAATAGAAATGTATATATAATTAATCAAATAATATATAATTGTTCAAATGGAAAAGTATGTATATATAATTAATTAATTAAAAATGAAAATAATAAGAATGTCGTTCATTTCATTTACATATTACCTACTTGTCATATATAAAATACATAATATTTCTGTATTCATATTTTTAAATTATTAACATAATTTTCAACATTTTCGTATAGTTATCATTTGTGCTTGACACATGAGATCTTTGGTTTGTGGCCTAAAATTTTACATATGTATATTACATATACACACATTGCAAAAATTTAGAATACCAAAAGAATTGTTTCCGCCCGGGATCGAACCGGGGACCTTGTGCGTGTGAAGCACACGTGATAACCACTACACTACGGAAACGTTGTACTTCTGAATCTTCTTCGAGAGTATGAATAGTGAGACAAATAATCCTCAATCAACACTAATAAAACATCGTATTTTTTCACTTAAAATTAAAAAAATTTTAATATTTATAAATTGTATCCTAATGCTTAAGTTTCAAATAAAGAGAATCTGCCAAAATTTATTTGGAAATACGCGATTTACTGGCAGTCTTGTAAACGTGAGATTTTGTCGATAAACTTTCGCACAAAGACGAAACTGGAAGGTGGATTTAGGAAACACTGATCTTTGTGTGTGAGAAATCTTATATGTGGTATGAGAACGCCGGATCGCCGGGGTAGGGCAGGTCGAGGCGTCTCAAGGCCGGTTAGGCACAAGGGCAGCTTCAGTCTAGTGTGAACTCGACCGCGCCCTTCGAGGTCGTGCCATCCCATCCTCGCACACGCATCTTTATTTTTCCTTCGACAAGTCAACGCGACCCGGAGTTTGCCCAGTCTTTGTGTTTCAAGAGACGACGAGATGAATGAGAATGAATCAACCCAGAAAGATCGATGATGCTCGTGTGAAAGAATTTAATAATTGAATCATTATTTAATATTTATCATTAATCAATCATCATTATTTGTTTATTATTATTAATTGATATTAATCGGTTTTCATACGATTTTATGGTTATCGTATTAAATAAAAAAAAGTAGATATCAATAATACAAAATGTGTGGAAGATAAATAATTATTTAATTATCCCATTTATATGAAGATCATCAATTTCTCTGTTGATTCACATTATTCATCTTATGTAGTCTTTTAAAAATAATGAAGTTGAACAATTCTATTTGAATCTCTCATTCTATCGCGAATTGTAATATGAATAAATTTCTTATACTAGCGACGTGATATAAAAAAAATCAGTTTATCAATTGTCGCAATATGGCAGCTTTAATCATCCCAAACAGACTCTTTCTCACTGAACCGAAAGGTCAATCTTGATTAGTATGAGAAGCTGGACGACCATTGTCATTGAATTAATTGCTCGTCGGGTACGACAGATAAGCCAATAGACGTATCTCCCTTCGTTCCCCACGTTCCCCAGAAGTACCGAATCATAATTGGACGTCACGCGATAGGGAATGAGAAACAGATCAAGGTTTTGTCGATGAAAGAAACAAGATTTCGGCGAACAATTTTACCTATTTCGAATTTATGAACAAGTTGGATAATCGATTACAAAAAACCATTTTGTTAGACTACGAAAAGAAAACTCAGGTAAAAACTCGATTATTTCAATAGACATCTTAACTCTCGAGCACTCTGCTGACCCAGTAGAAAATAAAAATAAAATAAAAATTAAAAATTTGGCCACCATTATTATGCGTAAATGAAATTATTTAATCGATTTAATTCCTGAACAAACAGAATTTAATTAAATAATATTAATTATTTCAATTTTTTTGTAATTCAATTAATGATACATTTTTGAAAGAAAGATTGTGGTGTAAAATGGAGACCATAATATAAATATTGCCTGGAGACATGATATATAAATACAAAGACAGAAAATTTCGAGAGTTCACGCAAAGGGGTGGAGATAACAGATTCCTGAAGCAAATATGGCTGAATCGAACCTTGACTGAGCGAAGAACCAGCAGGATAGAAAAAAAGGGCGGCGCAGTTCAGCGAGAGAAAGAAGGAAAGGGAGACAAAGAACTGAAGAAGCCCTCATTCCTTTAGCACGCTGCACGCCATGCTCGTTCTCAGCTCCCGGGGTTAACGCACTACGGTAGACACAAAAATCCCCCCAAGGTCGGTGCATCCCTGTCTGTCGGTTTGTCCGTTCTACATCGGTTGACCGTCCCCTGCCCCACCCCTCAGACAACCCCCTCAAAACTCAGCGCCCCTCCAACGGGGCAGACTCACCCACGCGACTGATCTTATTTGATTCCAGGGTCGTCTGAACGAAAGAAGAGAAATCTATTTGGATAAATTGTGTAAAAGCATCGACTAAATTCATTTTTTAAATGTGGAAGACAGTTATGTGAGATATTATAAAGTGATATTTTTATTCTATGTGTGAGATATTTTTATTCTACATAAAAATCATTTTTATTGTGGACTTTTTATTGTCAGAAGAGAAAAAAAAATTACTCGCATCGAGTATAATAATCTCTCAAGAGATGGACTGAGAACTGCATTAGGATTAAAAATTTGCGAATGCTGAATCGTCGTCTTTATCAATCGCGATTGTTGTGAACGCCGTACAACACAGAGAAAGAACGAAGAGGAAGGAGAGGAGAATAATCGAGAGCAAGGATCGCGTGTATGGATTGGCGTGAAGCGACGAGTGCATCGGGTGAACGGCCGGCCGTGCATCCAGACTGCAGACGTTCAATAAAAATATCTTACGTTAGTCTTTCTCTCTTCTGACCATCGTCTACTCCCTCATTCATCGCTAAATTATTTTTATTACCGAACAACCGATGCAGTGCTTCTTACCGAACATCGTTGGCCAGATGATGCTTTTTTTACTCGAATTAAGAGACGAGTGAAACAAAAGAGGTAGAAATTCGTCGGTATTTTTATTATTCGGAGATATTGAAAAATAATTTAAATACACAGAACGATTTCGTAGTGCTGTGGATAAATTCCGTGGACATTCCGATAGCGATTTAATTCAATGATAGTTTGAAAAACTATTCGTATACCGTCGCGCAACAGTGATTGAGATGTATATATAATTAATAGTAAAATCTTTAAACAAAATTTTTGAAAAATCTTTTCCAATTATTCTTATGGTTTACTAGTTAATTTTAACTCTAGCATATTTGGCGCTAAATATTGCGGTAAGGGCCAATGATCCAGATGGACTTTCGCTCTGCCAAGTTGAGCCGAGCGCATTATCTCCTCGTTATTGATACGACCGTAGGACAATGCACTCATTGGCTGTGAACGTAAATAAGTACACGAAAAGACGACGATCGAAGCTTTTAACTCGCATTGTCGGGATCTATGATTCGCCTTCGTGGATAAATTCTCCGCGTCTCCTCTCGCTAACGCGAAAGGTTTCTGATTCACCCTAAATTATTATAAGCCAGCCGAAGAACGGTGTATTCTGGTCGAACAGTATTGTTTCTTTGCGACGCGACGTCGATCGCAGATCTTTGAAACGGTCGACCGTTAATCCCGCGTCCCGACTTGATCCTAAAAATATCGAAAGAAGCGCGGTCGATGCTAATAATGCTGATACGCAAATAAATACCTTAAATCTTTTTTACGAGATATATTTGTAAAATAATGAAACAAATACTATCTTTAATACAGTACAAATCAACACGAGGAAAAAACACCTCTGCTCGTAAAGATATTTTCCAGATATTCCGTTCATAAATTTTTTAACAAATTTTAACTGGGCATTTTCTCAACAAAATTTTATAAAGTAACTGTTCAATTATTAATTTTGACAATCTATTCTCTGCAATTTAGATATAAATAGATTTCCTAAAGCTGAGATTTTGATCCGTTTTGGCATCATCATCGTATGTTGCTCGGTCGCGACGATTCACGACATGAGTCACTGAAAATATAATCCGAATATACGGCCGGCTATGACGCACAAGGTCAAGGTTTCATACAAACGGTTATCAAGAAATAAATTAAAGTACATCCTCTCTTACGCTTATAGCATCTGACCAACGCGACGAGCGAAGAGCGAATTAAAGATAACAATGACTATGCGCACTATAACTATGCGCATAATGTGTATGGCTGAAAGTATGCACAAAGTTGCGTCAAATTATTTCTCGATTATCTTCAACAAGTATAATTTGCAAAAAACAAATATACTTATATATTCGCAAACTAATTCCTTCTAGATATATTAATTGAACGTTATAAACTTATAGAAGTATTATATCAATAATATAAACAGTACTGTAAGTATCTACTGTCAAAGTTGATACTTATGATAACTATAAATTAGCTATTGTTCTAAGCAGCATAAAAAAGTCATCGATTAGCAGCAGAATAGCTAAAATATACATATATTACACGCGCCCAATTTTAGAAATTTTTCTCACATCGAGTATAATTTGCCGCACTAATCTAATTAAAGACTCAATCTGACGAATTTATTACGAATTACGGAGCGACATAACAACATTCTAGGGCCCGTTATACCTTGATAAACATCGTTCTGGGGTCGATCGCAATTCTGTGATTCCCTTAACAGAGAGCGGTAAGAGAGAAGGTAAATCACTCGGATGACCTCCGATTAAACAGCGTAAAACGATCACGGTGACCCTCGACTTGCTCTTACTTCGTTGAAGAACAAATCGATGCCTCGAGCAGTGTCAATGTCAGCCGTAGGGCAGCAGCAGTCTTTGACATTGCGTCATCGTGACGTCAGTTAGCAACCCCTTCAACGCTAGACTTGCTCCGGCTTGCCCTTGCTACGAACGATCGACCGTCCACCCCGCGCTAGATTCTCTAACCTGCGATGTGGACGCACCTTCGCGTCAGTCCAACCTGTTGATCTAGCTGAAAATAAACTCGATCCCTCTCTCATTATGGAAAATGCCGAGATCTTGGAATAAACGTGGGTTCTTAGCTATCAATTTATATCCATTATCGAGAGTGAAAAAGTGATAAAACGTATCGTTCGATTCATAGAAACGTTCATTCTGATTTCTTTAATATGAATCTACTATAAATCTATGAAAAAATAATATATATTATATATAATAACTATTTTTTTTAGCATTTAGCAATTAGAAATTTATTAAACTATGTGTGTCACGCTTATATTACAATAAAAAACCAATTAGTTTTATTTAGGAAGGCTATTGTCACGATTTAATATGATTATTAAATTCGAAGTATCAATCGCACACTTCTGATAACTTTATTCACGCTATACTCTATAGATTGTTTCAAGCTATTGATTCTCAGAATAACAATTAAAGCAGGATAGAACAAGATTGTGAACCGGACGCCAGGGAGACAGAATAAATAAAAAAAAAAAATGACGAAAGGAAGATTACACATGTAAAACAGTTCGTAGCAAGAAGCAAGCAAGAAGGATCTTGCAGCGAGGATTGCCAGAAACATTTTTGTTATAACGTTCTCATCGAAAAGTATATTTCATCCCCGACATTTAATAACAAAGCTCTCTTGCAGAAACAAAGAACGTATTAATGTACAGGATATCAAGATGGGTGGCACATGATATCGAATTACCTTGGTCTTACTGGACAGAGAATTTTCGGGTGGTCGAAGAGCGAAAAAAAGCTGCATGCAAAAGACTCTGATCGAGTCGAACTCAATACAAGCTGCCAAGGTGGCCACCAAATTTTTTTTTTTTCGTTTTACGAATCATACTTGGAACACCTGTCCGAACTCAAAGGCTCTGTGTGCTTCTGGTTTAAAGGCAATACAACGTTAAATTTATTTTAAGCAATAAAAAATATAGTTCTGCTCTCCAACGGAAAATCTAGTGAAGAACGAATGTTATAGCGTTTAAAGTTAATCACGAGATTAAATTCTATTCGTTTAACAAAATATCAGGATGCCGCAAACCGCAGACGGCGAGTAAAGCTGGCAAATATTGTATACGGTTCTTCCTTTTCGAGGTCATCCATCGCCCGTGCCGCATCACCTGCCTGTTGATACAGCCGAGCTTACACACTCCTTCGATCTTAACGCTTATTTTGTAACGGAAGATAATCACTACTGTATATATAAGATAATATAATATAAATGACGCTCCCTTATAAAAACGAGATGTAAAAAATTACACATCGACCCGATCTTAACTGCACAATAAATGACAATTAATTTGCATCAATATCGAAGATTTGTGAGTATAAATAACGTGACTAACAAGTCTTAACGTGATAAATTGCAATAATTCGTTTATTTTTCGGCTCGCGTTTGAAGCAAGGAAATGCAATAGTAAAGCGGCATTCAAATGTGACAATTTAGATATTATTTTTGCCAATAAAATGGGGTCATTTAATTTTTAACGATCCCCCGAGACCAATTATGAACCACATGCAACCGTCTGCCGAGGGTCACGTAAACGCGGGTGCGCCGAGGGCCAGGTGTTCCACGGCGTACGCCGATTTTGTAGGTCGTCATGGCATACAGACACCCCGAGCCCTGCGTTTGGCACATGACTGGCGGCAACATGTTTGCCCCGTTTATGTAGGTCACAAACTATGCATGGGGTTATAACATTCAGGGCCGTACAAATCGAGAAACAGCCGTCAACTACTTCGTTATATATCCGTCTGAATGTATCCAGAAAATGAAACTTTGAATACGCTTTTCTCAATAGATTTCCGTCAAAGACAGATGGTTATATTGAAAAATTCTAAAACAAAACCGATACTTTTGAAACCATCTAGATATAGACAAGAAATAATTTATATTTAAAGCGATACTTTTACTATATATTGATAAATGTATTGATAATATATATTGATAAAAATATTTGACACGTAGAGTCTCTTAAAATATCTCTTAAATTATGTTATATCGACGAATCGCCAAAGTAAATCACAAAGTAAAAAGTTTCAATCTGAAAGAAAATTCTACGAAGAAATCATCGCGAGCACGAGCCTGATGTAACAAGATGCGGTTTACTCGAGCAGGTGTTACAAGTAACGAAGCACCCGTTGTCGAAAGAAATGGACCACCTGTCCATTTTTATCAAGTATATTACACACATTACATTCACACTTCGGAACAGCGTGTCCGCTCCTCCAC
The DNA here is from genome assembly GCF_030444845.1 of Prenolepis imparis. Lineage (NCBI taxonomy): Eukaryota > Metazoa > Arthropoda > Insecta > Hymenoptera > Formicidae > Prenolepis > Prenolepis imparis. The sequence goes on from NW_028141169.1 coordinate 9,773,981, forward strand.
GTGCAATAAGAAATGAAGTAGCTTCAGTCCACATGCTCGGAAGCAGACCGATGTCTTTGTACTTCCCTTTACTTATTACAGGTGTTTATCGAGATTAAGGAAATTATTAATTATATTATGGGACAGTATTATACATATAATGGGACTGACGAAGAGAAATATGTAAAATACAAATCAATAACTCTTAATTATGACTAATGAAAAATTAATATTGAAACAAATTAAATAAAAAATAATTTAATTTATTTCTTGTATTCATTATTAATTTTTATGAGTTTGCGTTATTCGATATAAATTATTCTAATAAACTAATTTCTTTCGATCAATTTTAAAGAATCAGATTGATTATTGTAATTTGAAAACGCTAAAGAGATATCTTGAAAATCGATTGTATGCAGGTGCGACCCCTTTTATTAAGTTTTTCTACTTTCTGACTTCTCAAGGTAAACTGAGAAAGAGAAATCGTCCTTCGTCTTTGAAATTAATCATTGGCTCCATTGATGAAATAGCCAATAGGCGATCCTTTAATCGGACAGATGTCGTTCCCTTTTCTATAATCGTAAAGTTACAGGCTAAAGATGGGCGAAAGGTGATGGTTGAATGACAAAGAACCAGACTTTAAGACGTGATTATTACGTTCATTGTTAGAAAAGACCTTGAATAATGTGTAACGCGGTTGTTCATTGTATCTCCTGAGGACATAGGACGACAAAACCTGACTTCTTGGAAACCTTCCTCCATTGGAGATCTGGTTACGAAACAACTCAATCTACTGGTATATACGTGCTAATATAAAAAATATCTAGAGTACATCTGCTGCTACCCCGATCGTTTAACTTAATTAGTTGCTGATTATTAACTTCATTAAAATTATCTAGGGTCTAAAATCGCAATTTCTCGGATTGCAACCTTACTAATATCCTCGTCAGTGAAAAATCGTGTCAAGGTGTCTTATAGATATTATATACATCACATTAGTCGCATGCATCGCAATGTCGATATAGATAACACTCTTTCAATTGAAAGTAATTACTATATATGTATATATATATAAAGAACAAAACGTGCATCTTTGCCCTTTATAAATTCATGTTTAGCTTTACGGATCTGTTGGATCGATAGAAACAAATATAAACAAATTTTTTTTTTTAATTTCTAATATATTTATACTACTTTTTTTAAAATAAAAGATAAAAGCAAGCTGTAGATATTAGAAGATATCTTTGATTAATTCGGACTACCGGAAATTGAATATTGACCTCGTTTAACATCGATCTGGCTGTTTCGCGGCACCGTGAATGAGTGCTATGAGTAATACACGATGAGTGACTAAGATTTCTTCTATTTTTTTCCACACAACTCTGTGGATGATTTCATCGCAATAATCTAGATGACGATTGAATTTCGTTCAACATATTAATTTCATAATCAGAAATAGTTTATAAATCATCTGTAATATACATATATGTATATAGAAACGCAATTAATAAAGAGATACGATAATAAATTAATATTGTTACATATGATAATAACTCATCAGAATTTGCGATGCAAGCATTCAATTTTGCAATCATTATAACTATACTATACTCGCACTAGCCAACTTCATTCGTTGTACGCTTTGATGTTTCATATTAGCTTTTCCCTTATCCTACGTCATCTTCTCTGACCATAAGTGCTTTCGCTTGAAAGCTCATTTGCGATCAAAGATATTGCTATTATCGAGATCTTGACACAAGTGACCAAAAACGAAATTAAAGCGAAACCATAATGGCTTTCGTGTTCGCTTTAATTTCATTTTTGGTTACTTGTAATAGAATCATCACCTCCCTATAATTTGTGTGTATTTCACAATATTGAATATTTTATTAAATTATATTATTAATAATTTCTAAAGCAAGTTGCTTATTGAATGTATCAACAATCGAATGGTACATTTGATACGAAAATTAAAGCCGATATAAACTAACTTTTAGTATCAATTTTATCGTTTATAATTCAATATTATTCATAAATAATAATCAAACGAATTAATTGCCAATATTTATAAAGTTTGCACCAAATGTCGTGAAAGTCTGACGATATAAGTGTACTTAAAGCTTACATTCATAAAGTATAAAGTATAAGATGCACTGTTAAGGTTCTTCCGCGACCTATACAAGGACGCGTGAGGTCAGTATGCGTGGGTTGTTGCACTGGGTAGGGTTGGATCGATACAGCTTGCACCGGGGTGCACAACCCGGCTAGCAACGACCCACCTCCTCATCCATAGCAACAGGCAGCTATTTATGCGTGTCGAGTTAACCCCTTACGCGCGTGTCACTTTCTAATTAAATGATGACCGCGCAATCAACATTTCGTAGAAATGTTAGAAACCTATTATAATTAGCACGCAAATTACGAATTACGATTAGCAATCATATTTTTTCCCTTTAAATTATTTCAGAAATTAAAAAGTTTTTTAAAAAATGTAAAACATGTGTTTAACTTCTAATCAAATCCTTGTAACATCATTAAATCAATTGTTTTAGAGCAATTTATATCTACAAAAATAAGATATTATTTATGCTTATGAATAATTGCTTATTAAATTATGAACACAAAATTGAAAAACATTTTTTCCGGAAAGTTTTAGAAAAAATGGAGAAAAAAAATAATGAATAATAATTTTTGATATGGGGAAAAAACATCTTGTCGATTAAAATGTAATCAACGAAACGGCTGAAGTTGCGCCAAGTACCCGGAAGTCTCTGTTGCGTGGAGCAGTGATTTGACCTTTCGAGAAACTCAGTTAACTAAAGCTAGGTTCAAAGTGGGTGTCATTGTAAATGGAAACCGGGAAATGGGTTGAAGGTCAAAAGTAAAAGGTCACGATACAGCGATGCTCTCATCCCTCGTGCTATCTCGTTCATTCTCACCTTTTCTACTATCAAAGTGTTTTAGCAACTTTAAAAGCGATTGAAAAGTAACATCAAATATTTGTCTCTCTTTTATTAATGTAAAAGTTATATTTATTAATTTAGGAGTTATATTTATCTTCACTCAAGATTATAATCGCAAACTGTACAAGTAAATGTATAATTTATTGTAATTTTTTGACATTTTAATCTTGTTAATAATTATGCTCGTAGAATACAAAAATAAAACAAAAATACGACGATGAAAATAAAACGAGTTAGAATTAGCCTTGAGTCGAGAGCCAAAGTTTTCCAAAAGGGTGGCAGGATCCTTAATGGTATACGAGTAGGGAGAAGAGAAGCAGAGATAACGCGAATGTGTATCAGAGGGTGGAGTCATTTTCACAGCTAGTGACCTCCAAATTTCCCAAGAGCGCACACGTGCCTACAGCCTATCTTCTCGCCTGTTCCTTGTCAAGGACGAAATATTTTCGCCATCCTAACTATTATCATTTTACGAACGAAGAGATCTCGTACAGAGATTCAAGATTATAATCTGAGTCATCGACGTAAGAAAGAGGATCATTCATCAATTACTTTTCTTTTAAACATAACTATCATTTTCACTGATTGGCATAATAAATCAGTATTATGCAAAAAAATGCAATTGCTTAAAAATGATTGTACAATAGAATAATGTATAAATATACATAACTTGTATTTTTTTAAATTTTGATCAAAACTAACATTTTAATAATTAAAAAACGGAGCAACGTATATAGAATTTCTTTTTTCTCCTCTTTCTTACATACGTTTTGCCCTGTAAAGGCACTTTTCCCGGAAAATTGGTTATATATTACGACATATTACTACGTCTAGTACCAATATGACAGTGAAGCTGGTCGGAGGCCAAGGTCGAATAAAGTTCGCCCTGGGTGTGCCTCTATCCATTCAAAAGCTTCTATATGGCTTCTCGACTCGACACTCGACACTCATCATACAAAAAGTCGTGACAATTAAACTGCATAATTTTTCTACCCCTCCTTAACATAATATTTATCGAGAAAAATAAGCGTATATTTTCTCTTATTAATGTCGTACATTTCGAATTTCAATTATTAGCATTTTTCGCGACACAGATAAAACAATATTTATTGTTTCAATATATGGTCCTTTAAATTCATTAAAATTAAAATAACCATAAATAAGATATTATCTTTAATTCTCTGTTAATGATTAAGACCTTGCTTTGTCAAGGCCAAATTATGCATATATTATGTCATCTATTATGTAATCCATTTATAAAAGCAGTCGTTCTTTCGTCTATAGAAATTATCGAAAATGATAATTCTCGTCGCACAATATTATGCCTCGTGTGAAAAAGTGAATTGCAAAATTTAAAGAATATTTTTGCATATATCAAAAATTATATCTCAAATAAAAAACATTTTTAGAAATCGACAAATATTAATTATCTTAGAATTATCTCAACAATTATTATATCTAATTAATAATATTTAATAAATAATATCGCCAATTTAATTTCTTTTTAGATTTTTAAAATTTTAATAAATTTACACATATACAGCATTGCAGTATAAATTTCTAATAAACTTAATGATTATTAATTGCCTCGTCAACAAATTCTTTTCAGATATAGATGTTTTTATCATTTCGTGAATAAATAAATATTACATTTTAAGTAAAATCGCTGCAAGGCCGTAATGTGCATCGTATCAACACGTGATTCGACCATTGGGACCATGAACTGAGTGAGTCAGGAAGAGCAAAGGAGAAAATGCGCACCGGTGACAATCGAAACTTATCAGTCGTGTGGCACAAATAAGAACGGACTGAATGCGAAGAAGCTTATACAGAGGAGAAGAGTGGCGGGAACGCGGGAAAACGCAGCACAATGTCAAGTTCAAGGACGTAGGACGCGTGATTCTCCTATCACTTTAGTACGCGCAACCGAAAGAGATTACATATTAATCCAAAAATCACGTAATTCATGATTTAAAATATTAAAACTCATATTAATATTAAAACGGGCAATACTCCCCCAGAGAAGTGCTCTTTAACGTAGCCTTGTACATTTTATAAATTTTTTTCTATCGAAGTATACTAACGGTGAAAAAAGTTATATAAAAAGATAAAAAAAATTTTGTACGATTTAACAAATATATTTTAATGCTGATGACGTAAGGCTTGGATTATATCTGTAATATGCGAAGCGAACATGACGCATGCATAATTTCCAGAACCTGAGAGAAACCGTTGTATAAAGATCTTAACGTTTTTGAAAAGTAGAGCTCTTTCGCATGATAAAGGATCACCTTGAATGACAGGTGCATCTTGCCGCACACGTGGCAATCCGTTCGCCATTATACATATGTATATCCGTCGTCGGTCTACTCAAACGTATTTTACTCTACTAAAGAGATTGCGCAACAGTTTTGCGAACACTCAGTGAATTAATATATAACAGATTTGTCTATTATAAATATAATTAAATATTAGACAAATAGAAATAAAAATCTATAAAACGATATATATACGATATATGTATATATATATATTTTTTTTTTTTTTTTTTTTTGCGTAATTATACTCGCGGAAGAAGAGAATACTTTCCAAGTTTAAGCGCAGCGCTTATAGCGCGAACATTTACGGGTTAACGGCGCGGCACGTTGAAGGTTAAACTCCTCGACCTTCGACGATACGTCGATTACTTGAAAATAGCCGTTGTTGTTGGAGCAATGCGCGCGATACACCGTGTCCTACGCACACTCGTCTCATCAGAGACGTCCTTCATAGCCGTTCTTTTAGCGACGCGCACGCATATTATCAGCCACATGCGTCCCAGCACTGGCATCCACGTGACTGAGATTGCACATGAATAGTGCAGTTGCAAAACTTTTCAATCGTTGTAAATTGCGAATCGCAGAAAAACGATTGCACGGTTAATTTTTAACATTACGCAACAAGTGCAAAAGATTTTCCGAGAGATACTTTTATTTTAGTGTCCATAATCATTTTCTTGCGAATGCTAATCATGCTTTTACTATCGTATGTTTACGTTTGTGCGCATAATCAATTGAAGTATTATATCGTATGACTATAGTCAATATTCCTTCTCACGATTAAACGATCAAAGTCCAGACGCGACCTTCGTCAGAGGACGATATCCTATTGATAGGTGCAGAATAAAACGTTGATCTCTCGGCTTTTATCGGAATGTTTCAACAGTGACGACAACGTGACGAAGCAGTACCGAGTTCTCGACACTTAAATATTTTAAAATTAGAATATATAAAAATTTTCAAAGTTTTCTCAACAGCCCTTTGAACATATTTTCGTTTATAGAATTTATAGAATTTTCAAAATTTAACTTGCAAAATTGTTCATAATTGATAATTTGTTTCTAACTCTGAATGAGAAATCACGTTTACATTTATTAAATTTACTATTTTAACTGTAGATTTTAATCAAACTTTTATATTTTTTCTAATACTTTTTTATGTTTAATTTTGTTCGATATTTTAGACTAAGAATGATTTTAACTAAAAACATAAATTTTGACTGATATGTGCTTTCTTTGGTTTCTATATAAAATTTAATTAATAAAAATTTCTTTTATAATAATTCCGCATTTCATAAAGGGTTATCAATTTGACACACGAAGAACAGTCAAGGCCGCGGATCTCTCGTTTGAATATAAATTGCACAAATTAGACTCACCTTTATTGCCGCCGCGTCTGTTTGTTCACTGATTGGTCGAGATTACGGTACTGCTATCGCGCTTTAACTTCCGACACTTAATTCCATCGCAAGGTCAAAAGAAGAAATGTTCACACTTGTTCTTATTTCAGCAAAGACAACGATGAAAGTAAGATTCTTTAAATTAAATGTATATATTCAGTTTATGCATTTTTTCAAATTGTATATCTTTTTAGAGGAAAAGGAAACAGCATATTTTTTTCTCTAATTTTATGCACTTACGTGTAAACTATTTTACTATTGCAACACAACAAGTATTAAAAAACAGTGTTTATTAAAAAAATCATGATTTATACTAAAAAAAAAAAATTATATCAAATTATTTGAGTATTTTTACAAAGTTTTCAAATTCTTTAAACATTTCTTCTTTTTATAAATTGATTTACTTGTCACGGAAATAAAGTGCTCTAATCGAGCATGTATTTGACATTGCGGAAGGAAAGTAAACGTATCCCCGAATTAAGCGAACTGTACAAAGAAATTGCGGTTTCTGCGTGATCGTCGTTCCCACAATCACATGGGTGCATCGCAATCGCATCATCACCGATCTTGAAACGTGACACAGGATGTTGCGGCAAAGAGCTATCTCATTTTTACCAACACTTCCGCCCGCCTATGTGACATTTTACGAGGTTAATATTACAACGAATTAAAGCGTGCGACCCTTGATTTGATAACTACAATTTATTTAACAATATTGTGCACTTTTCTAAGATCAAAAAAAAAGCCTGACATTTTCAAGATTGAATTTCTCCAATTAATTATATGGTAATACAGACTTATGTATATAGACCACGGTCTCATCATGTAACGCTACTCCGGTTGTCAACGCGACAATCATTATAATATCGATCGCGCGTATAATGCATGATTTCAGGATATCAATCGTAATATGTTCTATATGTATCGCGCGACGTCCTTCAAGATCTAAATAGAGATAAGTATTATTGTGTGAGATACATACACACTGACAAATAAGCGTTGTTACTCGATATCGTAAACCTACTTTCTCGCGAAACAAACGTGAATATATACGCACACCCTTTTCTCCTCCACATATGCTCGTAATCGCGGAGAAAGTCGCAAACGTACTAAAATGCAAAGAAGTTTGTTCGCGTTAAAGTCACAGAGAATTTGCATTTACTTAATCCATCTAATTTCGCAGATTTTACGTTCATCAACATACTATAAAATGATATCGTATCACATCGGAATAATATACCAATTAGAATGTTTAAATCACATATACTACAGGAAGATTCGCAATGACCTCGAAAAGAATAATCAAATGACATTGCTGTTAGAAGGACTTCGATATTAATGAAGCACTTCGATTATTAATGAAGGACACCTTTCAAGAGAGAGGATAGCGATACTTGAAACTATTTAGAAAAAACATGCCGGACTTTGAAAAAAGATAAAAATTTAACTAAACTAGAAATCAATTAACGTTCTCGATTCATGTCATACACTCTCAATATTTCACATAGTCAGTTTAAGATTTGCAAAAAAATTGCGAGAAATTAAAAAAAAAAAAACTTTCACAATATTTAAAAGCTTTTAAAACCTTTACAACTTTTTTGACAAAATAATATTACATGTATTGCGAAATTGAAGATTCGCGGGAGGATCTATCTATCGAACTATCTGAAAATATGCCGGTTGCATAAAAATCGGGGAGGGGAAGTGATCGCGCGCGTTTCTCATTCACGCCTGCAACGGTATAACGGATTCGCGAGATTATTTATGCGATCTCACAATGGCAGTTACGTAAGATACACCGCGTGGAACTGGAATAGCGGGAACTGGTCTCGAGCCAATAATTGCTGCGTCTTAATCGGTCGACGTCCTTCGGGGAAAGTGGCTTGAAACAGAAACCTGGGAGCAATCTTTGTCGGAGACGGTTCTTTATTTATATCCGCGTGAATCGAACGCGCTTCCGACCTCCAGTCGGAATTTTTTCTAAATCATCGCCGTTCACGACTATTACATAGAAAAGTTAGTAGACGCAGAGAGAGACATGAATCGATATAAAAATTGTTACTTTATCTTATGCATTCAATGACGCGAAATCTTGTGCTGTTACGTCTAATCATTACGTTTAATCTGTTTTTTTCTTCAACCTAATTACAATAATTATTTTAATGAATTGCTGATTAATTGAGTTCAAGGTTAATCATTGTGCGTAAAGGCTAAACCAGACATCATGCGTACATCTCCCTTTTGTGTAACGAAGCGATTCGAGCATTGTGTCGGACAAAAGCCGTAGGACCTTCATCGGCACAAACGAACGGATGCTGTCCTTCTTGGACATAAATTACCTGTCCTAATTCCGAGTTACAGTGGCATTCTTCAAAAATATCATTAATTATAGATCTAAATTTATTAGCAAGATCGATTATATGTTGAAGTCTAGGACGGATATTTTACATCTAATTTCTATCGAGATTTTCAATCATTTTTAATATAATTATGTGAATTATTGATCAATGAAATTACAATTACAGAGATAATCATAAAGTGATCATTGAATGGTGATTAATTTCTAACTAATGTGAATTTCTAACTAATGTTATTTAGATTGCTTGTGCCGCTCGAATGAACGATTCACGTCCAAATGGGAATGTGTAACTTGATTGTATATTCGCGCGAACAATGGGACGTAAACTAACTTCAAAGTGGGTGAACAGGTCACAACGATTCGCAGTGGAAACGGAGTGCTATATCTCCATGCTCTTTCTCTGCGCGACCAGAAAGGCCCGAGTATATCGAAAGTCAGAGGTATATATGTGGGAAAGCTTCAGGAACGATACACTATTAAAATTCGTCGCTTTCGCTACACGTACAGCCGCACGGTTGGCCACATTTATTGCAATTTTAAGTAGTCCTATAAATTTCAAGCTAATTTTTATGAAGATACAAATTTAATTCTCTTCTGTATAATTGATTATCTTTATTTGAGGAAGATTTCAAAGAATATATACTTTATATATATGTATATCACATACTACAAAATAAATAAGGTCAAACGTACGGCAAACTCACGAGAGATGGAATAACGAGTTCCGCATTAATTATCAAAATCTCGGAAGGCTCGCCATCATTTCTGATCTGGCGATACTTCATCGTTTAACACCTTTCACTTCGACACGTCAAGATATCAAGTATAGGAGTTTATTTAAATAACAGCTGCATCACGATCGCGCGCTTGATTGTACTCTCACTTTCTCTGCGATATTGCCGTCGACCCGATTTTCGACGACACAATTCGCTCCGGCAAATGGGAAAGTGAACGTCGTTGCTTTTATCTTTGTCTGCGCGAGAGAAATTCTTTCTAAAGGAGTGGTGTGTGTGATGCTAGCAAATCATATCGTGAAAGATTATAAATAGTTGAGAGTTTTCTTAATTATTTATAAGTATCCACGAAATGAGACGCTTTACACACCCCCTATTACTACTATACAAATATTATAAATTAAACAATTTCTCACTCACCAATGCACGTGCATAGCGGAGTTGTAGTATCCAATACGTTGATCCTGAAAACAAAATATTCAAATTATTAACAAAATATTCAAATTATTAATATATACATATGTGTATGTGTGTGTGTGTGTGTGTGTGTATAAGTAAATATACAGAATATTTTGAAAGTCTGAAAATGATCGAATATCTCAAAATCAATGCAGTTTAGAAAAAATGATTTTATTTTACATACCTCATAGTGGCTCTGATGTTGCCCGATGCCTCCCTGGGCCTCCTCCTCCTCTCTTGGTCCTTCGTAGCACTCACGATACGCGCGAAAACATGAATAATTACGATCGCCCGACACTTTACACGGCACTCCCGACACGCGAAACTTTACACGGCACTCCCGACGCGACGCGTGCGATTCACGGTATTTCGCGTACATTGCGCAATAAGAAAAAACGACGCGAAAACTAAAACCGCACGAAGCAACGTCCGTTCGAGAATTTCGCAGCCAGTAGTCCCGCTGTCGCCTGATGAATCTCCGAGCCTTGTCCTCCTGTTAGTAAATCCTACCTGTAATAGCAAATAAAATACATATATATATGGAGACTTAACAAATATAACAAAAATTATGTTTCTTAAAAGAAATTGTATATTTATTTTGCATACCTTAAAGATGCCCCGATGTTGCCCGATGCCCCCGGGCCTCCTCCTCCTCTCTTGGTCCTTCGTAGCACTCGCGAAAACACGAATAATTACGATCGCCCGACACTTTATACGGCACTCCCGATACGCGTGAATCGCAATGCTACCTGTAACAAACAAAATACATACATATATTAGAATAATCTTATTATTTCGCATTATAACATACACAATATAAATATGTAGTCTAGAATTAACGATATATCCACGGATCGCAACACATTCGCGCGCGCGAAAACAGATTAGGTTGACGCGCGATACTTATAAACATGACTTAATATTAATAATTAATTAAAACTCGGAGGAGATTCGTTCGAAAAGATATAGCTTTAGAATAAGTATAATTTTCGAAAATCGACTGGCGTTTCATCTCAATATCTATAAATATAGGTATTCGGTTGTCTTTATTTTAGCTTAATCAATATTTTTTTTTATTTTAGAAGGCAGAACTCTTTTTAGAACTCATGTACAACTATACATTTATCAGCTTTATAAGGGATCGAAATCATAGAAAAAGAGAAATACGATATAATATTTCGCGGACATTGAAATTATTATGGAAACTCTCCGCACACAAGGAAACTAAATCGATAGACCTCGGAGACAACTTTGTGTAGCAATCCATGCGTTGATGAAAGCATTATGATATTTCCGCTTTTACGAGGTCATTTCGAGTGTGGCCCTCGCGTGCCACTTCGCGCACGCTTTTTACAGATTCATACATTTATAATTATTAATACAATGCCACCAAATGGCATCATGTACATATTGTACATAATTATCGGCAATAATTGCGAGTGACTGATAATAACGCAACATAAACTCTTGATTTTATAGAGGCCTTTAATAAAACATATTTATTACTTTTTTTCATCATAAAAGACATCTTTTAAAATTATTAAATTAAATTTTTTTTTTTAAATTGTTACAATGTTTGAAAAAAAATCTTTAAAGTAATATTAATGCATCTGAATAATAATTTTTATTTATATACATATAAATAGACCACAATATTATTTAAATAAATAGTGTCTTAAATACAAAATAACTAATAAATTAATAATTAATAATTAATCACAATAAATATTGTACTATCATTAAACATCACTCGGTTTTAATAGTCGGTGCTATAAATCCCGTAAACCAAATGTATGTGTTTTCTAACAACTCCTTTTCGGTCGAATTTAAAGAAAGTTGTAAGCGATCGGTAAACGCTATATTCAAACAGTCGTTAATATCAGTCCACCTTCGCATCATTTTACGTTCGTTGCTGCCACGGTATTTACTATATACCCCCGGAAATAGCTTTCACTTTCTCCTCACCGCTTCGGTTAACTTTCCCTGCCGCTGATATCGGTCGCTACCAACAAGTCCGGATGCATGCACGTATGTTCTCGTAAATAGGGGAAAGGGGGGAAAAAAATCGGGTTTCTGGGTCATCCGATGGAACAAAGAGTCTAACCGTTTCTCTCGTACTCGCGATGATTCGTGAACTCATCATGAACCCGAAATTATACTTTTACCATATACTACTATTGCCTCCTCTCTTCCCCCTCAATGGTGTAACATAGAAACTGAACCGCTTTCTATATTCTATTTCGTTGATGTTGTCTCGCGATTGAACGCGAGATATATGTTACTGCGTCCCGAAACGACAAACGTTCATTTTGGAACTCGAAACTGGAACGCGAGACTGAATTGCAGTAACAATAAATGAACGATGTATCCTCCGTTTCTTTTCCCTATCTGCCTATAAAGCCTAAGGAAAAATCAAGTTAATGAGAGTTAACCAATTAAAAGAGTGTAATGAGCTGCAATAATATTTACACACATCGTGGAATTTATTAGAAGACGAAACAATACGACACGAAGATTCCTCAAAGGGAAACGATTTTCTTTTCGAATTTTTTTTCCTTCGATCACAACAGCACGTTCAGAATATATGTGACATCGCCCTCTCTCGAAGAGCGAAAGGAGACGAGAAAGTGGAACACGGCCAACGACCTGCTAACCCGGTGACATACATTTCCCGCTCGCCTCAACGAAAGTGAAAAGAATCGCTCTTTTATCGACTCGCAAGATGATATTTACAAACGGAGAATACCTGACGAATTGCGTTTCGTAAATTCACCGCCACGTGTGCCAGATGTATAAAGCCGACCCAACCTACCTAAAGATATACAAGCATGAAAGCGCCATTGAATACACAGAGATAATTTTCTTTTAGTTACCCTGAAAATTATGGTAATTGTGGGACAATATGGCATGGAAAGAATTTTATGAGAAGTTCTCTGATTAATATTTATCACAAGAAAAAATAATAATATCTATCACAATAAAATATAAAATATGTTTGATTAATTTTACTAAAAGTATAGTAAAATTTACTAAAAGTATGGTAAAATTAATCAAACATATTTTTAAAATTCTTTCCATACCATATATTGTCCCACGATTATCATGATTTACAGAAGAAAATTCTCTCTGTGTTCCGGTTTACATTGCACGAAATTCAATCGTATTTATAATTATTGGTTATTAGAAGAATAAGGAACTTTCAATTTTTTAAAATAAACTTTTGAAGGTCCCAAAAATTTATCTGTTAACTAATTTCTAAAGAAACACGATAATTGAACTATGCCAAAATGTTTAAAGCGTGCGCAATCGTAAAAATTCAACAACTGCATGCACTTTAAAAAGCTTATTTCGAAACCTCGACCTTGGATTCTTATGAATTTCGTAAAACTGCGAAAAATCTGACTTTTATCACACCGATAATGGAAGAAATTCTTAAAGAAATTCGTAAAGAGATTATCATCCTCCCTGTGTAACATTATAAAGACGATATTACGCATGTAATATCGGTGAACCAATTTTCAAAACAATTTTCAAAAAAAATATACGCGCGCACACATGTATACACATTGCGCAATGAGTGAAATGTTACAATACATTACGTGAATAATTTTAAAAATCGCGGCAAGATCCTTGGCGGACAAAGGGTATAACGCGATATATCGTGCTCGAATCACCCTCTTCTTAATAGAAGTCTCGATATCCTTGGTTCCGCTTTTAGCATTAAAATGCGGACATAAGTGCACTTTGGCCTCCGCCTTGAATTTATATGTATAGACCATTCTGCCGCAAAGCACACATATGTAAATTTATTCATTCTTCTAAAACATTATTGCCGCGAAAGATGTAATCTCATAGTTTCAAGCACACAAATCATTTTGCAAATATATATGCGTACATAAAAAAAATAATGGAATTACAAAATTAACACATCCAGGAGAAAAATGGTTTATATTCTCCCAATAATGTAGTCATTCCGCGTAAACTAACTCGACAAATTGTATAATGAAATATATAAGTTGGGAGGTATAAGCGTTTCCGTAAACAGATTTATATAAATTGCTCTCGTCTTTTGGCACGTGTTATGTGTCTCTGAAAGCTCACTACGTGCTTTAATTATGTTATGTGTGGTATGGGGAGTATGCGACTGTTTGACAAACAACGACGCTGCATTTAGCGCAGGTCGCATTTCTATACGAGCTTCTTAGGAATTCTCGTCTGTGAAATAATGTGAATACGCGAATGTCGTCGATTCTTCCGGAATTGTGGGTATTTCCGTTGTGTATTTTAACCGCGTGATTTTAGACGATGACGATTACTCTATTAATACAGCGATTCACAATGAGAGAAATCGACCTTGAATACATACGTAAGAAAAGAAAATGTAATCACGAAATACGTACAAATCTTGCAAAGATCACGTGATCGATATATAACACTAAGAAAATGTTCCGTTTGCACGCCAACTTGAACGAAAATAATATAATGCTATGCACTTTTTCTCTTACGAAAACCTCTATTAGATTTTCTGATTGCTTTTGATTTCGTGACAATATATTTAAAATAATTTAAAATATAATAAATCTATATTTTATTTACACAGAGAGAGAGAGAGAGAGAGAGAGAGAGAGAGAGAGAGAGAGAGAGAAAAAAGTGTAAGTAATTTATTTCTTCAAATATTATAAAGACATTAGTACACAGAGTGAATTTTCTCTTAGAATTTACCCGGAAAATCATGGTAATCGTGGGATAATATGGTATGGAAAGAATTTTATGAGAATTTCTCTGATTAATATTTATCACAATAAAAAATAATATCACAATAAAATATTAAATATATTTGATCAAATTTACTAAACTATATAGTAAAATTAATCAAACATATTTTATATTTTATTGTAATAGATATTATTATTTTTTATTGTGATAAATATTAATCAAAGAAATTCTCATAAAATTCTTTCCATACCATATTGTCCCACGATTACTATGATTTTCAGGATAAATTCTAAGAGAAAATTCTCTCTTGTGTATTATTGGGTAACAAGGGCGGCCGCCATTTATCTATCTTTCAAATTATAATCGGGCATAACTGAAACCAAGAGAATCCTACCGATCGTGATATAACAAAACTGGTTTGTACTTCGGAAATTCTGCAAAAATTTATGGGAAACCTTTTTAGGAAACCGTTACATCCCCAAGTTGGAAGTTTTTGCTGAATTGCTCGTAATGTCTCGTAATGTATCTCGGACTGTCAAAGAACGAAAAGAAAGTAATCTTTTTTCCAGGTTACTACGTTTTTTTTTTACGCATGAAAAAAGTCGCAGTTGAACGTTTGTCAATAAGCGCTGTCCCACCCGCTAAGATATCTGTTAAAGTGAATGCGATATTTACGAGCCGTCCGTAAAAAACTGGATATTTATGACCGTCGTGAATTAGATGAATTGCCACATTTTCTCACGATCGTAATTAATATGACTTAATAAGAAAAAAATATCTCACTTCCGAGATGTGAAATATAGATATGCCAAAGAAAGTTAATGCAAGATACTTATCATTACTTAAGATTAACTTGCACTTTAATTTAGATTACATTTTCAATGGAAATATAATGTTACGTAAGAAACTTTTATCTAGTTTAACTATATGAATTTCTCGTGAGTTTATAGATAGAAAGTTAAAGTTTGCAAATGTACTATACAATTTTCCTCGCTAATGTACTTGAATAGTACTTCAGTTATATTTGCAACGAGATTCGCGATTAAATTTACACTCTACGTACACAATAAGTCTAATTTGAGTAAATCGGTTTCATGTGTCATTTTCGTGCATTGCATCGCAACGATAATATGAGTGACATATATGTACGTTGATGCGCCCACGTGGGATAGGTATAGATGTAGCCTCGAGATTTCAGGTCGATAGCCGTGACGTCAGTGGCTCGCGCAGGCGAGAGAGAGAGAAACAGCGAGATGGAGAGAGAAGAAGCGAAAGAACTGATGAAGTTCAAGGTTACCGCGCTCGAATGCACGTCCTACGCGGAAAATAGGAAAAGAGGGCGAATGGATTTTCCAGGTCCAAGGAAAAACGTCAACGCCTAGAAGAGGCGCGCTATATCCGCAACGAAGCTTATTAGAGGTAAGGAATTACGCTTTTAAAGGGGCGCGTCTTGTAATGATAAAATGAATAAGAATCTTGTGCTCGCGCGTTGGAGATAAAATCAAATGCAAGTTCAGCTTTTGAAAGAATTATGTATAATATTTTCTGAAAAAACTAAATTAAATAGATTTTTAATTGAAATAGAGAAAAAACATTTTTTATATATTTATATATTTTTTTCAGAGTATTAAGATTAAAAATTTTTATTGATGATGCCTCGATTTCATGTAGATTGCGATATATGTCAATATTTTGCGACTCGTTACTCAGTCAGTTTCGTCAGCTAATGTTTTGATGACATCATATTATAACACAATAACTGACTACGCGGAATAATGACGCAGATGGTCACCGGCTACGCAGCGTTATCAGCCGATTGGTCGATTACGTTGAAAACGAATTATCGCACTCATAACATTGTACATGACATGAATGTACGACGCAATCGGTATAAAACTTCGTTGTTCGTCAAAGTAGATCAAGCTAATATTAATCGGTGAATTTTTCATTAAATTTTTCATAATGTTTTTGTCAAAAAATGCAACATATTATATAACTCGTCATTCAGTGTTATGCATATAAATCGGAGATGGCAATTTATGCGAAAATATTCTCTAATCAATTCACTAGTTTAAGACTAAAATCTGTTGTCTCGATACTCGAGTGTCCTCGAACGAAACGAAATCGTATTTGCGTTGGCACGCCCGGACGTGGTCCGGACTGAGCAGCCTTGAACTTGCTCACCCCCGAACAATTCACCCTCAGCTTCCGACCTTCCACCGTCTCCTCTCTCTCTCTCTCTCTCTCTCTCTCTATCTCGCATCAAAGGCATACACATATATATATATATATATATTTAGTAGAACGCAATAAGTATATTCTTGACAAGCAATAAAAAAAACAAATCGATACTGTACAATACACGAAAATAATACATGGCGAAATGTGGCGCAAGCAAAAAAAAAAACGTTCATCGACGTTATTCCGTGTAAATGCGATGTCATTTACAAGATTCATTTAACCCGCGATCTCCATTTACTCTCCGCTTCCACCTACCCGCCTACGTCGTTTTCCGCGTGACAAAAAGTCCTATCATGCGAAGGGTTAATAGCGTGTCCTACTCCCCAGGACGAGCCGACCTCGCGCTGCTCTCGACGAGCAACCGCGTATAACGGGTTTGCCCGTGACCAACGGGGACCTTGGCAATGGCTCACGGCGACGGAAGAGGGCCGCCGACGTCGCGACGCAGACGCCGAATGCGCGCGCAGTTCGCTCGATGCATCCGGAGGTCGCGCTCGCGCGCCGGGAGCGATAACCTTGACCTTATACCGCGGCCCGGTGGCGAACAAGGTCCATCCACTCCTGAACGGTTGAAGGTCTGCGGTGCCGTGGCCGGGGGGGGGGGGGGCGTGGGTGAGACCAGGGCGAGGGGGAAGGAGGAAGGGACCTAGCGAAATCTAGCCACTCGCTCGATCTCCCTCGAGGACGCGTTAACGATCCTCAATTACCGCACCCTCGTCAATTCTTTCGCTTATTCTCCTCGTCCCTCTCTGTCTTTCTCTCTCTCTCTCTCTCTCTCTCTCTCTCTCTCTTTTCCGCGCTATCCCGATATCTCCTTTTTCTTACTCTTATTACGGACTATATATTCGTTTCTTCCTTCCCGCTTCCTCCCTATCCCTATGCGAGGATTTTTATCCTCTTCTATAAAAAAAACTTGGAGACTATAAAAGGGAAAACATCAAGTATATACTCGGCGTAGGTTGTGCTTTGCGAGAAATAAAGAGCGACCGCGCGATAAACTTTCTTACCACTCTCTCTCTCAAATTTTCCTCGTCCTTTTTAACGCACAGTTTATCTAACCGTAGTTATTTAACAATCGTGAATCAAGGACGATGCGAAACACGATGCGTAATTAATGGGCGAATGCTCGTTGACAAATAAACGTAGTTGCAAATATGGCAATTAATATAATGATGAAATATTGATGAATTAATGTATGTGAGATTCTCACTCACCACTTCGCCGTTGTCCTCCTGCAAAACGAAAATTAATGCGAAATTAATGCGAATGTTTATTTATAAATAAATATGATTGCAAATATGGCAATTAATACAATGATAAAATATCCCAAGTAGCAAAAAAATGTTTAAAACTCATTATCAAAGATATTTTTAAAATGTTAAAATAATTGGTTAAGTCCCTTTTTATTCATTAAAAAAACGTTTATTTTAACGTTAATGTAATAAAAATATTTATTTAACGTATATTATATATTAAATATTAAATATTTTATTAGTAAAATATTAGTAAAATAAATATTTATTAAATATATGTTTTTTAAATATATATTTTAAAATAAATATTTATTAAATATTTATTTTATTAATATTTTACTAATATTTTATTAATGAAATATTAAATATTTAATAAACATTAAATTAATATTCATATTACATTAACGTGAAAATAAAATTCTTTTGCTACTTGTAATGCAATATCAAAGCTCCAATTTTCTTGAGCATATACAAACAAGTTTCGTATATGAAAATGATGGTTTCAAATGTATAGTCACATATGAAAATCGTCGTCGAACTTGAAGTTGAAAGTAATTATAGGTATGGTCGATTTAGCGCCAAAAAATATTTCAAAGCATTTGATTGATCGACCAGAACAATGAAATATTTGCTTCTTTTATACTGATCAAAAAATTAAACATTTCGAAATATTTGTAATGCCAGTTCGATCGCATTCAACATATCATGTTGTATGTAACAAAGAAGCATAAATAATGATATTTAAAATAGAGAATATGGAGATAAAAATATATATAAATAAATATTATATATATAAATATAAAAAATATATAATATATTTTTATATATTTTATATAAAATATTTTCATAATATATTTTATCTTCATATTCTCTATTTTAAATATCATAATTTATGCTTCTTTGTTACATACAACATGATATGTTGAATGCGATCGAACTGGCATTACAAATATTTCGAAATGTTTAATTTTTCGATCAGAACAAAAGAAGCAAACATTTTTTTGTTCTGGTCGATCAATCAAATACTTCGAAATATTTTTTGGTGCTAAATCGACCATACCTATAATTACTTTCAACTTCAAGTTTGACGATGATTTTCATATGCGACTATACATTTGAAACTATCATTTTCGTATACGAAACTTGTTCGTACATGCTCAAGAAAATTGGAGCTTTGATATTGCATCCAAAGTAGCATAACGTATAAAAAATGTTTAAAACTCATTTTCAAATATATTTAAAAAATGTTAAAATAATTGGTTAACTCCCTTCATTAAAAAACGTTTATTTTCATTAATGTAATATAAATATTAATTTTACGTTTATTAAATATTTAATATTTTTTCAATAAAATATTACTAAACATATTAATAAAATAAATATTTATAAATAAATATTTATAAATAAATATTTATTTTATTAATATGTTTAGTAATATTTTATTGAAGAAATATTAAATATTTAATAAACGTAAAATTAATATTTATATTACATTAATGAAAATAAACGTTTTTTAATGAAGGGAGTTAACCAATTATTTTAACATTTTTTAAATATATTTGAAAATGAGTTTTATATATTTTTTATACATTTTTTTGCTACTTGGGATACAATATCAAGGTTCCAATTTTCTGGAGCATGTACAAACAAGTTTCGTATACGAAAATGATGGTTTCAAAATGTATAGTCGCATATGAAAATCGTCGTTGAACTTCAATTTTTTCAAGTTCGACGACGATTTTGATATGCAACTATACATTTGAAATCCATCATTTTCGTATACGAAACTTCTTTGTATATGCTCAAGAAAATTGGAGCCTTGATATTGCATCCCAAGTAACAAAAGAACGTATAAAAAATGTTTAAAACTCATTTTCAAAGATATTTTAAAAATGTTAAAATAATTGGTTAAGGCTCTTTTTATTCTTTACAAAAACGTTTGTTTTAACGTTATTGTAATATAAATATTAATTTAACGTTTATTAAATATTTATATTATATTAACGTTAAAATAAACGTTTTTGTAAAGAATAAAAAGAGACTTAACCAATTATTTTAACATTTTTAAAATATCTCTAACATTTTTTAAATTAGTTTTTTAATATATATTTTGCTACTTGGGATATATTGATGAATTAATGATTTCACACACCATCCGCCGACGTCGCCGTCTTTTCTGGATGCGCCATGTTGATGCGCCTTCTTCGATACGTCCTTGAGTCCTGCTTTGTTGACACTTATACTCGCGTATCGAATATTCGTTCGTTTCTCCTACAAAACGCAATGTGTAATTAATGCGAATGCTCATTGATAAATAAATATGATTGCAAATATGGCAATTAATACAATGATAAAATATATGTATTGATGAATTAATGATTCTCACTCACCATTCGCCGACGTTTTTTCTCGATGCGCCACGTCGTCCCTTCGATACATCCTTAGATCCTCCGTTGTTAACTCTATTGTTGTATACTCGCTTATGTATCGAATATATCTGTTCGTACTATTATACGAAAAACGAACGTATTACCGCGTACGCGCGCGTTTTCACTTACGACCGACCGATACACTATTTCGCCGTGTAATCTGTTAGTACGAATACATTCATTTGCGAGTACAATTGAATTCGCACACGATAATTAATATACTCGCCGTGTTACACGACATTCCGGGCACTTACCCGTTCTCGCGATACATGTCGGACGCGATAAATCACGCGAAATTTCGTTACGCACGACGACAATGCAACAAGCAGTTTGAAAAATTAGGCGACAATTTCGTGCCGTTCGGCTGATACTCCGGTGGATCGTAGCGTCGCCTAATATCACTCGCTTCTCGACACGATGAGGGAGGATCCTGAAATATGAAAGTGCTGTTACATATTTGAAATTTTTCACATTTACAGCGACGAGTCTAATGCGCGCGTATATCAATGCTCGTATCTCGCGAAACGAGCAAGAATTATCACTTTTTCTTCCGCGTTATTTTAAACATTCATTTACTTATAATATTTTATACACATTCATCAAAAGAAATGTGAATAATTATCGCGAATCGGCTAGATGCTATCTCGCGAAAAGTGTTTCGCCATTTTCTGATCGGATGGCATCGAGCCGGTGACTGAAATCTTTTCTCCATCATTCACTCGCCCGCAAATACGACTCGAATTAACGCGATAATTAACTCTACGTTACTTACACGATACTTTCGATGTCTAATAATATTGTATATCGGAGTACATCACCACAATATAAATCGCGCGAAATTCACGACCACTTGTTACTCTACACGACACGTCCGACCGTTACACTTTGATTTTTTCGTGAAAAATGTGCATACGTCACAAACAATGATACCAACGCGAAGATAAATCAAGATCAAGCATCGTGAAACATGAGCGCCCCCGCGTACCCCGAGAATTTTTCGTTGCAACAATGAGCTATGCGATTATCAATTTTTTTTCACAGTTACTTCTCGAATATTATTTATCTATAATATATAGGTACGCGTCCATAAAGGAATAATTACCGCGAATCGACTTCACTCACCGGCTCGATATTATCCTGCCAAAAAATGTCTCACCATTTTATGGCACGATAGCGTCGAGCCGTGAGTGAAGTCGTTCCTCGATCATTCGATCATCCACCCCCAAATTCGATTACAATTGCAACAATTATTCGACTTACATCATACTTACAGTATGTCCAATAATATTATATACCGCTGTGTACAATAAATCGCGTAAAATTCACGACTGCTCGTTGCTCCAACACGACACGACACGTCCGACCGTTAGATTCAACCCGATATTTTAATCTCGTGAAAAGGTGCATACGTCACAAGTACAAAACATCGATACCAACATTGATTTAAATCCATTATGGTGGCGTCGCAATTCGCGAGTCGAAGGACCAATCGTGAGCGCCCTCGCGCCCCCGAGTTTTTCGTTGCAAAGTTACCATATAGTCATAGAAATGTACAAAGTATAGATTGCCCCCCTCCTCTCCTTCCCTAATCCGCGTCGTAAGTGAGAGTGAGAGAGATATCCATATATATGCAAAAGAGATAGAACTATCGCGTACTCCGAGTTTTTTCGTTGCAATAATGAGCTATGCGACAATGAATTTTTCTTCCACAGTTACTTTGAATACTTGTTTACTTGTAATATATAGGTATGCGTCCATAGAAGGACTAATTACCGCGAATCGACTTCACTCACCGGCTCGATATTATCCTGCCAAAAAATGTCTCGCCATTTATGGCACGATAGCGTCGAGCCGTGAGTGAAGTCGTTCCTCGATCATTCGATCATCCACCCCCAAATTCGACTACAATTGCAACAATTATTCGACTTACATCATACTTACAGTATGTCCAATAATATTATATACCGCTGTGTACAATAAATCGCGTAAAATTCACTGCTCGTTGCTCCAACACGACACGACACGTCCGACCGTTAGATTCAACCCGATATTTTAATCTCGTGAAAATGTGCATACGTCACAAGTACGAAACATCGATACCAACATTGATTTTAATCCATTATGGTGGCGTCGCAATTCGCGAGTCGAAGGACCAATCGTGAGCGCCCTCGCGCCCCCGAGTTTTTCGTTGCAAAGTTACCATATAGTCATAGAAATGTACAAAGTATAGATTGCCCCCCTCCTCTCCTTCCCTAATCCGCGTCGTAAGTGAGAGTGAGAGAGATATCCATATATATGCAAAAGAGATAGAACTATCGCGTACTCCGAGTTTTTTCGTTGCAATAATGAGCTATGCGACAATGAATTTTTCTTCCACAGTTACTTTGAATACTTGTTTACTTGTAATATATAGGTATGCGTCCATAGAAGGACTAATTACCGCGAATCGACTTCACTCACCGGCTCGATATTATCCTGCCAAAAAATGTCTCGCCATTTATGGCACGATAGCGTCGAGCCGTGAGTGAAGTCGTTCCTCGATCATTCGATCATCCACCCCCAAATTCGACTACAATTGCAACAATTATTCGACTTACATCATACTTACAGTATGTCCAATAATATTATATACCGCTGTGTACAATAAATCGCGTAAAATTCACTGCTCGTTGCTCCAACACGACACGACACGTCCGACCGTTAGATTCAACCCGATATTTTAATCTCGTGAAAATGTGCATACGTCACAAGTACGAAACATCGATACCAACATTGATTTTAATCCATTATGGTGGCGTCGCAATTCGCGAGTCGAAGGACCAATCGTGAGCGCCCTCGCGCCCCCGAGTTTTTCGTTGCAAAGTTACCATATAGTCATAGAAATGTACAAAGTATAGATTGCCCCCCTCTTCTCCTTCCTTAATCCGCGTCGTAAGTGAGAGTGAGAGAGATATCCATATATATGCAAAAGAGATAGAACTATCGCGTACTCCGAGTTTTTTCGTTGCAATAATGAGCTATGCGACAATGAATTTTTCTTCCACAGTTACTTTGAATACTTGTTTACTTGTAATATATAGGTATGCGTCCATAGAAGGACTAATTACCGCGAATCGATTTCACTCATCGGCTCGATGTTATCCTGCCGAAAGGAGTCTCGCCATTTTCGACAAGGTAGCATCGAGTCGGCAAGTGGAGTCGTTTCTCGATTGTTCATTCGCCCTCAAATACAATTCGCGCGATTCCAATAATTATTCAACGTTAATACTTACACATACTTACGATGTCTAATAATATTGTACACTGCTGTGTACAAATAAATCTTGACTGCTCGTTGCTCAGCTCGACACGACACGACACGACACGTCCGACCATTGTACATACGTCACTTGATCCTTTATCCTTTGTCTCATGAAAAGGTGCATACGTCACAAGTACAAAACATCGATGCCAACATTGACATAGATCTATTGCAGCGTCGCGCAATTCGCGAAACAAAGGACCAATCACGAACGCCCTCGCGTACCCCCGAGTTTTTCATTACAGAGTTGCCATCATTGACTTTTTTCGTAAATCAGTCATAGATATGTACAAAGTAGATTGCCCCCTTCCCTTCCTAATCCGCGTCTTGTCTCACAGATAATCTATGCTTATGATCGTCATACGCATCTAATGTCGCGTATGTCTCGCAAGGTGGCAGGTCAATGACATTAATGTAGAGAGACTCTAAAAATCACGATCGTATAATGAAATTATTATTCATTAATTTAATTAATGAAATTATTATAAATTATTAATATTAATAATCAATTATTTTTACCCTTGTAGAGAGACTCTAAAAATCCCGATCATATAATGAAATTATTATTCATTAATTGAATTAATGATATATTATCCATTAATATAAAATTATGCGCGTATGTCTCGCAAGGTGGCAGGACAATGACATTAATGTAGAGGTAGGACAATGACATTAATATAAAAATCCCGATCGTATAATGAAATTATTATTCATTGATTGAATTAATGATATATTATCCATTAATATAAAATTATGCGCGTATGTCTCGCAAGGTGGCAGGACAATGACATTAATGTAGAGGTAGGACAATGACATTAATATAAAAATCCCGATCGTATAATGAAATTATTATTCATTAATGAAATTATAAATTATTAATATTAATAATCAATTATTTTTACCCTTGTAGAGAGACTCTAAAAATCCCGATCATATAATGAAATTATTATTCATTAATTGAATTAATGATATATTATCCATTAATATAAAATTATGCGCGTATGTCTCGCAAGGTGGCAGGACAATGACATTAATGTAGAGGTAGGACAATGACATTAATATAAAAATCCCGATCGTATAATGAAATTATTATTCATTAATTGAATTAATGATATATTATCCATTAATATAAAATTATGCGCGTATGTCTCGCAAGGTGGCAGGACAATGACATTAATGTAGAGGTAGGACAATGACATTAATATAAAAATCCCGATCGTATAATGAAATTATTATTCATTAATGAAATTATAAATTATTAATATTAATAATCAATTATTTTTATTCTCTATTTAATTTTATCAAAATTCCGCGAGAAAAAAATGTCGATCTCAGGCTCTGTTCACTTTTACGAGCTAAATGCGTTTGATTGATTGATAAAAATAAAACTCGACTACATTGATAAAAACTGGCAATTATAATAAATTAAGCGCTATACGTGATTAAATATAGTCTCTAATTGAAAGTGTACATACACTAGTTATAGTGCATCGACCAGTGAGAGCGAAACCGGTTCGCGGTAATTAATTCGTTATCCGTACGACCGCGATAATTAGTCACGTCTTTCCGATTATTAATTAATCGCGAGAATGTTGCGAATGAATAAACATTCGAGATATAACCGTGCAAGTGAATTTTTGGAGCAAGAAAGGACATTCAACCTTCGGTGTAACGAGATAATTAACCTATTGTCCATTAAAAAGAGAGAGCAAAGTATATATAGCTCTATCTCTTTCTAGCTTTAATTAATCGCGAAAATGTTGCGAATAAATAAACATTCGAGATATAACCGTGCAAGTGAATTTTTGGAGCAAGAAAGGACATTCAACCTTCGGTGTAACGAGATAATTAACCTATTGTCCATCACAAAGAGAGAGCAAAGTATATATACCTCTATCTCTTTCTAGCTTTAATTAATCGCGAAAATGTTGCGAATAAATAAACATTCGAGATATAACCGTGCAAGTGAATTTTTGGAGCAAGAAAGGACATTCAACCTCGGTGTAACGAGATAATTAACCTATTGTCCATTAAAAAGAGAGAGCAAAGTATATATAGCTCTATCTCTTTCTAGCTTTAATTATTTCCGCTGACCATCTTAATTCGACGCATGCCGGTCTATGTGTTTTCTATATCTATGACTGACTAACTAAAGGAAGTTGCAATGATCGACAACTTTGAAAAAACAATTTTTGCAAAACGCAGTTGGCACCCCATCGCGCGAAGTAAGGCCCCTCCGCGATCCGCCAATCAGAGCAGCCGCGCGAAGTTGCATGTAGGAGAGGTTTTTCAAATCGCTTGAGATATTGAGATATTGAGATATTTCGTCGGACATCAACGGTCTCGGACAGGGCGGAAGGAGCTCTCGCGTTTCGCGGCTTTTCCTCGTGATTTATCCGCCCGATCGCGTCTCGCCGGTGTCCAGCGAGTACCGGGAGTGTCGGGAGTACCGGGAGTATCGTGTCGATCATCGTGTCCAGGTAATTCGACCCGTATTCGCGAACGGAAGCAACAAAGCGAACGGTCGGCCAAGTTGCAAGAGGGCGGCGTCCTTGAGCGTAACCGAATCCCGATTGTCGGTCGTTATTAGCGTCTCGCCGATCGCGACACGGATATCCGTGGCGAGTGAATAAGCGTTTCGATATATGTGATACATGTGAGTGAATAAGGGCCTGTTATATATGAGAAATAAGTGCCAGAGTGTACGTGAGTGTGTATCAGTGCTCGGAGCAAGGTGGATTACGATCGAGGGAGACGACCAAGGAGGGCGGCACTTGGCTACCAGCTACCACATCCTCGAGATACGACGATAAAAGGCGGCGGATCGAGAAAGGACGGCGCGATCGGTGAGTGAGAAATTTCGTTATGCACGATTCTTAATATCCTTAGTTCCGTCGAGACGACTCGACGCCATTATGACGTCATCTTGACTCAACGCTGTGACGTCATCCCTACTCTCGACCCCCCCCACCCCCCACCCCCTCGGTACCCCGCTGAAAATGCGCATTTTTTCCGCAATTTTAAATCGAATCGCGACAAAAAGAGCAGAAATGAATTGTTGAAATAGCTAGATTCGTATCTGAATTCGTTAAATAAACTCGCTCTAAAAATAGACCAGGGGCGTCTAGAATTTCGAGATGTCACGGGCGACAAAGTGCTTCGCCCTGTGCTTCGCGGATTGATAAAGTCGTGTATGATCGAACAAAATATAGTTGTCTCGGACCCGATCCTCAGCACAGATTAGAGACGGTGGAAAGTCGAGGTCGCCCTTGACGTAAGCGCCTACCACGTGTAGATGATACACAAATACACCGACGTTACTTTTCTCACATATCGCATTCTGAGAAACACGAAACGTCGTCGGATATTACGGCGATGATGGTGAGACATAGAGAGAGAGAGAGAGAGAGAGAGAGCACGCGGATGTGTCGGTTTGAATTATTAATAATCGCTCTTTAATTTAATTTAAACTTAATGAAATCGTTTATCTTACTCTGCAAAGTTTATAGTAATTTAGTAGCAGCGTCAATCACATCGCGATCTTTGATGCAAAAAGACACTTGGCGCCGCATGCAAAGCTGCTTCTCTCCATGACAAGTAAATGTTATTGCGTTCGGGATATTTTTAAAATGTCAAAATCGATGCACGACATCTTCGTTAGATTGATTCATTTATTGTAATTTTGACGCGACATAATTGCAGAGCTAAATACGTCGACTCTACACAGCGAAAATTTTCTCTTAAAATTTACTCTGAAAATCATGGTAATCGTGGGACAAACAATATAGTATCGAAAGAATTTTATGAGACGTTCTCTGATTAATATTTATCACAATAAAAATAATAATATATCTATATCACAATAAAATATAAAATATGTTTAATTAATTTTACTAAACTGCATCGTAAAATTAATTAAACATATTTTATATTTTATTGTGATATAGATATATTGTTATTTTTATTGTGATAAATATTAATCAGAGAACGTCTCATAAAATTCTTTCCATACCATATTGTCCCACGATTACTACGATTTTCTGCTTCGCTGTCAAATGTCAAAAGCCTCTCTATCTCTCTCTATGCATTATTAGGCGGGAAGTAAATCCGTCCATATATATATCCGCGTATGTCTGCTACCGTGGTATGTATGTGCTATTTAAGGTCGAATCTCGAATCCCTCTTTTCAATAACAAAGCAGTAATGTACGTGTCAATTTGGGGGGTTGCAATAAGCAGTTTCTATACATCTATCGGCCTTGACATCGACCGTTGCAGCTACGCAGTTGCAACAAAGTGCATCACCGATATCTGCCAACTGTTACAACTAGACTACGAAAACACAATCGTAAATTTAACAGCGTAAAGCTCGGTGCCGATGTTAATAGAATAATTCGAATAATTCGCTCTAAATTCACTATAAAATATGTCGCTGACACTTTTCGTGCGTTAGAGAGAAGCATAATAAGATATATATTTTTATCAAGTATACAGATCATTGTGTAGTTGTTGGCAAAGAGAATGCCATGTTATCTATATTTTACCGCCAATATTCTGCGCGGTTTCGATGACGAATCTTGGCGCCCGCACACTAATTCGCTTCGATTCTACTTTCGCAAATGACGGTGCATCGACGCCGACGCGAAGCGATATCTTTATAGATGCCATCGGCCTTGTCCTTGACATCGACCGCAGTATCCTGATGCTACGCAGGTCCGTAGTTACATCGAGATATCCGATACGACTCCGCGGAGGAGTTTTGCGTAGGAAGGGAGACTTAAAGGGGGTATATACAGGGGACGCGAGTCACATATCGGAGTCAAATGGGTGGTGAAGATTTATACATTTTTATACAGCGGTCGTAAACTCTCTCTCTCTCTCTCTCTCTCTCTCTTTCGTAAGATTACGTAAAATTTTAGAAACTGACTTTCTGATACTGAAACACGCGTTTGTTTTTTAATTTAAATTATTTCTTTTCCTCCAACTTCTTTGCATAGAGCGCGATTTATAATTCGTAGCTCTGAACTACTTGTGTCCGTTTTATTATGGATTAGAGGTGCCTCAGGTTATTTCCGTGTATATTGACATTATGTACAAAGCAGAATTACTTGAAATAAAACAAGGACAAGTTCGACTAATCGCGAATAAGATCGTATTGCACGACTATTTATTACCGCAGTATATTCTGCGCTAGAGACTGCATAGGATGTCTATATGTAAACAATATCTAAGTGTAGACTTTGTGACCTATATGCATTTTTCGCATTTAATGTTTATTATGCAACATCCTCTATTAATCAGTAAACTCTACAACAGAGAGAATGTTCTCTTAGAATTTATCCTGAAAATCGTGGTAATCGTGGGACAATATATGGAAAAAATTTTATGACAATTTCTCTGATTAATATTTATCACAATAAAAAATAATATCTATCACAATAAAATATAAAATATGTTTGATATAGTAAAATTAATCAAACATATTTTATATTTTATTGTGATAAATATTATTTTTTATTATGATAAATATTAATCAGAGAAATTTTCATAAAATTCTTTCCATACCATATTGTCCCACGATTATCATAATTTTCAAGGTAAATTTTAAGAGAAAATTCTCTCTGCGTATCAATTAGTATCAGTAGTCGAAGAAATTGAAATCGGTATAATATAATAGAAATTCACAGAGTTTGTGGAATAGAAACAATATTTATTTACATATATACCACAATTAATTATGCAAATAATGCAAAAGATTCTTGTAATGTAACTAAATTAAAAATTATTATTCGTCATATAAATATAGAAATTATTTACTTTTCCTGTTCTTAGTATTAGGTTTTGCCCTAGGTCTGTTTCCGCCTCGATTTTTCTTTCCACGTCCTTTAGTTTTTTCTTTAGCTTTAGCCGCGCGTAAGTCCTTCTTCATTCTCGGATCGACTACTTTATATCGACCTTTCACACCAGGAGGCCGAACAGCCCGCTTCTGCGCGGTATGTTTCTTTGCTACGATATATTTAACTTCTTTTCTTGGTTCCTTCTTGGCTTTCTTGTACAATCTATGTAAAATCAAAGATCTCGCATTAGAACGCATTAAAATACATTATAAATTCATTATACTTCAGATGTTTTAAAGAAAAATGGTACTTACGCTTTAATTTGTCTGGCCTTCTCTCTGTCGCTGATATCCACATTATCCATCAACACTTCCATCTTCTTCTTCGCCTTTTCAAGTTTGCGCATTGTGCGTTTCTTTTTTCTCGCTTTAGCTTCCATTACTTTCTTAATCGGTCTAGCATTAAGATCCTTGACTCTCTTCTCGTACTCTTCGACAAGTTCCTTAGGTACAGGTGCTTCTTTCTTCATATGTTTTTCTTCGTCTTTTACAAACCAATCGGGTAATTTTTCATCGTTAAACGCATATCTGTTCCAAGCCGAGTCAATTAAATCCCTTCGAGATTTTTGACGAATCAATAAAGATCCGAGTGCTAAATCTTCGGGAGTCAATTTTCTCTTCTTTAATTTATCTGTTTAATAATAAAGAATCATGTGTTTAAATCGACATAATTAACAGCTGCCAGTAATCATTAGTAGACTCGACCGGTAAAATTTCCGTCCAAGCTTTCTTACCTGTTTCTCGTGGTACTATTTCAAAGCCGTCTTTACCGCCGATTTGCTTCGCTTTTTTCTTAGGTGCCATCATCTCTTCCACGTCGTAATCTGAATTTGCATCGTCGCTCTCACTAATTTTGCGTTTCTTTTCCTTATTTATTTTCTTCTCCACCTTCTTCTCTTCCCCGAGAATATGTCCACCTTTTCTCTTGTATTGCTCCATCATTTTATCTAATTCATAATCTGCATCATCTTCGTTCTCTAAATTTTTAAATGCGTCTTTTTCGAACCAAAGTTCAGCTTTATGAATTTTTTTAGTCTTTTTGTCACGAAAATCTAAATCAGTTAGCAAAGGATTGTTGTTCTCAGAATCTTTAGATTGTTGTTCCTTCTTTTGCACTCTGTTTGTACTTTCGTCTTCCGAATCCTCCAGACCTATTTTGCGGTAATAATTCTTGTTATAAATTTTAAAAGATACGCAAGTGAGAAATAGAGAAATACAAATAATAAGAAATAAAGATATGGATATAAATCTTTTAAAATTACTTGAAAAAGAATATTTAAAATTAATATTAATATTTGTTTCATAATACCTAGTTCAGATTTTTCACTATCTGTATCATCATCTGACGCATCTGTATCATTTTCCTCGCTATCTTCTGATTTATAATATAAGCCCTTGCTATCCAAATGACCAGTATCTTTCCCATAAGAAATCATTTTTGGTTTGATTTTCTCTTCGTCCGAATCTACATCGCTCTCTGCTAAAATGTCAGGCGTTTGATCTGTAACTTGTTTCAATTGCTGATAACTTTGAATTTGGCTTAATTTAAACATGTCGTCCCCTTCTAATTTAGGTCCCTCATCAGCCTTATGAATCATTTTCAGATTAAGGCGTTCATTCAATTTTTTCCTCTCTTTATTAGTTTTCTTCTTCTTGCGCTTCAATTCTTTAGCTTCCTCTTCCCTGAGCTCAACAATTTGTTTTTCAATTGCCACATCTTCCAAATCTTCTTGCTCTTCGAGGCTAGTGACTTTAGATGTTGTAGTTTCATTTTCCGCTACATCTTCTTTTTCGTTTGTTTCAGCTTGTGTCTCTTTTAACGATTTCCACCAATTAAGTAGCAGTTTCAAATCCTTCCGACCAAGTACTTTGATATCTTTGCAACATTCTCTAATTTCTGCAGTCGTCTTTTCATGCTTGTTGATAATTTCATCATCTATCACTATTTCAGAAGCATTTTGCAAAGCCTCTATTGCATTTTCACAGGCAATAAATTCTTTTGCAGATAACTTATGATATAATGTATAGTCATTCTCAGGATATCCTTCTGCTTTCTGTTTCTTCTGCTTGTCCGATTGAAGAAAGTTTGATTTTTTAGATTCTATTTCTAATTCAGAAAATACATATTTTGAATCAAAGAACTTGGGGTCTAATTTATCAGGAGCAATATAATATTGACACACAACAAAGATTTCTGCAGATTCACTACGCGAAGCTTGAGGTTTAGTGGCGTGTACCTAAAATGGAATTATGTGATAGTCGAGTGATACGTAGTAAAAAAAAAAAAAATTATTTTATATAAATAGTATTATATATAATAATATTATATATAATAATACCTTTTTAAATAACTGCTTCAGCACCCAGATCAATGGGTGATAATCTTTAGATCGAAATACTTTTGTTACAAACCAACCGCCAGCTTTTAAGAATTGAGTTGCTAATTTAACAGCTGATAACGTTAACACAACTTGTTGATATGCGTCATGGAGCCAATTTTTTCCTACATTGGGAGCACCATCATTTAAAACAATATCAGCCTTCCACGTTTTCAATTCACGCGAGATAGCCACCCTACATTTATCTGTTGTAATGTCTTCTGTAAGACTGATACATCCTGGTATGGGTTTTATCGGAAATAGGTCTACACCTATAATTATCGATGATACTGGCATATTTTGCCTGGCAACCTGCATCCAGCCGCCAGGTGCTGCACACAAGTCGATGCATACTCTGGACTTTTGCAGAAATTCAAATTTACGATTTAGTTGTATTAATTTGAAAGCAGCACGTGATCTGTAACCTGAATAAAAAATTCACTTTTAATCATTATTTTAATGACAAATATTAAATTATTCGACACACTGTGGCATGTCAAGCTATTACAAATTATTTAGTAATTCAATATCTCTCATTATATATTATTAATTAACATCACTTGCCTGTTTCTTTGGCTAATTGATAGTATTTATCTTTCCTTTGCTTTCCAATTTTCGATTTCTTCCCCATTTTAGTTAAAAATAAATATTAACTTTTCACAAGTGTGTGAAAGAATATGCACGCATAAAATGCGTGCTATTCAATATCTAAACAACGTGGTTTTCTCAACGTTTGTGATATAGGTTAGAAATTGTCTCACATATACACACATACAATTGTGTGGCCAATAAGTACCACCAACTTGGCCATACAAAATTTTACTATTTTTCATGAGCAGAAATATATAGAAATGGGATATTCCAATTGGCTCTCGAATAGAGAATTTTGAAAATCGGACAGTGCAACGATGCGTAAATAGAATTATTTTCTATTAAAATGATACCGACCTGTTTTCCTTTATAAATTCTGCAATCTGCGCAAATTTTAGTGCACTCGCTCTTAGCGTAGTGCACAGACGTAGTTTGATGTAATAATAAAAGTGATTTATCTCGATTCGAAAGTACACAACTTTTATCTTTCTAACGAATTACGAGTCTTTTTTTCCAATATATAAAGAAGAAAGGAAATGTGGAAGGTGGTATTTCGTGGAATTCGAGAGACGTTGGAGCGACGTGTTTGTCGCACCAACGTTTACTCGCAATCGTCGCAGGATAATGCGAAGAACGAAGTCAAAACAAGCTTGACGTGCCAACAAAAATTTCTTCCCCCAATTTTTATTACTTGTGATAAGAGTTTTTGCGAATCGGCTAAAAGCACCGGTGCTAAAGACAAAAAATACGAATGGAATACCAAGCACAGTTGGCCAGAGGCTTTTGGTTGGGTAAATATCTTTTTAAACAAATATTACTTTTGTGTTTGCAAAATAGCATTAAAGAAACTTTATTGAATCGCTAATGTGACTTTTATTTTATTAGTCCAGTGTACTGGCAGCTGGATTGATTGTATGCCAAACACTTTGCTTCCGTAAAAGAATATTTGATCGAGACAGTAATGAGACTTTAAAAAATAAACTGTGCGATTACTCCGGAGTCTCATTTATACTTACACAGTTATTGAATTTTAAACCAAGGAATATTCTACCAGTCACCAATTGTATTGGTAATAGCGATACAAAATCTAAGCCGAAAGATTCAGACTCACAATGGGCTCCTAGCAAACCGTTTGGTCCTATCACCATTGAAGAGGTGAGGATGTTGTTTTGCAGAAATTATACTCTGTAATTATATATATGCTAGAAATAGATAAATTATAATATGAAAGCATGCAACATCTTTCATGCTCCTGAATAAATTTATCGCGGAGAACATTATATATTTATATTTAGAGGACGTTGCTACCATTTATTTATGCAGTTTAAAATTATATTAAATAAGTGTACAGAATACATATATCTATATGTACACATTTTTTATTTAATTATACATTTTCTAACAAATTTTAAGATCTTTTCTCTGTATATAACAAGAAACTTTTTTTATTTCAATACTTATCGCGATATTATCTTTGGAAATTGATGCAAATTATAACTTAGTAATTTATGCTTGTCATTTTCTCATCTTGTCAATAAGAAGTGTATTTTGAAATTAAGCTCTGTATTCAATTACATAAATTAAAAATATTATAGAATAACGAGAATTTGTATATATTTATTTTTTTTATTTTAAATTTTTTTCTAAAATGATTGACCTATTTTCTGTATAGAAATAAATATATAAAATGTCATATCCCTATAAACTTTTTATATCTTTAGGCATTTAAAGAGGCTGCTGACGAATTTGCAAATACTCATAAACTAGTGGTAGGAGAATATGAATTTCGTTATGGTATAAAAGCGTTACAGGAAAAACGCTACGATAATGCTTTGATGCATTTTTCCGCGGGCGCTAATCTATCATCCCCTGGAAGTATGTTTAATTTAGGCCTATGCCATGAATTAGGCATCGGAACTTTAGTTGATCAAAAAAAGGTATGCTCTAATATTTAGATACAAAAATCAGATATAAAAAGAGCTAATGAGAGCCACTTGTTTTTAAATTTCTAATTATTTTGAACCTTCCTTTGGATCCTCAGCATATCGATTAGTAAGAAAATCCACGTGTAATCGATTCGCATTTCCGTCTTACAGACCTGATAACTTATCAGTGATAAATCTTCACACTTTGCAAAATAAATAAAACAGTCTTCGCTTGCTGTGAGGACTATCAGAAATGCAGAAGTGATGATTTTTTTACTAATCGATATGCTGAGGATGATCCAAAGAAAGGACCGAAACATTAAAAATAATTAGAGAGGAATTTAAAAACAAGTTTCGCGCCTGGTTCTTATTAGCCTTTTTTGTGTCTGATTTTATATTTATATATCAGAGCCTGTTCAATTCATTATTTTAATATTTAGATCTCTAGAAAGCTACAAAACAAATTCTAAATTATTCAATTTGGTTAGTAAAATACTTTCGACTTTATAGAAAGATATAAAATATATTCAATATTATAACAAACATAAAATATTTAAGACTAAAAAAATGTTTTAAAAAAAAAATATACAAAACTATAATTTTCCTTCAGGCTGTAAAATATTACAACGATGCCGCGGCTCATGATCATGCGGACGCATTATATAATCTAGGAGTTTTTCATGCTCAAGGAAGGGGCGGGTTAAAGATTGACATTGATGTTGCGCGCTCTTATTTCATTAGAGCAGCTAAGTTGGGCCAGATACAAGCGCAACATGCACTTGATTTAGAGAAAGCTGGGTCTTTGAAGAAAAATAACAATGCCTCCATCGTACCAAACAAACGCTTAACAAATGAAGAAAATTTAGAAATAGAAAAGAATAAGGCAAATGATGAGCACATGAAATTAAATGATTATATGTTGAAAACAAACATTGAGAAAATATTAAGTACAAATTTCACCGCAAAATGTACGCTGGAGGCGGCAAAATATAAGGAAACAGTCCAAGATCCCACTCAAGTATTTTTAGATTTTCTTGGCTTAGGAGAATCTAATCAAGCGCCTATTGCGATAACTACTAACGATTGTCACGTGCCATGTTAAAAAAATATTTTTATTATATCGACGTAAGATCCGCCAAGCAGAATCATTCTGTGTCTTAATACAAATGTATTAATTTCTACATTTTGTTCTATTTTGTGTTTTTTTTTTTGTGTGTCTAGTATTTATACGTAGAAATACGTGGTACGTAGAACGATATCAGTGCAAATATTTGCTCAACTTATGATGTCATATAAATCAGGGTTTTACTTTAAGTCTAAATTTCGCGTTTATTCACAACATTATTTTCACATCTTGTTATTTTCCATTTACGTTTAAAAAACAAGTATATATATATATATATATAGGTTTTATGTATATTTCAATATATATGCGTAGCGTTTGAAGATTCTTTTTTCATTTTGTTAAAGTTGTGCGTATAATTTTATCATTACACTGTATTATATAACAATGCATACATTTACATATAATTTTTAAACAGGAATTTTAAACTACATAATATTATATATAAATATAAATTACTTTATTATATTTATATATAATCGTATATAACGTACTTAAACTCGTGGTTGAGATGGAACATAACTGTGATGTGCAATTAAAAAAATTAAATATGAAAATATGCATGATACGACAATTATAATTGAAAAAAGTTCGGACATTGCACGCCCTCGCAAACTTTCGAGTCCTAAGATTGTAATATTTGATGTATTATAGTTGATAATTTTGTTAAAAATGTACATATTTCAAATCTTCCATTGAAAAATCTCATTTCATCGATATAAGATGTACATTAGACTTAAGATTTTATAATATAGTTTGACATAAACGACAGTAATGACATTAGTGGTACGCGCTTATATGTATTTTACTGTGCGTAAAGTATACATGCGAGTACATAAACAATACGTAATACAAAAATAAATTTTTTTAACTTCATAGTTCTTTTTTAACAATGAGATATCCTTTCCTCTCGGAACAATCGTAATCATAATCATATAGATTATCGGCTTTACCAATGCGCGTTACGTCGCAACACGGTTTTTTTTATGAATTCGCTGTGATTGGCGTATAAATTTATTTGACGATTCACATCCATCCATCTTACATTACGCGCGTCGTCTCCAGCCTTTAGCGCGAGTTTCCCGACGACACTACTATCCTCGTCGTGAAAATTTATAGCCACCGTCTCCATCCAAGCATTATCCGTATTTCGCGGATCGTCTACATATCCTTTATAGATCTCGTCGCCTTTCGTGAAGAATTCCGCTATAGAATCTTGAAGCGCCTTTCTTTCACAGTCGTTCTTTTCCAAAAAATTTAACGCTTCTTCCATGAATTCTCTCATTAAAGTGGTGGAAACCGTTTCATCCGGATCAACCATACCTCCCGGTATAGCCCATTCTCCAGAATCTCGCCTTTGTATCGCGACGAACTGTAATACAGGTTTTCCTGTGTGCTCGTTCACTTCCACAGCTTTCGCATTATCGCGTTTCCATCGTGTAACAATCGGATCGGCAGCGTGATTCGGTCCCCATCGACCTAGAAGTCCTCGTCCGATGATACCGGTTCGTCCCACAGGATTTAAAGGATGACCGTTCGCGTTTACGACGTAGTTACCCGTAAAACTCTTTCGATTCACCTTATCTGTGAAGAATTATGTTTCAAATATAGCGCGCGATAATGGCTTGTGTTTCGCATGCGCAATATCACTCTATAGTCTTATGCTGAAGTGAATTTGTTAACCTCATAAATATACATCCTCTATAACATTTTTCTTCTCTCAATTATTTACGTAATTACGATAACTGCCCCGAATTTAGATAAAGAAAAAAATCGAGAAATAGTTACCATCTATCGCATTCCATCTCGGTTGGAAAGTGGGTTCGTTGATGTCCGGATCTGCCCAAGGTTTGCCCTGAAGAGCGGCAGCGGTATACGCGACCGGTTTATACTCGGGATACTCGACTGTCCATGGAATTTTTTCCTCCGGTACTGCAAATCTCTTTATATTACTGGATGGGTACAAGCCTTGCGTACATTTCTGGTGAAGCATTCTCGTGCATCTAGTATTCATTTGACAACTCAAGAAAATCGATACGATGAATGCATGATAAGACATAATATACAATGTAGACCTAGTATTAAATGACAGTTCAAAGGATAGAGAGAGAGGGAAAAACAGAAAAAGAGTCCATCTCTCTTCAACAAAGAATTGCGCAGATACGAATGAGAGAAAATATATCTTTCACCGTATTTTACTGGATTTTTCTATGTAATCTTCATCAGCAAAATATTTAAAACCTCTGCTCAATAATAATATTTATATCTTCTGCTCTATTTATATATATTCTATATATATATATGTCTATATAGTTTAACTTATTTGTATCTCCAATGATCGTTACTAATAATTTCCAAGCTTTATATCGTGTATCTCGAATAAATTTAAAGAAAACAAAATAGGATATACTGAGTCTCTGTTATAAATTATATAATATTTTTGAATTAAAAAATTTACATTAATTTACTGTTTACATTAATAACTGTTTCGAACAGGATGCAAGGGAAAAAAGATCGAAACATTTCTATATATTGATTTAATCTATATTTCATATCATCTTAGATTTAAAAAGTGCAGCAGACTTTATTAAAATCTTCGAATTATATAACATTGTACATTGTACTATCGGATTGTTAATTGTTGCACATGTTTTTTACATAATCTTTTAAACACAAGTTTTATATGATATACAGATGATAAAGCATTCTGACTTTTTAAAATCCGTGCGAGTCAAACTGCAAATATTTAAATATGTGCGTTGTTATTAAAATATTATAATCAGAATGAGATATCGATCTTTTTATAATATTTATTACGT
Organism: Prenolepis imparis; assembly: GCF_030444845.1. Lineage (NCBI taxonomy): Eukaryota > Metazoa > Arthropoda > Insecta > Hymenoptera > Formicidae > Prenolepis > Prenolepis imparis. The sequence continues at coordinate 9,812,863 of NW_028141169.1, forward strand.
AAAATAAGTTGCAGCTTATATAAGACACACATGGACTTTATAAAATTGTAAAAAGTCTTATTCCATTTAATCCTTGGCATATGTGTATATGGCATGATATTAAAATATGAATTTCAGTCATCATAATGACACAATTACATGATATATTTACAAATATTGGCTTTTTCCCCCAGTTCTTGAACGTATATAGATTTTTGCAAAGTATTTTTTAATCATAATTCGCTTAATTTCATTTAACTTTTCACAAATCTTGTATTTATACGCTGGAAGACTAGATTAGAAGTATCTATAAAATTTAACAAACTCTAATAACACTTATCTACTTAGATTGGTAAAAGTCTGTTTTTAATTAATTTGGATGTTAATGAATAATACTTGCGCATGATGTATTATTAATGCCCACTATTTTAAATAGTTCAAATAGTTCAGTGTTTGAAGTGACATTAAGGAGAGGCCCCCCGAAAATAAGATTTATATATTTGACAAAAGATATATATATTTTCATTCAATAAGATTTAAATTTTAAAGCCTATTTTTTAGCGTCTTTTATTATTCTTCAATTATTTATTTTATCAAAAATATATACGCTTTATACAATTATTTTTACTATTTATAAAATTTGTGCACATTTAAGTCAAGATAAAAAATAAATAACTTAATAATTTTGAAGAAACATTATTTATATAAATATATCAAAAATTATTTTAGTTTTTACACGCTTCAAATACTGAAACAATTGAAATAATTTTTCAAATATCTTATATTTACCGAGATCCATCGCTTTTCTGCAAAGTACAGATGATTTAAAGAATCTCATTCTGTAAAAATAATTTTATCTCTTGAATCTTGATTTAAATCTTGATTTAAATCAAAATTAACAGAATTAATTATTGTCAATTTCTTTTACTCATGTGAATAAGCGTATGGCAGTCTCGAAAAAATAATTTAGGGCTAAGATACCGACCAAAAGTACCAGCCAGTTATAAGTTTTAATTCATTATTATATTAAAAATATTATATAAAGTTCAATGATTTTGTGTTTGAGCTTTTAAATTCATAATATTAAATTTTAAAATATCTCTTACTTCGGTTATATAAATAGCTTACGTATTTTAAATCTGCATTCAGTTGCTTCATGCATTTTTAGGAGCAGCTCCTAATCCTTACACCTTGTGCTTATTTTTTCAAATTGACATTTTCATTGATATTACGTGAAAACGCATTTTAATATCCAGAATATTGCCTAATATGGAAAAGTTTTCCGTTGTAGAAAATTATTTCAAGATACATTATAATCATACGTTATATCTCGTATTTCAAGTCGTAGCTATTTATTGTTTTTAATCGGAACCTATTTTTATTTTAGACATAAAAAAAATTCCTTACGAAATAATCTTATAAAGTAATTAAAGACCAGAAATCGCTATATTTTTACTTATTACCGAGTCAGAGAATTCGAGTCTATATCATGAATCCGTTTTACTTCTCATAAATAATTTTTTTTTTTTTTTTAATCAAACGCCGTGATCAAATTCGTGATATCCTTCTGCTCCGGTAAACACAACGTCGACCCAAACACGCATAGCTTCTGGGCTAGGTGCCATAAGATGATAAAGTCTAGATGAAGTCTTGACGATGAAAGTAAGAGAAGGTTGCGGCGATCGTACGGTGTTCATATGGTCCACATAGACTTCCTCAATCGACTGCAATACGTTTTTTTAATATTATATTTTATTATAATATAATATTTATATAATAAATATTTTATTATATTATAATATTTCAGTATTAGAATTTTTGTATTATATAGAGAAGCCTTCAATGCGCTTACCTGGAAATAAATTACACCGCGAGCCTTTCTAGACGCGTTGACACTGTAGTAAGACAGAGTTTTTCGTTTGCGATCGAATACAAACCATCGCTTGTTCCAATGATGAAACTTTTTACTCATTTTTGATAAATAGCCACTGCAGCTTGTCGTGTCGACCGTAACATCATAAATCAGAGGTAACTGATGCCCGGCAGTCTCTATGTGATGTCTTAAATCTAAAGACTCCGACTTGATAGGTAGATATCTTGTAAGTGGCCTCTGTAAAAATCATCGTTCATTGAATTTCAATTTATCAATAATGTAATAAACTGAGCAATTTATTTTGCGAGCGAAATAGAATAAAATAAGAGATAGAATAGAATAAAAAATAAATAAAGTAAAATAAAATAAAATAAAACAGAATAATACGGTAATATTAAATAAAAATATTTAAGTCGAATATAGTTTCTTCGAATAAAGGCCTTCTTGGTGCTCTCCCAATTATCTCTTTTAGCAGTTGCTGGTTGTTGTTCGTACTGTCTTGTAGATAATTAATCAAAAGATTTTAGGGAATTACCTGAAGTTTTGCCTTTTCACGATGTTTGACAGGCTGCAGTGGACTAAGAGTGTCCATCTCGCTAGATGTTTGAGAAAGGGGGCGACTTCCGTTTCCGTCGATGATACCTCCGCCGCCACCACCTCCTCCGCTATTATCACTAAGCCTCTCACCTTCCATCGATGTTCTCCTGTCGTCTCTCATCTGAAAATAATCCGCCAACTCTCGTTATTTCGATATATTTGTTTTATAACAATTTTCACTCATTGTTAAGTCTTTCGCCGCGTTAATATTACACACAAAAAATAAGAAATCAAATTTATTTAAATTTTTTTAACAATATAAAAAAAATTTCAATATCTTGCATTAAATTGTTTTGCATACATGTTTACAAACTTCGCGTCTTCGTCTGATGTAACGTTTTTTCGTTCTGCTTTTTACATAATTTATCCACATAAGTGACATCGTATATTACAATTCAAAAAGTTCGCCCGTATGATTTTACAGAAAGCGATGGCAAATATGCCAAGACGTCTCGTTTCGTTTACACAGATTCGAACAGATGACGGGGAAAGACTGACTAGTGGTGGCTCGGTGGTCCAGCAATATAATTCCCACTGTAAAATGTGACTCCCACCCACTTATTCGACGAATGCCGTGAGCACCAAATTCGCCCGCGCAACAAATTTCGATTATTCATTCATTCATAAAATATCACGTGACACAAGTCGAGTGACACAGATTGCTAAAATATACAAGCCGATATATCTCTTTATATATGTATAATATATAATATTTTTTATATATAATTACAGTTATGTTGGATATAATGGATAGATGAATATTGATATTAATAAATCATGATTTAGTAAATAATTGATGGAAATCTCAATAAAGGATTGAACTAAGTTATTGTTATCAGCAAGATTATTATATTTAAACTAAATAGATCAATAATATAATATAAGGAGATATATATATGTATATATATATATATGTATATTTATTTATTTAATATCAAGAATTCCTTCAAATAATTGCTCTTAATAGTTGAATGGTTCAGACGAGATGAGAAATTCCGTCAACTCGGCAAACGCGGTGTGACTCATCACAAACACTAATTTACTGCCGACATTTCGCCTTAGTTTAACTCGATGCTAACAATAAGTAGTAGTAATATAAGGGAAAATATGTACAAATTTTTTTTTTTTTTTTTTTTTTAAGAAATATTTAGGCATGTTGAAAAATTAATTTGTTTATTATTTTATCTTTGACAATGGTAAAAAAATTGTTAAGTATATTTCATTAACTGAAAATGGCACGAGAGATTTATCTCTTATATACATTTATATAAATATACAAGAAAGGGGTCAATTGCAAAAGAGGCTCATGAATCCAACATCATCAATTCTGTCATTATAAATTATTACTGCAACCTTAATCAAGATATTACAAAAGCTCATTTATCTAAGTATAAACTATTCTCTGAATTCTGTCCAATGCTCGGCATTTACGCACCGCGGTCCAGATGCGTGTTGTACAACGGGAAAAACACGTGCGCAATGACGAAAACACTTGCTCCAGAATTCAAATGGATATACTTGCGAAATGTCAGTGTTGAAAAACATACGTCTCGACGCGCAAATGCATGGGCGGTTCAAGACGACGCGCGAACTTCCGGCGGCAACAAATGCATACGCAAAAGTATACTCTAAGATGATAACTTTCAATTGCCAAAACATTTTCATGAGAAAATGAATGCCATATGTAAGAAAAACGCGTATCTTGTCGCATTTAGAATAGCTGACACATACAATATGGTAAAATCTTATAACAAAGAATTTCTTTCTCTGCGTTGTTTTCTTTGGACAACTAAAGTTATTTTTTTCAGTTGATTCATTTTTCATGAAATATTTTACATAAATATTCGCACTCAAAATTGTTTGAAACGTACACGACTATTCTCTATGTATAACTGAGACCAAATTTTTTTTTCATGGATATTTAGAATAAATAGAATAGATAAAGTAAATTTATTGCTAAAAAAAAGAATATATTTCAACGATCAAAAGAATATATTATCAATCATAAAATAGATGAAATTTGAAGAAAAGAGAGAAATAAAAAAAGAGACAAATGTAGAGAAAAAGAGAGAAAACAAATTATTTATATTCTATTTATATATTTGTTTATATATATACTTATTTATATTTAAATCTTATATATATATTATATGTGTGTGTATGTGCAATCTTCTATATATAAGAACATACCAATAATTAAAAACTCCACATAAAAGAAGTTGCGAATATCACGATTTCAGCAATTTATATACCGAAAAATTTTTTACATGTTAAGAGGTCAAGTGCACGAGATGTTCGCAATATATAAAGCCGCGACATAAATGCGTCTCGAAGCAAGAGAAATCATGCTTGCGTGAACATTGAAAAATTTTGAGAAGACGAGGAGACTGTCGAAAGACATTTCTTTGAACAGGTGTGCGATAAAATCCACATGACCAGAAATAGATTGGAAGATAGATTTTCGCGTTTACTCGAGAGACGTAACATTTAATATATAAGCATAATACACATATGCAAGTGACCATGTTTAGTGAAATTTAACTGATGATAAAATATATTTTTAGATTAAAATATATAGATTACTTTTTGTAAAGAAATTATATATTTTTATCATTTTATAAAAATATTGCAGAATATTTTTAATTTAATTGAACGAAAAGCATTAGTCAAAATGTGTATCTTATGAATTATGCATTCTACTTTTAATAAATTAAATCTTCAGTACAGATAACAATAACATTTCATATAGTTGTTTATACTATTAAAAATTTTATTTATACTCTAAGCTATAAAAATATAGCATTTTGAAAATATAATTTATCTGACTTTAAAATGAAAAAAAATCGCTAACATATTTTGATTCAGAATTGTTTGTAATAATTTTGATTTTGTTTGTGTGTGTAATTGATTCATTAAAAAAATTTATATATATATTTTTTTTTCAGTGTATTGCAATTAATAAAAAAAACCGTAACTTTTAATTTTAAAGATAACTCACACAAATTTTTTCTCTCTCTCTCTCTCTCTCTCTCTTTTCTCTTAAATATATTTAAATTTAATTTAATATATGGGTCTGTGCTGCATACTCACATTATCATTTTGAAGCAAGGTATAAGAATTATTCGACGGTCCTGGACTAGGTGAAGTAAGCTCCGAAAGCTTGCTGGGGGATAATTTTTCACTGTTTCCGCCTTCCGCACCGTCACTACTTCCGCTACCACTGAAAATGAATTAATAATAATAACAATTATATTATACATATATGTATGTATATAATCTGTTTCGCAACAAAATTAATTAAACCATTAAAAATAAATTTATTATAAAATTACATTATCTCTTGCATTTTGCGTAAATAATGATTAGCTATAAATAATATCGATTAATTCATTATCAAAATGTTGAAAAAATAATTAAAATTAATTAAAAATTATAAATATATAAACATATAGGCAATTATGAATAATTTGATTTTCGGGCAATATTATCGTAATAATATCGTAGATCTTTTGATATCGTTGAATCGTGTTTACACCTTATTTACGTTTCAAATGAAACTTCTCACTGACTGATTTAGCAAGCGCTATTATTAACTGAACCGTGAACTCTGATTTCCGCGAATTTTATTCAGCGACTTCGACATCCTCGTGTAAGAAATACCGTGCACTTCGAAAATCACATTCCTAGCTTCTGACCATCGCGAGACTGAGAAGAGAAGACGAGACCTATAGTCGACTATAGCGCGAAAGGCAGGTATTATTAAAACCTAACAAGTACAAAGTGACTCGGTGGACCGGTTCGACGATACCACCGGCATAGCATTTAATTCTTCTACAATGTTAAATGCAGCGCGAACGATACCCGAACATTCCGATCTCGTTGCTATGCCAACCTCGGCCTTGGCTAGAACCATTCCCTTGTTCCCAATAACTGACCTTTTTGATTTTAATAGTCTTTGCAACTCTCTAGAATACTTATCAAGCTTCTCATTCAGTAGCGGCTCTAAAGCTATCAAAGCTTCACGTGGCATACACATTGAATGTTACTTTCCAAGAGTTCTAGTTTAGTTTTAGATTAGATCTCTATACAAGAGGTCATTCTCTCGCTGTGTGTACATTCATGGATTAACTTTAAACAATCTAATACGCCGTAGGTAAATTAATCTTTTAAAAAATTCTATAGTGAGTATGTTACATTATTAGATAAATTGTTTATCGCAATTTCGTGTAAAAAAATTGGTCATCAAGGTTTTGATGCAAAATACGGTGATATAAAAGGTCAACAGAACTTGATATAAAAACCAAAGGCCAAAAGATGATATAATAAAAATATATTTTTAATGAATATGTAGCCGATTCTAAATTAAAAACCGCTAATGTAATAATGTAAACAGGAAAGTTCTTAGCATATTATTACAATAATTTTATTATCTAAGTTTTTAATTTTTTTTATGTCTTAATAGATCTCTCCGTTTCTCTCTCTCTCTCTCTTTCTCTCTCTCTCTCTCATACATACATACAATGCTTAGATAGTGAAACGTTTTTAAAGTGTGTCTGCGCATCGCGCGTGTAGATATATTACAACGTATTATGAAGAGGTCAGAAGGTGAACGTTGTTCTACTTTTTGCCACGTGTCGCCTTGTTAGCTTTATTTCATCTTCATTCTAAATACGTATGAAACACATATATGCGTATGCATAATATTATATTGTCGTAATAATAAATGCAATGCTTTATTTTGTTTTATTTTAATTACTTTTAATTAATAATTTTATTTCTAGCTTATTATTACATAAAATTTAATTTTAAAACTTTTAATAATCTATTTTATGTCGAAAAAATAAATGTATTAAAAAGGATTAATTAATTAAATGTGGGTGTTTAAAATTACATTTTCTATTAATTGACATATTCAAAAGAATCGATTTTGAACTGTCTCATAAATTATTAATCGAATTATTGCTATCTAATAGGAAAAAATAGGATTTTTTTTAAAAACTCGTGACTCACAAATAACGTTGACGAATATCGCGCGTGTGACTTTCCAGAGGACGATAACAGTTGTCGCAGATCCAATCTTTAGCGCAGATGTAACAATGATTACTAGTAAGCAAGGTGATCAGATTGCACCCTGCAATTCTGGCCTCGTTTAGCACCATCCCGCTTATTTCTCTTGGATCCATTTTGAAACATTGTAGGCGATAGACACCGAATACACATCTTAATTCTTCTCGTTGTTAGCGAATCACTGTTTGTCCACGTTTATCACGCGTCATGACGAATATTCTCGCATTTTCCCTTTTTCCGTATACGTTAACGCGACGTTGGAGTCGGAAAGACATGCAGCTATATGCTCACAGATATCGTATCGCGCGATAACGCCCCGCCTACCTTGCACCGCGAGAGAACGAAGACTCGAGTTGAGTGCTGATCAACCGACGCGATATGCGGCCCTCGCACGCGATCAGTAATTGCTCTTAATAGTATCTTGGTTATTGACAATAACATTATTAGAGAGAGTAAGACTAATGTGTAGACTGATTTTTTACATTTCGCAAAATGGATTTTTCCGAGTTACACGCACATTCTCTCTGAAATACATTTATATATTTTTTTCACAATGAAAAAAATTCTTTGCTTTTTTGAAAAATAAAGGGAAAGTGTATATAATCACCGAAATTATTTTAGATGTTTGCTCACCTATCTATCTTACGCCATGACAAGTCATTACGTTCGACAAATTTAAATTTTATATTGAACATGTGGGGTACACTCAAATTGTTACACGCTAGTGTAACATCGAGGCGCGTCGATGAGGAAAATTTCGTAATAAGCTCCAATCAACGATGAAAAGGCCGTCACGATTAACTACAATATTGCGCGATAAAACGCAAGCAGTATTTCATGTACTTTGTATGAATAGTGTACGTTTCTGTGCATTAATTTTTACGTAATGTAATAAATCTCCGATTTTTTAGCATAAAATCTTTCGTACATGCAAATATAAAATACGCATATTATGATATACATTTAAGCATCGTGAAAAATTATTGACGCGAAAATTTTTTAACTTATACCGATATCATTCTTTATCTATTCATACAGAGATAGCATAAAGATACATAAGAAAAGATTAAAATAAATAAGGGATTAAAATAATATTTTAATTATTCATTAACCATAAAATGAAAGAAATTAATTAACTACATTTATTCGACTTACCTTTCTGTTGGTCCAGTGGAATAACTGGATTCTTCACCAGATTCAACGCTGTTGAAAGATGCACAATTCATTTTTCTTTCTTCCCATTGAGAGCGAACCTCATCCTGTACACGCCTTTTCAATTCCTCGACTCTTCGTCTTTCTTCCGAGATTACTTGACTTCCTAGAAAAAATATTAACATTTTTATTTTTCTTCTTTGAGCGCTACATGTGTTATGAAATTTGTAAATTGAAATCATTTGCACCTTGTTTAGCTAAATGAAGCTGCCGATTTCTCTCAATTTCTTTCAGGGACTCGATTGTCTTTCTCCCCAAGCTGCCTTGATTGTTTACAATAGGAGAATCATTTGTCACTCTAGATATTCTGTCAAAATCTTCCCTGCTCGGGGACCGTTTCTCCTCAGAATATTCAGCAGAGTTTTGAGCCAGATAGCTGAGTTCCTCGTTTATTTCTCGTACTCGATTTCGAGCCTGTCATAATCATAATCATTAATTGATTCAATAATTATTAATTAACAATACTATACATTAACCCATTAAAACATAATATATAGTGATTAATTATATAATTAATATTTCATATTGAAAGAAAATAAAATAGACTACACTTGTGGCTTATTATTAATTATTATTTAGCAGGTTAATGTTTTTCATAATTACGTTGCTGTACTGACTTCTTCCAATCGCTTCAAATGTCCCAATTTCTGTCTCTCGAGACATCTAGCTTCTTTAGTCGCCGTATTCTTTATTTCGGATCGTTGCGATTCCAAGTGATTCAGTTGCGATTTTCTGCCTTCGATCTTGTTCGTAAGCTCGCTTAAATATCTGTAAAAATTTGCAATGAAATATCAATTTCGAGAAAATATATAAAATATCAATTTGAAAAAAATGTACACGAAAATCTTAAAAAACGTATAAAATATTAATCTCAAGAAAATACATATATGAAACATCAATCTTAAAAAAATATAAGTCTGTATCTGCGATGGAGAAAAATCTGTAAAAATTTGTCAAGAAAATTTATATAAAATATATTACTTTGCAAGTGATTATACAGATACAGATATAGATATTCGATACAGATTTTTCTCGAGATATACATTTCGTGCTTTTACATTTCTTGATATTTCATATGTTTTTTTAGAACACGCAGATTTTTATTTATATGTATATTTTCTTGATTTAAAATTTAAATGTACCTCTGCAGCTCTTCTCTCGTGGCCAATTTGCTCGCCTCTTCCTCGAGATGATGAAACTCTAAGTCTTCGAAAGCTTTCCTTTCGCTCTCGAGGATGTCTTGCTGAGCTGCTAACTTGTGAGCAATATTCTGCTGCATAGCTTCATCCGTGCAAATGTTTAATCGTTCGTCCAGTCGAGCACAATTTTGCTGTGCTTTTTGAACGCGTTGTTTTGCTTCAGCTTGTAAATTCGAATGAATCGCGTTATCCTCCGTCATTTCTCTTTCCAGTTCGTTTATTCGCATCTGCACTTTAATCTTCTCTCCCTCATCCTTCGTGAGCTTTAAAGATTCCGATTCATATTCCGCGGATAAAAGCGCCTTCTCCAATTCGAGCTGTCAAACAAATAATGCATTTGATTTTTAAAATCTTCCGAGCAATTCTTCAGTGAAATTTTTATAAATTCGAATTTATCAGAAAAATAAAACGTCGATGAGATAATAACTTCCAAAATGCATTATTTTTTTCTATTCATTTCTAGATTCCATACAATGATTACAACAGATGCGGCAATAACGAGTTTAATTATGAATATAAATAAATTTTTACAATGTTAATTTATTTTTTATTTAATCTATTATTCTATATTTTTTAATTAAATATAATAATTTTTTTACAATAGATTTTCTCTATTTTCTTTATTTTTTACTTACTTTATTTAATTAATTTTTTTTATAAAAAGAAATTACTCTATCCGCAGTTGTTATTGTTATTGCCGTACTCTACACAAACATCACGCATTGAAAAAAATTCGACATAAACAGAGTTTATAAGAAAACGTAAGCATATAAATATTAAATAATATTAAATATAACTCGAGACGTTTAAATGTAGGTAAGAGGAAACCGGATTTGAAATTCGTCATCAATTATTGTATTATTAATTATAAATATATCTTATTATCTAACAATTCTAACATGACAAATACTTACGATCGAACGTCTTAGCATTCCATGCCCAGAAAGAGATAAAGAGAACAAATAAACAACTTATTTAATATACGATATACGGCGCATATATGAGATGACATTGATTCACAATTGTGAATTTATCTGTTCAATATCGTTGATAAAGTAATGTAAAAATGAAATTACCTCTCGATTAATTTCTTCCTCTTGAATCTCAATTTCGGCGACACTCCTTTTCAAAACATCCATGTTGCCAAGAATGTGTAGCTTCTCGTTTTGCAAGAAATCTATGTATTTCTTCCTGTCTTTCTCTTCCAGCTGCTTCCTCTCTTTGTCGGCTTTCGCTTCGTTGGACTTTGCGTTGTCCTTTTCGGAATTGTTTCGCTTAGGAGTCATGCAGATTTCCTTGGGCTTGGAGAGCATAGACAGCTGCTCGATCGCCTCGAGGAGATCGTCGTTCGATATCGCGAGCTTGTTTTCTATCATTTCGCACGAGTTCGATAACTGGCCGTTTTTCTTTGGCAGGGAATGATTCTGATTGTTATTCCGCGTCATGGGAGATAGCACGATATTTTCGTAAAGATTCGCGTTTCCATTTTGCGTCGCTTGCTGCGATTCGATTTTCGGTCGAATTGTTCCATATATGGACAGTGAGCCTTTGGTATCGTCATCAACCTTTATGTAATTCTCGATTCCATCGGTGTAACTATTTCTATTATTGCCGATGATAACGTTTTCGTAATTGCTGCTGCGGGAAACCGAGCCTGAGAAATTACAGTTGCCATTTGTATTGTGAGCGTTAGAGTACTTTGCCATTTGATTACTGCTCGATGTAGATGCATGCGGCGATCCTACGGGAACGTCGCACGAATGATTTTCAATTTGTGCAGACTGATCCTTACGATTGGCAGGCGAATTGCCATTTTGGAAAATAACTTTCGAATTTTGCACGGATACGTTTTCATACGACGATGTACCCAAACTGGTTTGCTTGCCGGTATCAAAAGAGAAATGCGGCTGATTTTTTGACGGACTCTTCGGACTGTCGAAAGGCGAGGTATAGCCGGGTCTCTTGTCACGCGGAAGAGATCCATTTGTTATGATCCTGCAAAGTATTTTTATTTATGTAATACAATATTTTTTCAATCTCTCTCTCTCTCTCTTTCGCTTTTTTTTCTCTCTGGTAAAAAAATTGAAAGAAATATATAAAAGTTTAATTTTAAATAAATTTCTACAAATTTCTCAAATTGTTTATTTTGCAAAACAATGAAAATTATAGAAAATTATAGAAAATTATAAAAAATTGAAGAAAATTGAAAGAAAAAGAATTATACTGAAATATATACAAAATACGATAATTACCGATTAGGCTGCCTCGGCTTTTCGATAGTGCTCTGTCTTTCATACTCGGCACACATCGCTAAGATTTCTTCGAGTCTCATTTTCTCTTGCCTCTCGACCTCTTGCTCTCTTAACCTCTCTTCCTGCGCTTGTTTCCGCTTGGTCTCCGCCTCCCTGCGTTTATTCTCCGCGTCGGCTTGCCTTTCCCGCAATTCCTCGAGGGAGCAGCTGCTGCCGACACTGGGAGTAGGACTCTTGACCCTCGCGTAAACCCTCTTTTGCTCGCTATATCGCGGATTCCGATTGAATGCCGGGCTCGGTGGTTGAATTCGTTTAATATTCGAATTCGAGCCGAGACCCTGAGCGGTAGATGGTCTCCAAATCGTGGGATTAGAGTCTCCGTCAACATTAGCGTTGCAGATACTCGGATTCGATCCGTATTTCTCCAGTTGTAGAAACTCCGTGGTCGTCGTTTTCGTGACAATGAGGCTCTGGCTCATGTTGAAGTCCCTGTCGGCGAGATGATCGAATTCGTTCGAACTCTGGCAAGTCATACTTTGAGACATCAAGTCGCCGCTTCGGGCGACGATTTTTGGCGCTGTCATTCCGAGAGACGGCGATCGTACGTTCTTGCTATTGCTTTCGCGGTAACATGGCTTGCACGTCTTCAGGTATGTTTCCGCCGAGTACATTCTGATTTGATTGTGATTCTGGCACTGCAAGTTTGTTGCGTTCGATCGAGTCGGCGTACCGAATCGCGAGTCCGATCGCTGACGAGCCTCGTCGTGATAACTGATCGAGTTCTGCGAGGGGGAGTCGACGTTCCCGTTCACTGGAGATTTCGTCAAGGACACGAGACTCGATGATCTCGAGTGACCGAGGATTTGATCGGCCGGCACATTCGTCGTGAGAGCACCGGCGGGAAAGACCTTCGGCGAGACGCAATTGGTTCTGTTTTGCTTCGACAGCATCTCGAATTTAGTCAGCTTGCCCAGAAAGCCGATCTCGTCGTCGGAGCAGGAATTCCTCGGAGATTTTCGCGGTGCGACTGGTGGCTTTCGCTCTAAGTGATGATTCTCTTGCGGCTGGTTGTCGGGTAAAGCGAAACTTATCGGCGCCATTGAGATTCTCGAGTGGGGAAGGACGGATCGTAGATGCTTAGCCTCGGCTGGATGATTGAAGCGCATATAGTTTGATCGACCTATCGATAGCATGCAGCCTGAAACATTTAGCGCATTGTTCTCCTTATCTCGATAATTATTTTATTTTATCTATCAAATAAATTTCGTAACAATTACGTAATAATGCTGCACCGATAAATATCAAGACAGCTTTAGTTGAAATATTATTTTTAGCCAGTACGAAGAACCTTTACGTTGCCCTTTTAGAAGGTCAGCTGTATGCATTAGCTACAATTATTTATTCATATATTTAGGTCAAGGTTTCTTACCTTGCGCGAGTCTCACTGGCGAATTTATCGGTACACCATCGACAAACGTGTTTCCGTTTATGGGATGAAGAGTGACCACGCCGTTATTGTTTTCGATCGCGCAATGTACGGGCTCGACGCCGGTACCGGCCACCAAAATATCCGCATCTCGGTTTGATCCCAGCGTGATCTTACCTGTGAGAGAGAAATGAAAGAGAAAAAGGATCAATTTATTGCAGAGATTTTTTTCATATCTTTTTATTTTAAATTTATTTGAAGTTATATTCACACTTCTGAGAAACTTGGTTTGTATCATTGGAACGTAAAATGCAAGATAAAAAAAAAGGGAAGATCAGGAAGCATGACTAATATCTCTCGCGCTGGTCTTACGGTTGAATGGAAACCAGGCGAGCGCGTATATGCATTCCGATTGAAATTCTCGCGGGCTTAGTAACGCACTTTCCAACATAACACGCTGAGTTACGTTTATTTTGGCAGCAGTTCTCGCGAGAGAGTGTATCGGTATATAAATATCGACATAATTAAATTCTCGAGTTCATCCGCGGAACTGCCTCGCCGCACTTTAATTCCGAAAGGCGCATAGAGCCCGGCCAGTTTACAATATTAATTTGAGCCTTCCGGGAATGTCAACGACCTAACGACCACCACGAGGATGGCGGGTGGTATTCTCCGCTAGATGCACAAAACTTCCAAGTACGGAAGTACTTCGATTGAAGCGAAATGCTGTTGAATTAAAAAATGCAAATTCGAATTAACAAGACTCAGAACTTTATTAATCGTTTGCGCACCTTTGAAATTCAATTTGCCAGAACTGCGTTTAACTTTTAATAGATCTACGAAAATACGTATACACAAAGCGGACGCGACTTTTTCACAGCTCTATAGAATCGGCTCTCGATAGATCGATAAATAACTCGCACTAGTTTCCGTAAAATAATTCTGGGCGTGTTCCGTTCTGCGCGACGCGGGTAAATCGTGGTGCATTCTACGAAGGACTGCAGTTATATTTAGTTTTAGCGCGGTCGTGCACTCTCTCTCTTGCATTTTCGGTCTTTTTGGAAATGAGTTGGCCACGACGTGCGTTGTGTAGAAATATATAAATGTCCGACGGTGTCTAGATTTAAGCAACGGCTGCACTGATTTTTTTTTTCTTCGCCGAACGTGTTCGGGAGATGAATCAGATCGTGTTCAATATTCTCGGAAAAATGTGATACATGAATTCACACGTCGTGCAAATCGAATACATTTATTTCCACAGACTATTCATTTGAATAATCACTCTATCGTCAATGTTGTATCAATCAATCATTATATTAGAGCGATGTAAAATTTTTAAATATTTTTAATAATTTTTTTTATCAAAAATATAGAAAAAATCGGTTTGAATTGACGCGAGAACTGATGGCTACGAGATTTCGAAGATTGAATTTTGTCGCGTAAACGCGTATATTGTTTCGTACCGGAGAAAGTTCCCTGTGATTTCAAAACGAAACGCGACCGTAAATTCCAAGTAGACACGGTGTTCCGGCATGCAAGCAGACAAACGGACGGGACAGGTGCTCGGAGGAAAAGTATATGGCACTCTTATCCCGCGCGAAGAAAATATTCTGAAAAATTGATAGGCCGCTCTCCACCGTTAATTAAAATCTCTGGGCAATTAAGTTTGAAAGTAAATTTCTGTCGTGACCCACTTAAAAAATTTCTCGGAAAACTTTTTCTTATTTTAATTTATTATTCAATTCTTTCATAAAAGTCGAGTATATAGATCCTGATGAACCGAGTGTTGAACTTACATTACGAATTTATAAGAAAGCTTATTTTTCGATGGAGTCGCGTTACTCGGTCGCCATAGCGAACGGAAGATAGCTTCCTGTCGATCAATTCCATCCTACGCGTATATCTATCTTCGTGCAAGCGTTATGCAGGTACATGCGTCCGCTCGGATAGATTTATTCGCGTCACATGTACGCTCTATGCTCGTTTACACTGTTCTCTCATGCGTTCACCTCTCTTGATTTCGTCAAAATTTTCCTCGTTTATTTTTTTATTTTTTATTTTTTTTTTCGTCTTATAAAACTCAATCTTGTGAAAACTTTCTCGAATAACCCGAAAGTTACGAAAGTGGAACAGAAGTAGGAAGTTTGACTCACGCAATAATTTTATTACGCTCGGTTACGCATGACGCATATCGACTAGTATATTTAAGGGATTCTAGAATCCATAAACAAAATTCTCGTGTATTCAGCTATTTTTTTCTTTCAAGTTTCGCAGATTAACAGTAACTTAATTGTAAAATGTTGGCTAACATTTATTCAATCTGTTCGTCGTTTCACGATCCACGATATTGTTTCAGGGCTACTATAGCTTATTCTTCCGGAACGGAAATGTAGGGCCTGTGGGGATCTTAAAACGGCTCTGCTGACTCGGAGAAAAACGGTCTTTATGCCATTTATATGTCCCATACGTTTATATATATACCGCGCATATGTGCGTGCACAAGTTTCTTCGTACGTATATATGGTGTGTACATAAAAGCTAAAGCGGAGACCTCGAAGGGTTGTGCAGTCGCGGATATTATGGTCTTGATGTTTTCTATCGTGGGTCTTTCAATTTAACTGAACACAATACTTGCTGTCTCTTTTTTTTACGTTTATATCTGTATGATGAAATAAAGATTTTATCGTCGATTCTTCCCAGCACATTTTTTCATAGTATATCATGACAGGATAGTATCGTTCGATTTTTTCGAGCTATTTATTGTTACGAGTAGTAGTTAACGATTATCGTATCTCGACGGCGCCATAAAGCTTTATCAGAGTATGTATGTGTGTGTGTGTGTGTTTAGACAACGTTATTCAAATGGATTGAACACCGAATGAATCACTGGCGGTTACGTGGCGATGAATTTATCTGTTGCTACAATTTCACAGTTGATACAGATGATAGGAAAATGCGCGAATAGAGTAAATTGATCATTCTTCACGCTCTCTTTCTCCCTCTATCTTTCGCTCTTCGATACACACAGGTGCGCCTGTATTTATTTAATACGATAAATGTCAAATGTCAAATGTCAAAATGTCAGCTGATTAGTAACTTGTTAAACTCTTCGAGAGAAGCGTTTGTCGCGAGACAGGAAAGGGTGAAATAAGGCATCACGTCGGTTTTATATCTAACCTTCGGGCAGAGGATGCAAAGTCACGGCCGTCGACAGTCGTCCGCTTCCCATGGAGACGAGATGCGGTGCTTCCGTTTGCACGCGCAACGCCCGACCCGCCTCGTGCACCTCGAGACCGGCGGTCGCTATGCTCGCCATGCCTGTAAAACGAAAGCATTCGTAATAAATGCGCCGTGGAATTATCAGGTGGAATTAGCGTAGAGATTGGCGCGTCGACGGGTAACGTAACGTAACGATCCAATTCCATCAATTCCCGCGAATGATACCCGCGGGAATACATACCATTTCTCATTATAGCCATGCGCAATGAATTGAATTTAATGACCAAGTATTAATGATACGCAGCGCGGAACGATATTAGCAAAGAAAAAAATTATATTTTTTAATAAGCTTTATATATCGCGAATTCTCACGAGAATTAGGGAAACTGTGCGGAAATTGTAATAGTTATAATAGCTGTGAGAATTTGCATCCTCCCCGGGGAGCACCATTAAAGTTATGCTACTCGATGTCGGACATATACCACCAAGGGGGAAGAGGGAAAGTTTATCGAGCCTTATTATTAGCTACAACGAACGACCTCGTCGAAGATTATGGCTATCGTTTCACGAGAGATCGATCCAGATGAGTTCTACGAGCGAAGCTTCACATTGGCGGATAAGAATGGAGAGGATTGCCCAAAAGGAAAAAGCAAGACTGAAAAACCGGTCTTTCCGAGACGAGCAAAGATTTTTCTGCCTTTTTTCTTGCTCCTCCCCATCATAAAGTTAGTCTACGCCAGGGGTTCTTAACCTTTTTGCGACCTATTGCATCTCACGGAGATTTATGATAATTCCGCGTTTGTAGAATAATTTCATTACGGTCATTATTGTCCATTTTATTTTTATATTTAATTCTAGTATTTAACAAATGCTTGCAATTAATTAGTTTTGCTTATATTTGAAAAGATTCTTATACTTAATAAATCTGGATATATACACATAAAAGGAATTAGAAAATTTTAGTCATGTTGAAAACCATGGTTGCAGTTGACGCCATGGCTGCATGCCGTTCATATAGGGTTGTTCATCTCATGTGAATGATCTTAACGAGTTGAAACAACTTTAATTAAGCGCATTACGTTAGGCCGTCCCGTTGAACTTTGCTAACGCGTCTGGCCACAAGGAAGTAATGTATTTCACTTGCAATTTCTATACCGACTGGTTCATTGCAGAGAAAACGTGTGAAATGCACAGAGAAATAAAAGAGAGAAATGAAAAATAGAATAATTTATTATCGTGCAACCTCACGTTTAGGAACAAAAAGACATTTCGGGAATCGGTTTAAAATTTTATAACTCTTAAATTTCTGTATCGTTAAATTATAACTATAAATAAAAAGCAATTACTGATACCTTAAATAATAATAATAATTAGGAATCAATATAGAGTAATTAAAAAGAATGCGGAAATATCTTTAAATCTCTAAATAACAAAAGAAACGTTTCTATTAAATTTAATAAAATATAGATTATACTTTTACTGATTCCATTTTATTCTTATTTGCAGTATCATATAAAGGGCAATACTTTCATGTATAAAATTTTATAGTGATTTATCCGGATTTATCTCTGCGGTGAAACAGATAAACTGCCAGCTTGTGGCGCTATACGGTCGTGTAGTACATTCACAATCTGCTTAAATTACATCTCCTCGGATTTCGTATCGGCCAGTAATTTAAAGCTGACGATTAAGACGTTTGAATTTCGTTGAATTTCTTAAGCGAAGCTGAGATCTTTGAGTGAGGAAGCAGAAATCTTATCGTTATCTCCGCTAGCTTCGCTCTGCGTACGTTGAATATCGCGATATCGTCTTCTCGGGCTTTCGAATGCATGTTAGCGGAGTCTGATAGGTCATCGTCGCAAATCTGGTAGGTCATCGACTTATTACGCAGTTTAATTTCATCACGAGTTCGGACGCGCGAACGAACATTTCTTGGGGAACGTAGTTGGATCGATACTTGCGCTGTCTCTTATATTCGGAATACCACACTGAGGCATTTGTGATAAGATATCCGATAATAAACAACACACACACACACACGCTTGTCGCAACATGATGGAGTGCGTCAAGCGATAAAATTCAAGACATACTTCGTAATGTGCTATAATAATAATCGTGAAGCGCGCTAACGTTCGTGACAGGATGTGCTATAATTCGGAAAAGGGATTTTGCTATTTTATTGTTTCTTAAGTCAAATTTGAAATATACGCGTCACAAATTTTCTCCGTGACACTTCATTAAAATCAGTCGAGGCACCAAAAGCGCAGGTGCATCGTTGGTTTCTCGCGTGACTCTATTTGAACAGTAGACACCTGCCTGTGTGCAGGTGAATTCACGATTGGTGAATTAAATATATAAAAATATATAAAAAAATTGAAAACGTTCTATAATTAAATTTAAATTATATAGTTAAATATATATTTGATCACATTTTTATCGAAGATATATAAATATTTTATGCATATAAGGCTAAGAGAAGCAGAGAGATAATTATTGGAAAGATTCACATACTGTAAACTGTAAATTATCGAGAAATTAGAATAATTTTAATTCAAAGATAAGTTAAGTAAATCGAAAATAAATGAGAGCAAATTCTTTGCGAGTTTGCAGCTAATATACGATCACAACATACGTATTATCGTGCAAATACAGTTGGTACCAACGGCCTTGGACACATCGTTTCGCTCGTTTCTCGATGATACTCTTTTTCCGTCGCGTCGCTCTGAAAAGACCAACTTTAAAAATTTTTTTTCACATTGCACACGCACTTGATGTAAACACGTAGCGCAAGATCTTGCGTAGCTTAAAAAGATACGAAGGAAGCAAGAGGCGGTGGTAGGCAAATGGCGAACGTAAATGTTTGCCCGCACGCGAGACGATAGCGCACAATGATAGCATGATTTTAATGAAAATACATAGTCACGCCTCTCCGTGCAAATTGCAGCTTATACCTATTTAATATTAGATCAGATTAGTCGATTATAGTCCTCGTAAAGGAAATGCAAGAAGATACTCGCGCGACGAACGCATTAAGAAATGACGTTTGTGTCAATTAATTGGACTGCTGTCATCATCGACATACTCTCTTTTGGCGAAGCTTTTCTCAATGGGTCAACGGTTCGTTCTCCATTAGCGGCAGTTAACGCCGCGATATAAACGTTTACCGATGACGTCAGTTGTGCCACACGCGGAATGATTTACAATGATGCCCCACTATATGAGCATCGCCTACGGAGATATGAGTTTTATCTACGTTCGCGAGATGTACGCGATGAGCCAATTTGATAAAGTTCTCGCCTGAGATTTTTTTTCATTCCTATGTTACTATAAAAATCAAACGATTTTAGATTGACACAATGGTGTCGAACAAACAAGTATCAAGCCAAAGATGTATCAGTCATTGTTACGAACTTACTTCCGATAAACTGTGGAGCCAATGTTTTTTTTTCTCCTAACGAAAACAATTTTATTTCTACAAAGTTACTTTAGGCGCGAAAGTCGCGAACTCAATTACTGTCAGATCTCTGTCTTACGAAATCCCGAATTAAAAGACCAGCATAAAGAGAGTAGACGGCTCTCCTTTCTCGCTTTGAGCTTCGACGGATGCGGGTTTATTTACAGAAACCGTTTTAGCAGGAAGAAGCACGTTCGTGTCAGGTACCGACTGTAAGCACTTCGCGTCCGGTCCTGTCCGCGCTCCGTTCCGTTCTGCCGCATATAGAACATCCGTTGCAGTAACTCGCATACGTGCAAGCTTTGTGCACGAAGCTTCTCACATGCGATTCGATCTCATATACATATATATTTCGAAATATATATGCAGTCACTCATCGTAAAAAAAGTGCAGTTTTCTTTCGTTCTCTTCTAACAATAAGAGTAATTTCCTCAGGCCTGCCTGATTAATAAATTATTCAATTCAAAATTGAGAATCTTTTATATCATATACATAGGTATATATATATATTTATTAATTACTCTTTGAAGAGAATGAAAAAAAATGTCGCCCCTATGTTTGCTGCACTTTTTACGACGAATATAAAACGACTGCATATATGTATATCGCGAAAGATGTAATCGATTTTCATTGTAAACAATCGCAATCAAATAAGAAACCGAGTATTTTGTCATTGACGATGACAGCTTACCCGTTAAATGCGGTTATATCGATATAAAGACATGGGTAATTGTCTGAATTTAAGGCAATTGAGAATCTGAAGTGATGTAGAATCTGACGCGTTCAGCAATAACGATTCGATAGCGATTAACGATTTAAAAGAAAGCGATCTAGGTCGGGCAAAAAAGAGGCAGGCGCGATAAATGACTCGGAAATGCCACGAAATTCGAAACCAAGAGACAATATCATAAAATCTATCGCGTGACAATTGTTGGTGCGAAAGTTTCACGAAATCATCAGTTTCGCCCGTCTCTGCCGGCGACATCTGCCTGGCAACCGCATCTTCCTCCTCGTGTCTGCTTCTTTATTTTTTACCGCTTCTCTCATACACGAACCCTTTGGATGGCCGATGTACAGCTTATAGACATACGAGATGTTTATCGAATATGCAATGAAATAACGGAACAGAAGCGTAGTACGCGACTATTATTATAATTATTCATTTATCGTGTGTGATTGATGGCGTAACTAGCTCTTAATTATATAATAGATATGAATAATAAGGTTTTTATTACTATTTACTTGCGTTCTTGATTATTTCAATTTTTTAAAAATATTTTTTTCTTTATTTTTCTTTTTTTTTCTCTCTTCTAAAAATTGAATCTGCTCAAATACGAAGAGCGCGCGTAGGCTCTTTTTTCACTTTCCAACACCCAAACAGATTCCCACTCATTTTCTATCTAGATTACGTGGGTAGAATCCGGTCTGCGTTTACACGCGCTTTATAATCGGCATCAATGTCGATTAACGTCGCGCCTCTCGAATATTTAATTGATACGCATTAAATCGCGGTTATTAGAATAGTAGATAAAACCAGAGCGAAAGAAAGAGAGAGGAAGTTATCGCCTCGTCACGATCCCCGGGGCATTATGCCATCAGCGGTCAAAGCGAAAGTCGTGCAGGAACGTAAATCGTAACGAGCATAATGCATTAAATCATATGTTCAAGAGATCTTTATTTCTCAAGGTCGATCTCGACCGCGACGTTACAGACCTTTTGAAAAACACGTTCAACGATGTGTAACAAGTTTTCCGAGCCGGTATTTGCAACGGTCGCTACGCCGATTACATTATCGATCCGTGTCCATCTGTTTGCATTTCTTTGTCTCGCGCTGCTTCGTTACATTTTCGTACGGCGAAAATTAGAGCATGCATGCCTTATATCGTTGCGACGAGAAACGGCGACGAAGGGCGAAGAAATCGGCATGACGTAATGGCCCGCATAAAGGCAATAGAAATAAATGACATTAAATTGTTGGGTGACTCGTTTTTTAGCGAGTTCTGGCATGGGAGAATTGGAGACAAACATTAGAGAATGAAGATGAGATCAAGACTTGAAGCTTGCGTATTTATATAGAGTCGCATGATGACTGCTTTTTAGAATTAGAAACATAAGCAATTGTCCATAACACAGATTTTTATAAAATTTATTTTATAAATAGCATGTCTCTCGGACAACTGCACACTGTATTAAATTATAATTTTTCGAGGCAAGATAAAGTAAATTTTCAAAACTTTTGAAAAATAATTTCTCGTATGAAAATCTGCGAAAAGGGAGATTTATTTCAAACACGATCATGTGCTTCACGACGCATAAAGACATTGTTCGACGTTAGGGATGTACGAACCGTCGGCTATAGGCAGCTGCTCCACAACGTACAATTCATAGGGTGAACTATAGAGGGACAATGAACGAGACCGAGTCGTCAAATCGATCCAGGGTTGTATTCAAGAGCGTTAGTTTGTACACAGTATGTTTTGCTTATATATAGCGGTTATAGTGTGGCGAAATTATTATTTTATGGAATAATGTTCTTTATATTTTTCTTGAATGAAAAGACAAATTTTTTTTTTATTTTTATTTTTACTTTTATCTTTTATTCTTAATTGAATTCTTAATTTCCGAAATGAGTAATTAATTTATAAGTATTTAAAGTCTCGTTTATATTAATCTTTTCCATCACTATAATATTTTAATACAAGATACATTTTTCATTCCGCATTAAAATCCTGCCTTAAGCTCATTTATTTTTGTAAAGAATTGTCGAACGAATATCTGCGAGATTAATTTAACAATCGAGATTTCCGATAATATTCCTCGCGTTCTCCATATTTCTCGTATCCTGCATATCGGCAAGGTCACGACCTCCACCGAGAATCGTGACTGGATTGTACAGAGCTGTTCAGGTCGTTGCCATCATCACTTCGTCACGCCGCATTTACCATCTCGCCAGTTTAATTTTCGTTTATTTCATGATTTTTTCAGATATATTCCAAAAGAAATAATACAATTGCTTGTCTTAAGTTCAGAATTACAAAATAATAGATCGCAGTCAATTCCTTGACAAAAATTAATTTCCCGATACTAAAGAAATCCAAAATCAAAATGACTTAAAAATATTTTCTATAAAATGTAGACAAGAGATTTTAATTTCCTTAACGCTTCAATGTGCGTTTCTTTTACCGAGTACAGAATAAGGCGATATTCTATTTCATGTTATGTTTGGCTCAGCATCCACCAGAATGCAAATATTCGCGATTGGGATGAATATCCTGTAGATTTTTTTCTATAGATTATTTTAATTTCATAAATAACAGAGCAGGAAATATAAAAAAAAATAATAAGAATTGGCTCGTCTAAATTGAATTCCTAATCTTCGAAATTAGTTTTCTAAATAAGAAAAGTGATATCTAGTGGTAGTGATAAAAAATCTGATAAGTCTATTCAACAATCAGAAATTTTTTATTGTGAACATGATGTCATGTGCATCACAAATGAAACGTACATTGTTATGAGCTGATGGCATGTAGAAAACTTTCAGTTTCTATATTGTACAGATTACTACGTCAGAATGTAAGAATTGTAAAAAGAACTTACATTCTTTATATACATATATCTTCATTTTCGAGCTCAGTTAAATTAAAGCCGCGGCGTGAAACGAAAAAAATTTAATTTTAATTTTAATAATACAAAATAATTCCATAATTACGCTCTCATCTAGAATTTCATTGAAAATAAAAACCGATTCTATTCAAATTTTTTACAGAATATTATCTTATAATTGTTTCCTATACTTTAATACATATAATATAGAGATTGAATTATTAGTTAGACGTATATCTTATTGTTAGATACGCGCGCGCGCGCTTAATATTTTTTCCCCCACTTTGATTTATGAATTCCTACGATCCTGATCGCTCGTATGCGCTCGCGGTGGAGAGGAATTTATCGAAGGGCTCACCGAGAGGACTACCTGGAAAGGTCCAGAGTCGAATTCCAATCTCGCTAAATCGGCTCCTCCAAGTGGAACACTGTTTTTTTTTTTTCAACGCGTCCACCAGGCGTTCGTGAGTAATACGAGAGACCGGCGTTCGCGAACACTCATATTTTTCCGCGCGGATGTGCACTCGCGAAAAATCGCGGTTCGTTTCTTCCTACTTGGCAAAAAAAAGAGGAGTTTTTTCTTTCGAAAAATCGGCTATCGTTCTTCGATAGGCGCTACGCGTCGCACTGCGTTGCGTCACGTGCCGACTTACGCTATACTGTCGTGGCAACGGGTGTTCAGACACTATGTTCCATAGCAACATCACTGTGCCAAGGCAGATCCGTTCGGCCATTGGTGTAAACCATGCTGGAAGGGAGACCGGAGAGAGGACTTTGTTCCGACGATATAGCGAGCACGGTTTGAATTTTGGCGGGGGATAACACGTATATACAACTATTATATCCGAGATATATATATATCATTCTAAATAATTAGACACGATATAGGAATTGCGTGAATACGTTTTATTCTTTAAAATGTTTCAAGCGTACAGACTTTTCAACCCCATTTGCTAAAATTGCAGTCGATCATTCTCTCTGACGTAACGGGTTGCAAGGATGGCGGTAAATAAGGATAATTAATTAATCTTGACGGTATACTCCACACTGGATAATTAAGCTCCTCGGTACCGCTCGAGTCCAGCGTGTTCTCGAAATATTCTTTAATAATATCCTCCGAATTTGGCCAACCATCTCTAGGTTGTATTGTCGAGGCTTTGTAATTTTTCATTGCAACTGAAAAGAAAATTTTAATTAATGAAGATTTACGCATTTTACGCAAGTTTAATCATGAGACGATCGATATATAGAATGATTACCGAGCTGTTGAAGTTCCCATATCATGTGTGGCGTATAATGTGAATATCGACAACCAAAACCGAAAGCGCAGTCTCCAACTGTCATATAACGTTTGCATGGAGTCTTCGCGTATTCTTCCTTCAATATCGTTTCTGGGTCTGAAAGAACAATATTGATATAGCTCACAATCAGTTACGACAGATTACAAGAGAGGTTATGTACGAAAAAATATTTCATAAGAAAATTTTATTTTAAAAAATCTCACCTTTAAATATGCTATAATGATTCGCTCGATTTTTTACATGCTGCAAACTAGACAAATGCTTTTTACGTGCTTCCACATCATCCTTGAAAGATCTGTCGCAGTAGTCGCAATAATATATCTTGCCCATTGTGGATTAATAAGATTAGTATATGCTCAGTGTGTATGTAATAAATATAAAAAAGAATATATCAATTTAATTAATAATTATATGGTGTACTGTAACGGTTGAATGAACGCACTGAACACAAAGTGTCAACTTGTATAAATCATCCTGAATAGAGGACGTATAAAGTATAAACAGAGCGAGAGTGTGTGTTGTGCGAGAAGGGAAAGATATAACTGGAAAGTGACATCTGGTCGTATGAATGTTAACTGAATACCAGTCACAGTTTACTTTTAAATGCACATCAGATAACAAAGCTTACACGCGCGGATTCTTTTTCATTCCCCCCGAGAGAGTACTTAATTATTTAATGTATCCTATATCGATTCAATGAAGAACTTTACTCTTTGACATATTTATATATTAAACAGATTTTCTTTCTCTCTTGGAAAATCAATGTTTCTGGGAAAACATGGGAAGTGGATTATTTTTATAATTGTTTCTATCAAAGAACTCGAGAGCAATATTTTTCAAATACATATCGACATATGTATAATTTAATTATACTCTCTATATAACATGATATAGTAATATTAATTGTTACATTATTATTCAAATAAAAGAAAGATGAATCATTTCGTTATTGTTTACTATATTTTGTAATATAATTATTACATTTTATCATATATGCGCATTATCGTATCGGATCAAATCTAATTAATGAATTTGCAGATATTAAAATTTTAGTTCGTACATTTAGCAAGGTATGTATTTTAAACAAACGGAATACATGTAATGCACCGCTCGTATCAACGGCACAAGTCATTTTATTACATTCTTACAATATATTTTTTACCACAACTTGTCTTGTGCACCGCTAAACTATTTATTATGTGATAAAGTAACGTATCGACAAGAATGACTATTATCCGTCGCAACGTTTCGCATTCTATATTATAATTCGATACAACAAGTATTCTTTATCCACAATATTCACTCCGGCATAAACTAGAGACAACGTTACTCGATGATAGATCATTTTCGACGATATCAAAGCTTCGCTTTAATTTTCTACAAGCGACAATCGTAGATAATCTATGAATAATATGTAAATCGTGTAATCTAAGACAGTATTTGTTCATAAATTACTAATTAGAAAACAATAAGTAAAAATCGTGGATATATAATTATGAAATCCGGAGATTTGTAATTTTTTTCTAGAAATTTATTTGGGAACTCTACTACTGTGAATTCGAAACATGACCTTAGAGCTAGGGATATAGAATATAGGAAGTGGGAATTTTTTTGGAAAACTAGAAATAATTGGATAATGGGAATGGAAAAATGCTGTTTGACTATATTGGTTTTTGAACAATAGTTGCACGTATACCATCGCAATCAATCGTAAATATTGCGCATAATAAAAACATGTTATATTTGAGAGGAAGAATCGCCGTTTGCATTATATTGCCGCGATACGTTAATTTGTACAATAATTTTAAACCGCAAAAATTTTGTCATAATAAAATACGTGCGATTATTGCTCATAGTCAGCGTTAAACGTGTATCGGAAATATTATTTAACGCGTAATATTATTTAATTTGTCTTCAGCAAATTGATATAAATATCGATATAAATTACGCGAGTATAGAAGGTAGAAATAATATTCGCTCTGTAGAAAAACGCGTGGACGAACGTGAGAAAAGTAAAAATAATAAACTCGCAGTACCCTGCTTCTCGTGGACGAATAAAGCTGGCATTGAAGAGTAAAGAATTATTTGAGTAGTTGAGTTGCAAAATTGTTCTCGTTTGCTGCTTCGCATTGTGCATCTTGAATCTCTTACTGATCGCGTTGTTATACAATCATGCAGGAAAGGTGATCGATAATGTACACAAGAGTTATTATAGTTTCTTTTTAGGCCTGGTAAAATAAATTCCCATTTCAAGGTATCGAGATATCGATGCTAATTTATATATGAAAAATGGACTGGATGACAACCAAATTGAAGAGGCAGCTGTCAATATTTAGGAAAAATAAGATAAACTAATATTAATAAATATTTATTAAAGAAAGACATAATAAATGATTTTAAAAAATGGAATTTTAACTTTGGTATATGAAGATTTTGAGCAAGTAAACACATTTAGGGAGACCATGACTGGAAAGAACGGACTTATTTTGACGGATTTGTTCAGTTCATTTCAGTTATGAATTCTGTATATTACGCACGCTTTTAATCGATGCAGTAGAACTTCGATTTAATAGTTGATTTAATTGCTCCATTATTGACAATAGGCCGATAAATTGACACATGAGAAGCATCTGAAAAAAAACCATATGATTGAGACAAATTATAGTAAGGAATTTTAATTAGAAAAATTTCACAGATTCATATATTTATAATATATAATTTAAATTTTACTTTAAAGTTTAAATATGTCATTATTCTTCTCCGTTAGAGGTTCTACTGCATTAATAAAATATAATTAAATATTTCTGATTTAATGTTTGCAAAATTATATGAAAATTTTGGAATTGTTTTTTAGTCCTTTTTTATATCCAGTATATGGGAAAGAGTTTTTTAAATTTACAGTACTTCTAAAATGTTAACAAGTTAATTAGTAATATGACGATCAAGATACAGCTCCTTTCGCTTTTAGGTCAATATGCTTTCTTTCCAAGCTCTCAAGGGAGAAGCAATCATACACATTTTTACACTTTCCACATTTAAAATAAAACAAATATACATTCAATTTTTCGAAGAGAGAAAGAGAGAGAGAGAGAGAGAGAGAGAGAGAGAGAGAGAGAGAGAGAGAGAGAGAGAGAGAGAGAGAGAGAGAGAGAGAGAAAGAGAGCAAAGAAGAAATTGTAGGAAAATGTAAAAAGTGCAGTCCATAAATATACTTTAGTTATCACATTTTAAAGATCAATAAATTAGAAACATTTAAAAAAAAAGCAAAATCGTGCTTCAAAACATTCGTGTCTCGTAATAAAGAGTATTCGAAAATCACTTTCATCGTTAATAACTTTAAAATTGAAGATAGTACAACCATACCGTTTATTTTACATAAATACAGGAACTTATAAAAGTTAACATGCATAGTGTGCATCCTAATGCTCCGTTCATCGTGCGCAGGACGTCAAAGTTATACTCTATCGTTTATCGTGTTCCATTTAACATACCTACCAGATATAAGGATTTTGCGTATTCGTCGTTCTATTCTTGTAGATCACAATTTATATCGAATATTATATCGATTTTTATTTTTTTCCTCAATCATGGTGTGTTTTATGCACAACGTACATTATATTATCATACTTTGAAAAGTGCTTTAAAAAATCTGTCTATTATATGACTCTCTGACGTTCCTATATGTGACAGACATAACTCATAAAAAATGTAGATATAAATCGATAATACAGGAATAGTTTGAAAATAGTCATGTAGAGTGAATTGTGAAATGTACTCAAAATTGATTTATAACAATCGACTCTCAAGGAACAATTTTTTTTTATTTACCATTATACTCTTTCTTTACACAATGCAATTTTATTCCAGACAATTTTTTTTATATATCCATAAACGATAGAGATATTTCTCCATTCGAGTGTTTTAAGCTGTGCATACGTCTCGTTTGAAAAATCCTCATTCTAGTCAAAGTAGAAAGCGCTTAAAAGTCTCACTGGTCCCGGGCGAGAAGGCTGGATTAATTATTAACGTAAGATAAACGGTATCGTTGTTTACAATTTTATGGTCCAAAGTGAACTAATATAATCAAAATTGTTCGGTATGTCCGTTGTTCAGATTTTCTGGAATGCCTCGTATATTTACGCGCATAACTTACTATAATTCACGGATGCTACATTATGAGGTATAAGAAATAGGGGATGGCGTTCAATCTTCTTAAGAATGGCACTGGCTGTAATAAGTAGTAATCTATCTCCCGGCATCCCTCTGCGTTTCGAGTAAGCGTCTTATTTTTTAGATTCGTCGGCAGTATGAATGTTGACCTCCTGACGGACCTTGTGACCGCGGAAACTCGCTTGAATCTTAGTCGCTGCCTTATGCAAGTCCGGATCGGCCAAGTCGATCCCCTCTAATTCTTGTACAGCGTCATGCATCTGGAGCAGAGTTTGAGAAAAAGAATATGTGAAGCGTGAGAGTACTGTATAATCGATCCTTGATTCGCGTGTGTCGCCGTCCTAAAATATCTTTTCATCCTCGAATACAGCTTTCCGAATTTAACTCTCTGTCCGTGATGTACAAAGTGTCTCATGTTTAAAGAGGTCACTCTTCTTATATATCGTCGCTGAGACTTAGACTGCGCGGAATCCTGCTGTGCGTCAATTATCCCGTACATAATTAATCGACACGGCATGAAAGTAACTTAAACTTTATAGACCATACCGGTCTACTGATCTCGGGATGAGCTTTAATAGCGCTTCAATACCCAGACGATCATCTTCAGCTTGGAAGGCAGCTGTCGATTACTTGCCGGGCATGGATCAACATAACGTCAAAGGGTCTAACAATAGCTTTCTCTCACGAACCTCGCACAGAAATGATCGATTACGGCGACCTTGCGCATCAAAACCTGTCATTACTGCTCCATCGATCGAATCAATCTTCTCGTATCGGATTGAGAAAAAAAATTACTTTGATTACAACGGCTTAGTTATTTATTCTTTTTTTCAATATAATGCACAATGGACAATGTAAACAAAGTGTATAACCATAATGTATTTTCCAGAAAGATAATTTCTGAAAGACATGGATTTATAATCAATTTGCTCTAATTAATGTGCTAGAATATTCATTCACATATTATTTCTTATACACATTTTTTATGTGTGCAGAAAATTATGAATTTGATTTATCACTAAAATAATCTATTAACAACAAAAATAATTTCTTCAAATAGGCGACTTATTCTTTCATTATAATTAGCTGCGCTCCACTTTACAAGCCTTTAATCTTTCTTGACAAACTGATAATGATATGTCTAATGAAATCTTCTCAGAAAATTAATCATCATTAAGCGGGATTAATTAATTTGCTATATGATTATTATATTTAAATTGTTATATGATGTACACGTGTAAAATATTAAACATCGAACATATTTCGTTAAAACGCAAACTTCTGTATTAAATATATAATATTCTATATTATAAATAACTCAGTCGGAAGCAAAAGTTTGTTGCATATAAATAACGATAATGAAAAATACACAAGAGACGGGAGGTAACATTTTCTTGAAAATCTACAATATCAGCTTAGAGAAGAAATTCTGCAGAATCAATAGCTCTTTTTAAAATTTTCCACGGAAGGTCGAAAGGGGGGAGACGGATATTGGATAAAGCAACTTCTCTTTTATCTAACTGTTCTATTTCCTTGATCAATAGTTAGCAAGTCTATACATTTAATGAAATTGACTTACCTTTTCTTCTATCTTGGCAGTCGCGCTCTCGACTGCGTTTATCGCCGATTTGGCGGCAGCGGTAGTCTGCTCCTTTCTCGACATGTGGCCCCGGAAAGTCGCTTGTATCTTCGTCACCGCGCTACAGAGCTCTATGGAGTGGAAGACGAGTGCTTTCGAGATTCGCGTGATTTCTTTTCGAGCTTCGAATTCATTTCATATCATGTGTAATCGCTTACCCTTGTCGTCGGCAGAGAATTCTTCCTGCAACTCTTCCTTCGTAGGGTCCTCTGCAGATTCCGAAGGTGCTTCGTCGGTCCTCGTTCGCTCCGATGCTGTTTCCGACACTCTTAAACTTTTCCTAGCGTGGTGTCCGCGGAAAGCTGCTTGTATTTTCGTGGCTGCTGCCTCCTCCTTCTCTTTATCTCCCTCCGCGTCCTTTTCTTTCTCTTTATCCTCGGAGGACTCGGTTTTCGTTGCACTGTCTTCCGCCGCCTTTGAGATATCTTCGAAGAGAAGAGTAATTCAAATATAATTTTAATTTTAATTTTTAAATTCAACACAACTTCGAGATATTATATATGCGATATTAAAGATATTATGTGTGACATGGCTAAAAATTTCTTGAGGAATGATCAGAATTTGATAAATTATTAATTATATAATGAAATATAATAGCGAATTTATAAATTAGATTCGCTGCAAGAGATGCAATCCTATAATTATCCACTTGAATAAATGTTCCCAAGAGGAAAATAATCCTAAATTGCTCAGAAAATCCGTAAGTCTCCAGTGGAGAAAGGGCGCGGCTACATCCCGCATATTAGAAATGGCCGCCGTGTTAGCCACAGTTCACCTACATTTATTCCGAACATTTCACCTTCCACAGACACGTCCAGAGAGCGACAAGTATCGATTAGCGTTTCTATTTTCGCGCTGCACATTCGAGATTACACACGGTGCCTAATATACATTTTTAATATTTCACGCCCTGATGGGGAGATGGTGGCGGCGAATGCCAATCGATTCTTTTGATCTTTCCCGATTAAATTAAATCTGCTTGTCCCCGCGAAATGATTAATCGATGTATGTATATACTAATAACGTGCCGACATATCTAAAGCTCCACCGTGTTCTTATACGTTTATTTCATGCGATATGACTTTTTCTTGGAAATCGCAGAAGATAATCGCTATCATTTCCCTCATTTCTTCCGGCGAAAGAACAAAGTTGTAACAAGGATTAATTCCCGTATCAGACATCAAGGTCTTCCAGGTTCCATTAAATGTTCTTAATGATCCGACTCAATCACCGCTATCTCGCTGAATCTTCTTCGGAAATAACGCGCCTTCGTTGATTTGTTTTTTAAATATAATATATTATATAAATCGAAACTTAAAATTCTTTGAGCTCGAATAAATGCAAAGACGAAGACAATGAGGTGCGAGGATTAAGTGTGACATTATCGGAAACTGAATTTTCTTTTAGAAAAGTAGAGAACACTTCAGCTATTGAGCGCTTTTGCGCGACACGGTTTCCCTAGGTTACCACTCGACGAAGTAGGACTTCAAGGAATACACTGACATTTTCACGACGAGACAGCAATGAATTCTTCCACAGTTATGCGCTTTCCGACTGTTTTACCACGTTGTACAAAAGGGACGAATCGACCGTGCAAGTCCGCGGTAATTTTATCGACATTTATGTTTATGTACGCTGTAAAGCTCGCGAAGAAAGTAAAAAGTATACGAAGAGAGAAAGATGATAAGATCGTGGAGCATTTTATGCGCGTGCATATATAGCGGGTATGAAATTTCAGTTAAAAGCTAAAATGTGCTTATCTAGGAGTTATCCGCTATTTGTATCGTAATCTCCTCTTCGAGCATCCTTCGTGTCTATGTTTTTTACGACAACAATGTTTCTTGAATGCTTAGCGCTCTTATTTCTTTTTCTGATATCACGCAAGGATGTCCCGCCATCGATCCACCCAGACCTTGTTACTAGTACTACCCTCAAGGAAATCAAATTTCCCATTAGAGAAACATCGTTACCTTGATTATGAAACCGTAGCTCTAAACTAGATGCAAATTTCATTTTATTACTAAAACTAATAGAGTAGTCCGATTGTACTGTAAATTATGTTGTCTTTTTTTTTAAATTTAAATATGATAGAGACTTTTATCGAGAAAAAATGTTTATTGTTTAAGAAACCCTGGAGATTAATTTTTTGAATGATAAATTTTTTTTAAAGCGGCTTAGCTGTTAATATCTTGTGACTAAATGTCATGTTCTAATTTAGAAATAGAAAGTCTGTTCTAATTTCAGGTCGCCGATTAATTGATAATTAATAGAGTAATATCCATCAGTCTCGAAACATTTTTTGTCGAATAAGGAAGATTTCGCGATTTAACGATTACGTGCAAAACGTTTTCGATGGATTGTTTTTAAACGAGCGCGATGACGATAAATCGAAACCTAGTATTTGGCAAAAGCCAAAAAAATATTTACAATCTGAGAATTTACTCTCTTTGACGGAGACAAATCTTTTTCGCGAGGATGTGTGCGAGAGAATTTATTTCACGCATTTATCATAATCGGCTTACGTTCGTCAGACCGTACGAAATGATTGTCGATATCAAACAGCTGATCTCAAATCGATTTAGGGCTTTCGAGCGTGCACCTACTTCCCCATCGCGCTAACGATAACGATCTTTTTTTACTTGACCCGACGTGGTCATGCTTGGCGTTCGATATGCATTCCCGGATGTGCAGGCAAGAGGTAAGGAAAGAACAGGCTCGCGCGTCGCACCTCAACAATCGCCTCGTCGATCATCGTTTGGCTTTTGCGCGCTCCGCGATATTAACGGTGCACGACGAATGCAAATTCGCGTGCCTCGGGACAATATCACTTGATCCCCCGGCCGGCGGCCCCGCCGCCTCTTTTAACCCGGTTTTTCGCCGACAAGGTGCATGCACGCGAGGGATCATCGTCGTCGTTGCATCGCGAGAGGCGGCTTTCGGGTCGCACTCGCGCCGCGACTCACCTGCGTCGGAGTCGCGTCGCCGCTTGCTCGTTCTCGGCTTCTCTCTCACCTGCACATCCACGCGCGGCTCGATCTGACGTGCGACTGACTGTTCCCGGGTTCCCGGCGACCCCGTTTATAATAGCGGCCGATCACGGCCCTGCCGCGCCGCTCGTTCGCAGTCGCGGCCCTCTCGATTCTCGCCTCGCGACGAGACGCACCGCGGAACAGGGCCGTCGCAGGTGTCGTTCAACCCTCTGTGCTGCAAACTTTTTGTTTGCCGTTTTATTTACTCGCTACTTTGAACTTTAATCTCGCCGTGAGCGTAATATTGACTCGCGATTGGATGATTTATATCTTCAAATTATTATATTGACTCGCAAATGTGTAAATCGTGTCTGTGGATTTAAATATAGTCAATGCCTTGGTCCACTTTAGACTCTCCTGACTCAAGAAAGATATTGATCTTCTTTTCTCTTTTTTATTTTCTTTTTTTTAAACTATTGAAGATTTTTTTTAATTTTTATATACTTTGCACAAAATACAATTATGTTCATAGTTATTTATGTACTTATTGCGCTCTCGTTATTCTGTTATATATATTAGTGATTTTAAATTATAAAATCTCTTTTATTTTCCTAATTCGTTGAATGTTTGAAAATTATTATTGAGCAATGCGAAATCGCATTAAGAAAATTGCACAATATGGTAATATTTTATCTTTTGCTATGCAATCCTTTTTGAAAAGCATCAAGAAATGTAATATGCGCTTTAAGACAGTAGCATTGTCATGGCATCTAAATCGTTAAGAAGCCAGTGATGATACCAAAGAGGATTAAAGGAAAAGCTAATGCTTACACAATTTAGTATTTCTATTAAAACAGTATCAATAAATAATGAACTATTGCATCACATATGTATACGATATAAGCTACTTATCTGTTTCATCAACTGCTCATATTATTGTGCGCTTTAGTCCGTAAATACAATTAAAAATACAACTGGCAGCATAATGTTTCATTTATATTCAACTCTTGTTAACTTGAAAAATACAGTATTGTTTATACTGCAAACTTCTATTTTTTATAATCTTTTGTTATCACATCGCATGCTTATTGTGAAATATTCTTTTTAAGAAATTGATTGCGTCATTTTTAAACCGCAAATTACAACGATTTGCAATTATATATAGCGAAATTAGGTCAGATGTGTTATATATATATTGTTATAGTATTAAATTAGTTATTTCATCTGTCGCAGAGAAAAACATTTTCAACTTATTAAAATTTTGCATTTTCTAAAGAAAAATTGTGCTAATATTTTGAATATTTCAAATATACACTCATTCATAACGTAGTTCGAAACTACAGTATCTTTAAAGTCGATTAGTATATTTCTAACAATAAGATCTTTGCAAGACTTTTATATGTATTGATGTAGTCATCCATCATTCCTACCTATACGGTAGCATTTCTGTCGTCGATCGATGAGTTACACATATATAGAATATCTAGATGTCGGTATTGATGAAACCCAATATCTCGCATGCAGAAAACTGCTCGAAGCTCCGAATAATTGATTCTGTGTGCCCGAAAAGCACAAGTTACATTGCATAACTTGTTACTGCAGCCAGTAAAGCAGAATGTGCGCAAATTAAAATAATTAAACAATTGCATGATTGTATCAACTTATGATAAGTTAATCTTCTTAATTACTAGTTATTAATTAGTAAGCTGTAAAACATGCAAAATTCACATGTGAAAAAATATTGTTACTTTATCGGACAAATAGGAACATAATTTCAAGAGAATTCTTCCGAAGAAAGCAATTTATTGACACAAATCCATTCTTTGTTCTTTATTATTATCATATGACATATATTTTTTCTCTGCATATATATTTTAATATAATCCATTACTATACCTTCGAAAACTCAATTACCATTACTCGATAGACAAACTCAATTGTGTAATGATTTAAATGCCGGCAAAAAGCTGCGAACGATCTGCTCCAAACAATTCTGCATAAATTTTATTAATATATTTAATTTCATTAAAAGGGGTGGAGTTATTTTAGTTATATATTATTCCTCTTTCCTATATATTAATTCTATCATTTAATTTCTCTACCCGGGGCGCCTTAACTCCGCCACATTTTCCGATTATAAAAAGAAACTTTCATAGATGTAGAAAGCGAATAAGGGTTGAACCTTGACATACATCACGCGATCAGTACTTTCATTGGTTTTTCAATACATCCCCATCGTATTCTACAAGCGTCCCAATTTTCGTTCACCAAGATGATAACATTTATTCTTTTTATTAATCTATTCTATCGTTAAAAATATATCGTACGAAAAATCGCAAGTTAAGAAGAAGATTTAACGACATTTTCGTATAAGCATCGTTCTCACACGCATATTAATATTCATTTTGTTTTCTTATTATACGAGAATACATGTTTTAAATTTATTACCCATATATTTAATTGTGTGTGTGAAACTAGCACATCATTTAATGGAAGATCATAAATAATTGAGATTTTATTTTCAATAATTCTAGAGTTCTTGAATAGTTCAAACAAAAAAGTTCTGGCGATTAAATCAAAGAAAATGCCTAAGGATAAATTGATACGCCAAATTCACGCAGCATATCACTTTGCCCTACGGCATTTTCCTTATCAGTAATTATCAGGATTAAAAAAATTTCTGCCTTCTAAAAGCAAAAAAATTATTAATTAACATCGATCTGTGGATATATCTATCAATTATGTAGCTTACATATTTATATTGTGTATGTTATAATGCAAAATGATAAGATTATTCTAATATATGTATTTATTTTATTTGTTACAGGTAGCATTGCGATTCACGCGTCGTGTCGGGAGTGCCGTGTAAAGTGTCGCGCGTCGGGAGCACCGTGCAAAGTTTCGCACGTCGGGAGTGCCGTGTAAAGTGTCGGGCGATCGTAATTATTCGTGTTTTCGCGAGTGTCGTACGTGCAAAGGACCAAGAGAGGAGGAGGAGGCCCGGGGAGGCATCAGGCAACAGCGGGGCAACTGTGAGGTATGCAAAATTAAAACATTTTTTCTAAACTGCATTGTTTATGAAATACTGGATTGTTTCCAGATTTTCAAAACACTCTCTGTGTGTGTGTGTATATATATATGTATAATTTAAATATTTTGTTTTCAGGATCAACGTGCTGTGTACTACAACTCCGCTGTTGCAGTATCGGTGAGTGAGAAATTATTTATTTTATAATATTTCTACAGCGGTAATAAGGGTGTGATTTAATTTAATTTCATCTCGAATAATGAGATATTTAGATGAGAAATTCGGGTTTATTTTGATATTGCTTAAAGAGATTAGATTATTTATATTTTAAGAGTTTTTGCTTAATTTCGGTCGGCAGCTCTTATATACTATCGACCACTAACGATGTCTAACAATCCGAAATTTTCCATTGGGAAAGTAATCAAGACTCTCTGATATACATTGCACAGAGAATATGAAAAATAAAATTTTAATTGAATGCTAAAAATTTCTATATTTCATCACTGCACACACTGAATGCATTCATTACGCAGAAAATAGTCGTTTGTCCCGACGACCCTACTGATTGCGTTGATATTACTGAAGCGTGCATGCAATCAGCTCGAAAAATCTAACGAAATGTGTATGTATGTATTGAAAGGTACATTTATCATTCGTGAAACAAAGCAGACTTTGTCATTGTCAAGATAAACAACGCCAAAGTTCTACGGTAGTCGCAATATATAGACTACAACTCATAATGCTATAAAACAGCGATATCATCAGTCGTAAGCATAATGCAATCATCATCAAAGATATTAATATCATGTAAATTATAATGACGAAAATATTACATAAAACGAAATTGCATTTATTGCATGGCATGTAAGTTTGAATAATACTCTCGCCGACACTATTTGCACAATTAATAAATTAGAAGGGATGATCGCGCTTACCCCCATTCTTGACAGAATCGCCTTCTTTTCCCTCTTCCACCGCTGGCTGAACGCTCTCCTTGCTAGTGTTGCACCCCATGTCTCTTTTCGTCTGTTCTTTTCTAAGCTCTCCTTATGTTAGACTAACCACGTTGTTGAAAGGCGCCCGTATTATTGCAGTTCCCTCGTTAACATCGCGTTACCGAGTAAAAATCGTATCAAGTTACCACTTTTCTTAATAGAGCAATTAGACTCGTAGCAATATACGGTATAGTTCTTCTTCGGGAGAGAGAGATGAGACTGATTGTGAGTAAAGTCTATAAATTTTCTTCGCGCCCCTTTGATTTTTTTTATCTTCTCTTCATTCTTCTTTTTTTATTTTTTTCCCTTGCCACCTTTTATTCTTTCTTCCTTCTCGCCTTTTTTGTCTCTTATTGCTCAAAAAATTTTATATAAAAATCTACTACGTTTTAAATATATTTTAAAATTATCGTCTTTATCTTTTTAGTAATAAAGTACCTCCTCTTTTAGTCACAGTTCGCTATAATTTTTTTGAAGCACTTAAGAATATATTTTCTGCATTTTAACTAAGATTTGATGATTTTTATTAAAAATTACCTTGCACTTTTTCTCTCTCCCCTTCCTTTTACCTATGTACGCGCGTATGTATGTTTCTGCCTCTTTCCCACCCCTTAATCTTCCTTCCGTTTTATTCGAGGGTTACTGACACGGGTCGCGTGGCGCCGGCACCTGCTAGACAATCCTTCACACTCGAAAAATAATCCGATGCTCTCTCACGCGTCTCGCTGTCACGCGACGTGTCCGGCAACGTCCCCGTGTAACGTTTGCCCCTTCGACGGAGGATTCTACCGGCCTGATCGTGACTCACCGAAAGTCAAACATCGCGAGCACGCAGACGAGAAATCCTGTCCTCGGCGTCGCGAACGATACTGGCGTCGTTCGCTCGCGACCCTGCCCTTGCTCGCGTGGCGACTTGTACCATAGAGTCGTCCTACGTATATATATATACACGTATATATCGCGGGGGTATATTCGCGTCGCGGAAAAAACTCTCCCCGGTTTCTCACGCGTGGAGAAACGCACGCGGAAACGATCGCCACGTTTCTAGCCACGTTTCGGCCGGCGCGGAGCGGCGCGAAGCGGCATGCTTGGAGGCAGAGGCTAAAGCGCAAGCCTCGCGGTGTCACCCTATGGCGGTCGTCCTTTCGTAAAGGATTCGGCGTGCGAAGGACTACGCGATATAGATTGCACTGGTATAATCGTTCAACGGCAGGCCGTTTCGATCCGGTCTCGGTCGCGCGCCGCGAATGACTACTATATCAAAAATGTACCGCCACTCCCAATGTACTCCCATACTACTCTGTCGCCGTCATCCGGAGCGGATTCTCCGCGACCTTAAAGCGCGCGATCGATTTCGCACAGACAGCAGTAGTATTTCGCTCGCCTAGACAGTTGCCAGACCGGCGCCAGCCTCTCCGTTCTTCCTCTCGTTTTCTGGAACGAATATCGATCTCTCTCGTAGCTTCACGGTGCACGCACACGTAGCTCGCTAATATATCTCGGTCGTTACGCGACGTTAGAGCGAATTCGTGACGGATAAGGGTAAAGATTATTACGGATAAACGATACGGATTTTTTTTTCCACTCTAGAAACACAGCGTGTATATCCCGCGATCGCAAAAAGTAAAAGAAAAAAATGTATACAATATTGTATATCGAAAAGACGTTTATAAAAATTACTTTCTTTATTAACAATTAATGGAAATTGAAAATTACTGTTGCAGTAATATATAATTATGTGCAAACGTAATAATCACATATCGGATGTACTCCATTTGTAGGCTTCTTCTTGCAGCGCTTTCTTTGCATTTTGTGCGTCGTACCACTTCTTTTCGTATCCGTTACTTCTATCGACACCGTCCCATCGATGACCAGGTTTGATTCCGAATCGATTTGGCGCGTATGAGCCTTGATATTGTGGCGGATCTAGAATTGAAATTATATCGAGTGAGAAATTTGAAATATATAATATGAAGAGTCATAATAGAATTATTTTATACGAACTAAATACCTGGCTTTCTTTTTCCCTCTTTTATCTGCTTCTGTTTTATGTAATTCAACATGGGATCACCGGCTCTCTCTTGTTCTCTCAATTGTTTATCTAAATCTGCATCATCCGCATATCTTGCCAAAGGTTTATTCATCTCATACAAGTCGTCCTTTAATTTTTCCTCGCGATCCTCTACTTGTTTCAAACTAAAATAACGTAGATAATACATATCAGTGTGAACATTTATCAACATTTATTAATTAGAAAAAAATGTTTTAAATCAAGATACATTCGAAGTAAAAGAAAAAAATATTAATGAATGTAAAAATCGATAAAAATAAAAAATCACTTACCCTTTGCCCCATTTGGCGTATTTCTCATCCATTTCTTGTTGCTTTTTTTGTTTTTCGCGATTTTTTTCTGCTTCTTCTTCCAGATTGCGCTTCCTTCCTGTTTTTTTGTCACGCACAATTGCAGCTTGTCCTTTTCCGCTGACTTCGTTACTTAACTGAAAGAATTTGACATTTACTATCTCCATGAATGAATTAATTGCTTTTATAAATCTGTATTGTAAAGAATATTACCTTGTTAAACTGCTCTGCGTCTCGTCGTTTCTGGGCCTCAATTTCCTCTCGCAATTCTTTCGCAGCTTGAAATCCCGCTGCTTTTCCATCTAATGTTTTTGTCATCCGGCCTTCCTGATCTTTCGAATGACTTTCCGCGCATCTGTGTTCAAGATCGTCTGTTTCATCGCCCCATCGTGATTTTTTTCTTTTCTCTCTTGTATCCGTGTGCGGGCGAGATTTACGATCTCGATCTTCATATTCCTTTCGGCTTGACCTGTTCAAAAAAATATTACGTAAAATTTATAATTTTTACGAATATTCAAAAAACAACAAGATAGTTTCACAAATTTCATTATAATTTTTATTGAATTTTAATTATTTTATTTCGACAAAATTATCGTTAATTTACCTTGACACATCTTTGCTAGATCTAGATGAATTTTTATCATAATCGTATCCTCTACGCGAATTGGAATATGGCGAATCCTCTTTCCGAGATCGGTGTTCCTTGCGTCGTGATGTGTTTAAATTTGAATCTCTGTTTCTTTTATTTCTTCTACTTTCATACAAATCTGCATCTAGATCCTGCTTGTGTCTTCTAGGCGGACTAAGATCCAAATCGCTGTCTCTGTTACCTGAATTCCGATAGTTTCGTTCAGAAGTACCGCGAGTCGAATGTTTCGTAATTTTTCTAGGCGGATCTAGATCCGAGTCGTAATTTCTAAATTGTCTGGGTGGACTCAAATCCGAGTTATTGTCGTTGTTCCTAGATTGTCTAGGTGGACTCAAGTCACAATCATTATTCTTAGACTGCCTAGGTGGACTCAAATCCGAATCACTGTCTTTAGGTTCACTTTTAAATTTTCTACGTGCATTTAAATCCACATGTTTATTTTTAGAATGCTTAAATCTAGGTGGACTCAAATCTGAGTCACTATCTTTAGATATATCTTTAGATTTTCTACGTGGACTTAAATCGACATGTGTATTCTTAGAATGCCTAGATCTAGATGGACTCGAATTTGAGGTATCATTTTTGGACGGTCCATGTGAATTTAAATCTGCATTCTTATTTTTAGAATTTTTAAATCTAGGTGGACTTAAATCGGAATCATCACTGTTGTTCTGATTGGCTTCCATCTCATCTACTTGAAATCTTTTTTCCTTATCGGTAGTACGATTAATAATAGTTAAATCTCCTTCTTCATTCTCAGTTATAATTTTCCATCTTTTTTTGTCCGTAAAATCAACTGGTCCACGTTCGTCAATTATACCAGCAATTTGCGGAGCGTCTTCTCCTTCTAAAAGGATATCGAATTCACCTTCTTCAACGGGCCGCATATTTTTCAGGTCTATGTCATCATCTATAATTTTTACTCTGCAAAGATACATATCATCATTGAATCAAATAAAAAATTCCATTTAAAAATAATTTACAAATACCAAAAAGTTTTACAAGCTTTAATTGTACAATGTGAGATATTGGGAAGTCCTTAGTTTCAAAATTAAAAATTAATTTAATTCTAATTACTACGCATACATATCTGTGCATAAATCTAAACAAGTGACATAAATAAAAAAATAGCTTTCTTTTAAGTAGATATATATGTTTCGATTGATCAGAGTTTTATAATAATTTTATGCTTAAAAATATGAAAAATTTTATTGCGCAGAGAGAAAGAATAATTTTAGTTAAAGAATAACACGCAATATGCAATCTCATATAAAAAATGATACATGATCTGCAGTGATGTAAATAATATGAACATGATTACATAAGCGTTATTTCGATTACAATATGCCTCCTGTCTTCTTAACAAAAATGCAGCATCACAAATGCATAA
Source organism: Prenolepis imparis (assembly GCF_030444845.1). Taxonomy (NCBI): domain Eukaryota; kingdom Metazoa; phylum Arthropoda; class Insecta; order Hymenoptera; family Formicidae; genus Prenolepis; species Prenolepis imparis. Next base: position 9,855,246 of record NW_028141169.1, read on the forward strand.
CAATAATTTAATCTAACCTCAACGTATAACAGTCATGTGATAAAAACTAAAATGCTCCTAGATTAATTCTTACGTTTTCGTCCCCGTTTTAGGCTTCTTCTTCTTTTTCTTCTTTTTTTTATCTGTATCGCCGAAAGATATGTATTTCTTCAAATATTCCTTTTGATTTATTACTTTGTTTTCCATCGCCAGAGTTTTAAATTATAATCAGTGTGAAGTTTGGACACGCAAAATGAGATTTAAATGACTGTATGATTAGATTCACAACGAGATTTTATTATTTATTATTACCTATGCTTTTATAATAAATAACAATAAATTATAACCACACATTAATGTTTATCCATGTGTATTCCATTGATGCTTCTAAAAGAAATCGATAACTTGTGACTACTACGTGGCGTTGCGTACGTTTTCGTCTGCAAGTTGGTATTTGTGTGCAAATTACAAGCTTGAAAGTTGCCCGGACTGTTCTAATTGTCATTCATGCACGTGCTCGTAGAAATCGCAATAAATGAAATAATCACATACAAATATTTCGCAGATGAATTTTTATTATTTATATTTTTTTTTCTTTATACGTGGGTATCTAATAAAATATCTGCCATAATCGTAGATATAGATAAAACTATAATATAAAGAAAAAAAGTAAAAAAGATAAAATTACAATTGATTTTAAAAATAGAGATACAAAAAGAATTTTGTACTCTTGACGTAATTTTTATTTTCAATTTCCTTTTTATTCATTTGTATATGTATACATATGTATACATATTATAATATATAATTATGAAAAAGATAAATAAATAAATATAATTATTTTGATATTCTTTTCAAACAAACATCTTATTCAACGATATAGATATATTTCATATATTTTGGATTTATGTATATAAATATATCTGTGTACGAAATTCATTACAGAGACAAAGAAATAAATCTCAAAGAATCATTTTTCCATTATCGCAGCTTTTATTTCCTGAGCCTCATCGTTTAAATATCTTCTTCATTTTTTATTCCTTCGTTTTTATCGTTAAATCTTACAATTAGTCGCTAATTCAATAACGAGAACAAAATGCAACGCATAACGCAATTCAAATAACATAGAATGTCAAAACAGCAACTATATTAATTAGAATACAATATCGAATAAAGTATCAGGCAGGTGTGAGACCACAAAGAGAGATATTAGTCGGAAAAAGACTAGAGGTGGAAGAGAAGCCACCAGGCGAGAGGTAGGGATCGAAAGTGAGTGCGTCTCTCCAAGAATGGGCAAGAAGGAGCGGACTGTTGCGAGAAGAGGTGACAGGAATAAGGTTCGTGGTGGGCGATAGCGAGGCTCGTGTCGAGGCGAATTGGTGCTCATCAATCGTCGTTCGATCGTCTATCGATCGTGAAAAGTGTGGAGAACGCGTATTACGCGTGCGGAATGTGCCGCTATCTTCGAATGAACAAAAATGTGATGATGAGGTGCATCGTGGCATAACTGGTACCACAATTCGCTAGCAAGTAGGAAATGAGATTGTGAAAGAGAGCAAGAGAGAGAGAGAGAGAAAGAAATAAAGAGAGAAAAAGAGAGGAGAGACGCATGCCACATACTACGAACGTGCTGATGCGATGCAAGCCAGTGATTCTCACCTCGCATCATGAGATAGCGACTGGAAAAAAGGTTGTTCCTTGCGCGTACCTTGATGTGCATTCAGTGAGCGTGAAGCCGCGGTGACGTAAACGCCTGCACGAACCGTCAGTCTCTGTAAATATAGCTGAAAAAGTGTTCTCCTCGGCGCCAGGATGACGAGAAAGCTCAGCAAGTTCTTAATACTTTTTGATAATACGAATTTACTGTATTTTCCTGGACACTTCTTGTCCGGCCGTGTTCTCATAGAGCTGGACGATGAGGCTTAGTAAGTAATGTTTAAAAAAGATTATAGAAAGATTTGAATTAATGTTTGAAACAATTATTTTTATGCGTGGAGAGAAAAAGTATGCGTTAGAAATTTTTTCTTATCACGTTAAATCGAATCGTATCGAGCTCGTAATGCAAATTAATGTGGGATACATTACCGTAGTGTTTCGGGATTACATTTCCATGTTGTGGGAGAAGGTGTAGTTCGGGTACGCAGTCAACGTGCTGAGAGAGTTTACGATAAAGAGAATTACATTGATTTTCGCATGCGGCTGCTGGGCGAACCAGGTGAATTATTTTATATCGCATATTTCAATGAACATAATTCAATGATCATGTAACTAATGTAACATTTAAACTACTATAATTTTACGCTTTAAAGTAAAATTTACATTTTTTTTTTTTTTACATTTCTCTGTCTTTATAAATTATATGCAATGAATTATATATTTATACATCGTATCTCGATAATAATAGCTTAACAAAAATATCTTAAAAATAATTTACAATTATATAATTAAAAATATATATTATCTTTAATTTATAATTATAAAGATTTAATATCTTTACATTTTTTTTTGATGGTGAACGCGATTTCGCACAGGCGAAGGGCCGTCATTGCTATCACCGGGAATACACAGCTTTCCCTTTAAATTGGGTTTACCGTTGGGTCTACCTTCTACTTTCCTCGGAAAGCACGGATGGGTGCAATATTATTGTAAAGCGGCTCTTCGCGAGCCAGGTGGACTCACGCATAAAAATCAACAGGTCTTCATCGTTATGAATCCGATCGATTTAAATCTGGAGCCTCCGATATTAGCGGTGAGCGTTATGATATAATGAACGAATTATTATTTGCAGATTTAATTTATTCAAATCTTGAAGTTCAATCTTTATATCTCAATTATCTCCTCGTTAGATAAAATTTTCATTCCTTAATTGATAGAAAGCAGATTTGAAAAATTATTATAAACACCTAAGCTTTACGAAATCGATTAAGACCAAAGAAAGTGTTTCACGCACGCGATTAAATGAAATACCGAATTTGCATTACCATAACCGAGTTCCAAATACTGGTCATCAACCCGTGAGGAAAGCGTTGCAAATAACCTGAGGCGCGGCAAAGAATTTAAAGAGAATATATTCGAAATAATACATTTAATTCAAGACACATGTAAAGAATTAAAATACGAAGCATTCTATGTTCTGTTTGCATATGATTTGTGTTGTAACGTAATAATAGTTGCGTAGAAATCATGATGAAATCACTATACCCATATTTTCCGATAGCAATATGCATTTGCATTTCTAGAAAATTGCGCAAGAAATTTTTTGCGTAGGCAACATTCAGTGGCAGGCATTGTTTAATCGTAAATACTGGCGTATCGTTTAGCAGACGTTATAGTGTTCAATAATTTAGAGATGCATTCTGCTTTTTGAGATATTGTTTCTGATGTCAAGTGAACTTGTACGAGTTTGGTTTATTCGAAAAAAATCGGCATATAAATAAAATATTATCGTAACGAACAGCAACCTGCGAGACAAGAGGTCGAACAGCGTGTGGGTGTCTCTTGCGTATCGGGCGGTCCTGTATTTTGCAGAGTTAGTCTGGATCGGGGTGGATATGTACCTGGGGAAACAATCGGTATTTCTGCGACTGTCAGCAATCGCAGCAAGGTATGCGCTATAGTTAACGCAACTAACGAATATAGTTTTAACAATTTTGAGACAATATATTAGAGAAAGCACAAAAGGTCTTTTTGAAAACTCGAATTATATTAGGTGACGATGAAATCGACCAAGGCGTCGCTCACCGAAACGATACAATACTTGTGTCGGGGTAAAGTGCTCGCTAGCGAGACCAGGGAGCTGGCGAACGTTTCAAGGGGGAAAATTCGACCGGGCGAAGGCGAAGAATGGTTGAACGAACAAATGTACGTTCCTCCTTTGCCGCCGACAAATCTGCGAGGATGTCACTTGATCAATGTTCTTTATCACGTTTACGTGAGTGTTGGAAAAAATATATATCTATTTTTATCTCTAGACGTAATAAATAAAATTCATCGTCAGAAATGGAAGCACTTCCGCGAGCCCGCGAAATTTCATGTAATAAATGTTTCTCGCAGTTTGTCATAAGTCCCAAGAGTTTGGACAAAGAGATCAAATTACAAATACCGATCGTATTGGCTACGTATCCGTTGAGGCCGGAAGGTGCACCAGCTGGTACGGCGCCATCCAAACGGGGCGCCCATTATCCATCGACGCTACCCATTTTCCGGCCTTGGCTCGACGACAAAGCTTTCGAGATACAAGAATGAAAGTTGATGTATTAATCATTATAAATATATATATATATATATATATATATATATATATATATATGGTTATTATATGAACAAATAGTATCTTAATTAAAGGTACCTTAATAGTACCTTATATGCGCTTATAAATACTCTTGCAAAAATCTTCACCGATTCTCGTATTGCTAGTCACAGCAACGCTTGTGTAAAATTTTAAAGAATTGATGATGATTTTTGGAAATATTGAGTTTGTTGCAAATATATACCTATATATAGCCCCGCTAGAAGCTTTAATATAATTAAATTTTATTGAATATTGACAATACGCAATAACTCTATCAATTATTTTCATGAAGAGGAGCAGAGATGTATAAATTGTATAATATTGCACAAAATTACTGACATTTCAAACACAGATATACGCAGAAAATAAATAACAAAATTAAAAATAAGACATTAAAAATGTATATTTATAAGGATACATATATTAATTAGGGAAAATCGTTTAATGTTAAAAAAAGCTTTTTTATGAAGTAAAGGAAAATTTTTTAATTGCCCATTTCTTTTTTTAATTTCGCCAGAACTTGATCTATTGTAATTCCCGATACTATAACTACTTTTTGCCGACTTCGAGATCCCTGCACAAAAAAAGAAAATAAAGGTTCATAATTTCGACATGCAGATATAATAAAATCACCTTGAAACTACTGGATTAAATACTTACACGGTCCAAAGATACATCGGATTTTCTTAGTTCAAACATCGAAGCTAAATATTTAACAAGTTCGGCATTTGCTTCGCCTTCCATTGGTGGGGCTGAGATCGCAATGCCTACTGCTTCGTCGGAAATATCTATAAATATTTGTTTACATCTTTACAATCATTATAATTTTATCTAAGAAAATTTATTGTTTTATTATAAAAAAACTTATTTTCTCAGAAAAAAATAAATAATCCTTTTTATAATAAAAAATTCAACAAACATTTAACATTTGCTGAATGATATTTTTTATTACCAGTTACATTGTTACATTTTGCTCCGGGTTTAGCTTGAATTTTTATTACTACATTTCCATCTTTATTTAAAACCACAGGTCCCGTAGATTGATTCTGTAAATCAATGATGTATTAACAAATGAAGACAAAAAATCTTAGCATATAACAATAATACGGTTACCGAAATCAACTTTTCGTTATACCTATATTATTTTTAGAAAAACGAAAAATTGATTGGTCTACGTGTAAGTTACATATTATTCCCTAGCATTATCTTGGCTTGCATGCAAAGCTTCAAATTTTAGCAAATTGATAGAAGATCAAATATCTAGGCTTCTCGCTCAAAAATTCTTTCTGTAAAAAAATGTTACCTAAACATTTTGATATCAGAATTTTTATTTCAAACTAGAACAATACAAGCGCGCCATTCCTCGATTTTATATAAAAAAGAATGATATTTTTATATAAAGTTTGTTTAAACTTGATTAATATTTTTCGACAGAAATCAGTTCATTAAAGCATTAATTATAATATATTATAAAAATTAAAATAATAATATATTTTAAATAATATGTTATAATTCCTTAAACTCGATTAATATTTTTGACAGTTATCAGCTGATTTCTGTCAAAAAATATTAATCGCAAATAAGGCATTATAACATATTATTTACAACATATCACTATTTTAAATTTTATAATCTATTATTATTTTAAAATTTAATTAGCAAATTAACGCTTTATTAATATTTTTTGACAGAAATCAGCTGATTAAAACGTTAATTTGTTAATTAAATTTTAAAATAATAGTATGCAATAAAAATTAAAAAATAAATATGTTTTAAATAAAATGTTGTAGTACTTTAAACTTCATTAATATTTTTTGACAGTTATCAGCTGATTTCTGTATTATTCTTTTTAACATAAAATCGAGGAATAGCACGCACTAGTCCCCTTTCTAAAAAAATGCTTGTTAAGTCGATTCTCGCAAGTATTGTTGCCTTTTTTTCGCGATGTTGATTAACTGTCTCGATTTGCGTTGTGCGTTATATTTATAGTTTATAGCATCGAGAGGCTGTCATTGCGAGGGTTAGCAGTTTGACAGTTTGTCCAAAATAAAATTAAATAAAATAATAATATATTTTAAATAATATGTTTTAATATACTTTAAATTTGATTAATATTTTTGACAGTTATCAGCTGATTTCTGTCAAAAAATATTAATCGCGGGCAAAGTATATATTATATAAATTATAGTATATATTATAAGTATATATTATAACATATTATATTATTTACAACATATTATTATAATTAAAATAATAATATTTTGTAAGCAATATAATATGTTATAATAATACTTTATCCGCGATTAATATTTTTTGATAGTTATCAGCTGATAACTGTCAAAAATATTAATCGAGTTTAAAGTATTATAACATATTATTTGAAACATAATATATATATATTATTTTATTTTATTTTATTTTGGACAAACCGTCAAACTGCTAACCCTCGCGATGACAACTGCTCGATGCTATGAAAATAACGCACAACGCGAATCGAAACAGCCAATCAGCATCGCGAAAAGCGACAACAATGTCAGTAACATACCTTTTCTAGAAAGGGATTGTTCTCAATAATATGTTATCAAAACGTTACTCAATCTAGAATACAAAGGGACAACCTTAAAAATATATATCAAGAAACGATTGATCATCACGTCGCTAAGAGACATTTTACGCGTCCAGTACTTTGTCCAATTACATCCGTAAAATTCTCAAACTATACTGTAATAGTGAGTTGTAACTATGTGGTTGGTAGAAGTGAGTCTAGTCACTTTTATACAGATACTGAAGTGCCAGAGATGATAAAGTGTCTAATAGAAAATGTCACATTATTTTCGCAATAGGTGATCGTATATCCTGCAAGCAAGGAATCGGTAAGCGCAATGTTAAAATAAATAAATCACTCACATCGGTGGTCACCTCCTTCCGCATCTTCTCATTTTTCGCAGATCGCTGTTTCGACATTTCTCGCGTGATAGTTAAATAAATTCCACAGCCGCTTTTATTCAGTCGCGTAACCATGAATTTTCTCTGTGTCACATTTATTGTTTATCGATGAAGTGGAGTACACTACGCACATATACGAGTTTTTGTACACCGTTTATGATTTTGAAACGTAAATTATTTCGGTGTCCCTTAACCTGAATCTTAACAGCTTTCACAGTGATTCCGCGCATGTGCTGCGAATATTACCAACTCAAATATATAGTAACATCCGCCCGCTATTTTCAAAAATATACGGAAATAATACATATCATATAAGAATCACAAGTAAGATTTGCATATCACAGATCAATATGCCGAAGAAATTCGTGGGTGAGAATAGTAAGGCGATTGCCGCCCGAGCTAGAAAAGCGGCAGCTAAAGAAGCCGAAACTATAAAAAAAGCGATGGAAGCTGAAGATAAGGCCTGGGAAGATAATGATAAACAGTTGTTGAAAAAAAAACAAAAACAAGTACGTCTTAGAGTTGTTATAAAGAAATATTAATAATTTATTTTAGATCAAAAGAAATAAGAGAGAATAAGAAAATATATATATATTATATATTTTATTATATATGCAGGAAGAACTGGAAAAGAAACGTCAACAGCAATTAGAAAAAAAGGCGGAAGCTAAAGCTCTGCTTGAAAAAGAAATGGCAAATATAAAAGTCGGTAGCAAGCAGCCAGCGTCTAAAGTTACTAGAGCTGAAATTGTTTCTGTTACTGAAAAACGAAATCAAGTGGCTATGAAGAAGAAAGAAGAGGAGAAACCAATTGAAGAAAATTTAAATAGAATAACTTTGGAAGGTGAAACTGCTCACGGTATAGATGAAGCTATATCTATCTTAAGGTAATTATTTTCAAGATTAGACGAATAGAATATTAGAAGATGAGAATATAATTAATGAAATATCGAATGCTCTATTAAAATTTTCTGCTATATACATAATTGCAATGATAACTGTAGATTGAAGGCTTTAATCGAAAAATCGATATGCAATAGCGTTTATTAATATTTAATTTCTTTTACTTCAATTTTCATGATTTTATTTTCAGTACAAAGGATCCTGAAATTGATCGACATCCGGAGAAACGAATGAAAGCCGCATATACGAGCTTTGAGGAAAAAATGATGCCGATTATTAAAGAACAAAATCCTACCTTGAGATTGAGTCAGTTAAAACAGATACTTAGAAAAGAGTGGACAAAATCTACTGAGAATCCGCTTAATCAGAAGTTTATTGAATAACTGATAATGATATTAAACGCGCTCGGTATTTGCGCACATCACTGACTGATTAATTATTTAATCTAAATGTTAAATTTTGGTTATAAATAATAATTACTGCAACAATATAATCAGCTGTATACAATTTTATTTGTAAAAACGAATAACTTATATTAAAAAATATTATCTATGAAATAACGATATATATAAATGATCTTTGGTTTATATGCTATTCCATAGCCTCTGTTTTTTACAATATTTGTTAGATCACTTTGAATAACTTTTTTTTTATCTAACACAACAATGAAACAGGTTTTAAAAATTATTTAGTTTAAATAAAATTTCGTATACATTTTGTTTATGACAGCGAAAACAGTTTTTTTTCTCAGGTACATTAAAAATTCAAATTTAAAATGGGAGTCAAATATGTTGGTAATACATATTGATTATTAAAAAAATAAAATTTTCAGATATGTATAAAAGTTATTTTAAGTGATCGAGACGAATGAGACATTTCGTATTTATTTTATTTACACAAATTTTGGCACATTTACGAAGCCACTCGAATTGTGTATCGATTTATCTTATCGTTCGATGAAATTGAATCTTTTTTTAATCATAACATTGTTAATAATATTCACTTTTGTTCATAATATTGCTTAATTCCCTCCACTTAAAATATACATACAAGTTTGATATTATATTTAATTATTTGACAGTCTGTTGATCGACTCAATCGATGCAATTTCAATATCATACAGATTTTTAGATGATTATTTCTAGATTGAAATTATTATATAACATCATTGCTGCCATTTTTTGTTTTTCCACAAATCTATGAAACAATGTATCATATGATTCAACTGCTGAGGGCATTCGGTCATCGGACTATGACCAGCCATTGGAATAGCTTCGAGGAAAGCTTTTACCATTGTCTGAAAAATTCGAAAAAAAATTAATTTAAGACTATTATTAACTTAATATTATTCTAACAACAAAACAAATGATCGATACATAAAAAATTTTTATGTAATTTAAATAAAAAATATCTCTATTGTCTATATATGTTTTAATCGCGCGGATAATAATAATTAATCGTAATATAAACTCACTCTTTCCATTTGACACTCCTGCACTAGCGAAACTTTATTGTCCCTTAATCCGTGCACCAAAAGCGTCGGTGTACATATCTTCCTGTGAAAAGCGTAGTCTCCTTGCGGCCAGATCATACCGTCCAATACGTATTTCATGTGGGAAGGCCACTGTTCCGTCGATTCGTGACCGCAATAAGGATGTTGACGACCTCGCGCGGAATATAGAATATCTCGGTGAAGACCGCACATTAAAAGTGGTGCGAGAATCGCCCTGAGACAGCAATGTCCCGCGCATTCCGTGCTCGGCGGGGCCAGAGGAGTCGGCCCACCGCCCGATATTAGCACGAGCTGGTGAATATTACTGTCATATTTACAAGCTAATGCCGTAGCGAAGCTACATCTGAAATAAATTTGTAACATATACACAGATATTCATTTAATAACAAAACATCTTAAAACAATCATTTTAAATGATAATAAATTAAAAAGAAACTCTGATATAAATATAAAATTAGATATGCTAATATACTTAATAATTATTTTATGAATTGTGTCACTACGAATTTAATAATTCTTCACAAAATAATTAATGAAGAATTTAAAAATAAGTTGCGTCTAGCTCTTATTAGGCTTTTTCATACCTGATTTTAAATTTAAAATCAATTATTCAAAAATAAAAAGAAACAGCTTGCATGGCATAGTTTCTAAATAATAGCGACTTACCCATAATTATGTGCCACTAAAATGCACTTCTCTCCGGGCTTGAAAGCGTAATGATGTAGAACAGCGTCTAAGTCCTTGAGTAATTTGCCAAAGTGATAATCTCTAGACCAACCGGGCGCTGAACTCATACCGTGTCCGAGCATATCGGGGGCGATGCAAGGATAACCAAGAGAAGAGAAATACTGGAGTTGATGTTCAAAGACTTCTGCCGAGGAACCGAAGCCGTGTAAAAAAACTATAGTCGGTTTTCTGTTCCTTCGAAATGTTATTGAATTGCGAAGACTTTGACGAGTATTTTCTTGCGAAGAAATACTATCAAACTCCGTCCATTCTTTCCTATAATCCTTGAGCTCGATAGGAGCGGTTTCCGTTAATTTCGAATCGAGTTTTGATCGAGTTCCATCGTTCACAGGGATGCCGTTACTTTGAAATTCCAAGCGTAGTTTCTCGAAATTAGTTTCTGCGTTGATAGCATCCTCCCGATACTCCACTTTGTCGAGATCAGTTGGTAATATTTCAAGATTGGCTTGTATAGTCTCCTGAGAATCGATCTCGGAAATCGTTTTTTGCAAATTTTTCTCAGGACTATCTTCCTCCGAGTTATTCATCAGAGAACCTCTTCCCAATTTTTCATCAATGATTTGTAATAGGGATTGCTCGAAGCTGGGTTCTTGATCAAGTAATTGAAATTCGATCGTTTCCACGCTGTTTATTCCGGAATCCACGCAGTCTAATTTTTCCGGAGCGATGCTCTCGGTATTTCCTGGTATTCCAAAATATAGGTCGGCTATTCCATGAAAAACAGTATATATAAATAAAAAGAAATTTGTACAAATACAAACGAAGTCTATAAACAATATAATATCTACTATAATAATAATAATCTATAATAATAATCTTATTATTGTAATAATTTTATTTCGTAAATCTGTTGCTTACCGCGTTTTCTTGCAGAATGATTGAAGTCTAAAGAAGCTAATTCATCTGTCGAACCGACAAAAGCAGGATTCACATAACCCTCGCCTACCGAAACTCTGGCGAATTGTTTTTTACATTCATTTTCTGCGCTCCACTGCTCTTCTGTCGTATCTATTGAAAGACGGGAATTAATATTGTCTCTCTTTATCGAAATTTCATCTTTGGATTTATCAGACTTCGATTTCAAATTATTTTTTGTTTGTTCCCAAGAATGTTGAACACCATTTTTTTCTACGCCAGTTACATGCTTAACAGTGTCGTCGAGTACTTCTTCGAGAAGCGTATTGATATACCTACAATTTATATTAGTTTTTATAACATGTAAATTTTTAATTATATACATTTATATATATAATATTTTAATAATATATAAGAAAGAATATATGAATAGAAATGAAAAAGAGATAGATCAATGAATTTTCAGTATACTACATTTAACACAAGACAATATATTTCTATAATATTAACTGTGAATTCTGTTCACACATTGTTTCCTATATTGGATCGATAAACTTACCTTTCTAAATCTTTAACGATTTGTTGCTTCGCATTTTGTTCGAACGACTGGCGATCCGTTAGTATCGAAGGCATCGTCTCGTTCGCCTCATTTATGTGATCAGCGGCCGCGTTGTCCCGCAATTTTTGTAAATTTACCGAAACTTTTTGCTCCAGTTCCTCGATGTCGCGCGCGTTCTTCTCGCCCTCGCAGAGACTCGTTCGGATGCGATTAAGTTCCGCGGATATGATTCGCTCCTCGGTCGTGCTCAACGCGCCGGTGGACTGACGGAAGGAGCATCTGCAGTTTCCGGACGGATGCGGCCTCCTGGTCCATCGGGCGAAGAAATTATCGTTGACCGATTCCGGCCGGTCGTTCGCCGTGCTCTCGTAATACCAGCCGCTCTTCAGGGCCGGCCTGAGAACGCGCAGCGTACGTCGCGGTGCCACGATAAAGAAATCGCAATCGGGCAGCTCGATTTTTCCGGGACTAACTCGACTCCGATTCCTCCAACACTCAAAGATCTTGCTGTACCAGGGAAATCTCGTTGGAGACGAGGGTGTCTCCTCTACTTTCGTTGCCATTTGTCTCTTCTTCGGGGCAGCCAAATTATAAATACATCAGAATAGCCGATTCTCGAACGTCGAATGCGAAATATATGCCATAGCACTGGCATATATATTTTTTTTCTAATTCGTTATCTATAAAATGGAATATTAGTATGTAATATTAGTGATATCTATTTTATGCGTGTATATAAGTATATATAAATCTCGATTTTATTAATTTTAATAACAGTTAAAGATTATTTTAATAACAGAAAAAGAGATTTATATTTTCCTTGTAATTGTTTAAGAATACATAATTTTTATTCCATAATTTGTGCAATTCTAGAGAGCTTTATATTGAACACTTTATATTTGTGATAGTTACGAGTTAATTAATATTAAAGTCTTAGTAGTTAATTAATATTAATAATAAATATATTAATTATTCATAAATGAAGTTACTGTTAGTTTTAAATGCCACTCGCGCGATCGATTTCCTTCGAATCGCTAATGTTATAGTTATAGACTGACGGATGTTTATTGCGCAAATATCGACTTTCTCGACTTGCAACGCTTTTCATACGTTCTACGCAGTCGAGCAATTAGATTTCCCCTCGAAAAACGAAAGTGTTGTTTCCACGGTCGAATAAATTCGAAACGACTTTGAAAGAAATATTTTTTCCAGACGCGATATTTATTCAAAATTGACGCAAATTTACCGCATTTTTAAGGAAGAATATATATTTTTGCTTCAATAGAATTTTGAATATAGAATTCATAGGTAAAAATTTAGAATTCTCTTGCGAGAATTCAACCAAATAATTGATTGTATGTCTTTCACAGCGACGTAGATATAACTTATCTGTCGGAACAATCTTTCATTTAACCATACCAGGAAAAGCATAACGTTAGATCGTATAATGTGCATGCGTAATGCAATGATTTCACTTTTTTTCATAGAAATATGCTACTAGATGTGTTCATCGACGATGTTACTTTTTTATAGCTTTATAGACATAACAGCGAATAAAGTGTAACGAGAATATCATCAGTTTAAATCGTGTTAATCCAGCTAGATTGGTCGAATTATTTACGTAGGAGGGAGCTGAATGAACGTTCATGTGTACAGAATTTTTCACTGTCACATCTTCGGGATTTTTAATATTTAATACATGCTCCGATCTTCTTAGATCTTGATGTGGCAATTTTATTTAAAAGAATTTAATTGAATCAAATTTATTTAAAAGATACCAATACTATACAATAATTATTTTTCGAAAATGCCATCAGAAAAAATACACATGACAATTCTTTCACGGTTATATTACTCGACACGATAGGTATTACCGTCTCTCGATTTTAAAATCCAACGCACTGCACTAAAGAATACTGCAGAAATACTAATTACCTTCCTCAAGAGAGCGACATATACGTAGGATACATAATAACACCAGGGGACATGAATGCACTGGTCTAACGAATAAAGCACCTCGATAATTTCAGGACGCGCACTATGAATACCAACGTAGCACAATATCGATGCAACGTTCGCCTCGATTGTCGCTGAAGGTTTTAGCAACCGCGTTCCAACGACGTAATGCACCCGTATGCAATCGGTCGCGTGTCGACGGTCACTGTGTTTTCGTCGAGGAGCGTCAACGGCGTACGCGTTGATGAAACGTCAGGACGACGCGGGCGTCGTATATCGGAGCACGCTGTCGAACGGACTCGGGCCGAATGGTACCACCGCGGCGAGGCGTGGTGCATTTTTTTTTCGTGGGCGTCTCTCGGCCGGCAAATTAAGACGGGAAAATTGAGGACGATTAATACTTGAAGCGCACAGCACGTTGGCTCACGGCGGCCATTGTATGTCTCTCGGGCACACACTGATGGACCTAGCGAGAAAGAGAGAGAAAGAGAAAAGAAGAGAGAAAGAAAGAGCGAGATCGCTGGTACCCCTACCATCAGGAAATCGTTTGTATACAGGGCGTTTAGAAAGTCCGCATCGGCTTTATACCTGCTTCTGGTTTGCTTGTAATCATCATACATTATAAACGAAATTTCTCTGCAAAATATACACGTGTTCGTTGTATAAGCAATGTATAATTAACTCTTTGCAAAAGCGAAAGTTATAAACGACACTATGTACATCTGCGCGATGTCATCTAATAATATTATTCGACAATAAAGAAAAAGATCTACAAGATAATTAAGATAATTAAAGACTCGAATACTAGAGATCCAATGAGCTAATTCGTATTTTTTTTTTTTTTTAATGCCACCCTTTGATGTGATCTCTTTCATTAACGGCTCTATATAAGTAGCTGTATACTCTCCCTTGAATGGAAATCACCATGACCGGAAGAGACTTTATAAATCGCGAACGTACGTGGACACGAGCGTGAAAGATTTTATAATTATCTGACCTATTAAAGCGAATCGCGATGACTGTCTCGGGAAGAGAAGGGAGGAGGGAGGCAGGGAGGCACCAGTAGATAACAGTACCAAATACTAGGACGAAAAAACAGATACTATCCAGAAAAAGATCAAATTAATAAAGCAATTTTTAACTATAAATATAATAGAAAAATTATTAAATAATTTTAAAAACTGTTTTATTTATTCGCGAGTAATTGTGTTATCAATGAATAGTGCAAATAAAGGAAATGATAACATATTTCCTGATCTATACCCCAGAAGATTACGATAAGAGCGAGTGTCGCTGACCTATTGCATGTAGTATATTTTATATCATTCGGTGTTGTATAATAAGAGAAAATCGATTATCTGAATTCAAAATATTAAATTCGACATTTTAAGTATCCCGACTGATGCTATATTTTCAAGATATTTAGCTTTGTTCATAAAATAAAATTTTATCGCGAACAACGAGACTTGTTCATATTCAACTAGCCAATGTAATTTCTCCCAGCGTGCATAAGAAAAAATTCGCGCGGTAGTATGCATACGCAGGATGCGATAATGATACGTTTTTGAATAAATGTGTTTGCGGAACAAACGAGTATACGAGATAGCACTCGAAGTACATTAAAAAAAAAAAGAAAGCTGTAAATAGTAAACTCAAGACGTTTTAACAGACGGTGCTAAAAATAGAGAAGCGTTAAAAGATTGCGTCGAAATAAAATATCGTGTTGCACAATTTTTTTTATATCGCTAAAATGTTCATTCGATTGCGTGCATCTCTGATATATCTCTGATATATATCTGTCGTGAACATTATATCTGCCCAAGGGTTGCGAGGCTTATTAATTATCATTATGAGAAAGTGTTGGCATTTTGCATCCTCTGCCTTCGTTACGCCGCTGCATACAAGTGCATGGGGCGATTGCAGGTTTCGAAGAAGCTCCATGGAGAACGCGCCGATAAGCAGTGCAAATTTGACGTTGCACTCCAACACGTTGTCAGGAGATAGATAACAATTTACGCGTTAATATATTAGCCATACATGCGACGACGTATCTTTACGAGAGTGCGTGCGACGCAAACATGCCTCTAACTAAGACTTTGACAGCGCAAACTCTTCGATGGTCATTAACCCCGCCGTCCCGGTAAACGACTTAAGGTATAAAGGGTTGCGTCGCTCATCCCGACCGATTACTTTGTTGAGAAATCTCGACACTATGGAAGTGACGCACTTAATCGTCGTGTATCTTCTCGTTGCTCTAAGCGTGCACGAATCGCACGGAAACGTCGAAGCCGGGGTCACCGAACAGGAAGGCATCCACGAGGATCAGCAGAAAGTGCATGACGAATGCCGGAATCCGGACTACAAGAAATATCTCAAGTGTTTAATGAGGCCGAAGAGGCATCATCATAACGGCCACGGGCTGTCGGAAAATGGTAGATTCAATCGTTTTATAACAATCGAGATAAACGCACAGGAATTCGCGTGTCTGCTTGGAAGCCTCGTTTGAATTTATTACGCAACTACATCTGTTACACGATCATTTAGACACGGATAGACGATCGTATTAAATTTAAATTACTGGATCTCTTGGAAACGTAACACAGATGCAATTGCGCAATATGTTTGATCATTAATTCATAGTTCATTAATAATCATTAACGCGACTGTTGTACAGCGGACGATACAAGAAGCATCGCGACTTTATTCTTATGTGACATAATTATTCTTCAACTATGTAAATTAATGACATTACTTTACATGCGTATATGAAACATATATTGTAAACGATAAGTGAAAAAATATGAAAAAATTTCGCAGATCCCACTCATTGTTTGGAAACGTGTCTAAAAAAATGCGACTATCATTCGGAACATGACAATTGCGAGAAAAAATGCAGTCATTGCACGAAAACCAAGCACAGGCATCAGATCATTACGGAATATGAGACGGAATGCGTATCGGGAAATTGCGGTCCGGCAAATGACGGACTGAGAACTACCAATATAACAACAAACATCGACATCAATAATATCATTAATACTTTTAGCAATGCTACTACAAACGGTGAACCTGGTAGATTGCCCGGTACGTCCGGTAGGCCGGGTACGCCGGGTACGTCCGGTACACCGGGTACATCGGGTACACCGGGTACACCTGGTACACCTGGTACACCAGGAACACCAGGAACACCAGGTACGCCCGGAGGTGGTATTGGAGGTAATGGTGGTAATGGTGGTATTTCAATAACGGATATATCAAGAGACTGCTGTCGTGAGTCAAGTTCTTTAATTAATATAGATTCTAAGTTTTATAAATGCAATTTAAGGTGATAGGGCTGCGTTTCGATAAGTTTAAAATCGTCGATTCAGGCTCGTCTTCAATTTTACAGCATCTCGCTTTCCATCGATTCCTATAATACCTCAGATTTCGTTGGTACCACAAATTACGTATGGTGTAGGATTCGGAGCTGCAGGCGGATGCGCGCAAAATCAGTGGCTCTGCATCCAACAAAGCGGCGTTAAGGAAGTACAGGTAGACGGTATCGTATCGAATCTAAAATATCCTGCGTATTAAAGTACAATACACAATCGCAATCTTTTTAAATGCGCAGCCTGATTGCTCCGGATGCGGCAATCCGATCTTACGATACAGGTGCGATGTAAGCTGTTACACAACTTACGCCGGCACGCCGACTAAAATTAATAAACTGCCTTGTACTAGTCCGGAATGCGTTGGGGGTGAGAGTTTGTTTTATTAACTCATTATAATTAATCTGAATTTTAAACACTATCCTTTTTTTATTTGCACAATTAACAGATACTTCTGATTTTTTAACTGCTCTATTATTATTATTACTATATCTTTTATATATTTACTATATTTATTATATTTCTTTTATTCTTTTATTTATATTATATCTATATTTATATTATATCTACAGTATTACGAATGTAATACGCAGTAATACTATTCTGTCTCTTAGGTTCGATATAATTATGCTGGATTCATTGAAAACAGCTGCAATGTGATTGAAATATTATCATAATCGTTCGAATTTATTTTTATATTCGTATATCAATATCTTGATAAAAAATTGCTTAATTAAAATTGCATAATTAACCATAAAACGTAGTTCTAGATTTTTCCAAGTAATCCCCTACTTGCTGAAATAATGTATAACGATCAGTTTCTCAACATTAGCTTATGAAATAAAAACGTTATTTTTCTTTTGCAAAGACCTTGTTTTAATAACCATGTCTACGGAAATTCATCATTTTAAAAGATATACCGGAAAGCATATACCGGCGAGCGACTACGTATCTACGGTTGCCGATCTCTTGGCGCAGTGCGAGAAAGCTTTATCGGGATTTTGATAAGAAAATATTAGAGGAATAGATTAGATTACTTTCTGTTTCTAAAGAAAATATAGTAGCATTAAATTAGAGAATCGATTTTTTATTATAAAATATTATTATAAAGAATTAACAAAAATATATCCGAACAAATCCATCATTTATATGACCTATGACTATAAATAGAACGTAACGTATATAAGCGAACGAATGGTCGAACTGATTGTGAGACCACAAACGGGATTGCCTTATGTCTTGCATTATGCCGTTTACGGCATAACGCATTGACAGCCGTCTGGTCGTTGGCGTCGACCGCGTCGCGTGGACAAGCGATGTGTTCTCAAATCTCCAAGCGAGCGCGAGAAGAGACTTTGTCAGGTGTCAAGGTGAAAACAGGTGCTGGAGAGGCGCGATATTCAGGTACACTGTGACGAAAGACTGTGACATTACAACGTTTACGTTTAGAAAGCCAAGTAAAATTAACGGAATCAATTTTTATCTGCCCCGAACAGAACCGAAATTTCGGAAGAATCCTTCCCGAGATAATTAATACAATACGAGAACGAAAAAAAAAATAAAAATAAAAATAATGTTTCTCCTTATCCCTTTGTAAAGGAATGACATGATTTTCTCATCATATTTTAAACAAAGCATATGATATGTAATTAACAAGTAATATACAATTAATTAAATTAAATAAAGTTTAATTTTTTAATTCTTTCCATAAAGAGCCAAAGTAATTCATGTTTACGATAGTTACTTGATCATTTTGCATTCGCATATTTGCTTATACATTGAGATTTCAGTATAAATCTTCGAAACAAAAAATGCAATCTCTCTCATGAATCTGTTACATTTCGCAATGTACCGATAATGTTAGATAGCGAAAGTGTTTGTAGCATCCTAAGCAGGCGCAGCGTGGGAATAGCAACTTGTTTCTCCTACTCCCATCTTTCTGTCAATTATGTGGTGTGGATGGATCCCTTTTTAAGAGAGTTAAATGCGTCGTTTGCGCGATTTTTGCCGTATTTCGCAGATAACAGCGAGAATAAAAATTGAGTCGATATACTTGAAAGAAAAGACACAAGTATCAATTAACGCTGTTTTAATGTTCAAATCAATTAATGCTGTTTTAGCGTGCATTGAATGTAATCTGTTTCTTTACATATAGATTTTTAGAGAACTAGCTTTATAGCAATAATAAATGCTCTTCTACTTAACTCTCTATATATTAAAGCTTCTCCTATCTTAAAACATCCGATGCGTAAAAGCACCGGATGTTTTAATATACACAAGAGAAGTTATAATATAAAGAGATAAATATATAAATAGAAGAATTTATTGTTGTTATAAAGGTAGTTCTCTAATGCAAAAAATAAAATCTAGCATACATTTTGTGTAGAAAGAGAGAGAAGATATTGATGCAAAATTGATTAAAAATACCTCACATTTATTGTTTTATACAACTTATTAGAACGTTGTAACATCGAAGAGCGCGTTTACGGATCGATCTTAGAAACGTTATATCGAAGATATCCCGGAAGTGATATCTTACGAGAGAGCATTTCGCACGAGGTCCCTGTAAGCGCAATATTTTACCGCCGTAACGCGTCGATAGGTATGTACCTGAGAAACTGTACTAGGCGGACTTGCCCGCAAGCGACGCCTTCCATCGTTATTCTATTGTTAGAAGAGACAACTAGCCGGTACACATACACATGACGGCATATACCTATAGATATTCTATGCTAGTTTCTCGAACGATAAGAATGCAACGTTTCCCCGTGGCGAACTCACGGACCGGACAGCGTGGGCCGTCCTGCCTCCAAACAATCAAATTTACTGCGAATGCAGAGGATTGTTCCTGCCATTTCTGCCCACTCTTGCCCGCCAGTATTCGCCAATCAATTCGATTCCGTTTTAATTTTTTGAAAATATTCTTACAGCTTCGAAAACTGCAGAGAAATATTTCTAATCTTCTTGTGGTTGAAAAAATAGAGATTATTAATTTCAAACGCATAGAGAAAATATTTTTACGGCTTCGAGAAAATTACAATAAATTTTGAGAGACATTAAAAATTTTTTTATGCCTGACAGAAAATAGATTATTAATTTCTATCGCATAGAGAAAATATTTTGACAGCTTTCAGAAAACTATATTTTAAAAGACGTTTTTAATTTTCTTGTATGCTTAAAATATAGATTATTAATTTCGATCGCATAGAGAAAATATTTTTACAGCTTCAGAAACTAAATTTTGAGAAATGTCTTTATAATTTTCTTGTGCCTGAAAAAAAAATAGATTATTAATTTCATATAAAGAAAATTATAAATGTCGAAACTAATTTAAGAAAGGAAGAATGTTGCGGACGATATTGTCCCACCGAGGAGGGTAAACTCGGTTCCTTTCTTCTTTCAATCTACACCTGGCTTCTTAAGCGCATGACGGACCACCCACGGATAGGTGTATCCGAACCCAGGTGGAATCATTAGAGCGAGAGATCGGCGCATAGACATCCGTATGCGTATACCAGACTGCTAACATCCGTCGGTTGGTGTATCAAAATGTCATGCGCCGTAAGCCGTCAAGAGTTTCGCGCTCTATACAATTTAATTTTTTTCATAACTTTCCGTCCATTCTCCGTGTTTACTTTGCGTAAAGGGGTTGGGACGCGCTGCACGATATTGCGCCAACAATACGCTACTATATGTGCATGCTTTTCTCCCCCGTCAAGAACATGAATTTTTCACGGTGCGTGAATCTATTTTCCTGTAAGACTGCGAGGGTGCTTGAAGGCACCCCTCGAAGGCACGTGAGGCGTGCCATCAAATAAAGTTGCCAATTAACTCGAGCTCGCGTCATACGTGTGCATCGACTTCCTGCCTCTAAAAAAAGTCTAATTTGCTTCGAGACATTTAGACCGAAACGTTAGATCGATGAAATATACGAGATATAAAATAAGACAAGGACAAAAATGAAAATTTTATTTATCTTTGCGCGCATGCGAAGATTATTAGTCACAATTAAATTAAGGTCTACTTCTACCTGTATGACTCTACGCAAAAACGTTTCGCTAACACATTTGTATAACTGTTTCGAATAAAGCGGAACTTGTCTAGCGAATATCAGATGGTTAATCGATTATTTACATTGGACGGGATCGGGAGATCGTCATCGGTTGAACAATTGGAGAAGTCACTGATCCGTGAAATGACTACCATCGTGGGCATCGTCGAGAGCGAATGGAAGTTCGTTGGGGACGGCCCACAGTCAAGGGTTAACAAAAGTCCGTTACAGTTATTCCTCGAAGTAATCGTTTGGTCGAGCACTCGCAGCAAGCATTGATGAAACGACCCGTAATCGATTTGTACGGTAGTGCATATCGTTTCATTCTCAAGTTTGAAACGCGGTCCCTTTCAAGCGATTCAAATAAACGAGCGAAGTGTACGAGTATAAATACCACGTGTGAAAATTCTGATTACAGCCTTAACACGTATATGAGACATATTTGATTTATAAATATTTTTTAAATTAAAAAAATAATAAATTTTTTAAGTTGAAATTTAAAAATTAAAAAATTAAATTAATCATATATAATTAATAAATGATATGCAAGTAAAAAGCATCGATAATAGGATAATTGTCAAAAGCTGTAAATAGTTAAAGAATGGACGAATAGTGTTAATTTGAATATAAACTTTATATATAAATAGTATACATATTTTTTCAAATTTATACTAATAAGATACAACGCGAGCATTAAAATACTTTCTCATTTAAGTTAATTATAGAGCTATTACGGATTTCTCCCGATCGTTTCGCGAAGGTTGTTGTTCGTTTTAACTATTTCCTTAATTGCACGGCGTGACGGTACATTTAATTAGCTTTGTGATTGAGTCGATGAGAACAACAAACGCGCGTAACAGCAGGACGTAATGATTGCGGCTGGATATTACGGCGAGGAGGAACGGCTGCTTTTATAGATACTGGTTTTACACTGCCTATGGTTCGCCGATTGCTAAATAAGTCGGGTCGACGCGACGTCGGCGTGGACATTTTTTTTTTATTTGCAATCGATTTGAATTTATTCAAGAAGGTAACCCACGATCTGCACGATCTAGAGTCTGGACTATTGTTAATTGCACTCGGGAGTATCGCTCGTAGGATCCGATTATACGCATACGCTTTTCCGGTGAGGAAACTCAGTCGAAGACTCTCGATTTTCACACTTTTATGAAATCGCCAAGCTATTTTATTATGTCGTAAGAGATCGGTACTTTTTTGGCCGTGTATCATAAATCAACGCTCCATATATCGCGTCTGCCATTAAAATACACGGTGTTATGTCTATCTGTGCTTCTGATATTAATTTATCGCCCGCTTTGATCACATGTGAGATCAGTGAGAAAGGCGTAGGCCACGTCAAAGTGTTCCTTTAACACGCCGATGTTTCATGGGTTACCCACGCAGCCTCACGTTTTAGATTAGTGCCTCCGAATAATAATATACAGAGGGTTTGATTCGCAGATATACAGGTTTGTTCTCTCATCTTTCGTCTATCTCTAGACTATATCAAGCACCCTTCTGTACTTGTTCTCGCTAGTAGCCATGTTGAATTACAAGGTGAGTCTATGCTGTAGGAATCGCTTTTTGCTCGACTCAAGGCCTCGGCGAGAGATGTGAATGAATCTAGAACCTGTTTCTCCCCGCATCTCTTCTTCTCACACTTGTCCGACTTCTTTGCGCTCAAGTTGAACGAATAATTTTATTGAAAAATAACATTCAACGCGCTTTTTATTGCGTCCACACGCGCAATTGATATATATATATTTTCTAACATAATTTTTAATGATACTTCTCATTGTGCTTTGTAAAAATTTTCGAAAGCAAAATCTTTTGTCTCTTCCTTTTTCTTTCCTTAATTATTTTTATTTTTATTACAAAAGAATATGCGTGTATAGAGTTGAAAACAAGATTTCATCGACACAGGCTATAAGTTAACGGAGATTATGGAGAAGTAGGAAAAGAGTAACAATATATACTATTGTTGGCATGTTATTGCGCATAGGAGAGAGAGAGGGACAGACATACACACACACAACAGAAATATTATCAATATAATTGTTAAGAGAAAAAAACATAGGGGCAAATATAGAAAGTAGAAGAAGGGGCAAAAGGATTGTGTTCCTGTGCAGGTAGCGCCACGCGTAATCGGTACGACTGCGATGATGTGATGCCGGCAGTTTGGAGCGAGTCTTGCCGGTGAACAGGTCGAGCAAGAGCGAGGCTTCTTCCCTCTCGTCGATCGGTGGCAGATACAGGATACATACATATATATCGGTACCGTCGTTCCTCGCCTCGGGTTTGCTCCGAAACGGAGCCGTGCGATACGGACGGCAACGTATAGTTGTGCCGTCGACCGTTTTATTTATCAGTGCGTTTCCGCATTCACGGACGCGTGGTATAGAGCCGAGAATTTAGATCGGAATCGCACCGATGATGTATCGTTTCAACCGCAAGACTATGTTCGCGCTGTCGACGAGCAATAACCTTCTTTAATCGAAGGTAAGTCTTCGGTCATGGTGCCGTGCTTACCATATCTTATTCCTCCATTCCCCGTTTGCCATTAATAATTGCATACGCTGATGTTGCGTTTCGCGATAAATTTAAATAGATAGGTCATTTAAATTTATAATATGAAAAGCCTATTTCGTTTTTTTTACATAGTTAGAGCGTAATTAGAAAAAGTAATTGCTTACTAAATAAAACTATATAATGTCGAATGCTTCGTCCTCTGCTCATCACTCATCACCTTTCACTGCTTTCAGTCGTACTTAATTGTTACTGGATATCAACACATATTTCTGAGAACAAAATAGAACTATATAATATCGAAGGCTTCGTCCTCTGCTCAACACCTTTCACTGCTTTCAGTCGTACTTAATTGTTATTGGATATTAACACATATTTCTGAGGGCATTGATGTAAACAAACATCGAATACGCAGCCAATGTGAAATTTAACTCTAACGTATTACCTCGAACAATATACGTAAAATCATATATTCCATAGAAATTATTGACTTTTAATCAGATTTCCAGAAACAATAATAGAATTAATTATTAATAATTATTCATCTTTGACCGTAAACAAAGATGTCACACAGCTCAACTATAAAGTTAAATTAAATTCTACTATCACTATCAACGTTAAATTAATTAAAATAACATTAAATTAATTATTATAATCACACATTAAAATGAGATGCATTTTCTCTTAAAGTTAAAAGTTTTCATTTTATAATTTTTGCACAGGAGTAAAATAATTTTATATTTCTTTTCGTACTTTCATGTATGTATGTTGAAGTTTCGCACAGAATTTGTCGGGGAACAGTGAACTGAAACTGTTAACATAGCGGAGTCAGAACCCAAGTCCTAATTTGGAACTTGGGTTACGACACAGTCTCTTCTCTCATTTTTCGTTCAATTCGAGGCTACCAATGAAACATTAATGACCAAACCAATATCCTTCGCTAGAAAATTTTTTTTGCTTCAACAACAAGAGAAACTTCAATAATAATATATATTATAAAAATAAACATTTTTTTCAAACCAGAATTTTTAAATTGAACAATTTGAGCGATCGTAGCTTAAAAGTTATATAAATTGCTTGAATAATATTTAATTTAAAGTCAGTTATATGCAAATATAAATAAATATAAAAAAAGAGAAAGATACCGATATGCTCTTTACAAGGTTCACGTTAGCCCTCGCGCCCTTTCACTGCTAGACACACCTGACTCTTTGCCATAGGAACCTGCCATTGCCTTTCGGCTATACGTGCCAGAAAGCAGATGTCCATTGTCCTTGCGAACGAGGGACAGCAGCTACCCTCATCATTTCATCGATTAGACCTATAGTTTCAGGTAATAACGTGACCGCTGGCGCGCGCATGTTATACACGTTATAGTCTACACAATCATATGAATTTAGCCCCAAAATTCGAGACCTCGATGATTCGACTCGAAATTTTCGATTCTGAAAAATATAAGCCGCGATTTTTTCGACGATTCGATCGAAGGAATTAAATCATTGTCGCGTATCAACGTGAAATACGGTAAATATCTCGATCGCTCGCACGACGGATATTTCTTTACTCTCCTCCTTAATTCCTAGCATATATCTTTTCCATATTTTTTTATTCTTTACCGAACAGCATCCCATAGAAAGTAAAACTATCGGCCCGGTTGCGTGTCCTCGAACGACATACAGTTCGATATACATATTCACGAATAACGCAGACAGATCATTTTTCAAAGATATCGTGAATTTGATAAAAAAGTCGCGAGTTAATTGACATAAGGAGCCTAAATTTTCTTGAATTATATTATTAATAAAAGCAGATCTATTTATAGTTCAATCATATATCTTTATAATGAATGCATTTTATATATCTTTTTTTTTAGTTTTATTTAAATTATAAGCAAAGGACAGTTCGTGCAAAATTTAACTTCCCCTCGTGAGACATAAAAATGATGAGGTTGATATAAGTGCACGTAATCATGAGTGCCCTATGGAGGGTAAAAATGTGTGCACCTGTGAGTTTTTGTGTTTTAATACGAAAGGTAGAAAATTCATTTAGAGAGACTCTATTATGCATTTTCTTCTGAGAATAAAATTTTATAAAATAATATCTTCTATTTTATAAATGATATATTACGCATGCAATTTGTAAATATTCGCTGATTGGTCGATCGTGCTCAAGAATTATAATATAAAAATTCTTAAAAATATTTATACAATTATTATAAATATTTTTACTAACATTACATTTACTATTCTCTCGAGAGAATGTCCGTCAAAGTGTTAAAAGGGGTGTATTTAATGTCACAGAATAAAGCGCGCGTACTGCATATAACAGTAACGCATCTCGCGCATTGCTTATGATCTTATACCGTTATCTTGAAATAGGTGAGTTCGCGGTACATAGTGCATACATAGTGCATACATAGTGTGTATCTGCCAGTTAATCACGTTGTTTATAATATTAACTGCCAACATGATTGAACAAAATGAGTTGCGCATGACTTACGACAATAAAATTCCCTGCGGACCGTGTAGTTATTGCGAAATATTTCCAGATCTTATCGCAGTTGAAATATGTTATCACATTGCAATGCATGTTACTTTATTCATGATGCGATACTCGTATCGATTTGGTGAATATTTATCGTCTGAACGAATTGTTCAAAAGCACGATATGCAATACATTATGTGCAATGTGTAATACGTAATGCACATAATGTTAATATGCAATGCGATATTATTCCATATATACATATTTCATATATATTCGTACACGTTTAAAATATCACCGCTTCTTAATTGCAAATAATTGCCGCAAGGAAAGAGTTAATGTTATTCAAGTGTATTAACTTACATCTTATGAAAAAAATATGATTCACATTGTTAATGACCTTAGAAATATCAACCTTGGTAAATATTAGTGCGATTACGTATTATCTATAAAGGATATTCCTCGCGTGCCTAATCGTGGCAATCTAATATATTTTTTTTTCTTGTGCCAAACACAAACACAACGCGCGCTTTAAAAATATTTAACATTTACTTTCTTTTTTGTAAAATTAAATGCACAAAGTACTTGCTTTTGTCGCACTAGAAAACAAACGAAATATCGTAAACAACAAATTAGTTTATTATTCGAAATCGCTAATTGACTTTAATTCGTTTTTATTGTTTAAAAATATATTCTTCGAAGTAATTACGCTCGATAAAATGTATGAAGATTAAAATTTAAGATAATTGTAATGACTTTCAAGATATTCCGTTATAAGAAATAAGAATTGAGATGCTTAATTTTTTTATATCCTTTAGCTTTGTGTGCAGTTTTTTTTTTAATTACGCAGATCATTTAATCACTAGAATGGCAGAATTGTTTCACAAAAATGTCTTTAAAAATGTTCATTTAAGAGGAAAAAGTAAAAATAATTGTGCTTATGCCTTTGTGCAATTTAATAACAAAAATTCACCCGGATATGTCTACAATCAAACACAGTTAAAGAAATATTAATTTTGTTAGTATGTCTAAGAAGTTTACTCGACCCTGTCATTATAATCGAAAAGCCAGCTAGATCTCTGCTTTCTCCACTCGAATTTGCAATCGCTTAGATTGCATCGAAGATATGAACCGTTACCTTGTTCTCTTCTAGATATACTCAATGTCTCTCAGTTTAAGTCCCAGTTTATGCAGATGTATTTTTTCTTATTTTAATAAAAATTTATATGTCTTTCCGCGATCTTCTCCTTCTTCTATCAACTATCATATATTCTCTTTTTATTTCTCCATGAAATAATTGTTCTTTTGTATTTAGTGGAATTATGTTACACGCTCAGTTCTACAAAAGCTGGAAATGGGATTTTTATACCCCGCAGGGCACGGAACGTGCAATATGTAATATATGAGAGGTGCAATCCATACTTATTATAGATTATTCGTCCGTAAAGAGTCATTTAAAAAATAAGCATCTGAATATGTAGGAAAATGTTATATCAGAGAGAAGAGATACTTGACAATCTCATTTTGTTGTAGTAAATGATAATAACACCGTAAAATGTAAAATATGCAATAATACTCTTATAGCATATTTTTATAGAATTTTCTGACAAAATAATAAATTTAGAAAATATACATAATATTAATAAGGCTAAAGAAAAAATGTATCATAATTTGATTATTATGTATTATATGCGAGAAGGTTGGAGTGACACGAAGAAAATGTTTCAAATGTGAGAAAACATTCGAACAATATGATTCTTCAACGTTAATTAAACATCTGAATGACAAACACAATATTAATGCATCAAAATATCGAACAACAAATAAAATAAAAAAAAGGTGAATATTATTGTTTTTTTCTTTTTTGAATTAATTCAAGAAAGATAAATAATAATATTTATCGTGTTTTATTTTATTTGTTCTTCGCTATTTTGGTGCATTAATATTGTGTTTGTCATTCAGATGTTTAATTAACATTGAAGAATCATATTGTTCGAATGTTTTATCACATTTGAAACATTTTCTTCGTGTCTTCAACCTTTTCGCATATATATATATATATATATATATATATATATATATATATATAATACATAATAATCAATTTATAATACAGTTTTCTTTAGCCTCATTTATTTCATGTACATTTTCTAAATTTATTATTTTGTCAGAAAATTCCATAGAAATATGCTATAAGATTATTGCACATTTTACATTTCACGGTGTTATTATCATTTACTACAACAAAATGAGATTGTCACGTATCTCTTTTCTCTGATATAACATTTTCCTACATATTCAGATGTTTACTTTTTAAATTCTCTTTACAGACGAATAATCTGTGACGAGTATGTACTGTACATCACATATATTACATATTGCACGTTCCCCATGCTCTGCATGGGTGTACCAAAATTCCCATTTCCAGGTTTTAAAGAATTGGGCGTGAACACGATTCCACTAAATACAAAAGGATAATTATTTCAAGGAGAAATAGAAGAGGAATATACATATAATAGTTGGTAGAAGAAGAATAGGAAAGTCGCATGAATTTTTACTATATCACAGTTTAAGTTCCAATTTACGCAGATGTATTTTCTCTTAGACGAGTAGCACGTATAATAATTAATAATTCTCTCTGTTTAGCTAGAATTTGTCCTTATACATTTTTTTAAATTGTTGAATATTGTTATTGTCAATATTTTAATCTATTTTTTTATATGTGTGTTATTAATATTATATCATTTAAAATAATATTTTAAAATATATAAATACAATTGTTATTCGTTGAGTAGAACAAGGATGTGAAAGATAACGTAACATTTGATAAAAAAAATCACGTGAGAGA
Organism: Prenolepis imparis; assembly: GCF_030444845.1. Classification (NCBI taxonomy): domain Eukaryota; kingdom Metazoa; phylum Arthropoda; class Insecta; order Hymenoptera; family Formicidae; genus Prenolepis; species Prenolepis imparis. The sequence goes on from NW_028141169.1 coordinate 9,884,272, forward strand.
GAAGAATTGCGATGCGTAAAAATAAAAAAAAATAGAGGGAAGAGAACGTGTGTATAGGCGGGTTCATTGTACGATTACTTACCTGCGATGTTCCTTTCGTGGTCCATTTTTTCTTTTTTATTCAAAAACGTGAAACAGACATACGGGCGTGCGACAGATGTACATACACGATGGTGACCGTTTCGTGGACGAGGGCTGACGTCATCCGACGACAAACCTTTCAAGGAAGTCCGAGGCTGTCTCGCAAAGTCTCCCTTTCACGTTTCTCTCTTCTTTTTTTGCTTTTCTTACTCTCATCTCTCATACGCACAGGGTGTTCCATAGAATTTACCGTAACTAATATCGTAGGATTTTTAAATTTAAAAAACGTCTCTTACTCAATATGTAATTTTCAGCATTACAAGTATTTACACTGAATTAATAAATTATATACTAAAGGAAAAGAAAGAAAAAAGAACGGAGAAATTCTACGATTGCGCTGAAAATATGTTAATTATATAATTCGCTATTTACACTTTTACCTGTTCGCTTGAATACATTTCCTGATTTTACTCTATGATTTATGTTAACATCAGATTAAATAATTTTACTTGCAGCATACTCGAACAATGCGTCTTTTCAAACGTTATACAGCCGATACGAGCCCGCAGCTTGTTTCGGCTGTATCTATCTCTCAAGATATTGCACCTACTATTGAAAGTAATGCGTCTGAGAGATCGGAAAAAAAATCAAAGACAGACGAAAAATTAGAAGATATTCTTCCAATTAAAGATGTCGACGCGCAAAAGGAATCGGTGGATTCCTCTATTCTGACTCGTAAAGGTAGGAATGTAACAAGTTATTTGTAATATTTATAATATTAGTAAATGCGCACTTTACAACATTCGTATCTATATCACTTTATTGTACATATAATAAACCGTAATAATAAAGAAATTAATTAAACGGTAATAATAAAGAAATGAATTAATTAAATTAATCTTGATTGACAATTTAAAATCGAATCTTGCACCTTTGCGTAAAAGGAATTTCAACTTGGGGGCGAAAGATGGGTCGGAGATGGGATCAAATGAAGAGGTCAGATAGTTCCGAATTACTTTCAGTATCTCGACGACGACGACGATGGAGTCCACATCGGAAAAGCAGCTACGACGAAACTTCGAACGAGAAAGAAAACGTAATATATAATAATACCTTACGTGTTATATGCGCGGCAAAATTGTTTCAGCTAAGATGTTGATCGAATAAAGTCTCTCATTCCGCGAAAGATGTAATCGTTCTGAGTAATCGACACTTTTAGGGTAATAGCGAGTTCCTGAGACCAAAGAGAATTCCCAGGGTGGAATCGTTGAAAAATTTCTTTAGGACCGGCGGCGATCATTCTTTCAACCCCAAAAATTCTGCGAGAAACGCGATACAGGAGGAGGACGTCATCGATATCAGACACTGCCCGATGGAGAAGACGCTGAGCGAAGGAGCGATCAGGAAAATTCCTCTTCGAGGTATCTGCTCCGAGAATATGGACGATCGTGAATTCGCTGGAATCGATCGAGAAATGTTCCTTCGTCAAAAGAAATTACAACTTAGTCGTAGCATTCAGGATCTTCAAGAGCAGCGACGAGTCTTAGATTACATACTTAAGAATCAAGAGATCCTGAAGACGCGACGGGGCGACACGTTCGTGAAAGAAACACTGGAGAACGGTGGAACGAATTCGAAGCGAATCTCCAGTTCCGATTGCTCGTCTACGGAAAGGACGAAGAACGTCTCGACGCGAATGCCTGATCATCGATCTCCTACTTCCGGTAACGCCAACAAAATTAAGGAAAACGTTTGTCATGAATCCTCCTCAGTCGCGCTGACCGGTTTGGAAGATCTACTGAGCAATCTGCGCATAGGTTGCGACGAAAGTGGCTACGATTCAGATAGTACGCGGGCCGGCGCGGATTCGCCGGACAGCGAAAAATTGGCGGTACCTTCGTTGCTGAAACCGCGCAGTTCCTCGATAACATCTGACGATTATCGCGGCTTGTCGCTATCGTTCCTTGCCTCGCGGAAGAAAGACGCAGCGATCAAGCCAGATTCATCGAAAACGTACGCTTCGACGGTCGAAAAAGTCGACGCCGCTGTCGATGCCGCGACAAGCAACACTTCTTTCAACGAATCGATTGTAACTCAAACCACCATGTTAATGTCGGATGACGATACGGATAGCTGCGACGATGACACTTTCGCCGATTTTTTTGAATATCAACCAGACTTAACGAGAACTTATTCTAAGAGGGAAGCGGATCTCTTTCCGCAATGTCACAAGGATCTAATGATAGCAGCGTCTTCCGCTCTGCTTGATGATTCGACGAAACTTCAAATGACGGAGAGTAATGATCCCGACATTACTCTGACACAATATGACGATGCTTCTGACGATGCTGATATGCATGGCATTGATGATGCCAAAACGAAAGTCGATCTTGACGAGAGAAAACCTGTTGCAGCAAACCATGTACCTCAAATGGTTAAATTTCCGAATTTACTGAAGGAGAAGAAATATAAAAATCGCAAGTGCTCCAGTCCGAGCGTGTTACATCTTTTAGATCACGCTGCGCCTCCGTGTAACGACAGTCCACCGGCTAACAAAATCTGTTCTTTATCTAAAATGACTAATCCGCTGCAATATTACAGCCCGAAGAGATCACGTTCCAGTCTAGGACTCGATACAACGGACGTGACGAGGAACGTGGCGAAGAGAGTGTTGACGTTGAACGAGTTCGCGCTTCCCACAGTTTCCAAGACTGTCAATAAAACTCTAGCACGACGGGAATTGAAAACGATGAAACTCACGGTGAACCATACGGTGGGTCTTGGTATATCGATGGAGCGACGCGAGGCGGCCAGACCGTTTTACGTGATCGCCAAGATGGATCCAAACGGCGAGGCGGCTAGGTCGAAGCAGTTTCGTATCGGCGACGAGATCGTCCGAGTCTGCGGACGTAGGATACGAGGTATGTCGATGGCGGAGGCGCGAAACGCCTTGCGAAGCTGCGTCGGCACCGTCGAGCTCCAGGTAGCGAGAGAGCCGATGAAAATCGGCGATACCTGGGGCGACGTCTTGACGCGTACACGAAGCGATCCTGACTCGTGGATCTCAAAGAGCCAAAGAGCCGAATTTCAGTCGGCTTCCCGTGCATCGTCTCCGACGAATCGCACTTCCGATGCAAGGGCATCTCTTGATGACACGACTATCACGACTGGCCGGAAAATAACAGGGATGAAGAAGTTCCAGATCGTGAGGAAACGAAGCGCCGAAACTCCCGCCGTTCAACGAGGCTCCAGTTTAGCCATGGATCTCCTGACGATCATATTAGCGAAGGGTGCGCCCAAAAAATTGGGCTTCTCCATCGTCGGCGGTGTGGACAGCAATAAAGGGCGCATGGGTATCTTTGTGAAAGATATTATGCCCGATGGACAAGCTGCGGAGGAAGGTATATCGTATTTCTTCTATCAAGATATTAATGTGAGAATAAAAATGGAAAGATATAATGATGTAATATAACGTGGAGAAAACAATTTCTATATTGGTTTGCTCGTAATATTGTTAAAGGTACTCTGAGAGCGGGGGACGAAATTCTAGCTATTAACGGCTCCTCGTTAGACGGCCTGACACATGCCAAGGCGTTGCAGATGTTCAAGAATGCCAAAGCCGGGAATTTGATACTTCACGTCGCCCGAAGAGACCCGGCGCATAAACGGTTGTCTCACATAAACCATGCAGTTTAGAGTTAATGCGATATTTAATTATTAATACGCGCCGGTTAGTTTTTGCTTCGCTCTATTAACAACCGTGTCCCACTGGGCAAACTTTATTTGCTTCTTGCTTTCAGCGCTGTTAATTAATAATTATAATTATATGACATTTAACAAAGATTTTTTTCTGTGTTGCAGATATGTTACGCAATCAAAATCGTACGATTGCCTCAACAAATTAACGAAGTCCGCCGACGAATGAAAATATTGCCATTATCATCGTTATCGAATTAATCTCATTATTGTAGATATATAATTATTTCGAGAAATTTTTTTTTCAAATATGATTTTCCTTAGGATCTCTCTCTATTAAATTAATAATTTATATTTCAAAAAAATTAAATTATTGATATTGTGCGTTCGAAAGATTTGACATACATCTAGATTAACATCTTAATATATTTCCAATAATATTTTATACGCAAAAATATATACATATATATGTATGCACCGTAATCGAACCATAATTGTGATAGCAATTAATTATTTTCACTAATATTCGTAATCGAATTCTTCTTTTTCTAACAGAAAATTTTTTTTTACAAATAAGAATATTTAATCTCATTGAAATCTCTAAACAAAATCTCAGAGATGACAATAGTCAGCATTTATTTGCATTTATATATATGTATGTTGCATATTTAATTAATTTATTCTGTTTCAGAAAAAGGAGGAAATTAGAGAAAATTAAATTATGTATTGCTATTGAAATATTTGCATTTCAGAAACACACGTCTATTTATACATAAACGTTATACTTTAACGTTAGAGATGTTAATTAAAGAAATAGAATAGTTAGCGCAATAATGATATTACACAGCTTTATAACCATGTCCTGTTAGATATAGTATGCTAACAATTTGGAATATGGTTTGACTTAACAGCATCGTGGGGGATTTGACATATGTTTTTACTTAAAAACGTATTATTGTGTAAATCGAACTACGCAAAAACTAAAAAAAAAAAAAAAAAAAACTAGTTTTGTCCGAAAACGCATAAGTCATCGATCGCGTATTGTTACTACAATAATGAATAATCCTTATTAAGTTATTTGTTAAGAGACTGACATTATGAATGTCTACCTGCAAAATGCTGTGATATCGATTATAGTCGTATCGGCTCTGATATTATTACAAACTGTGTATTTAAGAATAAATGTGATGTTGTTAAATATAAAAATATATCTTACATGCTTCCTTTTAACAATCCTCAAAACAAATATAATTTTGTCCATCGTACAATATATGCAAATTTTTGAATTTTTATCTATAGTTTATTGGTGCTCGAATTGAAGACGTATCGATGAAGGAGTTTCTAAACGTTTTTATATTTCAGAATTAATTAATCTTTGAACGATAAGAATGCCGTGAAATAAGATACTCCCGTTCTCACCACCTTAAATCGAATAGGAACGTATAAGTCATTTCCTATATATTTTGTAAAATAATTTTTCCAGATTCTCGTACTTACTGTGGCGAAGATTGCCATCGATAACGGAAACAAATTACCTGCTGTCAATTTGCACGGAACGACACTTCTGTAAAGAGTTATAATTAACAATGATTTTAATCTTGGTGAGAATTTATACCATTCCGCTGCATATCTGTGAAAAGATATTTCTAAAATTATTTCATATAAGATTTTCATCAAAATTATGCAAACTAGGAAATATTATAAAAGATTTTTTTAAGTTAAAGTTGAATTTATAATTATTAATATTTTAGATATTTTACATATATCTGGATAATATTACAATTTTTTTTAATCGCGAAAATTGATTTACAAATTTTAAAGCATATAGAAATTTTTAGAACATGATCGAATAAATCATATAATTTTGAAATATTTTTGATAAGCTGAATTTCGGAATGATTTAATACAAACATAAATATATGTATATGTAAAAATATAAAAAATTATTACGCTCGATAAAATATATTCTGACTTTCGTCCATTAATTTCTGGCCGGAATAACACACGATTATCAGTTGCAGCAGTGCTCCCGCGATTATAAACAAAAATCTAATTATTTCTTCCAGTTGGTCTAACACATAGACGATCTATAATATACATTATATATCAAAAGTGTTATATATATATATACATCCACGTCCCATCTCTGAAATATAATTATAATTTCACGAAATTTTTACGTAATAATCTTGATACATAACAATGCCGATTATGGGAAAGTTGATCATTTAAAAATATGTCCTACGATATTTAACGCTTACGCGAACTCCAATCAGACTGAAAACCGCGCCAATGATTAATGAGAAGCTAATTCCCACAATCTTATGCGTGTCGTTCAATATATCGACATACCTACAAAATAATGATGACTTTAATTAATAACATTCTCTTTTATTACAGTCTTTTATTACTAGATCATCTTTCGCGAGTTCTTGCAAAAGATCAAACACGGAGGAACTCATGCTTACTCTAAAGCGAGTTGATGTTTCTTCAAACACACAATGTATTCTCGATATATCATTTTCTCATCGAACAAGTCATACTCTGCATTCGCGCGATATCTCGTCTCGTCGTTCACGTTCGATATTACGTTCTCAATTTCTTGACTATAATGCGATTCTTGTGATAATTCGCGGAAGGATATCTGTCGGACGAATTTTTTTCTACCCGCACATTTATATCGTACTTACCCGATAACTTGGAATAAACTGCATGCGTGCGCGGTGCACGCAATATGCATAGTATCGACAGCCACCATAATGGTCATACCCACCGTGATCATGATAGTGGTGTACAAAAATATTGCTACAAAATACTTATTCTGATCTACCCCATATTCAGCATAAATTGCGAGGTGTCGCGGACGCGATTCATTAAGAGGCAGCACAACATCGAGAAACATCGGTCCTAATGAAGGTATTGTGATAAACATTGACATCATAACGTAAATCAGTACTGCAAATTTTAATAATATTATATATTATTCATTTGATAATATTTTTATACATAAAATGTATCAATCATTATATAGGTATATGTATATATGTATACATAATTTCTTTTTTTTTTTTATAATCACTCACTGGAATAAGATACTGAAAATTTCTGTGATATACCAGAATAATTTTTCATAATTCGAACTTCGAAATCACTTGTAAATATATTCCAATGGTTTTCCATAGTTTCGTATAAACGTTGAAACTATAAATCATAAAAGACATTGCAAAAACATTTAATATTAACATACATATCTAAACATACATATAAATATAAAAAGAGAAAAGTACATTTCACTTTAATCAAACTAAAATCATTTAAGATAAAATTAACACATTGATATTAATTGTTGTTGATGTGTTTCAAAATTTACCTTACTGCGATACCAAAGCTGATTCAATAATTTTACAAGGAAAGCCAGCGTTACAACCATTTGATATATACATTCGAAAATCATTTGTCCACTATGTCTATGCATGTACAATGTTATTATCTGCGGTTAAATTATATTGTAATCCGAAAATATATATAAAAAAAATATACATATATATTATATATCAAAAAATAATATTTAGCATGATAGAAATTTTTGAAGACAAATTAAACGTCCAGAAATTCAAGTGTATCTATCATATATATTACCTCGAACGGTAAGTAACTTATTTCGAGTATAACGCAGATTATTGGCAATAAGTGTCTCGTGAGCTTACGTTGGAATGGCCAAAGACCTAGGCACGACAAAAATATTCTATTAATATTATACTCTCGAAGAACATTCACCAGCATGATTCGCTTCTGCTTGTTACGATAGAAATGAAGAGTACCGCGTGCGCGCGTGTCGATCGATCTTCGCTAGGATCCGAGAATCGTAAAATTATAGAGGTGTCGGAAGAATTGGAAAATTACGGGATGTCAGATATATCGTCCGCTCGTGGTCACTTATGTATCATCAAAATTAAGTATCTAGTTGTTTCTGAAATGCAATTTCTTGCACGTCTTCTCAGAATGACAATTGCATGCCACGTGACACGGTAACTGATGAGGATACAAGAATAATGGAAAGCGTTCTCTCTTCTTTTCTTCAATCTATTATCAACTTTGTCCCCTATTCTATTGCTACATTTTTTTTCTAGCTCAAAAACACTGATAAATGTATGTAGATACGACCGTTTTCGAATGTTCGTCGTGTGCGTATATGTATAATTTATGCATCTCTCTCGAGGAGAAAGATAATGCATATCTGTTCGCTTCCCTATTCTTATCAATATTTGATCATTTCTTTTTACATGACATAACATAGCTAATCACATCGTACGTCATATACCTCTCACGAACGCTGCTGTATTTCATTCTTGATAGGGGATCAATTAGTTTCAATCTTTAAATTATTCGCAAGTCGTAATTATTGTGCAACAAACCGCGCTGCGAAATGCACCGTCAAGGAAATTCGTAGGTCTGCGCTTTCGCATTTCAAAGAACGGTCTTCGCAAATAGCGTACAACCGGTCACATTAGTTGTAAGTAAGGAGAAAATACAGGAAATGTTATACGATACCGGTGAAGATGTTATAAGATAATTGTCGGAGGTAAGTTTCGGACGTAAATTACTCGGGACGGGGAAATAAATAAATACGAATTGCGACGTGCTTTTCAGAAATATCTCGGAATTTAATTTAACGATTTCGTCTCGTTGGTATTAATGCTCGGAATAATAGACTCCCACGTACACGTAAACGAGCCCGGTAGAACTAAATGGGAAGGATTTCACACCGCTACACGAGTGGATGTGCCTTTGTAACGATCTTTATTCTTCCCCTTCCGTCGTTTATAAACACTAAATAATTATCTTTATACTTACGTTATTTATTTCATATGTTATAGAAATTCTATTCCGCCTACCATTACCTTAGACAATCTCAAAGTTAAGGAGAAGGAAGCGTACGCGAAAACATTTGTATAGATGTTGCGTTCTGGGGCGGTATAATACAAGAAATGAGGTATGTTACAAAGCGAGTTTTTAGATAATTTTTTTGAATATTTGAATACACAACACGTGAAATATATTTTTGTATGTACTACGACAAAAAATTATTTTTCGAAGAAAACAGATGTCCAAAAGATATCAATTCATGAAACTCTTCTCTCAAGCGAGACAGATTTTTAAATATAATTTTTGAATATTTAAACAAAATATACATGAAATATACTTTTGCTTTTGTATATTAAGTACAAAAATTATCTTCGAAGAATAGAGAGAATGCGGGTACATATGTCGCGAGAAATTCGTTTGAAAGATCAGTTCGAGTCGCTCGAAATTAATTATTTATTAGTATTTTTTTATTAGTCATTTATTATTAATTAGTCTTTCATCGATAGGAATGCCGTGAAGTAAAGCATACTCGCTCGTATTACCTTAAATCCAATTGTATATTTTATACGTTGTTTTCCGTGCATTGTAATAAATTTACGAGATCTTGTACTTATCGTAGCATAAATCGTCATCGACAATGGAAATAATTTACCTCTAATCAAATTGCACTAACATCACTGAAATAAGATACTGCAAATTTCTATGACATGTCAAAATAATTTTTTATTTATTCGAACTTCGAAATCATTCGTAAATATATTCCAATGATTTTCCATAGTTTTGTATAAACGTCAAAACTGGTCACAAAAGACATACAAAAAATGATTCAAACATATTTGAAGCAATATTTGAAACATATTAACAATAATATCAATGTACAGCGTTAATTTTATCTTTAAAATATATATTATATAGCAAAAAGTAATATTTGGCATGACAGAAGTTTTCTGCTTGTTACGATAGAAATACTGTGTGATCGATCTTTGCACGACCGAACGATCATAAAATTATAGAGATATCGTAAAAATTGAAAAATTACTGGATATATATCGCCCGCTCTTGGTTACTTATGTATCACCAAAATTAAGTTGATACCTGAAATGCAATTTCTTGCATGTCTTTTCAAAATTTATGTGACGCTGTAGCTGATCAAGGCAATAATGGAGCGCGAGTGAGTGCTTTCCCTATTATTTTGAATTTATAATCAACAAATTTTTCTCCTTTTCTCTGTTCCATTTTTTTCTAGTACGAACACTGATAAATGCTAGATCGTCATTTGAATGTTCGTCATGTGCGTATATAATTTATGCATCTCTTTCGAAGAGAAAAATAATATATCTGTTTATTTACCTATTCTTATCAGATATTTGATCATCTCTCTCTGCATGCCTAACATAATCAATCATATTGTACGATAATGTAGCCCCCACAAACACTGCCGTATTTCTCTCTTGATAGGGATCAATCAGTGTTCCAATCATTTTATCACTTTTGAACTATATTTACAGACGCGGATAGTTGCATTTATTGTGCAATAAAGCGCATTTCGAGATGCGCTCTCAAATAAATTCGCAAGTCTGTGCTTTTGCATCTTAAAAAACGTCATCGCAACATGCGATATACATACATAACGTATAACATGCCACATTAATCGTAAGAAAAGAGAAAATACGAGAAATATTATATCTTATTTCTCTTAAGTATTTATCTCATATTATAGGAATTCTATTCCGCCTATTATCACCTTAGACAATTTCAAAGTTAAGAAAGCGTATGAGAAAACATTTAATAATTGTTGCATTCTGAGGCGATGTAATACCAGGAAATCACGTATATACAAGCGAAATAGATTTTTAAATATAATTTTTGAATATTTAAACAAAACACATGAAATATACTTGTATATATACATATACATATATTAAATACAAAAATGATCTTTGAAGAATAATGTGGGTACATATATCGCGAGAGATCCGTTCGAAAGATCAGTTCAAGTCGCTCGAAATTAATTATTCTTTGATCGATAGAAATGCCGTAAAGTAAGACATACCCATTCGTATCACCTTAAATCGAATGCATGTTTTATACATTGTTTTCATGTACATTGTAATAAATTTTCGAGATCTTGTACTTACCGCGGCATAAGTTGTCATCGACAACGGAACTAATTTACCTGCAGTCAAACTACACGGTGTATAACTCCGATAAAATGTTGTAATCAACAGCGATTTTAATCTCGGTGAATATGTATACCATTTCGCCGCGTATCTGAAAAATACGAACTTTGACATTGATGAGATCTTCACGAAGTTTATCTTAAATTTTTTGTCTTTTTTTTTATTTACGGTTGAAAAAAACAATATTAACATATTTTAAGTGTGATTTAAAATTTAATTTATTATGTGAAATGTTATTTTATCGAAACTATTATTTAATTATATTACACTCGGTAGAATATATTTTGACTTTCATCCATTAACTTCTGACCAGAATAACACATTATCATCAATTGTAATAATGCTCCCATGATTATAAACGTAAATCTAATCATTTCTTCCATTTGATCTAAGACATAGACAATCTATAATATTAATATTAAAAATATTATATTCACGCAATTTAATATTATGATATAACGAATTTCATTATCCATACATATATTGAACTAGTTATTTTTATATATACTTTTCACAAAATTTAATTTAATATAACAAAAAAAATGGTTGATAGCAAGATTTTGTTTTGCCTCTGAGAATTAATTTCAAAAACGCATATCTGGTATTTATTTTTGTTTTCTTATTGAGAAATAAATATTTAGTACTTACTCGAATTCCAATCAAACTTAAGGTTGCACCAATCAGTAATAAAAAGAACACTGCAACAGTTTGGTGCGTTGAATTTAGTATACCGACAAACCTAAGAATCACAAAGATAACAATAACAACAATCTTATATTAATTTAACGCATCATATATGCAAAAAAAAAAGATTTGTCAAAGTGGCTCACTTTAACGCAAGCTGATATTTTTTTAAACATATAATGTACTCCTGATATATTGCTTGCTCATCCTTATTCACACAACATCCACATATTTCCACATCTCGTTCCAACGTAATATTTTCAATTTGCTCACTGTGAAATAGCTCATGATTTTTATTACGATATGCTGAAAAGAGAGCTTCAGGTATCGTATACACTTACCCGATAATTGAGAACAAGCTGCACGCATGAGTGGTGCATGTGAAATGCATTGTGTCGGCAGCCACCATAATGGTTATACCCACCACAATTATAGCAGTAGTGTAACAAAAAAGCGGTAGAAAGTATTCGTTTGTGTCTACTCTAAATTCGACGTCGATTGCCAAAATTCGCGGACGCGATTCATTAAGAGGCAACACGAGATCTAAGAACACAGGTGTCAATGGGATCACTATAAACATTGAACTCAGAAGATACATCATAACTGTAAAATTTCAAAAAATAAATATACATATATTCTCCGCACATTAATAATTTAACCAAAATCGTAATGTTTGAAAAAATCATCGTTAATTTCATCGAAAGATTTACGTAAAGTATAGAACTCACTTGAATAAAATATCGTAAACTTTCGTGATACGGTAGAATATTTTTTCAGAATTCGAACTTCCAAATCATTTGTGAATATATTCCAATGATCGTTCATGGCCTCGTATAAACATCGAAACTGATCGTAACAACAACGTCTATATATCAAAGAGAGAGAATCTTTCCGAGATAGTGATTGAGAAAATAAAATAAAAAGGTTTTGCAAAATCTCGTTGCTTTGGAAAACTTACCTTGTCGCGATTCCAAATTTCATTCCATAGCCGTGTTAGAAAGGCAGTCGATACGACCAGTTGATAGCAACTTTCGAAAACCATTTGTGCATTATCTTGATGATCGTAAAACATTAATATCTGTGTGCATTAATATCAATCGTGAATCAGAACACAAATTTACATAAATTTCAACGGGCTATAGTAAGATCCATAATGCGGATGATAGTTCGTGAATTTCAAGGAAAATTAATTTTTCATCGAAACTGATTAGTTGTGCACAGAACGAATTTTCTTCATGTGATACCAAGTAATTAAATAAATCTCAATTTGATATTTTTATTTTAAAACCACCCTGATCCCTTTAAAGAAATGTAGACGAAAACAATATCGTCGCCTGACAAGAAAGATTTGGATTCGATTCACTTCACCTCGATATTTTTCTTCCCTATGTTTCTTTAGGGAGAGGAGGTTTCGAAATAAAAATCTCGAATTGAGATTTATTTAATTACTTGATATCGCATCAAAAAATGTATCCTGTGCACAATAAATTAATTTCAATGAAAAATTAATTTTCCTTAAAACTGATGCACTATCATCCGCGTCTGACTAGTCCGAAATTTAAATTTTTACAATGAAAGCCTCACTAAATTCTTAGTTATAGTAATAGAACAATTATAATTTAAGCACATCCTTGACTGACTGATTACCTCGAATGGATAGTAACTAATTTCAAGCACGAGACAAAACATCGGCAACAAATTTCTCATGAGTTTACTTTGGAACGGCCAGAGGCCTAAGCGCGACAAAAATATTTTATTGACATTGTATTCTCGCAGAACGTGTACTAGCATGGTATCCTAGCTTTTTGCTCGAGGACTGTAGTATAAGTGATTCATGCTGCATGTACTTATATATATCGACTCTTTGCCAAGTTCTTCAGAAATTATTAAGTATTAGGGATCATCAAATACGAAATAGCTATCCCCGCCGTAACAATATATCTGTCCCTCGATCTGTCCTAAAGCCAAATTGACATTCTCGCACTCTCGTATCTCAAGTAACATTTGTCGCATATTTTTTTTAGCATAACACTTACATGTACAAAGTGGTATTGCGTGACGCAGAAAAAAAGATGCTATAAGAGTAATAATAGAGTGAGTGAGAGCGAAACATCATGCACTGTCTTGCCGTTTTATTGATCAAATGCAATTTTATGTTCAAAATTTTTAATATGCGTTACTTTTAATAAACATAGATGCAGTTAATTTTTAATTGTTTAAATTCTGTCCAAGCGATGTTTAAGTTAACTTTGATTAACCCAGCAGTTTCATAGCACGACTTGCAAGGATCTAACATAATTACGTAAAATTAAAATAATTCGCGTCCCAAGTCTCAGTCATACAGTATCACTATTTAAATATACAATATTAGTTACACTCAATAATGTGTGTGTATATCATGCACGCGATAAAATTATATTTAAAAGATAACTTTTTAAATACTCTAATCGTGCAAATTAAAATATGTTAACTGCTGTTTATTATCTCTAAAAATAGATAATAATTTATATTATATATAATCGCTATCTAATTTGTAGTAAAACTTCTTGCGTTTACTTTGAAACTATGACTAGTATAACAAAAATACTTTATTTTTGTACTCTCGTTAAATATGTGCTAGTATAACTCTGCGCATCTATTTCTGTTTAAGAGTTACGATACAAATAGACATATATCATCAATCTTCGTTACGCAATCTTCTTTTCTACAAGTTGTAAATCTCTAGTTATTTTAAAATGAACAAGTTTTCAAAATAACTTTATTCTTAAAATAAACTCTAAGTAAGAAGTTCGATATCTCAATTTGCTATTTAAAATAAGTTACTCTATTTATTAGAAATAATACGTACACCAATTATTTCTGTTAATGTAACGGAGATATCTAAAAAAAAAATAGATCGTTATACTTTCGACTCATTAAATCAAAATTGGTTTGAAATAGTATTTCGTAGATATTATTTCAGAGTGCCATTTGCTATAGCAATGATATCGCATGACACGAGTAGAATGTCTATCAAGCATTGTAGACAAATAATAGAGGACACCATGAAAATAATAAGACCGTGAACGAGAAATAGCTACATCCTATACGTTATTTTCTTATGGTAGTTGCGATTAATCTCTCTTATTTATTGCAATTTTTAGCACGAGTTGCGATCGTTAGTAGACGCAGGTGTAGTCGGATTCAAGTGCTTTTTATGCCCGAGCGAAGTGGACGAATTTCCACATATGTCTCTATGGATGATGTAGAGAAGACTTTAATGGAATTACTGCTTATAAAAACCACACTAGCGGTACTTTGCTACATGTTATATCACTCGTATATTTTTGTTACGTATTCGTATTACGTTCATTAATCGCAAATGTACTTGCAGTTTCACGCAGAATGCGAACAGAATGAAAGAACGAATCCATTAACTGGTACATGTAAATTTTTATCTTTCCTTCAGAATCACATAGTTTTTTTTTTCGTATTTTTAAAAACTTGTACGACACTTTTTTTGCATTCTCGACCTGACCACATGGAATTTGATGTCATAAAATTAATCTGCGATTGGTGTTCAAAAGGACCCCGCCATTTCCTTGTGGAAATTGGGTTTCGGTGAAATTAGCTGAAACTTTGCAGAAATATTGTTCATGTGATGCTGATCAAAAGTCAACATTGGCACGACCCCCAAAAATCAATCGTTTGACCTCTACGAATTGTTCTTCTTAATAACTGATACAACGGCAACAGCATCATCAGGCCTATTGTGCAACTATATACTTGAATAAGTGCGTGTTTGTGTGTGTGTGTGTGTATCTGTGTCAATAATGAACATATGCGCAATTGCATCACACCATCGTTCGAAAAAAAGGCAAAAAATTCAAAATATTTTTATGAGAGTGATTAAAAGTTATGTTGTTTAAGTTCTAGAATCTTCAATCTGTAGAGACTGTGTACGAAATGAAAAAAGTATTGATATATGTGTGTGTTATGTGGCTGTGTGTTTTTATTTGTTTAAATGTAGTTTTAATAAAAAAAACTTATGATATGCACGCAATTGTATGCTCATATAAGCACATATCCATATGCTTTGGATATGCACACACATGTATATAAATGTGCAAAAGTCTATACATACATATATCTTTTCTGATAGTATATGGAACCCTTTTACCATTCTGTCGACATTATAAAGCTTACACTCACTGACATAACACGCACAGATTTACAGACACAATTACACAGTTACATAGACAGTCAAATACAATCGCGCGCGCGCACATGTTCACACATATATCAATGCTTTTTTCATTTTGTATACAGCCTCTACAGATTGAAGATTCTAAAACTTAAACAACATAACTTTTAATCGCTCTCATAAAAATATTTTGAATTTTTTGCCTTTTTTTCGAACGATGGTGTAATGCATTTGCGCATGTCATTATTGACACAGATACACATACAACATACACACATACAACATACACACACACATACACGCACTTATTCAAGTATATAGTTGCACAATAGGCCTGATGATGCTGTTGCCGTTGTATCAGTTATTAAGAAGAACAATTCGTAGAGGTCAAACGATTGATTTTTGGGGGTCGTGCCAATGTTGACTTTTGATCAGCATCACATGAACAATATTTCTGCAAAGTTTCAGCTAATTTTACCGAAACCCAATTTCCATAAAGAAATGGCGGGGTCCTTTAAGTAAGAGATTCATTATTCATTTCAATGCTTTTTGTAAAAATAATGTTGCATAAAACTTTTTAGCTATTGATGCCACATAGTGCATTTGTCAAGTGCGAAGTGTTTGACATTAATAAACGATGCTAAGGCCCATGGTGCACCTTTAACCGTGGAAACATGCCATCATTATTTAGTTCTATTGAAGCAATAAATTATTTAGTCTACTGAATTCAAATGTTGTCCACCGATCAGAAGAAAGAAAGAGTAATCGAGTAATTATATAAAATATTAAACAAAACTTATGGCTATACATTTTTATATTAAGCTTCTTTGATAATTTCAATCTCATAAATATATAGTATGTTCGTTTTTTGAATTAATTAGATTTCTTAAATAGTATTTTAAAAAGTTCGCTTTGTACGCATCTATCAAATATGCAAAAAAAATACGTAAATGTATTTGTAACTTCCACGTGACTTTATTTAAATACGTACGATCAGAATCAGGCTTATCCGACGAAACAAAGTAATTAATATAATTTGATATTTTTTAACATTACATGTATATGTGTTCAGGAAAAGTGGCAAGGTATTAAAAACAGAATTAAAAACTCGTGGAAATTTTTTAACCGCTTGGGATGGAATCTCTTCCTTGCAATTCGGTGGGTGTTGATATAAAATAAAAAAAATGTAAAGTGAGATTTATCAGAAAATAGTATGAGATGTGAAACTGTGAGAGCACTTAAAAAAAAACAATATATGTTTTACAGGGTTATCACTGATATGGACAGCCGCGAGAACAAGAGACGTCATTTTCCGATATCTCAAAACTATTGAGCAGCCAATCTGCGAGATTATGCGATCTCGAAGATAGCAAAGGTAATCTGCTTGTGAGAGAAGGAATGGATGCGGATTTCGTTATCTGGGACCCGAAGGAAATTATCAAGGTCAGTTCTGTCGTATATACATTATATTTCAAGAGAACAGTATGGATATATCAGAAAAATATTTTTTTTCTAGATCGAGACAAATAATATTTACCATAAAAACAAAATAAGTGTAAATGCGACATCGATTTAAAAAATGGAAAGTGTATGATGAAAATTTCGACACAGTTTACAAGCCTTCAAACAATTTAACTTTGCAGCTAATACCGTATCAAGAAAATATTTTATTTGGAAAAGTGATCGCAAATATCCTTAGAGGACAATTTATTTTCCAAGAAGGAAAAATTCTCGGTAAATCTTTGGGGAAATTTATTATTGAATGATAATATTTTGCAAGCGATAAAAACTCAATAAATTTTATTTCACTTCGTAGCTCATAAATCTTTATCGTTCTCTTGTTTCTATTTTGAATTTTGAACATGAATTTTTAGCATAATAAAGAAAGAAGATATTGAAATAATAAATTACAGAGAAAATTTTCATATATAATAATTCACATGAATTTTACTTTATATCATTTATATTTTATAATCGTAATTTGTGTCTTTTGAAGGCTCTTTTTAAGCGCAGAAGGTTAATATATATAGAAACACTATTGCTCGTCCAATATTAGGAATATCTGACGACGATATTATTGTGAAACAGTTTCAAAATTCAAGAGAAAGAAACATATTCATAAAAGTGAAACTCTTCAGCGCCGATATGGGCAACAGCAAATCTTGTCTGTATCGTATATTGGTCAATGGGGCACTGATATTCACAACAGGTCGCACGACGTTCCTCGAGAATGTATGAAGTGAAATGGTTCAATTTGTAGCACCGATATTTTATCGCTATCGTTCTTCGACATTTATTTTCCGCTTAAATGGTACATTCTATATAATATAATATACGAAAAATTGCAATATATATAAGTAGTCTCTGCGCCATAAAAACAATTATTTCGTAAATATTTAAGATATAAATAAAATATATTAAATATAAAAACATTCCATAATATATCCGTATATTTAATATGATTTAATATGACATAAAACAATTTCTGAACGATAAAGTTTTCTGAACTGTTTTCTCCATATTATATTTTTTTTCTCCTTTATATTTTTCATTATTCAATATAATTTCATATATAATTTTTAGGATTTCTTCCATTTCTTAAAATACGTTACAGGAGAATATACGTATATTTTATTCGTACCTCACCTATAGTTAGTTACAAACGCAACGTGGATCTTCCTCGAGAAGGATGGGAGTGACCGTTCACCGCTCTGCTACCTTGCATCTCCGGTATAAAAGCAACCTCTGTCGCCGCGCGCTCAGTTTCATTCCGGAGTATCCGATTGTGAAGCAACGCTTTCAACGTGAGTATTACGTGCAGCAAAAATCCTGCTCGGAAAAACAAATCTTATTTTTCAACAAAATTCACACGCGTATCTGCTCAATTAAATTCATCTTATATATTTTTTTTAATCACTTCTGCGCAAGATACATGTTTCGAAAAAAAAGAAGATAAGGCATGATTAACGCATTGCAAATTTTGATATTTTTGTGACATTTGCTAATCAGAAATATTAATATCAAATTTAATACAAATTTCTATAAAAATGTTACTTTTATCATAGATTATTTATCGTTGAAAGTTTTTTTTATTTGCGCTCTTTATTGCGTACTAAGACGCGACAAAGTTTTCTTTAAACATTATTCCAATTCCATGACCTCGACTATTAAGGAGAGATCGGACCATCACTCAGCATCTTCACTTTCGATACCAACGAAACTCTTGTTTCAGTCAACATCCAATTTACCTTATATTTTACGCGATAATCTTATATTCATACGATATTCACAAAACATCTCGCTGCGTAAAAAAATAACTTTTGCGTTGAAAAGAAAATAATAACTTCTGCATAACGCGATAATTACGGATCTTACGTGATAGAAGATTGCGAAATCTTTCGATTGTTACATATGTATATTCGATCCGAAGTTTTCACTGCCTCTGGTTATTTAAATATTTTAAAATTTAAATATGTAAACTTTAGGTTTTAAGATATTCCTTTTAATGACGCGAATTCAAATCTTTTTCTTGTTTATTTTCAGATGAAGTTTTACATAACAGTACTGGCCGTGTTATTTCTGGCGGACGTGATCCTGGCGTATCCGCAGAAAGACGGGCAAATCTTCAGCAATGAGGCGATACGACAAGCTCAGAATACCTATCTCATTCCTAAAGATGCGACTATACAGAAGGTCCAAGAAGGCATCGAACTGGCCGCTTACGAGTCGATCCCCGGCGATCAGAGAATCAATCTCTTCGAGATCCTGGGCGAACATGTGCCACCCGAAGTGGTGAACAATCTTCAGACGCAGATCGATCAAATAGGGCGAAATTAGATTCGTACAATCATCGTCTCATCATCATCGTCGTCGTGTAAAAAAATAATCATATTCTGTCTCCTATCCTTCGTACTTGTAGAAATATTTATGAACATACAATTATGTTTTTGTACCTTGCTTTTGTATCTCGTAAAATTTTCTTTCGATATGTAAGACTTTTTTACTTTTCATAAATAAATATATCAAGAAAACAATTCTTAAGAGTATGCGCGCGTCACCTACTTGCGATTATGTCAATTCATGAATAAAATCAGCTGATTGATAATGTATGAATAATGTGTGCGAAGAATATAAATCCTAAAATGTATTTTATAGCAAAATATAATTTGCGTACTTGCTCTTGACAATTTCATTAACATATTGATAGTTTCGAAATTGTATTTTGCATTGAAATTGACGTGTCTCGAAACGAATGCGCAGTTTTTACGTCTTCGCTAAAATAAACACGTATTCTTGTAAAGATTACTTAGTTTGAATTATGTATAGCTACACTAGCGATATATATCGTAGAGAAAGTTGCAGTACTCGTTAAAGAAGCGTACTTTCACTTCTTCTATTCATCATGTTATTGAACAACTCTTCTGTTCTGCCGTTTATTACACATGTCACGGGAATTTGTATTTAAATCAAGGCACGACGGGATTATGAGATCATACTTTTCGTTTTTCTGTTCTCTGCTAATTTTATTGTCCCTTATAATACATATCCATATTGAACGAAAAGTCTTGATTTATATTTATATATTTTTTTTCACTTTCACTTTCTTTCATATATACAGCCGTTCGCGCGTGTAAATGAGGTAAATCTATCAGAGAAGTCGTTATATAACAATATACAGCTGGATCACCTTACTGTGTTACAAAAGTTTAATAAAAATATAGTTACCTTATAGAGATGATGTGTCTCCTGTCTCATTTTCTCCGTAATCTCTCACACATACAAATCATATCCTGTCTAATAATCTATATAATAATACTATTGTATAATAGTAATAAATTTCTTTCGCGAGTAAGTAGGGCGTTTTAATAAAAACAGTCATTTTCATGTATCAACATTACATACATTTTGAAATATAAAAACCACAAATGACATTTGTACATTAATGATAAATAACTTAAGAGCGATTTTATATCGTACAAATCTCTGAGAACTAGGCAAATGAGTTTTGGACAACATTCAATTCATTTGTTTTCAAATTAATTAAGCCCTTCATTTTTTCAGCATACAGATGCACGATGAGGGAAATTGCAAGTGAGTGTATTCCCATATCTCTGAATAATCAAAGCAGATAAAAAACAGCTAAATAAAACGTATTGTTTTCTTTATATATATATATATAAAAAACGGAATATTTTGTAATGTTGTCATGGATTATAGATGCAATAAAAAGAAAAATGCTTTAAAATATGCAGATTTCAAATTTTTAGTAACTGACAAGAAAAATTCTCTATTGGAGCCCACATGTATGATAAATCGTATTTGCTGTTAGTACATTGTCTTGCATTTCTATCATTATTTCCTTTATAGTTCGCAATCTGCGAATTAGAAATGCTTGTGTTAATGCTATATGTTACATCATATTTCTTACTAATACAAATATGAAATTTGAATATCTATTATCGATTTAAAAATATTATGAAATAGATGGGTAAACTTTTAAGATAATGCCTTTTGGAAAAAAGAGGTACTTTAAGTTTATTCCGTTAATCTGTTATCTTTATACATTACATGCATTGTTGAAAACTTATTAAAACATTGATGTATGTTTTTATAACGCGATCCTTATATTATTGAATGAGGAATGGAATGAGACATATATATACTTAATCTTAGACATTACATTAATTATCGAAAACACAAAAATTATAAAACAAGGAAAAGAAGAGCCAAAGATTCCCTTTAGTACTTTTTTCAAGAAATGCTAAATGAGACTGAAATGCAATATTTATGCATTCCAGCATATTTTAATTTTATATAAATTTATTCTTATGTACACTTGAAATGTGATTGCAAGATGTGTGTTAAGGTATGTATCTATTACTATTAAAACAGATGTGTGAACGCATTTAAATATTAAAATAAACTAAGTATATACGAAAAATTAAATATTTGAGAATGAAATACTTAAGAATTCGAAAAAAGAAATAATCAATAATTCGCTCCTGATCACTCAATGCAAGAAAATGTACTATTTTTATGGATCAGCTAATTTCTATATCTTAAGTAAGAAAGCTTAACTTAGAATCAGCATGGTATTTTGTTGTGATTTTCTGTGTGCTTCCCTTTCAGTGCGCAGATCCTTTGCATTTACTTTCTATAAATATTTAGTAATTAAAAAAGGAGTATAAATATTTATAATCATGAATCTACTAACAATTACTCACCTAGATTTCTTAGATGCCCTACCGTTTCTTTCCGAACTGTCATCACGGGAGCGTTTCTTACTGGACGAAGAATGCGACGACTTACTTTTATCGCGCTTATCACGTTTGTCATTCTTCTTGGGGCTAAACAAACAAATTTTCAAATTATAGTGACATTAAAGAAATAAAACTTAACGGTAATCACCTGTGTTTGGACGATTTGGAAGGAGACCCCTTCTTGTGTGAGCCCCCACTCCGTGATCGATCCGTTCTTTAATTATCGAAGCACCAAAACTCAATACAATTTCACAAAAAGGAAACGCGGGGGGATATATTATTTTTAACCTACAATAAATCATATTTACCTGTGTTTGTCCGGTGATCGTTTATCCTTACTGCTGGACGAACTTTTGCTCTTTGAATTCACGGAACTTTTGTGCTTAGAATTATGCCTTATAAACAAAATAAAAAAATATATATATATTTACAATATTTAATAGATAATCGATTAAAATATCAAATATAATATCTATATACATGATACCTGTCTTTTGAAGGAGATGGAGATTGTCTTCGATTTGATTTTTTCTTCTTGCTGGAGTTATAATCATCACGGTAACGCTCATCTCCTCTTTCTTTATCCTCTTCAGCCGCTTCTCGTTCTAAATCTGACCAATCTTTACCCGATTCTTCAGAGCTGCCTAATTCTTCTTCTAATAAAATACACCAAAAAAATTAAGTAAACTAAATAAAAGAATAAGGTTAATAAAATATAATTTAGAATAGCAATTACCTTCACTGTCACTGTCTTCGGAAGCTTCGGAGTATTCACTATCATCATCAGATTCTTCCTCACTTTCTATATCCGATGGCTGCAAATAGATTAATCACAAATATAAAATAATATATTTATTGTTCTTACATTTTTAGAAAATTCATAGACTCTCTCGAATACCTCATATGCATCATCTTCTTCCTCTTCTTCATCTTCAACTTCTTCATTTTCTGCATCAGTTTCAGGATCTAAGAAAGTCCATCCTCCGCTCTCAAAGAATCCTTCAGGATCATCTGTTATAGTCTTCATAATCTTTGTCCAATTCAAAGACTGAACGCCTTCCGAATACCGAATATCACATGAACTAAAAGAAGCAAGATAAATGTAATAATTATAATAATATATTATATGTATGTGCTATAACTTCTAATATTGAAGATTGTTAACTTTATGTTAAATAATATAACATTACTTACTTTAACCATTCCTTGACGTGATCCAGCATATTCATAGGAATGGCATTTACCATCGCTACCTTTCTGTGATAATCTTTGAAAACAAAAATCATGTCAAAGTTCTTCAAATGGAATTGTACCCTTTCAAAATGAACTAATTCAACATCTTCCAATGTAATAACAAATGGAGGCTGAAATTCAATATAACATATAATGTATAATTTGCTTTGTTTTGAAATATTTATTTCGTTTCATCATAATATATGCATTACCCATTCTGTGAGATTAACCAAACATCCACTAGTTGGTTGAAGCAAGACGGTGCTCCTATATGGTGCACCAGGAAAGCCCAAATCCCGAAATGGAGTATCAAATTCAATCTCTTGCTTTATCATTCCTTCAACCTTTGTAAAACACATAGATACATTATTAAAATATATTATATATATATATATATATTGTAATGTTATATATATTATATGTATTATAATATATTATATAATTATTATATATATTATATAATAATATATAGTGTTGTATAATTAAATGTAAACCCAATTTGTAATTATATATGTATATGATACATACCTTTTCACAGAAACTCCTGAAAGCAGTTTTTAATTTATGTCTCAATTCTCGTTCCGACTGTTCAGCAGCAAGATCGTCACGATCGTGCATGTGTTGATGTTTACCTAAATCTGTAGTAATTTCTCCAACTTCTGTGTAAAACTGTACATCTACATGTTTCTTTTTACCAAACATGATAGCATGCTAAAAATATAATAAACATTTGTATAGTTATGTACTAAACAGATGCTGAACATTTTTATAGATCATATTAAGATAATTAAAAAATAAAAGCACTTTTGTATATAATATAATAACTGAAAGAATATTTCTTTCATTAATTTTTCATACGTACTTTTAAATGGAAATGAAGCAGTATAATCATTTCACCATCACATGGTTGGAAGAAGGCGTTCTTAATGTTATTATAAAGAATGTCCACTTTATCACCGCGGACCGAAGTGTACCGGAATCCATTTGTGTGCGCTTCTAAACCACCCGTCATTCTCTTTGTGACAATATTCGGTCGAATATACAGATCTTTTAACTTTGGATTGCCTTTATTCTGTGACAATATTAAAGTATCCTGTTTTACGAGATCCTCCTTCTCTCTTTCTTCCGCTTCTCGATTTTTGAACTTCTTCTGAACCTCTTTAATTAGTCTAAAGGCTGTATTTAAATTTGACGACGGTGCGGAGATCTCACCGGGCTCTTTGGTATTTGTGCTCCGATATGTTACTTCTTTAACAAACGTTGCATCGGGCTGAGGATAAGATCCACCTTCGTTTCGCCCCATTGTTGCACCAGGGTGAAAAAAGTTTATTCTAAGGTACGTATAATCTCCCTCTACCGACTGTGAAATGTTCTTAATTGTCGATATGTGGAAGGGTACTGAAATACCAGAAATAGGTAAAATCACAGTCTCGTACTTCTTATCCACGTATAACTTCAACTCCTTGACCTCTGGTTCACGTGGCATATGGTTCAAACTTTTGTAAGACACCGTGGATTTTCGTATTTTCTCTTGTTCTTTGCCGCCAGACTGCTGAGCCAATCGAGCCTTAGCGATTTCGTTCAATTGCTGAGCTAATTCTTTCTGATGTTGCTTCCTCTTCTCTTCCGAACTATGTTCTGTTCTCAATTTAGATTCTATGACAGCTGTTCTTTTTCCTCGTCCCAGGATCTCTGGCTTTCGCTCGTTTTCTTTTCCACTTCCCTCTTCCTCCTCATCTTCGTCATCTTTCACATATATACCTATATTTTTCACTTTCTTTTTCGATGGAGTCAAATTAGTAGCAGGCTGTCCTTCGTTTACCATAACTGTATCACCTATGAAAAGGGCATATGTTTTCCCTTCTTTGTCTGTCGCATCTGGATTAATAAGATTTGCAAGACCAATATTAACATTGAAAACCATGCCCTTCTTAGCTATTGCATTAGTCTTTGAGCCCAAGAGTAAAGAACTTTCTTTAAATTCAATGCCCATGGCAAATCCAAAATTCTTGGTCAAATGATTTAACATTTCTGCTTTCTCATTTTTTACAAATTTAATACCAGCATCGTATACTTCACTTATTTTTGTTCCTGCAACTAACTTTTTCAAGATCTCTTCTTCAAGTTGTAGCAAAAAATTGTAATTTTCCTATAAAAATGTATTATAAATTATAACATAAAAAATTTCTATATATCGGTTTTTATAATATAAGAGCTCGTGTCATTATTATTAAATAATTTTCGTCTTCTACATACCTCAATTGTCTTTGTGGGATTAACCAATAAAGTTCTTACTATATTTGAACAATAGGATTTATAACGTGCTCCCAATGAGCAAACAATAACGCCAAAGTGAAGAGTAGTATTTTTGTCGCTAACAGCACTAAATTTAAGTGAATAATTTCCACCACTTTGTATAATAGCAGGATAACACATATCAACTTGTGAAATATCTACTCCAGTTACATATTTCTTATTTGTGATGGCTGTATCTACACCTTCTGCTAATTTTGAATGTTTAACTTTCTGAAATAGACATGAATAATTATTTTTCTGTATTCTTTCCTTTTGTAAATTCAGTTATACTCTTATATGCATTGATTGAGAAAATGTACCTTGTCCGAATCTATAATCTCCATTATCTGATCTTTCAGATACTTTGTGAAAACATCTACTGATACAAGACATGCTTTTTTTATAGTAAGTATTTCAATGTCTTCTTTTGGACACATAACATAAGCAGCCGCAGCACTTACATCGACCTAAAATTAACATAGAGAGAAGAGAGAGATAAATATTTTAAGATTTTAAAGTTATATATATTTATATGTATTATCTTTTTATCTGCTAAATATTTTATTTTATATGCTTACTGTATCAAAAGATTCGTTCTTTAAAGCAGCTCTCCACGCATCCATAAAAGCACCAGGATAATTCTCCTTCAAAAATACTCCCAAAGTTTTGCCCTTCTTGCTTTGTTTCATTACTTCAATGAGTTTTCCAAAGTTTGCTTTATCTTCATCACTCTTTAATCCAAATATTGCTTAGTACCACTGACAATGTTGATAATAAAATTTCTTACATAAATTGTGCAATATACATACTCTGTCCCTGACAAATAACTTTACAGCTGGCACTCCTGTATCCTCAGGTTTCTGATTTTCCACTTTCCTTAAAAATTCAATTTTCTTCTTGCTGGCTAAAAAATTAATCGACTCTTCTGCCAAAATCATTATTGTATCCGTAAGTTCGTAGCTGAGCAGCCACGTCTAAAAATATTTATACAATTATATTAAATTATTTTCTATTCGATGAAAAATACAGTTTATCTTGATTATAAACATGTCCAAGTTTAATGTTTACTTATTTTTGAATCATATTATTTTTGATACAATGTATATATTATCAATAAATCTATATTCTGTATATATTGCATAAGAAACAGTAAATATTTATTCTTGAAGAAATCAGAATATCAGCATAAAATTGTGAGATTTATGTGCATATAAAACGAGTATAAAATCTACAGTTAAGATTTATGAGAACTCTATTTCTGTAAAATATACATACTTGCAATGCTATGGACTTGCTGTAAACGATGTCTTCGTCGGAACCGACAGCGGAAACGAGACAATCCATTTTACCGAAACTGTCATCCGTGCCGACTTCGCCATCCTATTGGGAGCAAAAGATTTCGAAATAAGTAAATACAGAGAAACTTGGTTCGCACCGAGATCCAGGAGACGCCGCGAAAACACGTGCACCTCCCGCGCATACAACACATACACGGCAACGCTTACCTTCCACGCGGCGTAAAGACGCTTCATGCGCCGGAAAAACATGTCTTTGTCAAGGGACACGTTTGCCATGATTTCTGTATGTTGACGCGTAGATATACGGCGGAGAAATAGCCACAGGTATCTTCAGTCCAACGTTTTCCTTACCGCCGCCGTCGACATTAACTGGCAGCGCGACCACAGCTGCGGGAGATGGCGGGATTTATACGGATTTACATATATAACCAAACCCGCAAAACACATCCGAACGCGCACCGCGATCCTGCCTGCTTGCGAATTATATATTATATGGACTCTCGCACACAGAACGCGGCAAAGCGTCCCGCGCAGCTCTTCTTCTGGAAGAGCGAAGTTGATTGGCTGTCGCGTTTAACCTCCTCCTCGCCTGGCACCTTTCCGCCCGACGACGCCGACCAAGTGACACGTGATTCACGCAGCGGCCAATAAAATCGCCGCTTTCCTGGAAAGAATGGAAACGGAAGAGATGAAGCGTTGGCCGCGTTCAGCAGAAAAAGCAGCTTTGCAACTGTTGGAAAATTCGTGAATCTGATTGGTGTATTCTCTTAGGTTCAGCTAAGATGAAGAGAATACACCAATCAGATTCACGAATTTTATAACAGTTGCAAAGCTGCTTTTTCTGCTGAACGCGGCCGTTGTTTCATCGCGTATAGAAATCGACCAATCACAGTCAAGCATTCTCCTCGATTGTGATTGGTCAATTGTGAACCAGGCCTAAGGTCCATGTTTCAGAATAGAGGAAATGTTAAGAATAAGAGAAATACTCAAAATAGGAAATATTCAGAATAGAGGGTTATTTGGAACAGAATATTCAGAATAGGGGAACTATCTGGAACAGAATATTCAGAATAGGGGAACTATCTGGAACAGAATATTCAGAATAGGGAGACTATTCCGAATAGGCATATTCAGAATAGAGAAATATTAAATTAAGAGAACAGCCATAAACCATATGAACGTCTAGACGCGCGTTCGACCCGAAAATAATTGCCGCAAATCGACCAATCACAGTCAAGCATTCTCAAATGCGTTCCGAAATAATTTTGGAACACATTTATAGAAGCTGTGCGACAAACGCACATATACACACACGCATATGAATATATATACTATGCGAAAATCAGGAATTAGATGTATAATACACTCAAATACAAAACAACTACACGCACACACACACACACATATATATAACCTGTACAACTGCGTTTTCTACTAGGCTAGGCGTCAAACGTCTCTCGGATGATCGGGATGTTGGAGCCGATTAGGACTCTCGTTCTGCAATAAAACTTGCAAAACACGGCCGTTCCAAGTGCATCATTTAATGTTCATCTTATCTACGCGCGGACGTGTGTGTTGTATGTACAAATACATATATATGCTGCATCCGAATAGATCGCGTATATTTTTGTAAGCCTGGTCGCGAAATTGCGGAATTAGCTTTTTATCCCCTTGGGATTGATTGAACGTCGCTACTTGTGTCCGGGCCAGATTATTAATTCGACGTTGCCTTATTGTACACCGTATCGGGAAGCGCGAGAGAAGCGAAGCTTCTCGTCGTCGAAGAAGAAAGTGAAAGAGATTAGAAATCGTCGGCGGCTACAGGATATCGAAAGAGAGTGTCGTGCGATTATTAGATGCAGAGGAGATAAATGTTGCCGCAAACGCATCTCAAAATGAAGATACGTATCCACTTTGGGTGAGGACTGTGCTTAGATTTTTGCACAATTATGAGAAGAAGCTCGAGCACTTGGTACTTGACTCGAGAGTCCGGATCTGTTCAGAGGAGAAAACGACTCGTCGAGTCGTGTGTATACTTGAAATAGTTTGTCGAATCCTCGAGGATCCCTTACAGCAGTTGCTGCGAGTAAAACGCGCGGCTCCTGTATCATGAATGTTAGTGTAATTATTTATCATTATCAATAATCATCATCGTATCTCAAATTAAATCATGTTCCTAGATATATCTCTTACTACAATTTTTTACTATGTCTGGAAATCTATTAATGTGATTATCTCTTGCATGCTGATAGTAATATTCTTCTGTGATATATTATTATTTGTTGTGTTAATTACATAATTTTTTTGGTAATATTTATGTCTTATTAATGTGCTGGTCCTGAAAAAAGAAAACAGTATATTGATTGTGTTGTAAAAGTCAGTCTCGTAATCCTCTTCTCTCTTTCACATGTATTATAAACTATTTTCAGAATATTCCCGTTCTACATTATTCTGGCACACAGTAGATGGTAATTTGATTATGTAACTCATGTTGAATTATTGACCTAAAAATCTTGATAAACTTATTTTTGATGACAACTGTGGAATGTAATTATATTATTCTATCTATTTTTAGTTTGAAGTCTATTTAAGTAACATAGACTCTTGTGTTTTAATTTGCAAGAAAGTCTTCTTTTCAGTTGCACTTTCTTACATTTAAGAAGATACATATAATTCAAATTTATATAAAAAGAAGAAATAAAAAAGAGAAAGATGTAAAAAATTTTCAAAAGTGCAGCTAAAAACACAGACTTTTTGTATGGCAATAACAATATTTTAATAGGTTTCATTCCTTTCCTTTATAAACTTTCTTTGTAAATAATATGAGTAGGAAGAGAAGAAATATATAATTATATATATTTTTATCATTAACAATAACAAAATTTACTATAAATAAAACATTCTTACATATTTAAAGTATATTGTTAAAATATGCTTATATTTTTGTGTATGTGTGTGTGCATGTATCTATAAAACTATACTGTATGTTGTATATTTTATCTATTTTAAATTAATAATTTTCCATTATCATTAATTCCATTTATAATTAATATGCAAAATTGGTTTTTTATACTATTTTTGAGTTTATCTATGATAATCCTGATACAATTTCATCCTTTATACATATTTATAAAACATATGGCTAAATTATATTAAATTTTAGAAAATTTTAGAAACTATTCAAAAAATTTACAAGTTTAATGCATTTCTATATATATAGAAATATAATTGTCATTGGCAAATTATTATGTGCTTAAATGTTTTATTATTGATTGGTTCACTGTCTAATCTATTTAATTCTCAATACAGGTGGTCAGCATAGCAGAGAGGTGGTGTCGAGAAGGTGGTTGACACGCCTTCATTTATTTGAGATGATTGAAAGTGTATCACGCAGAGCGTTGAGTGGCTCCAGTGGGAGCTACCACGTTCGTGGTGCTGAACTAGCAAAGAATCGCAGATTAAAATCTTTATCAGCTATCGTTACCTTTCTTGATGATACACAGCATACATTTCAATTAGATGTAAGTAGAGATAATAGATAAATATCATAATTAGATGTAAATATAATATTTTTGATTATATTCGATTTATATAATGATAAGATCATATTCGAATAATAATAAATGTGTATTATGTTTGCACAGAAACGAGCAAAAGGACAAATTCTATTGGATTTGGTGTTTCAACATTTAGAACTTATTGAAAAAGATTATTTTGGTTTACAATACTCTGAAAATGGAGTTAATACAACTATTCCTACATCTGATACAATGGTAACATATTATAAAAATTACAATTGTAATAGAAAATTAATTATTCTATTTCTTTCAATTATTATTTAATATATAAATTGTATATATTTCAAAGACATAATATTTTAACATAGTTAAAAAAAATAATATTAGAGAATAAAATAATTAATTATAATAATTGTAGTGGAAGGCTCTGGTGTTGCAGAACATATGAGTAATTGTGGGCCAATTGAGAGTCGTCGTACGTTTCGGTTCGAATTTTGAACCATCTTCAGCAAAGGATTATTGAAACATGTTTACATTCTTCCTGTCCTGTGACCATCAGCCAAATCTACAACGGATGAACGGGTTATTGCGTCGTAGATTTGGCTGACGGTCACAGAACAGAAAAAATGTAAACATGTTTTAATAATTATTCACTGAAGATGATTCAAAATTCGAACCGAAACGTATGATACAATAAATAATTTAAACAAGGAAAACATTTGTGCATTACCTATTGCACCTGGCTCTCAATTGGCTCACTATTACTCATATAATTTATTAATTTTTAATATATAAAAATTTTCAGAGATGGCTGGATTCCTCTAAACCAGTGAAAAAGCAGATAAGAAGTAAGGGTAAAGATCGTATTTTTTAAAACGAAATATCTTCAAATTATATGGAAACTGAATATATTTTTATACTTGTAGTATACTTATACTTCTCGCATTTTTTATACAACTGATATATACTAAAATGTACAACATATATTTATTTGTTTCAGGTGGACATTTCTTTTTTGCAGTAAAGTTTTATGTATCCGATCCTAGTAAATTACAAGAAGAATATACCAGATATCAATTTTATTTACAAATAAGAAGAGATATTCTTCAAGGAAAACTTCAGTTGCCAACCAGTACAGCTTGTTTAATTGCAAGTTATACAGTTCAATGTAAGAGAGCATATTAGAAATAATATAATATAATTATATATTCTTTTATATAAAATATAATCATAAATAGAGCAAGTTAATACATTGAGTCTTTGTTTGATGTATATCTAGCGGAATTAGGAGATTATTATCCAGAGGAACATGGGCCAGGCTACCTTTCGCAGTTGCAATTAATACCTGGACAAACAGAAGAAATGGAAAAAAAGATATCAGAATTACATAAGTTACACAAGTTCGTACATTTTATAATTCTTAATATGTTCTTGTAAATTTTGTTTATTTTAGTATCAGTAAAAATGTACGCTTTTTTATTTACAGGGGACAATTGCCAGCTGATGCAGAATTTAACTTCCTAGATCATGCAAAGCGTTTAGATATGTATGGAGTAGAATTACATAAAGCCAGGGTACATATAATGCATATCAGATAAAAATTTTTTTTGTAAAACAAGCGTGCAATATGTATACAATTGTCTCATTTATTTTATAGGATTCCACAAATAAGGAAATACAGTTAGGTGTTACATCAATTGGTCTCGTTGTATTTCAAAATAGCATAAAAATAAATGTGTTTTCATGGTCAAAAATAGTTAAAATTTCTTTTAAAAGGAAACAGTTTTTTATACAGCTTCGACGAGAACAGGTGGGTCTAATTATTTGTAATATGTGCGTTTTTTGGTGAA
Organism: Prenolepis imparis; assembly: GCF_030444845.1. Classification (NCBI taxonomy): domain Eukaryota; kingdom Metazoa; phylum Arthropoda; class Insecta; order Hymenoptera; family Formicidae; genus Prenolepis; species Prenolepis imparis. The sequence goes on from NW_028141169.1 coordinate 9,916,416, forward strand.
CTTTTGAAGATATAAGTCTTTATTAATAACTTTAATAACTTTGTTACAGTCTGAAAACTATGATACATTACTGGGTTTTAACATGCAAACTTATCGCAGTTCTAAAAATCTGTGGAAAGCTTGTGTCGAACATCATACCTTCTTTAGGCTTCACAGTCCAAAAATGCGACCAAAACGGTTTCCCCTCACTTTGAGTAGTAGGTTTACATATTCAGGGCGTACAGAATTTCAAACAGTTGAAGATGGAAAGCACAGAGCACGAGTGGAAAGAACATTTATACGGTAATTATAACAATTAATAATAATGTGAAAAATCAATTCTACATTTTGTAGGGATATTCTTTTTTTCATAGAGACTATTTAATATTTAGATCACCGAGCAAGAAAATAGCTCATGCTATTACAACGCCAGCTGTTACCGATGACAAAGGAAAACTGACAATACCTTCTGGAAGATCATCGCGATCTTATGACAATAAGGTTCAATCCCTCGGTGCTCGGGAACCTCGTCAAGCATGGGGTGAAGGAAATCAGAGTGACGAGTTAGTACATACAATAGTTACAATTACATAAACATATTCCAGAACTATTGTCACTTTTTTTAACTGTACATAAATAATTAATAGGCAGAAGATTAAATAAACAATCAAATTTTAGGAATTAAATTTGCAAAATCCATAGATGGAAGAAGAGACAATCGTACTGGAAAACTTACAGTATAATTTTTTACATTATAAATTGTATAACATGTCATTCTCATTTATAAAATTACATCAATGTGAGAACAATATGCAATTAATCTGCATAATATATATATAATTTTCTTTAGTATCTCTCTCTCTCTCCTTAGTTTCATTTATCTCCTCTTATAGTGAAGGTGGTTTTTTATCTTTGAGGGAAGAAATAACAGGAAGCTATACGCAAGGTGGAGCGTTTTCTCCAGCATTAGGATCTCGAATATTCAGTTATGCGGACGACGACACAACTGCTGAAAGAAATATTTATGATCTGCCAGATTATAGTGAACCTACTAGTTCACCGGCCCCGCAAGTAAATATATTTTATGAAAATACAACAAACAATAATAATTAAAAACAATATATAAATTTTTACACAATAAATTCATATAATAATCTATAAATTTATTATTTTAGATATTAGAAGATGGTTTAGTAACAATATCTTTAACGCCAGATGAACAAGGTCGTTTTGGTTTCAATGTAAAAGGAGGATTAGATTTGGATATGCCGATTCTGGTATCACGAGTAGCTCCAAATACACCCGCTGATCGTTGTTATCCAAAACTGAATGAGGGAGATCAAGTACTTATTAATTTAATATGTACCTCAAATCATTAAGTATTATTATATTCTGTGCCTATTAAATTCTCACACAAATATATCTGTGTAATATACTCTATCTTTATGCATCATAAAACATGATTCTCTACGTAGGTTGTTTACATCAACGGAATCGATGTGAGCGGTTTATTGCACGAACGCGTAGTGAACTTAATACGGCAATCACGTGATCGCGGATCCGGCGAACTTACGTTGACTGTCAGACCGAACGCTCTGTATAATGCATTAGCTGGTACCGACGAAACTTCTGAAGAAGAGCCGCCTTATAGGTATAAAATCTCAAATTATGGATACTTTCAAATTAAACATAATTCGTGCTAAATCTAATCTATATAATGTAATAAATTACAAGGTATGTGCCTGATGCACCTCATGCAACTATTGGATCTGATGCGCTGGCACAATCTATGTTACTGCTTGCGGACGGTCTGGCGAGTGGTGCTCTTATCGCGCAGTACGAACAATTGTACAGAAAAAATCCAGAACTTACGTCACTCGAATCGAAGAAACCTGAAAACCAGTCGAAAAATCGCTATCGGGATATATCACCATGTAAATAAAAAAAGTTTAAAATTTTTTTTTCAACGAAAGATCTGATATATATTGTCAAGTTGATTGAAAAATTTATTTATAAGAGAAATAGCAAAATAATAATGTCGAAAGTCAGTACGTAATAATAATAATAATAATAATAATGCGATACTTGTGTCTTTCTAGATGATGTTACTCGAGTGATCCTGATGGGATCTGCAAATGGAGATTACATTAATGCCAACTATGTGAATATGGAAATACCAGGTTCAGGCATTATTAATAGATATATCGCTACGCAAGGTCCCCTGTCTTCCACCGTTGCCGACTTTTGGCAAATGGTTTTAGAAGCCGGTAGCACGCTTGTCGTTATGCTGACAACTCTAGTTGAACGTGGTCGTGCAAAGTGTCACCAATATTGGCCGGCATATAACGAAACGCTCACATTAAGGAATCTCACACTTACGTCAACTGCAGAAAATATCGAAGATACATTTATTTTTAGAGAATTTATACTTCGTGATGTTAATGTGAGTAAAGTTTTGTGTTATTGTGCGCAACTAGTTGTATTCCTTTATATATAAATATATATATATATATTTAATATTTATTAAATATATAATATATATATAAATATATAATACACACATTTATATATATGTGCATTTATGTACACATTTATATATATGTACATTTATGTACACATTTATATATATACATTTATGTACACATTTATATATATGTGCATTTATGTACACATTTATATATATATATATTATATATATGGATATATATATTGTATATATATATATATATTTAATATTTATTAAATATATAATAAAATATATATATATGTATATATTTAGTACATTAATTAATATGCATATTTACACATATATTTTTACAGACTGGAGAAGAAAGGGATATAACGCATATGCAGTATTGTAGCTGGCCTGACCATGGAGTGCCGAGTGATTGGCGACAATTTACTACGTTTACAGAGCGGGTTAGAGCAGCTCGTACTGGAATAGTCGAACCTGCGGTTGTACATTGTTCCGCTGGAATAGGACGAACTGGTGTATTAGTTTTAATGGAAACTGCGCTGTGTCTAATTGAAGCTAATCAACCGGTATATCCATTAGATATTGTACGCTCTATGAGAGATCAGAGAGCAATGATGATACAGAATGCTGTAAGTTTATGATTTTATTTATTTTGTTTATCATACAGTACTCATATCTATTTGAATAATATAAAATATTAATTTCGTATTTATTAATTCAAATAAAAATATTTGAATATATGTGTGTGATATCTTTTCAGAGTCAATATAGATTTGTGTGCGAAGCAGTCCATAAAGCCTATAGCGAAGGGATAGCTAAACCACTTCCAGAGTTTAGTAGGTGAAAACAAGAATTTAAAATGGGCAGCATATTGTAATTATAGCCATTTCTTCTCTTACATCTTGCATCAAGCATCATGTCATGTTAGAAGGTAATTTTATACTTTGACAATAAACACATAATATATATTTAATATAGTATAAAATGAACTAGTAAAACAGAACATTTACACATTGTGTAATTACACAAAGTATATATCTCATTTATACATAACACTGACGTCCAGTTGTCATTCAATGTTATCACTCAAAATTGCTATTTCTTTATAATCTTATCATACGCAATCGATTTAGTATTCTAATATGTATGTGTGATTGATCCATTTCTTCACACCAAACATTATCAAACAAAATGTGATCATATTTTTTTTTAAGTATATATTAATATTTTATAATAATTTAAAATATATATTTCTTTTTCTAAACATATAACGTGATGTGGAAAGTGTGAAAAAAAGGCAATGTACTAAGTTATATCATTATCAAATTTGTAAAATAATTAGATTTAGTTCAAAAATTGTAAGCTACAACATAATTTCAACGCAATTTTAAACGCTTTAAATAACGAATCAGTTTTAAATTAAATTTTATATACCATTATTAAATGGAAGTTTTGTGTATGTGTATTTTATTAGTGAACACAACAAGAATGAATATTTATGGAAATATCATATATAAATCGGCATATATTTTTACATTGACTTTCTTAGATAAATTAAGTCAATTTTTCTTTTTTTTTTTTTATAAGCAACATATATTATTTATATACTGAAACTTTTTAATTTTTGATATTCAATATGTTGAAAAGACCATGTGAGATCTACAAAAAAAATAATATTAATACATAAATTAATATATTTACACCTCAAATTCAAGAAGTACAATTACGAAAATAATTGATGAGAAGTTTATATAGATATGAGATATAAAATGAAAAATATTACATGCAATCTAAATAAAATATACACAAATTAAATAAATTTTAATATACTAGATATTTAGCTATTATCACATCAACTGTCAGAATGGTAAACTTGAATTTGAAAATAATTTCTTTATATAATGTGTAAATCCGATAGACAGAATTATAAAGATAATGAAAATGGAAAATGCGACAACTCGTATCAAATTTGTGCTGTGCGTTAAATTCTCATCAAGGAATTATTATCATTAACAATTGATGTGGTAAAAATTGGGCGATTTGTCTAATACAATGCGAAACTTGGTCCATCCTAAAGGATTGATCATACAGAAGCTATTTAAAAGCACAAGATGAAGTACAATCTTCAATATTGACAGCTTAAGACAAACTATATATAGCTATCTTGTTTGCATAGAAAGAATATGGTTGTATTTAATATGAATCAAAAAAACTGTGTAGAACCACAGAAGCGTGTTTTAGTCCCTTTTTTATTTTATGAGATGAAACACACAGCTAAACAATTCAAATACTATGAAAACGTAATATTTGACAAAAAAACGTTTCATTCACATTTCACCTTCCCCCCCCCCCCCCAAATATGCATATTGATCAAGATATGTGTAACTGTTCTTTTTGAAATACTGTAATAGTATTAGCTAAGTAAAGTTAACTCTAATATTTAGAATACTAATAAAATGCAAATGCTACATATCTGACTTGAATATTTATATTTATGATAAACATATGCTCAGTATTTGAATTTTATAATTTAATACATTATACACAATTTTATTTTATACACAAAAGCATAAGTAATAATTCAAAAAAGATAAACAATAATATTTACCGTTTTCCGTTATTTATTTAATTTAAAGATAATTGGAATTCTGAAAGGAAATGTATGAAATATAATAAAATATTATAAATATTCAGATATGTAGCATTTGTATTTTATTAGTATTCTAAAAATATTACAGTTAACTTTACTTAGCTAATAATAGATATTATTAAGATTACAGGACTGTTCTTATTATTAAATGTTTTAAGCAACTGTATTATCTTCTAATAGATGTTTCATAGATTATTTATTTTTCACACAGTTAACCAGATAAATGTACTAACATATCTCTATATGAAATTTTAGCTTTCTAATTAACTTCACGAATGTCATACGAACTCTTTTCTGTTAAATATTTGCTGATTTTTTTAATAATATATAATACCTCATCATGTATTATATATACATACATACACCGTTTCACAATCTATTTTTATAATAATACAAAAAACTGGTACTACGAACATTATTGGAAGGCTAGCGATCTGTAATCTTTCATGCATGGTCAAGAGAGTAGAAGTTTCTCTTTAATTAATTTTAAATTAATTATCTATATAAATGGATACAGCAATTTTTTTCTTACTATTTTATTTATTTACAAAATTTTCTACTAATTAAAATTGACTTATATTCTTTTTATAGTGCATGAGAGAATTAAAAAAGAAATGAAAGAATTATATATATATATATATATATATATATATATATATATAAATCTATCTTTATGTCGATATATAATAAGTTTCTAATTTGGCAAGATAAATTAAAATTACTAAGAATTACATTATATGAGAAAGAAGGAAAAAGTGAAATATGCTATTAATATATGTATATTATAAAGCATGTACATATTAGAAAACAATATTAGTGTATAAGTATCTATGTGCGCGCATGCACGAAATCTCTATAATTTATTATATACACATTATATAAAAAAATCAAAATTTTATGCAGATAACAAATCAAACATATAAGCCAATTACATTTATGAATAGAAAAAGGTAATTTCATAAAAGGATGCAAAATGTGAGCACATAAAAACAAATTTCTGATACAAAAAATAAAAAAAAATGTAAGACCATTATGTATAAGTATCACATATGTAATGAATTTGATACAAATGTATGTCAAAAGTTATAAGTTTTCTTGTTATTTAACTTGAAATAATTTTGCAAATATGAAATGCGCGACATACAACTGTCTATTTTTTATGTGTATGCAAATGAAAGTATCTTTAATTGAATATATGTGTTATATATCAATGTCTTTATAATTGCAATAACACATTACATTAAACTATTTTTCCAAAACTTGCTCAGTATATTGTGCGTGTCGATTAAAAACAAGTAATAAATAAAGTTGATTAAAAATTTATTATTTTAAATACATTTATATCAGTCAAAGTTTTAGACTGTAGTGCCTTGTACATATTCTCCCCATACAAGCGCAATCGTGTTAAATATATGAACTAAAATATCTAAATTACATGCTGTATAATTTCGCTTCGAAAAGTATTAATGGCATATAAACAAATGCAGAAATATAACTAGCCTTACAAATCTTAATGGTAATATTACTATTATAGATGTCTAGTCTTGTTTATACTTTTGGAATATAAATAAAATTGTTGCAAAACAATTTTCCTACAGTTTTTCTTTCCTGAGTTATTCATCTTCTACACATTACAAAGTAATTATATTACAAATATCTAAAATATATATATATAATTAATATTACAAAATTTAATATATATATACACATATACAGTAAATAAAAAATGTGTAGATAAAATGAGAATGGAATTAGATGCAATATAAAGTTATAGTTCAACAATTTATTTAATTTGCTAAAGAAGTTGAAGCTGTAAATTACAAGAAGATTTACAGATTAAAAAGAATGGTCCCTCCTGACCAGGTATGTATGTCGAGGGAATAATATGATATGTTCCTGCTGGTACATCTTCCAGTTCCAAATACACAAATCCAGATCTGCAAATAGGAATAAAGATAAATCACAAATTCTTGTTGAAAAACATGTGCGGACAATGTTTTTTATAGAGATATGTGTAAAATATTAAAAAGTACAAACCTAAACGGTCCAGAAGTTTTAGTTTTAAATGCAGTCGCTGCATTTACATCATTTAATACAACAGTGTTAATGTCAAAGCCTATTTGATACTGTTTAGGTCCTTTCAAAATAATTAATAAATAATTATTATTATTAGCACTTTCGAGTACTATTTGATATCGCGGATTATTCATATATGTCGGATGGTTGCCACATCCTCCTGCTGTAATGCCCTTCCATTGACCAGTTACCTACCAAAAATTATATTAATATATATAAAATATAATCTAGAAATTTAGAGAAAGAATCTAAAAAATATAGTTTTAGAAAAATATTGTCTTAAAAAGAAAGGTATACCTCTTTTTCATATTTAAACAATTGAGGTATTTTTTGCAATATGAATCGACATGTTCCATATGCACGAAGCGTATAGTAGATTGTGTTCGTTTTCTCATACTGAGATATGACCAAAGTGTATTTTGTATCACTTTGCTCCCCAAGTTTGATTTTACACAAATAATGCGGGCTGTTTATTTTCACACCATCAATATATGGCGACGGATCATCTAGATAATTTAGCATATAATTATCATTAACAGCTAATAATATAAAATTGAAAAGAAAAAAATCAAATGTATGCTTACATGGATAATATACTCTTTTTCCATCATTGCGATAAATTAAAACTGTGATATATTCCTGATTTTGCCGGAAATCTGCTATATCTGTAATATGCCTTGTAAGAAGTATCCAAATAGCACCAGGTCCTTTGCTCTGTACTTCCAATGAAAATTGTGGATTATCGCCAATATTATATGCGTCTTTTACAGGTCCAATACCAGCTTTCCACATTCTGTAATAAAATAGAATTATTCTCTGAACACATATTACTGCTGTGATGAAAAGAGAGTGATTGCGACTATGTAATACATAATACAGATGACAAAAAAAGTGACTTACTGATGTACGCAATAAGTATAATTAAACAGTCCTGGATTCCAGTTTAAATAAAATACATCAAAGAATCGACATATACTGTCGTAATCAATCCAAAAAACACCGTTATCAAATTCCGAAGCAGATTCTGGATCGTAATTCAAAGCTTCCTTCAAAGCTGGAGTCCAGTGTTTTACATCGAGTTCCGAATAATTGCCCCTCCATCGCAAATGAGACCATGGATTTTTTAATTGTAATAATCTTTCTCCCTACATATAACATTAATACATTAAATACTTCATTTATTTAAATTTATTACAAATCTATAACATTTAGAAAAACAGATGTTATTTGTATTGTGTGTCTGCACACACATTATGTCGGAAGATATGTTTAAAACAGATATTAACTAAATAAATTTTTTTTTTGCTTACATTAATCTTTTTCACGTCAAGAACGGCGTATGCGTGACTCGGTACGAGTCCTGTTCGATCTGCATCCAAGTCCGATAACTCTCCTGTGGCTACAGTGACTAGTACATCTCCCTTGCGAAGTCGTAATAATAAAGTATCAAAGATATTATCCTTATTAAAATCTGCCTCATTTGGTCTTATCGCCCATCTTTCAGGTACCCAGCCAGTTAAGGCATGTAAATCTATATTCTATACAGAAACAAATGTAATATATTAAACAAAGTAATAAAAAGAATTATAGAACAATTAGTGAACAATTGAATGTTGTAAGGAAACTTACACTGTTTGATCCAGGGAAATCATAACCGCCCATTACTTTCATATAAGCCTTTTCGAGCAATGAAATCCATAGTTCCCCACGATTGCTAGAGTAAGAACAGAGTAATTGGTTGTATCGGCTTACAGGCAGAAGGTCATCTATTATTACTTTACGTGGAATGCCATTGATGTGTAGTTTCACCATGTATTTTCCTAATAGTACATGTGTTTATCATTTCTCTAATATACTATATAATAAAATCTATTAAAGTATTATTTTTTAATTATACACAAGAAAAATTCTCGTATAAACAATGAATATGCTTTTTAAAAGAATATTTTAATTGCATAAATTCAATATAAAGAAAGATGATATTATTACTGGTGTCAACATTTAAAATTGTGTTTGCATGAAAAATAAACTACAAACAAAATCATAATAGGGATGTGTAAGTTGTTTGTACCTTTTCCATATAATTTAATTAATGTAAGCGTTTTAAGCATATGGAACATGTACAATTAATAACACTTGTGTTTATGTTTTATCATTCTACAAATCAATTAAAATTAATAAACTAAAAATAATTACCAAACGGATTATATATAGGCTCCTTCTGTTTATTCTTGGGATAAATAATGGATGTTATAAATCTTCGCCCAAACTTCTTCTCATATTGAGCACTCACAGCAAGCGAAGCAACGAAAGAACAGTCAGAAACTACCTAAAACGCACAGGAGACAATTAAATCAAAGTCAATGTGCTACATACTAAAAAAAAAAATTCTCTGCAATACTTTTAAGTTTGAAACTAATATTGTAAAAATATGTGTGCATACTAAAATACATTGATATTATACAATTATATACCACTACTATTAATAATTATGTTTACTAACGGTCTGTTTTATGCTGAAGTAGTCAACATGATGACCAATGACCATTTTAGGATCAGAATATAATTCTTCCGGCCGACGCCACCCAGCAAAGTCAGGCTTTTGCTTCGGTGCTAATTCTAATAGTCCATCCTTGTCGGTAAATGGAATATGATATTGAAACTTCTCAGCAAGATCAATATTCATAAATGGTACAAACTCATGATCATTTATGTGAGAGCTGTGAAGCAATACTCTTTTTTCTTCTTCAGTATAATTGGTATTACCTCCAGTTACTTTAAGATGAGCACTGCTTCCCCGATGAAGCGAAGATTTAGTATTTCTTGCTAAAATTTATTCAAATAGATATATTAGTTTCTCTTATATAACTCTCTTTTTGTCTTTATAATATATTTACATTACCTGAAGCAGTTGATGTAATTATTGGTTGTTCAGGTTGTACAGGTTGTATTGATTCTTCAGTACTAAAAATAGTTTCTGGTACAGATGGTAGTTTAGCAAGACTTTTCATAACACTGTTATCCTCGGTAGTTTTTATTCCTTTCAATGATTCTGCCCGTTCGACAGCAACTCTAACAAGGTTTGTTAATTTTGCCTTTACTTCTGTGTCAACAGTTTTCTGCAATATATCATGTAGACTGAGATACATCATTAAATACCATATATCTAAGAATTAATTTAACAATTTTATATAGTTATTAACAGAAAGTTATACTTACTGTACTAAGACCTAGTTCAGCAGCATCAGTGTATAACTTTATTGCGATATCTTTTAAACCTGCCTCATCTGCATCCAATGCTTGGTTCATGAGAAATTTACATCTTTGTAACTCGGACTGATGTAAAGGTTCTGGCTTATGACTATTTTGTTCCTCCTCGTGAACTAAAAGTTTCACAAATTATTGTTATGCATATATATATGATTTATACAACTTGCACTTGCAACAAATTTCTACGTCATCATCAAACTTACTAAGGTGTTGTATCGATGACATCCTCTCACGATAATCTGAAAGCTTTTCTTCATACATGTCATCCAATTCCAATTTGGTAAGAAGTTTTACAGCAATATCATAATAATACAAGGCTTGTTTATATTGGCCATTTCTGTCAGATTGCACAGCTCTGCTAGCAGCAAGTAGTGCATCATCTAATGTTTGTGCCATTTTTAGTGATGTAGAATAGCAATAAGATTAGAGAAATCCAGGAAATCCAAAGCACACAAATTTTCATGGAGTTTTAAACTTTTCGCTCACGTGGATTATAAAATTATAAACATAAGAACAGAATAAAGTGTCAAAATGTAAAGTAAAGGAGATCATATTTACATACATATAATTAAGAAAATCCGAATTTCGTAAAAAATTACGTGAAATCAATCAATAACAAAATAATTAGAGATTTTTTAATCAACAATTATAATGCAAGAGTATCTAACACATGGAAGGGGAAGGGGAGGGAAGGAAAATACACAATGAGCTGTCAAAAGAGTAAATGTGTAAATGTGTTCCAAAATTACGTGAATTATAGATTTCCGATACTGACAGTGAATTTCGGAACGTATTTGAGAATGCTTGACTGTGATTGGTCGATTTGCGGCAATTATTTTCGAGTCGAACACGCGTCTAGACATTCATATGGTTTATGGCTGTTCTCTTAATTTAATATTTCTCTATTCTGAATATTCCTATTCGGAATAGTCCCCCTATTCTGAACATTCTGTTCCAAATAACCCCTCTATTCTGAATATTCTGTTCCAAATAACCCCTATTCTGAATAGTTTTGTCTTGAAGTCCCCCTATTCTGAATATTCTGTTTCCAATAGTCCCCCTATTCTAAATATTTCCTTATTCTGAATGTTTGCCCTATTCTTAACATTTCCTCTATTCTGAACATGGACCTTAGGCCTGGTTCACAATAGGGAATTGACCAATCACAATCGAGGAGAATTCGCAAGCAGGTAGAATCGCGGTGCGTGTTCGGATCTAAGAATATTCGAGTTACTTCTCTAGCTAATTCAACTTTCATGGCGGAATGTCATGAAAACTTGCCTTGAGATGTAGACAATAAATTTGCATACCAACACTGCTAAAAAGTTGACATATCCGAATTGCACAAAATTGGACGTATCGTGAGTTATTTGTTGAAATAAGAAAATGTACGAGAGAATATGGGACAATTATTTCTGTAATTTTATCAAATGATGTGACTCTAGGAATTGATGTAAGTGAAGTTGTGTAACATATGACAGGTTAATAATACGAGAACCGATTAACATTTCTATTATGCCGGCTTGCTAATCTTTTTTTAATTAAAAAGAAGCCTGTAGACGTGCAAAAAATGTAGGAATAATTTACAAAAGAATAAACATTTTTTTATCAATTCCATATATATTTTGTAATAAGAAAGAAATTTTCTGATTAAGCTTTATAAAATGCCGGTTTTTTAAAATCAAATCGGCTTATTTAATAATAAATGATTGCAGGAAATAATATCACTGAGTAGCACAAAGGAAAACAACATTGGACACAACACATGACAAAAATAAGAATGAATAAAGAAATGCCGTTAAGTGTAGAATGGATGCCACAAAATGCATATGTGCGCAATTCTTTGGATCATTTGCTGCCAGGTGAACGAAATCAGCGTAATTTTGTATTTGTAAAACAGGAAACGGAATTCTTTGAAAGTGCATTAAATTCACAATCTGTACAAAACACAGTTGTGCACTTGCAAGTTTCATCCAAAGAGAAGGATAAAGAGATCAAGCAAGAAAGCAGTCATTTGAATATTTTAGTAAGTATTTTGATTTTTAACTTTTTATATGTGTATGTGTACATATGTATATATGTAATAACTTCTAATGTACAAATTATATACTTATTTTCAGCCTGGTGAAGCAGGATCTTTAAATCAATCTCCCAAAAAATTGACCAATGGTTCTGAGAGATTATATAACAGAGGTCGAATTGACATAATAGAAATAACAGTAGAACCGACATTTTGTTATAAATATTTGTTTGTTTATGAAAATCAACCATCCAAGTTTGTTGTATTAAGAGCTCTCTGCGATAACACGGCCAAAGAAGTTGCTAAGAATTTGTTAGATGTATTAGCGATCATAGGGGCACCACGAGTGCTACAGAGTGGTAATGGACGTAAGTTTGCTGAACAAGTTGTACATGAGCTACGTTTATTATGGAACGATTTCCTCATATTGCACGGGGATGTACCTAAGTGTGAAGTTAGCTGCAGGGATTTTAAGAGCTTGCTCGAATCCTGGATGAGAAAAAATCCTACTAGGACCTGGTGCGAAGGACTGAACTTTATACAAATTCTTCACAACTCGACATACCGCTGTCAGAATGGTAAAGTTCCATGCGACATATTATTTGGACGAGATGTACGCGAAAACTTTCAAAGCCTCGGTATGGAAAAAGATACAGAGAGCCTGTGGACAGAGGAAGAATGGATCAAACATTTGTCACATAGGGAAAATAAAAATATAATTACAACGACGAAAGATACGCAGAAGACATCGGATAGTATTAATGTAATAATACTGTAATGTTATATTATTATCAACATAAAATTATATTCTGATTTATTATTATTATTTTGAATGTTTCAGCATTGTGAAGAAAACGACAATGTACAAGATAGATGCAGTCAAAAGGCATCTTCGAGAAGCGACAACATAAATGGCTTTAGTTTTGTCAATGTAAAGAATGAATCTTTCACGAGCAACGTACGTGCAACGGATTTAATAACGACTAGAGATGAAATAGAAATAGGAAAAAACGAACTGAAAACCGAGAGTATGCAATTTCTCAAGTGCAAGTACTGCCAGAAGCAATACATGAAGCTGGGACATTTGAAGAACCACATGAGAACTCACAAAACGCCACGAGTTCTCCAATGCAAATTGTGCAGTAAAACATTCAGCGTTCCAAGATTATACGCGAAGCACATGAAGCAGTCGCACGGGCAAGATAAATTAGCTGACGAAGAGGAGGAGATACCGGTTAGTAGAAATACCAGAAGCAACGACGCAGCGAAGACTGTATCCAATGAGCATAACGAATTATCTGATCCCGAGACGATGAACGAAAATTGCGACGCGTCGCTGGACGACACGAAAACTTCCTGCAGCAAGACTGTCAAGACCTCGAGTCACCTCGGTAGACAAAAGTCGTCCGCGGAGAGTCGGAACGTGTCGAAGACACAATCCACTTTACAGTGTACATATTGCGAGCAAAAGTTCAGCTTTCCCAGCGTGCTGGAGAGGCACATGCGATCGCACACAAACGAACGTCCATATGTGTGCGACGTTTGCAACAAGAGCTTCAAGCAGCTTGGTCATCTCAGCCAGCACTCGCTGACGCATCACGATTATCGCTCGTTCCAGTGCACGATGTGCGGGATAAAGTTCGACTCGTTGGACTCGCTGAAGCAGCACGCGCATTTACACAAGGGTGACACGACAACCACGACGACGACGACGACATCGTCAACGTCCAAGATCCGCGACGTCTATCGTCTGTTCGAGTGCGACAACTGCAAGAAGGTGTTCACCACGAAGAGCGTGCTGGAGCGGCATATATTCACGCACACGCAGGAGCGGCAGTACGACTGCAAGGTCTGCGGGAAACGTTTCAAGCAGGCCGGCCACGTCAAGTCGCACATGTTGGTTCATACAGGCGAGCGCCGCTTCCAGTGCACTATATGTTCGAAGCGCTTCAGCCTGTCGAACTCGTTGAAGAAGCACATGTACGTGCACAACGGCGAGAAGCCGTATCAGTGCGACGTATGCGGGGCGCGTTTCCTGGAGAAGCGCAATCTCAACGGTCATCTGCTGACGCACACCAACGAGCGTCCGTATTGCTGCAAGATCTGCGGGAAACGGTACACCTTGGCGGATACTCTGCGCCGTCACGTGAGCGCCGCGCACGAGGACGGTCGTACTTATCAGTGCGAGATCTGCGCCAAGATGTTCAAGCAGCTGGCGCATCTGTCGGTCCACAAGAAGGTGCACAACGACGAGCGGCCGTTCCAGTGTCACCTGTGCGAGAAGAACTTCAAGCACAAGAACGTGCTCAAGTCGCATCTGGCGATTCACGCGAACGTACGGCCGTTCGAGTGCGACGTCTGCAAGGCCACATTTGTCAGGAAGACGAATCTGCAAACCCACATCTCGTCCGCGCACATGAACGAACGCCCGTACGTCTGCACCATCTGCGGCAAGCGTTTCAAGCAGATCAGTCATCTCAACGGACACGTGGTCGTGCACAGCAATCTGATGCCCTACAAGTGCGACTACTGCGACCGCCGCTGCAATCGACTGGACAACCTCAAGAAACATATGCGTCTCCATACGAAGAACAAGGAGTGAAAGAAACCTGGAGAATCGATATTAGTCGTATGTGAAAAATGTGGTAAATTTCGCCATTGGTTCTGTCAACAAGTTCCTCGAAGAGGAACTAAAATAAGAGATCTCATAGCTATTTTGAGATTGAAGTAATAAGAGACGTTAGTGGATTAAAAAGTATTTTTTTTTTTCCTTTTATACGATGTTATTACAGATATTGTAAAAGATTATTTGTATTATAACTTTTAATATCGTTTTAATTATATTTATAATTATATCATTGCTAATTATATTTATAATTTTGTTTATACACTCTATATGATATACATATACTTTACTTAATATGTAATATTCTTCAGGCATTCTTTTATGTATATTCTATGTGTATATCGTGTGATATATAATTGTACAATAATTTTCTTTTTTGCTTTAACAATTTATTATAAAATTTTGATTGATATCTATATTTGAGATTTTATACTATTTTATACTATTTGCTTGATGATCTTGAAGCTATATATAAATTTTATACCTATAAAATCTCTGAACAAATACATATGTGTATATACATATATATGTGTGAAAATATGTAACTATAATATATGTAAGCAAAATTTTTTTATCATATATATAGACTATTTTATACACTATATTATGTATACTTAGCAGACAGAGATAAAAATATTTAATAGAAAGATTAATTATGCAATATACAATATAAGTTATCATTTTTTTAAATAAATCATTGTAATAAAAATATGTTACATTATTTTATCATCACACTAAATAAGAGACATATGTGTAAGGAGAAAGAGAGAGGGACTTTTAAATTATATATAACATTTTATCGTATAATATAAATGAATATTCTTTTATTAAATCACAAAATATTAAATTTAAAGTTATAATTTATCTATATAGATATTTATAAATTTAACAATTATAACAATAATAGTTATTATTTATATATTATTATTTATTATATTTATATATATTTTTTTATATTTATATTTTGTTGGTTATCTCTCGTGAATTGCGCAATATATATACGCATACATCGTGGTCAATTGTGCATGGTCAGTGGTCAGTGTCAGGTGTCAATTGATCAGTTGTGCGCGAACTGTCGATGTGCGCGTGTGACATTTCGTATTCAAAATGGGGTACAAGAGGGGGTTAAGATTCGGGACTCTTTTCACCGTGCTGATCGTACTCGCGGCGATCTATTATCGTAACAGTGAGAACGTCTTGCAGAAACGACTGCTAACCCTGTTGCACGGTCTCGAGAGACTCGAAAACAAACACGTCATCACTAGAAGACCGAAAGTTGCCGTAGGTTATGGCGTGTGCACCGACGTCTTCATCGACGCGAAACACCTGCTCAAGTACTCGGACGAGATCGGTCGGCCTGAACACTTCGACGAGATCAACACCGAGCTCGAATTGCTCAAGAGCTTCGCTTATTACTTTCGCTATGGAGCCGCTGCCGAGTAAGTCCTAGGAGTCATTTTCACATCCAAAATATTCTATAAAAATATATATATAAGCATATTAAAATGGCACATACATTTAATAATCGAGTTTATTAATTAGTGGAATATGTCGATATTATTTAAAGTATATCAATCATGTATATCTATAAATATATAAATTAATTGCAATTAATCAGAGAAAAAATGTGGACCGCAAGGGCAATTGATTGAATAGAATCAATCGAAGCTTATTTTATACTCATTCATTAGTATTTTCAAGTATTTGAAATCAAAGGACAATAATCAAGAGATATGTTCCATTATAAATCATTGTACATCATATATCGCATACTATTGTAGTCCTTGATAAATCTACCTTGTTGAAGATGACGATAACTTTCTTTCATAGGCGCTACATGGCGAACAGAACTCTATTCGACGAGCTGGTGTCGAAGGCGCGTTCCTTTCCTTCGTCGTATTCGACAATCGGAGGAAATGCAGCAATTATGGCGATGCGATTCTCACGAGAGGGATGCGACGTGACTCTCGCTGCTGAGCTGACCAGGTCCTTACATCAGATGATTCCACAGATGATAAATGTCGTAGGCGGCGAGGTGAAGCGCGACGACATTCACCTAATCTTGGAATATAAGCACGGTGAGGTGTGGGGTCCTTATTCTAGTGCGAGAGCAAACAGGTATGTACGGATGAATATATAAAATTGAGTGAATTGCAGAATAACATATTCTATTTTTTAATGTACCTTTTTTCTTAGATATATCGTACACAACGACTTGATTAATCCAATGATCAGCTCATTCAATGCCTTTGATCAAGTCCTGGGGACCTATGATCCCGATTTATTAGTAATCAGTGGCCTCCAAATGATGGACAATTATCCATTTCAAAAAGGTAATTTTTTCTATCGTCAAAATTTCTTTTCTGCTCACAAAAGTACAAGATACTTTTTATTTCTTGATCCATGTCTTGCAACTTTGGATGACTTTCAGTTTATGCATCCGTAATTTATAAATCGCGTACTTTACAGATAAACGGAAGAATCTGCTGCTGAACGTGAAGAAACAAATGTTGGAACGGCCGAGTTCTACCAGAATCCACTTTGAGATGGCTTCATTCGCCGAGGATAAATTGCTCTTCGAGCTGTGTGATCTGGTGGTTCCGTTCGCCGATAGCTTAGGGATGAACGAGCAGGAGATAGCAAATCTGTACAATACTATGTATTATGGCAATATTTCGCTGGTCGCGGACTCGACCCCGCGAGTCGCGACGGTGTTGGATCAGATGAGAACGTTATTCAAGCTCATACGCTTGAGAGGCAAGTCGATCGCGGACGCTAGGGAGCTCACGAGGATCCATGTGCACACGCTAGCGTATCAAGCTATATTCACTGTCAAAAATTCCATCTGGAAATATACGATGGCTGCTGCGGCCAAAGCGTCGCTAACTGCACATAGACATGTATGTGCGTCAAGTAACGTAAGTATCGGGATTCATATGAATACGAAGTGAAATGAGTAATTTATAAAAATTATTTGTAAATATATCTAATATTCGTCTGAATCTCTCTCACAAAAATAATAAAAATTGTTATTAAATATTTATAGCATTTATACTATTTAAAGTATGTTAAAGTATACCGTGTTATATTAGGATTATTCTGTGTCATATGATTTTGAAATGCTTTCATCTTCGTACAGGTTGATGTGAAGAAAGCGACGCTGATCATGGACGATAGTTTCTCGACGTCCATCGTTGATGGTACGCGAATACCATTGAACGTCGACAAACCGGTGTCTTGTTGGGACGAGATACTGAAAACGGAGCAGGAGAATATTCCTATTCAAGTATGCGTCGCACCCGTATTGGTTTGCACGCAAGCTAGTCAGACGGCTGGTGGCGGGGACAATATTTCCAGCGCGGGCCTAGTACTTCAGATCTGAAATCCATCGATACAACATGATCGTTTAAGTATATCGTATTACGAATCATATTCCTCCTTTCGATCAAAATCCTAATTCGCTCATTCCACACTAGTTTTTACATTCCACTCGACTGGAAATTAGAGACTGGACACACATACACAGACTTTGTTACACATTATATTGAAAGATATAAAGCACTATTTAATTCTATGCACTTGTATGCATTTTATCGTATTCTAATATTCTGCCTATTACGATTGACAACGATTTTGGTACTAATGTCAATGTCTATGAACATTATATTGTTACTCTCGCATTTGTAAATTAATTTTAATCGAAAGAAAGTTTATATAATATATTCCACTACTGTTCAATATTATATAAGCTAATCGCAGTGCGTTGTGGTAGATTAAATGTTTTCATAAAAATGTAATTAAATAAGACGATCGTGAAAATTTATCGAAATTTTTGAAAGTACTGAAAATTCGAAATAGAAATAGATATTTAATAATTTAATAGCACATGTGGACATGTATTATATTTATAATGTATCTTCGTATGTAATAGCCTTTAATGCAATATAGTGCGGTCAATTCGTTATACGAATCTTATAAAAAAATCTCAATTGACGTACCAATGATTGTTTTACATTTAAAATTGTATTATATATATATATATATGGCGCAAACCTGAAAGTTACCAATTTGCAATATCAAAGAATATTTAATATACATTACATACACGATTGTGTGACATTTATATGTTCTTTTTATTAATATTACACTTTTCGTCCTCTGATGTACATAATTGATAACATTCGATTAACGCTAGATTGTCCAGATTACTTGCAGATTTTCAACGAGTGTTTTTTGTAATACATTTTATTAATACACAGTTTAAAATTAAAATAGCATTATATGTTAATTGTTGCTAATGTTCACTGATATTAACATTAATTATACGATGTGTCACGAATACAAAAAAAAAACTTGAAAACATATTGAGACGGAAAAAAATTACAAGATATGAACGAGATAACATATTACATATTACTATCTAATGGACAATATTTGTAAGTTTTACTGCATATATCGTTAAGTAATCTTTACAGACCGTGCGCATCATTTATATACTCACAGTATTTCAGGACCATTTATTGTTGCTGTTTCTTTCTTTTTTTTCTTCATTTTTTTATCACATATTCGTTTTATTAAGATAGTTACGTAATTGATAATTACTAATGAAGTACTTATCACATGATATTGTCGAGATGAGCGAAAAATGACGAATCAACGCTAAACGGACCTACCCTTTCTAGTGCGGAGTAGGAAATCTTAATGTTTCAAGTTATTTGAAGAGAACTCTCATTAAGAGAGTTTGAATACAAATCTCGGGAAATCAATATTTTCTACAACCAATATAGAAATCTTTGCAAGTGCGATTTACAGGATCGTATCTCCTTCGTCGATGCCCAACATGCGAAGATCATCGGGTCCGGGTTGAGTATCCGCCTCTGCCTCTGTCTCCTGCATAATTTCAGGTGGTGGTTGATCCATATATTCAGGTCCATATCCTACGCAACCCAACATGCTGTACATCGATGAATACATGAGACTGGATTCCTGTTGATTCTGCTGCTGCTGCTGTTGTTGTTTGGTCTCCGTTGTCTCCTCTTTAGGGAAGATTATGTTCAGAGCCTCCTGCAGATCATCCGGCAGCGGAATGCTCGGATCAGCTGGACGTTTCTCGGACGGCTCTGGTATGTCAGATACGTCGGATTGCGATGAAGTAACCGCGACGCTCGAATCCATTGTTGATGGTAATGGAGGCGGCGGTGGAGGCGGATTCTGCGGATGGTTTTGCACGAAACCTGTGCTCGGTATCGGTGGCGGCTGCGTCGTCATGAAGGCAGCAGGCGGCGGTACGGCCTGACGAGGAGGGAACCTCGGTGGCGTCTGAACGAATGGCGGTGGATTCGACATGAACGGCGGAGGCGGTCGATTCGGTGTAAACTGCGGCGTTGCACTCGGTGTCGGTGTCGGCGGCGGTCTACTATGCACGGCCGACTGCTGTTGTTGACTCGGCGTAAAGCTGGGCGGTGGTCTATTCAGTGCCGGTGGTGGATGCGGGGGTAGCGGCAATTTCGACACGCTAGACGTTTGCTGTTGCTTCTGCTGCTGTTCCACTATCGGCTGTTCTTCTATAACCGTCTCCTCGGCCTGGTCGTCTATCTCCATGTCGACCACTTGTGGCGTGGGTTTGTTCTCGTTTAAGACGGGCGGCGGAGGTGCCACTAAGATCTTCATAGGCTGCTTAACAGTCTTGCTTGTCAATGAAACCGGCGCATTGCCGTTATTATTCAAGTTCAGCGGAGTGGCTAGCTTAGTGATATGCACGACACCCGGTGGATTGATGATCTCATTGGGTACCTTCGGCGTGTCCTCGAACTTGCTCTGTTGATAGGGCAACGGAGTTATGTCTTTCTCCGGTAACTTGGGGTCCTCGGCCTTCTTCTTGAACAGGGGTAATCTGCCGATGAAGGGTAACTTGCCCTTGGCCGCCACCTGCGGTGCGGACTTCTTACTCAAAACGTTGCCTTTCTTCGACTTGGAGTCGCTCGATTTCTTTTCGAACTTTGACTCGTCATTTGATGAGTTGTCATCCCCTCGTCTGTCCTTGCCGTATTTATCATAATTCCTCTTTGGACTGTTATCGCGCCAATTTCTGTCACGTCTCGGAGAATCGTTGCTATCCCTGTCTCTATCTCTCTTTCGACGATCGTCGTAGTAATCGCGATCCCGATCCCTTTCTCTGTCCCTATCGCGATCCCTGTCCCGTCGGCTTCTTCTCTCGTATCTGCTGCTGTACTTGCGATCTCGATCGTCCTTATAGCGATCTCTGTCGCGATCCCTCTCGTCGTCTTTGTCCATTGATTTACTTTCAGGCGGTTTCACTGTCATGTTTACCTGTTGCTTCGTCCAGAATCCCATATGCGGCTTCGGCATCTCCTCCGGTTTTGGCAGCTCGATCGGTTTGTTCGTGATTGGCAGCTGCGATTGCTTCTCCTCTTCCTTCTTTATCCAGAATGATTTAGGCGGTTCCTTCGGTCCCCAAGCCTCCAAGTCCTCCGATTTCTTCGAATAGCTCTCTTGCTGTAAGTCTTCCTCCTCTTCTTCCATCGTCTTCTCATTTATTTTGCGACTCTTCATCTCTTCTTCCTGCTTGGCCTTCAATTTATCCCTGATCGAATTCAGAAGCTGTCTGTCATCCGCCTCCGATGGATGTTGCTCGGGCAGGGGTGATTGATTCATCTGCGGCGCCTTCGACCAATTGTGCCCCTTCAGCTTTATACGTTGATAATCTATTTCCTCATTAAGAATCGCCTGTGTCGAGGCCTTCATCTTGTTTCGCATCGCCACACGTATACTCTTGGTGGTATCCTGATCAGATTCGGTATCGGAGTTCTCGGACTCGCTAGACGTATCACTAGCACTGCTTCTGTTTCTGCGTTTCTTGGCTTTCTTCGACTTTTTCTTGTTCTTCTTAGACTTCTTCGACTTTGCCGGTGGATCATCGTCTTTCTGCTTTTGCAATTCCAATTGTATTTGCTTATGCTTTTCCTCGGAAAACGCCTTTTCTCGATCAGCCATCCAATCCGTTTCCCAATGTGGGTTTTGCTCCACGAAACGCTAAACAGTACATTACTCAGTTAAAATAATTGTTGTATCAATTATATCGGAGTAATGCAAGTCTATCAACTTTTTATTAGATTTTAAGTTATTAACTTTTTTAGATTATTTTGATTATAGAAGTTATTTCGAAAGTATAATTTATAATTAGAATTTTGTTTTTAACTTTATGTTGCAAGTAATGATCTTTTACACACACACATACACACACACTAATTCTTAATATTATATTGTTCAAACATTACATGTTTAGATTACTTACAGAGAAGTTTTCAGAGTGACGTTTAGACTTCAGGTGTAGACTGGCACAATGAAGATCTCCTATCCAGGATTCGCAGAGTTTGCAATACCAAGCTGTCGATGCGCTGAAGAATTGTAGCCCTATAATCAAATATTCCTGCAGTTAGCATTATTCAAGCTTTGAAACAGGTAAGCATTGTAAGTTCATAAAGAATGACCTTATATTCTGCCACGAAACATTCATGTCACTGGAAACAAAAATAATATATTAAAAGATGTGTTTGAGCATAAAAGATACAGATTATATTAAATTTTTTTCTTGCGTAATCCCACGATGATCTGTGGAAAAACAGAAGGTAGGGAGAAAAAAATCAATTTTATTTCTCTCATAAAAGTATTATCTACATGATACAAATAATAATGCATATAAGTATATATAGCTAACAATAAGTAAATATATATGTACATTATATTTTTATATGAATATACTGCAACAATTGTTTTCAATCTAATTCTCAAGATTTAAATCTTCTTTACTGTTGAATAATACACTTTTTAAAATTATATAACTGTATACTGATATAGTTTATAAAGCAAAAGAGATTTTGCAGTATATTTTACAAATAGTTGATACAATTTGTTGTATAAATAAATTAATATAATATTGAAAAAAATACACATTTTCAATATAATAATAGTTCTTTTTTTGTATAACTTCACCAAAACTTACACATATTGTGTACATACATCTCAGTTATAAACAACACAAAATTATTTATATATTATATATTATCTTATATATCATTACTCTTTGTTGAGTAATACAACACTACACTATAAAATCTTGATATATAAAGATCTAGTCCTGAAGATAGTTGTCAACATACCTAAATTGTGTAAAATACATATATGCAAAAATAAAATTGTAAGAAACATGTGATGACACGAAAAAGTGACATTGATTGAAAGTTGCTCGGAAAATGTGCTTCTTGAATCCAGCTAAATTCCATGGCTGTGGTGTTTGCGACGTTGCTAGAAAATTTGCTGCCAATAATACCGATAGACTTACACGATATATCTTTCACACATGTTGCATAATACAAGTTAAAACTATTGATTTTAATGTTTCGACAGCATTACATGTTGGATGATATCGCGAATGAATTCTAACTTACTTAGGGCGAACAAATTTTCAAGCAACTCATGAATGTTGACCTCTTCAATACATACCGAACACCACAGTTATTCTGTGCACAAGCTACGGAATTATTTTCTATTAGTAATTATCCACTGTAATTGATCTTACCTTTAATAGGTGTTCTTTTCGTCGGCAGTCCGGGATAATAGGGTACTTCTTTCTCTGTTCCTTCAGCATTTCGCTCATGCCATGGCATATCAACAATCTTGCGTTCCTATTATATAGAATAGAATATAAATAGTAAAAACGAGCGTGACATCAGATGCGAGAAACTCGGTACTGGTTCTTTTCTTTTATAATTATTGATATATATGGTACATAAAAAATTACGGTATGTACCAAGTACCTGCTTGTTGTGATCATTACTGTGTAATATATCATCCAGTTTACAAATATAGTTTGAACTACAAATATACACAGTCTTAATTAAATCCATTTGTTTTTTCATTACATAAAAAGAAATATGTATATATTTTTTTTCTTCTACCTGTTCTAGCAACAAGTATTATTCATAAAAGAATCTCTAAATTTATTTTCTCCAACATTTAATTATTTCAGAATTGATTCTATTTTACGACATCTTTGTATTGCTAGAAAATATTACTTACTAAACAAGCTTCTTTGTGTTCATTGCTATGTAGATGATTTAAATATTCCTTTGCTGTCTTAGGAAAGATATCGCAGACTTTACACCAATGCATTTCGGGATCGTAGTGAACAAAATTGTACATTGGCTTATCCTCCGATGATCTTCTCTCCCTAATATCTCTTTCCGCTTTGGACTCCTTATCTGTATCGGAAGCCGACGTTCTATCAGGTGAAGGAGACTTTCCTTTCGGAAAATCTTCTTTCGGGCTTCTCGAACGTTTACTTAATTCTAACTTAAACTTGCTCTTCAGGTCATCCACTGTAACTTCGTCACCGATGATGCCAGTGAGCATATCGATGACATTGTGAATAGATTTCATTTTATTTTGTATCTCGACCTGTAACATTTAACTCAGATTAATATTAGCCACAAAAATATACCAACAAATTCATATACACATTATTTACCTGCAATTTTTGATTTTCTTTTATAATTCGGTTATTTTCGCGTCCACCCTCCTTGCCTATCTCGTCGCACTGTTGACGCAGAATTTCCAGTTCACGTTGCAGAGTAGCAGATTTTAGAACATATTCTTCTCGTTGTTTAGTCAATGTCGCTTTCTGTTGTTTTACTTCAGCTGCGATTGCTGCTAAATATTCAATTTAAAGAAAGTTTAAAGATTGCGTAAAGAGATATCGATTCTTTCATTATCAAACATGCAGAGATTGGAGATTCATCGAATGAACATAGATTATATAATGAAATCATTGTTGCACACCTTCTTTTTTGACATCCTCAGGTCTTGTTAAAGATGTCACTAAACCGGAAGAACCGCTGTCAATCGGCCTCGATGATTCTTGTTGAGATGTCAATGATGGAGGCGGTGGTGCTTGCTGATTGTTATACGACACTTGACTTCCCTGCCAGTTGGGTGGTGGATAATCCTAACAGAATAAATACGACTAACCAATCTCGAGTCGTTCAACAACACTCTCATCGACCCTTACCTTTATTGAGTGGTACTCAAATGAGGACTTTGGCTAATACATGGTCTTCAAGTAACGATCTGGTCAATATTATAGATTTCCAAGGTTGGTATAAATAAAATAAATAACGCGGATATCATACTTACTGAGGAATTCACAGTCATAGTGCAGGGAAATATAATTATATAACATTCCAAACGGATAAGAACGCTACCGAATATAAATCATAATCGGTAGCACGATTTTTGAAATGTTTTGCAAATGTGTGCATAATTTTTAGAATTCATAAGAATACATGCTTTGCCTGAATATTTGCATACGCATCTACAATATTTATATTGTTTCAACACACCATATGTAATTACTCCTCCCCCTAAATAAAACTAAGACACCAATTGCATTTATCTTTTTTCAAATAAAACTTACACTTCGATAGCCAGCAGGCTGCTGATAACTGTAGTCATAACCTGTGCCATAGTTGTAACCATAGTTGTTATATCCCTGATTGTAAGCAGATATAGGTGGTGGTGGCTGACTTGTGTTTGGTGGAGGTGCCTGCAAAAAATAATATAAAGCAGTAAGTACACATGATATAAAATATAAAATCAATAAATATAAATACATTAACAAGATGTAAATTTCATATCTCACTACTGTTTATATATAAGTCAAGCAATCTATAAAGCTATTTATACCTGGTATTGATTATGTACTGCTGAAACATAACCGGTAGAATTGCTTGGATTCGGTACAGCACTCTGGGATTGAGGTGGCGGAGGTTGTTGTTTCCAGTTGTCCTGCGATCTGCTGGCTTCCTTCCGTCTTCTGTCTCTGGAACTCGAACGAGATCTTCTGTCCCTAGATCGCGATCTGCGATATCTACTTCGTCTCGGAGACGGCGATCGATCGTACTTCCTCCTTCTTCTGGCATGCGAGGAATCATCCGAGTCTGCGCTGGGGCTCCTAGGACCCTTGCGCCTGGATTCCGACTCCATACCTAGTGGTAGCTTCCAAGTTCTGTCTAATATAAATTGATCATTTATTACGATATTTGTTACGTGTCTTAAAAATTAAGGATTTAATATATTTTGTTTATCAAATGAAAATTAATGAGTTTGGTACAAGAATGAGCCAAGTCCATGTAATAAGTCAAGACACGTGATTTCGTTAAGCTCGATTTTATAAATTATTTTTTTTCACGACTTTATTCCTGAAATCATAAATCGGAGCTTTCGCGACAGGCGTCAAACGTGAAAACACGCGGTATCTATTGCAGCCATTGTTATTCTCTCGTCGAGACGAGTCGGCATTCATCCATCAGTACATCATTGGAAATGTTATCACGTTGCTCACCTCGGTCGAGAAGTTCCCAATCTGTCAAATTCCAGATGACGTACAATTCGTTGAAATTCTCGGCGTGTCAACAATCGCTAAAAAATAGCGATGGCACTCAACATACCGCAATACTTGACGGATGAATCAGGATGTGTAGCGGATACGAAGATAACGTGATGATGGCGTCGCCTCGCACGAACCACGAACGATGCAATCTATCTAGATGGGAAAACTCCAGGCATCCAACAACTCTCGCGCATTGTAAATGCGCCATTATAGTTAAAAAAAAAAATGCATATCGTTTCAACCGCAAAAGACCAATGAGTTTCCGGTTTCCGGTAGCTCGAGTGAAATTGAGGGTATAAAAGCCGCGCGAAAGTTTCAAAGCGAAATGTCCGAGAATTGCGCGGATTCTACCGTCGAAGAGGACGAGGAACGAAAAGACGGCGGAGCGAGAGGAATAGCGAAGCGTTTCAAGACGTTGTTCTGCTGCTTCAGACGCGACGAGTCAAACTCGAAGGAGATGGTCGGATACGATCCCGAGGAGTACGATTACATCGTCGAGAAGCTCGTCGTCAAGCGGGTGCCGCTCGCGCTTTTCGCCATCCCAGCTCATCTGTCACAATCAGCTGATCGACGCAGATCCGGCGACGCGTCGACGACGCCGGATGACGTCTCGCAATCGTCGTCCTTGTCCACGTTTGGCGGCAATCCTTCTACCGCGAATGTCATCACGCGAAGAAGGTGTCTCGCCTCGACGAGGATTGATACAACTGCATACGATTCCGCGACGAATAAAGTTCTGCGTTCTGATACAAATAGAAAGTAAGATTTAAGGTTGGAAAATAACCGATTCATTTCGCGTAATTTGAATATTTTTTATCTCCGACATATCATATCTTTATTCTGCACTTGAGCATCATATGGCTGACGTGTATATTTATATTAATATTTCTATAAAATATAATAATATAATAATTTCTAAGAATTATATGTTCTGAGGGCCATTTGATTTTTGGTTATAACAAGTTTAAATATCGAAATTTGATCGATTTGTTTTGACAGGATATAATGTTTATATATGAACTATAATTTATTTAAATTGTTATTATAAAAACTAATTTTTATTCAATATTATTTTAATTATTAAAAATAAATATATAAAATAAAGAAATTAATTTAATTAAACTAATACACAGATCTTATATGAGTTCTTATAAAATATATTGTTTTTAGCTTGGACAGTCAAACAAAGGTTAGGAGACAGGGAATCCTGAGCAGATTCAGTGCTCTGCATCCGGACTTGAGGGAATTCGAGAGGCCATCCAAGAATCCGTCGAATTTTTCGCGAAGCAAACAGTTATTCGCGGAGGACATTTCTGTGCCGTCTACCACGAGGACTGACATTTCTTCCAGGACGTCTTCGACGTCCTCCATTGTTGTCCAGGACAATATTTCAACCCGAGATAATTCTCGTCGCGAATCTGCTTTTGAGAGCGAAAGAAATGACAAATCACGAGCGAAAAAGGAGGACGTCTCGAGGCAGCCGTGGAATCCATCCACCGAGAAAGATCAGCATAAATTTGGCCTTGGACGGAACCGGAGATACATAGTATCGCCGTTTCGAGTGAAACGAGGTTCCCTTGATCTCACGAAACCGAAAAACATCGAAAATTTTGGCGTAGACGGAAAATCGCTGGCATATATTCAAGAATCTCTCGAGGAGAAATCCTCGGAATCAGCGAAGAATTCGAATAAAGATCACGATTTACAATCGAACCCAGCAGTCAGGTGGCGAATCACTATTAAACGCCGGCGCGCAAACGCGGATTCCGAGGTATATATGTCAGAAAGCTTTCAGAAATGATACATATAGATGCTTTTATTTTCTCTTCTCTAGGAAGAACGATAATTGATTTATCGGGGATTCGCAAGAAACAAATTCTTAAAAATACTTTGATCCAATTCTGGAAAACTTGTAAAGATCCGCACTTATAAAATTCTAATTTTATTACGCGCCTTGCCATCTTCTCAATAGTTTAATTATATCATGATTATCAACATAATAATATTATTAATATAATATTAATATAATAATCATGATTATTATATTAAAATTCGAATATTTTATTATTACAAGAAAATATTCTCTCTTTTCAAGTCGCGGTCTCTAAAAGGGGAAATGCATCGGTGAGAATATATCCTCGCACATGTAGTCAGCTGTCGTTCACCTGCGTCTATATTATGTTCCCGCATCTGTGGACGTTGCCGCGGCGACAAGTGTTGCATCATAATGGCAGCGATTGAAATATTTTCGAGCTCCGTCACTTACAAATACAAGAGCAGGATATATTCCTGCGCTTCGATCGTCGTCTTCGCGTTCATCGTGCTATCCTTGCTCACGCCTCTTTTTATAATCTACAATGCCGGGGGTAAAAATCGTCCCGACACTTTCACGTCATCGCTTTTGGAAAAAAAATCGCGCGATAATAATCTTTGATTTATATTAAAATTTCAGGCATCTGGATAAGAAATCGGATGCATGCGGAAACACCGGATGTGCATTTCGAGTACAAGTATCTGCTGCTCGCGGAAGTGGATTCTTACGAGGAGCCCATCGTGTGTTCCACTTTTACGACATACAAGGAGAACGAGATCAAAGATCATTGTACATTAATCAAGGTTGTATCTTTACTATTAAGCCAGAAGAGCGATGTTAGAAATATAAGATTTCATTATTCACTTGCATAAGTATTTTAGTCAGTCTTTAGCTTCGGCATTTAACGTTAAATGCAGTTATTTAATTCTGAATTTTTGCTTCCAATACGAAGCAGCATTTATATAATCTTTATTTTTTTTATTACAGCATTATATATAGTTACTTATATTTATATTTATTTGCTTAGATATATATATATATATATATATATATATATATATATATTTATATCTAATCTGTATTTATATTAATCTTATATTTGTTTGCAGGTACGAGAGAGCGACTTAAACGGCGATGGACAGAAGGATTCGTTAAAGTTTGAAGCTTATTTTTACACGGACAAACCAGTAAAATCTTTAAGACTTTTGTTGTTCTTCAATTTTCAGTTAAAGGTAGGCTCACACGAATATATACGCTGCTCATAAATTTTTTACTTCGAATTTGACGGGCTTTTTAATATTACTTTACAGCATCTCATTCAAGCGACGATAGAATCTATCGGTGTGTTCGATCAGGTGTTAAGCCACTTGGAGGTTCAAGAGATACGGTTCTTCGCTGATTTGGAGTTACGACAGAAAGGACTCCTGCGGAGCGAGGGCCTTTACGAGACGTACAACCACAGCATAGAACTGTCCGATTTTTCTCTACCTGAACTGCTGTTGCACAATTTCAACCGAAAGTGTGCGTATATTAAAAAGAAAAAAAATCGTTTGACATAAAGACGTATAAAATTATATATTTGCTCGATAGTTTCAGCCAGAATCACAAACGAACGAGTAACGTGGCGAAGCGGCTTCTCTAAAGACGAAGCGGTGGCTGTCATCGGTGAATTGTTTTACGCGGAGAACTTTATTTATTATCAGCCGAGCGTGTGGGAAGAATTGAAATGGGCATGGATTCAATATCTATCGTGTCTACTCGTTTTCGCATACGTCGCCAAGCACATTCTGGTGTTTCTGTTTACCAACAGATACTTGAACACGTATATCGTAAGACCGTGGGCGAATATATAAATAAGTAATAAATAAATAAACGGAGTAAATTCCAGCTTGCGGTAAATAACTTTGCGTCCTGCGTGCATTCGATTGTTATTTTTCGTGCAACATAAGCCGGTCTGTTCTTGTTTTTTTTAAACTTTAATAACATTTGAAAAATTCGTATTTTTTTTTCTAAGAATTCAAAGTATAATCAGTATTTAGTCGGAATGCATAATGTTAAAATTTTAACATTTTTAAATACATATATATAATGTTAAATATTTCCATATATAAAATCTTTATAAATATCTTAAAATTTAAGTAAATTAAATGTATATATCAGAGAAACAGAAGGGCTTGATGAGAGAAAAAAAAGACAGCGTTTGCCGCTTGCGCGCAACTATATTAGTCATATATACAAATTAGATCGATAAAAGGAACCGCGGCTATGGAACCACTTCCACCCTCGATGGTAGCGCCAGGCATATCTATCGTTGACGTCGGCCCGACATCAAGCCCTTCGGGTGTTCTCGTGGCTGGCGTCGATTGGCGGCTCGATAAGGGTGGAGACTGCGCCATGTCCGGCGGTGATATCTTCGCCGTTCTCGTGTGTACGCAAACACAATAATCGCACGCTGGCAGTCTATCGGGCGTGAGCGATACACAATTGACGTCAAAATGGGTGAGTCTGATATGTAAGAGCATGAATCAGTGGAAATCGGTGAAATTCGGCTCATCTGGATCGGTAAAAAAATTTCACGAGAGCCTTTACTTTGATAAATTTCGACGGATTTCTTCGCAATCATTGGATAACTTAAAAGAAAGCTGATCGACAAGATGAATTGTTACAGCGGGGAGGAATTTTCCAAGATCTATCGCCGGGAACAGTTTGTGCGACGTAGAATTCTAGCATCTAAAATATCTTCAGAGAGACGTTTTGTAAAGATTAATTTTCAATATTTTATTCATTCGAAAATATTTCGAAATTAATAATTTGGCGGGATAAATTTTCTTATCGAGTTCGAAAGATATATATATATCTTTAAGATGTTAAAAAAATATTGTTATAACATATTGTTTATGCAGAGCAGTAGATATGTTGTTATATATTCAAATAGCAATATTTATTTGTGCATTTGATTTCGAGAAACTAATCGAGATAAGCTTTCTAATGTTTACATAATAGATGATATTATTTATATGTTATTCTTTTTTAGTTATTTTCATTATATGTTTTATTAGTGAACTTAATCTATTTCCTTCAAGAATTTCATTTAAATTGACTTATTATCATGCCTTAAACAATTCGAATTATATAACAGTCTCTCCTCCAAGTTCTTTTTTTTTGCATGTAAATTTCTTTGCAATATGTTCTATATGAAGTGTGAAATCATCATGATTTTATATGTTCTAAATGCTTATTATAAATAAAAATATTTTGAACGCAGAGTAGCGAGACACGGTGGAGTAGCGACACGGTATTTCAACCATGTCCACGAAATCGAAGGAGAAGGTCGTAGCTGCTATCCGGAAGCTCTTCCGATCTTCCGATAAGATCGCGGAGCCGGAAGGAGCCAGCGGCTCGACCAATTCGCCGTCAAGGAGACTCCTGAGTCGTCATCATCGTCCGGACATCGTCACTCCAGCGGACGCTCCGATACCGGAAAATCCAGATCCCACTCATGTCGATCGTAATTGTTTCTTCAAGATGAAAAAGTCCGTAAAGGTGCGTAGAGTTCCTGATTGATTTAGTGAAAAGATCCCAAAGAGATTGCCGAGCGATTTTGATAAATTGATGTTTGCTGATCCTTTTCTCGAATGGATAAACTTGATAGCTGGATGAAGTAACTAGCTTGATTCTATACAATCATTCTTGGCTTTCGAATTTTGCATATCTTATTCTAAATGTTTCAAATCAAATTTGTTTGTATAGGATAATAACGAATACAAGACCGCTAGCGACAAGGACGTCGGTCTACGTCGCCTGATGAAGGAATTCAACAGGATTCAAAGGGCACAACGCCACGGCGACTCGGCTTTCACCGCCGAACTCGTCAACGACAACGTCTTCGAGTGGTCTGTCCGATTGCACAAGATCGATCCGGACAGCAAACTGGCGGCCGACATGCGTGAACTGAAGATACCTCATATACTGTTGAATGTGATCTTCCCGAAGGAGTTCCCGTTCGCGCCACCTTTCATGAGAGTGATCTCGCCTAGGATAGAGCAGGGCTTCGTGATGCACGGCGGTGCTATTTGCATGGAGCTCCTCACACCGAGAGGATGGTGCTGTGCATATAGTGTTGAGTCGATGATTATGCAGTTCGCGGCCAGTGTCGTGAAAGGACAGGTGAGCACCGAATAGTTAATCCTTTCAGACATAATATATTATGATAATGTATATGATTACATTGACTGAATTGAATACTATGAGTACATTTATAGTCTCCACATGCAAATTTCTTATGGCTTTCGTGTCATCTTTTAAATTTGGAAATTAATAGGAATGCAGTCTCTTGTAGACAACATCTTTTTTATTAATAACTTTGCAAAATTCTATCTCGTTTCATTTTTCGTGATTAAAAAGCGAGCAAAAAATATTTATCAGTAACAGAAAACATTTGTAATATTTTTATACATTTTTGAGTTCTTAGAAAAAGATTTCTTATATTTATGCAAAGCCTTTATTTTCGTATCGCAGGCGCAAGTGTCGAGGAAGTCGAAACCCAATAAGGAATACAATCGACAATTGGCCGAGGAGACATTCAAGAATCTGGTGAAAACGCACGAGAAATACGGCTGGGTGACGCCGCCGCTCGCCGAAGGCTGATCTTATATTGTTAAAATACATTATCATCCAGAGCTGGAAGAGGTCCGCGTTTCTTGCTTAAAAGGAGGCGCACGAACCGACATGATTCTTTATGATTTCCCGGAAACGCCGACAGTGATTTCTTTCCGTTCCGTTCAGGAAACCCAAGTGTAATTTCGTTATCGCGAATACACACATGCAGTCAGAAAGGAATTCACCGAGTTCGTCGGATGAACGAGACGTAAGTTTTCTTTTCATTTTCACGCATTTTTCAACTTTTTGTATAAATAGGAACTGAAAAAAAAGTTCCGAGAGTATTAAAAAACTTTCAATTTTTCGCTTATTATTTATAATAGCGGAAATAAATACTCTTCTCTCTCTCCCTCTCTTTCTCTTTTTCTAATCGCAAGAATACTTTTTATTGTGTTTATGTCAAAGATAAAACTTTGAAAAGAGATGATTGAAAGAAATTTCTTGAAAATTTCAAAACTTTTTTAAGTCCCTGTGTTTATACAACTACGCCAAATTAGTTATTAAGACGAATATAAAACTGTTATAATGTTATCTGCGCTTGTCAAATCGTCACAAGAAAATATCAGAAGCTCATAACAAAGTACTTTGTTTCAATCAACTTTAAACATAAATATAGAAGAAATGAGAAAAAGATTGCTCAATAATGTATACTGAATTGTTAAATGTGCCCAATTATATATATATAATATATATAATCGAAAATTATGAAATATGTAAATATAAACAACGAAAATAGTAGACATAGTGTTGCTTGTTTCTTCGCTTTCGTTTAATTCCAATTTGTATCAATAATTTAAGAAGAAAGATACTTGTGCGTGAAATTTTTTTCCGTGGAAACAGAAATCTTGATTATGAGCTTCTACACATATTACACAATGTAAGTATATTTCTCTTCTCTTAATACACTATCCAGTGCATATGATTTTTGATATGGTTTTTCCATCCAATCAATCGCAAAAGTACGTTTGTATATATAATTATTATGTTGGACATATACCTGTATGTGCCAAATAAATATATAATTAGTGATTGGAAATATTAATGTCTCTTCGCAAAACTTTAAATTGACATATAATCGCGAAGGTTCGCGCGACCATTTAAACGCAAGAACTATCATATGGCAAAGCTCTAGACTCTAGATTCTCGATAACAAAAGACTCTCAATTCAACAGTCCAAAGTCCAAACAGTCGACTTTAATGTGATGCTGAGAAATAATAATATTTGTACAAGATTTTGAAAAGTAAAAATGAAAGGAAGAGTGAGACAAAAGTTAAATACAAATAAAATATTTACAAATATATGAGAAATCGTTATTAATCTTTTTGGAGTTTACGTTAACAGTACTTTTGGCCTATTTACTATACACTTACAAAAGTTCGACGAGACCAGGCATATTGTATTTCTTTTCCATCAGTCAAATTATCATATGCCATATTTAGAAATTTAGGAAATAACAAACAAGAAAATACAGTGCAAATCTTTT
This sequence comes from Prenolepis imparis, assembly GCF_030444845.1. NCBI lineage: Eukaryota > Metazoa > Arthropoda > Insecta > Hymenoptera > Formicidae > Prenolepis > Prenolepis imparis. The sequence goes on from NW_028141169.1 coordinate 9,950,936, forward strand.
TCTTTTATCTCCGTTAACAGCTTATACATTTTAATTGCATGTTATTATACTTTAAAACGATTTTCACAAACACCGTTTTATCAAAATTGTTGGAATAAAGTTGCTATATTAAAAAATCGTTATTATATTTCTATAAAATCTCCTTTAAAATGTATATTGTTTTCATATTTATTACAATGATTGAAATAATTTAATCCTTAACATATTTTGTACAATATTCTATTGTCTTCTGTTTTACAGAAAATGTAATCTGCTTGCATACAAGGCACACTCAATCAATTATTCTCGAATGTACTTTATTTCATCACTAAGATCCTATCGGTACTTGAGCAGTTATTCGATTAGAATAATATATATGCGTAAATGATAATTATTCACAGTCACAATATAAATATTTTGTTCCTTTTTCAAACTTTACTTTTGTCATCCCTAATATTTTTAGTTTTATATTATTGACACATATATATATATATATATATATATATAAAATTAATATAATTTATATTTTATATCAGGATTAATGAACTGTGAATGCATTAATGATCAATTAATACATCATTATCATATACAAGATAATTCATTCAAAATATAGAAAAGATAAATTTTTAGATTTTAAAATAAGAAAAATCTTTATAATATTTTTTCCACTGAAAAAATTGATGTTTTTGAGTGAACACTCTCTATAATACTTGTGTATAATAATGAAAATGATCTTCAAAGATATGTCTAAAAGTTTAGTGTAATATTAAATTTCTAATAATTGACAAACAATTTTCAAAATTATATATAAACGCTGCATATGTACAATCAAAGCAGATTTCTTTATATACTCTGCATATTTTTATTTTCATAGCTATATACTTATGTATATAGTTAATAACTGTAAGTTTCTAATATAACTATATTTTATAACTATAAGTTATAACTATATACTTATGTATAATTCGGAATTGTAGACTTTTGCATATATAGTATACAAAGAGTTTACATTATTTTAAGAGATTACATTATATGTACAATTCGGGGATTGAAATCAGTATCATCTCTAAATTGAGATATAAATACCACATGCTGACAGTCCTCATCTCCGCAAATAAATAAAATGTAAAAATTGACATAATAATTTTCAAAACAAAACTTCTTACTGAAATTATATTAATTTTTTTAAACAATTCAATAATTTTTCTAAATTTCTCTATATTATTATACTTTGTGCATAATTATATTTCTATATATTATTATTATGCCTATGTACTTCAAAATGGTAAACAAAAGTATAGAGCGCGTTTAAAATAAATATTTTAAACGTGTATGAAATATCGAAATTCTCGACGTAGACGTAGCTAATTGACACTCGAATATAATTTATGCACCAAAACTAACAATGTCGTTTCAGGCACACAAAGCGATAAGATAAATATGATATAAGATACTACAATTGCAAATATATAAAAATTATAATTTATATTATGCGAATATATAAAATATAAAAATTACAAATCTACATCGGCGATCGTGCTGTATCATTCACATCCGCGCATTGTCTCGATAATACTTACATAATAATGCGGCTGTTAAAGTTCGACGTTGTATAATTGACATTATGATCACGATTATAATTCTAGTTTACTTACCTAAAAAAGTACGACGCATGTTCGAACCGCATTCTCGAATCCAGGCACCATAATTCGTAATTTTTGGCAATAATTACAACTATTTTCATATACTTTATTCGGTCTTATCTTCTTGTACACACATGAACAGTTTGGCACACGCCATGTTGAAATTATCTGCAAATATATAATATCATGACAGTATTAATTATACGTAAATATGAACATGGCTTTAACAAGCTTCCAAAGTTTGAATACGACTTACGGGATCCATTCACAAGCCACGCGGGCTTCGCTTTCCAATCGATGAAGATCCAATACATGGGAATTCCAGACAGGATTATGATTATGCCTACGCCCACCTCCCATGGTGAAACGTAGCACGGAAAAATGACCAGAAATACGCAAATTATGAAGAAGATGATTGGTAGAAGTATAAAAACCTAGAAAAAATATATAAAAATGTGAAATAAAATTTTATTTTATAATAAAGGAAGAAAAATAGACAAATATATATAAACTGTGATTGGATTTCCTTTGAAAATCCTGGCAAAGTTGTGCGTACTTTTATGGGGCGATGGAGATCAGGCTTTTTGTAACGTAGCCACAACAGACCAGACACGGAAAGCGTGGTGAATAGAGCCTCAACGAAGCTGACATAATTTATCAGCACGTAGACATCCTTTATGATGAGGAGCACCAGGGTGATGACGCACTAGAAATTATAGTTTAATGCTCAGAATTGAAGTTCAAGAATAACAAATTTGTTTTGCGAGCGTATTGACGTTTTCAAAATCAATCACGAATGTCTCGCGAGATGTTAGATTAAAATTTAAAATAATTTTCGCGATCATATGTAAATATATCATAATATGTATACGTATAAATTGCGTATACTTTTCCTCATCTACAAATTTTTCAATCAATTTTAAGTCGGACTTTTTCCTCAGCAAAAAGATTGACGCTATGATAAATGATATTTTTAAATAATTTTTTAATACTTGGTCTTAAATAATTTACGCTCAATATTTCAAAAGCTAACGACCTAAAACATTAGAAAAATAATTAATATATTAAATATGCGTTACAATTAAGTAATAAGTTCTAATTAGAAGATAAGATAATTAACAACACAATTACAAATATATATATAATTCGTTCGCAAAAAAGAATTAAAATCGTAAGAGATTTCCGCTACTGATCATCAAAGAGATCGCGACATGAAAGGATTAATTTATCGCTTTCAAACGAATTACAGAGTTTAAAGTTTAAGATGCCGGACTACATACTGTTGCATGCGTCGCGTTGATTTGACTGGCTTATATTATTAAGAGGCCAGCTTTAATGTAATTTCGCGGTGCTTGATTTATAAACATCAATTAATTCTATTTTCGATAATTGAACGAATTAAATTATCGCACGTAACACACAGAATTAAAAATTCATTAAAAATGTACCGTCGAATATTTAATTAATAATTAATAATTTCTTTAATATTTTCTTCTCAATTATTTTCTTTTAGCTGCGCAATTATCTAAAAAGACATGATTTTATGAATGTTTTCATTGAGAAGGGTTTAAAAAGATTTCCAAAGTATAAATAAACCACATATTGCAGCTAAAGAAAGGTTTGTATAATAAAAATATTGAATAAATTATATAAATAATTTCTCGTAAGATGATCGAATTATTTGGAGGTTTGATAAATTTATTCTATGAACGTACAAATGCTACACAGCGTGATAAGAACCCAAACAAATAAATTTCACATTAAATCGTTGGCTCAATCGCGATATGATAATTGTCATGCGTAAAATTTTTAACATTCTATTCTGTTATCGCTGAAGGAATGCATTGCAGAAGTAATGAGTTATTCGGCGATAACTATTAATGAAATAAAAAATGTATTAGATTGTTCGATTATATTGGCGGATAATTAAAACGATAGAGAAAAGTTCCGTTCACCATTCGGAATTGACTTTCAAGGAGAGCCGGTTATAAAATTATCATAAAATTACATGCGTACAAGTTGTTCGCGACGTTTATTCGCATTTTCCTCGATTTTTTATCTGTCAAAAATTATTTAAACTCGAAATCAAATTATTAATAATTTTATTCAGTTATTACTTTGCAATCTGTCCTTTTTTTCACATTTTGATTTTAATTTAACGAAAAACGCGATACTTACGAGGAAGATTAGGGATGGCATCGGCGTCAAGTTGCGGACATTAATCAAAGAAATGGCAGTGGGGAGGTGTCCGTTTCGGGCGCCGACAAAGAACAACCTGGACGATGCAAAGATCGCGCCATTCAATGCTCCGAAAGTCGAACACGCCACGAAGAATGGCATGATCCACGACATAACGCCCAGCAATTTATCGCCGAAGGTCTAAAAAGGAATTTTCGCTGCGATTTAATACCGGGTTAGCAAAAGTAGAGCAACATCTTGATTATAGCGAAAACGCGGCCGCGAGATTGCGTAATTTTTTTCACGTTGTATTAGATCGATTTGACGATATAAATATAATGATAAATAATTTATCGGTTTTATCGGGAATACGTCTCTTATCGAAAGCTGATAGAAAGCATAGAGGAGACATTCGCTTGCACACATATACTATCTTTATCACTTAAAATATATTTTCTGTGTATATTGTTATAAATAATTTAATATAAGTTAATTGCGTGAATTAAACTTTCTAATTTAAAAAAAAAATTTGTTTTCTTTAATATTTAGAACTTAATATCATCTCAATATATCTTTTTATATAATGAAAACTGAATTATTCTCTTTGTGATGCAAAATTAATGCAATCACTTGGCAACGAAACGTGATCGCGTGAATTTTATACTTTACAATTGTTCTAATTATTAATGTGTAAACGCGTACTTACAACAGCGACAGCATTCGATGCAAGTATTTCGTCCTGTGTGAGTACAACGAAGTAAGCGATGTTCGCGAAAACGTAAATAATTGTCACCACTGGCAACGATATACAAATAGCTTTCGGAAGATTTCTGTAAAAATTAATTAATATGAATATTAATTCCTCATATTATAATTTTGTAAATAATATTTAAATTTTTAATAATATAATTTTAACGTTCTATTTGCTGCCAAAATAGATACCAATTTGATCTGTTTTATCTTTTTTTCTTTCACGAGAATTATAGCAGAGACATACGAAGAAATAAGACGGAGAGCTCGCAATTACTTGTAAGGATCTTGGAGTTCCTCCGTTACGAAGTTGAGGTAATTCCAGCCCGAATAAGAGAATAGTCCGGAGTAGATCGCTAGAGCGATGTAACCGGGCTGAGTGTTGGTACCAGCCATTGGACGTTGAAAGTTCTCCGTGTGTCCTTGACAAAGCCATACTAGACCCGCTATGACGATGATCAGCAGAGCAAAGATCTTGGTGGCGGTGAAGAAGTCTTGCACTCTGGTCGCCCATTTGACGTTATAACAATTGATGGCAGTTAACAGACCTGCGAACGAATTTTCATTCTTATAAAAGCTTTACATTGATAATGACAATTTGTTTTCCTTTTCATTAAATTTTCTCTAATTTTTTATACTTTTTCCATTTAAAAAATCGTCTCTGCTAACGCGCGTTTACTTTGCTTATTTAAGATAACTAAAAAATCTCCTAAAGGGAAGAAATTTAATAATAAAAATAAAATATTCATCTTACACGTGATGACAGCAGCGAGGAGTCGCACCGCTTCATAAGGCGGTTCGCATCCAGGCCAAGCAGGTTGCAGGATGTATTGCGCGAACGTGAGCGCCGTGATAGCGTTTCCCGTTGGCACCAGGACAAATAACGCCACCCAAAGATAAAGGAATGCTGGTAAAGGTCCGAAAGCATCGCTGATGTACGCATAATCACCACCGGACCTGGGAATCATCGTACCTGTAATAAATGCAAAGAGCTATCATCTATATGTTTTCTCATTATAAATTGAATTAGCAGATATAAACGAGTTTAGGAATGAGAGAAAATTGGAATGTGGAAAATATATAATAAAATCATAATTAGTATATTAGTATACAAGTATTTTAGTCATAATTTTGCCTTTATATAAATTTCTCATTCGTTTATCAGATTCTATATATCAAGCATTCGTACTTTCCTAATCTCAATAACAGTTAGTCCAACAAGAGTATAATGTAATATATCTGTATCTTTATAAGATAACATTAAACATCACGTTATTTGTACGCTTATTTATCGCTTATATTGCATTTTCTTTTGTTTTTTAGGAAGCGTACAAGCCGTTAATCTGAATAATAAAAAAGAAAAAAAATCGATAATTGCAGTAACGTTGTTTAATTGTCGCTGGGTTGGGTCGAATCGCGCGCTCGTGATCTGCTGTATTATTAATTATTACACACATCTCTGGACATGCAGCATCTGTATGAATAGATTCTGTTTCCTTGCAAATCATGTCCCGCATAATTATATATGCAGTCTTATCACACGCTCCCGCCCATCTCGCGGTTCTTGCGATATCGCGGTTTTTTGGTCATCGGCGAATCCACAGTTTGCATATCTGTTCTCCTATACTTTCTATTTTTTTTCTTTTTCTCCTTCTCTTTCTTAGATCTTTTGTACATTCGATCAAGAGTTACAAAAATCAGTCGATCTTATTTTCTTCAAAATAAAAGAGTAAGATTTTTATAGTTATATATAAAACATCTTACAATTAGTTATATCTTGCAATGCTCAATTCAATTTTCTTTTCTAATTTTAAGAGCACACTTTGAGCATAATCTTCAATTGAAACACGCGATAACGATAACGCGATAATGGTAACAGTGGACGTGACTTGTAATAGCGTAAATTTAATGATCGGGTTTGTCACGAAGAGCTTGCTACAATTTATACACTTGACGACGTTCGTTTCCCGTTATTACAAGGTAATTACGCTTTTATTCGTCTCACTTCAATCTCAATTTATCAATGGAACCTTTTCCACGTGTTTTTATACGTGACGATTAATTAACTGTGTAATCGAACTTAAATAGGTAATAGTATATGTATATTGCACGAGAAGAAAGTATATATAAGACACCCTATACTCGAAAAGAGGATTTTTTTCGAAGCATGAAGACTCATAATTAATACTATTGGAGATAACACATACTCGATGTTGAAAACAAAGTCAATAAAGAATACAATGTAAACAATATCTTGAAACATATGATTACGTTATCGATATATAGTTATAGCATCGTTTGATACACTTTGATATTTCGCAATGTGACAAATTTGTAACCAGTCTTTTATATCGGGACTATTGTTATATGCGTCATCGTATTACTGTTAAGACAAAAGAATCTCTGAATGCATATTACATATCAATGACTATTATACTCTGTAAAGATTAAAGACTTAAAGTTCAATTTAAAAAAATTATAATAAATAGATAACCTACTATAAATAGATAACCAAGACATTAATTTATATATTTTTGAAAATAAATAAATATATATAAAAATTATATATATAATATATATAAAAATATATATAAAATAAATATAATGTATAGATATAGGCTCGACAGGCTGTAAATGTTAAACAATTATTTCATAAAAATATCAAGTAGAGATAAGATAAGAACAAATAAAAGATATTTGTGCCTTCCATAGATAGATATTTTGACTTTTAAAATAATTAAATAATATTTGTAAAAAGATTACACACAATTTATAAATATAGTTCAAAAATATACTTTCGTATACATATATAAAACAAAGAAAAATTTAGAAAACAACTATTATATTATGTAAAATTACAAGCTGTTCAGAAAATTTCCTTGTTCTTATAAAACCTTTTAAATATGTAAAATAAAAAGGAAATAAAATAATGTTTAATAATATTTATATAATTAAGATTAATAACTACTTTTTACAGACGCTCTTAATACATAACAAATTAATACATGTACAATCTAATCGTGATATTTTTTATGAGTAGATAAAAATACTACGAGATAAAGAACAAAAAAAAAAATATATATATTATTTGTATGAATCGTGTGATGGCTAACTTGTTACAAATTCGAACAGTGAACTGCGGATAAATGATCTACACAGAAATCAAATTTTAAATTGTAAAGCTATGATTTTAATTGCAAGAGACTGAGAAATATTAATAGAAACAAATCATCATCATATTTCGCGAAGATATTAACTTTCATTGAGAGATTCTTTATTGTCAACGAAAGAATTTTGTCAAAAATACAAAAATGATTCCAATTTACATTAAATTTATATAATTTATAATTATCAAGAAAAAATACTTGTATATATAATTAAAATATATTCTTCTAACAATAAGACTATAAAAATTTAAAAACGAATGAAAACTACTTTTTTCGAGCTGGGACGTAATTTTGTAAATCTGCCTCGAATGAAAAATGTTTGTAATAAAAATATCTGGACAATGTTTCATGGACGCCGTTATTCTCCATGATTCTCTTTTCTTGTAGAAAACAATTCCGTTCGAAATTTGCATTCGGTCGGGTCATTGATGCCCAAGGATGTTAGTCATCTGACTCTCTTGCGAGATATCGCGTTCTATCAATATACATTGCAGTGTTGACGACAATGCCACGTGCGTACAAACAAAGAGACATCAAATAAGGAAAAAACAAATAAACACAAATAAACACAAATTATGTGCCTTTCGCAGATACATACTTCGAGTTATAAAACAAGAAATTGTAAAAAGGAAATTGGAAATTTGTAAAAAGATTACATACAATTTATAAATATAATTAATTCAAAAATATACTTTATATATGTATATAAAGCAAAGAAGAATGAAAATATAATTGAGAAAGAAAATATTGTGTTATATAAAATTACGAGTTATTCGGAAAATTTTCTTGTTCTTATAAAACATTTGAAACGTGTAGTTTTCTTGTTCTTATAAAACATTTGAAATAAAAAGAAATATAAATAACTATATAGGAAAACTATTAAAACAACTTACACAATAATAAAATAAAATTATAACTTATCAAGAAACTTTTAAATTGTTATTTTTGCATTATTAATTTGCACTGATGATAGACTAATGATATATTGAGAACATATGGTGGCATATATATAATTTAAAGAAATTTCACAATTTTATTCTATTGTCTTGTATAACATAATATATGTCATATTAAATTATTAAATTGCTTTTTTCTTTATATAATAATGTAGTATAATATAATTTTTAGAATATATATACATATATACTCTTCCAAAAATTATACTATCTATCGATCCTATGTATATTTACATTTTCAAATATTAATAAAATATTTCAATATTAAATACATTTTTAAATATTAAAATATTTTACGTAAATAGATAAAATAAAAACAGAATTCGAAAAAGAGACAGGGAAAGGACGCACTTTTACGCAAAAAATCACATGCCAAGAAACGTTTACGCGACAGAAACATGTTTACCAGACTATAATATTTTATATATTAATTTTTTATAAAAAAGAAGAAAGGGACATCCTTTCTTTCTCTCTTAAATCAAGTTTTTCACCTGAACACGTTATATATACCGTTTCTCGGACCACCTGTCGAGCCCGCCAATTCGAAGCGAGGGGAAGCTCCTTCAGTAACCGTTGTACAGAATTTCGTCATTCACTCACCTAGTTCGGCGTAACATAGAGCCCCGATGAGCGACAGAACCCCGGAGAAGATCCATACGATGAGGGCCTGACCGACGCTGCCGCTGTTCAGGAGCACACCCTTGGGCGACACGAAGATACCGGCGCCGACGATGATGCCGACGATGATCGCCACGCCGTCCCACAGTCCCAACTCCTTCTGCAGCTTAATACCCTCGCCGCTGTTGTCGGGCCCCGTGGCCACGGGCCGCGGGACCGTCTTCTCCGCCGGGGCTACCTTGTCTGGCATCTCCTCGCGCGTCTCTACCTACGTATCTACGCTCCCCGAAAATTGGCGCGCTCGAATGTCACACGCGTTTCCGCGCGACTGTGTGCGATTCCGGAGCGACGAAATTAATGGGAATTGCCGCGTGAGCATCACCGTACACGTGGACGAAAGCGGGACGGAAAGCCGATGACCGAGTCCAAGGACGAAGAAAAAACGGCGGTGAAAAAAAAAAAAATTGGGAGAAGAGCAGCACGCGTTCCTTCGGCACGTGGCGGGAAGAAAATTGTTGACGCACACACGTGTCAACGAAACTGCCGCGTCGCGCCGGTCCACGCACGCACTGCCGATGAAGCCGGACGTTCTCGCTATTTCACTGCGCGCTCTCCTCCACGCGCTCGCGTTTGCGTGGTATACGCACTCACCACTGCCTCTACCCTCCTCACGATCCTCTGTCGGCGATCGAACTGACGCGACGCTCGCAGTAGTGCGCGTCCAGTGGCGCGGACACGAGCGCACCGAAATAGAGTTTTTTTCGGAGCATATAGCACCGGCATCGGCTCCAAAACTTTGCAAACTCCGCACCCTTAAGTCTCCTTCTTTTCTCTTTGGTCCTTAGGTCCAAATTAACACGGGAAATATGCGACGAAAGTAGAGAATATTTAATTATAACTCGTCCTTCTTTGTCAGCCTTCTTCTTTTCCTTTTAAAAATGCGATGAGCAAGTAAAAGTATTAACGTCGGAACTTGTAATTTAGATTATTTCCTCTTTTGGCAAACACATTCACGTTGAATGGGTCACTTAAAGAGAAAGATGATAAATAATAATAAAAGTCGACGGATTCTCACGTCAAATGTAAATTTTCGTAGTTTGAAACTATGTAGAGACGAAGTGTTTTTTTTCTTCAGAAAAATCATTTGACGCACAGAAGGTTGGATACATTATAAGCACTTTTATTCAAATTTAATCACGTGTCTTCCGTGTCTACGCCATTGTGCACACCTAGGTCTTACGGGTCCCAGATCCGTGTTGCGTCAGATATACCGAAAATGCACACCTGCGAAAACTATAACGCATACTGCGAAACGTGATACGAATAAAGGTAAAAAAATAAAAGAAAATAGGAGCGATAATACCGAACAGAAATTCTTGACCAAATATTGACAGAATACACAGATATTGATAACTATATATCATACATCGGTTCTTGCTAGTTTCCTTTTTTCAACAATCTACGCGATGTGCCTCACAGAATTATTAATCGACTATTTCATGATATTATAACAATCTTGCTTGTTATCACAGCGTTTATCGGTTTATCACACCGATGTGGCTATAAGAATTCTAGCTCGCGGAAGTTCATGACGATTAATATATCTTATATACGTATAGAAAAAACACGATATTAATATTGATAGGCTTGTTATCACAGCGTTTATCGGTTTATCACAACGATATGGCTAAACGTTCTAACTCGCGGAAGTTCATGACGATTAATATATCTTATACGTATAGAAAAAACATAAATAAGTAGCAGATTTCGATTTCGATCAATTCTTTTTTTTAATAATAAAAAAAAATTAAAAATTTTGACAACGATACGACTGAAAATTATCTCAAAAGTAGGATATTTTCTTATATATATATTTGAATCTCCCTTCAATTTTTTCTGTAAATCGAAATCTTAATTCACGGCTTAATTACCGAGTTGATTAATACTATATTGTATTACTACAAACTTGCAGAAAAAGTCGCGATCAAGTTTCCGCTCAGGAGAGTCTCTCGTTACAAGTTATACTTATTTTGCAACCCTAATGGCTTTACGAATAACGTGTCGTAACACTATATTAAATACGCCGTGTGTAATCGGTATACTGTAAACGTGACATTTCATGACGAAGGTTCTCTTCTTTTCCTGCGACATTAATCGATTGTTTTCGTCACCGGATCACCGATCGCAGAAGTATTCGCGCGGCGATTTCTCGAGCGCAAAAAGTGCCGGCAGATTTTCCCGGCGCGCAGCATCTCGCCGGCGATCATCATCATCATCGGGCAGATGGCGAGTTCGCGGCGCGCCTCGCCACGAGGAAAGGATCATGCTCTCTCGTGAAAAGACATGATTGACGCGATGCGTGTGCAATACTGCAGTTGTAGTGCGATACTAAAGAAGAGTGTTACGTCCGAGCGAACCCCTTGCTCTTTCGCTCGCGGAGAGCACGCATCACCCTCTCGACATTGGCGCACACGCAGCTATGAAATAATCGCAAAAATCAATTCTTGTCTCGTAGATATCGAAGATTTTTAATATTAAAAATTATATAAACGTTATATTAATTATTATGATTATAGTTATATTAATAATTATGATTATAATTATTAATATAATTATTCACATAATTATAATTAATATATATTAATAATTAATTAAATTACATTAATATATAAATATTATATTAGCGAGTTGTATTACTGGAAAATTATTTTTCGTCGACAAAGTTCCTTTTCGCGAAAACCTGTATCGAAGAAAAAAAAATGCGGCCGAACACATCTTAAAAAAAAAAAAAAAAAAAAAAAAAAAAAAAAAAAATCGATTGAAAGAGAATGTTTGTCGCGATAATAATTGAGGACTTCACGTGGACAAATATTGCACAAATGTTACTATTGTAAAAAACTTATTTTTAACTTATTTTTTTTCAAGACTATCGCGAAGTTTTTCAAGGAAATTTTAAGACAGGCATACTAATGAGACCTACAATATAAATAATGTATTCAGCTGCAGCAACAGATTTTTTCTACGCCAATGACAACGCACGTCCGTCCGTTTCGTCAGTGCCGCACAACCTTCTCGTCATTATCATCGCATTATCATTTACACGCAATATATTGGTGTGCGTGACCGCGTGTAAATGTTACTTAAATACGAGCGCGAATCGCCGTGACAATTGAATCAGTCAGTGACAAAGCTTCTCTCGTCGCGTTTGTCTATATGTTTTGAATTTGTTTAAAACTTTTCTCGACACTTTTGCTAAATTTAAACACAAATAAGCTGACTTTAATATTGCTATACATTTCTGTCTTTTTTCTAATCTATTTCTTTTCCTTTTTTATAAAAAACATTTGAACAATTGTACCTATATTTTTCATTATTAAGTTAAGCTTTTTGTGATCTCTTATTGCCATTTTACCGCAGTTTATTTTTTGTCCATGTAAGTTCTGCACGTATTTTATTCTACAGGCAGAATAAAAATGCAAATTTATAAGGAAGATTATGTACGCATACACATTATATTTTATCTGAAACTATACGAACTGCATGCCTTAATCGCACGTAACAATGCAATGTGCAATTCCAATGCTTAATACTTGCAACTTCATTAGAATTTGAAATTAGCTGTTTTTCATAAGCTCACATTTCTTCCACACACTAAGAAATTAATGAAAGATTTATAGATAATAAGATAGACATATCGCTTTTAAGCCTCAGATATTTAACTTATGCTGAATTTTGCCGTACAACTTCTTTGTAAATAATATATAACTTCTATCGATTTTTTTATATAAAACTATACATGAGAGAGCAGATTTTTTTTATATCATTAACTACAAAAATGGAAGAAAAATTAATTTTTTCAATCGATGTAGAGTGAATAAATATTTACTGAGTATGGAACTTAGCGAATTTTCTCTATTTCTTTTTTTGAAAAAATTGAATGTAAATGCAATTATACGAATTTATTAATTTGACCGTTCCCAGAGGAATCCGTTGTTTGAGTGTCACTGCGTGACAGGCTTCCGCCTTTGAGCGTACGTTTCTCCCCTTTCTAATCCTCGCGCCACGAGTTCCCGTGGCGATATAAAAATAAATTTTGACGCCAGCACGACGATCCGACACTCTGATTAAAATCATCTTAATTATTCTTTTCAAATCGGCGGAATAAATTGCGGACAACAAGTAGATAGCAAATCTCTCTTTCTCCCTTACAACAATTTGCAAGCAATTCAATTTCGAGTGTTATAAATCAGTTATACAAGACGGAGATTAGATTCTCGTTATCATGATAGCAACAATAAAATGCACTCACATTTCGTTGAGAAACATTACATAATTGATGATAGTACTGAACACTTGCAACTGATATTATTGTTGTACCAAAAATTCTGATAAATCGTTCGTCTTGTAAATAATTAACATAACCTAATTAGACATGAAGTATCTATATCATATTAATTATTCAGAGTTTCTTTATATGTAATCAATTTGTGTGTTAATTCTTCAAATTTGCTATTTCATTAATTTATTTACATACCTCTGCGTTATTCATTCCGTTCTTTGCTTTCGCAGCCATTTTGTACGTTGTTATGTGTGTCGATCTGTTCTTCAAAATAAATAAATCACAAAAATGTATATGTACTATATAATATATACAATATACACGACATATAATAACTCGCGGCTTTAGTTTCGATGCTGGATTGACAATTATATAAATTATACTGCTTTTTATACTATACATTTATGTTATCACTTATTTTCTCTGTCTTCTCCACATTTCTCTACAATTTATAAATCTATTTAATTCGAAAGTTTTTGCGTACTCGTCGCAAGACGCCGCCACCTACTGAAAGTGGATTTAAGCGCCATCTGTGAGGAAAAGACTGAAAGTAAATTAAGGCGCCATCTATGAGGGAAAGAATGAAACACGAAGGCAACAGCTGATGCGACCAGCGGACCAGCTGACATCAGCTGTGGAAACGTCAAACGCATATGTACATACATTTGTTTGCAGGATTTATTTATAATAAAGAAGGATTATTAAATATCTGTGGAAGTGAAAGTCTTTTGAAGTGACATTTTAGAATTTATCTTGTCTTGAGAAAAGCGGGGCAGAAAAGTATAAAAGTAATGCTGCATTTTTATAAGGATAAAGAGATATATAAAATCGTATCACGAGTAAATATTGCGCTTTTTCAGATTGAAAGTCGCGTCAAAAATGAATCACGTGGAGATCGAGGATTTCTATCACCACGATTTCACCACCGTTTCCGAATGGGAGGTGTTCATCGCGCGGCTCGAGGAAATCATGCACGAATGGAAACTGTCCCATACAAAGATCGCGAGTCCCCTCAAATCGGGAGACTTTCTCAATTGTCAATGGCACGAGGCTTCGGAGAAAATAAATTTCGCAGGTCCATATTTTACAGATATTTTAAACTTTATCGAGACATTTAAGAACTCAAGAATATTATATCATGGTATATACAAAGTTGAATATACAGTGTTCAATATAAAATGTAATAAACACTTAAACAAACATAAGGGAAAAAATTCTTGATAGAAATATCGATGTATGTTTCATACAAATTGCAGCTAAAAGTAATGTAGTATTTGTGGAATATCTTGTACAGAGAGACACGAGATAATTATAATTGATAGATAAATTTATAAATTTGTGGATTCAACATTCCATATTTTAATTTTATACCTTGATTTTAATTTTATACATGTCACATAACAATGCAAATCTTCCGAATGTTATTTTTAATCTCAACTCTTTGGATCCCATGCTGACAATTGTATATATTTCAGATGTAGAATTTTTGCTGAAACATTATAAGCTAAAGAAGGAAGACGAAGAGGATGATGTGACAAATCCTCAGGAGGAAAGTGAGGAAGAATGGATACAGAGTCAAAATGATGCACTGGACATATCCAACGATTTTGTGAGACTCACTGATAATTGCATGGAAATAGTTCGTTATTATGGTGTTCGAGAATTCCTCGTTTTAATACCAGCTCGAAAACCAAGTTTAACAGACGAGACACGGATAAAAATTCTGCTCAGTTCATTGACAATTGCAACTAACAATGCGAATTGGTAAGTATAGTTGATTCGCGACATTAATTTGCATTATTGATGCAGAAATCTTTATCGTTTCTATGTATTTTAGCTACATTCCTGCGTTGGTGCAGGTACAGGAACTTTGGCAGAAAATGTATCTGGGATGCTGCGCTGGTAAAGGAACTTGTGTGAATCTCGATATGGTACATTTGAAAAAGGTTCCGCCACATTGCAAGTATCTCACCGGTATGCATCTTTCATATTTTATATTTTAATTTAATTTAAATAATATGAAATTTGTTTTGTAATTAAAATATGTTTATCGATAATAAATTATATTCATTTTGATAATTCTCATAGACATAAAAGTTTTATAAATAGTTTTATAAATAGGTATTACTTACAGGTTTACTTGCTCTTTTCAAGCAGAAGATAGGAGAGGGTTGCGGGGTAAAGCTTGATTCCGTAATGGTGTCAGTTAGGTTCTCCTACTTGTTGAAGGATTGGACTAACAGTACATGGATGCAGGAACCTCCAGATTTCGATTTTATGCAAGGGGAAACGTTAGGCGTTGCTGAATTGGGTAAACTTCCCTTTGGAGCGACCTTTGATCCTGTGGGGTAAACTTACAATTAAATTAAACATATTGATTGTCATCAGAGGCATAATAACAAAGAAAGCGATTCTTTCCGACTTAACAAGTAAAGTTAGTAAATTAACAGAAAGAAGATAATTTTATTTTTCTATCAAAAAAACTAAGTTTTGCTTTTGTGCTCAAGAAAAATCGATTATGCCTCTGATTATTATAAAAAATTCTAATTTGTATGCGAAATATTTACATTTTCAGAGAACTCCATCTATTCACCACGTGGCCGGAAATGTCGGATAATGTGGTTGTGGATAGCGAAGGATATTCGGATCTCGATCCGCAACTCGCTCCCGAGTGGTCGGTACAAGTGAAAATGGTGGCTTTACCGGCTTGTCTGCTCGGCGAGTATATGACGGACTTTCTGCATTTGTGCAACAATCAGAAAACCATGGTGGAGTTGCTGGGCGAGAACGCATCTTACATCTACGACGATCAGATGCTGAGCTCGGCCTTCAACGTGCTTACCGAGTCTAGAATACCCACGATTTCGACGGTCGTAGGTAGGACGAGCACGAAGAAGAATAAAAATGTCGAAGGTCCAATCTCGGAGGAGATATTATTACCAATACTTTACTTCCTCTTCCCGGACGCGGACGATACCTCGGTACGTATAGACAATTATTTAACGTTCTATTTTAGACGTACAGTTTTCATATATATATATAAAGATTCATATATATAAACGCAATTAATAATCGCAGATTTAAAAAACCTTGCAGAAGTTTCCCTACAACGACATCACATGCAACGTGGAGGACGATCAGTGGAAAGGCGTGAAGACTTGCACAATGGATAGCTTAGTATGGCGTTTATCGGTCGTCGCGGCGCACTGTACGCACAATCTTGGCGGCGCGACCGCTCTGGCTCAGCTTTGGCACGAATTCGTGCAGGAGATCAGATTCCGTTGGGAGAGAAGTATCCTGATTCCGGGGTGAGTGAAAGAATTTTTTTATTCGTCATTAATACGCCTGGACGAGTCATCGATACGCGCACACGCGAACGCACGTGCGAATACACTTATAAAAAGGTAGACTTTACGGAGAGCTTTATAAAGTCTCTCATTTTGCGTTCCTCCTGTTTTTCCTCTCGCGACGTTGAGTTTTCACGATATATATCAGTTCATTTGGTCACGTTAGAGATTTCTAAAGACTTCACTCTAGAGATAGACACTTTGATCGCAGTCTTTGAATAATAGAACCGTAAAGTCTAGTCGCGTCACACGATAAGAATCTGGAAATTGTGCATTCAAGCCAGCCAAAAAAGACGCTCTTGGCTTGTTCGCTTCAACGCGATTTGGTAATTAAGAGTATTCTCTTACATAAAACTGCTTAAAGCTACACAAAGACATACATCTAAGGCCGTTTCTCAACCTAACACTCGCAATTCGCACGTATTTTCACAAATATTACATATTGCCTGCCTGCGTTATATTAGCCGTGATCGAAGCCGATAAGTTTCGAATGTGCCAAAGAAATATTTTTTTTATCATCATGATTACATCAGACCTTTGAGAAATTTAAACTCACAGTCATACGAATATTTTCTAAAATAAAATACTCGACGCATTCGAGACTCTTTTCTCCTCCGATCAGAGTTGCTGTCAAGATTATCTAGATTACGCTCGGCGTCGCTTCAGCTTGAAAAAGCGAATCGCACGAGCGAGAAGCATGGTCTCTCAAAAGGACTGGATACTCTACTTGAACACGTTTGAGCAAGAATGTACGACGAGATAATGTTGAGGCCACCGAATTTTAGAGCGGTACGAGGCCGCCTCTCGTAGTGGGATTGCGAGCCATGTAGATGTCCATGTCGTGATCGGTCCAGTTGTTTTCCTCGTAGTTGTTGAGAGTATGTGTAGAATCCGCCAGGCTGTACCGGCTACCAGGTCGCGGCGGATTCGATTCGAGATTGCGGTTGCGCGATCGGGGTCGTTGCCGCCTGGCCGAAGAATGTGGCGGTAGGTGGTTGCTGGAGAAGTTTGACCGCGACATCCGGTCCGAGGCGGCCGCCAATGATTGACGCGATTGTCGTAATTCTGAAACATTAAACGAAAATACATATAGTAACAGTATAGAAAATTTAAAAAAAAACTTTGACGAATGTTACGGGAACAAACGCGATAGGATGACAGTAAACCGACCTGGTCTCGTATTGACGAGGTTCGAGGCCAGCGCGGTGTTGGCAAAGTACCGCGTGGAGTTGTTGGAGAAGCTGTGCTGGGACTGGCCGTCGGCGATCGACCGGGCGGACACTTTGCCGGTGTAATGTCCGATCTGGGAGCGCACGTCGTCGATACAGGACGCCCTAGTGATCGATCCTGAAATCCATTTCGCGTAATTTACACCTTGCACTTGCTACAAGAATAATACTAACGATCTATCAAAAAAAGTATCAATTTTTATCTTAAAAAAAATCAATAAATACATTTAATTAATGATTCGTTTAAAAAATTAAAAAATAAATAAAGAGGATGTTTGTAAATTTTATGGATCCGTAAATATTGAAGAATGACTCACCTTGTCGATCTATGGGAAAGATCCTCGGTCGCGGTATACTCCTGTTACTATAAGCCGACACTTGGTCCCACTCTTTCTGGGCGTTGTAGGCGCTTAGGGTGGCCATCGACGCCAGGGGTCCGCCGGGGCTGGGCGTCGGACCGACGTTCGAGCAACAATTGACCGGCAGGCCGGCGATCGGGCCGCCGCCTATCTTCGTCTGATCGATGCTGTGCAGAGTGTGCAGCTTGCGGGCACGACGTCGATTCGCTACCACGAAGATGATCACCGCGACGACGATCGTTGCGCAGATCGCCGCGCTCGCGGCAATCGTGATCTTGTCCATGTTCGAGGTCGGCGAGTTCTCCGTTCGGACCTCGCGGCACTGATTATACGGCACATTCGCCGGCGTAATGTTGGTCTCTTCCAGCGAGACCACGCAAACCACGATACATTCCTGCGAGCGAAAAGTAACTTGAATAAACATTTCACACTCTAGATAAATTATTTATGATTTAAATGAAAAGTTAAATCACACAGCAAACAATTAAAAATACAGTATATTGTTAGATGTTTTAATATTTATTCATAATTTATTATAAAGCTTTATACTTTTTAAATTTAAATTAATGACATTTTTTGTATTTTTTTTTCGCGAACATCGAGTAATTTGTATAATTATATAATGTAATATATTTATATATTATATATTTTATATATTATATAATATACATTATATATAATATAAATATATATTTTATATCAAATATAAAAATAGCCATGCTTAAATGATCTCAAGAGAGTTATTCGAACAAATTAAAGTGTGAATAAAATCTTATTCAGGGTACCGATTTTTTCTAGTCTATTATATTTCTTTGAATATCAATTTCTTGACAACAAGACGTCTTTCCTACCTGCGAAGGCACGTTCTTGATCTTGAACTCTCGTTCGCTGGCTTCAAGCGGCGGTGCCTGTTTGAAACTGTTATCGCCGAACAATCGATAGATCACTCTAAAGCCCAGAATGTTGGTCGCTTCAGTATCCCAATATATGATGACCGCGTTGTCTTGCCTGAGTACATCCTTTACAATGATATCCTTTTCATTCGACTTTAATTTGTACAACGGCGACCCCAGGACCAACGGCGGTCTCGGTTGATGTTGTATCTGCTCCTGCGACTGTTTCGGCGGCGACGGGGTAGTTCTCACGACTACGACATTTCCGGTTCGCGCAGCGGTCGATCGAGTCGTCGGGACGAAGGTCGAGGACGGTACCGTTCTCCTCTGCTCGGTCGACGACAATACAGTCACCGTGGTCGTAGATAATGTACTGGTGATTAGCTCGGTTGTGGAAGCTGTCGAAGAACGAACGGTTGGAAGATGGCTATTGACATCTCCATCAGCTACCGCTTCCGTTGGCTCTCTGGTGTCCACACTCTCCACCGTTCCGATTCCGATTATCTCTGGTAGTCGATCGCAAATCATATCTACAAACAATTTTTATAATTCTTTAAATATTGTAATATTTTTCAACATTGAATATTAATTTTCTTAGACTCGACACTTCTCTCGTTTTGTATACATAACATTATTTATACAAATAAAAGTTAATTTTAAAGTTAAAACATTTTAATTTTTTGTGTATTAAAAGAATTAAAATTTCTAAACTAAAAATATTGTGAATTTTTCTCCTAAATTAATTACATATTTTTTTAACTAAGAAAGTTTTGTTCTATTTTTAACTAATTTTTTAAATTGGAAGGATTATAATTTATTAATCTTTCGAGAGAGAAAGCGAGAGAGATTAAAGAGAAAATAAAAATTTAAATTTTCAAGACTTGTGAGAAAATGTATTAAGTAAACATCGCACGTAGGATTTACCCTCGGGATCGATATTGTAGAAGCTTCTATCCTGCAAACGCTGCGGACTACCGCAGAATTGCGGCTTGCGTTCGCGACTGGTGACCTGCAGATCTCGCGTTTTGATCCAATCGACGATCCATCGTAGCCGGCAGTCGCAGACGAGAAACCGTCCGCCCAGACTTAGACCGCGCAGGGTACCGTTTAGCCGAACGAGCGCCTCTTCCGGTACCGTGGACAACGGGTTCCCGTCGATCGCCAGCAGCGTGATTGACGGGTTCCCTTGAAAGGCGTTGACCGGTAGTTCGGTGATCAAATTGAATCCAATGTCAAGCACCTGGAGAATATCAATCGCTTCATAGAAAACAATTTAACTTGATTGCCGTCAAAAAGAAATAGTTAGTACGATAAGTTGAAAAGAAGACTTTATTAATAATAATTATTTTTTTTTGCATAATTTGTCTTTGAAAATTAAAATTATTTTACTACTTACTCTCAGGTCGTGAACACTGTTGATAGCCGCTGTAGGGAAATCCGGAATGAGATTGTTCAGCAGGCTCAGGGAACTCAGAGTGTTCCTGACGCCGTAGAACGTGTCCGGGCCGATATTCTGAATCAGATTTCTCTCGAGGTTCAACCCCGTCAGGGAATCGAGACCGTCAAAAGTTTTGGTACCAGATGTGCCAGGAAGCTCGCGTATACTGTTCTGCGATAGATCGAGAAAGGCCAAAGTCCTCAGACCTCTGAGCGCCTCCGGCACCTTCTTCTGCCGCGTTCCCTTGAGATTGAGATTCTTCAGCGTCCTTTCCAGGCCACGAAATGATCCTGGAGCGAGAGTGACCTCGTTGTCAGACAGCTTCAGCGTGATCAGTTTAGTACCGGCGAAGGCATTGTCGTTGACGTTAGTGATTTTGTTCATCGAGAGGTCGAGCACAGTGAGATTCTTCAGAGTCTTCAAAGTGGCGGCGGGAATCTCCGTGAGTTCGTTATCCTTGAGATTCAGACTCTTCATGTAGTGCTCCTGACCCTTGAAAGCCTCCGGCTCGATGCTCCTGATGCGGCAATCGGACAGTTGCATGTTATTGATTCTCAGGTTGGCGAACCAATCGTTTCTCAAGACGCCGATCGTACTATTGTTGACGTAGAAGAGATCGATCGATATTTTGGTGGCATAACGTCGCATCGTCGACAACAGCTGCTCGTAATCGACGATGTCGCACTGCACCGAGAGTTCGCCGGCCAGATTGTAGTCGCAGATGCATGAGCTTTCGAGATCTGTCGCGTGTTGTGCCCACGGACAAGCGGACGTCGTCGCCGCGACGACGAACGCGCTCGCCAGCAGCACCAACAGCTCCTTCGGAATTGCATCTGAAAGTTGAAGTAGAAAAAATAATGAAACAAGAGAAAAATCAAAAAGACTCTCTCGCAACTAGTAGAAGTAGATAGACACGAAATAGATAAATCGACAAATATTTTATTAAAAGCTTTGTTAAAAATTATTAGAAACCTGATTAAAGCGTTAATTTGCTAATTAAATTTTAAAATAATATGTTAAAAATATAAAAATAGTAATATGTTGTAAATAATATGTTATAATACCTTATCCGCGATTAATATTTTTTGACAGAAATCAGCTGATAACTGTCAAAAATATTAATCGAATTTAAAGTATTATAATATATATATTATTTAAAACATATTATATTTTAATTTTTACAACATTATTATTTTAAAATTTAATTAGCAAATTAACGCTTCAATCAGCTGATTTCTGTCAAAAAATTTTTCCTTTAATATTTTTTGACAGAAATCAGCTGATCAAAGTGTTAATTTTCAAATTAAATTTTAAAATAATAATGTTATAAAAATTAAAATAATAATATGTTTTAAATAATGTTATAGTTCTTTAAACTCGATTAATATTTTTTGACAGTTATCAGCTGATTTCTGTCAAAATATATTATTCGAGCTTAAAGTATTATAACATATTATTCACAATATTATTATTTTAATTTCTTATAACATATTTTTATTTTAAAATTTATTAATTATCAAGTTAACGCTTTAATCAGCTGATTTTTGTCAAAAAATATTAATCGAGTTTAAATAAACTTTATATTATTTTTTTTTAATATCATTCTTTTTAATATAAAATCGAAGAATGCGCTTGGGTTGTTCTAGTATATTAAATGTGTTTCGTGTATATAATATTATTACATACAAAACATTTGTATCTTAAAGTCAATTATATAACTAACAATAAAGAAAAAATTGCTCGCGGAAGAATTAAACGAAAAAATATAAAAAGATGTTAAATAAATATAGAGTTTTAAATTAATTTCTTAATATATTACAGTGTCTATAAAAATGTTCTGACAAAACGAAAACGATTTATCGATTGTAAAATGGATTGAAAAACAAATAAAATCGATAAATGCTGAAAAATGTTACAGAAAAAAATCGAGATATAATAATTTATAAAAGGTGAAAAAATTATATATTATTTTTACACAGACTCTGAAATTCTACGAATAATACATGGATGTCATTATAATGTCGTAACACATAGATGCAGGGAACGCGTCCTCTTAGGTCTTAGAGAAAGCGCCAATTCCTTTGGCCGCGCGTGAGTACACGCGTGATTTCGAAACATGTCGCAACGAGGCTTGTGCATTCTCGCAATTATGTCGCTTTTCATTATAATGCCTTTCGCGCCTCCCTTCGTGAAGCCTTGGGACAGGCCATTTCACAAACGCGAAATACCATCCGGCCATTCTCGCTCATTGTCAGCATTATATTCTCTTATTCCCGCCTTCGTCTCGTCTTGTGTATCCAAAGAAACGGAGCATGCAATTCCGTGTTTTATTTTTTCTCGTAACGTTCTATTAATTTCATGCAGGTGAAAATTCCACGCAATTTTCGCGTCAGAAAATCTTTCGCCTTCATCAGCAAACATTTGTCGTAATAAATGTTATAGTCTTTTCTAAATTGATTTATTCATACAATCGCGAAATTATAGAATAGTTAAATTTCTTAGGAGTTGCGTGTTTTCCTCGCGAGTTTATTATGCCATACACGGTCAATCGTCACGATAACAACGAGCATGATCCATTTCTCTCCATATACGAGTGAAAGAAATCATTCGTTAGATCGTGCGACAACGAATCTACTAAATATGAGAAGAGAAATCGCTATGATACTTCGCGCTATAATCGATATCGAAAGGTATAATATTTAACAATTAGATGCGCAAGCATTATTTGTTATCCGAGTGATCTAATTTTTTTTCTTTTGAAAGTTTACAAGAGAATAGTTTCAATTTATTTCATACAAATTAAATAGTTTAATATATGTATATAAATAAACTGTAGAATTTAAAATAAGACATTTAGTGATATCGAAATCAATCAATCGTTATCATTATTATACATTAGAGTTTGATCAAAAAAATCGGACTTTAAAAGAAATCAAGTAATTTAATTTCTTAATGATATAATTATGGAATAATATCTATACTAAAAATTATTTTTATGCAGTAGAAGAATAGAAACAGATTTGGATGATTCAAGCAAAAAGATTTAAAGTTGGGAGTTTTATTTTTATTTTTTTTCGATCTTCTAATTAAATTTATAAATGCGTAACAATATGTAATTTTTCTTCGCGTAGTGCAACCTGCTTTCATCTTTTGTACTTCTGATTCGGACGAGTAATATAATAAATCTCGACAGGTGAATTTTCGACTAGACGAACAGTAAATTTTAATTGAGACATCAGCTGGAATAGTTGTCACGATCAAAACCCACAGGAATTCGTGCACCGTAAGGTGCGTGGCTATCGATAGCGAGATCGGGCCGAAGACACGTATCGCGTGTAACACTCCGGCCGTTGACTCGTAACGGGTTCGTTCTATGGGCTTGGGTTCGTTCAACGAGGCGTTCTTGAGCGCTGGTCATACCGACTTTTCTTGCACGCCGCGATTTTCCACGGCTATCGTTATTTCTCGCAACCACATATCACCAACTGGCCCAATAACCTTTCGATAGTCAGAGGCCCTCTCCTTTCTTTAAAAAGTTTATTCACAACATTTTTTAATAAAGCAAAAATTCCCCTTACAATCTCTCTTTCTACTAGACAAAATAATTTTGAAAAAAAATAGAAAGAATATATCTCTTCTCCTCTATAATTTATGAAATATTTCTAATATCATCCCGATTATCCAAAGTGTATAGATATGCGAATCATTGCTTTTTCTTATCTAAAAATCAATTTTTCCTCACGTCTTTCGAGACAGGTTCACAATGGGTCGATGCACGCATTATATGCATATGGACGATAATGACTGTTTACTGATACGCAGTGGCTCCGCATTTCCATTTCAATATCCCACAGCATTGTGGCTGGACTTTCCGAGTTTTTCCCGGTCTCACGAGGGTGGTTTGGTCATGTTAACACGCCCATATCTCGCATGAATTTCCGCGAACGCATATCGTGCATCATGCGCGGCGTGATTGCAGCGGTGTATTCATAATCGCGGACAGGTAAAAGCAAAGTAGGTTGAATCTTCAAGCATAAGGCATATCATTCGATTGTCGAATGGAAAGAAACATCGCGTGTTTGCGATGTTAATCGCTCAAGCAGCTCGAGAAGGAATTTGAAAATATTCCGTCCACATTCAACACTCGACTGGGAAGAGTTTGACTTAAAACACAAACAGGCTATATCTTCAAAAGATAATTTATCTTCAAAAAATAATTTTGTATCGAGAAATTTACGATGTATCAAGGCCGATAATATTGCGAGAAACAGCGTGGGTGTCGTTCAGAGGAATATTTATGAAGGACGAAGCGCGAATGTAAAGAATATTCTATCTATTTTCCTTTGAGATTTTAATTTTTATAGCTTGCAAACTTTTTTTTTACACGTTGGGAACACTTACCTAAGTACGCGAAACTATTTAGCCTAGTTTTAATTACACACACGAGTCTCGTGTAATTAGCGGGTAGAGATTTCTTCGCCGTATTTCATGGGATCGACTTCCGACTGCGTTCGCATAAACGCGTGCGACTATTATGGGCAGGCGTAAAATCTGGGAAAATCTAACTCGCCTTTCACGTTTTTCGCGCACGCCATCCGCGATATATTCCGAGACTTCCGGATTACAAAGGGTTCGTGATAGCGGAATCACCTACATCGCCGGTATGCGGCTATAATGCGCGTTCCCGGCGTTCGAGGCCGACGAAAGGAACAACATGCGGACCTTTCACTCACGATCTGATTGTTTCCGCGCAAATATGTAAACGTGCTCTTTTCCGATAAACGCGGATATCGCGCCCACACGCTCTTTTCCTTCCTCCGTCGCGTGAAAAATGACTTGGCGAGCCCCCCGGCATGAGAAAATATTACGAGATCGACAAAAATACTGACAAGTAACATCGAGTAAAATATGTACCATTATACTTGCGAGCGAAGAATATTTGGAATTTAAATTTCCAGAGGATGTAATTTTTTAAAAATATATATAGAATGCTAGTACAAACTAATTGATTAATTATATAATTCATCCTGTTATTCTGCTTATTATTTGGGAGATATCTTGCGTAACAGTCCGAACATTTTTATAATTTTTATAATTGTCGAATTTAAATTCTGTATAATTGTGTTATTAGAATGAAATAATGATCTCAATAAAAACCAAAATTTGTTATATGTATATTAAAAGGAAGATTATTATTCAATCTTTTTCGCATTGTAATATTTTGCGTTCTGAATATAAATTAATCATTGAGCTCTTCGCTAAATCAAATAATCGTTAAATAATATAAGATTCTTTTCATTTTTTATTTTTATCGTCAATTTAGTTGGACTTTTTCTTGCTGACGAAAATTATTACACATGTGACATAATATATATTATTTTACACATATGTAATATTATTTTAAAATATTATGCTACTATTTTACTCGTAATTTGATGATTACAATTAAAATTTTAATAGAAAGATTTCAATGACATATGAAAGTCCCGCGCTCGTAACAATCTCGTAAAAAATTTTCAGAGCGCAATGGGCGATTTGGATTTCCTTATCTACTAGAAAAAAGGAAAGACTGAGAACGCGCAAGTGCGTGTAATGAATTAATTAAACTGGCCATCGTTACGGCGCGGGATCTCGGAATACTTGGTAATGGGAGCACGTTGCTAGTTAGCGCGGCGCACTTTATTACCGTTAACTATAAAGTGCGGAACTCGTTATCAATTATTATTCATTATGACGAATGATTCGTGCGAAAAATGCATGGAAAATTTATCTTGATATACGTATTGCGGAACATTGAGAAGCGATTCCGACGAGCATTTGATCAAATCTAACTGTAATTCTTTTGTTCAATTTTGAGATTAACTATAAAGAAGAGATGAGTGATCAATTAATTGAAGAATGTTCCTGTAATAAATTTTGTTAAAGCGCTATATATAATTGTAGAAATTTAATTTTAATGGCTAAATTTTGATGAAATTATTCGAACACGCTTTTAATTTAATGTTTTAATGATATACATATACTCTGTACACGTGCGAGTACAATGCACCCGTTTTTAATATTCTGAAGATAATCTTGAAAGTATCGCCTAATTAGGTGGTCAAGCTGCTGAAATAATTAATTCGTAATGGGCTCAATTAGTGCTTCCATCGCAGTAGCAATCGGTGATTGGTATAAACGTTATCAGACTATGACTGAACGATCATTTTCCTGGTGCTAGTGACCTTGCGTACGATGCACCAGCGACAGATGGAAAAGATTAACCATTTGCATTATTATTTTTCAATTATAACCATAGCAATTCTCAAATGCTTAATCGTATATTCTCTCAAAAACTTTTTCCATGTAGATATAAATTTTGTTGATTTTAATTCATTTTATGAATTAAAGAGTACTTCTTAATAAATAATATTAATATAATTCATTAAAAAAAGATCTAATTCTTTGAAAGTGTTTTAAAATTTATTACAGGAACATTCTTTAATTAATTGATCACTCATCTCTTCGATTTATAGTTAATCTCAAAATTGAACAAAAGAATTAGGTTTAGATTTGATCGCAAGCTTGTCGGAATTGCTTCTCGATGTTTTTCGTATAACAGTATTATAAAGCTATATTGGAATCATCGTCTTTAAAAAGGATCGAGTAAATCGCGATTGTGTGTACGTGTATCGACAAGAAGGTTATTAGACTATAACAATACGGGATTACCGGTATCTGCCTCGTAAGAGACCTTGACTGTGCCAGATCGAATCGCTGATGATCATCTGACAGGATGATGAATAATCGATAGTTGAGACACTAATTTTTAAATCAAGAATGAATATAAGATTATTATTTTTTCATAATGTAACTATAATGTGTGTATGCGAAAAATATAACGGAATTGTGTATACGAAAATATTACGCGAATAATTATTTAATTTGAAAAAAAATATTTTGAAATTTTTTCTTCCTAGAAGATATGTTAAAATTATGTTATTGTGAACATATAGCTTATGAAAATATACTACGTTATACTTTTGAATCGAAATGATTAATTTGATAAACATTGGGCTAACGGATCGGATCTCCCTAAATGGCGATGCTTCTTCTTCGCGTGACAACGTGATTAGTCATTGGGCTCTCGTAACTGTCCCTGAAGAACCTGTCGATTGATCATACGATGTTACGACATCCACCGGGCGGGCGAGACCGGTCGATTGGATAACCTTTCACCGAAGAATGCGATTGAATTGTAAAGAGAAATCACAGGGAAACGCGATGCGCAAACCTGGACGGATCTGCGAGACAAGGGCGAGCACTGTCCTCGGTTATCGTGTTAAACAGGTTAAAGGAGAGGCTGGCTCAAAGTATGAGGAAAGAATTATGTCGCGACAATCTCTCAGTTATTTCAATTTTTTCACAATGTCAGTTTATAAGAAACTTTAAATCAACTATAAATAATATGTTATAATATCTTATCCGCGATTAATATTTTTTGACAGAAATCAGCTGATAACTGTCAAAAATATTAATCGAGTTTAAAGTGTTATAATATATTATTTAAAACATATATTTTAATTTTTACAACATATTATTATTTTAAAATTTAATTAGCAAATTAACGCTTTAATCAGCTGATTTCTGTCAAAAAACATAAAAGCAAAAATTTTTGACAAATCAGCTGATTAAAGCGTTAATTTGCTAATTAAATTTTGAAGTAATATGTTATAAAAATTAAAATAGTAATGTGTTGTAAATAATATGTTATAATACTTTATCCTCGATTGTTTTTTGACAGAAATCAGCTGATAACTGTCAAAAATATTAATGAAGCGACAATTTCAGTGTCAGTTTATAAGAAACTTTAAATCAATTATATTATATAATCTACACGAGGAATTTAGCTAGAAAAAATTGAGTTTTTAAATGTTATGCTTCATCTTTTATATTTATTTTTACTTATGATATTTATAATTTTATCGATTTTAAAATATAACTATTATTAATTGTCTTGAGTATATCTATATTTTTAATTATTTGCAATAATTATAAATTCAATTTTTTTTCTCTCCAGATATACGAAAGAATTTATCCGCAAAATAATTATCGATGTATATAAGACAGAAAGATTCTCTCTCGCAATTTGTTAGTGAGATACGTTTCTTTTCGACCGATTCGACGATACGAATCGATTCTGGATCGATTCGGTTTTTCATAAACCGGCATTTCCGGCGTGGCGCGTGTAAACGCATGTAAGGAGCACGTGTACACAACAAACTCTTGCACCTATATTACTTGCGAAGGAATCTGATCCTTTCACTTTCGTTCTCTTTCGGCTTTCCGTTTCTTTCATTCTCTATCTCTTTCCCTCTCTTTCTGTATTTCTATCTCTCCCCCCTCATGACAGATACATTATTGGCCGAGATTTATACAGGATAGATTAGAATGTTGCGATATATTATAGTAATCAATGGCAAACGTGTCAATGTTTGGCCCGAGATCAACGATCGGTTCCCACGATTAATACGTCGCATTTTTCCTCTGTGTCGAAAAATGCACATAACGCTTTCTCTGAAATGTGATGCATATCTGTTAAAACAATCGAAGTAGCGAACAATTCCAATCTGCAAACCAGTATTTTCCTTTATGAAGTGACAGAAATTAGTCATCGTTCGATCTGTATGAATGACGTTCTAGATTTCGAAACATTCTAGATTTTGCGACAGATATGTAGAAAATATATAGTCTCAACTAATCTCTTTTCGTTTAGCAATATATTTTTAAAACTAATTATAGTTTTTCTCACTTTGTGAAATTATTCTCTTACTACAAACACACAAATACACACACAAACATGCGGGAAATACGAAGGATAAGAAAGTGCGTATCGAAATGCGAAAGTGCGAAATCGATTCTAACAATAAGATACAGTTCATCTAATTACTAAAGACGTTATCGCGGAATTGCATTGAATTAAGCAAATACGGAGAAAGTACCATACTACGCCTACTTTACATCTGCTCTAATTTAGAGTGCTGCAATCGTGCGTGAACGCCACGTTAAAACCGTTTCTCTTACGTCTCGTATTTTATCTCGCGAAAGCTGAAAGCGTTTCGTCCAAAGAAAAAACGCACCGACAAAACGGCATCATCCCTGTATGTCAGTCGTTAATTTTCTGCGTTGTGTGAATATCGCAATGATTTCATAATGGCGGACATCAAAATTTTTAATAAACCGTTCCTCTATTAATAACTTAATTAAACTGAGATTTAATCAATCTTCCATCTCTTCTTACTTTCATCGCTAGGAAAAAACGGAGAACCAATTAATCTCAGTTACTTTAAAACAACGTCAAAGTTAATGAATGGTATTATAGTTTAAGAAAAATATTCAGCTGATAATATATAAAAACCCTAAAAAAAATCATAATTGCAAATACGAGCTCGTGCGTAATTTTCTCAGACAGCACGTCTGTTGTTTACGATCGTTTGACATTTGCAAGCAACACATCCTTTCATTGACGTAGAGATTCCACGAATCGACTCCGAGCTGAATAGAATCCTGTTAATAACATATCACACCTTCTGCTTTTCTCCGCAAAGTATTTTCATGTTTTACCAACAAATGCAACAAGACAAGCCGCGATATTCTTCCGTTTGTCATTTCTGCCCGCGAGGCTAAATGTCTACTTTAAAGGTCTAAGAGAGTCATTCTCGAGACAGCACTCTCGAGCAGATGTGTCTGTATTTGACCTATCTGCTATCTATCCAGCTCCTTCATAGAGAGACTTAACTTGAAACTAGACGAGAGCTTGTGTAAATAACGTTCGACAATAGCGAAAATATACAAGGGATACAAGTGAATGATCTCTTATGGAACGACATCGAATCGGGATTAACGGGGATTATTCGTACAATTCTTGGATGTAAAACGCGTCGTTGCATTTAGCTCGAGATCCTGGCGCCTCTTATACTTAAGTATCCTCGATACTTAGCTTGTACTTCCACGCAGGATTTTTATATGCATTCTGTTTTACGACCCGCCGAACTTTCCATATGCCTGTAACGGTCCGCGTTACCAGTCGGCACAGTATGCCAACCGTCTATCTAAGTACTGTTAGCTGCTCCATCTCGCAAAACGCACATATACGCGGCCAACGGACCGGCGAACAACCAGGAGTTCCTTCGAGCGAATCGCGCCGCGATTACAACGCATGCTATTCTTTGTCAATAGTGCACCATGTCGATCGTTTAACAGAATCAGTCGTAAATCGCTCGAGAACAGTCCAGTAACACTATCAAATCTCTGGCGGAATCATATATTAAATTAAAATGCCAGATAAAAGATGTACGCAAATTATATAGAGTATAGAGTATTATATCAAAAACAAATTTCGAGAAATTTGAACAAGAAATCTAATTATTAATATTACTCTCAACTACATTTCAGTGTGTTTTGATGGAGGTAAATTTATTTTCAGAGCGATTTACGACGTAAAATCTTGATTTTCTCCGCAGTGCCTTCATTTATTCTAAACACCTTAATTATGCGGATTGCACACGGCGAAAGTTCTGAATTTTTACGAGGGATATAAGTGCTGTCGGCGGTCAATTGAAAGATTATTCGTGTTTCGCATCCGTAAATCTGCTGCGATATTTTAGACGTGACGTAATTCGCTCGCCGAAGATTATAAATTGCCAGATAAATAGTAAGTTCGAACTCCTCATCGTCGATTCGATCGGCGTGCGTTTTTCTCACGTTTCATGATTTAGCAGCAGATTCGCTGCTACTTCTCACATCTCATTTAAGGACGAGTGTACAAAACGTTGGCTGTCTTTTCTCCAAGTGTCTCGTAAAAAGAACGAACGGTTCTCGAAATCGTGGCTGATCGTTATCAACCACGGTGATTAACATTTCACAGCCTCCGGCTCGGAAGAAGACAGAGTGTCGCGATTCTTTTCATATACAAATTGCTCTGTGCGCAAAAAGTGGAAACGTGTCTACGAAGGAATAATTTCGAATCGATCACTCGATGTAATGATTCTCGATGTACGGCGATTCACGAAGTTTGACAGACTCGATAATGAATGCTAAATAATTAATTCACATGGATATCGATTAATTAATATTAAAGATTGCTCATGATGATAAATCAAAAATAGTGCACGGAGTTATTTCTTCGACTATGTGAATAAGTGGCTTATTTTAGCAATTTGGAGCTAAGTAGTCAAACAACAATTGTGCATACTATCTCGAATTAGGGGCTACCATTACCGAGGGAAAAATATACGCACGCATTACGCAGCTTCAAGCAAACGATGCAGTGGGACACGTTATGTGGCGGTTTGTTCTGCTCGGCGAAACATATCGCTTCAACCATCGATCATCGTACGCTGATGATGATCGTGTTACGGCCGGCCGCGCTCGATCGACGCTCGCTTTTCACTCGAGAATGCCCGTCTTGATTCTAATGCTCTCTTTCCGATCACATCTCCGATCGTGCGTTTTTCGATCGGAGAGAAGAGGAATCGGCTGGCTTTCTCGTTGCCTTCGTGCTTCCGCGAAATATTTTTCTGGTGACTCGATTCAACAAATTAGAACGTGAAAATTTGAAATTTATATTAATCTAAATTGTATTAATTAATGTGGAAGAGAAAAAATCTATATGTATATACGTATACATGTATATACACACCTTATGATATAAATATAATAATTATGTGCAAAAATACAACACTGTTGTTTAATTTGACATTTGACATTAATGATAGAAATACTATTGTCGAACTACGTTTACAAACATATAACACGTTGTTATTTCGATTCATCATTCCATCATTCTTTCGCAAGACGCGAGAGATATGTCCCGGAGCCTGATAGGATGATGACGTTCGCGTTTTGAGTTTCTCAAGAAGAACTGCTTAATTTCACAATGCCGAATCACGCAGGTATACACGCGACTTCGACAGCAGAAACAGTGACATATGAATAGGTTCTATCAGTGAAGTCTCGCTTTTTCTCTCTCTTCCTCTGTGGAGGAGCATCGTCGTCCAGAACGTCTCTCCCGGGGATTTCGACATTTCGGTGTTTTTCGACGATTTCGCGATAACAACGTGCCATTCCCATGAAATCATTATGCTCAGAGATTGGCGAAGCTTGAAAATATATTTAGGATGATTTATTTATCGACGAGATATCGGTCAATAATTAAGTCTGGCTTGTGTAATATTCGATAACGAATAAACATTAACAGCGTACAAGCCATTATACTTTAGATAATTAAGTCGGAATCGATTTATATATGAAAATTTCGAAAGAGAGTTATTTGGGATATATAATTCCAATTTATAAATTTTTCGACGAATCAAACTTCGTGTAAAGCTGTAAAGGATCGAATGTTCTATTTATCAGCTAATCTCGCGTGAATTATATTTTAACACGGAACTTAATGAGGGATTTTATTATGGAAATATTGCAAAGTTCAGAATTAAATTCTAAGCTCATCAAAGTGTATGTGAGAAACTCTATTTTGATACTTATCTACGCTTGAAGAGGAAAGTGCGGTATACGTTTCAGAATACGAATAATGCGTAACTTGCGATTTCTTTAACAATGATAGCTTGCAAAATAACTAGTCTGCTCTGTCTTCCTCCACTGACCTCGCGTTCACCGAGAAAGATAAATAACACCTTTTCACATACTTTGTCAGTTTTACGGAAAAGATTTCGTCCGCCGAATTGCGTTACGCGAGACGCTTCACTTTATATCGCGTACCGTGAGAATTGTCGCACAATACCGAGGTGGGCCCGAGCAGGACAATAGCGAGGAAACGTAAGCTAGCACCCGGTCGTACTCAGTTAATTACCGGCTTGAAAATTCTCCGCCGCCAAGTGATACAGAGCAAATCTTTCCGTTCTCGTGGAACGGAAATGCGGCGAGTTTGTGCTCCACTCTTGATAACCCGGCATTCAAGTCTCCGAGACGTGTGTCTTATACTGCGTGCATCGAAATCGCCGGACGTCTTTTATTATCGGAAACTTTTTCGGAAACGTTCCTTGCGATGACGATAATTTCGCATTTTTCCCAATTTAAACAGACAAAAAGAAATTGTACTTCTTTGTATATCTAAATTGTGACTGAAAGTTTTATATATTGAAACGAGAATCAATTTTATAATATATCTTTCGCGCGCGATAAATACAAGGTTTATTCGCTAAATCAATTTTCGAAAGAGCGAGTACGATGGTGGGTAAATGCCGATCGATTCGTGACCGGAACACTTATTGGGTGGCAGGTACCTTGACGGTGCCTGCGACGGAAGTCGAGAAGTGGTTCCGGAAATGAGAGCCGCGACGTTAACTCAGTTTCTCTCGACCTCTGGGATGTGGGTCGCACTGGGTTACACTCTGAGGCTGAGGGTCTCTATGCTGGGACAATCTCGACGGAGATAATCTCAAGATAATCTCGCCGACGCTGACTTTTCTCGACTTTTGTGTCGCGCATCGATTTTATTTTGTCTCACAAATTTTATATGTGGAATGGAAAATAGATATGAAAATTAGCACACACGAGACGGTCGGCTGTTATTGATCGCATATAGGATATGATATAATAATATTATATAACGATGATATTATACGATACAAAATGCAGTGATAAATGTAATAATCGTGCGAGGTTTTTTCAATGAAGTAATGAGAATTTTATCACGCCGCCTTTATAGTTATTGTTTTACAGTGCGAAAGAGAAATTCCTACGGGAAGAATATGTTAAACAATATGACTCTTTGCGGTTTCTTGCGGAATGAAGTATGCGAGAAACGTGACTATGGCACGATCGAGTCGTCCATCGATGCACGTGCCTTTCTAAAACGTAAGCCTGCAGATTGCAGCCAGTCTGCGGCCTATTCGAAGAGTTCTTTTACAAATAACTAACGAAGACCACAATTGCAAAGCCGGCTCTTGCCACGCAATCGTAAAACGCAACGCAAACGAAGTGCGTTTCACTCATATTATCTATCCCGGAATTATTAGGTCATTTTGTAAGAATTCTTTGATCATGTTATAGTTTTCCTAAGCGATAAAATCGAGAAGAATCTATTGTGTTCTTAAAAATTATTTTAATAATTTTAATAATTTTAATTATTTATTTTAATTTTAATTTTATATATGTATATGTGCTTATGTGTTTCGAAATTCTTTTGCAATCATTGTGTGCATCTAAATTTTTTTCTAATCTTCGATTATCATCATTTATGTACGTTAGTTGAAGATAATCAAAGTATTTGGCCCTCATTAGTTTAAATCGTTGTTATAACAATCGGAATTATCAAAGTGTCACA
The DNA here is from genome assembly GCF_030444845.1 of Prenolepis imparis. Lineage (NCBI taxonomy): Eukaryota > Metazoa > Arthropoda > Insecta > Hymenoptera > Formicidae > Prenolepis > Prenolepis imparis. Next base: position 9,986,158 of record NW_028141169.1, read on the forward strand.
ATCTAACGTGAAAAAGCTAGGGCGCACGTTATATTCAAACGTACACCTTAACCACATAAATAGCAGGTACAGAACAATAGTACTCATTAATTACAATTAGCGTAAAAGAGTACCGCGAGTCGTTAAAAAGCGCTAACATCAGTTGACATATAGTTCTCGTGATAATGATTGCTTCCCTACGATGATTTATGTGTTTTAAATTACAATACTATACATTATACATACGTACTGAAAGTGTGTGTATTTAATTCAATTTTAAAGATTTTATGAAATTATGCGTGGCGTGTATAATTAATCGTGATTTAAAAATAAATCTTTTAATTATTTGTTAATTCTGTTTTAAATCAGTCAATAATTAGTCATAAATTAGCCAATATCTAAATATTTTCAATTATGTTAATATATGCCATATACGAATATAGTTCTCTTTTATCTTTATTTCATTAATGAGAGATGACTGATAAAAAGTTATTTCTCTGTGGTGTGAATAATTCAATTAATGCGAGTCTCGCGATCATCGCGGCAGAATCAGCAGCGATTGTAGGAAGTGCAAGTAATGGAAGGGGGATGATGCAGGAATCGAGGCAGGAGATCATCATGGTCCGATGATCACGACTCGCGGACAAACGGACCACCGTACCGCGTTCGTCGGCCGATTCGCGGGTAAATCTCGGCAATTTCTCCGTAATGGTTGCCAGACTGGACGCTATTAGCATATGCCCTGATTTTTCTTGTCAGACCAACCGTGACAGTTAACGCTTTGCTTGCGCTTGCATGCGATTCCAAAAATGACTCGGTGTGTTGAATCGGAAGTTAGCTATCGCGAAAATTCAATCGTATGGTCGATGGAATTTGTAAAACGAAAGTGTTCGAGGAGTTTCAATAACACTTATTAGCTCGTATATAATTCACCCATAAATTACTTATATTAAAAAAAATACGTATACTTGAGTACTTCACGGAAGAGTACGCGCGAATGCGTGCTAAAACAGATCTTTCGATGTTTCGAATTTCCTTGAATATATTATATGCATTTTGTAATTCCGCGTTCTTCTCGAACTCTCTCATAAATCATTTTTTTTTTCAGAATTATATTTAATAATTAATTAAATATGAAAAGAGAGATCCTACTTTCAAGTAATTAAGCATCGAAATTATTTTAAATGTAACCGAACGTTCTCTACTTAAAAATAATTAATGCATGATTATTTTCAACTTTATCAAACGTTCTACTTTAAAATAATTAATGGCCACAATTGATTTAAAATGCTTCATTTGTTAAATATCCGAGACTTGATATCAGAAATCGCGAAGACAATATAATATGCCAATTGTGCAAATCTTTTAAGGCACTTTTAATCTTAATCACGAGCAATATTATCAGAGTTATCAGAGGGAATGTACATTTTGTCCGTATATAATTCGCTCGCAACGTGTGTTATTATATAAAAAAATATTCCCCGATTCGCTTACGCAATGTTTACGTAATATTGTTACTCGCGCGAAACGATTCCAGTAATAATTTAGCAATATTGGGCAGAGTATACACAATCCATGAAAAATGCTACTCGATTTTTAAAATTCTTGTTGCTCATTTCCTATCTTTCCAGCTCCTTTTATCGTGCATATAAATTTTACATGAATATAAACTTTTTATCCTTTCCTTTTGATATCGCATGCAAAAACGCGATATCATTTCTGATCATTTAGTCGAGCGGACAGAAATGAAAATGCGTGGACTCTCTCTTCGAAGTTCGGATCGCTTCATCCATTTATGCAAAGTATAGGATAGTATCGCGACAAACCTGTATCATTCATTTTTTAACATTAAGGAATTCCGCGCGTTTCCAGCGGCTCTATATAAATTATAGTGTCGACTTTTTGATCTATTGCGATACAACATTATTCATTTTTTAAGTTAACGAAGATCATAATTGATGGTCTGCAGTTTGTTTAGGATTTCGCAATATCTTCAAATTTTAAATCTAATCGTATTAATTTTTAATCGATCAAAGATATTGAAAAGAATTGAAAGAATAAGCAAGAACAAAATAAATTCCTTTCTAAAGTTCACTTATTTATGATAGTATCTAAATTGCATCTTACAAATTATGACCTTATCTTTTTCATGCATTAAATTCTTTAATTTTTAAACAAGAAACTTTATGTATCAAATTATTTCAATTATAAAGAATTTAATGTATTAGTATTAATATTTTATAAGACATATATATTATTTTATGTAATTCATATATTGTTCCTTTATGTCATGAATGTCGATATAATATTAATATTATATTGTTTCTCTTTCTGGTGTCAAAAGATTTATGTTTGATATTTCTTCAGTGATATCACTAAAATAAAGTATCACGCTCTAAGGGATCTTTGACTTTGCGCTTTGTAAAAGTTATAAACGCGTACGTGTAAACTTTTCGAGCGTAGCGCAAACTATTTGGTATTCCCTGTCTGGGTATAGAAGGTACATCGTGTATCTTTAGTACGGTTCAAGGTCGGACGGTGTACGTTGAAGAGACGATAGCCGTAAGATACGCGCGTAGGTGCATTAACCCTTCGAAGAGCTCGCCGCCACGCGACGTGGCTATAGCTCCACAAAGAGTATAATGCTGGCGCTTGTGAAACAAGGCGGATAAACGAATATTTCTATAGCTGAGAGGCAAAAGAAAGTATATCCAGTGCTATCAATTTCTGATATATTTCTCATATATGAGAAAAACCATTTAGAAAATTCTTCAAAACATATAATTATTTGAAAATGATGCAGTAATGCAGTAAAAAGATTTTTCAATTTGACTATATATATATGTATATATACACGTGCTTTAATTTAATTTATAGTGAGTGCATAATTTTAGGACTATTTCAAGATTTCTTTTGATAAGCAGAGTTTTTCAATGTCATTGTACACTTCTCCGATACAAATTAATTTGGCCCGGTGCCTCGAGAGGTACTTAATTCTCTTGGGCAAATTAATACCGTTAGGTGACTATTAACGAGAAAATTCGGGATATAAATGATCATGATGAACTTTTTGTAATTCTTTGCTACGTATGATTCGATTCGTATCTTATTTAAAAATAATATAAAATTTTCTGACAAAAAATTAAGTGCAATGAGTAAACGTTTATATTGTTATCGCGTGCGACACATATATATACTTTAATTATCTTAATAATTTTTTTTCAAATTATATTCGTATTACACACTAAGAATATATTCGTATTGTAAAAAAATCATGTTTTTATACTGTAAACACAGCACAACCCTTCCTTCAGAATGCAAACGTTTTCTAAGTCCGAAACACTATCGATGATAATGATATCAACCGATTATAAAAAATGTTGAATTTTATGAAGAAAATTATAAGCAGCTTTTTATATCTCTCCATAAAATTGCGAATTCAGATGCAGACACGCATCTTAAAATCGCACGAGAAACGCTCTTTACGGTAAAAACTTTTATTTAAAAAAAACACTACTCACTCATAACTGCTTATGTCGTCTTCTACGAGCGGGCAATCTGGTCCATGGTGCTCCGACGAGGAAGTTCGGCCGCACCTCGTTGGGAATGCACCTGAGCGTTTGCGGGCGTTCCCTTCGACCCTTCGGGGAAGCAGGATCGTAGGCGTAACCGGAATCCACGGAATGTAGTTGAAATCGCGACTACGAACTGATCATATCCTGCCCAAAAAAATAAAATAGAAAAAAATAGAAAAAAAAACAAAGAGGAAGAAACGGAAATCCGACTTATGCACTTCGCGGCGAACTTACAATGCGAATCGCGAGCGCGGATATGGAAAACTGTGTGCTCGACTTGTCTCTTCACCGTTAGCTCGGTCGCCACATCGCGGTCTTGAAGTCGACTGCAAGAACCGAGCACGGCCGCGTCCGTTCACGGTAGAAATCCTGTCCCGAGCCGGAGCAGCGTGGTGTGGTAGGGCAGCAGCCTTCGGCGGTGGGCCTCCTCGTAGGCTAGTAGGCAAGATACAAGCTTCGTCCTTGACGAAGTCTGTCAGTGACGTAAAAACCTTGTTAAAGGGAAGTTGACAATCCTGTCGTGATCATGTCCTGAATATCATCCTCCGATCCGATAATATTTAAATTGTTTTGCACATCCTGCTTATGTGCCGAAGGACATATCTGAAATAATTATATATTGATATACAATATATTGTAAAATAATAATATATTACAATTATAATTATAATATAATAATTATAATTATATATTACAATTTTGCAGTTACTGATATTTTAACGCATTACTTGCTGAGATACTTTTCATTCGTATCATCGATTTGTAATTATATAAGTAAATATAAGTAGTTTAAACGTAAGCTTGTGTCAAACAAATAAAATAATGTAAAGTTGTCAGGATTTTTTGCGTTGGATTTCTTAATAAAATTAAAAATCCAAATAATTTTTTATTTTGATAAACAAACCTTAAATCGATCAAATTTAGTCATTAAATGCATCTCTCTATGATTGCATATTGCCTTTTTAGATTATAAAATCTTTCGAAGGTTGGGGACAAGTTTATTCCTCACTTGTTGCTTCCTCCGACTTTCAATCGTGTCCCTGAACTATACGCGACAAGATTTTGTAAGTGCATTGCATGTTCGATTGCAATTGTGTCGTTAGTTTGCGCTGATATTGCAATATGAGTTTTTATTGAAAGATTTGTTAAATTAATCAACCCGTTCGAGAGAGAGAAAGAGAATTTTTATTTTTTAAGAGAAACATTTTTTGGATTGTTTGCATCGCAGATATATTTTGCAAAAAAATAAGATAGCTCGAAATTAATTAAAAAAAGAATTTAGAATTTTTTCCGGAAAATTAAGTATACATTCTTTTCAAAATAAAAGTTTGAAAAATTAATAGATATGCTTCTATTTTATTTTTAATTTTTATTATCATTGCTTAACGATGCAATTACATGCTAAATGTGTAAAAACATCAATTAATTATTATTATAAAAAAATTAATCGTTTTATAAAATAGAAATAAAAGAGAGATTCTCAACTGCTGCCATATGTTAATTAATATCATTTAATTAGCTATAAGATACAGAAATATCTCGAATAACTTTAATGATTCTAATAACATAGCGCGCGATTTGATACGTGTAATTAGCACAGCTAGATATTTATCACCGACGATAGAAGATGCAATGTAATTCGTTGCGACTGCAGAAATACGGAATATGCAGATTACCGCTATGCGCGTAATCTGCATATTCCGTATTTCTGCAGTCTGTTAAAATGTTGATGTTGTATACAAGAGAGAGGCAAGTGATTACTAAATTGATGACTGGTGTCGCACACAAACTTGTCCGCTTAACTTCGTCCAACATTTCTACGTTATACGAGCACCAATCTGTGGTCTTTTTAAGTCCACGCATTTATAAATATACCGATCGATATATTTATCTATAAGATATGTTATACATAAGACAAATTTATGTATAAGATACATGTCGAATTTCTAATTACAGTCAATGATGTTTAGAAAATTTATCTTACGGAGAAATACAGATGTGAAAATGAGATTTATATGTAAAATGCGATAGATCTCCACAGAGTGGTGCTCTCAAGTCAATTTAGTTGTTTCATGATATGCAACAATCTTTGTACTTTTGTTTCAGAATCGGGCCTAGCTTTCCAGATTCTGTTCGCACGTGCTTGTTGCATCAAAAGTTGCAGGTACGCGAATTGCCAAATATTTTATGTAACGCTTATGTAACTTATGTATCTTCTTTGAGAAAGAAAAAAAAAATGCCATTGGCTTCATTCTTACCTTTTGTGTGTGTAGATGATGAACTGCTGCATATCAAGGAAGAATGCAAGGGAGGAGAATGCACATAGATCTCTGAGCATGGAGATTGACGATGTAGAGGAGACAGGTAACACTCGCAATACGTTTAATTGCGCTTTTGCGTGTAAAACTGATTGAGAAACTTGAAAGCCCTTTGGTTCGGTTTCCGCAGAGTCCGAAGAAGAGGAATTCTTCGAATGTTCGAGCGAAGAGCTGGCAAGCGAGGAGATTTCGTCAACCAGGATGCAATTGAAGGCGAAGCACTTGCTATGGAACAAGCCCACGGGAAGATTGGCTAAACATCCCTCACTCAGGTTGGCTTATTTTAATGAGTGACAGCCGCAAATTGATCGAGATGAAACTTATAGAGTGAAATTCTTCTTCTTGATTTATGAACTTGAAGTATTTTAATTTAATTAACTGAAAAAAGAACGAAAATTATAAATTAGTATCTTCATATCTTAAAATATATATGATATTTTTTTACTTTTATGGCACTCTTTTTAAGCAGTTAGTGTGCTAGCTGCTAATAAAAAATTTTCAGCGTTATATGAACAATTTATATATCTTTTACAATTATAATATTCGCATATATAATATTCGCGTTACTCTGTTCGCGGAGTAGTATAGTTTGAAAAAAAATATAGTTTTGTGATTTCAATGGGATGGAAATTGATGTGTAGGCTGATTCAAACTGGAGATCCTCTTTATCTACCAATCACGCAAGATCCCGTACCGAAGACGGAAGATCAACTGGAGGAGGATGCGCAGGTGATGATGCAGCTCGGAACCGACAAGTATGCTTCTGAAATGCGAGCTCGGATGATGAGCGCGTCCTTGCTATCCGACATGGAATCCTTCAAGGTTTGTATCGATCTTAAAATCTGGCGATGTAACTTTTTACGAAGTATATATTTATTTTATATAATATAGGCGGCAAATCCTGGCGCAGTATTGGAGGACTTCATTCGATGGTATTCCCCGAGAGACTGGATCGACGAAGAGGGCGTCGACGAATGGGGACAAGGGAAGGGTCAGTATTGTTTTCGCGATACATAAAAATTTCAGGAAATTAGTAAATATATATATATCTTCCAATTAAAATATTATATAGGAATATAAGGATTGTCCTGAAATTTTTATTAATGACGTTTGTTGCAACAATCTTTACATCGAATGTCGAAATGCAGGCCACTTGTCGGCGCGTATGATGATCCCCGATAATCCGTGGTCGACGACCTGGGCATCGGCGCAGCCAGTTCCCGCGCACCGGCAAAAGCGATTGTTCGACGACACGCGAGAAGCGGAGAAGGCTCTGCATTATCTGAGCTCGAAGCGAATAGGCCAGGTCGCGCAGCTTTTGCTACCGTCTCTGACGCACGCCGCGCTCCACACTCTGAGCTCGCAAAAGCAGGAGGCTTTACCGAGCTTGCTGGATGTAGCGCAGAACATACTTAATAAATTGCAATTTGCGACGAAACCGATTCATCAGAAGCTACAATTGTATGAGGTATATTATGCGTCGATCAGAATTTCCTATCTATCATAATTAGGATTATTACGATTATTCATTAATTTGAATTATTATAATTAATTATTGAATATTATATATCATTATATATTATTATATATAATAATATAATAATTAATTATATTAATTAATATATATATTATTATATAAATGTTTATATAACATGTTACTTTAATTCTCTCTCAGGAAATCACGCGCGACATCGAGAGTGTGGAGGCGCTAGTCGCACAGGTGAATTCGCTGCAGCACAAGTTAGGCGGTAAAGACTCCAAAGAATTTACATCCTTCTTGATTCAGTTGATGCGAGGGAAGGAAGTGAGCGTACCCGGTGGTTCCAGGGGAGACATCGGAGCCCGAATAACGACGATGTTTCGCGACGCTCAGAAGGTAGTAATTTTTATAGAGTCCTAATTATCATACATTTCAATATAAAATACTTCGGCTTTGTTTCAGGCCGCTCACATGATGACGTCCGTCAGCAATACCAGCAATACCAGCAACGACGCAACGAACGCCGCAGGAGATGGCCGGCATAAAACGTTTCCCGAGCCGTCGTGCAAGGAGTTTATTTTACGGGCGATAATGCCACGGCCTTCGCCGGCCTCCACGCCGCAACCGCAGCGACTTTACGCTTGTCTTAAACGAGATCATATTCGCTTGGCCGGATTCTTCTCCGAAGATACGACGTTTCTGTAATGTCGGCCGGAATTCGTCGACGTGGTGAAATTTATACAATTGTCCGCAACGTCGAGTTTGCAGCGATTAGAAGTGATTACGAATCATGCGTCAGTTTATTTCTTCAATGTATCAGACAGCTTTCGATTTCATTTCCGTGGCGGAAACAATCGTGTGTACAATATAACGTGCGATACTTTTAAGTCATGCGGACTTTTTTCGTTCGTATGTATATTGTGAATAGACATCTTTTATGGAAAATATTTATCTAGACTTAGAAATTAACTATAAATTATATAAGGTTGTATATACAAAACATACCGTGTTTAGTTGTATTATGGAATGGACGGTGGATCCAACAAAAATATTCTCTTCCTTAGTTTAGGCGGCGCGGATAGAAAGTCCCGCACAATGTGATCGATCTCCTCCAGGGCCAACTGAGCGTGAAGCCGTAATACGGGATCGTCGTCGTTGTCGCGCAAGTGCTTCAATCCGCGATACAAGTCGACCAGATCGCTACCGAGACTGGTCAACGTGTCCCGGCCGAGGCCGCGAAATAAAAGCGTAGCGACCAGCACAGCAGCACGGCGGCATTCGGGTGTTTTGTCCGATTTTATTATGCACGTGGTGCAGTAAAGAATCTATAAAGACGTTAAGATCGAGTTTCAGAAAGACTCGTTCGATACTCTCTGTTTCCTGAACCTTTCATATATACGTACCTCGACAAGAAGATTCCCTAATCGAAAGTTTAACACCTTGCAGAGTTCTCCCAAGCAAGAGAGACTGGAGGCTCGTACCAAGGAATCCGCGTCACGCGTCGCGCACAAAAAGCCGTTGACTAGCGCGTTCTTGTGAACTACGCTCATTTCACCTGCGAAATATCACGTTTTAATTAATTATTTGCCTGATTTTTTATCGTGTCCTGAATGTATTTTCGTAAATTTAAATAACGATAATTTGTTAAGGGATATGTTTTATAATTTTATCGCGATATTTAATAATTTTGCGGAAGAAAAAAAGAGTTAATATTTTAGATAAAAAACAAATTTGTATGATTTTTTAAAATTATAGGAGAATAAAAAAAGATTTCTACGCATACCCAAAGCTCTCGTTGTCTTGACCAGTATCTCCCCGAGTTTTATCCTAGTTTCGACAGTGATTTCCGCGTCTGCACGATTGGGCATATCAATGTACTCTGGCATCAGTATCTCTATGACTTCTTTCGGGAATACAGTTGCCAATGCGCACAGCCCGTTAATAGACGCCAAATATACGAACGAGTCCTCGTGCTTCAAATTTTCCTGCAATCAAATGTCCAAGTGAAATAAATTGCGAAACGCACGGTTTAGCGAGTTTATTTAAATTAAAGCAATTACCTGGAATAAACGCAAAACGATTCCTTTTCGCGCGATGGCACAAGGATCCTTATTCTCGATCAGTTTCGTGAGCGTTATGAGACCATGCGCACGAACAGGAAGTAACGGATCCGCGAGATCCCTGATGGCCTCGTCAAATTTGTTCGACGTCGTTGAATTTGTCGACATGTCTTGATAGCATTTCTTCTCTTCGATTCTGGCTCGTGATTTTTCATTTGGATGCGTCACGATGCAGGTCACCACTTCGTCGATCAATGATTTAAGTTGCATCGGCATATTCGAATTCCTGCGATGGTCCTCTAAAAATGTAGCAAAATATTTGAAGAGATCAATGTCAAGCGCAGATTTCTTCTCAACCAGAAATTTGATCAGCATTAAACTGATGTATAGCATTTCGCATTCGCTTTCCTCTTCTGTTTTGTCTTGATAGCTCTTTGTATATGTTTCGAACAATGATTTTATAAATGATAGCAGTGGCGTGGGATTTTTCACTTGTGCGTCTTGGATGGTACTAGTGCTGGCTAATTGCGACAGAAGTTTGTGAGCTGCCAATTGCAACGCAATATGTTCTACTTTATCATCTTCTGTTTCCAGCACGTTTTGTCGTTCAACTTTGTAGCTAGACTTATTTATATTCGACAGAAACTTTAACATGTAACAGAATAAGCTGGGGGATAAATTCTTTTCGATGGATACTAGCTCGAAAATGGCATCAGCTAGTTCTTCGTATTTCAAATTTTTATTCAGACCAGTAATCTCGAGACCACCGGTTGGCCCGAACTGTACCGTCACGTAATCTCCGAATTCTGCCGACGTATCGTGTCCAAGGAAAGCTGAATAAAGATTTTCCCGTGTAGTCTCTTCTTCAAGAATTTTCAACAACAGTCGTCGTATATTCGTTTTTAATATGCAAACACTTTCGCGAACTGTATTGTGCAGGCAGAATAAAGGCGTAGCGACGTGCAAAATTACTGTACAAGGTAGATGCTTAAACTTGGCATCTTCTGTTAAGAAACATTTTGCTAAACTTTCTATACACTGTTCTATTTCCTTCTCGGATTTTACAGTGTACGGTTCTTTTGTTAATAAAGGTGCACAAATAACTTCTACAATATACTTTTGACATGCGTTCGAATTGTAATCGTATAGAGCCCTAATACAGCAATTTGCTATCATTGAACTATTTATATTTCCTGAAGAGAGCAGATCTAAAATCTAGAAAAAAAAAAAAAAAAATTAACAATTTATAAAAGATCGGCATTAAAACATGACAAATCTATTATACATATTACATTAATTTGTTATATAGATATATATATAATACTAAGAAATATATTTTATATACTTTATTTGTTAATATATATATATATAAAATTAACATAAATATAGATATACCTGTGGACATATAGTTTTATAATACTCTTCCGCATTCTTTCCATGCGATACTGCTAACAACTTAGAAACTGTTTCCAATTTCCTCCAATCTGCACCCAGATCCAAATCATCCTCACAAATCGCGGCGATTAACGATAACACTCCATTTGGTTGTACAAGAATTTTAATTAAATAATTCTGAGTTTCTTTACGCAGCCACTTTGGTGCATTTTGCATTCCAAGAATTACCATTAATTCTCGGAAACATAAGTATTGTGGGCAATTGTTTAATAATGAAATGAATTTAGTATGAAATTCTTTCTGATGATTTTGCAGCCTTTGATATTCTTCTACTGTCATATGAAATTCTTGCTTATTTACATTTGAGGATTGTTCAACTTTGCTCGATGGTTTAACCAATGGAGCATGAGACAATTGCAACAAGGCGGCCATTAGTGAACCGATTTGGGAAAGTACAGCTGGTCGTAAATTGAGATCATCAAAAAGATCTAGAAGTGAATTTGTTGAAAAACATAATCGTTTGTATTTCTGAAACATAAAATTTATATAAAATATAAGTTATCAAATTACATAATACAAATATCTTATTTCGCAAGATTTGGAAACAATCTTACCTCCAGGGAACCCAATTCCTCTTCCTCTTGAAAAATTGTTAAAGCTTTGGGACATAATTTAGCCATGCTTACACCAACCCCAGATAATAAAAAAGGTATAATTCCAATCGCTACTATTAATTCCACTGCAATTTTTATAGAACGAAATTGCATTACACTAATAGGCGCATCGGTATCTACTCTTGCATTTTTTTCTTTAATGTTGCGTAACATATAAATTATTGTTTGCAGATACTGATCTCTATAAATAAAAACATATTTAAAATATATCTAATCTTGAGAGTTTGCACATTACATTTTGTAAATTAGCAATATAAAATTTTACCTGACGTTGACATCTCTGATCGATTGTCTTACGTCTTCTGTTAAAAGTGGTTTTACTTTCTCCAATATTCGTGTCAACTTGTCATTAAAATTCTTAGCACAATCTGCAAACATAGATTAAATTAGAAAATGCAATATATTAATGTTTAATTTATCATTTGAACATATATCTTTGAAAGCTTACCATCATTATTGGATATTAATGTGGATAACACTTCGTAATAATCCATGTTTTCTAACATTTCTTTCATGTGTTTATTTACAAATTTAGGTTAGATTCCACTAAACTTTGAGCAAAAAGAACACCGTTTAGCCATTTCCGGAAATGACTACATGAATCATGTGACGAGTGATGACCAATGACATGTTGCAGAACCTGTTTTTTTTATGCGAGCACATTCATATTTAAAATTAATTGTATTAATAAAATTGAATAAAATTATTTTGATTATATCTTTGTATCTATATGTGTATCATTAAAAAGTGAATTTGGAAACTGAGGGAAAAATCGAAAGTAGATAATTTACATTTTTCGATCCCATGTTCGATTATATTTATTTGTATGCACGCGCCTATATTTTTATATTATTAATATTTATTAATTGTATTATTAATATAAATTGTAATATTGATAAATTATAAAATTATTAATTATATATTATATAATATATAATTATATAATACTTTATTAATTATATTAAGTATTAAAGTATAATTATATTGTTAATTATATTGTTAATTATATTATATTAATATTTATTTCTCTTACAAATATACACAAATATATCATACAATTATATGATTAAAAACATTCTTTTCCATTTTACCTGCTAATGGGTGATATATTGTGGCTGTTTGCTCTTATTAATAAATCTTATTCATCTTTATAATTATCCCCATTTTTTTTTAAGATATCTGTTATCATATCCTGACTGAAAGTCCACAATCGCGTGGCTAATGCAAGATTTAATGCTGAATTCGATGGTTGGCAACGATAACAATTGTTGAAATAGCCACCTGTCACACCCTCTAGCTCAGGTGCCGTAGCACAGAATACTACTGTGCTCGCTGCTTGTTGCTGCAATGCATTATGTGTCATTAATTATTTTATTTTTTTTCTTCACAAATTATAGCAAATAAAACTAGAAGTAATATAATCATGAAACAATAAAGTGTGTTAAAATAGAAGCACAAATATTTGAAAGAATGTAAATTTAAACAATCACATTTCTTTTTGTGCTCTTTCAAAACTCGCTCTTTGCATTTTATAATATTTATTGCACTTTGCGTAAATTTGTTAGAAAATGTATTCCATACCAATGATTTTGTGAACGGTCGTACTAAGGCGAACAACAATCGGTACAACCACCAATGACGCGATAGAGATGTAGACACCAGATTACCGGGATGGCAAGCAAATACGCTTACAGAAGGCCACTTTCGTGCCAGTTCTTGCGCGAATAAAAGATTACAGAGCTTCGAGTCGTTATACGCTGCCATCGCCCAGTATTTGTACGCCGGCGGTGACAAAGTTGACTGATGAATATCTTCTGGAGTATGTATTGATGAAAATCTGTATTATATATAAAGTATTATAATTAGGAAGATTTTGATTTTGTACTTAATTATGAAGTAGAATATATTGAGATATTACCTGTGAGATTCACTGGAAACTACTACGATCCTAGGATTCTTGGAACTTTGTATAATATGCTCCAACAAAAGCGTCAGATAAAACTGCGACAAGTGATTGACTTGAAATGTCGTTTCATAACCATCCTTTGTAAACTGATAAGGCAATCCGAACACACCGGCGTTTAAAATGAGAATATCAAGAGATCTGAAGAATTGGAAAATTTCATTACAAAGTCAAATAATTGATGACTATAATATTTTAACAAATATGTAATGAAATTACTTAAATTTCTGCTTGAATTGCTCAAAAGCCTCTCGCACGCTATGCAGTGACGATAAGTCCATTTCTAAAGCCACACAATTTGCGGTCTCCTTCTCTTCTTGAATGTGTTTTATAGCTTCATTAGCCTTTTCTATATCTCTACAGGCTAATATCACGTCGCAGCCATGTAAAGCTAATGATTTGGCTGTTTCATATCCTGTGTATGCAGACAGTTTTCTCTAATCAGTAAAATTATCAGGGCAATTGTCAGAAAATTGTGTACTAGTAAATTTTACTTACCAATGCCTGCATTGGCTCCTGTAACAAGAGCGACTTTATTGCGTAAATCTCGGCCATGTAACACTGCCATAGCAGTGCTACTTCCATCAAACCTCTGTCGCACTGGTTGAGACATCTCTCTATACTCAGTAGCGAATGCTAGTCGTGGATCTGTGTAAGTTGTTGTACGATTTGTATGGTCAACAAACAGCACTTTACCATCATCTGATATACACCTCTCCCATCCAGGTGGTAATTCTAAATAAATTTTTAAATTTATATATCTGATATGAGTCTCTATTTTAATTACTGCATATTCGTAATTTATTTTGATAATTTTTTGTACTGCTAAATTGGACTCTATGGAAAATCTAATTGAATATTGAGTATTTTACTTTTAATTTAATATTAATAAATTTAATATTAATTATATATATATATATATTTATATCTAATATAATAATATAATTATTATAAGATCATAGCGAGCAAGATTTTTCACAAGATAAATATTTTTCATACTCTGCGAAAATAAAAAATTTACAGCTACTATTACACTGCAAGTTGTTATATGAAATTAAATAAATATTATTCAGAATTATATACAAAATGATCATGAAGCAAATGTTGAAGTCAGATATAGGTTCAAAATTAAATACATACCTCCGTCGACGATCTTCTTACGACCTGTTCTAGGATGCGTCCACTGGGTGCCTTTCGTGTAATGACTGCAACACAATATTATAATCTTTGAACGAGAATTTCTGCATACTCATGTCAGATACATCTTTCTTGCATTAAGTGAGTGATCTTTGATCACTCTCATGCGAAAGTGCTATGTTCTTATCGAAACAAATGACGAGTACTCTGCGTTGATACCACTGCTT